>NW_023425595.1:25662887-27132887 GCF_014108245.1 Pipistrellus kuhlii
GGATACATTTTTGCTTTTGCCTTGGGGAGCACTAAAACTGGGCCATATGTTAACTACATTTTCAGCTTTGGACTTTTAAATGCAAATAATTAGTGTGAATCCTAGTCCTAAATCTGTGTGAGTACAGAGATTTGATAAGGAATTATCAAGTTCAGACTTTTTTTCTTGTTCCGCTCATATCCAAGTCTGAGAGACATTTACTCTTACTGTCTTTCTCTGTGGGACAGATTTCTAGTTGACCCACTGACAGTATTGCCTTTCAGAGAGCCTTTATTAATGGGTTTCTTATCCAACCGCCTTTCTTGCTCAGATTCTATACAGGCTTTGTCTTTTGATCCTGTATGTGTGACCCATTAAACTTTAGGTTATAAACCATTAGGAATTAACACTTATTTCATTGGATTTACACTTTATTATATTTGGGATTCAGAGACCTTCCTTCCCACACCATTTTAGCTGTGCAATACAAAAATATGTTTTTAAAGTGTGCAATACCAGGAGAATTTGATTTGAACACTTACTTAGGAAAATTCTCTGTTCAGTATGATTGCTGTCATTATATTGATATTAACTATTACATTGTCAAAAACACTTATAATGGTGGTGATAGCCAACAATTCTGACTTGTTACTAATATAATTTCTTTGATATGTCACTATTTAATAAGTTCACTGTTAGGTTACATATATTGGTCTTTATCATATTAAGGTAGTTTCCTTTTCTTCCTATTTTCCTTGGGATAGCTGTTGAAATGGATCAGGTATTACTCAACATCTATCAAATTAATTCAGTTTTTGCTACTGAAATTTACATATGTACTATTTTTATAAAATTGATAATATACAAACATGAAAAAAATTCAAGCTGTGAAAATTAAGCCTCCTCTCCACATTGTCATCCCAAGTGCCCTAGTCTCATTCTACAGAGAAATGACTATTAATCAGAGGCAGCCTCTACATACTCAAGCATTGGATGTGTCCTTTAACACACACAGTGACATACTGCACTCACAGTTCTACACCATGGTTTCATTTTATTATACTTAGTAAGACATTGTAGAGAACTTCTCTGCTACTTATAGAATAATAAAACTTTCATCCAGCTTTTGAATTTTTCATAGTCCACAAAATGCCTCCACCAATTTAAGAATAGCAGTGATCAGCATCTTTAACTCTCCTAGAATCAACAACTATCATAGGAAGACTTTAGAGTAGTACTGCCCAAAAGAATGTCCTGTTATAAGGGAAATGTTCATTTCTGGACCATTTAAAAGTCCAAAGCTGAAAATGTAGTCAATGGCTACCATATTGGATGCTAAGCTCTTAAAATGTAGCTGGTGTGACTAAGTAAATGCATTTTAAATTTTAATTATTTTTAACAGCTACATGTGACTAGATACTGTATTAGACAGCCCAGCTACCAGGTTGGATAGGCAATCTCCTTGTCTTTCTCTCTTCGTTCCTCGTTTAGTTTTAGCATAGCTGCTACTTCACCTGAGGTACTTTTGGGTGTTAGAAAGCAACTCTCAAAACAATATAATCAAAGCCCTTTAAGATGCTGCTCCTCCTAGGATTCATGGAGTCATCCCCATTTGACACCCACCACTTAGAATCAGCCTGGTTTACTTCAGCTGCTCATTCCTACATCACTAGTTCTAAAGCTTTTCCCACCTGTACTGCCACTCCTGTAATTTGATTCCATAATTATTTCACAAGGAGATAGACACAATGGAGGAAATTCCAGCAGAGTATCTAAGCAGCCCTCCAGTTGCTGATCTTCTTAAAACCCCATTTCTGATCTTGTCACTTTGCTTACCAATCACTGAAAATAGTCTAAAGTTCTTAGTTCAAGGTCCTCTATGATGCGGGCTCAAACTTTTCATTTTAGAAAGCTTTTAAGGCTTACAGAAGAGCTACAATGATAGTTCAGACAACCCTGCACATCCTGAATCCAGTTTTACCAATTGTGAACGCCTACTAATCGCTGTCTTCTCAGCCTCCTGTTTTGTGGTAGTTTTCCAAACTTCCCTTATTTTTCATGACCTCGGCAGTTTTGAGGAGTGCTGGGTTTTTCTTCTGGACAGACTGGTGCCAGGGGTTTCGGTGAGGAAGCCCACAGAAGGGAAGTACCCTTTTCACTGCATCATGTCAAGGGTACATGCTGCCACCATGACTTATCACTGTGCTTGCCTTCTCCCACATCAAAATTACAACTAAATTATAGGACAACCATCTAAAAAGACAAGGTGTGATAATCATGATGACTAAGAATTGAGAGGGATAGCTCAACTGCAGAGGACCCCGTGAGAGGTGAGGCTGCCTAGCCCCATAAGGACTCACTTGCTCACAAATTCTCTAGGTTCCAACACAGGGGCAATGGCTCCAAGAGTGCCAGAAACATACAGGGATGAACTAAATTGATAAGCTTTAGGATGAGAGCTGGAGGGGTCAGGGAGGCTCTCTCTAGGGGAAGATGTGTTGGCTGGTGCCAAATCTGGCTAACACCATTTTGTCCTAGCCAGGCGAATCCCTGACACCTTGTTCCCCATGCCCAATTCTTGTGCTGGACACGAACCTCTTCCAGTGGCTCCTCCACACTAGTGGCCTTCTCTGTTCACACCATGGTCTTTCCTAAATACTCTCAAAGGTCCACAAACCCAAAAAAAGTAGCATTTAGAAACAGCAGCTCTTGGCCTCAAAATGCCCTTCACCTCTTGATAAGTGACCTCAAGCTCAGCACAGGCAGCAACTAGTCTCAAATTGTATTGTAACTGCTTGTAACTCCTATGGCCTGAAATCTGGCTTAAGTGGCAGCCAGTATTGGCAACTAGGTGACCACAAACCCAGCACAAGTGGCGGTTGGCCTCATCTCATTTGGTAGTGCCCACCGAAGCGTCCCAAGCTGAGTAGAAGTGGCAACCAGCCTTGGTTTGGAGAATAGCCTCTCCAAAGTTCCTGCAAGGCCAGCACATGCAATGAGCAACCACAGATCACTTTGTAGCTCCTACTCCATGGCCTTAAGTGCAGCACAAGCAGCAGCTGACCTTGGCCTGCAATGGAGCCCCTCCCAAGAGACTCCAGAACCAACACACCTAGTGGCTGGCTTTAGACTGTATCATAGCAACACCCAACCAGCTCCACAAATGACACACGTAAAGGACAGATTTGCTTGGCACAAGAGCCCTGCTAAAGTGACTCCTGCTCTGTGGGGTCAGCCTTCTGCACATCAGCTCATCCACTATAGGCATCACTAGCACTCTTAGCCTGTCAGCCTGAGGATCAACCACACTGAGGTGCTAAAATCAATATGGCAGGAGGGCATGCACAACCCACACAAGGGATACCTTGGAGCACCTGGATCAGGAGACAAGAAAGACTATGTCCCACAAGATACCTACTACATAAAGCCACTCTTCCAAGATAGGAGATGTAGCTATCTACCTAATACATAAAAAGAAGTAAATAAAATGAAGATAAGCAATCTACCAGAGTTCAAAAACTAGTTATAAAAAAAATGTTCAATGCATTTAGGGAAAAAAATAGATGAACTTAGAAAATATAAAAAGTAGCATTTAGAAATGAAGAATGCATTAGGTGGAATCAATAACAGATTAGATGAAGCAGAGAATCAAATCAGCACTTTGTAAGAAAAGATAGTGGGAAACAAGCAAAAGCAGACTTTTTTTTTTTTTTTTTTTTTTATTGAGGTCAGTTTAAGGACCTTTGGGATAACATCACAGGGTTACCAGAAGGAGAAGGGAGAGTGCAAGGGATTGAAAACCTATTTGAAGAAATAATGACTAAAAATTTCCCCAACCTAATGAACAAAATATACATACTGGTTCAGGAAGCACAGAGCCCTGAACAAGATGAACCCAAAGAGGCTTACACCAAGACACATCATAATAAAGACAAAGATTCCATCTTAAAAGCAGCAAGAGGCAAATAGTAACATACAAGAGAATTCCCATGAGACTGTCAGCTGTTCTCAACAGAAATTGCAGGCCAAAAGGAAATGGTACAAATAGTCAAAGGGATGAAAGGAAAACACCTAAAACCAAGATGACTAGGCTATCATTTAAAGTCAAAGGTGAGATAAAGAGTTGCTCAGAAAAGAAAAACTTAAGAATTCATCACCACAAAGGGACTTCTTTAAGAAGCAGAGAGAAAAATATTCTCACTGACAGGCAAACAGTAAAAGCAAAAAGATTAAAAAACAAAAGTAGAAAGATCATTTGTAATTACAATAATAAACTAAGGACTACCCACAAACAGAAATAAAAAAGAATGACAAAAACAAATATGGAGGATGTGAGTAAAAATTGTAGTGATTTTAGAATGTGTTTGAACTAAAGCAACCATCAACTTAAACTAGACTGCTGTAAACATAGTGTGGTATATGGGAAGCACGTGGTAACTAACAACCAAAAGAATATAATCAAGAAATAAGGAGAAAGGAACCTAAACATAATACTCATGTAAGTCATATAAGATAGTCATATAAGATAGTCATATAAGATAGCAAGACCATAAGAAAGGAAAAGAACTACAAAAACAAATAAGTACATACCTATCAATAATTACTTTAAATGTAAATGAACTAAATGCTCCAATCAAAAGACATAATGTGGCTGAATGGAAAGAAACACAAGACCTGTACATATGCTGCCTATAAGAGATCCACGTTAGATTAAAAGCAGACACAGAATGAAAGATGCAAAAATACAATTCATGCAAACATAAATGAAACAAAAGCTGGGGCAACAATACTTATATGAAGTAAAATGGACTTTAAACCATAGGCTGTAACAATAGACAAAAAAAGGCATTTTGCAATGAGAATGGGATCAATCCAAGAAGAGGATAAAATTTTTATAAACATTTATGCACCCAATGTAGGAGCACCTAAACATATAAAGTAAATATTGACAGATATAAAGGGAGACATCCATAGTAAAGTAAATATTGATATTGTAGATATAAAGGGAGACATCCATAGTAATAGTGGGGACTCTAGCACTCTATTGACATCAATGAATACATAATCCAGATAGAAAATAAAAAAGAAACAGTGGATTTAATGACACATTAGACCAGATGTACTTAATTGGTAATTTTAGAACATTTCAACCAAAAGTAGCAGGATATACATTCTTTTCAAGTGCATATGGAACATTTTCCAGGAAAGACCACATGTTAGGACACAAAATGTCCCAATAAATTTAATAAGTTTAAAGTCATAGCAAACATCCTCTCCTATTACAATAATATGGAACTAGAAATCAATTAAAATGAAATCAAGGGGGAAAATCAAAAGCTATCTTGAGACAAATTAAAATGAAAACACAACCACCCAAAATCTATGGAACATCAAGAAAGTAGTTCTAAGGAGGAAATTTATAGCAATGATGACCTACCTACACAAACAATAAACATCTTTAATTAACAAACTAACCTTACACCAAAAGGCACTAGAAAAATAACAAACAAAGCCCAAAGTGAATGGAAGCAAAGAAAAAATAAAGATCAGAGCAGAAGGAAAGAAAATAGTCAGAAGAAACAACAGAAAAGACCAATCAAACCAAGAGCTGGTTAATCAAAAAGATAAACACAATTGATTAACTTTTAGCCAGACTCATGAAGAAGAAAGGAGGGCTCAGATACATAAGACCAGAAATAAGAGGAGTAATGACAACTAACACCACAGAAATACAAAGAATTACAAGGAAATACTATGAACAAATATGCCAACAAATTGGATAATTTGAAAGAAATTGTTAAAATTCTAGAAACATACAAGCTTCCAAACTGAATCAGAAACAATCTGAACAGACTGATAATTAATAACAAAATCAATCAGTAATTTAAAAAACTCCCAACAAACCAAAGACCTGGATCAGATGACTTCACAAGTGAAATTTTACCAAACGTCCAAAGAAGAATATCTATCCTTTTCAAACTATTCCAAAATATGTATGTATGTCCAATTGAATATTACTCCGTTATAAAAAAGCATGAAATCTTACATTTGTGACAACATGGAAGGACCTAGACGATATTAAGGAAAGTAAAATAATTTAGAGAAAGACAAGCACCATATGATTCCACTTATATGTGAAAATCTAAAAACAATGAAAATAGAAGCAGACTTAGAGAACAAATTGGTGGTTGCCCTATGGAAGAGGGTTTGGGTCAAAAAGGTGAAAGGGATTAAGAAGTACAAATTGGTAGTTACAAAATAATCATGGGAATAGAGTCAATAATATTGGAATAACAGTATAGTGTAGGAGGGTACTAGATTTCAGATGGGATGATCACCTCATATACTGGACATCTGAAACTAATAATACTGTATGTCAACTGTACTTTAAAAAAGGTCACCACTCACTAATATGCCCAAATATTGATTTCTAAATACATATCTAATAAAAGAAATCAGGGCTCCTTGAAGAAGTGGTTAATTACAGGGCCAGAGTAAGGAAAACAGAAGATGAGCCTGGTATATATTACGATGCCAGAAAGTGCTAAAAAAAAAAAAAAAAAAAAAAAAGGCAGCATGTCAAAAGTGTGCAGGAGCCATCCAAGGGTCAAAGCTGAAAGAATATCAGCAAAAATGAATAATGATGGTATTGGATGATAATGTATAGTATAAAATAAGTATCCTGTGTCCATACTGACATATTGTAAATAACGGGAATAGAGGACAGTGTTTCCTTACAGAAGAATTCCAACTAATAAGTGTGGAAGGAATAAGGAAAACAGAAAATCCTCACTAGACCACAGTACTAATTGAGGCAAGCCTGCTCCACCAATTGAAATTAGTGAAAGAAGTTTGAGAAACAAGATATGTGCAAGTCTTAACCTGTTTCCTCCCAAATCAATTAACTACAGAGAAAAACAATAACTTTACAGTGAAGAAATCTGGCAAACATCACTTTAACCAAATGATCAAGGTGGACATCACTCATAATAAGATGTTAACATCATGTCCTCCCTGATATGATACAATGAGAAGGAAACATCACTTCGGCGGTATTCTTCCCCAAATATAGAACTTTAATTTAAAAATTATTTTCTCTTGGACAATTAAGCATGAAAGTCTAGAACTCTGCGCAGAAGTTTGGACAAGAGAAAAAAATGGAGAACAGTGAGGGGAAGTACAAATTCATTCAAGTTCAATTTGTCTTTTCAACACTAAGATCACCCCTGAATTCTCCTTTCCCTCTCCCATGGCCTTAATTTTCACATGAATAGCCATGAACCTACACAGGGATACACACCTTCACAGAGGTGACAGACACTGAGACTGGTCACTCAGGCACATAGTCCCACACACTTGCACCCAATCTAGAGAAGGGCATGTACAGGAACACACACACACACACACACCCATAAGTCACAGATGCATACACACAGACTCATAGATCACAGAGGCCCACACACGTGCTCAAACACACACACTCATAGGTGACAATCACACACACCCAGATACATGTGAATATACCTACAGACGCCACAAATGCAGTTTTGTGGAGAGGGTGAGCCATGTTTTCCAGTGTATAGTGAAATCTTTTCATCTAATCAGTGGAGGACCTTGACTGCTGGGTGGCAGTGGAAGAGGCAGCAGCCCCATCTGGTCATTGAGCCTCCCTCTGCCATTCATTCATATAGAACCAATTTTGAGAAGACATCTAAAGGCTCCACTGGTCTGTTATTCACACTGTACACATTCCTATTCCATTACGGGTGAACCACTGGGAATTGAGAACAACTTGTAACCAGGAGTAGGGGGTCCATCCACCTGTGATTAAAGATCCACCGCAACAGTCAACTCTCCTCTTACCAAACAGCTTCTGCAGGACTTGCCCATCATATAAATCTTCAGCCAGGTCTTTCACAATGATTCTTTCTCCAACCAGCACGTCATTAATCCAGTCAATCAATACCTAGAGAGAGAGAAAATAAGAGAAGAGTCATAAGGTATTTTCTTACAGACCAGCTTTCTTATCCTGGACACATACAATCTAAATGAACTTCTGATCTTGAAGGCAGCAGGGCTATCCACATGACTCAATGTGTGGACAAGAAGATGCACAAGTGTGAGCCCCAATGGGGCTGCTAATTCTCAGGCGTAAGCCCTTCTAGTGCTGGTGATACCAGTGTTCCTTTCCCTAACGGCAAGCAACAGTCACCGTGTTTGGCTGTGTGGCTTTGTACTGAGCCAAGTATGGGCTTTGGAGTTGAAACCCAGCTTTACCCACTAACTATGACCCTCTGTGTGTTCCTCACTTCTCTGTCCCTCTCCATCCATCCACCCAGCATTTATTAATCTCTCCTGTATGTCAAAACTCTTTGCTGGATCCTGAGGTACAATGATGAAACAATCAACCACTCTAACTCCAAGAAACTCCGTATTTAGTGAAGGAGACAGCGAAGTATTATAGGATGACTACAATGACAGAACCAAATGTAGAGACCACAGAAGCACCTAGAGGGGCTGAGCAACAACACTAGGGTTTATAGGAGGCACCCAGTGCCTATTGGTCTTGTTTTATTTGAAATCGGAGAAGTTGAAGAAAAAAAAAAAATAGGATGGGGAATTGAAAGGGGGAATGAAACGAACATTTTGAGGGGTACCTACATGCCAAATATTATGCACAGTAATTCATTAAATACCATTTATTTGTGTTTGAATTACATCTCCTCCACTCTGCTGTGACCAGTTGGCTTCTCTGAGACTCAGTTTTCTCATTTGTAAAATGGGGACTGATAACCAATTCCTACTTCACAAGGAGCTTTTGAGGATCGATAATAAAAGCAGTGAAAGGAGTGTGTGGCCTAATAGTACAAATAAGCTCACATTTGCCAGGATCTAATTTCTCTGACCCTTACTATCAGCATAATTCATTGGGTATTTGTCCCACTTTTGTTAAATCTTAGATGTTCACTTACTGGGCCATGAGCTGCCTGCAGGCAGGGACTGACGTGACTTTACTCTCTCAGCAGTGGTGCCTACATGCGGTGGGTGGTCTATAGACACCTGTTGTGTGGGAGACAACAGGAGCCCCTAATTTCTTCTTACCTTCATCAGCTCTTGGAGTTTGGGGTCGCTGCGTGAGTTTGGATCCACCATTGTTCGCACTTCATTCTCCTCTTTAAAAAGAAAAGGGGATCAGTGGGGGTGGCTCCACTAGGAGGCATCAGGCTACCCCAGAGAACAAGAGACCCAGTTACCCAGCATGGTGTCCTCCGGGTCCAGCTCGAAGGGGATGGGGCTGAGGGGCAGGTTGATGGCATTCATGCCCTCCTCCTGAAGCTCAGACACTGCAAGGAGAAGAAAGCACAGTCGTGTCACAGCTGCTGCCGATCTGACAAACGTGTTGGATATTGCTATTGAGAAACAAAACCACTCAGGTTTGGTTACAGCGGTGGCTCAGCCTGCAATCAATTTCCCAGCTCTCCTTGCTCGAAGGACTGAATTGTCCCTTACAGCTCATCTCTTCCAGCTGTCACCCCATTCCCTTTCCTCAGAGGAAGTTGGGAGGTCTCTGCCTCCTCTCAGAATAAATGAAAGTGAGGTGGGCAGGGAAGTCTTTCTTAAGTCTCTGCCTTTTGTGTCCCGCCACCCCTCCCTTCAGAGGGCTTGCTGTGGGGGCCCGACAACTGTTGACTGGATGAAGGAGCGCACCACATGAAGGCTACCTACATGCTGTACGCCATCTCCACCCTCGGCTCAACTTTCTCTCCTGATTTGGCGTCCTCAAGTATTTTTCTGATTGTCCTACTTCACCCCGCCCAGCTCCTGTGAGAAAGTCTCAGTCCAGCCTCCTCCCTAGGCTCTGGTCTTCCCCCTTCAAACTCTAAGGAGCTGAGGGCCCCAAGACCCATCTCTCCTAAAATCAGTGACTTAATCCTCTATTCAATTCCAGTTCGGATAATTATTTTTTACCAACCAAGCACACATACACACACAAAACAAAACAAAACAAAACAAAACAAAACACATTATCTCTGAAAGTGTCTGTCAGCAAAAGGTTCTTAAAGAAGGAACATGGCCACTGCAATCAACCTTAATAGAAGCCATGTCCCATCTCTCCATTTTATTTTATTTTTCATTGGCTCTGGCCTCACCGATGGCCCGTATGTACTTGCAAGAACTCTTGAGCACAAGGCAGCGCTTACAAAGAGTCCTTTCATATTATCAAACTCACTGATGGTTGCAGTTGGATGGAGAACAAGATTGCCTAACAAAGGCACTCTACCCCAAAGAGACACAACTTGCTTTATAAGGTTGGCATTTAATCCCATGGCTGTGGGCCCTTGACATTTATATGGGATATCAGCCAGTCACCGTCTTGAATCTCCAAATTCACAAGACACCCATTAACCCTATAAAATTCTCCCCCATAAAACATGATGAAAAATATAAGCGATACCTTAAAGACTGAAGTGATCCTATAGGTACAGGGTTGTATTTGCTTTCCAAAGAATTGTTTCCTTAAACTTCTATAGTGTCTTCTATTCCCTCCAGAACTGGCAGTTTGCTTCTTTTCTAGGCTGTTTCTCACAAAGCAGCAAGATTCCCATCCCTTAAAAAGCACTGCTGTGCAAGAATGGGAAGTGAAAATAAAGTCACGCTTTATGTGGGGGAGAGGCTGCACCTACTGGACGGAGAAGAAACGGGCTGTTACTGGCCAGGACCTTCTCTACCTACACTCTCCCCCAGGTCTGTGCTGTCCAGTGTGGGAGGGGTTGGCCACATGGGGCTCTTTCAATGCAGATGAATTTAAAAAATTTAGTTTCTTTGCCCGGTTGGCATGGCTCAGTGGTTGAGCATTGGCCTATGAACCAGGAGGTCACAGTTCAATTCCTGGTCAGGGCACATGCCCAGGTTGTGGGCTCAATCATCAGTGTGGGGCATGTAGGAGGCATGATTCTCTCTCATTGATCATTGATATTCCTTATTTCCCTCTCCCTCTCCCTTCCTCTCTAAAATGGAAAAAAAATGTTTAATTGAATCTCTTAGTTGTACCTATCACATTTAAAGTGCTCGATGGCCCACATGTAGCTGGTGATGACCATACTGAATAGCACAAATGTAGATTTCCATCATCACAGGAGTGGAGAGCATTGTCCTAAATGATCCCATGCATCTAAATAGTATGCTGATGTCTGCATCTAAATCTCCTGCCTAGGCCCAACACAGCCACAAGCTTACTGGATGTCTTCTGTTCTATTAGCAGAGGTCTCACATTTAGCCATCCAAAACAGAATCTGAGAATCTGATTTTCAATACCCTCACCCCCACCTCCACAACACTGTTCTTCCCCTCCTCACTAAGCAGCCCCAGCATATCTACTGTGGTTTAAGCCCAAACCCAAACAGTCATCTATAACAACATTTCCCCCTCACCTTTTGCATCTAATATATTGGCAAGTTTTGTGGGCTCCACCTCCAAACCAGGACCCAATTCCAACTGCTGCTCACCAGCACCACCACCACCATCTGGTTCAGGCCATCCTTCTCTTTTACCTGGATAACCAGAACCACCTTCTAACAGGTCTACTGCTTCCTAATGCATAATCTCCCCCCTCAGCCCTACCCTGTCTGCTTCCAATGGCACAGCCAGATGGATATGTAAAGATGTAAACCGGGCCCTACACTCTCCTGCTTTAAGACTTCCTCTCATACTCAAAAGAAAACCCCAAATCCTAAGACCTAGAAACCCCTCTGATTAGCCCCCTGCACCCTCTCACGTTTTATTTGCTTCAAGCTCTCAATATGACCTGAAATCATTATTAGCTACAGATCTGTTAGCTACCCCTCCCATTAGAAGAGAAGCCATGGGAAGCCTGGCATTTTTTCTTTTTTGCCCACTGTGAGGCTCCCCAAAGAGAAGCCAGACTCCCTAGATTAAAATCCAAGATCACTTACTAGCTATGTGACCTTGGGCAAGTTCATCAACCTCTTATACTGAGTTTCCTTATCTGAAAAACAGGAACGACACTATTGCCTACCTCTTAGGGTTGCTGAGAAGGTTAAATGAGTTAATATATGTAACATATTTAAAAGACTCTCTGGGTATCTGGTAAGATCTATGTAAATATACATTGTTCTTATTACTTAAAACAATACCTCATGTGCCGTGAGCACTCAAGAACTACTTGTGGAATAAATGAATAATCAAAACTGTTAGGACCACCCTTCAGTTGCCCAGGTTATGGGTTGAAGCATAATTTGCCAAAGCAGTGCACAAGATGTAAAGAAGGATTCCAGTTTATCCTCAGGAAAAACCTGCAAAATTTTTGACCCTGTGTGTGCATGTGTGTATGTGTGCGTATGTGTACATGTGTGCACATGTACACTTTCCTGGGCCAGCATTTCCAGCTTAGGTTTTGGAAGGAGAGAAAAGCCGCATGTGTCCCAAAAACTTTTGTACAGCCAGAGTCACTTGGTGAGAATGGAGACTTTTATACCTCTAACGTGTGCCCAGAAATGCAACATTAGCAGCCAGGATGCCTAGACGTCAGTCTGAATGGGATCTCTTGTACTTGGAGATCATGGTTAAAAATGATTTCAGATAAAAAAAAAATCCCCCATCAGAAATATTCCCCTCTGCCCTGCCTCTTTAATTCACTCACAGAGACAAAACAAACCCAAGAAGAAAGGCTGAGATATGTTTGCAATTGGAAATGTTTTTTTCAGGAAATGATTTGGTACAGGAACATCATTCCCATCCCATTAACTGCTGACTCTGAGCCAACTGTTTGTAAAAGTGAATATGCAAACTGCCCGGTCCAGGCCTGGCCCCCGCCCCAAGGGGCCGCATTAGCGGCCACTTTCCCAAAACAGCCCGCCTGCTTCGGAGGTTTCATTCCTATTAAACCCAAGCCGGACCCAGCAGACGCCCCTCGCCAACCCTGAGTCCTGCAAGAGAGAGAGCTGCAATTGAATTTTCTCAGCACAGAATATGAATATGATGTTTATCCGCCGAACCTCCTCTCACAATCTAAAACTAGGCCTGAATGTGCAGCCCCCGGTGTCTCGCAGCACCATTAGTCATAACTTAATAAGCAGATTAGATGCCCAGCGGAAGGTCGGCTGGGGAAAGCAGGGCGATGGCCTCCACTCCCGAAGCGCTCACCACAGAAAGGGGGCTTCGGCTTTTCTGGGAAAGGAGGTTTGCCTCTGGGTCCAGCTGTGCAGCAGAAAAACTACTCGAATGGGCTTTGGAGTTTTAAAGAGCTGGATTTGAATCCTACTTCTATTTTTATCAGCCACGGGACCGTATGCAAGCGACTGAACCTCCCTGAAATTCGGCCTAAACCCATTCACTATGAAAAAGGGTGTAGTGGACACTGCTGGCTTCCTCCTCAATATTTGTTTTATTTTTCCTCCCCTGCTGCTGAAAGAACACTCCTTTTGTTTCAGCATATACCCCTCCCTCCTATGTCTCTAGGTGAGATCCTGGTTAGTTTATACTAGTCACAATCATCTTAATTCCCTCAGCAGTGATGGCTCAAGCATTGTCTTGCAATGCAAAATTCTGGGAAATAAGCTTTGAGAGGAAGTTTCTAGAAGCTTCTAGATCCCCCCCCCCTCCACTTTAAGGAGAGGCCCAAGGAAGAGAAATTATCTTTCTCCTCACCAGTATTGCATCAGGATGCTAAGCCTGGATTTGCTGCAGCCATTTTGTTGCCATGAGGTGACTCAGCCCAAAGGAAAACTCATTAAGTTAAAGTTGGCAGAGAAGAGAGAGAGAAGGAAGGGGTTTTTCTTGATACAGTTAAGCCACCATTTCTAAAGCCACCCTTGCTTTATGTCTTGTTAGAAGAAATATAATAAGTTCCCTGATTGTTTAAGCCGGTTGAGTTGGCGTTTTCTGGTAATTGGGTCCTAAACTCCCTAATTGATTTATGAGACACCAGGATGATAAAGTGGGTGGATGAATACAGTAGGTCTGCAGTGAATGATAATTTTCCCCCCCCCCTTTTTTTCTCCATGAAAAACAGAATAGCTGTAGGCATCTCTCACACTCCAGAAACACCTAGAGGGACTCAAAGAATACCAGGCAGAAATCAAGGATGGAGAAAAGAATGGGCAGATTTCTAAAAATATTAAAGGGTCTACGAATGCAAGGCCAATAATTTCATTCATCCAACCTGTAAACATTTCTGGGCATTCTCCTCTAAAGCAGACCCTGTGCCAGCAAGGGGGATGAGGGTGTAGGGATTTGGCATGGGTCTGCCTCAATCTGCTCACAGGTAGCAGAGGAAGGCCTATAAACATAGCATACAGGACGCTGCACTTAGGGGTGCGAGACATGCAGCCAGAGGGCTAATGGGAGTTTCGGAGGAACAAGGCTGGCTAATGCTGGATGGGGAAGACCAGGAAGGATTCCCAGAAAGGGGGGCATTGGAATTGAACTTGGAAAAATGTAAATTTTCATCTGACACAGGTGCCCCACAAGAGGCACATCATGTGTAAGGGAAAAAAAAAAAAGTGTAGACAAACAGGGCAAGTGTTAAAAGAGTGGTGGTTATGTCTGAACATGGGAATGTAGGGAGGAAATGGGGCAGGAAGAAACAGAGGGGCAAGTAAATAGGTGGGGTCCAGGGTGTCAAGAGTTTTGAATTCATCTGTTCCCCAGCACTCTTGAACCATGCCCCTAGTGTCTACAGACAAAACAAACAAACAGCAGGGCAAGGGAGGGCAAGGGGGCCCCAGTGAGATATTTACTCTGCTCTAGATCCTTATCAGGATTCAGATAATTTATTTCTGGTCCTCTTAAAAGCTACTAAAAACTCACTTATTTTCTAAATGGCTCAAAGGTCCCTTACAGAAGATCTTGGAAGCTTAGAGACAACTACATTGTCTGGTAAGCAAAACGCAACCATTTTTCTTCATGTGAAAAATCAGCCAGAAAGAATATCTCTATATGTATTTTTTAAAACCTACAGTTTTTATTATTAACATGGTAATAAATGGTGAGAAACTGAATGTTTAACCCTAAAATTGGAAACAAGGCAAAGATATCTCTGCTCACCATGTCCATGAAAAATCATACTAAAAATTCTAGCTAGGGCCCTAGCCTGTATAGCTCAATGGATAAGAGTATTGGCCAGAAGACTGAAGGGTCCCAGTTTCCATACCAGTCAAGGGCACACACTTCTGGATACAAACTCAATCCCTAGTTCTGGTTGGGGTGTATGTGGGAGGTAACCAATCGATTTGTTTCTCTCATGTGATATTTTGCCCTGTCCCTCACCTCCCTTCCATTCTCTCTAAAAATCAATGGAAAAAATATCCTCAGGTGAGGATTAACAAAAAAATTAAAAATACAAAAAATTTAATTCCAGCTAGTATAAGAATGCAAGAGAAGAAAATAAAAGATTGGGGAAGAAGATATAAAACCATTTTTGTTTGTAGACTAAATGACTGTCTACATAGAAAATACCAAAAAATTGACCAAAACAAAACAGAACAAAAAACCCAGACTCCTGTAAGTAATAAGCAATTATGGCAAGGTTGACTAATATACAAAGTCAATTATTTTCCTATGCACCAGAAATGAATAATTGGAATTAGAAATTAAAAACAATTTCATTTATGGTAGCACCCCAAAAATGCAATAATTAGATATAAATCTAACAAAATATAAACAAGGATAATTATAGCATAAAATTATAAAACTCTGATGAAAAAAATCAAAGAAGATCTAGATTAAGTGGAGAGACATTCAGTATTCATGGATTGGAAGGTATAAAATATTAAGATGTTAATTCTAGTCAACCTCACCTATAGATTCAGTGCAACCCCAGTCAAAATCACATATTTTTGAATATTGACAAACTGATTCTAATGTTTATACAAACAGGCAAAATACCCAGAGTTGTCAACACAATATTGAAGGATATCAAAGTTGGAGGACAGACACTACCAGCCTTCAAGACTTAATGTAAAACTACAGTTATTTAGAGACAGCATTGGTGAATGAATAGACACATAGATAAATGGAGCAGAATAGAGAACCCAGAAATAAACCTAAATATATTCAACTGATCTTTGATAAAGGAGCAAAGGCTATTCAATGCTGAAAGAATAGTCTTATCAACATATGGTGCTAGAACAATTGGGAGTCCATCTGAAAGAAAATAAATCTAGACAGAAACCATACACTTTTCATAAAATTTAAATCAAAATGGTCACAGACTTAAGTATAAAGCAATATTAAAATATTTCTAGGAAAAAGAAAGCATAAGAGAAATCTATGTGATTTAGGGTCTGGTGATGAGTTTTTACCTACAACATCAAAAAGACAATCCATCATAGAAAAATTGGTAAGCTGGACTTCATTAACATTTCTACCCTGCAAAAGATATTGTTAGGAGGATAAAAAGACTAGCCATAGACTGGGAGAAAATATTTACAAACACATATCTGATAAAAGAGTTGTATGCAAAATACAAACATTCTAAAAATGGAACAGTAAGAATACACCTCAACTACAAAATGGGCAAGAGCTTTGACCAAACACGTCACCAAAGAAGATGTATAGATGGCAAATAAGCATAATTGGAAATGAATGGAGTCTGTGACCAAAGGCAAAAGGAACAGCACATAAGCACTGTACTCTAGTTAAATGGTTGGTAGATGGTAGAAACTAGGTTTCTCACTGTTGGATAAGGATAATAATAATCTGGCCACTCATATTAGAGGTCTCGTGCATTAATTCGTGCATGGGTGGGGTCTGGCCAGCCTAGTCAGGGAGAGGGGACAGGGGTGGTTGGCCAGCCTACCTGCTGGTCAAACTCCTGGTCAAGGGGACAATTTGCATATTAGCCTTTTATTATATTGGATATACACTGAGTGGCCAGATTATTATTCGTTCAGGGATCGAATTCCCAATTAAATGAATAAATAGAGGGTATCTCCTTTGTAGAATTCCAAATAATTTATGTAAATCCTGAGCCCTTTAAGAAGAAAAACATGACCCCCACACTCCTCAAATGTGGCATCTGCATCGTGGCTTCCTTCCACAGAGAACAACATAAAAGGGGGAACAAGAGCATCTTTACAGTGGAGAAACCTGACAAACACTACAACGATAAATCGTGGGATTTGAGGTGATATGTTGATTACAGCACTTACTTCTGTGCTCTTCCTTCCCTAAACCCATAACCCTATGCTAATCATGAGAACAGCATCAAATTCTAGTAGAGGAACAACCTAAGAAATACTTGCTTAGTACTCTTCAAAACTTTCAAGATCATCACAAACAAGGGAAATCTGAGAAAATGTCACATCAAGAGGAGTCTAAGGAGATGTGATGGCTAAGTGTAATATGGGACGCTGGAACAGAAAAAGGACATTAGGTAAAACAAACAAAAAAAACAAACTAAAGAAATAATATATCAATTCTGGTTCATGAACTGTATAACAAATGTACATATTAATGGAAAACATTCATAAGAGGAAAACTGGTATAGGGCATCTGTACCATCCTTGCAATTTTCCTGTAAATCTAAAACTATTACAAAAATACTTTATTTTTTTTTAAAAACCAACACAAATTTTCTATTTTTCCAACCAAATATAGTGTTCACTGGGAGAGGCACATGACTTTATGGAACATACATGTGCCTTCCCATGACTAGGAGACAATGGTAATTTATTCAAATTTTGCTGAGCCCTATGGAAGCATTTGCACAAGAGGCAAGGCACAAAGACCATTTAAAGGCCCTACAGTGCAAGCTGTACTCATTTCCAAGTGAGAAGCTAGGTTTTCAGAAAGAAGTGCATGTTTTTTTGTTTGTTTGATTCCAGGGCTGAGATGAGAAGCTAGAGCTTCTCCATAGCTTAGGGATGCCTGTCTGGCAGAGTCATTTCTGCTTTCCCAAGAGGGTGTTTGTCCCACTAGTACAGGAATCACTTCTCTGGAAACAATGTCTACTCATGGCCCCTGATGGGCTTTTTGTGTTAGTTTTCTATTGCTGTAGTAACAAATTACCACACACTCAGTGGCTTGAAACAACACAGATTTATTATCCTTATGGTTCCACAGGTTAAAAGTCCAACGTGGGTCTCACTGGGCTAAATTAAGGTGTTGGCAGGGCTATGTTCCTTTCTGCGGGCTCTAGGGGATGATCCATTTTCTTGCCTTTTCTATTATAGCTTTTAAAGGCCACCTGTACTCCTTGGCTTGTAGCCCCTTCCTCCATCTTCAAGCCAGTAATGGGGTAGGGGAAAGTGTCAAATTCTTTTCACACTGCATTATTCTGACCTCCTCTTCCACTTTTAAGCACCCTATAAGTACACCGGGCCACTTGAATAATCCAGGATAATTTCCCTATTTTACAGTTAGCTGGTAAGCAACCCAAATTTAACCCATGTAAGTTAACATATTCACAGATTCCAGGGATTGGGACCTGGACATCTTTGGGGGCCCATTATTCTGCCTATAACAGCTTTCCTGGTTAGTGGGACAGGTTCTGTTCTCAAAACTCACTCTTGCCTACAACATGTGGGTTCACTTTTTCTCTGTGAGATTGCCAAAAGAAATGCAAAATCCCAACCCTCTCCATCCCAGCCTTTAGACCCAGAGTTTTATTACTTTTAACTAAAAGGATACTTATTTTAGCAGCCGTAACACAAAGCACCAGGGAAACGTGGGAGCCAGCTCGTGGTGGCCTCAGAGGACTGTCAGGGTCTCGCTGTACTCCGCTCTACTTGACACAGCTGTTTAGTCACCAGGGTCTGACATCCGGCCCTTGGAGGGCAGCCAAAAAAAGGGAACTTAGAGGCTGGTGTTGTGATGGGAGCTGACAGGGGGATCTACAGTCCTGAAGTCTTATCGTTTCCATGAGCCTCTTTATCTTGGTCAGCTTTATAGCCTCTGTAGACTTGGAAGGCTGCCAAGCAAATGGCTCCTTAACATTTATTCATTGTTCAGCCGAACATGTAATTCAGCTGCCCTCCAATTGAAAGTAAGTATGGAGGGAGGTGGATGCATCATTGGCTCTTTGAGCAATCAAGACGGTCTGAATTAGAGCATCGGTGGAGGTCTCAAGGAAGCCATGGGAGTTTAACTACAACACTGCACAGCACAGAGCGTCCATCACCAAACACATCACCCTTCTTTGTCTTTTGCTCTGCCATGTCCTGTTATCTCTTTAAATTGTTTCATTGGTTATATTCTTTAAATAAATTAAAAATTTTTAATTTATTTCAGAGAGGAAGGGAGGAGAGATAGAATTATCAATGATGAGAGAGAATTATTAGTCAGTTGCCACCTACACGTTTCACACTAGAGGTCCAGCCTGCAATCCAGGCACGTGCCCTGACCGGGAATTGCACGTAACCTCCTGGTTCAAAGGTCGACGCTCAACCACTGAGCAACACTGGCTGGGCCGTTTTCTTGGTTTTAAAGGGCTGCTCCTCCTTAAGCAGAAAATGATGTGGATGTGCCACCGTAGGAGTTGGCGCACTGACTACCAGGGGCAGCATTGAGTGTCTGCCCCCTGGTAGTCAGTGTGCATCATAGTGACCAGTCGTTCTGGTCATTCCACCATAACGGTAGCTTAGGCTTTTATTATATAGATGGCCTACTTTTATTGTATTATATAATCTCATTAGCTTTTCTTATGCCATCAAAAGTATCACTTCCCCAACATCTTTTGAAGGTACACGCATATGCTACTTAACCGTTCTTTAACTCGGGGACATTTAGGTGGTTTCCAGTTTTGGGGGAGGTGGTTAACTCTGGATGGTTGAGTCATCAGCCAGCTATGAAGGGTGAGTGGGAGCCCAGGCAACGAGACCAGCTAGCGCAGAATGTGGGGCCCCTGGGGACTGGAGTAGACCACAGGACCTTCTCTCTTTCATGGATAAGAAAGCTATAGTCTAGGAAGTTTAAGAAAAGTTTAAGATTCTTTTCTGGACTCTGAAAACTTTCCTAGAAGATAATTCTAACAGCCATCTCTTTTCCCTGGTATCTTAGTTTAGAGTCTTTTGAAAGCAGAAGAAATCCCTGGGAAAAGGGTGAGGGGAAGTGACAGATCATAGGAAAAGCCATCGAAAGGGGTGCATGTCACTGAACTGGCCACCTAGGGGCCACCGAGCCTCCTACGCCATGTGGGCTCTATGGAGAACTGTGATTTCCCCAGGAGCTCTCCCCGTTAGTTGAGGTTACCACAGGATGTTGCCTCTTTGTATTATACTTCCAGGCTTCCCTGGGTAACAGCTGAGAGGTTTTTGGAAGCCAAAGCCATAGTGAAGTAGAGGTGCCAGGTTCAGGTAGCAACCTGCTGTGCGTACCAAACTGTCTACCACAGTCGGGCTAAAACAAGAGGTGGCTGGGGAATGTGACATGCAGTACAGATGCATCTGCTGTTCACTTAGAGATTCAGGGCACCAGGACCCTGCCTCCTACTCCCCCTAGGAGAGACATCCCAGGAGAGCAGGTGGTAGTTAAAGCATACATAGCAACCAATCTGGAAGGGGAATATAGTCTTCATCATGGATAAAGCACACAAGAATGGATGCCCTGCAGAATCCTATTCTTCACATTATGACCCTAGGTCAATGCCATTCAAAACAGACATGTGCCTAGGCTGGAGACTCGGAGATGAAGCAGGACGTGAGTCTTGCTCCTGACTTGCTCAGGTCCAGTTTAAGAGGAGCTTAGGTAGTGGTGGGTGGGCAGGTTGCTCCCATGAGAGCATGATCTCTAAAGTCAGGAGTAGGGAGGTGACCAGCCACAGGCAAGGCCCTGGGCTGAGGGTTTCTGTTCATTCCTCATCATCTACAAGAAGAAGGCGTCTCGGGGACAGAGCTGAAGCTTTGGGACCAGGTTATCCTCACACCATCATGATCATAGCGTCTCAAGAAGTCCATGCCTCCTGCATCTGATGGGATGGAGACTTGTAAAATATGCTCTTTCCCTTCCTCCCACCCTTGAGCGCTGATTGAGCACCTGCTGTATGGCATGCATTATTCTAGGAAAGAACTAACCCTTGCCCTGGGAAATAAGTCACATACACCCGGAGTCCCAGTGGGCTGAGGGCCAACACAGGCATGGCTCCAGTGACGAGGGAGCCGCAGCTAGCCTTGCGCTGCCAGGAGGGGCCAGGGAGGGCTTCATGGAGATGGTGGTGCCAGGCCCTTCTGTGGCTAGGTCTCTGTTCCTCTCTCCTTCTCACTCCCGTTTGTCACTATACATCTGTGTGTCTATCTAAAGAACACCCGTGTCCTCCATTATTCTGGAGCTCCAGGAGAACGGAGGCCTTGCCCACCTCTGCTCGGCAGCACGCACCCCACAACACGTGCTTGATGCTCACTAACTGGATCAGTGAATGGTGTGGTCGTGCTGGCCCCTGAGCACGCCACACAGCCAACAAACAGCTCTACCTTCCAGAGCAGAGCCAGGCATCAAACGCGGGCAGGTCTGGGCTTCAGGAAGAGGATAAGGGACTGGAGGCAGCCCGGGAGAGCTCAGAGAGCACAGACACATCTGGTTCTGAGCGTGGGGGTCTGGGACATTTCATTGGAAGCATTTCTGCTTATCATTTCGATGTCCTCAGCACAATGACCAAGTCCTGTCCCAACATGGGGACTGTCACACTAGACGCGGCAAAACGTTGTCAGTCGTGCCCGCAAGAGCCACGGCAGCTCCCTGTTTTTGTTTTTCTAAAACCAACAATCCTTGTTGACAGCAAATCTGTACTGAGAACCTATTAAAGAAATTGTAGTAAATCAGAGATGCTTTAACTGCCTGTCTGGCGTCCCGCTGATTGCAAGCTTGACACTTGACTGTAGCTGCCTTTGTACAGTCTTCCATTTGATTCCATTCCCCGGATAATTACTGAGTCTTGACTATGTGCAAGGCAATGTGCTGGGGCCTCGTTCCCATTGCGTCTTTCAGGCCCAGAGTATAATTTAACTTATGGACAAAAATAGATGGGCACCACAGGAGCAGGGAGTGACAGAGGCCACCAGAAACTGGGCGGACTTATTTCAAAGAAGATAACATTTTTACCATGTGAGCAAGGTGTGCGGTAGCTGGTAACACACACACACACACACTCACTCATTTGCTTTTGTATGCATTCAACAGTATTCCCTGGGCCAGGCCTGGTCCTGTGTCCTGGGATCAAAGGGATGAGTGAGAGACCCAGTCCCAGTGTACAGCAGAGTATCCTATGGAAGCCAAAGCAGTATCACTTAATGCTTCAGGAAATGGAAATCAGGGAGGACTTCTCAGAGGAGACACTTCCTTTGCCTCTTAGAAGAGTAGCTCACCAGGTGAAGAGGGAGGAAGACATACAAAAGATCGTGAGATGTGAGAACAGGCATGCTTTCAGGAAGACTGTGGTAGAGGAATGAGTCTGAAGGGTGTCAGAGGTAAGCCGAGGGCCAGAACAGACCAAGTGTGGATTTCATCCTGAAAGCAAACAAGAGCCACTGAAGGATAAGAAAAGCAGGGCTCTGCACGTTTGTAGGACGGCTGGCAAAGGCTCCCCAGTGGACTCATCTAAGCAGAAGTCTTCCTGGGATGGACCTACTCCAGATAAGGCTGTCTGTGCTGGCCTGGGCTCTGGCCAACCCAAGGGAGATTTTGGATGAATCCCAGTCCAACCTCCTATTTGACTTTCCTTCCCTTCTAGAGTGGAAATCATAATACTTAGCTCATAGGGTTATAATGAAGCGCTGATCACAACACACACACACACACACACACCGGCCAGCCTAGTAGGACAAGCCTAAGTAAGCTTCAGTATCTGTCATTCTACCCTTCCCCACGTTTCCCAATGCGTGCCTTAGTCATGTGTATCAGCACCCGGGGAGGGAGGGACTGCTCAGAGATGATCTAATGCAACAAGAATGACTTTGGCAAGCCAACAGAGCTCTAAAACGAAGTTGGAGGAGACATTAAGAAATTATGATCTATCCCCTTGTCTTGGGTTTCAAACAGATGACAAGAGACAGATGATGAAAAGATAGAAAAGTAAAAGGCTGATGAAATGCTTTACCAAGCAGGACATTTTGGAGCAAGTGGCATTCTGAAAGGGCCCAGGAGGGTGGGAGAAGGGCTATATGATAGCTGTCATGGAAACTGGAAGATGGGTCCTGGATGGTGATGGCAGTGGGGGGATGGCAGTGGTGGTTTCAATGGGTGGTGATGCTGTTGATAGTGGTGACTGTGGTTTAGAAGAATTTTCAGAGGTGGGAAAAAGTGGTGCTCACTATCCATAGCGCCTGACTGTGGGCCCTAAATAATAATGCCATTTTCAACTTAAAGGAAGCAGGGCTCTTTGGAGAAATGGCTGGTTCTAGATCAGAGGCAGAAAATATACTAGATGAGCCTGGAACAGCTTATTGCCAGAAACCAATAAGTCATGAATTTCTACTAGGTAGGGTCATATCAAAAAGATTTTCATGGGCCCAAACCAGAAAACTTTGAGCACCAATAAGGACAATATCTGCACTATCTTGAAACACAGCAGATATATTTAAACCCATGAGTTAATAATGATACCAGAAAAACAAAACAACACCTCTCTCATCACCTCTGAAGGATGCTAAGAAAACCACTCATTTTGAGAAGTGGTAAATAAAGGGGAAATAATCTAACATTTAGCCTATCTTTCTCAATCAAAGGTACCTGTGGCTGACCAAATACTTATAAAGGAAAGTTTATCTTTTGAAATCATTATAGATAATATATAACAATGAAATACATGAATCAGATATATAACCATTTGGAAATCCTAATGAATTAACATATCCAGGCAATGATCACCAATGGCTTCTCACAAATGGGAGACAGAAAATCAGACATAATGACTCCCTTGCCCCCACTCCCCCAAATGACACAACACCATCAGGGCCAGCTATACCTACCAATTTTTCAGGGGTCAGAGGGGCATGTTATCTGACATGATCAATGTACAGCTAGCAAAATCTAGACTGTGGGAAACTCTATAGGTTTCTTCCATAAATATTTCTCAAGAAATAAAAGAGATCTGAGAGAATGTCAACGAGTTGCAATGCCCAGGCCTTAGTTTGATCTTGATTCCAACAAGCTGTAAAAATAATAAATGAACCCATCAGAATTATGAGACAGAATAGCTGAAGATGTTAAGGAATTATTAAATTTTGTCTGCATGTCATAAAATTGTGTTTCTTAAAAGAATCCATATCTTTAAGAGCTATAACTAAAATATATATATACTGAAATAATATGTCTGGAATTCACTGCAAAAGAATGTACTGGCAGAGGCTGAGGGTCAGATGGGACAGATACGTGAAATAAGATCGACCACAGATTAATCATTGTGTTTAAGTGGGTGAGGGTTGATTGAGGGTGTGTGACACTATTTTTTCTGCTTTTGTATATGTTAGACACTGTATATAGGGAGAGGTTCTTGTAGTTGTGTTTTTTGTGTGTGTGTTTTTTTTTCATGGTACTTCACAACTAGATTCTGGATGTGGGGAGAAGAAACCCACAAGCTTGTTTTGTAAAATAAGGAGACAGATCCAGGCAAGTAAGTAAAAACAAGGTTGATCTGGAAAAAAAACAAAGCAGCCCATGTGGCAAGCCTAGATTAATAGTCTTAACATATAATGATTTCATTATAAAAATCCATAAGTCTATCAAAAATCCCTAAGGCACAATGCTAAAATAAATTAAGTGGCGATTTATCTAAAGATAGAGACACATAAGTAACTAGAAAATATTGGGGAAAACACTGCTTTCCCTTGGTCTCCACAGAGATGTAAATAAAACAATGAAACGCTTATCAGCAGCCGCCAGGACCCTCTCAGCACCTTCCTTGCCTCAGCCTCTGCTCCACGCACACCCCCCCCCCCCCCGCCCCCCAATCACCAAAGGGTAAACACCAGCTCTGCTCAGCAGCCTTCCAGGGGTCAAACAGCTATGTGACCCCAGGCAGCTCTGGACATAAAGTAGCCACATCAAACCCTCAAAGTCTCCTCATTTCCCCCAAGAATTGCTGTTCTCTCTGTCTGGGACCTTCCACACAAATGCTTTCTCAGAGAGTGCAAATGAATGAATGTGGGGTGCATTCATTCATCAACTGGGAGCGGGCTGTTGATCTGTGATGAAAGCACTGTTGACCCAAGTGCACTGAGGTCCAGGTCTCCCCTCCACATCTTCGGGGGAACTAGTTGAGCTCTCCAAGGCCATCCCTCAGGCGCCTGTATGCCTGCAAGTTGCTCACGTCTAGCCTTCCTACTCCTTTACTGATGGCAGTCTTCTCAGAACTTGGACCAAGGAGCCCAAACTGATGTGACCTTTAACCTGTCAAAACCCATGGGGAGGCCCTGCAGCCCAGCCATAAACCCAAACATGTGAATGTTCAAACCATGTTTAATCTGGGTGAAAACTGAGTCGAAAACCCTGCCAAGAACTTGCATGGACATCAATCAAACCCATTTCAGATCCTGTCTTAATCTATTTATTCCAAACAATTGTGGGGGGGGGGGGGCGCGCGGCGGCGGTTGGGAAGGCCCATTAGGCATTACGGACTATGAGCTCTTCAAGTAAGCTATTTGCCCTGTTCATACTGCTGTCACTAATGAGAATGACAACACCCTCTCGGCTCCAGCATGGTAGGAAAAGCGTTTCGCAGACTAATAGCTCACAGAGGCCAAAAGCTGCTTTCTACACTTTCAGAACGAACACTTAGATTCACCAGGAACAGGACAGCAAACAGTAAAGTCAGGTAGAGTTGTTCTTTTTGTAAGTCCTTCATCCCTTGATTTCTTCATCCTCATCTCCTCCCTCTACCCCTAAACATCACACATCACACACATCACACACACACACACACACACACACACACACGCTAATGCAGGTCAGTTTAATATTAAAAAACCTTCAGAGGCAAGAGGAGGGGGCATCTACTATTTCAGAAGTCCAAACACCAGAAATGAGCCAGGAGCTGGCCAGGGCACTCCCAACAGAGAACCACCCCCATGGTAGCATGCCCAACTTTGTCTAGGCTCTGACCTACCTTTAGGGCAAAGTGCCCCGCAGCCCATGGTCTAGGACGTCAGCCACAGTCATGGTACCTTGTGCCCAGAGCCGACCTCTCCGCGCAGCCGCCACACCCCTCTGCTTCCAGACTGATTCCCAGAGGTCTGGAGGGCTGCAGAGCTATAGGATCTTTCAACTGTGTCCTGAGGAGAACGCTGCCTGCTCGATACAACTGTCAGCTCAGTGCATCGGCCGAGAACAAGTGACTGCCTATATAATTTAATATGATGCCACATGAGACTCCTAGACCTGCTGCAAAGCAAGCAGGAGTCTGCCTCTTGCCTCTTGGCAACTGGAAGTCTGGATGCCTGTCTGTTGTTGCTGAGTCTGGGTATACACCTAAAGTCACTGTCAGAGCTGAGCAGGGGTGCAGGCGGGGCAGGGGTGCAAGGAGTCAACTGCTGGGGGCTGATGAGAAGTGAGTGTCATCTGGGGGGATGTGACATTTCTTAGTCCACCCACAGAATCAAAGTCATAAGCATCTCCTTAGGGAGAGGCCAGTTGTGGGCACAGTTATGTGACCCCAGGCAGCTCAGGATATAAAGTAGCCATGTCATGCCCTCAAGCCTTTGCTCAGTTGCTGTGGGGAACCTGTCTGTTCTGGAGAGATGAGCTAAACTCGCAGATAGATAATGAAAATGTGAGGGCATCTACCTGAACACTATAGACATGGATTTATAATCTTCAGCATGTGTTAAGGATGAGAACCAAACAATTTGAATATTTGTAATTGTCGCCCTTTAGGTTTCTTGTCTGGTTGGCTTCATGCAAAGTCCTCTCAGGGGGAGGACGGACCCGGTACTGCGCCTGTTTCATGTGATCCAGCAGCAGCAGCTGGGCTGTTTCCTCAGACACTGGGACCAGTTCACCTGGGCTCTGGTGGAGCATCCCTGTGGAGTCCCAGGACTGGTTCCCAAGATGCCGGATCTTGGGGAACGTGGCAGGGATGCCCACCACTGTGGTCAGTCCTCCAGGACCCTGTGCCCAAATCACCACACCCCTGGAGTGGGGAGGAAGACAGCCTGCTGAGATCAGTCCTAGGGAGAGTCTCTGGGTTGGAAGGAGGCACCATGGCCAAACAAGCAGGGGATTCTTCCTGCTCCATCTGACCCCAAAGGCCAAGGTGCAGATCGTGCTGGGAGGCAGTGCTGCAGAGGGGCTCAAGGATGCTCAAGAGACAGGAGCATCAGAAACCTGGCAATGGCTACCGGTGCATTTGCCAGGCAAGGCACTTTGTGTACCGGAATGAAGGGTGGGAGGGTTAGACTCAAGGAACTAACCCAAGCCCTCCTTCCCAGTCCCCTCTAGCAGGCTGGCAGCTCCAAGTGACAGATGAGGTTTTTATTGTTATTGTTGGGACTTGGGGGGTGTGAGGAGGTGGTAGCAGGAGGCTATCTTGGGTGCTTTCCCCTTTTTGGATAAGGTACTACTCTAAAGCCCTATGGACCACTTAAAATAAGGAGAAATCTGGAAAGTAACTGCTATGCTACCCAAAACAGGGCCTTTTCATAATTATCAGCTTTATACTTAACATCTAAAAAACACCATATTCTTCAAATAGCTAATACCTAAAAGGCACAAAGTATGCAAATACAGCTCACATTTTTAAAAAATTAATAATTATTATGTGGCTGGCATTACCGTAAGTTGACCTTGCACACATTATCTCATTTAGTCTATGGGATGCAGAATTTATTAAAGTGAATTTATGTCATACCTGCTACCCACCACATCGGAGCATGTAAAAGAGAAGTCTAGAAATAGCACTGCAGGACTGGGCTAAAAGGTTTTGATTCACAGCAAAGGAAATTTAATTAAGCATGTAATGTCAATTACTGTCATTCCTAATCATATTACACCTCCCCAGAAATAATACAGATATAAAAGTCTAGAGTTACCTGCATGTTTGATGTAAATAGGATAAAATTATCTAAGTTCTGAAAATATCCAGATATCAGAAGGAAGAAAGTATCTCCACCTAGCCTCACGTGTCATCAACTTTCATTAGGTAGGGACATGAGCATCGAGCCGCAAGGAAACCCATCCTTCCTCTAAGAGCAAGTCGTAAGGACTTCCAAAGGTGCCTCAAAAGCTGGGGTGTAGCCCTGGCTGGTTTGGCTCAATGGATAGAGCATCAGCCTGCAGACTGAAGGGTCTCAGGTTCAATTCCAGTTAAGGGCACATGCCCGGGGCTGTGGGCTCAGTCCCCAATGTGGGGCATGTAGGAGGCAGCCAATCAATGATTCTCTCTCATCATTGATGTTTCTATCTCTTTCTCTCTCTTCCTCCCTGAAATCAATAAAATTATATATATTGATTTATACTTATCATCTAAGAAACACCATATTCTTCAAATAGCTAATACCTAAAAGCTAGTGGTGATTATTATTTTGCCAGAATCTTAAGACATCACATCAGCTCATAATATGCTTACAATCTATAATAGCTTAGGACTTCTCAACAGAGGCACTGTTGATGCTTCGGACTGGGTTATGTCTTAGTTGTGGGAGCCGTCCTGTGAATCACAGGGAGTTTAGTGGTATCTCTGGCCTCTCCCCACTGAACCTGAAGAGCATCCACTCTTGATCATGACAACTCAGATGTCTCCAGAACATTGCTTAATGTGCCCCAGGGAGGGTAGGAGTGGGGAAACATGCCTCCATAGAGAACTATGGGTCTAGCTGGGAATTATAACGTATCCACTGGAAGAGAGACAATGGAATCTGCAGTCCTAGGGAAAGGAGCAACAGTGAGCCAATGAGGGGAGTTCCTCACGGAAAGCCAGGGGAGGCTGCTTAGAAGACAGGCCACAAATGGTATTCATGATGGACGATTCTGAATCTATGTTCCTTTTGCTAACCATAAAAATTAGTTTATTGAGATCTGACATTTCAAAGCAAATTAAACATCATCTTTTTAGTATATTAAAGCAACTGTAATATACTGAATATAATTTTCCATTACATATTGTTCCCTCCTCTCATCAAAATTCTGATACAGTTTCTTGGCTAAATTTCACCCCACATTGATTCAGAGAAGCTGGCTGGGGGAGTGAAGGGAGCAGGAAAGGGAACCTTTTGGGTCACTCCTAGAAAACTATGGAGTAACGCCCAATTGACATCTGTGGAGATGATGCCAAAGAGGCAGCATATGAGTCTGCTTTCATGAGGAGCAATGTCTTGCCCACCCTGTTCCCCAGATGCTGCACCCCATCCCATTCCCATGATTGGAACCTTCTGACCTTCATCTTTAACTTGGTCCTCCTCAGTGTCCAGGATCCAACTTGACCTGAGGTTGTTTTAGACTCAACAGCATCATCACTTGACCCTAATACAGCACTTGATCCCCGTACTTGACAGAGGTGAGGAGATTAAAAAGCATTACAAATTAGCAGTTATAATACAGTCATAGGGATATAAAGCACAGCTTAAGGAATATAGTGAATAATATAATAACTATGTATTGGGGTCAGGTAGGTACTAACTAGACTTATCAAGTAGATCACTTTGTAAGTTATATAATGTCTGATCACTATGTTGTGTACCTCAAACTAATATAATGTTGTATGTCAACTGTAATTTAAAAATAAAATAAAATGGGAGAAAAGGGGACTTAGTACCTCAGCTATAGTAGCCAGAATAATGGCCCTTCAAAGATGTCCATTTCTTCATTTCTAGGACCTGTGACTGTGTAATCTCACACAGCACAAGGGATTTTGCAGATGTGACTAAGAACGATCTTAAAATGGGGGAAGAGTGTCCTGAATTATCCAGTTGGGTGCAGAATCACCCAATTCCTTTCCTGAGAAGGGTGCAGAAAAGGGAACCTTTTGGGTCACTCCAAAGAGATGGTGAGTCAGAATCCAGGTGAGTCAGAATCAAAGAGAGAGGAGATGATGTTGGTTTAGAAGACGGAGAAAGGGGCCCCAAGCAAAGCAGTGGCGACAGCCTCCGGAAAAGGATGGGAAAGGCGAGACGGGATTCTCCCCAAGAGGCTCCAGAAAGACACACAGCCCTGGTGAGACTGACTTATGTCCAGTGAGTCCCATGTCAGACTTCTAACCTACAGGACTGTAAGGTTATAAATGTGTATTATGTGTGTGTTTTTTAAGGAAAAGCCCCACACAAACAATTTGTGTTCATTCCCCAACAATGGGAGTGATCTCTAGGATGGGTAACTGGAACCCTACAGAGTTTCTATCCTTCCTTTCTGTTTTTGCCTTTTATAAGTTTTAATAACATACAGGGTATCTACTTCCAGAGCTAATGACTGAACACAGAGCGCTCACACACACTGTCCTCAGGCTCCGCTCCCCGGTGTTTTCTACCATGAGAATTCAGGTGTCCAGTGCTTTGCTCAAGGTCACACAGAAGATGAAGGGTGCAATTCCACAGACACTCTCAAAGGATCTGCGTGCAAGTGCTTAGTATTTGCCTTTCTGGGAGCTGCTGCCCATGGGAGCAAGACACCAGTGGGACCTGGATTTCCCAGACGAAGCCAATAAACACAAACAGCCTGGGACCCTGGCTGTGCATTCTGGCCCCTGGCATCTTGCTGGGCACATGAGGTGTGCCAGAGCCCAGAGTCGATGCACACCAGTTCTTAATGGCTGCACGGTTACAGGAGGGATCGGGGTAAGGTGCTGGCAAGTTTCACATTTGAACAAGGAACTCTCCCCCCTCTCCACCTCCTATTTTTGAGATTAGCATTTGAAGCTTTAAAAAATACCATACAAAATATACACTAGAGATTGTATCGGCTTCTCCCTGCAGTTGTGGGAGGGGTATAATTCTAGTGATCCTTAATAGTTGGAAATGAAGCCATTTCACACGAGTATAAACTGCTACAGTTGAGGATTTGAGTAGCTCATGGAACCTTATCACCTGTTAGAAGCAGGTGGTTGGGCATTCATGGGCACTTTTAGGAGAGAGAGGAGACAGAGGGTTCCCCAGCTGGTGAGAACAATGCCATACTGAAAGTAACTGCCCATACCATATGGAGGTAAAGCATCCAGCATTCAGCTATGGGACAATCTACACACCGTAGGGAATTAGAGGCATGTTCTGACTTTCTCATTTTTATAAAACTGGGCTACATGTATAATGTCAGAAATCAAGAATAATGAAACAAGGAAGCAGAAATCACAGAATTTTTATCATAGGAAACCAATGAATTGTACCATTTAGACTCTTATTGATCCTTACAATTAGACAAAACTAGCTTTTACATGACCACAATCATTACTGCCATAGAGTTCCCTTGTATTTTTGTCACTTAACATTTCAAAATACATCTTCCCTAATACTTACAAAGTGGACATATTTGATATTTTAGTGATAACATACTTATCCTTGACTATTATAATGTATTTAAGTTACACAATTATTGGTAATTTGGGTTGTTTAACTGCAGGTAAAACTATCTATATTCTTTTCCTTGAAATTTCCAAAAGTGGAATTGTTTGGGTTAAAGTAAAGGATTGCTTTTTTGTTGTTTGTTTAAATATGTTTTTATTGATTTCAGAGAGAAACGGAGAGGGAGAGAGGGATAGAAACATCAACACTGAGAGAGAATCATTGATCAGTTGCCTCCTGCATGCCCCCTATTAGGGATCAAGCCCAAACCCAGGCATGTGTCCTGATTGGGATTCAACTGTGACCTCCTGGTTCATGGATCGATGATCAACTACTGAGCCACACAGCTGGGCAAGGATCACTTTTGTGTCCTATTTTACATACCATCACTTTGTTTTCCAGGAGGAAAAAAGATATAATACCTTCTGCAATGTATGAATATATCTGTTTCCACGAAGCCCTGCCCATGTTATGTTTTACACTTTTATTTATTTTTGATAATGTAATAGGTGTGATATGGTAACCCATAGTTGTTTTAACTTGAATGTATTCAATTACCTCTCTGGGATTTGTTTACAGTGAATGTTTTTCTTGTGTGAATTATCTACTCATATCCTTTGAACATCTGTCCAATGAAATCTTTAAGATTTATATAAAACTCCCCAAAGTGTCTGGATATTAAGTTAATAGCTGTTATGTTTATTGCAACTATTTCCCTAAGCTGTTGCCTTTCTTTCTACCTTTTAGTTTTGTTGATTTTCTTCATATTTTTATATATATATAAAAGGCGGGTTATTTTAAATGTAATTGAATCCTTCAAACTTGTCACCGATAATTTCTTCAATTGCTTCAATAGTCAGAAAATTGTCTTTTCTCAACAATTGGGATAAGTATACCATTAAAAACATTAGCTCTTTAAGCCATCTGGCATTTGTTGTGGTAAAGGAATACAGCAACCATATTTTTTGAATCAAAAATTGGAACATGTGATCCAAGTGCTAGTATTCTTATGGGCAAAATGGGACAGAATATTTGAAATTGAGACTGTCCTGGGAAATTGAGGACATATGGCCTCCGTATGTATGGAGCAAGCTGTTATTTTAAAGGTACAGTCCCAGGCTTTGCTTTTCTCAGCTCCTTTCAGGTCTAAGCAACAGAGATTTTTTTAGCCTAAGGCTCACCTTACTGGAGTCCTGGGCCCAACCCCATTAGGGCAGGCAGGATATCAGTAGAGTCAGTCTCACCAGAAGAAAGGGTCTAGAATTAATTATGTTGCAAAAGCCCTGTGCTTACTCCTCCATATCAATCTCTGCTTTCTGCACCTTGCTCCCTGCACCGGAGTGGCTGCACCAATGAGCACCCTGGCATTCTGCCTTCAGTTTAAGTTAGACCAATGGGAAGTGTCCCCAAGAAGAACAAAGAGAGAGGAGCTTGGGGCACTGATTTCCTGATTCCCTTGCTGTGGAGTCATCAGGACCAAGTGCTCTGTCCATTGTGGGGCCTTCCTCACACCACGGTGTCTATGTTTGAAATTCAATAACCCTCAGATCTAGGAGTGGTAACAGCCCCCCAGGGCTACCAGCCCAAGGATGAAGTTTATTTAAATTATTTAAAAAGTAACTCTTTTAAATACACACTTTATTAAACTGTTTTCAAGTTACACCGTTTGAGTGTGTGTGGACCCTGACCATACACCAGGATCCAAGCTGCCTCAGGGAACAAGAACAAGTGCGTTCACAGGTAGTTCCTCCCGACCCCATCATCAAGTCGGCTCTGTGCATCTGTGCACCAATGGTTAACAGCCTAGTTTTCTTTCAGAAGCAGAGCCCTCTCCTAGACCGAAGCTTACAAGACAATGTGGCCAGTCCCTTCCCTGGAAGATAGGACTTCTCAAATCCACGCATTACCTGTAGAACTGCTTAACCCCAATATACTACTAGGCACTGCAATCTAACTTGAAATCCTGAATTTCCTCTTCTGTTACTACCCTATCCCAGCAACTTTCTCTTCCCAGGCAATGGGTTTGGGGAGCCGGCACGGCCAAGGCATACTCATCCCCAGGGTGCCTTATGTGCCATGCCAGCTAGGTTCAGTGAACCCCAGTGGGGGCGATGAAGGATTGAGAAAAGACAGATAAGAGAATGAAAGCTGGGACTCAGTGGGACACTGCTCTCTTGATGGGGACCCAGCAATGCCAACACCCACAAGCTGTGTCTATTTTATAGCCAGATGCCACAAGGCAAAGTAAGGGCGTGGCCAAGATGTTTACAACATTCTCCTGGGTTTCAGTCCCACTCAATTATATGCACCTGTTCAAGTTTTGTTTACTTGCAGCCTATATCACTTAGGCTTGTGGGGCCACGTGTTCGGATCATAGGTTCAAGCTTGCAACTACAGCTGTTGGCTATAATTGTGCTGGGAGGGCTTTGCCCTCCAAGCTGGGACTTGCACGTGGCCAAGAGATGACTGTGCCCTCTCATTAGCCCAAGGCTTGAACCTGCCCAAACTCTGTAGCTGTACCCCACAGTATGGCAATAGCCAGTAGCTTCTTTCTTCAGTGGCAACGAAAGTCCTAGAGACTATATAACGCCTTTAAGATACACTGTGCTGAGTGTTATTATACATAAAAATGGTTCAGTCATAGTAAACACTAGGTGATAATTGAGCTACTTATTCCTGGTCCCCCATACCTTCATTAGTGGGGACTTATTTCTTCTTCTTTTTATTAATGATTTAAGAGAAAGGAAGGGAGAGGGAGAGATAGAAACATCGATGATGAGAGAATTATCGATCAGCTGCCTCCTGCATGCCCCCACTGGGGATCGAGCCTACAACCCAAGCATGTGCCCTGACAGGAAATCAAACCATGACCCTCTGGTTCATGGATCAATGCTCAACCACTGAGCCACACTGGCTGGGCAACTCATTTCTTCTTGGCCCTTGGACATTGACTCTACTCTGTGGTGTTTGTGGAATACCTCACAAGGCCACCTATTTCTACTAGCCCACCTCTTAGTCACAGCACTGCCTGATGCCTTACTCTTAAGTTCCCATTAATAACTTAGAGTCCACTTCTGCTAAGTCCATACCACTTGGGGGCAACACTGATGTGCCCACTCAATGGAGAATCCATGAGCAAAGAGAAACCAAGAATGTTAAACCTGTCTCCGTGAAGCTGTCACACAGCCCCAGAAGTGATAACCTCTAGGTTCAGCTCAAGTGCCCATTGAGGCAGGCTCAGGACCATCCAACCATATTGTAAAGGACAAAGCAAACAGGAACAAGGTAATGAGACAGTAAACTTAGGCACAGACAACAAGGAAGTGGGGATCACAAACTTGAGATTTGGTAAGGCTTTGGAGGGGAAGAAGAGCTCAACCTAGAGCCTGGAGGAGGAGGAGAGAAAGCAAGTCCAATAAGAAGGTCTTAGGGACAGGAATTAGCAGCAGTGATGACTATATGAAATCACTGTTGGCAGAGGGCCTGGGGTAGGGAAAGCAAAAATTATGCTACACTTGCTTCCATCCCAACACCAATGTGCTCCTGACTGGTTACCACTAGGCTGTGTCTCTGAATCGCCAGGGGAATTCTAGGGGAACCATAGAACAGAGTTGATAAGAGCAGGTATCATTAATAAAGGCTCACTGAATATAGAAATGAATGAATACACTTAGTCCTCTTTTTGTTAAAAGTCGAGAGTTCAACTTTCTATATTTGAATCCTGTATCTGTAGGAGGGAAAGTAGTGTCACCCAGGAGAGGAAGCAGAGATGGATGCATTTGAATCCTGTATCTGTAGGAGGGAAAGTAGTGTCGCCCAGGAGAGGAAGCAGAGATGCATGCTTTAAGAAGTCAACAAGCATCATGAAACACCTGGATACAGCTTCCCAAAGCAGACGGAAACTGCCTCCATTTCATTTAGGGCTGCAGCAGCCTCTGCCTTCTACCCTCACGAAGCTTCAGGGCAGGCTCTTGTCCCTCTGGGTCCTCAGACCCAGGCTTAGCATCCAGTTTCTCAGGGAGCCTGGTGAGTAGCTCGTAAGAGCTCTGCTCTTTGGCAGTATGATAGAGAACTCAACTGGTGCACCTGTGCACACCTAAGTAGCATAGGTTTCCTGCCTTGAGCCTAAGACTTCTGTGCTACACAATGACTGTCCTCTCCACTCTTTGTAAAATAAGCTTCAAGCTCTTAGTGCTACATTTATTGCCCTGAAAACACAATGTCTTCCCCTGTATTTCTACACCTGTCTTTGGCTCCATGTCCTCTGTCTTCAGGCACTGACCATCCATCATCCTAGGTGAGAAGCTCAACGCCTTCCTACTACTAGCACTAACAACTTACAATTGCTTAATGATTTGCCAAGTTTGCACATGCATTTTATTTAATTCTGTAACAACACTGCTAACTATTAGATATCATGACCTCCAATCCACACTGAGGCTCAAAAGTGCCAGGTCCCCCAGCAGCAGCACCAGGCACTACCTGAGGTATGGACTCCTTTTCACTCATAGTTACTGCTTCCTTGTTTTTTCTCACTCAGCCCAATGAAGTGAGATCAAGCTGCACTGATGACCTCCTATTGAGTTGGCCCATGCATCAAATCAGGGCTGGACTAGAAGGGTATGAGGGATGAGGCCTCCTCCAACTCAGGGCCTCTCTGATCCTACTCTCTCAGTCTTTCAACCTGCCAGCAATGTCCCACATAGTAAGCTTCCCCTCTCAATTTCCCTCAACTTACCACATGCTATGCTTTGACGCTCAATTACAACTATACTTTTTTTGATGCCAGGCAGTGAACTGGATAGTAATTCCATATCTCTGACTTCCTACAGTGTTCTGGAAAATTGTGTTACATCGGGCAAATGGAAGAGCTAACATCAGTGGGGGTGGGGGGATGAGGAGATCATAAAAATGTAACTGTTTTTGTTTCATCCTGCCTCCATCAGCAGATTTGGTCAGGGACCTCTCTCTGAGTCACCAAAGGCTATAAAACTTGCTCTGATTTACATCTGTAGGAAACAGAGTTTGTCTTGCATTTTTTCTTTCTAAAAAATTACTTTTTTCCATTCCGAAACCATCGTTTATTCCCTTCTACATGGAATTTCTTGACAATACCTCAGGATGAAAATACACACACATAATAGCTTTTCAGCTTCATGGTGTAGATTAACCAGAATCACTGATTTCAACAAGAGCCTGGAGGCTTTAAGCCAGTTACCCCAGAGCTATTCTGTGAGATTTAGCTGGGCGGTCCTCTCCTCATCAATTAAGTCATGGGAAAAGGCTCAGGATCACCAGTGATCTCACTTGGAGAATGATCTGTAAGGAAAAACATTTTTTTTTTAAGTTTTCTTCCATAGAGTTTAGAGGTAAGGAGCTATTTTAATTATTTTTGGCATCTGAAATATGGCAGATGGTCTAATCTTTCACATCTCTATATTCTGAACTCTATTCCAGAGGAAAAACAAAGAACCGCAATTTAGCAGAGGTCATGAAGACCAAGTTTATAACTGCAGCCCCCTCTCCTCTACTCCCCGAGGCTAGGCCTCTGTGGTTATGGCCACTGCTCTTTAGCTACAAGCAACAGCCTTCCCCCTCCACCGTCCCCTTCTAGCCCCACTCCTCAAAGGAATTAATTAAGGGAGATTTTTAACAAGGAAGATTCTGTGGTCGGCAGAATTCTAAAATGGTCCCTCACGATTTTCTATCCTAATGCTAGGACTGTGGGTACGATTTGATCTTATGCTGTTAGGTTACAAGGCAATAGGGATTCTGCAGACGTCATTAAGGTCACCGCTAGTTAATTTTGAGTTAACATGAGCTTATCCAGGTGAACCTGACCTAAGCATATGAGCCCTTTAAGAGTTTTTTTCTCCTGCAGGTAGAAGAAAAGGAAGTCAGAGAGCTGTGGCAGGGACTCCATGTGTGGTTGATGTGGACAAATTGTACGGCAAGGAGCTGAGAGTGGCCTCTCAGAGCTGAGGGCTGTCCCTGCCAAAAGCCAGTAAGGAAATAGGAACCTACAACTTCAAGGAACTGAAGACTGCCAGCAAGTGAATGAGCTTGGAAGCGAATTCTTCCCCAGGGCCTCCAAATAAGAAGTCAGTACCACCAATACTTTGATTTCAGTTTTTGTGAGACCCTGAGCTGAGGGACCCAGCCCAAAGGACTTCTCACCTTCAAAACTGTGAGATGACAAGAGGATACTGCTGGAAGCTGCTAAGTTTGTAATAGTCTGTTATGCAGGAAGAGAAAACTAATACAGATACCAGGAGCCAGATATGCAAGTACATGGAAGAAGGAACATTCAGGAAGAGGACACAGGCAGCAAAAGGCTTTGGGATGGAAATTTACTTGGAAAGTGAAGGAACAAGGATACCTGTGGAGCTAAAAGAGACGAAGCAAGAGGAGAATGACAGGAAATGAGGAAGGGGAGGAAGCAATAGCCAACACAAATATGGCCTGGAGGCCATGGTGTGGACTATGAATAACATTTAGAGTAGGGGTGTCGAACTCAATCAGAGAAGGGGCCAAAATCTAAAATCCAGCCTAAATCGAGGGCTGAATGGTTTACTGAACAGTCATAAACTGTCATTGTGATGGAAACACAGCGGAGTGCAGTGATGACAGCGCAGTGCGGGCCACATTGCAAGGCCTGGCGGGACGGATTTGGCCCGCGGGCCTTGTGTTTGACACATGTGATTTAGAGAGTTCACTACACTACAAGTAGTGACATGAATTGGCTGCTCTTTGGTCAAAAATCCAAACAAGATCTGGCTTGCCCCTTTGGCTGGGCCTCTGGGAGTGATAGGGGCATTATGTTGGACATTTATTTCATGCCGCCATTATAGCCAAGACCAACGTTGGTTGATTCAATTGTGTTTGAACTACCTGCTAGAGTGGAAGCCTGAGGACTAAGTGAAAGGAGTGAAGTCCACAGGCAGTAATGGGTCACTGGTAGACACAGTGAGAGTGTCTGTACCAAGGGCTCTTCCCACAGAGACAGCTGGACCCTCCTAACAGCTCTCCTGCATGTAGTTTTAAAGAAGAATCAACACAGCCAGCAGCCAAGGAGTGAGCCCATCCCTCATCCTCCTCCTTTGTCCCAAGAGAGAGGATGCATGAGGTCACATTCAGCTCAGAAATTTGAATACAGACTTTTAAAGAATTTCTGTTTATAAAGTGTCCCTGAGATCAGAACTAGCAGCGATATCTCCTCAGCTATTCCCAAGCCTGTCCACTCTCCACACAGTTTTACTCATGCAGCCTCTCTTTCCGGGAGACCTGAGCAATTCTAGGCTGCATGCAGTCTACCCTAACCCCAATCTTCCTCAATCTTCCTCTGAACTGGCTGAGCTAATCCCTAACCCCAAACTACCTTTTCTTTCCTCGGTCTTCCCATTCTAGTCTAAGTTCTCATGAAATTGATCCAACAAACATTTATTAAGCACCCACTTTTGACATTGTTCAAGACATGGGGATTCAAGTCCTGGGTTCAACAGTTGATTCTAGCTGCCTTAGTTTATGCCTCTTCTGAGGAATAGAGACAATAATGCCTATCTTGAAAGGGTATTCAGGGATTAGAGCTGATGTAAGCAAAGTCTGTAGCACAAAGCTGGGCCCTTTGTGGGATTTCTTGAATGAACAGCAAGGTTTACATATATTTGATGACTGGATATTGATGAAGAAACCATGATGAATGCTTTAGCAGAAGTACAGGTCTAAGAGTGAAATAAGCCAGTCAATGAAAGAAAAACACTACATGATCTCACTCATTTATGGATAACAAAGAACATTATAAACTGATGAACAAAAAGATAGATACAGAGGCAGTAAAGCAACAAACAGACTGTCAAATTACAGCGGGGAGGGTAGGGAGATATGGGGGAGGTAAGAGATCAACCGAAAGACTTGTATGCATGCATATAAGCATAACCAATGGACACAAAACTCTTGGGGAGGGAGGGCATTTATAAGAGTGAGGGGGGGGGCAATGGTAAGATATGTACACATATAATACCTTAATAAAAAATGAAAAGAAAAAAAAAAAAGAGTGAAGGGGAAGCAGAGACCTTTTCCTTTTACTCTCCCTTTGCCTCCCCAGCACACTCCCCAGGCTGCCCAGCTCCGTGTCTATGCTTCAGCCTCCATGTCTTCCTTCCCCACACGTCTTACTCAGAGCAGATAAATGGCCTCCTTCCCTAAGATGACTTGATGCTCTTTTTATCTTCACCACTCCCATATAAATCATCTCAATATCCACCCTCTAAATCTACTAAATTCAGTTCTATGCATGAGAGCAAACCTTTATTGAGCACCTACTGTGTGCAAGACAATGTGGACATAAAATGAAAGCCGTGGTCTCCCCTCACTGAGCTCACATTCTAGTGGGGAAATCATCAAGATGGCCAGTTCAGACATGATGGCAGCAAAGAGATATGTCCACAGAACAGGGGCAGCATGAAGGCTGGTTAACCTCTGGCGAGGCTTGGGAGTTTGGGAACAAACTCTCAAGAGTGGAGCTCTGAGAATGAAGGAGCTTGCGGGGAGTAGGGAAGAGAAGGAGCAGAGCTTTGAGGATCTTGCCTAGCAGAAGAGGAGAGAGGCTATCTGTCCCATCCCTCACCTCTTCCTTCCCAGAGACCCCATATTTTCTCATTCCTCCAGTAGAGAGCTCGTCAAGCAATCTGAAAAGGACCAGTTTCTTTGTTTCGATTTCCAAATCATTGCAAACTGATACTTGGTAATGTATAATAAAATAGATGACTAGAAATGTTCACATAACAAGCACCCAAAATACAAGCACACCGCTCACGTGCTCAGATGTCACAATAATGGCAAATTGCTACAAATTTCTCTTTTGGTGGTAGTGGTAAACAATATCAATGTACGTAATGCCACTGAATTGTGCACTCAAAAATGGTTAAAATTTATGTAATGTACATCTTACTGCAAAAAGAGCTCTTTCATTTTCATGATATCCCTGCACTTCTTTAGATCTGGTTCCTGCAACAGTCTATCCAATGTCCTCCAGGGCCCCATCTTTCCAATAAAAAAAAATGCTTTATATGTGCGGAAGCTCAACTAACCTTTCTAAAACACTGTTTCACCATGTCTTCACTCTAAAACAGCCAATGGCTCCCTAGGGCCTTTGGCATCAATTTTAATTCCCCCACCTAACTTTAACAGAAGCCCATGACCGTATCACTCATTACTCACTTTATTCTAACATGACATTTTTATCCCAGGCAGGCAAAGGTTCTCCAAGGCCATTTGGCCCAGCTACTCCAGCCCACACCGATCTCTCCATCTCCTGAATATCACTGACACCTGGATGAGAGATTGTTTCTGAATGGGCTCTGATTGTGCTGTGCATGACGATCGACCTGAGAGCAGGGTCAGTTATGCTCATTCTCTTCCTCCACTCCTGATGCTAGGTCTATAAAGGAGATTATTAAAGTAATTTTTGGTGAGTTGCCAGATGTGTCAGGTTTATAGTTAGCCTAAGAGAATATCACTGTTCAGTTCAATTATCCCACTGAATTAAGTCTAGCAAATAACATCTTCCTAATATGTACATTATCCCTAATCCTCCAAAGAGGAAGATAATGTTATCTGTTTTGTATTTAAAAACATTGAGACACAGCCAGGAGAGAAGTCAATTGCCCAAGGTCACACACGTGGTTAAGAGGAGAGCAAGATCCAAAATAGAATGTCTGACTCTAAACGGTGCACTGTTTCTACTGTACACCCAGGTCCTAGGAACGGCTTATTCATTGTACCTGTGAGAATTTGAACACCCAATATGCAGCTCAAACCTTCTGCCAAGACTATGGGCTTGTCCACTTGCTACCTAGAGCCCATGGGCACTGCCACTTGCTACCACCACCAAATGAACACTTTGCAGTCCTGGGACTCATGCCCATCATCTCAGAAACAGACTGTTAAGCATCACAGTCATCTGGGGTGTTTGGCTTCCCGTCTGTGTTGAATGAGAGAGATGTTTTCAGAAGTGGCCTTTGATATGGTCAATCCTCTTTGTTCTCTCCCCCTCTTCCCCCCTTACATTGCAGGATCAGGGTCTTGGCTAGAATGAGAGGGGAGGATACAGAAGATAGGAACTTAGAGAGTAACAAATTTTAAGTGAAAAGAAAAGTTAGAGCCAGTGGGGAAGAGGAGTGCTCCAAGAAGCAGAGAATTAACGAGAGATCACGTGAGATGGAGAAAGAAAATTTGGAACTGAGAGGTCACAGATAGCCTTTGTTGGAACAATTTCAATGGATGCAGGACTCAGACTGCAGTTTGATGCATGAGTGGAAGTGAAAAAGCAGCGCTAGAGATGAATTTTCAAGACATCTGCTTAATAAGGGAAGACGGAGAGCTGACTGAGAAGGAAGGGAGGTGGTACTGAGCATAGTATTAGAAGCCAGGGGCTTGTCCCTAGTCACTTAGGCAGATTAAGTGATTAACTCCACAGCTCTTAGCAGGCCCCTGTCAGGCTCAGGAGAAGGCCTTGTGAGTTCATTAGGGCTGGGTTGCTCAATGGAGAAATGAAAGACCAAAAGTTGGGGGTTAAGGGGGGAGATCAAGGATGCTAGAGCATGTGGCTGAAATAATCTAAAACTGTCCACCAGGCTGGATGGGAGGGGGTTGAGGATCCAGAGAAATAGAGGATCAGCAGCTAGAGGTTGATGAGCACATCTTCCTGGAAATGAGGACGTAGTACAGATGGGGAAATGGAAGGTTGTGATCAGGGATAGGAATTTCGGATGGAGGGCAAGTGTTCACCATTCCAGACATGAGCACGGGAGTGGAGTCACGTGGAATGGATGGAACAGCCATGGCAGCAGAGAAGACAGGACTTACATGGCCCCTGGACTGGTCAGGAGGGAGGCTGTTGAGGTCACAGGGAGGAGTGAGACAACTCCAAGGACCCAAGTCCTTAGGGGGTGCAAAGAAGCAGCCAGGGTAACACATGGGAATGAGCTGACCAGGCACCTCAACTTAAAAGGAGAGGATTCAAAGGGATCATGGAGCAGAGCAAACTAAAAACCAGGTAAGCATGGGGAAAAGCGATGCCCTGCAGACAACAATGCCCAGGTGTTCGGGAAAGTGTGTGAGGAATGGGTCAGGAGGTCCAATATTGGAGAGTTTCTTGATAGTAGAGCCAGGACTCCAGAGAGGGAGCGTGGTGGAAGGGATGAGTAGAGGAGGCTGGCAGGAGAAAGGGGAGCCGGATTTGATGGGAATAAGAAAGAAAATACATGGAGCCAGAGGAGTGGGCCCCATCTCATGTCAGGCCCCACATAAAGGGAAGGAAACCCAGGAGACCACCCGGAGAAATGGCGTCAGATTCCCAGAGGCCTGGAGCAGCCCGAGGGTAATGCGGGGCCTCACTGCCTCCAGCAGACCTGCAAGCAGAAGTCTGGTCACTTAGCTGTGGTTATAGCCACGGGTCAAGGCAGCGAGTGCCACAGAGAAGGATGAGAGGCCAAGTCAGCATGGCCTTGGACGTGGTGCACAAAACTGAGGGAAGTGGAGAAGCGCACATGAGCGAAAACAAAGGGACTTCATACAACCCTGGCTGCAGGATATTCCTCAGAAGGACTGAAAAGGCATAAATGACCTTATAATCCCCAAAATCAGGCTGTAAAGGAAAGCACTGGCCTGTCTCAACAAGCTCCTCTCTACGCTGGGCCCATTGTGAGTAGTCAACTCTTTGCTAAACTCAGAAATACACTCTTAGAAACAAGGGCCCCGTTCTAATTAATCTGGCCCGGCCTGCAGCGGAGATAGCAATCAAAGCAACGGGAAGGCAGGATTAATTGGTGCTCCTCCGGCAGCAAAGCGCCACTCACTCCTCTCCTCCGGGGAGCGGAGAGCTGCAAAACTGCTCCGTGTCAGCCTGTTGGCCTCACCCCCCTGCCTCTCAAAACAGGATGGAAAAACTGCTTGCGTGGTATGACATTTTAACTGGAGGGCATTTGGAAAATCAGAATTTGAGGGTAGCCTGCACACAAGTCTTGAGGCCAACCATGGGTTTAGGAAACTGCAAGGCAGAGAGCCAATGGCGCTCAGACTGGGCCATCGAGGTAAGCAGGCAGACACTGCCCTGCCTCCCACTTCTCTCTTTATTTTTATCTGTGGGATCGGGCGTGTTAGAGAGAAGAGAGGAGGCCTGGTAACAACAGCTTCCCCGTCATTCTTGGTTACTTACATCTGTGGTCAATTTTCCACACTTTATTCCATAAAAGGTAAACGAGGCCCGGTACTTGCAACAGGATAATCTAAACAATATGAACCATGTTACTGTTAAAGACCATCTGGTTGATCGGGCTCAGCCCCTGACTTTTAACTCCTTGAGGTAAGAAAGATGCCAAACTGGGAAAGACCGGGCCCTCCTTCAGCCTTTTTTTTCCAGGATCTTTTCCTCCCTTTTCAAATCAATTAAAACGAGGACCTCAAAGGTCTCTGCCAGCTCTCATGTTCTAGCTAGGCTTGCTGCCCGTGAAACGCTGCGAGCTTTGTGAATGAGCAACTTGCAAAAATGTCTTTTCTCCCCTTTCTCTTTAAAAGGAAACATGAAAAGCTTAAAAAAAAAAAATAGAAAGAAAAGGCCCTACACACACACACACACACACACACAACCCAAGCTAAAATACTCCCAAGTGCTGGGGTTGTTTCCTTTGTTTCTGTTTCTCCTACGAAAAGCCAGGGGACCATTTGATCATTTTCATTTTAAAATGCCACTGACACCAGTGAAGACACAGTGAAGCCCGCGCTTTGCTTTTATTTGGGCTTACACATTTTTCTGGCCATCTGTTATTCAAAAAAGTTGCAAACTCAAATAGGAGATGGGAAAACTGGAAATCAGATGGTGTTTTTCCATCTTTGGGCGGGGAGCACACTAATGATAAGAGATTCCGGGAAAGTTTCAAATGGGTAAGGTCATCACAAAAATGAGACTTGGCCTCCCTTGGAAGGAGCAGCATTTCCACCTGCAGAAGGAATGTGGCGACTGACCAAGAGGTTCAAGTGCATTCTATGCTTCAAGCCAGTCATTAGGAACTCAGGGCTCTCCCCAGCCACCTCTAAGGGTACTGAAACCACCCAAACAATTCCACTTAGCACACCAGGGAAGTATCTTACAGCATCATGGCCAGCAGAGCCCCCATTTCTAGCCACCGAGTCCTCTGTGTGCAGCCACAGATCAGACCTATGCTGCCAGCTCTCTGGAAAAAAGTTTTCAGAGGTCGAGGTAAAAAAAATAAGCTCAAATGCAATGGCTATGCCAGGCTTCGACAATGTCTCAAACCAACTGTGTGAGAACTACTACTAATCCCCCTTTTTAAAACATTCTGGAAAATCTCAGTGATACTAATAGAAAAAGAGAAGGGATCAAAGCCCCAGGGACGGCCGGTTGGCATAATATACACATATGGCTCTTAGCTTTCAAACCACTTTACATTCCGGAGGCCTGAATAAAGCAGGGCAAACACGCCACTACATCCTTCCTTCTTTCCCCCATCCACCTTGCAAGATGCCCCTTCTGCATGCAGAGTGCCGAGCTGAAGGAGTTAATGGTCACCAGAGAGACCTTGGGAGACAACACTTCATATCCCATGATCATAAATCTCTTTCAAGGCAAGTTAGAACCAGGACTCAATTCTACTCCAGGGCCCCAAATTCAGCATTCATCTTCAATTAGATAAAATGACACTCGTGTCTATTTATTCTCTCTCCATTTCTCAACACATTTATCTCATGAAATGACAACGGGAAACCCCCTCCTGTCCTAAACATGCACATTAAAAAAAAAAAGAAAAAAGAAAAAGAAAAAAAAGAGCTTCTGAACCAGGCTGAATAATTTAATTAATAGGCCTTTTATTGGAATTACTTTTAATATGAAACTTTAAACCCTGTGAGAAATGTTTTGAAAGCAACAGGCATGAAAAAATTAGGAAAAACCCCACAATTTCATCGTTACTTAATTGTAATAGTGATTACACAACCCAAAGGAAAGTAGGAAAAAGTTCATGTAGCTAAAAAAAATGAGTTTATTATTATTTGATGATTAGACTTTGATCACATTATAGGTCCTTTGCAGAGCCCTTTCCCTTTGGAGAAATAGGCTCCATTTCTTTTATGGTTTTGGCCACATGGACACGGGACCCCAATATAAACCAGTAGCCTTCTCTCTGTGTGAACCAGGGCTTAGCCAGGACAGGGGAAGCTGGGAATTCCCAACAACTGTTGGGTTCGGATGAGTGCTCAGGTTTGGACCCCAAAACAGAAGATGAGAAAAAATCCCCATGGGCAAGGGAGGCACCGTGACTAAGCCTTGATAGCACAAAGGGAAGAGCAAGAGTCAGGAAAGCCAGAAGAGTGTGATGTGAGGTGGGGCATGGAGTGGCATCAGCCTACAGTGGTCGGCAAACTCATTAGTCAACAGATCCAAATATCAACAGTACAACGACTGAAATTTCTTTTGAGAGCCAATTTTTTTAAACTTAAACTTCTCCTAACACCACTTCTTCAAAATAGACTCGCCCAGGCCATGGTATTTTGTGGAAAAGCCACACTCAAGGGGCCAAAGAGCTGCATGTGGCTCACGAGCCGCAGTTTGCCGACCATAGGCCTGGGAGAATCTGGACACAGGTATGACAAGGCTCAAGTGGGCAAAAGTCAGCATTTGTAAGGTGTAACTCTAGGTCCTAGTGTGAGACAGGGGGCTCTGTCGGGGTGGATGAGAGCACAGAGGGTTTTAAAAGAACTGGGATGTGGGGATAAATGAGTGAAGCCACATGGGAACCAGCCAAGGACTGGAAATGCAGGGCAGACCCATTACAGAAAGAGCCTTGGATTCTGAAGACCCACGCTTGCTTCTAAGCTGCTGAGTTTTTTGCTATTAAAAACAAGATGGAGCCGAAACCGGTTTGGCTCAATGGATAGGGCGTCGGCCTGCGGACTGAAAGGTCCCAGGTTCGATTCTGGTCAAGGGCATGTACAATACCTTGGTTGTGGGCATATCCCCAGTGGGGGGGGTGCAAGAGGCAGCTGATCGATGACTCTCTCATCGATGTTTCTAACTATCTCTCTCCCTTCCTCTCTGTACAAAATCAATAAAATATATTTTTTTTAAAAAATAAAAAAATAAAATAAAAACAAGATGGATCCCCCAGCCAGACGGTGGGCCTGAGCCTCTGGCTTGGATCTGGAGGTGGGAGTGAAGGCACAGGGTACTGTGTGCTCAAACCTTATGATTAGGAGCATGAAGGCAGAGAGATCATCAAAATACTTAACAATGGGCTACATCTGGGCACTGTCCAGTCAGATGTTGGAGCAGGTCTGGAGGTGCACTTGTCGCAGGATTGGGGTGGGCCCAGGTTGCCAGCAAAGGTGGTGTGCCCTGGTAGGTTTGGGGGACCAGCTATTTACCAACCAGTGCAAAACTTAACTGCCCTGGGTCAGCCCAGGGAGCGGGCAGACAGGTTATTCCTGCCTCTCACTTGGCAGATTTTCCACATCTGTTGTGAAAGGGATATTGCTTCAGAAAGGAAACCAACATGAGGGTGGAGCCAGGAGAACTTGTTTTGTTTGCTTCGCTGATAAAAGTCTGTGCTTTTGATAGGAGGGTTTGTGTCTCTTTGTTCTGGTTGAGAGACAAGAAGGTGGGTGGACAATTTCTCCAACCTGTTAGGCAGGTTTGGGTTCTTCAGGAGCAAGGGAGCTTTGCAGAATCCAAGGGGGTAACTATGCTGACAGCCAGCCAAGTGCTCTGCTTACAGCCACCCTCTGCCTTGGCCACACAAGATCCTGCTTTCTGGTTTTTATCTTTAAAGAAAGATATAATGAAAATAAGTGTGAAATGTAAAATTATTAGGGACTACACCAAACATCACAATTATGGTGAATAATTTACGTCCAACTCCCCATGGCATGATTGGTTATCAGGAAAGAAATGAGATTTTCTGCCAGAGGTGGCGGTGTGAGCAACTAAGAGCTGTATGTCTGGGAGGGACAAGGTGACAAAAAGTACAGAGCTCCTCGCCCAAAAGAAGAGAGTTTTATACAAATTAGGAGTAAGGACAACAGGTGTGTTGAAGCTGGCTCCTACCAGCTCTCAATTAATTTTTAGGAATGCATTAAGCCAGTTGGTAAAGATAACCAGTATTAAAATTTAAAACGTAAACTTATAATTAAACTAGGGGCCCAGTGCATGAAATTTGTGCACTGGGGAGGGGTCCCTCAGCCCAGCCTGCACCCTCTTACATACTGGGAGCCCTCAGGGGATGTCCTACTGATGGCTTAGGCCAGCTCCCCTTTGCGGGAGGCGATTGGGCTGATCAGGGGAAAGCGCCAGCCCCATTATCTCACTGCTGCAGCCGCCAAGATATTTTCATCAACATGGACTCCAGTTACTTCACCATGGAAAAATGACAACTTTCTTTAGACATTTTTAAGAGGTATCTTTCATACAATATGACATTTCTTTCTTTATTTTTCTTTTTATCCTCACCTGAGGATATGTTTCCATTGATTTTTTCCCCCTTCCCTCCAATGGCAGGCTTGGCCCCTTCCCAAGCCTAAAAACTCTGCCCCAGCATTTAGGCTTGGGAAGGAGGGTCCTCTTAACCCCCTTCTGATGGCTGGCTGGAAGTGACCTGGGTGCCGAGGTTTCCAGGAGCCAGGTATGTATGCAAATTAACAACCATCTTTGTTGAGTTAATTTGCATACTCCCTCTGATTGGCTGTGGACGTAGCAGAGGTACGGTCAATTTACATGTTTCTCTATTATTAGATAAGATTAATTATGCTTAAAAACAAAGGTGACTTGATTTGTTTTATTGACTACCTAGAGTTAAGATTGTCAATAAATCAGATTAAACTTAAAAGTGAGTCATTACATTGCAAATAGCATTAAAAAAAGAGGAAAATACTCTCCCCATATTTGAAAATTATTATCTGATTCAGCAAAGAAAGTGTTCATGTCATTGGTGAATAAGTTTTGACATACATAGTGCTGAAGCTAAAAGACATTCCAGTTTAATAAATATAATATGCACCAGGGTGAGAAATGGTTTAGTGAATCACATATCAGATTCGAGGACAATAAATGTATTGGGAAAGAGTTAGTGGATCGGGATAAAATTTTACTAGTCAAATCATCTCATTGCGGAACTGCAACCACAGGTTAGCTACAGATACAAGAGCTCAACAAAAACATTCTGTGAGAATGAACAGGCTCATGGAATTTATAAGAAAGAGTATTGGATATTTTATTATTAGTAGTGAATTGTGTGCTATTGATCTTTTGTCAGTAAAATTTAAATTTTTATATGCATTTATTCACATATCTTTTTTTTTTTCCTGGGGAACCGGTTGTTAACGATTTACCAGCACACAACTGAATGAGGGTGTCTGCAAACTCCTGTCTTGGGAAGGGGTTTATTCTTCTCATTCCCGCTGCCAAAGGATTAAAGGGTTAGCATTTCTGTTAACATCCTGAACCTGATTAGATTCTGGATTAGTACCTGTCAAACTCTCCCTACCAAGCCATAGAATTTCCTCCTCCCCCAAATTCCTGAAGCTCCTTCTGTCTTTATTCACTTGGCACTTAACAAATGCTACCCCTATACTGACTTTTTAATTTACAGTATTTTTTATTTATGCCCATCTCACTTTAGGACAAAGGTTGGGCTCAGAAGCTTTCTCTATGCCTTTTCAAGATTTTTAAAAATATATATTTTTATTGATTTCAGAGAGGAAGGAGATGGAGAGAGATAGAAACACCAATGATGAGAGAGAATCATTAATAGGCTGCCTCATGCATACCCCTCTCCCCCAGGGGATCGAGCCTGCAACCCAGGCATGTACCCTGACCAGGAATCCAACCGTGACCTCCTGATTCATAGGCCGACACTCAATCAATGAGACATGCTGGCTGGGCTCCATGCCTTTTAAAGGTGCCTGCATGGAGTGAGTGCTCAAAAATGTATTCAGTTAGTCAATGGGTCAAAGTCTGTTCAAGGACTCTGACCTCTGCACTAGACACTGCCAACCCAGGGATTCCAAGATGCATGAACAGCTCATCTGTCCTCAAGAATCTCACAATGGTGATGGCGATATGATGACAACCAAGGTTTGCTCAGTACCAAATATGTGCCAGACACTATGCCAGGTACTTTGCATAGAATATCTAGTCATATACCAGTATCTGTGAACATGTAGCTGACTGTCGAAGGAGGTACCTTGACTGTACCTAGGTCATATCAGTTCTCAGGACCCTGCTCTGTCCTGGCTCAGTAATGTTGGATGCATCCATGTGTGCAATGATGAAAGATGGAATGCCCTAATATTAGCCTCTAGCGGTCTATCCTCTCTGTTTCTTCTCTCCTCCCTTCTACTTTCTTCCTTTCATATGAGGGACTCCATATGAAAAAGAACCTGATATATGAAAGCGAGACTGTTTTCCTGAGATTTGTGGGGATATGGCCATGCCTACTGCAGACAGCTTAAGACTCCACCTTTGCCCAAATTCTCTGCTCACCTTGCGCCATTACTCTGCTAATGTCCCAGACCCCTCATGGGAAGTACTTGGTACCATGCAAAGGGGCTGCTCATGCTTTAAGGGAGGTCCCATTGGCTGGTAGTGAACCCTGTCCCGAGTGTTAGAAGGCATCTCCCAGGAAGAGGGAGGCTTGGAGAAGATGGGCAGGAGAAAGGAACTGGCAGCCACATTGGAGATCCACTCTCTCCTGCCTACCGTCACTCTCCGAGCTTCTGGGGCCCACAGCCGGTCTGGTCACAGACCTGCTCACTGCAAACCCGCAACAGGTTTCCTTGCAGCCCCATTGGAGAACCTGCTGGGAACTGACTCATAACCTCTGTCATTCACCTTTTCTCAAGAGAATACAAGTTAGTAACCTGGCAGCTCTCTAGGAGGGTTTTACCTAAAAGCTTACAACCTAAATTCGTCCGCAGATGTTTCATTCTAACTTCAGCCACGTGGTACTCCACATCGCGCAAGTCTCTAGATAATTTTTATGCCCCCAAATCTGCTTTTTAAACCTGCGTCTGTTGTGAGAGAAAACATTTCTAAAGCAGATTAAACCCACCCCTGCTGCCTTCCACAGAAGAGGCTGAAGGTAGCGGAGCCTTTGCTTCCGCTCGGGCAAGGCCTTCTGCACTGCTGGTCTCTGCTGATGTGGGCCAACATAGTCATGTCTTCACATGGATGGCTTTGTTTTTCTATTTTTGGAAAGGATTTGAACAGGGTCATGAAGACTGGTCAGACTTCAGCAGGCAGCAGGAAGAAAGGAAAAACTAGCCCCCAGGAGGGCAGTGGATCTCGTATCAGATTTCATGACGACACATTTTTTTAACCAGTTTCATGGTGTAGTTAAACAGTTATCTGTTTCAACGTGGGTAGCTAACTTAGCAAGGAGTTATAAATGCCATACAAATGACACATTTCTTTTATAATAATTGTCATATTTCTTTTCTCACTTATTTTTCCTTTCCACTATATCAATTAAAACAAAAAGCTACTTGTTTTATTAGGGAGATTTGTGCTTCATTTCTCATCCAATTTTTATTTCCTTTTCATGCTGTGCTTCCACTGATTGCTTTGTTTCTTTTCTAAGTTCCAAATTCTTTAAAACAAGATTTCAAAGCCTTTTCTAAAAGTCTAAACAAATCATATATATTTGTTATGATTATGTTAAATCAAGTTTTCTTATCTCTCTCCTTGCCCTGACCATAGAATATTGATTATATAGCACCACTTGTAGCTGTGGCTCTCACCACTTGTAGCTGTGGCTCTCTCTTTTGAAAGAGCCTCCTAATTTATCTGCCTGCTCCCACACTACTCAACCCCGACAGCCACACAGCAGCCAGCGACCTTATGGCAAGGCTACCCAGTGGTCAGAGCTTGGGCTCTAGAGGCTCAAGACAGCTTTGGCCACTGACCCATCCTTCAGCTCTCAGCTTACCTGTCACTTCCTGATCTAACCGAGGCCCTGCCTGACCACCCAGACTAACTTAAATTGTCCATATCCTTCTCTTTCCTTTACAGTAATTAGCACAATTCGTTATTACATATTGATTTGTTAGCTTACTTGTTGAATACCAAGCTCCCTTACTAGAAGACCATGAAGCCAGGACCATGTTTATTTTATTTAGCCCTGTATCAGCTAGCACATAGGAGCTACTCAATAGATATCTCTTGCCCTAGCCAGGCGTCTTCAAACTACGGCCCGCGGGCCACATGCGGCCCGCAGAGGAGTCTGATCCGGCCCGCCAGGTTTTTTGGGCAGTGAGCGCAGCCGAGGTGTTACAGTAGGAATTAGTAGTTCATATAGTCCGGCCCTCCAGCTCTCTGAGGGACCGTGATCTGGCCCCCACTTTAAAAAGTTTGAGGACCCCTGCTAGATGGTTCGCTCCATGGATAGAGCAATAGCCTGTTGACTGAAGGGTCCCAGGTTTGATTCCAGTCAAGGGCACATATCCAGGTTGCAAGCTCGATCCACAGTAGAGGGTATTCAGGAGGCAGCTGATCAATGATTCTGTCATCATTGATGTTTCTCTCTCTCCCTCTCTGAAATCAATAAAAATGTATTTTAAAAAATAGTTATCTCTTGAGTGGGAATGAGTGGCCAATTTAACAAAATTAGAAGATGAATATGGTCCTTCATGGAAACTCTTTTGCCTTCCTGTCCAAATAGGTTACCCTACTTTACTAAAGCTAATCAAACTTTCCCTTGGCCACAGATCTTACTGACTTTGCCTGGCAATAAAGCATCATTCATTTGCAAACACACTTATTCAATTAATCTCTCTTAATGTCTGCCACATTCTTAGCACTAAAGAAAAGAAATAAAAAGCCTAAATTCTCTTTCCACTCCCACCCTACAGAGATATCAGACATATGAGATATACACAATAACACAGAAGATATTAGACAATATGACAAGACTGTGAATAATTCTTTGCCAAGAGAAATATGGCACACTCAAGGAATACATTAAGATGAGATCAGAGAGAAACCAATCAGGGAAAATCACAAAGATGGGAACTTTGGGTGGGTCCTCATAATGAATGAGTTGTAAAGGGAAAAACTGGAGGTTGGATAGAGGATAAGGTCAAGATATTGGGGTGGGGAGGATGAGAAGAAGACTGACCTGGTGATTCAGGTTCGGGAGCACATTCAGAGGAAATTCAGGGGTGGAAAAGCCTTGAAGAATGCAATGAGGAGGGGGTATGAAAATCTTCCTTCTTTCTGTCCAATCACACACTCATCTTGTCATCCAGCACGTTGTCTAGTGTTTTACAGGAAGTTTTTATTCCACAGTGTAATTATAACTAATTATGTTGAATAAAAATTTAAAAACATGTATAGATGCATGTCAAGGAACTGCTAGGAAAGCTCTGTCTTTTCCATACATTTTGAAAAGAATCCCATAATGGATTCTCAGGGAAACATCTCCAAATGTCCAATACTAGTTATCTGAAAGATTTCAAAATGCAGACAAGGTTGTATGCTATCTAATTCGTATTAGGAAGTAAATAGATCTTGATTTAAAACACCTATTAAGGACAACAGAGAGTTGAATTATAGGACTATCTTATTCAAGAATATAGTTAATAAATCATAAATTATATCCTACAAACAGAAAGGGGAAATGTTTCCAAAACCAGTAAGTATGATCTAGCCTACAAAGACAGAGCTAGCACTGCATGGGGAAATTTCTATCAAGTTCAACACTTTGATAGAAAATAAATCTATCTTTAAATCCAAGAATTATTTTGATGGATGCTGAAAAGGCCATCATTAACATTCAACATTATCTCTTTGTAAAAACTCTCTGAAATATTGTAGGAAGAGATTTATTCCTTAAGATAAAAAAACAAACAAACAAACAAAAACTATAGATTTAAATCTGAGCGTTTCAATGCTATTTTTAATGTGAAAACCCTAAGTTAGGGCTGCCCATTAACACTTTCTGCAATGTTCAATACAGTAGTGACTAGTCAGGTGTGGCTATTGAGCTCCTAAATGTGGCTAATGTGACTGAAAAACTTCATTTTTAATTTTTTTAAATATTTTTATTGATTTTCCACACAGAAGAAGGGAGAGGAATAGAGAGCTAGAAACGTTGATGAGAGAGAAACATCGACCAGCTGCCTCCTGCACACCCTCTACCAAGGATATGCCCCCAACCAATGTACATGCCCTTGACCAGAATCGAACCTGGGACCTTTCAGTCTGTAGACCAACATTCTACCAACTGAGCCAAACCGGTTTTGGCTTCATTTTTAATTTAAATAGCCCTGAGCAGATAGTAGCTATCACAGAGAATAAACAGCCCACTCCAGAGGCTTCCCTCTGCAAACACAGGCAGAAGTTGAGGATGCTCCTCTCCTATAGCACTTATTGGAGGTAACAGAAAGCATTGCAGGACAAGATGAAAAAGAAATAGAAGATAAATGTATGGAGGGAGGAAATAGAAATATCATTTGTGTTTGTGTGTAGATGACATAATAGTGTAAGTAGACAACGCAAGATCAACCAAATGCATATCAATGATATAAACTAGAAAAGGCAATGGACATATGGCTGTTCCTACTTCTAGGAGAAAAGAAAACCCATCCTTTTAATATTTGTATTATATCTCAAGATAAATATCTAGTGAAGTAAAAATTATAAAATCACAACGGGGAAATAAATTCTAAATAAACAAAGTTATATCCATTGCTCCTGATTTAGAAAGCTTAGAGTAATATTAGGAACATTAGTACAGAAAACAAAAAAATAGATTAACATAAGAACAATTAAATTCCTGCTAGAAATGGTCTAGGATAATGAATCACTAGCAAAATTAATAAGAAAAAATAAATACATAATAATACCAAAGAAGATTGAAAGAGGATACAATAATCAAATTTAAGGTTATATTATAAAATGATCTTCATCAAAACTGAATTTTGCTGGCTCAAGGCCAGGACAAAGACCAATAAAATAGTGATTCCAAAGATGGGTTTAAGCACTCCTAAGTCCTCAGGATACAGCAAACAAACAAACTAGGAATCACAGTACTGAATGAAGGAATCCTCATTTAGTAAATGCTGGTGAAACAATCTGGTATTGATATGAAAAAAAAAGTATATTATATTCATAACTAATTAAATAGGATAATACTTTCCAACTTGGCAATGAACTTATTTAAACAAACAATACATTTAAAAGAAAAGGATAGTGTATTTGCCTCTGCTGTCGCAAAGAGATACATTCATGACAATTGAAAAACAACACAATTATTATAAGACTGGGGGAGGGTAGACTGGGATATTTGAGAGTCTATTTAAAGCACACATGTCAAACACAAGGCCCGCGGGCCAAATCCGTCCTGCCAGGCCTTGCAATGTGGCCCGCACCGCGCTGTCATCACTGCACTCTGCTGCGTTCCATCACAATGACAGTTTATGACTGTTCAGTAAACCATTTGGCCCGCGATTTAGGCTGGATTTTAGATTTTGGCCCCTTCTCTGATTGAGTTCGACACCCCTATTTAAAGCCTCCTATATAAATGGTAACAAAACAGAGAGGGCAAAAGAAAGCTTTAAATTATGATAAATATAATGAATAAATATTTACAACCCAAAATAGGAATGAGGTTTTATATTGTGATATAAACATATTATCATCAGTAATGAAACCATATTTGACAGATGGCTAAAGAGAAAAAGAGAAAAAGAGGGAGAGAGAAGGAACAATATTAAGTGGCAACCCTGTGACAACTACTTTATATATGCACCATGCTCAATGGGAAATGTACCTGATAAACCAGCGTATGGGAAGATGTTCAGTCTCACTGATAATTAAAAAAAAAAAAAGAATCAAAATAACTGTGTTCACCTATCTAAAAAAAATGTATGATACAACGGATGGCCAATATTGGCAAAGCTGTGGAGACAAAGCAAACTCAACCATTGCTGGGGCACTGTGAATTACTCCATTGTTTCTGTAGGCTGTCCAATAACATGGAACAAGAACTGCAAAATCTTCTGATCCTTAATTCCTCTGTGGGAGTATCTTCCCAAAGAAACACTCAAAAAAACAAACAAACAAACAAACAAAACAAAAAAAACAAGAAAGAAAGAAAGAAATGGAATGAAAGAACAGTAAGCAATGGAAGCAACATAAACATTTCCAACAGCAAATCAATAAGAACCAAAACTGAATTGGTTTTAAATAACCAAGCACAGAGGAACAGGTTAAGTAAATTCTGTATAGCAATTATATGGGATCTTACAAAGTTATTAAGAACTGTAAGTGATCATGTGAGTAGATCTATGCATAGAAAGGTAAATATGGAACAATTTTAAGTTTTAAAAAAAGTGTAAGAATGCTAAAGCACACTGCAAACTCTTTATATTATACGCAAAAGGTGATTATGAATCAAAGCCCTTGCCTGGTTAGAAAACCCTCCAAATGCAGGGATAAGTCAGGTTGAAGCCTCAGCATCTGGCTTGCACAGCCACCTGGTAAGACTTTGAATTCTATCAATAGATCTTGAACTACTCAATCAGGAATGCTCCAGGCCTGACCTGTTCCAATATTTCTAGAGCTTAGTTTGACTTCAAAAGAACATAATCAGAAAAAGATTTGATCAGCCCCAATATTTTTCAAATGCATCCCTTCGGGTTTCCTTATATTTTGTGGATTAAGGAATGGAACATACAAATTATGTTTGTACAATTCCAATTGAAGAATTTAAGCATTGTTTCCTCTAAAAACTCTACAACTCGAGCATTGCCAACGAGAGTTCCATTTGTCATTGTCCTTGCGATCATTACCAGCCTGTCTGTCAAGCATGGCCTGGGCAGTTTGATATCACTGGTGAGCAGCTGAGATATGCTCTGGTAAATATCCTAAATCTATGTGAAGTCCATTTCAGCAAAACCATTCTGCAATTATTGTAAATGGAGATTTTAAAGGGCCAGATTAAAGGGGGGGAAAAACCTATTTGGGAGATTCATCTGGTATTTAGACTCAGCGAGACAACCTGATAAATAAAGTTGGGAGTAACCACATTGTACATTCTCTCTAGGAAAGTTCATTGATTCTCATGGCTTAATAGCCACCACCAACTATCAACAACGACCTGAATTCTAGTCCCAGGTTTTAGTCTCGAGTTCTTAATAGGATATAATGCCAACTTCAATTTAGGGCTGAGCTGTCTGTAAATTCCTCTGTTACCATGCCTGGATGTCTTCATCTGTGACACTCTTTGTAGTTAGGTCAGATCCTCAGTGCCACCCCCCCTTGTCAGCCTACCTCCTTGCCCATTCTACGTCAAACAATCCATAATGGCAAGCACATGAGTCCATTAAGATATAACACACAGCAAACTCAGGATAGCACCACCTCTCAGAGATCGTACAGATTAAAAAGAAATTTTTTTAAGTCCTAAACAGGTTGAAACGAACAGATGTTTGACAGCTGCTTGCATGAACATTGAAGGAAACAAGAATTTAAGACCTCTGGCAGCTAACTCCTTCCATCCTTGCTGGGAGGCAGTAGGGTAGTATGAAGTGCACAGGCTCTGGAGCCTACGCTGGTTATGCTACTTACTCGCTGTGTGACCAAGAGCGAGTTGCTTTACTGGACTTGATTTTCCTTCAATAAACTGGGAATAATAATGGTCCTTGCCCCATAGGGTTGGTAAGAAGATTGAGTGATTTAATACCTGTGTAGTGCTTAGCATAGTGCCTAGCACATAGTAGGCACTCATATGTGTTAGCTACCGTCTTCATCCTCATCATCCATTAAGAAGAAGTCTTGAGCTCTGGATCTGAGTTCCCCAGAACACTCCTTCCTGCAAGCGAGTAAGATGGGTAAGCAGAAGCAAGGATGGAGAGGAAAGGTCTGAAGTGGAGGCTCAGGAAGCCACCTGGTAGCAAGAAAACAAAACAAAGGACTTTAGTGGCAACACATCAAACTGAAAATCCAGTAACTTCTACCTCCACGGCCTCTCTTTCTGCCTTAGGTTCTGAACACTTACATGTTCCTTGCTTCATGAGGTCCAACTGTCATGTGGAGGCTGCTCAGCCAGTGATCTTTTCAGATTTTTTTTTAATGGGAGACTTAAACTTAAATATATATATATATGAGAGAATCATCAATTGGCTGCCTCCTGCCAGTCCCCACTGGGAATCGAGCCTACAACCTGGGCACATGCCCTGACCAGGAATTGACCCGCAACCTCCAGGTTCATAGGTCAATGCTCAACCACTGAGCCATGCCCGCTGGGCTACTTTTTCAGATTTCTTGTCAATGTGCATCATCTGAAAAATAAACCTCCATTACCTTACTTCATGTGAATAAGACTCTTTGCCTCTGAAAGAAGACCGACTAGCCACGACCTTTGTTTTCTAGATGAAGACGTGAGAAACCATTGAAGCAGAATAGTAAATTCGCCTCACAGGGCTCTGACTTAGCACAGAGCTCTTCCTAGCTGCACTTCCTCCTGCACGAAGATGCTGCTGCTGTTGGAAGTCAGCTTGCCTCAGACACTTAGACTTCCTCTGCCCTTCAGGGGTTTGTAGCAGCAATTGTGACCAAGGATTTTTCCTGCCAAGGTGTGGATCTGCCCATTTTTAAAAAAAATAAGTAACAGGAACCAAAGGGCATTCATGGGCTTCAGATATTTCTTCGCATGCTCTCCAGCACTCCCATTCCTCCTGTTCCCTTGCCTACTCTGGCTGTGCCCATTCATTGTCCCGGGAACCCCTTATAGGGAAGGCTGAAAGGGACTAAGAATTAAGCTCTGCAGTCATTTCCTTGGGTCTCTGAAAAGCCCTCTCTCTCTTTCTATCTTAATTAGCAGCCTCAGCTTCCTCCCCGTTCTGCTTTTCTCTCCTAAACCACTGCAAAATAAATTTTACTTGTAAGTAGAACCTCCCATTTCCCCAGCCAGGAGAATTTATCAACTTCTCTGAAATTTCAACCCAATAATTCCTTCCCTAATGCACACCACGTTTCTCCCCCTTAGATCGTCAAAGGCCCATCATTTCCCCATTTTCTCCTAATTGTTTACTCTTATTTGGACTTTCTGGCTCTCGGCCCTTTAGAACCCTTTCTTTTTTCTGCCTCACGTAGTGTCTGGTAATACAGTACTCTTCAGCTTATTTTTCTCAGTTTTGGGCTATGAGCCAACCCCAAATTGCCTCCCCTTAGTAATACTTTCTCTTCTTCTTTATCAAGTCTCTCTGCGCTCTCAGTACCACGAGGAGAGGCTGCTTCTGTCTTTGAGTCTTACTTTCCACACGAAATGGGTAGAACTTGATCTTTCCTCATCTTATCTTAACTTCAGATCACTCCAAAAGAACCCCCGGGTTGAATATGACAACAAAAGCAAAAATAGATAAATTGGACTATGTCAAAATTTAAAATTTTAACCTGTTGATGGTGCATCAAAGAACACAATCAACAGAGTGAAAAGGCAACCCATGGAATGGGGCAGGGGTCCTCAAACTTTTTAAAGTGGGGGCCAGATCACGGTCCCTCAGAGAGCTGGAGGGCCGGACTATATGAACTACTAATTCCTACTGTAACACCTCGGCTGCGCTCACTGCCCAAAAAACCTGGCGGGCCAGATCAGACTCCTCTGCGGGCCGCATGTGGCCCGCGGGCCGTAGTTTGAAGACGCCTGGAATGGGAGAAAATATTTGCAAACCATATATTTGATAAGGGGCTAATATCCAGAATATAGAAAGAACTCCTACAATTCAACATCAACAACAAAAATCCACACACAATCTGACTAAAATATAGACAAAAACCATTTCTTCAAAGGAGATAAACAAATGGCCAATAAGCACATTAAAAGATGCTTAAGTCCTTAACTTTTAGGGAAATGCAAATGAAAACCACAAATGAGATTACCACCTTATACCTATTGGGATGGCTACTCTATAAAAATCACAGAAAACAAGAGATATTGGCAAGATGTGGAGAAACTGGAGCAACTATACACAGCTGGTGGGGATGTAACATGGTACAGTAGCTAAGAATGAACAATATAATGGTTTCTCAAAAATCAAAAGAAATAGAATTATCATGATCTAGCAATTCCACTTCTGGGTAGATGCCCAGCAGAATAGAAAGCACTGAACTTGAATAGATACACCTATGATCATAATAGCACTATTGACAATAGCCAAAAGATGGAAGCAACTCAAATGTCCACTGACGGATGGATAAGCAAAACATGGCATATACATATGAAGGACTGAGCCTTAAAAAGGAACTAAATTCTGCTACATGCTACATACAGCATGGATAAACCTTGAGGATAGTGTACTAAGTGAAATAAGCTGGTCACAAGGTACCTAGAATAGTCAAATCCACGGGGACAGAAAGTAGCAGAGTGGTTTCCAGGGTCTGGGGGCAAGGGGAATGGAGAGTTCTTGCTTAATGGGTATAGAGTTTCAGTTTTGTAAGAAGAAAAGATTTCTGGAGATGAGTTGCACAACAATGTGAATGTGAGTAACATTACTGAGCTGTACACTTAAACATGGTTAAGATGGTAAATATTGTTGTGTGTATTTTGCCACAATTGAAAAAAAAGAACTTTTTTGGTACAGTCTAGTTAATTCACTAGTTCACTTACTAACCTAGGCCAGTTATTCAAGCTCTCCATGGGTTCAATTTCCTGATCTGTAACTGGGATTCGTTTGCCACTGTGATGATTAAGTAGATTATTATACCGAAAGTGTTTATAGGAGTGGCTAGCACAAAGTACTGGTCAGTAAATGTCAGTTATCACAGCAGTAATAATACAATTGTTATTATTTCAAGCACTTTCCTATGTCATGGAACTTATTCTTCAGCACCCCCCCACACACACCCACTAAAGCAGAAATTTTATTTTATTTTTTATTAAATATCACATTATAAATTTTAAGTAAATTTAAACTGCACATCTTAGATATTCATATAATATAGGCCTTTATCTTTCCCACTTGAAATGCTATTCAATTTCAATTAATTATGTGAGAAAAAAACATGATTTGCTAATATGCAAATGGCATATATTATATTTCTGTTTGGGGAGCAAATGTGCATTAACATGTAAATTGAAATATAAATATGTATTATAGAATAAAAAATATTTTTATAAAATCATATTCATAATCCTTACATGTTTTGCTTTTAGAAATTAATATTTTTAAATAATTACTCCCCACTGTAGGGGAGGAAAAGAATATTCCCTCTACCCTTCTAGATTCTTTGTTCAGACTCCTCCTGTAATAAAAGATAGAATAATAGGAGAAAAACAGAAATTTAATAAAATGTATACCTCGTGGATATATGAGAGATACCCAGGAAAAACTCAAAGCTGAAATTTTACAGATGAGGAACTAGAGGCTCAGAGAGGTTGAGTTCTCTGCCTGAGTCTCAAAGCCAGTGGGTGGCAGGATAAAGATTAAGTTTGGCTCCAATGAGATCCAGTTGCCTTACACAGAAGTAAGCAATCATCATGCTGGCTCCTGATCAAGTCAGAACTGGAGCTTATGTCCCAATCATGAACCGGGGGCGGGGGAGGCTGTGGTAGGGATGGCTGAGAAGCTTGGCTCAGCTCCAGGCCAACAACCCACCAGCTAAAGAATCCCAACTGTCTTCATCCTCCTCCCACACCCATCCTGCCCCAGGGATGAGACCAGCTGGACCCAACAAAGAGAACACAAGACAAAAGTGGGAAGCTGTTCCCAGAGGTCACCAGGGCCCGCAAGCAGATGGGAGAGCAAGATCCAGAGAGGAGGCCTGTAGTCAGGGCCTGCAGGGGCACCTCACCAGACCCAGACTGAGGGGACAATGCCCACGCCACCCAGCCAGAGACCAGGGAGCATCTATCATGAAGCGCAAAAGTCCAGGTAGGTGGCCTGCACTCCCACCTTGGACGTTTGTGGGCTCATGCCAATTTCCTTGGAGAATTTCTGAGAATGGGCAGGAACTCAGTTTCTGATTTTCCTCAGGGTCCAGAGGGATGTGTAACCTTCTATTGACTTGCATTCTGGGGCTTGTTTTCTTTGAAATAAATGATTTCTCCTCCCCACCCCACTATGACTTTAAAACACCCAAGCTGGCCTTAGGTGACCTATGGTGACTTCCCATCAGAATCTGGTAGCGGTGGGGTCTCCAATCCAGAGGAAAGGTGCCACCAGGCCTGATATGCCTGCTCTGCCAATCCCCACTCCAGAGCTGACCAATCTCGAAGGATATCTGCTGGCTCCAACCTTCCCAGAAGTCTCAGGTCAGACTATAATCAAAAAGGAAGGATTGGCCCATACGCAAAAAGGTCCAGAAGCAGGATTTTGACATTTGGGAAAGATTTTTTCCCCCTTTCCAATGATGTTGGGAGGGGCTCTGTAAACACAAACTTGAGTTCTTCTCAGTGCAGAAAAAGCTTAAATAAATCCTCTCTCAGAGTGAAAAATCCTCCTCTCTTACCAATTGTTTCTCTTTCTTTCTTTCTTTCTTTCTTTCTTTCTTTCTTTCTTTCTTTCTTCTTTCTTTCTTCCTTTTTTAATATTAGACTAATAATACACATTCAGGGTAGAAATAGCACAGACAGAAAAAATTAACATCACTCCAAATTGTACCTCCCAAATTTAATCACTGCTATCACATTAGGTATATATTTTTAGACTTCAGTTCAATGCAAATACAAAGATATATATATATATATATATATATATATATATATATATATATATATGTGTGTGTGTGTGTGTGTGTGTGTGTGTGTGTGTGTATTTTACATATATACACCTATAATATGTATAAATGCTCTTGGAAAAAGTTTGAATTAATGTACTGTGAAAATCATTCATGCCAATCCTATAGAGCTGCATTATATTTCAATAACTTTGTGGTATATTATTATGTGCTATACCATAACTTATTTAACCCATCTCTTCTCATTAGACACATAACTTTATTTTTAAGGTTTATACAAGTATGAACAATGCTGTTATCTACACAGGATTTACACCCTTATCCGATTATTTCTTAAGAGTAAACTCCTAAAAGTGGAATTGCTGGATCACAATGTTTTTGTGATATGCATAAATCTCCCTAACGAGGCTATTTCAATGATATACAAGTTTCCTTCATATGACAGACCTTTGCTCTGTGCTTATAATCTGAACCAGCCCTCGGTTTTCCCAAACTCCGTTCCTCATCATAAGTAGTTCCAAAATAAAACTCCTTAAACCCCTTGTCCATGAGCTCATAAATGACTCAGTGGCATTTAAGAAATACACAGTTTTACTTTGACTTTAATATAATCTGCTAAACAGAGAGCCACATGACAGATGTACCAGGGTACTTGCCACATAAAATATATTTGTGCAGAATGAGACTTCACTACCCACCTTCTGATAGCAACCTCATTATCTGCCCTTCCATCTCTCTGCCCTTCCCCCTTCTTTCCTCTCTCCTCCCTTCCTTCCTCCCTCCCTTCCTTCCTTCCTTCCTTTCCTTCCTTCCTTCCTTCCTTCCTTCCTTCTCTCCTCCCTCCCTGCTTCCTCTCCTTCTCAAAGTTGCCTCCATTCTTTCTTTTCCCTTCCCACCCTTTTTTTGTTGCTCCTTCTTTTCTTCCTTCCTCCTTTTCCCCTCCTCCTTCCTGAAGCAGATCGTGCCGAGCTGGGCTAAGGCTCCAGCTGCACGGAGCACTATATAAGCTGTCTGTGAAATCTTCCGTTTTTGGTATTCATTATTTAAGTTCTGGAAATGGGTTCGCTTTGAAGTCTACTGACTCATCCCCCTCTTTATTTCCTGTAAATGATGCATTCGTTTTTGGCAAGGTCCAGGTCGCACGGCACTCCCATCCGAAGGGGCTGTGCCACAGCCCTGGACCACTTGAGCGTTGCCTTTGGCAGTGGAATTGGAAGCAAGATGGGGTCGCGTGGACTTCTGCTTTCTCCAAAGTTGTTTCTACCAGCCCTTATGCTGCCTCAAATTAATAATGTGAAACACATGCTCCATCTGCCTGTTAACTGGTGACAAAGCCACTTATGTTCATGATGGTCAAAATTATTCGACAGATGAAAATTTTCCTAAAAGCTAGTCACAGAGGCCGGTCAATCAGTTTCACCAACGGGGAGCATGTTGTTCCCCACCCCACCCCACCCCCATCATTCCACTCCAGACCTCTTTGCTAGTTCACCATGGCATTAAGATACAAAAAAGGCAGCCCTAGCTGGTTTGGCTCAGTGGATAGATCGTTGGCCTGGGGACTGAAGGATCCCAGGTTCGATTCCAGTCATGGGAACATGCTCAATCTCCATTAGGGGGCATGCAGGAGGCAGCTGATCAATGATTCTCTCATCATTGATGTTTCTCTCTCTCTCTCTCCTTCCTCTCTAAAATCAATATATTTAAAAAGAAAAAAAGAAAGAAAGAAAAGATATTGAAAAGGCAAACGAAGAGGATTATAAACAGTTCTCCTAAGTTTTCAAACTGCCTGCTCCTGATAAGACATGCCCAGATGAGCACCATCAGCTCCGTGGGAAAGGCCAGTCTCCTCACAAAGATCCAGAGAGCTATGCAGGAGTCTTACAGACTTCAGAGGCCAAAAAAATTAATTACAAAGCTCTTTTTTCCCCCCCAAATTTTTTCTTTAAGAAAAAAATTAAATTGGGATGAAAATGTACTATTACCAGCAAAACTTTAAATCTTTCTTTTTTCCCCACTGCAGGGCTGATGGGAGTAAAAAGATATCCCTTTGATATCAGAGCAAATAAAAGTTTGAATTATTGACTGCTCATGTTAATGCTGGATTTTACTGCCACCATATTTCAAAATGGAATGACTCTACATCTATGCCTCAAATTAAGATGTGGGATATTACATATTGCAGTCCAGCTAACGACTTAGAATCAGATGATGTGAAGACTGATCCCCCTGGAGAGTAAACACCGGTGGTTGCTTCTCATTGACTAAAGCTCTCCTAGTCCTTCCAAATAAATCTAAGCATTGATGACAGCAGGGCGTGCTGCCGGGTTATCAAAGCACACCTGGGGGCGGGAGGGCACTGCCACTTAATAATCAAAGTGGTTGGCATGCCTTAAATGCAGGGTTGTCAAAATACGGCTCTTCTCCTATGATTCACAGAAACAAATAGGAGAAAGTTTAGCATATCACACACAAAACTTGACCCTCTTCTCACTCTACCATGTTGGAATTCTAGTTTCAAGTTTCTCCATCTTTGCTCCCATGGGGTATTCACAGGTTCCCAGTGCCCAAACGCCTGTCTGTGCGGGTACAGCCAGCAGAGCACTTGTCAGTAATCGCTCCTTCCAAGTCCCAAGTCCTCAACGCTGCCCCACTGTCCTTGGCACCTCAGTTCATCAAGGGGGTAGGGTGAGGGGGGTTGTGGAGGAAAAGCAAGGACGTAAGCCAGCCTGCCAGTGCCCAGGCGGGCACCTGAGACCAGCCTTCCGTTCTGAAAAGAACAGGCCCCTTTGTCTATGGTATTAGTCCCTCTGACACCTCGGGAAGTCCTCTTCTCCTCCCCAAAGCCTCAGGCAGCAAAGCTGCGCCCACTTCCACCAGGCCCTGCTCATGAGTTTTGTTAACATCCGCCAAGGGCCGCCACATCCCACAGAACTCCTCTCCTGCCCCACAGATGGGTTCATGAGCCAAACAACATTAAGTATCTAATCCCATTTTTTCAAACTGTTTTTCCCAATGCCTTTCATTTCTTAAGAAAACAAGATCAAATGTGTGTAAGGACTCATTTGAATATATTTTCACTTTCTAAACAAACAAACAAAAAAAGGAAGACATTCTCAGCCGCAGCCTTAAGTCAAGATTGTGTCTCCCTTTGCCAGCCAGAGCACTACACACATAGGAAGAACATTAGGCAATGAAAACATCTCCTAACGTTTGCTCTTACATTCTCTTATTTAATCCTGCCATTCTCGAATGTCTACATTTTAATTGGGGTTTTAGAGCCTTACATTTTTCCAGAGGTGCCAAATATGAAAGAAACTGAAGCATTATTTAGCACTCGAAGCAAAGGAGGAGTTTCAGGCCCCTGAAAATCGACATTTAACCACTCAAACGCCTCAGAGCCTGCATGCAACATAGCCGGCTGAGCCTGCTGAGTCTTTGGGGAAGTGGCTGCTGCAAAACGTAAAAAACTCATTGGCATCTCCAGCTTTTTTTGTTTTAATTTTAAAACTGGGGTGTAATTATCTCTCATTCCCTTTACGCTGCCAAAGGGAAAACAAGCCCGTTCTTCGGGGACGAAGTTGCTGACAAAGGTTTGACAAAGGAAAATAATTAAGAGTTGCGGGCTGGCCCGGGTGCATTCCGGATCGAGGCGAAATGAAGTTGCCCAGGATGTGCCAGGCGTGGCCGCCGTGTGCCTGCCGATCCCCAGAGCCCGGCCAAGGGCACAGAGCACACCAGGTCTGAGATCCATGGCGGCTTCTAGAGGGACTGAGGCTATTGTGTGGGACAAGAGACCAAGGGGTTTCTGCACATGCTTTTTAGTCGTGGCTTTGTGCAGAAATGACCTTGCTCTAGTAACTAGTTTCACGCTCTCTCCTGTTTAAGAAAACTGTCTACGGGCGATTAATGTTTTTCAGCTGGGGCTCGAGTGTTCTCCAAGTTTGGTTCTGGGCTCTACTGTTGAGCATTCTCATCCTTAGAAATGGTGGAGAGAGAGCTTTCTGGACAGGGTGCGGCCAGTGGCAGGTGTCTGGTGCCTGAGGGGTTCCTCACCTGACCACCATCACACCTGGGGGGAGGGGGGGTTCCCACACAGAGGAGGGTGCAGGGGGACCATGCGTGGTTGGATCAAAACCCTTAGAAGGAATCCGCCTCTAAAAGTGTGCAAGTTTTGAGGTTCCATCTTAACTTTGCCTTTTTTTTTTTTTTTAATCCTCATTCAAGGATATGTTTTCATTGATCTGAGAGAGAAGAAGCAGGGAGGGATCAGGGAGAGAAAAAGGAGAAGAAGGGAGAGAGAGAAAAAAAAGAGGGAAGGAAACATCTATCAGTCACCTCCCATACTGGGATCAAACCCACAACCCGCGCCCTGACCCAGCCAACCAAGCCACACCAGCCAGGGCTTAACTTGGCTTTTAAAGTAAATAATAAGAGGTGTGGGGTTTTTTTTTTATACAAATAGTATTAAATATTAACATATATTCCCTCTGTATTTTTCATTTGTCTATCACAAAGGTAGGAAGTTCATGACCCCTTAAGAGTAAGATACTGTCATTCTTTTTGTCATGATTATTAATGATGGATCAATCTACTTGTAATGCCTATATGATTCTCTTTCTTGTGCGATTACCTCTTCCTTTCCCCTGGGGCACGGTCATGTTTTATGATTGGCAGCTATTTTAGATCCTTTTGGGGTATGCTTGGGTGATTGACAGAGATCAGGCCCTGAAGCCAGGAAGAATTTGATTTTCAGCCTTGACAAGTCACTTTAGCAGCAGTTGCCAACCAGCAGGCTGCAGACCCCTGGAGGTCCGTGAGGTCCAAAAGGTTGGTGACCGCTGAATGTGCCTGAGCCTGTCTCCTCATCTGTGAAGCAGAGCGAATGCCTCTGTCATCGAATGGGCGGGGGTTATGCTGCTCTAACTCCCCCAGGATGCCCAAAGGCAAATGATAGTGATCATTTTGGCTTTCGGAATATCCGGAATATCCGTTAAGAGCTCTCAATCCATAGAGAACTGTGAACACTGAAGTGGAGGCAGAAATGAAGTGAAGGTCTGCTGGCTCTAACGAGATCATTTGCTCCTGCAAATACAATTTCTTGGCTGCCCATATCTTTTGTCCCGTTTTCTCCAGGCACAGACCTCTGGGGGAAAGAGGCTGTCCGGGGCCCGCACATGTTTTCAGAACAGGCTGGTACGTCCTGTCCTTGCTACAGCCTGGCACATTAGCAGCAAAACAGACCTCTCTTTTGACACACTTTCTGTGCGGATCCTGCAGAACCCAAGGCTTGCTACAAAGGCCACCCATGAGCCTTCCTGCGGGGCTGGGCCATGAACTGCTTCCTGGAGCCCCCTGGTGGCCCTTCGCATGTTCACGCCTCGTTCTCACACCCCTCTGGGGCAGGGAGAAGAGGCTTTAGAAGGTCCCATGGAGGGCTTGTCACTGTCATCCCTTCTCCACCCGGGGCACCGTGTGCTGAGGACAAGGTGCTCTGTGTGAAGGCTGGTATAGGAATAGCACGTCTCTCTAACGTCACAGCCATGCACTAAGCGTTTCCTAGCACCTACTGTGTGCCAGGCCCCACCTTGGGCCATGAGAAATACAGAGAAGATGCTGGGTCTGTTCTTGTTCTCAGGAAGCTTCCAGCCTAGAGGAAGAGGCAGAGATGTAGCTCCAAAAGGAAAACACAAAGATTTGCCGAGTTTTGTGGGAACCTTGGTGAGAGTGCTGTCTCCTTAGAGAAAGTGGGAAAGGCATCAGGGAGGAGGAGCTTAGATCTTCCTAGAGACCAAGACTTAGGTGGGCAGAGAAAGAAAGGAAGGTATTACAGGTACAACTATCGATCTGTCCCAAAGCCCAGACTTATTCAGAGTCTGTGAAGAAGCTGAGGGGCTCACAGCAAGAAGAGGCGGCGGGTGGAGTGGGCAGAACGGGTGGAGAAGGCCACAGTACAGAGCGTGGACTTCGCCTTCTCCATTGTAAGTTTCCAAACTGGGCGGAGGCTTCCCGCAGACATTCTCATTTCATGGATGCTGAGGCTGAGAGAAATGTGTGGCAGCCACTCATGATCCACTGACTCCAAATTTCTGCATTCAACTCCAGTCTGACCAGGAGAAAAATATCACACGAACTCCAGCAGAGAGGCATTCTCCCAAATACCAGGACTCCTGAAAATCAACCAGGTCGTCAAAAACAAGGAATGTCTGAGAACTTGCCACAGTCCAGCGGAGCCCAAGGGGATGTGACAACTAAATGGAATATGCTGTACTGACCAGAATCCTGGAATAGAAAAAGGGCAGAAGTAGGTAATAAGGAAACCCGAAAAAGTACCAACCTTAGTTAATGTTTATGTAGCGATCTTGGCTCATTAATTGTAACCAATGTGCCATAGACATGTAAGATGGGAACTCTGTGTACCATTCTCATGGTTTTCCTGTAAATCTGAAACTGTTCAAAAAAATAAAATTTATTTCAAAAAATTCCATATTTGCAGAAACCAGTTTGGCTCAGTGGATAGAGCGTCGGCCTACGGACTGAAAGGTCCCAGGTTCGATTCCGGTCAAGGGCATGTATCTTGGTTGCAGGCACATTCCCAGTAGGGGTATGCAGGCGGCAGCTGGTCGATGTTTCTCTCTCATCGATGTTTCTAGCTCTCTATTCCTCTCTGTAAAAAAATCAATAATATATATATATATTTTTTTAAATAAAAAATTCTGTGTTCGTCCCCACAGTCAAACTATTGTCCTTGAGGGGCTTTATGAAAATATTATTAATGAAAACCTAAAAATCAGTTTATACTCTATAACAATGCCAATATTTATTAAGCACCTATGCTGAGCCAAGCACTCTAAGTATTCTACATATCTAATCACATCTGATCTCCACAAGAGTCCCATGAACTAGGTACTGTCAGCGCCCCCATTTTACAGAGGAGAGAAGTGAGGCACAGAGCAGTCAGACAACTGGCAGGGCCTGGATTTGATTCCAGGTCTGTCAGATGCTTAATGACTGAATTCTACTTGATTGCCTCCTGACTTACAGTTTTATATACGGGTATTTCATTGACAAAGAAGGTTCCATAATGAGTTTTTTTTTCTTTTGAACATTTGATAGCACAGCTATTGGTGGAGCAGGAGGAGGGACTAGGTCAGAGCTGGGTGTTGGAGCAAATATCTGGCAGCTGCAGTGTGAAGGACGGACTGGGATTTTCTAACAATGTCTCCGAGAAGAGGAGGAGCGACCAGAGAGAATCAACTTCCCTAAAAGGCTAAGGCACAAGCCCTGGCACAGAACCTTTCATATCCGGCCCCGACCAATCAAACCACGGGCATTGCTGAGCCCCTAAATGTGTGCCTGCCCAGGGCCTACCCCATGGAGCTCCCTGTCTGCCAGCTCCACAGACAGGACCCAGGCTTAGTAAAGGGAAAATATACTCAGCCAAAGTGATGGATTAGTCTGGCTGGGAGCCCCAGCCAGGGGAGGGGCCAAATCTTGAGGAAGTGCTTCCTATAGGCTGGGCCCTAATACTGGGAAAGGGAAAATTGGGACATTTTAGGTAGGGTCCAAGGCCATCATAAGGCAATTCCCCCACCCCAACCTGCATCCTTGTGTCACCCAGCCAGAGGGTGCCTGAGCTGAGAGCCCAATACTTCTGTGGCTTCTCTGCCCTCCAGATCAATAAACAGCATGACTCATGAGAGGCTGCTACGTGCCCCTGAGGCACATAAGGAATCTGGTAATCCTAAAGGCTACGGAAGTCTCCTAGCCGCCGGTCAGCTGCCCCAAAGCACAGATGCTATTTTATGTAGCTTAGCATTTGGTAGTAGGCACTGACTCATAGGTGGTGAACTAAACAGAGATTTAAAAACTCATGGGTCATAGTGAAGTTTAGACTATTTGGTGCAGAATTCTTGCATTCTTTCCCTAGGGCTGCTGTAACAAGTTACCACATATTTATTGGCTTCAAACAACACAGATTTATTATCTCATAATTCTGGTAGTCAGAAGTCAAAATGGGATTCACGGGGGTAAAACCGAGATGTTGGCAGGGTTGCGCTCCCTCCTGGAGGCTCTAGGGGAGAATCCATTTCCTGGCCTTTGCCAGCTCCTAGTGGCCACCTGTGTTTCTTGGTCTGTAGCTCCTTACACCATCTCCAAAGGAGTGATGCATCTCTCTCTTCCCTGGTCATGCCCCGCTCTGACTCTCTCCTGCCTCCCTCTTTCATTTTTAAGGACCGTTGTGATTATACTGAACCCTTTTCAAACTGCCCCTATTTTAAGATCAGTTGATTAGCAACCTTAATGCCATTTTTGCCTTGCAATGTAAGGGAACCTTTTTCCAGGTTCTAGGGATTAGGAGATAGGCACCATTATTCAGTTTATTACAAATTTCATCTTTTAAGGTCAAACTATAGAAGAACACCATTCTGTCTCCAAAATATAAAGATTAATTAAGCACTTGTTATGTAGCAGGCTAACCACTGGACACCTTATATACATATTCTTACTTAACAGCTAGAGACCCAGTGCACAAAATTCATGCATGGATAGGGGTGTCCCCTCAGCCCAGCCTGCACCCTCTCTAATCCGGGACCCCTCAGGGGATGTTCGATTGCCGGTTTAGGCCCAATCCCGCCTAAACTGGCAATCTGACATCCCTCTCATAATTCAGGACCACTAACTACTTACCTGCCTTCCTGCCTGATCACCCCTAACTGCCCATCCCCCAGGGACTGGTCACCCCCAACTGCCTCCCCTGCCGGCCTGATTGCTCCATGCAGCCTGCTATTCAATCTTTTGGTCACCCCTCACTGTCCCCCCCACCCCCCGCTGGCCTGGTCACCCCATGCAGCCTATTCGATAGTCGGTTCAATTGTTTCAATTGCGACATCACTTAGGCTTTTATATATATAGTTAATATTCTGTGACACAAGCATTGTTAATAAACCAGACAGTGTTACTTATGGGCAAAAATCCCCCACTGGATTTCCATATGTCCTTAGGAAAAACTCACAGCCTTCTGATGGCCCAGTGAGGTCCTGTGGAATGTAGCTTTGGCCCAACACCCAGCCCCATTTCCCCCCAGCCTCCCCATGACCTCTGTGCTTCAACCATGTGGGCCCCCTTTCAGTTCCTTGAACTTCTGTGGTGACACTTGCTGACCTCTCTTTCTGAACATTCATCCCCAATATCTTTTCTAGTACAAAACTGGCCTTGCCTCATTATTCTGATCTCTATCCTATTCTGTTTTGTACCCCCAACTCCTAAAATAGGACTTAGCACATAGTAGGCTTTGAGAGAGCTGAGGGTGATGCAGAAAGAACCCAACAGTTCCAGGCCATGAGCATGCCCAACTTCTTCCCTCTGTGGTGATGATCACTGGGGCAGCGGGGGAACGCCTGGGCGGTGGTGGTGGGAGGGGGGTACTAGAAGTAACCGAGAGGAGAAAAATTTGGAATTGTGACCTGTAACTGGAGTCTAAGCAGCCCCCTCTTCTCCCAACCCCCAAAGTTAATATTTATAGTTTCCCGATTTTAGGAAACAACTTGAAAAGCTAGCTGGAAAGGAATTTTAAATAAAACATTAAAAAATATCCCTTCATGGTTTATCACCTCTATGCTTCAACTCCAAAGAATAACAACCTATATTTCTATGGCCTTTCCCCAGTTCTACCTAGAATCCTTGCTGTTGAAGCTACTTACACACTATTTTTCCTGGAGCCATCCAAGGTAAAATGAAGGCTTCAGAAATAAACCTTAAGAAAGAGAAAGGATGGTTCCGACCTCCAAAGAAATGGATCTTTCTACATTCCAGTAATCAGTTACACATATTTTACACAATAGAGTTTAGTCCACTTTGCTGTCGTTAGTGGGGAACTTAAACAAATGTCATTGTGTTTTTCTTTGAGCAATTGCAATAGCAGTCTGGAATGCCATTATGCTTTTCTAAATATATTTTTATTGACTTCAGAGAGGAAGGGAGAGGAAGAGAGAGATAGAAATATAAATGATGAGAGAGAATCACGGATCAGCTGCCTCCGGCACGACCCACACCAGGGATTGAGCCCACAACCCAGGTATGTGCCCTGACTGGGAACTGAATCCTGACTTCCTGGTTCACAGGTTGACATTGAACCACCAATCCACATCAGCTGGGCTGGAATGCCATTATTTTGATATGTGATGAGGTGGTCATTACATCATGGATTCTAGACACTGAAATCCAACCAAGCTCACCACATTGAAGAACTCTCCAAATATTCCTGCAGAGCCTCTGAAGAAACAACCATGGCGCATTAGCAATGATCCGGAATGGCAGCAACAATCTGGAGAATATGATAACAATGGCACCACTATTGGAAGACTTTTTCCTTCTCATCACATTCCTTCCTGCTCCAGCCATAGATGAGAGAAATAGTAAGAGGAAGTGGAGAAAGAATGAAAGACCACAGAAGGCCCATCACTCCCGCAGCTCTCCTGCAGGTGCCTGAGTCATAGGGCTGAGCCAGGAGAAGGGGAAGAGGGTGGAATTGGACAGAAAACTGAATTCTTAAATTCAGATTGGACTAGACCTTCATTCATACCTTTAAAGTGAGTCATGATTACCCAAATGAGACTGTTTTGGAAGAGATGAGAAAGTTGTGTGACTCACCTAAGATGGCACAGAGCATGTTTTAAGGCTGTGCTTGGGATTGGGGGAAGGTGAGGAGGTAACTCTTTCCTGATTAAACTCCTATGGAAGTTAGCCTATTCAATCAATTTGTTGTAAAATAATAATGAAAATACCAACAGAATATCATTTTCAGGCTAGCAAATGAACAAATATGAAAGCCAAGATAATGCCCAGTTTTGATGAGAGTAAAGTGAAACAGTTATCGCCATATACATTGGTATGTTGTTTGGTTAGTCCATTAGGGCAGCGATACCAAAATCCCACAGACTTGGCTTATAAGCAACAGAAATTTATTTCTCACGATCCTGAAGTCCAAGACCAAGGCACCAGCATGGTCAAGCCCCCTTCCCGTCATACATAGCTGGCCCTTCTTCATGTGTCCTCATATGGTGAAAGCAGCTCAGGATTGTTCAGAAATCCTATTCCTGAGGGTTCTGCTTCACAACTTAAGTACCTCCCAAAGGTCCCACCTACAAATACCATCACATTATGCATTAGGAATTCAACAGATGTATTTTGGGAGGACACAAACATTCAGACCATAGCATGGTGAGATTACATATCAGTACAAAATTGTTTGAGGCAGTGCCCCTCAAACTGCAGTGTGCAAACAAGTCACATGAAGGACCTATTAAAATTAAAATTCTAGGGAGGTCTTGGGCAAGGCCAAAGAATCTTCATTTCTCACAAAAGATGGCAAGGATTTCAGCTTAAGAAGTAAGTTTAGTCCACTTTCGGCAGCCTACAGTTGGGTAAAATCACCTCACACAAGAATCCCGGCTGTTGACCCGCATGATGATGTCGCTGGCAGGAGCTGTGCTCCCGCAAATGCCCAGCATCACACAGAGAATCCTAGCACATGTCACTGTACGGGAAAGATCAATACTCAAAATTCAAGGTACGGATTCTACGAATGAGCATCACTTTCACATCACTGTAAAGTTGAAAAATTGTAAGTCAGGGACCATCTGTATATGCATAATATATATTTAATTAAGGGACCCAAGCCTTTTCAATGTAATTAATTAATTAGATGTTAGATATGTACATAAGGAGAAGAAAACATTCAAATGCTAGCAGTGAAAAGACTTGTTTTTCTTTAAACTTAATTTTTTTTCTAATTTCTTTCCTATCAGCAGGTGTTAAATTTGTAATCAGGGAAAATAGCATTACAGCACAATTTGAATTCAGCAATGCAATTCTAACAGCCACTAAAAGGTATACGCTACAATTTGAGGCAACCTGGCGAACAGAACACCTTTCTTTACCATCTCACCTGCCACTCAAGTAAAAAACTGTGTTCCCGGCCTTTCCTCCAGACCTGCCCTACTTTCGCATGTGTGCGTGTTCCATTCTGCCCTTCCTTCATTCTCTTGAATGAAAAACCTATTAGATGGGCAAGGCAGTGACTTTTATTATCCTTCTCCTATACATGAGGAAACCAAGGCTAAGAGGGTTTAAGTGGTTTGTACATAGATACCCGGCTGGGAGGTGACACAGCCCAAATTTCTTCCCTTGTAAACCATAAAACTAGGCATATAGGAGTGATTTTCACTAATGTTCCCCTGTGGACCGTGTGAGAACCATGTCAATTACATCGCAGTGGTCTTCCACAGCCTTCCTCAGTGACTTCAGACAGCAGCTCGTAAAACTCTAAGAAAGATGAGGATGGTTAGGGTCAGGCCCCAGGACCAAAAAAGCTCTGGGCTCTGTCACATACCCCAAGCACGCTGGCCAGGGGCCCCTAATGACTCAAGCTCCACAGCTGGCAGCAAGCAGGGCCACCCGGCACTGCCTCAAACTGGCCAAATTCAGCACTTTCCACTCTCAGCGGCCTCTTGAGTCCCCACCTAATTATTGGCACAAGGTGCTGGCCAGCTGCCACCCCATGCCCATGCAGGATGGCCCCCTGCAGAAGAATCAGGATACAAAAGCAATACCCACTGCTGGCACCTTCCAGTTCTTAGATTAGACTCCAGCACCAAGGGCGTTCCCCCTTTCTCCCTGCTGGGCCCTCCGAGGCTGAGAGTAATTTCCAATTCCTATAGGCCTGAACCTCTTCCTGGGGCCCTGACACCCTCCTTGACATCCCCAGATATACCACCATCCCTCCAACAAACAGGCTGATCTCCTCAAATCATGATCCCTTTACCCCCACACACTGGTGCCCAAGAATATCCTGCTGTAACATGTGATCCCAAGATCCAATGGCAATTCAGGCTGGAACAATGCCCAGTGTTTGCTGAACAAATGAATAAACACACTACGTATAGGCCCTAGCTGAGGTCCTGGCAAATCTCCTATCTAAGTATGATCCACTAATTTGAGAGAGAGAGAGAAAGAGAGAGAGAGAGAGAGAGAGAGAGAGAGAGAGAGAGAGAGAGTAAGTATGTGAGCCACTGGGCAGCTGCCTGAGGTGTAAGTTTATGAAAAAGGCCAATGCTCCCGAACAGCTGGAACTATAGCATCAGGGAACTCGGGTTTCCACGTGCTCCTCCTTCCATAGCTGATCTCACTTCTGCCAAAGATGACAGCACACTTGGTGGGAAGGGAAAAAGAGGCACAATTCCCTCTCTGCGAAAGGTAGTTTGGATGAACATGTTTGCACAACAAATATACAACATGCTTGAAGATTTCACTAGGGGCCACTCCACCAGTCTTGAAACCAGTCAGCTGACAGGAACCTGAATCAGCAGGTCCAGGTCAGCTGAGTAACCAAACTAACCCTAGACATTCGAGCTATTTAGTAGGACTAAGTCATGTATGAGAGTAAGTAAGTTTTAACTCCTTGGCTGTCTTTTCTAAAATTTTGTTTAGTTCAGAAACTCACATGAGAGACTGGTAATCCCTTATTTTGAATATAAAGAAACAGGCCTATTAGCTGTATGTACATAAATATCCGTTTCTCCCCAGCCCCACTGCATAAATGTGAAACACATACTCCATGTACTTGGCTGGTCCTGGCTGGGTGTCAGCATGTCAGGATCCACCAGACACAGTTGAAATGCTCCGAGCCAGTTGGGCACTGGGAGACATGCTCCTATCACCAGCATGGGGAGCTCTCGGGGGGAGTCAGCCCCCTGAGGGCTATGTAGTGTTCCTTCACCCACTAGAAGATGCATCAGGATGCTGCTCCCCATCCTGGTGATCTCAAAGCCACGGGCTCGGCTTCTCAGGGCAAAACTGGAGAAGCAAGAGGATCCCTCCTCCCCCTCCTCCCTCCATGATGATCCACAGAAGTGGTGGGGTGGGATAAGGGGGTAAAGGAAAAGGCAGCGCGAGTAGGGATTCCACAAAGAAGCCTTGGAAGACAGAGAAATGAAACACAGAAAAGTAGAGAGGACTTAGAGTGTCCCCACACTGGCCTCTCTGGGGAGGAAGGGAGGCAGCAGAGACATGTGCTAGTGGGGCTGATGATGTGTTTTAGCACAAAGACTTAATGGGCAGTGCTAACCACAGGTTAGAGAAAGGGATTTAAACACACACACACATACACACACACACACACACACACACACACACACGAAAATAAATAAATAAATAAATAAATAAATAAATAAAAAGCCCAACCTGGTTTGGCTCAGTGGATAGATCATCAGACTGCAGACTTAAAGGTCCCAGGTTCGATTCCAGTTAAGGGCATGTACCTGGGTTGCCGGCACATCCCCAGTAGGGAGTGTGCAAGAGGCAGCTAATCAATGATTCTCTCTTGTGGATGTTTCTAACTCTCTATCCCTCTCTCTTCTTCTCTGTAAAAATAATCAATAAAATATATGTTTTTTTAAAAAACACAAAAAACCTTCTGAACTGTGCCAATTACATTACACAAAATTACCATAAACATCAGAAAATGTATTTGAGGCCCAGATTGTGAGACTCAACAGTTGAATCACAAACTCAGAAAGGTATGAAAGCTTCAGATAGAAGGCCATACCTTGGAGGAAAATTAGCTCCTTCTTACATGTAATATTTGTAGCAAAACAGAACCTACCAGCTGACATCTCTGAAGCTACAAGGCAGGGAACTAGCTCATTGCTTCACATTTATGGCGAGCTTATTATGTGGCAGGCACTATTCTGTGTGTCTGACACGTATTAACTCATTGTCTTACATCATAAGAAAGGTGCAGTAGTATGCCTTGCTTCTGTGAAAAGAGTAGGAAACTACAGCACAATGAAGGTAAGAAAATGTTCAATGTTTCAAAAGTGATGCAATAATGAGAAAGAGCAATCCTATAGAATTTCTTGTGAACAAAGGGAAACATGGCAATTAGCTGCACAGTATCCATCACAATTAGTTCCCACATACTGAACCCTTACTACTGGAGCTAGTTATCCATCTGCCGCTCCACCTCCACACGCTAACCTGCTTTAGCCAGTGGATGAGGTCAGGGTGCTTTGTTCCTGCCTCCCTCCCTGCTGGGCCATGAGCTGGCAATGGATCTTCAGCTTTCTCCCCAGCTGCTGGTCAGTCCCCCTTCCCCTTGCCCCATAAGGCCCACGGGTGGTAACTGTTCCCTGCTGTTGTCAGCCCTGGGGTGCCTCACCATCCTTGGTTCCCTTCAGCCCCTCCCACACTTTTGCCAAGGCCCCTTCCTTACTCTCTTCCATTGCTCCATGGAAAGTGCCAGCTGCTCCTGCCAGGACCTCAACAAATACAGGAAACTGTGAGCTCTTCACCTCTATTTTAATCCCTGCGTCAACCCTATAGATGGCATTATGATCCTTCTTCAGTAGGTGGGGAACTTGAGAATTACGATGGGTTGAATGACTGCCCAAAGCCACATGGCTGATTAAATGGCAGTGCCAGGATCTGACGCGAGCAGGTGTACTCCCGTGTCTCCACTCTGCTTCACTCCTGTGCGCTCCTGCCCCCCTAACCTCAGCTGTGGGAAATGTCTTCACTTACTGGGCTGTCTCCCACCTCAGTAAGAGGGAGAAGCATTTGTGGTGCCATTTAGGATTGACTTGTGGTCATGGTTTCCCAGTCACCTTGCTCCCCACGGTTACTGGTCTACCCTTGGCACGAAGGAGAGCTGGTGGTAAATTATTGCATTTCAGAAACCTGCCCATATAAACTAGGGGCCGTTATTCCCGTTTCTCCACCGGGTCCATACCTAAGCACAATGGCCCCAGCTTCTGAAGATTCATGCTCCATGTGAACACGGATGCCACAGAAGCTGGGCTGGCTCCAGCATTCCCCATGGTCTAGTGTGTGCTGCAGAACACTATTTGCAAGAGGTTAGTAGAACCTTTTTTTTTTTTTTTTAATATATATATTTTATTGATTTTTTTACAGAGAGAAAGAGAGAGGGATAGAGAGTTAGAAACATCAATGAGAGAGAATCATCGATCAGCTGCCTCTTGCACACCCCCCACTGGGGATGTGCCCGAACCAAGGTACATGCCCTTGACCGGAATCGAACCCGGGACCTTTCAGTCCGCAGACCGACACTCTATCCATTGAGCCAAACCGGTTTCGGCAAGTAGAACCTTCTTAAAGAGAAAGAACCCACAAAGAAGTTAGGAAAAGTGTACACTGTATCTTGCTTTGCCGCTGCTTTGGGCATTCAGAGAGCACAGTAAGCTTTAAAATCAGGAAGAGATGCTCCTTTAACTCAGCTTCGTCCACACTAATTTGAACATAGTGTGCTTTTTTTTTGTGTGTGGACACTTATTAATAGCTTTCCTAAATATAAAGTTAGACGTTCATTCTAAATTCCCTTAGTGCCCACATATTTTAGCTAGTTATAATTATGAGCCTATAAAGTCACTATATGTTGCAATTATGGTCTTTTGCATTGCTTAAAACTACCTACCTACCCAGAGAGGGAACCCAAGGCTTGTCAAGGTGGGTGTCACTGTCCCATCCCCACCACTACACCCCCTCCAATACACCCCACCACTGGCATACACTATATTTTGAAAGGGCACACTTTGGGGCTTACTGAGAAAGCATTGTCTTATTGATAAATATCTCCTAATGTTATTAAAGAGTGAACAAGTCCTCAAGAAACCCCTTTAAGGGAAATATAGGTCAACATTTGGTGCCAGACTTCCGCCCAAACTTCCCTCGTCACTCCACAGCCCTCACTTTGCCCACGCTGCTAGAGTACCATACAGCACGTAGGAATACGGTAAATATTTGTGTTCAGGCATCTAGAGTTTCCTATGATCATCCAGACTTCAAAAATGCTTCCTACTTTCCCATAATTAACAAAACACGTCAGAAATTCCAATGGATCTGTAGTTTCCAGAATTGACTGATCCAAGCTGGAATATAACACTATAGCACTTGCATAACAGGCTCAAATTGTACACATACATATACACAACACACAATGAGAATGGGGGAGGGGGTAAAAAAAGAGAAATAATTGAAAATACTCGATAAACATTGCTGTCTTAAAACGTTTGGGCTGCTATAACAAAATACCATGGTGGCTAATAAAGAACACAAATGTATTTCCCACAGCTCTGAGGCTGGACGCTCAAGGCACCACCTGTATGTCTGGTGAGGACCCCCTTCCTGGTCCCTAGCCAGCACCCTGTTGCTATGTCCTCACATGATGGAAGGGGGCAAGAGCTTTCTCTCTCTGAGGCCTGTGTCATAAGGGCATTAATCTTCCCCTATCACCTACCGAAGGTCCTGTCTCCTAATACCATCACTTGGGCAGGGGGTGGGGATGGGAGCAAGATTTCAACATATAAATTATGAGGGGTCACAAACATTTGAACCAGTAACAGTCCCATACACTTGCTATGTACATTATTGCTGCACAGTATTTGGTACACATTTAGATGGTTATTTCTAAAGCTGAGGACCATCAAGGTCACATGAAAGCAGAGAAAAGGGGAACTACCTAGACAGTGGAAATACCACACGTCAATACGCAGACTGCAGGTAATCTAAGGTAGTTTGAAATCTGCTCAAAGTAAGATATTTTTATTCTAGTGTCCAACTGAGTATAAAGCAAAAGAGGAAACATACATGTGGCTACATGCATGGAAAATGTTCAATCTCACCGTAATCAAATAAATAAAAGACAATTAAGGCTATTTCCATTAATTAAATTATAATAATGAATGTAGACGAGGACGTAGTTAAACAGGAACTCTCAGACCACTGCTGGGAGCATATATTGGTCCATCCCTTTTAGAAATTTGGTAATATCTATCAAGAAACTTAAAAGACTTCCTATTGTTTAACCCCGTAATTTCATTCTAGGCAATCTACCCTATGGGAATGATATTAAATGCAGAAAACTAATTATACTAAAACTGTTTACTATAGTATTTTTATCAGGGCAAAAAAACTGGAAACATACCAAACTCCATGATGGAGGGAATAGGATGGTAATCTACGGTACAGCTTCCAGATGGAATGTTATTATTATATTACAATCGTTAAAGATTATATTCAAGAATTGTTTATAGTAACATTGTAATGGGAAATGTAGTGAGGAAAAAAAAGAAATGTGTAGACTAAAAAATAAACAAAAACAGGAAAATACTGGAAATAAATATTAAAACACAGATAGTGTTTGTCTAGGCCAGTGCTACTCAGTATGATTCACAGCCTTCCCCAATCTGTGAAGTGTTTTACTGGTCTATCAGAATAATTGTAGAGTATGTATTTAGAAACTTTTAGCAATTTGACATTGCTGTGACATCCAAGTACATGTACGTGGAACTGTGTAGTTGAACAGGGCACAGTCCAGCTTGAGTGTAGTAAATTTGAGTGGGGAGGTACAGGTTACACAAGCTGTGTAGTAGTCACACACAGTAGGACATCACAGTCCACAAAGGATTAGAAATAAAAAAAGAGCTGGCCCTTCATCTCGACCACTGATGTAGGTGGTAACACCATAGACAAAAAGTTTTATCTTCCTCTTTATTTTCCAATTTTTAATAACCCTATTTTGCTATAATAAGAAAAGCCAACATCTTTTATTTTGACTCAAGCAAAGAGAGAAAAACTCTTTGGAAAACCTTCCTGTGGAAATGTAGAAGCATATCCTGAGAGGTAGGATGACATAATGGTTAGGGAAACAGAGTCTAAAGCTGAGAAGCTGGGTTTGAATCCTGGTTTTACCATTTACTTATAACTGTGGGCTAGTTGCTCAACCTCTCTGTGCCTCAGTTTATTCATGCATAAAATAGGGGTAATCACATTGATTAAATGAGTCAACATATATAAAACCTGAAACCCAGTAAACTGTATAGACATGTTCGCTAGCATCATTACAAATCATGGGCAAGGGTGAGAGTCACAGCCAGACACTTCCCAGTTTTTCATTTGCAAAGTGGGTTGAGAGGAATGGTAGAAAAAACAGCTACACTAGCAAGTAATATGAAGTGCTTTCTGTGTGCCAGATTCCATGCTAAGCACTTGACATGAATTAGCTCTAATTATTAACAATCCCAGAGATTGCTAATGAAGATAAGTTTTCTTCATTCCCATTTTGCAGAGGGGAAAACTGAGGTGCAGAAAAATGATGTGACTTGCCCAGGGTCACCAGGCTATGTTTCTCTCTAGGGCATGGGCTAGGCATAGGAGCACAGGGGTCCCAAGAGGCCAGACCTCACGCCCCCTGAGAGCAGAAATGTACTGTCTTGTTCCCAGGGGCAGCCAGGGTCACCAGTCTCTTCAAAAGATTTGGCCAAAAGAAAATTCCAGGATCGTTTCCTCACTGGGTCCCCCTCTCTCAGACCAGCAAACATCAGCTGGCCTTCCTCCACAGCACAGCCTGGCCGGGTATTGCTCTTAGAGATGACTTCAGCCCGAAGGAAGGCAGCTCTCGGAATGTAACCGGAGGATATAGAGGTTCATGAGTCATCTCCACCACCCCCCCCTTCCTCTGGACATAATTTATCATCTTTGTCATGGGGTTTTCTGCTCCTGGTTGGCTGTGGTTTGGTGGAGCAGTCATCCCTAAAAGGAAGTTAGTCTGTTACCAAGTCCCATCTCTCCCTGTCAAAGGGACTGGAGGCAGAAGGACAGACACTGCCAGGACCCAGCTGTTTCCGGGCCTGGAGGAATTCAGGAAGGGGGAGAGGGTTGGGCTGGTGGATCACTCAGCGAGGCTGCCTCAGACATCTGCTTGAGGATCCTCTCTGATGACCTTCTCCACCAGTGAGATCTCAGGCCCCTGCAGCAAAGAGCATCCATTCCAGAAAAGTGTGGGGTCTCTAAATATTTATCCTGAAAGTTGAAGGGAGAAAACAAGACAGCTTCCTTCAGAGAACAGGGGGCCTGGGAGTGGGCAGACTGTTAAGAATACACGGAGTTTTTGCCTTGAAATCTCCAGAACATTCTGTCTGTACCAGAAGCCTGAGAATTCGATGCCTAAAAATGTGTGGCTGAGGAAAAGCATTTCCAATAGAATGAGAGATCGTGGTAACGTTTAGTTTCCACCCTCTTTTCAAGACTGAATTCTGAGCAAGAAATGTGATGGGTAGGCGGATTTCTTCTCTCGTATTTCCCTTTTGGAGAGCAATTTGGTGATATCCAACAAAAATCAAACCTAACTTTTGACTCAGAAATCCCACCTCTAAGAATTTGTTGTACATAAACAGGCATAGAAATGTTTTATTTGTTTGCAAGTATGCTTAGCGCAATATTGTTTTGAATAGCAAAACACTACCAAACACCAAAATGTTTGTTGACAGGGAACTGGTTAATTCTACTATGGCACATACAGGCAGGGCATAAAGTTGTTTAAAAAATGAGATAAATCCATATGTGAAAGATACTCAAGGTGAATAGATATGTGAAAAAATATAAACTGCTGAGCACTCTTGACAATGGTACTCCAGTTGTATAAAAACAAGTATATATACTTGTAAAACAGAACATTTGTGATACTATGCTATTATATTATTATGCATTCGATTATTACTGTTATCATTGCTATTAAAATAGACTACACTATTATCTCTGTAGCCGGAGAATATGAAAGTAGAAATGGGCCCTTACTCTTCAGTTTATATTTCTGGCCCCTTTGAAATTTTTACATAAACATCTTTAGTTAGTTTAACTACAATAGAGGTGAGGCTATCAGCTAGTTAAACATAAGAGGTAGGTTCCCTGACAGCAAGACACAGCTCTTCCTCCAGAACCTCGGCAGGGTCACATCTAATCTCTACAAGTAACTCCAAGAGGCCTTCATTCCCATTTTGCAGATGAGGGAACCGAGGCTCGGAGAGGTGAAGTGACTTGCCCAAGGTCTCTCAGCTACTAAGTGGCACAGGGATTTGAGTCAGTTTCTAAATACTAAGGTCCTGTTTATGGAATGCCCACTGAGGACCAGGTCCTCCTTTAAGCACTTTGCAAGGATGAATTCCTTTCATCTCCATGACAACCCTCTGAGGGGGTCTTAGTAGCATCCCATTTTGCATATAAGGAAACAGGGGCTCAGAGAGACTGAAGAACTTGTCCTAGGCCACTTAGCCAGTGTGTGGTGGGACCAGGTGGTCTGGTGGGCTCCAGAACCCAGAAACTGACCCTCACAAACCTTCCTCTAAATTAGGGGTGTTGAACTCAATCAGAGAAGGGGCCAAAATCTAAAATCCAGCCTAAATTGTGGGCCGAATGGTTTACTGAACAGTCATAAACTGTCATTGTGATGGAAACGCAGCGGAGTGCAGTGATGACAGCGCGGTGCGGGCCACATTGCAAGGCCTGGCGGGACGGATTTGGCCCGCGGGCCTTGTGTTTGACACATGTGCTCTAAATAAATGTTTATTGAACAAAGAGACAGATTAGAAAAACTGCCAATACCTTTTAAGACTAGGGAAAAGGTAAATTATTAAACAATTACTAGTGTTCTGTTTATTCATCATTGTTAATTATTACTGATGAATGAAGAATAAACCTATTCAAAAAACAGCTGAGTTATCGCAGAAACTGATTCAAATCCCTGTGCCACTCAGTAACTAAGAGACCTCGGGCAAGTCACTCCACCTCTCTGAGCCTCAGTTTCCTCGTCTGTAAAATGGGGGTGATGACTTCCTGGGTTACTTGTAGGGATTACATGTGACATCACAGATGAAAGCCCTAGGTGCTTGACATACGTTGGATACGTGTAAAATCGGGAAAAGATGCTGATGGAATAAACTGTGCTTACAGCATCCCCAAGCAGACCCCATCTTTCTCAATCTGCTGAGTTTTAAAAGTAAATTTTAAAAACTTATTTATACTCTAATAATCTGGGGAGGAAACCAGGGTTTTTAATTGTTCTGGTCCTGTCTCTAGAATATTGATTTAGGACATTTAATACCATCTCCAAATGCCACGCTTAATTTGCATCGGGTCCGAAGCAGGGCTGCCGAGCGTTGGCTGTTGATCTTAAGCAGGGACCCGGGAGGGCCTGCAGCCCACCTTCCTGCTGGCCCGTGGCCAGCCCGGAGCCGGCTTCACCTGGGACTCCGGAGAGCTGGCCCGCTAAGGAGGCCAAGTCTTTGATGGATTTTCACTGTTTAATTAAAGTGCAGCTGGGGCCTGGGGCCGTGCTGTACCTTTCAGCAAGATATTCATCACGGGTTGCACAACCAGCCTGCGCGGAGGCCATTTGGCCCGGGCAGAGCCCAGACTCTGGTCTGGTCTCTCCCTCCCCAGGAGGCCTGTGGGGCTGCTTTTTGGAGGCCCCGGGCTCATCTTCAGGAGCTCAGTTCTTTTCAATGCTGCCTCAGGGACAGCTCGGAATCAGAATTCAGAAACTGGCCCATGGCTCCAAGCAGAGTCCCTGAGGCCTGCTTCATTAAACTTGATCCTGGGCTGCTCAGCTGGGCTTCAGCGTACGCGTCTGAGCTCGGAGCCCACCCACATCACTGCACGTACTATCCGGGCAGCTACAGACAGACTATTCATTAAAGTCTAGATCCGTGGTCGCCAAGCAGCGGCTCGAGAGCCACATGCGGCTCTTTGGCCCCTTGAGTGTGGCTCTTCCACAAACTACCATGGCCTGGGCGAGTCTATTTTGAAGAAGTGGCGTTAGAAGAAGTTTAAGTGTAAAAAATGTGGCTCTCAAAAGAAATTTCAATCCCTGTACTGTTGATATTTGGCTCTGTTGATTAATGAGTTTGCCGACCACTGGGCTAGATCATTCAAGTCTTCTCTTTTATTAAAATTACAGAAAGTTTCAAATATACCCCAAAGCAGAGAGGCTAGTACCACAACAATCCTCCAGGTACCCACCACCCTGCAGCAATGAGTAACGCGTGGCCACGTGCGCCCATCGACACCTCAACCTCTACACTGAGATGCTGGAAGCCAGCCATAGACACTGTATCCTGTCATCCATAAACACTGCAGTGTATATGTAGGACAGATCAGGGTTTCTTCCTTTTTAATATAACCACACGCCCTTCTCACAGCCTCTAAGTTCACAGTGACTCCCGGACATCGTGGAAATATCCGGCAAGTGTTTACATTTTCCGGATGGTCTCATAAATGACTTCCGGATTCGATCTGTTTGACTCCAAACAAGTTTCTGGCTCAGCTGTGAATTGTATGTTGGGGTGGCTTTCTTACTTCCACTTTCCTTCTGTCCCCACCCAGAACACTGGCTTACATGAGGTGCTCCAGGCCTGGGGACATATAACCAAGCCTCTGCCTCAGTTTCCTCACCGGGAAAACGAGAATAATAAAAATTCCCTCTCTCTTGGGTTTATTGTGGAAATCAAGTGAAACAGGACATGTAAAAAGCTTAGAACAGTGCCGGGCACACCATGAACACTCAGTTAGTATTAGTTCTCATGGCTATTCTTTTCTGAAATCGGCGACTTCGATAAAATCCCCAGGCACAGCATTCAGGCCACCAGACACAGTTACACGTGGGAAGAAAACCGAGTAAAAACCTGTGCAACTCTCCACATTCTTCTCAGACTTTGAGTCACTGTTCACAGTGAGGTGGCAGCATGTGTGAGTTAAGAGCAAATCTCTGGAGCCAGACTGCCGAGGTTGAAATCCCATTGCTAGTAATGGCAGAATGATGGACATATTTCCACTTGTTAGTAATGGCAGAATGATGGACATATTTCTAAAATCTTATTCCTTTCTCTCTGGGCAGACAACTGAACGGTGTTTCTTGGTCTCTCTTGCACGTAGGTGTGTTCTCATAACTGAGTTGTGGCCCATGGTGAGTGGGCAGAAGTGATACCCATCATGTCTGCGCCTGGCCCATAAAAGCTCCCCACTGCAGTTTGGTTCTCTTTGTCACCCACCGGCTGATTGGCGAGGACTCAGAGAACCTAGAGGAAGGCAGAGCCATAAGATGAAAGGAGCCTAGATCCCTGAATGACCAGGTGGAAGGCAAGCCAACCAAGAGATGCCACTGGGTCCTGCTATATGCAAGAAATAAACTTTTTATTGTGTTAAGCACCTGAGAATTGGGGGGCTTATCTGTTATAGCAGCTAATGTTACCTTGACTAATACATTATCCTTGGCCTTGGGCACATTACCTGTTCTCCCTGTCCTCTCCTTTCCTCACCTGGAAAGGGACAAAGATGCTAATAATAACCAATTTCATGGGGTAGTTAGGAAGATTAAATGGGTTAACACGGTGGTCGGCAAACTCATTAGTCAACAGAGCCAAATATCAACAGTACAATGATTGAAATTTCTTTTGAGAGCCAAGATTTTTATACTTAAACTATATAGGAAGGCACATTATTATTAACTTAATAAGGGTACTCCTAAGCCGGCCTTTGCTAAAAACTCAAGGGGCCAAAGAGTCGCATGTGGCTCGCAAGCCACACTTTGCCGACCACTGGTTAACATCTATAAAGCTACACATTGCCTGGCCCATAACAGCACAGCACAAGTGCTCAACTCTGATGTCATTACTATCATTGGTGTTACTATTATTATCTGAAAAGTCATATCATATCATTAAGAATTCCCACATTTCACTTAAACATACAAGTTTTAAACCATTACTATTTTCCTGGTGTGGTTTTTTTTAAACAATTTGGGGCTAAAATTGTATTCTAGCCAAACAATTTAGTAATGAAAGCCCATCACATAGTAAGATTATGACGATTTGCTTAATAGGAAATATTTCAGGAACACAGTCATTCCTCAGAACAAAATGCATCTAATTCAAGATGCAGCATGTCTCCGGCGCTCCCCGTCAATATTAAAACGATGGGAGGGTGAGACTTCCTCGGCGCGCAACTCTCTGGGTTAGCAGCCAGCGTTCCACCCATGCTCAGAACTGAGGAGATGGGCACTGAACTCCATGGGTTTGAAAATCCAATGCCAAGAAGATCCACAAATGGCCAAAAAGCACCAAAAAGATGCTCAATATCATCAGGGAATTGCAAATGAGAACCACACTTCACACCCACTGGGATGGTTTTCATCAAAAAGAGAACAGCAAGTGCCACTGAGGACGCGGAGACCGTGGAGCCCTCCAACACGGCTGGTGGGAATGCGAGATGGGCAGCCACTGTGGACCACAGCCCGACAGCCCTTCGAAACCTCAGACCTGCAGCTACCATGTGACTCGGCAATGCCACCCCTAGGTACCCACCCGAGAGCAATGGAAACATGCTCACACAAAAACGTGTCCATGGAAATTCTTAATAGCCACATTTTATTCTTAATAGCCAAAAAGTATAGACAATCCAAATGTCCACCAACTGATGAATGGAAAGATTTTTCCATCATAAAAAGGAATCAAGTACTGATACATGCTACAGCATGGATGAAACTTAAAAAATACTATGCTACGCGAAAGGAGCCCTTTATATAAGATTCCATTTATCGATATATGCAATGTCCAGAATAGGCAAATCTATAGAAAGAGAATATAACCCTGGCTGGTTTGGCTCAGTGGATAGGGTGTCAATCTGTGGGCTAAAGGTCCCAGGTTCTATGCTGGCCAAGGGCATATGCCCGGGGCTGTGGGCTCGCTCCCCAGTAGGGGTTGTGCAAGAGGCAGCCAATCAATGATTCTCTCTCATCATTGATGTTTCCATCTCTCTTTCCCTCTCCCTTCCTCCCTAAAATTAATTTAAAATATTTTTTAAAATAAATAGAATATAGATTAGTGGTTACTTGTGGATCAGGGAATGGGGACAGAGGTGGAATGACTGCTCATGGGTACAGGGTTTCTTTTTGGGGTGATAAAAATGTCCTAAAACTGGCTAATGGTTGCATGACTGGGAATACATGAAAAAGAAATCATTGAATGATCCTGTTTAAGTGAGTGAACTGTATCTCAATGAAGTTATAATATATGTTTGAAAAGAGTACACTTCTCCATGGGGATCAGATTTTTCCTAGGGACGTGAGCAGCCATGAGGAAGCAGAGCACGCTCCCACCTCGTCAGTAGCCTAGTGCCCTGTGTTAAAACCCAGGCGCGGCTCTGTGTGTGAGGGACAGCGCCAGGACACACGTGCTACTGAGTCTGACACTCAGGAGAGAGGTCCTGGCTGCAGTGTGGCTGGGGACTCACCAGCACATCCAGGTGGGATCGGAAATCGTCATCCATACTCCCACGAAAGCCGACCACCCATCGATGCCAATCCTGCGCAAACACAACCGTCTGACACCAGAGAAACAAGCAAGGTTGTGATGGTTTTTGTTTTGTTTTTTTCCCCCCAACAAGGAGCATAAACTAGACCATGAATCACATTTCCCAGAATCAGCAATGCTGAAAGAGCGAGGTAACTGGGAGCCCAAATGACTTAAATTGATGTTATATCATTTGAAAAGCCGGCATTTTGGGCCCTACACACTAAACGACAATTACAATCCTTCCGATTCATGGCCCTGGACTCCGGTTTCCCACCTGCTCTAACATCAATTCAAGCAATTCTGAACTTTGATCTCGCGGCAGGATGTCTCTGATTTATTGAAGTGTCAAGTCCTAATTGTGCTAGCATCCACCCCTGGCAGAGCCATTATAAGGTGTGAAATCTGGGCGCCCATCGCCCGGCCCGGGCCCAGTTCAGCACGGCGACAATCAGAAGGGACAAATCAATCTGCCTCTCCATAGTCATCACGAGAGCCTTGTAATTCACCGTAATGACAGGCTGGAGGAGAAGCAGGGAAAGGGGTCATCCGTTCTCCAGGCCCGTGAGGTGCTGGAGGAGCGACTGAGCCCCCCAAGAGAGGCCTTGCCACCCACAGCCAAGAGACAGTGGCTACTCCCTGCGAGAAGCCCGTAGCCTGAGTGCCTCTCAGGGAACTGTGTTACCCTCCTACCCTCCTGCCAACAGCATCAAAACTGCTGGTTCCTGCTGAAACCAGTTTGGCTCAGTGGATAGAGCATCGCCCTGTGGACTGAAGGGTCCCAGGTTCGATTCCGGTCAAGGGCATGTACCTTGGTTGCAGGTACATCCTCAGTAGAGGATGTGCAGGAGGCAGCTGATCGATGTTTCTCTCTCATCGATGTTTCTAACTTTCTATCCCTCTCCCTTCCTCTCTGTAAAAAAATCAATAAAATATATTTTATAAAAAACAAACAAACAAACAATACTGCTGGTTCCTGCTTGCGCTTGCTTCTCCCAGCTGCCATGACTAACTGCCTATCCCCTGCAGGTCTGCCCAGCAGGCTGGGTGCCAGGCAGCATGCAGCCTATGGTAAACAGGAAAAGCCCTCCCCGCTAAGGGGACAGTTTATCTCCAAGCCTGGAGGGTGGGGGGATGAGATGAGGGAGGCAAGGCCTAGGCTCCCATGTGAGCATTGTCATCCATTCTGTGTAGACGGTGAATCCTGATTCTGCCCCAATACTGTGGCCTGCCCTTGCCCCTCGCCTGCTCAGCTAGAATCCTGTGTGCCTAAGCACTGCCAGCTTTTGTCCCCAGGGTTCTGAATCTGAGACCCCACCCTGGATGTGAAGGGGCCTCTCTAATCTAGGACTCAGGCACCCAGCAGATGCCAAGAGTCCCTGCACCCTGCCACCTCAGTGCCCGCCTTGACTGAGCTGGGGTGCTCTGCCTGTAAGCTGGTGATCGGGGTGGCAGACCCTCTTCCAGACTCATTTTTGCAACCCCCCCCCCCCCAGGGGTTCCCAGCCTGTCCCACAGCCAACGCCACGTTGGCCAAGACAAAAACTGCTTTAGAAACAATTGTTTTTGAATTGAGAAGTCCGTGTCATGCTGCAAATGGCAGATTAATTATTCAACCGGTGACTGCACCTGGGAAAGAAACAAGTGCACAGCCTGCCCCTGGGCATCCCTGGGTGTCCTGCCACCTGGGTTCATGTCACGGAGGGAGCAGAGCAGGCCGATGCCCTCGCCCCTCTGTGGACCAGCATCCTCCTCACCCAGGAGACCTGCCACATTCCTATGAAGGGCACACTGCGTGGCTCCTCAGGGTCAGGCTGTGTTTCTCACAGTGGAACCGAGGGGCGGTGCCTCTAGATGTGAAAGGAGATAAGGGAGTGAGTGAAGGGAATGCTTATGATTCAATGGTGAAATAAATGCCCTGGACACATCACTCCCAGGAGGGAGTCTGCCTGCATGGGTGACTCCCCAGAAACACTCCCTGGGGGCTGGGGGATGATTACAGGCTCCAGCTGGCTCAGATCCATGCTCAGGAGATGAAATAAGACACCTGCCTATTCACTCCGAAAGCAGGTAGAGAAGACTGAGCCCCCGAGGCATCAGCCCAGCCCACTCGGTTAAAATCCAGCTGAAACTCAGAAGGCTCCCTAATCCTGCCCTTTCTCCTCTCAGCCTGAGTGGGGGAGGGAGGGTTCTTCCTTTGGCTCCAAGAACATTGTCCATCTCCTAGGGGTCCCTCCAACCCTCTGAACCTAAATTTGTCCAATGCAGTACTTAGCCCATTCTCTGGTGACTCCCTCCCATTTGTCTGTGGTTACCAAGCTGTAGTTACCAAGCTGTCCAAGAATTGGGAAATTGGGAGGTGGGAGAACGTGATCAAAGGAAGGAGGGCTTCGCCAGCCGGACAGGTGATGGTGGTGGTGGTGGTGGTGGTGATTCCCAGGGGAGCTCCCAGGATGACTGCTTCCATGGCAGCCACACTGTGGGCCCTGTGATAGGGAAGAGCAGGCACTGGGTGTGAGACATGGAGCCTTATACAAAGGGAAGGATGGCCATAAGATAGTGTTCTGAATAAAGACCTGCCTGCACTAGAGCTGACTTTAACGTGTTACTGGCCAGAGTGGAAACCTGTACCGCCCTGAGGCCTCGCCTCCCACCCCACCCCACCACACCCCACTGTACCCCACCCCTGTGTGACTTGGTCCTGCCAGCCAGGAGCAAACAGAAACTTTGAGCCTAACAATGTTGGACTTACTTTCAAACAACCTTCCAGGAAGACCACCCAGACCCAAAGCACTCATTTCCCCCTAATTATCAATTACAAACTATTGACAGTAAGCAAGCCAGCTGTCAGCCTTTGACCCTGTAATTGCACTTCTGGGGCTCCATGCAAGGAAATTATTCTGAATTTTAAAAAAACAAAAAACACCACTTTAGGCAGCATTATATCTAAGGGGGGGTGGGGGAAATGGACCAAAAGAAATGGTTAAGTAAACAATAGGGCATTCACTCAATGGAATATTATGCACCCATTTAAAATATATTTGTAAGATTTACATTCACATGAAAAATAGCTACCTTATAATAATAAATGAAAAGTGATACAGAATACTTATCTGATACACATGGCATACTCACAATTACTACAAAAAAAAAGCTACAAGGAAGACAAAGAATAGAAAGAAATAAAAATTCTAGTAGTGATTGCCTTTGGGAGTTGGTACTTTGCAAGATTGTTTTCTCTTTCAATTTTCCCATAAATCCCATAAGCATGGGCTAATTTTATAATGGGGAAGAAAAACTTTTTTTCATTAAAAATAAAAGAGATGCTAAGTGACTTGGTTCATTCTTCTCTCCCAGGGGAGTGTGCAGTAGTTTGGAATGCTTCTACGTTTCACTGCTTCTTCCACTCACGGCCTAACCTTCCCCTAACGCTGGCTCAAAGGGAAGACAATGACCTAGTCACCAAGTTTGGCTTTTCTAAGGCTTTGGCAGCAGGTATGTTGCAAGCAAACAGAACTTTCACTTCGTTGACGCTAGCAGAACCGGATTTCAGATGTCCTGTAGTGACCCACACCCGCCATGCAAACACCAGTCCCAGGCCCGAATAAAACTGAAGCAGCCGCAAGGAAGAGGGCTAGGCAAAGCTCAGCCAAGGCGTCACAGCCAACCATTCTGTTCTGTCCTTTCCTTTCCCTGGGTTCTTTTTTGCCCAGTGGGGAGAGCTCTGAGGCGGAGCTCTCCTGCTGAGGAGCAATGACAGAGGCCTGGCTCCTATGTCCAGATTTCCTTAAGTTTGCAGGTAGGGGGGAAATGAAGCTGAGGGAGCTTCAGTCTGCACCTTTTGCTCATCTGCGCCACTCCACCAAACCTTACAAAGAGGGGATCCCACCTCGGCCCTCCATTTAAGAAGCGGAACATGAACACGTGCAACACCATTTGTGCAAAGCAAGCTTTTCTGGATGGAAACAAAGAACACCGGCCTCAATGCTCCTCTCCGGCTCCTCACCACCCTGGACCAGTGGGCCTCCTGCAGGCTCAGGGCTGCCCCTGCACCATCAGATTCTCCCGTAGGACCCGAGCCTCTGGTCTTGGGGGCCTATGTGTTTGTCAAACAACAGGGCTAAGTGATACTGTCTTTTCACAAAGAATAAAGTGATTCCACGGCTAGGGAGGAGGCAGTTTCATAAAAGACACACCCCCACACCCTCCCAGCAGTTGAGCCCCGATAGAATCAGGGGACCAGAAACATCATCTGAGGTTAGAACACAATGTGGAGTAACCTGGGAAACTCCCTCGGTGGGAAGAAAACGGTCATTGATGAGTTAAGAAGCATTTTGAGCCGAAACCGGTTTGGCTCAGTGGATAGAGCATCAGCCTGCAGACTGAAGGGTCCCAGGTTCGATTCCGGTCAGAGGCATGTACCTTGGTTGTGGGCACATCCCCAGGAGGGAGTGTGCAGGAGGCAGCTTATCAATGATTCTCTCTCATTGATGTTTCTGGCTCTCTTTCCCTCTCTCTTCCTTTCTGTAAAAAAAAAAAAAAAAAAGCATTTTGAGGGCACCGAGTGCTGTGCTAGGCACTCGGGGTTCCAATGTGAGCAGCATACACAGGCCTGTCCTCCAGGGGAATTGAAGGGGAGGGTGAGGACCAGGGGACCAGGCAGCTCAGGCAAAGAAATCACTTGGATTTCTTACCGACTTCAGGCCACAGAACAAAATGAAAACTTAACGGGAGGTTTACATTTTTTTGGAAGTATTTTATTTTAATTTCATTTTTAAGTCTTCTGGTTTTGAAACTGTTGTAGGGTTTTCCCCAAATGCGTGCTTTTATACCCCAAGAGTGAGTGGAGAGTTTTGATGCTTACAAACGTTTACATGAGGATCGCAACCCTTCTCCTGTCCTAATGGCTAAAACGCAATTACGAACTGCACTTCTTAACCAAATAGAGATATTCCATGAGACAAGGAGACCGATTCCTAATATGGAGGTGTCCTTGGGCCGGGGCCCACTTATCCTGGTTTCCATCTCCTCCTCCGACACAGAGGTGCCTTCATTAGTGGAGGGAAGAAAGAGGTCTTTGTGATGATGTCATTCCAGACCACCCTTCACAGACAATAAAACTGCATCTGAGAGAAGCCTGGCGAAATGAGAGTGCAGAAATCACAGAATACCAGGGAGGAGGGCCCCACGAGGTTCTTTAGCCTAATCCCTGGTGTTAGAAATGGACGAGGGAAGGCACTTGGCTAAGATTACACAACCAGTTAGTGGTGGGCTATATTCACCAAGGGAACTATGGGGAAACTCATTCCATAGAAATTTCAGTATCGTTATGTGTTCAATATTACAGGAGGTGGGGGGCTACAGGAGGAAGGATTTCACCATAATGTGTCTCACACACACACACAGCTGCAAGGCAAGGTGTCCAGTGCTGCCACGGAGGGACAGACAAGGTGGTGTGGGGCCACAGAGAAGAAAGCATCTCAACTCTTCCTTGGGTGGGGATGGGGGGCTACAGATGGGATCAAATATCAAATGGAAGGGGATATCTAAGTTGGGTCTTAATGGCTGAATAGGAGTTTTTGTATAGAGAAGGGAAGGCGGTCATTCCAGAATATAGAACAGCATGTGTAATCTCTGAGACACATTCGAATAACATGATGCATTTGGGGAATAAAATGTGGTTTGGTGCCCTGGCCAGTGTGGCTCAGTTGTTTGGGCATCGTCCTGTGCATTTGAGAGGTTGCCGGTTCTATTCCCAGTCCGGGCACATGCCAGGGCTGTGATAGGCTCGAACTACAGAGGGGGTGTGCTAGAGGCAGCTGATCAATGTTGCTCTCACATCAATGTTTCTCTCTCCTTCTCCTCTCTCTAAAATCAATGGAAAAAAAAATTTTTTTAAAGCAGCTTGGCGTGGTTAAAACGGAGGTCTCTTAAAAGAAAGATAAAAGAGACTAGACTAACCAGCAATTTTGACAGTCTTGAATACCTTCCTAAGAAGCCTGTCCTGGAGAAATATTATCTTTGTGTTTAAAACACACACACACACACACACACACACACACACACACAACATATTGACAAAAGAATGAAAGATGGACTTAACAAAAAAGGGCCAGGGATAGGGAGACTAGTAAAGTGGATACTGGAATAAGTCAGGTAGAAAATAAAGAGAGTAACTTAAAAAAAAAATAAACAAACAAACAACCTCAAAGACAAAGAGCACTTCTTGGGCCTTAATTAAGGCAGTGATCCTTAGAAGGTAGAATGAGCAGGGCTTAATGAGAAATAATCGGATGTGGGGGTAAAGGAAGCAGGGTGGGTAAACTACTGCCCCCGGGCCATCGCCAACCTGGCCTCTCCTTTTGTTTAGCCGAGGGAGAAGAATGGGTTTGGTTCTGTATTTTTAAATGGCTGAAAAAGAACAAGAATATTTTGTGACACATGGAAATTATCTGACATTCAAATGTCAGCATCCACAGGTAAAGTTTGTTGGGATGCTATCACGCTACTGTCCATGGCAACGAGGGCAGAGCTGAGTAGAGGCCAGAGGGCCAGCAAGGTCTTAAATACCTACTTATTATCTGCCCTTTAAGAAAAAGCCGCCGAGCTCTGAAACAGAGGATGCCCACAACATTGCAACCTTGGGTGGCTGGTGGGATGGTGGAGGAGAAGCAGACTTGGGTAAGTGGGGAAATAATTCTACTGACAGTGTGCTGAGTTTGAGGAGCCTCTGACACATCCAGGAGACGGTGGCAAGATGCATCTGGACAACAGGTGAAGATCTGGATTTGAGAATCCTCAGTGGGCACATGGTCCCTGGAGCTGGGAGAGTAGATGAGATAACCCACAGGCGACAAAGACACAGGGCAAAACGGGTGAAGTCAGAACCCCAGGAAGTGCTGCTGAGGGGAAACCAAAGAAGAAAAGCCTGAGAAGAAGTCTGAACAAGAGGCCGGAGACAAAGGGAGCCGATTCAGGGTGCTGAAGGTCAAGGGACAAGATCATTCTGAGGAAAGGACGAAGTTGAATAATGTCAAATGCTACCAAGAACACAAGTGGAATCATGTTGGAAAGAGACCGACTTTGGAGCCCTCAGCCAGTGCCAGTAAAGAGCGGGGAACAGAATGGCTCTCCAGCTCCTCCAGGACCCGCCCTCTCCATCTCCTCCTCTCACACTGGCCACTCCTTTGCAATCTCTCTCACTGGTTCCGTCTCATCTCCCAACTTCTAAAAGTTGGAAACCATTGGGCTCAGTTCTTGGACCTCTGGCTCCCCTCCTGGAGGATCCCATTCAGTCTCAGGCTTTAAATGCACTCACACCCCAAGGTGTCTAAAGCCCAGACCTCTCCCCTGAACTAGACTCCGAGAACCCAATGTGAACTCAACGTCAACCCTGGGAAGTGCAGAAGCATCTCTGACTCAATAGTTGGTCCAAGCTGAGCTGCTCTTTTTTCTCCCCAAACCAGCTCTTCTACAGAATTCTCCACCACAGATAAGGTCAATTCCACATTACCAGATGTTCAAACCCAAACCCTAGAATTCTAACTGGTTTGGCTCAGTGGGTCCCAAGTTCCATTCTGGTCAAGGACATGTACCTTGGTTGTGGTCACATCCCCAGTAGGGGGTGTGCGGGAGGCAGCTGATCAATGTTTCTCTCTCATTGATGTTTCTAACTCTCTATCCCTCTCCTTTTCTCTTTGTAAAAAAATCAATAAAATATATTATAAAAACACACAAAACAAACCCTGGAGTCCTCTTGATTCTACTCTCCTCTTCCATCCAATCTTCCAGTAAGTCCTATCCCCTATGTCTTCAAAATATATCCAGAATCCTATGCTCACCCGTCTACTGCTACCATTCAGCCCTAGGCCACCACTGTCCCTCAATGGATCATTTCAGCAGCCTCCTAACGCACCTCCCTGCTCCCACCCCTGCCCACTCCATCACTTAGCACCAGTGTGATCCTGTTAAAACAGAAGGGAGCTCCTGTCATTCCTGCAAAAAACCTTCCCAAACCTCCCCACCTCACTCTGACTAAAGGCCCTCATCTTACCATGGCCTCCAGGATCCTACATCACCTGCCCCACCCTTACTAATTACCCCGGAAGCCACACCCACTTCCAAAGTTGTGTTCACTTTCTCCTCTGGTTACAGGGACTTCCTGGCTGGCTCTCAGCACCAGGTACACCCCAGCCCCAGGGCCCTTGAATTTGCCAATTCCTCCACCTGCAATACTCTTCTCCAAGGTACACCCATGGCTCTCCGATCACTTCCTTCAAGTCTTGACTCAAATACACCCTTCTCAAGGAGGCCCTCTCTAGCCCTCCTATCTATTTAAAGTTGCCAGCCATCCCCTCATCCCATACCACTCCTGTTTTCCCTTTTCCTGCCTTATTTCACTCTATAGCACTTATCATCACGCATATAAAATACACATATTTTATGAATCTCTCTATTATCTGCCTCCTCTACTAGAATATAAGCTTCGTGAGGGCAGGGATTTTTGTCTGTTTCCTCTCCCCTCCCCTCTCCTCCACCTGCCATTTCCCAGCACCCAGCACAGTGCCTGGCACATGCTTCTCTCTCAAATAACTGCTGAAAGGGTGGAAACAGTGAATCGGGAAGTGACTAGGAAATAATAAAGAAAAAGCCAGCACATACAATGCTTTCAAGAGCTCTGGTGAGTAGCTTAAGAGGAAACCAGTATCAGGATATTTTCTTCAAATGAGCAAGACTCACGCATATTTGCAGAATGTTAGGGGAGCTGGGCAGCATGAAAAGGACTGAGGCTATGAGAAAAGGATAACTGGCTCTGCCAAGTCTGGGAGAAAGGGGGAATGAATGGCCCCTGAGCAAGGGGCAGGGGATATCCATAGAAGGGATAGGGTGTGAAAGGAGAGGTACAGACAAGGGGGTCAGGCGGGGATGGGAGTGCTGAAGGGAAATTGAATAAACTCACACCTGATACTCAGTTTTCTATCTCAAAGTCTGGGGAAGAGCTTGCATGGTGAGGGTTAGAGGAGGCACTTCAGAAAACGAGAAAACCAGCTGATTCGGAGAGAAGGACGGCTCTGCCATGCCATGGGTGCTGCTCACTTCAGAAATCTTACATCTGTAGCAGAAGTGGAGATTTCCCCACTCTTACTGGACAGCCAACGAGAACCAGAGTGGTAAGTCCTAGGGTTGTTATAAAAATTATGAACACTTCAGAATCTAGACAAAATGCAAATCTCTGAGAAATAATAAACAAATGGGTAAATGATAGGAATAACCATAACTGCTGACCCAATGTAGGGCACTGTCAGCTGGCAAATACATTCAAGAAGGTGTTCATGGAAGAGCAAGCCTTGGAGATAGATCTGGAAGCAGCAAGGTGAAAAGTTTGGCATGTGGAGTCTGAAAGGCTCATCAAAGAACCTCCCCATGAGGGCATGTGGGGCATCAATGGGAATGGGCAACCCCAAAGAGGAGATCCACAGAGAAAACCAAAAGCCTCTGTTTCCTTAAGCTAAGGGCCGCCTTTCAGACCTCACAAACCACAGGCCACTGGTTGGCAACCGCTGCTCTAGTGAGCTACAACGCACTGGAAGGGGCTCAGGTGTTTGCAGTGCTGAAATGTGATATTTTGGAAATAGGAGGATCTGACTTGCAAAAAAAGATCCCTAATTTCCTAAGGAATCCAAACAGTGCTTCCATGGGCTTCACACAGTCATGGGCTACTAGGCTATTTGCAGAACCTATAGCATCCTCTACGGTCCCCAATGAAAGACTATTTCAACACATAAAGACTGTAAAATTGAGCTGTCATTTTTAATAGCTATTATTTGTGCCATGTTATGCATATTTATCTCATTTAACCTCACATCCTCCATGTAAGGAAGGCATTTTTATTCTTATTTTATAGATGAACAAAGGCTTTGAGGGATTAAGACACTTGTCCTAAATTATAGCAATAAATAAGGAGAGCAGAAATCAAATCCAAAGTTGTCTAATCCTAAATGCCATACTTTTAACTTCTATTATCTCTTGCCTCTCTAATGCTATTTTTTTCCTTATGAAAACACTGGAGTGATGACTAGTTTCAGTGTATTCTTATGAGATTTATAACATCCTATGATTATGCTAGAAAGTACTCTTAGGAAGGTTCATCTATACATATGAAAGACTAATGCTAAATGTCCCTCCTACCACATGATTGGTTGCTATGTCGTGCACTGACCACCATTGGACAGATGCTCAACGCAGGAGCTGCCGTGCTGCAGTGACTTGGCAGCGGCGGTTCTTGGATGAGGCACCCCGAAACCAGAGAGGTGGGAGCCTGATTCCTCATGTGGCCATGTGATTCCACCTTCAGCCATGCGTTATGTTGTTGCTGGGGCACTGTCGGCCCCGAATCTGGTTTACTGCACACTTGCATTTGCGTTCCATACCCTATTAGGGGTGTCGAACTCAATCAGAGAAGGGGCCAAAATCTAAAATCCAGCCTAAATCGCGGGCCGAATGGTTTACTGAACAGTCATAAACTGTCATTGTGATGGAAACGCAGCGGAGTGCAGTGATGACAGCGCGGTGCAGGCCACATTGCAAGGCCTGGCGGGACGGATTTGGCCCGAGGGCCTTGTGTTTGACACATGTGCCCTATATGATAGCAACTTTGCAGAGTGCCCTCTCACACTCCGGGACCCCTCAGGGGATGTCGGAGAGCTGGATATGGCCCCTTCCCCGCAGGCCAGGCCAAGGGACCCCACCTGCCAGAGAGACCCCACTCATTCCGCATACACCGGGGACGGGGGAAGGGGAAAGGTTGGCTCCAGGGTTATGTCCGACCCCACCAGCCACATTCTAATTAATTTCCTTTCAAGGTGTAGGAATCCGCACACCAGGTCACTAGTTTTTATATTAAACTATTGACTTTAATTGCTAACATGTATTATGTCCTTCCAGTCTTTGTATACTATAGTGGGGCACAACAGATATCGAATGAGGATAGTCCTTGGGCCAGGACAATTCTATGCCAAAGCACTGAAATAATTTGTGGCTAGACCCACATTGTGATCTTGAGGAATCATGAAGAAAGGGAGATTTTAGAACACTAGAGGTAAAGTGGAAGAAGGCAGTTTCTGCAAAGCACAGAGCTGTGAGATTATGCATGATCCGGGGCAAGATCTAACCTTGCTGTTACTGGAATGATGATCTAGTGGGCCTCTGGCAAAGTCAAGCACTGATCACCAAGACTCAGCACCCCCCCTCCCCCACCACCACCAAGTGCAGGTCATTTCAAACCTGCCCTACTGCCTTCTTGCTTGTGGTTTCAAGCAACAGCAAGCAGCTGGAGCTGGTGAGGGCCGGCCCTTTTAGGAAAAGCATGCACTCTTCAATGTACCCATTTACACCACCTAAATTAGCTAACTGACTGAATGACAGAGTCAGGATTTAACAGTTACGTATAACAGAGGATTAAAAGGATCTTGCACTTGGTTTAACAAAACCCAATTGAGTAAACCTGAGATGGGGAAGGAAACGATTTAGGAGCAACAAACATAATGTCTTTCAGCTGATAATCTCCATGTGATGAAGGTGGCGATGGGAATAAGAGCAGCCTTGGCTGCATTAATAGAACACGATGTCCAGGCTAGAACAAAGGAGGTGACCACCACGGCTGGCTGCACTGGACTACTACTTACTGTACTATGTTGACTTCTGGGCAGCTCACTTTGAGAGGGTCTGTCATCCCCCATTGCCCCCCACCATGATCTGTTCTCCACACTGCTCTGACCCCTATATCACCCAGAATCCCTTGTGCTGGTGACTTCCACCTGGGTCCAGCCAATCCAAAGGATCAGCAAGAGATTCAGGGCCAGGAGAGAGAACGTGCAGAATTCACTTGTGCTACATCTCCCTGCTCCATCCACCTCCACGTTTCTGACAGCACATGTGTCCCTGAACCCCTGCAGTTCCTGTCAGGCAGCCCCCCTTCCAGAGCTCCAGCCCTCAGTGGGTTCTGGTTTGCTCCCCTCATCCCTTCGGATCTAGGGGTGGTCACAGTCTCCCATCCCCATCTGCTGCTAGTCCCTGGATTCCTCATCATCCCTCTGGGTTCCCTTAACCCTGCCCACAACTCTGTAAATAGTCCCTCCCTTCATGATTTTCAAAGTCCCAACTTAGTTGACCTTCTGTTTCCTTCGGGGACCCTGAGAGAAATAGAAGAGGTAGGATGGCAGCAAGCCATAAAATCTCGAGGACAATCTCTAGGAACAGAAATGTTTGGCCTGGTGAGGGGAAATAGGCCAGTCCAGTGGTCGGCAAACTCATTAGTCAACAGAGCCAACTATCAACAGTACCATGACGAATGACATTTCTTGTGAGAGCCAAAATTTTTTAAACTTAAACTTCTTCTAATGCCACTTCTTTAAAATAGACTCACCCAGGCCGTGGTACTTTGTGGAAGAGCCACACTCAAAGTGCCAAAGAGCCACATGTGGCTTGTGAGCCGCAGTTTGCCGACCATGGGGCTAGTCTACCTGATATAAGTGAACGGCCACCTTCAGACTCATTCTCCTGGCTCCGTGAATACAGAGACCACGCTTTTGCTTTTACTGCGAAGTTAACTTTTCTAAAGAACTGGTTGGCAGAGGTGGGACGAGCTCTCCTTGGAGGTCATGAGCTCTAGGAATTCCGACTTGCCCAGTCTTAAGTCAGAGAGTCCACATCAGGAACACTGCAGGAAAGAGAAGGGTGGTCTAGAAAAGGCCTCTCCGAGTCAGGATTTCATGATTTGCTACCAACTGCACACTACTCTATGGTTTACCAAAATAACCAAATAGGGGAAAACATCTGGGGGGACGTGCCGCCGTTTCTCACTTCAAGATAAAAGAATGGGAGTCCAGCCCTTTGTGTCAACGTGGGTAATGCTCCACAGCGAAGTTCTTTTCTTATACTTTAAAGTAGGGGTGTCGAACTCAATCAGAGAAGGGGCCAAAATCTAAAATCCAGCCTAAATCGCGGGCCGAATAGTTTACTGAACAGTCATAAACTGTCATTGTGATGGAAACGCAGCGGAGTGCAGTGATGACAGCGCGGTGCGGGCCACATTGCAAGGCCTGGCAGGACGGATTTGGCCCGCGGGCCTTGTGTTTGACACATGTGCTTTAAAGTAACTCAGGAACATGAAACGTACATCTCAGTAGCACAGCCTTCAAAGGGGTTATTCCCACACCACTGAGCAGTCTATGAAAAAAAGAAAAAGTAACCAAGCAACTTCTACCCTGTTTCCCCGAAAATAAGACAGTGTCTTATCTTAATTTTTTCTCCCAAAGTTGCGTTAGGTCTTATTTTCAAGGGATGTCTTATCTTTCCAGGCGCTAGGTCTTATTTTTGGAGGATGTCTTATTTTCGGGGAAACACGGGTATCTACCCATCAATCACTAGCTTCTTCAGAAGTGTCACTTCATTTTTCAAATCCAAAGCCAGGATGCGAGCCCATGAGACAAACTATTTTACAGGCAAAGGCAAATTGTCCTGGAAAAAAAAACAGAATAATAAGCGCTTCAGTTCACCGGGGTTGGGAAAGGAAATGGTCTTTGCAAGAGCTCTCAGCTCCTGAGTTCACAGAAGGGTCGTGGACATGATGCTAAGTGTGCGCGCCTCATCCTGGGGGGAACGCCAGCCTTTCCCTCATTCATTCAACAAACATTCGATCTTGACCTCCTCATTAGGAGAGCCCCACTAGGCCTTGGAAATGGACAAGATCCAAAGAGGCCAAACGCTGCATCTGGACTCCAACAAACGACCTGATTTCAAAGACCAACGAGAGGCAAAAAGCGAGAGTGAAGGCGCCCAGAAAAGTCTCCGCAGAAACTTGAGAAAGGCCCGCATTCAGGCGCCTGGAGGGCGGGGACCTGGGGCCTACGTGGAGGCGGACACCGACCGCCTCCCGGCTGGCGGGCCCGCCATCCCGGGCCCTCCGGCCACGCGGCCCCAGCCCAGGCCCCGGAGCGGGCGGTGCCGGGTCTCAGGCCCCGGCAGCTCCCCCCGGGCGCCGCCGGGGCCTGGAGCGCAGCACAGGATGGCGCAGAGCGGCCGGGCGCGCCGGGCCCGCCACCACCGGCCCGGGAAGCGCGCGCACGCGTCGCCGCGCCCCTCTCCCCGCCGGGCACCCGCGGCGCGCCCCCGCCGGGCCGGAGCCCCAGCCCCGCGGACCCCAGCCCCCGCCGCTCGGAGCGCACTGCGGCCCGGCCCCACTCACTCACCCTCTTTGGCTTTCTTCCTCCGGGCCAGTGTCCCTCCGAGTTTCCCCAAGAAGGAGTCATCTTTCTTCCGCGATGGGGGCGACTTGGGGGTGGGAGACTTGGGGACCGAGGGCGACTTCTGCGGGGAGGAGGCCATGGCGGTGGCGCAGACAGCCGCGGGCCGGTTGGTCGGGACGCGGAGCTGGCGCTGGGCGGGCGCGGCGGGACTGAGGCTGCGGCTTTCCAAACGGAAGCGGAATTATTCCAGGCATGTAAGGCAGCTCACGCTCGCCTTTCCCTTCCCTCTCTCCCTCCCTCGCGCCGCCCTCCGCCCTGCGGGGAGCTATCTGTGCGCTGGGGCCCTAGCTCCAGGCAGGCCTGCTCTCTGCGTCCTTGGGCTGCCCAAAGCCGGGAGGATGCCCCAAACCTGCTCCTGGGAGGATGGGCAGCCTTATCGGTGGATGTGTGAGGGACCCTCCAGCCTGGGAGCGCCGGAGCCTGAAAGCCTCATTTCCTCCGCACCCAGCCCGGATCCTTGCGCAAATCCACCACGGTGCAGTGATTGCTGAACTTAACCCACCTGTTACTCTGTCGCCCAGGGTCTTGACTCAGGTGCTTGCTTTATACCCCAGCTTTTCTCTACCTTTGCAGTTAATAGGCCCCTGTCTTGTTCCCAAAAGGGAGTTTGGAGAGAAATAGAGCGAACCAAAATGTGTTTAGGCCCCACCAACTGGGCACATCTGACTGTTCCTGCACTTGGCCCCAGCTGTGCCGTAAGTGGGCACATCCAACCTCCTCTTCACTCCATATCCCAAACTGAGAGGTTTGAAGTTCATAAGCACAGGGCCCAGACTTCTTAGAGACATCCCTGCTTCTAGCAGTTCAATGGCTTGTGCAAAGGAGGTTCCCAAATGTTGGTGTAAACATGAATGGGAAGGTACAATCATGGCATCCTGTGAGATAACGCCCCCCCCCCCCCAATTTATCCCTCCTAAATAAAATCAACAGAAGGACAAGACTCATTTGGGATAACAGGGGTGTTCTTGACATAGTGTTTCAAGGACTCGTGCTGGAAATGATTCAAGGGCACGTTTTATTAAGCATGCCCGCTTTAAGTTCTCACTTGGCCTCTTCTATCTGTCTCTTACACACACATACACACACACATACACACACACACACACACACACACACACACACACTCATTCACTCACCCAGCCCCTTGGCAACTATGTTTCCTCCAAGTAGCTACAGCTGAGTGACCTGACCCAAAGCGCTGCTAATGCTTGCCTGGAGATCAGCCAGTAAGATGGTCTCAATCAAGAACCTGAATTAGCTTAGACTTGTCCAAAGTTAAGAAGTTAGTGATGATCCTGCAGACTTAAGATGGGTGTCCATTTTTAGCCACATGCTGATGAGTAGAAACCAAAAGAATGGAGCAAAGTAGTGGTCTCAAGAAGCCAAGTGGTCTGAATAATGTGGGGGGTAGCTGCCTGAAACTTGAACCCCATCCCAGTGCCTATGTGTCCTCAGCCGGCCAGCTGTGCATCCCGCCGAGGACATGTTCTTAAACTTTTTTAATAGTTCACCTGCCTTTCACCTGAGCTAATGAGAAAACTAATAAGCAGCAATTTCTGAGAACAAAAATGTAACTAACAAGATGGTCAATAGATTAAGCAGAATATGTGTTCATTTTATCTTTGCTGCAAAGTCCAAGTTTTACTTTTTTTTGAAAATTATACTTTACCTTGTGCCTCTTACCTAACAGGAAGCAGAGAAGTCATGAGGACTGCTAGAACTTGCACCCCAGAGCAGAAGATTATGCCCCCACCCCTACCCCCTGATAAATTGAAAAGAGATGCTGAGAAGCAAAATAGAATGGTTTTGATTACATCATTATCATACGTGTTCAGGATATTAGATGCATGAGGGCACCTCCAAAATCTGACCTCCAGCCCTGGGAACATTGTCAAAGAATCATGAGAAACACAGCTCAATAGCTATGGGATCTTAGGCACCTTGACTCCCATTCTGTCTCTATTTCTTCATCTACCAAATGGAAGAGAATAGAGGTTCTCAAACCTGCTTGTGCATCTCAGTCCCTTAGGGAGTTTGTTACAAACATTCACAGGCCCCCATCTCTAGAAATTCTGGTTGAGTACATCTGAGCTAAAACCAAGAGATAGGCTTTTTTTTTTTTTTTTACAGGAATTACGTACATCAGGTGATGTTGATCCACATGCTCAGATTTGAGCACCTAAAACCACTTTCAGCTCTAATGTCTCATGATGCTCTATATTTACCGATTGCTGACATCTTGTGCAAGGCATAGGTCCTAATTATGACACAGTCAGAGTTACACATGGAGATCTCTTAAATTGTGCATGCATGCTTTTGCATACACAGCCCTCTTTGGTCATTTTTATGCACACTAAAGTTTGGAAGCCGCTGGGCAAGACAAAGAAGGAACCAACCAAGGCAAGCCCTGATTGTTGAATGCTGGCTCCCAGAAAATACCAGCAAAACAAGCTGTAGAGAAGGCAAACCCGAGTTTATTGTACATGATGGTGAGGAGAGCCCTGCCTTCACAGCTTAGTAACATCTTGGACTGGAGAGGAGCCGGGGCAGAGTAGGATCATTGAAAGGTTTTGGAATTTGGTTTAAGGCAGGACTTTCCTGAGGTGGTGCTTAGTTAATTTTCACTAAGGATCGTGATAAAATAGTGTAAGATTAGTGGACACAAGCCACGACTTTCTAAGAGTCTTAGAGATTAAATAGTCTTTTCAGTGCTATCTATTGAAAAGTGTAAGGGTCTTCTGTTCATTTCCATGAAATTTGAAGGTAAGTTCTTGAAAATAACAATTAAGTTATGTAGTTATGTGTAACTTTTATCTTTTACATATTCTGTGGAATAAAGTCACGTTGGTAAAGACAGGGGATGGGAAAGTCTCCTTAATGTGGACAGTGAATGGTTCCAGGGCTCAGTGTTAATGCAGGTGTCTTGTTATCCAAACCTTTCTGCCTCTAAGGTAATGATTACTCTCTCTTGAAAGGCCCAGGTGAAATGGGTGGTAAATTATGAAATCAGTGCTATTCAAAGTGTAGTCTGAAAACCAGTATTTTTCTGCAAACTGTGTTATTGGTCCTCAATGGTAAAAGTGTAGAAACTGGGAGTGTTTAGAAACTTTTAGCCTGGCCAGTGTTGCTCAGTGGTTGAACATCAACCTATGAAACAGAAGGTCAAGGTTCAATTTCTGGTTAAGGCACATGCCCAGGTTGTGGGCTCGATTCCCAGTGTGGGGCATGCAGGAGGCAGCCCATCAATGATTGTCTCTCAACATTGATGTTTTTACCTCTCCCTTATCCTTCCTCTCTGAAACTAATAAAAAAATATATATTTTTTAAATAAAAACTTTCATAATTTAACAATATAACTTTATATTTGTTTAATTTAATAATACAAATTGGAAGCTTATATTTTGCATTTCTTATTTTATTTTTCTAATAATTCATTTTTTATTATACTACTATTTTACAAAAATAGTGGTCTATATCAGTGTTTCCCAACCTTCTCTCATGATGAGAATCACCTGGTGGAGTTGTTAAAACACAGATTCCCGGATCCCAACTAAGAAGTGCTAAACTAGAATTTTTGGGAACATATAGGTAAAATTGTATACTTAACTAGTGCTTTAAGACAGATTTTATATACAGAGCACTAAGTTAGGTATGCAATTTTACCTATATGTTCTCAAAAATTCTAGTTTAGCACTTCTTAGTTGGGATTCAGGAATCTGTGTTTTAACAGCTCCACCAGGTGATTCTCATCATGAGAGAAGGTTGGGAAACACTGGTCTATATGATGGATTGGTCCTTCACCATATATTATTTGAAAAGCAATATTCTAAACTACACCAGTTTGCTTACAGTTTAGATACTCTTTTTGATATTATGCTTTTAGAGTGCTTATGGATGTGAGATGATCTGTTTCTTATTCAGGAGATTAAATGAGATGATATGTGGGAGAAGCACCTTGCACAGGGCCTGGCCCTGTAGGAGGCTGAGTTGAAATCTATTTTAGTCAGGGACACACATCGCTCACTGTTCTTCGATCAGATGTAGGGAAGAGCCAGCACCAGCTTCCTCCCATGTGAATTGGTATTTACGGTGCTGGCACCAATGATCAGCTACCTTTCTCGTGCTTGGTCATCAGCCTCGTCTTACCCAAGGCTCAGCTGATAAGGACAACTCATGAGTTAATGTGTGTTGTGTGAGACTCTGAGGAGTGTCTAGGTTCCTAAGGAGGTAATAATCCAAGTCCCAGGCCTGGCTCAGGAGCTGAGTGACTGCGGACAAATCTCTGCCCTTTCTTATACTCTCATTTTCATCGTCAGTAAAGGGAACCCAGGCAGTTCCATATGATCAACAATTACAATCTAGGTTACACCCAACAAAAATGAGTACCTTTGTGCATCCAGATACACATTCTAGGAAGCTCACAGCACCACTATTAAGAGTTAAATCAATAAATAGTGATTATCACACGATGTCACTTCCATACAGTGATGAAAGTGACAATAGGAATGTATCTCACAAGATAATGTTGAGTGAAAAAAAGCAGACACAAAGAACATATACTCTATCATTCCCTTTGTAGAAAGTTCACAGGGACTGTTGGTGTGAGGTCCATGTCATAGGCTAGTGAGAAGTCAGGATAATGACCAGCCCTGGGAGGGGTAGTGATGAGAATGGGTGGAGGGGTGGGAAGCATGAGGGAGGCTACAGGAGCTGCTCCTGTTCTGTATCTTGATGTACAGGAACTGGTTCCATGGGAAGATCCACTTTGAAAATTCATTAAGTGTGCATGTAATAATTTGAGCAGTTTTCTGTGTATATATTGTACATGAATAAAATTTCATAAATGTATCACAAAACAGATTAATTTGTAAGCCTGGCCAGTGTGGCTCAGTGGCTGAGTGTTGACCCACGAACAAAGAGGTCACCTGTTGGATTCCACTTTGAGAAGAGGAAGGTTAAAATAGCGGGTTAGGTCATACTGGCATAGAATGGGCACCGAATCCAGTTAGACCAGTGTCCTTAGGAGAAGAAGAAAGTTGGACCCAGACAAGCATAGAGAAAGATGGTGGCCACTGGAGTGACAGGAATGCCGGGGGCTATCAGAAGCTGGAGGAGGCCAGGGACGGTCCTCCCCTAGAGGCTGGGAAAGCAGTGCCCAGCAGACACCTTCGTTTTGGACTTCTAGCCTCGAGAACTGTGAGATAATAAATGTCTGTTGTTTTAAGCCACCTAGTTTGTGGTACTTAGTGACAGCCACCCTAGAAATGAATGCACCATCTAAGGGAGAAAACAGGAGCTCCTGCAGATTATGAAGGGGTTTACAAAGGGCTTGGATCCCAATCAATAATTGCAGGTTGTTTAACCACATCAAAGCAGTGGGGGTTGGCCAGGGGGTGGAGAGAAGCCAGCCAGAGCCTCTTGGGGACCCCTTTGATCACTGAAAGCAAAGGTGTGCTCCTCGGGATGAAAAGGATGCATGAGAGATTTAAAAAAAAAAAAAAAAAAAAAAAAAAAAAAAAAAAGGCCCTGAAGTGAGAGTCTTAAGTAAGAATTCTTTTTGCACGCCCCCTCCCTCTCCACCCACCCTTGGGAACTCTGGGATATTAGCAGTGGCCTTTCAAAGCCAGGCTGCTCTTCAGAAGTCCTGCTTGCCTGGACTAAGGCACCCAGAAAGCAGCCGGAAGGGGGCAAGGGCTTCTCTTGGGGGGCAGAGGAGGCAAGGGGCAGGGGGGAGGGGCAGGGAGCAGGGGAAGCTGAACCACCTCAGTCTATGACCTAGCAGACCGAAGGTGGGGTTATTTTTGAAGATCACATGGATGATGCCATTCAAATGGCCTCTGAATCAGCCCTGGGGGCACGTGTCTCAAGTTCTTTGAGATGGGTGACCTGCTTACCTATCCTCAGGCATCCTGTGATGGACTGTAGACATTAGTAGAAGGTTTTCCTCACCTGGGCATGAGAGTTGAATGTGTTACACGCGGAGGTGAAACTAAGATCGGTGGTTCCTACTGGCATGGCCTAGCAGAGGAATGAAGATGCTCTGAGGCATGGCGGCAGGGCAAAGCTCTTAAGGAGAGAAAGGAGTGGTCAGCCACTTCGGATGCAGCCAGGCAGAGGGCCTGGGGGTCCCCAATGCTGCTGGTGTGAGGTCCATGTCATAGACCACTGAGTTCACTTCCAAGATCTCCCTTTTCCCTCCCCAGACCAGGGTAAAAGGTCTTCGTGGTCACGGTTTGTAACCCACCTTCCACCCACACCCGCCTCCAGATTTGTGCCACTTGGAGGGGCAAGAGTCTCGCTCTATCTTGGCTGGGGAGATTTCAAGGGGATTCCTCCCTCCTGTGTTTTCTCTTAGGGAGGAAGGTCAGAAGGAGCACATCTAACGAGAGGCAATTGGATCACCACGGCCAGATGGTGCCCTCAGGGTGAACCTGAGAACCACGGGCCAAAGGGGCCTGCAAGACACTGGGCATTTGGTTCATGGAAGCAGAGAGAGAGAGAGAGAGAGAGAGAGAGAGAGAGAGAGAGAGAGAGAGAGAGAGAGGGAGGGAGGGAGGGAGGGAGGGAGGGAGGGAGGGAGGGAGGGAGGGAGGGAGGAGTGGGGGGGAGAGAGAGACCAAAAGAGAGGCGACACTGCTCTGGGAAGCCGTGTTTCCTGGCCTGGCATCCTGCTTCTATATCCTCTGGCTTAAGCTGTCCATTATTATTCATTCTGCTGAGATTTGAAGTTTTTTGGTTTGTTTCTGCTGTTGGAATTTGAATAGTTTGAGATTCACCATTCCCATCACAAAGTTATGTTCCAGCCATTCCCATTCTAAACCTGGAACCTGTGCACAGCAGAGTGACTCATTCAAGGAACCTGGGAGGGAGGGAAGAGGAGGACCTGCCCCACTTCACGGACGAAGACCCTGAGGCACAACTGAGTTGTCCAGATCATCCAGGGAGCAGTGGAGCGGGAGTTAAAGCCCTGAACTAGTGACTCTTAGAATGATTAACTAGTTGATTTCCCCCCTCCCCCCCTTAAGCTACTGATTAGCTCTCAAATCACATACTTACATGTTTGGGACTACTCTCTTCACATACTCACTTCCTTCAAATTCTATGGAAACACTTTCCATTATTCTGGGATGGGAGGGAACTGAATTCCTGTGCCCTGGCTCATTGGGAGCTGTGGCCCCAGGATCAGATTTACAGGGGACCGTGAATGCTATTTCCCAGTTATTACCATCCTGCTCCCCACCCTCGCTGCTCACCCCTTCCCTCCACCTCTAAGGGCCTGCAGAAGCTACCTCACTCCCAGCTGGTCCCCAACACACTCCCTCAGCCCTTTTTCTCCCATCCCCTCGGCCCTGTGCTCTTGGTTCCCTACCCTTGGGATTGAAGACTGGATTATATGCCATGCTTCTCAATTTGGAGCACAAAAGTGTCCTGAGGGGGAATGAGGACAAATATGTGATAACTTAATCAATAAAGAAATTTTTAAAAATTAAAAAAAGGTGGTGAAACTGGTTTGGCTCAGCGGTAGAGCGTTGGTCTGCGGACTGAAAGATCCCAGATTCGATTCCAGTCAAGGGCATGTACATTGGCTGCGGGCACATCCCTGGTGGGGGGTGTGCAGGAGGCAGCTGTTCGATGTTTCTCTCTCATAGACGTTTCTAGCTCTCTATCTCTCTTCCTTCCTCTCTGTAAAAAAAATCAATAAAAATATCTTAAAATAAATAAATAAATAAGAAAATAAAAAAGGTGTCCTGAGGGGGTGCATGGCAGCGTGTCCGGGGTACTTGGTCATCTGGACACATAGGGCACACCTTCCCGGAGTATCATGTTTATGGAAAGGTTTTTGTGAGGGCTGCCGGAGGTGGGGTAATTTACCTGTTCTAAACAACATTTTCCGTGAGAGAGTGTATGAGAGGCACAACAGAAGGTAACATAAAATGCTGCGGAGTGGCAGCTTCGGCTTCTATCCCCAGGTTTCCTTTGAGCAGGGCTTTGCACCCGGGTGTTGGGGAGGGTGGCAATGGGGACCGATCTACAATAGGACAGGAAGAGAAGGAACAGGTAAGCACAAGGCACACACGTCCAGGCAGGGCCACAGAGCGAGCCATGCAGCCTGGTGGCCCACAAGCCAACACCTGCGCCCAGACTCAGTGTCACTTCTCAAAGCGGGGTAATGTTGATCTTAAGGATTTTGCTTTCAGGATTAAAAGGAATAGTTCATGCACCGGACCGCACCTGGTGGGGAGGTGAGCTGAATTCCGGGCCCCGTTACCAGCATCAGGGGCAGAGGGCTCCCCAAGGAGCCAAGGCAGCATTGGTTTTCCTTCTAGAAAGGAGCCGGGAGAGGGAGTGAGCGTGAAATACCAAGTGTGCCCTGAGGGCTGAGGGATGGTGTGTGGCAGCTTAGGGTCAGGGAAAGGCCAAGAGCTTGTGGCTCCTGAGCAGGAGGAAGGCACTTGTGCCCCAGCAGAGGCCCAAGGAAGACTGCAAGAGGTGGCTGGCCTTTCCTTGGCACTTTCCCTGGGCACATTAGCACTTGCAAAGCAGGAGCTCTCATCCCACTTATGTTTACCTTTGGCGGACATTCAATAGGAAAAAAAAATGAATCATTTCACATATTCTCTCAGCAGACAAAAGCTTTCAAACAATGGGGAACACAGCGTGAAATGATGGGACTGACCACTTCCTTAAGCTGCCGTGGCCATTTTGATGTTCCACACGCTCACATTTCATGAATTTGCATGCACTGGGATTATGAACAACAACAAAAAAAACAACCCGACCAGCATGGCTCAGTGGTTGAGCGTGGACCTATGAACCAGAAGGTCACGGTTCAATTCCTGGTCAGTGCACAGGATCCCCGGGTTGCAGGCTCAATCCCCAGTATGGGTGTGTAGGAGGCAGCCGACCAGTGATTTTTTTTCTCTCATCGTTGATATTTCTCTCTCTCTCTTCCTCTCCCTCCCAGTTCTGAAATCAATAAAAAATTTTTTAAAAAAAGTACAAAATAACAACACAGCAGAATCTCAGTACTCAAAGAGTGCATGGAAGGCCAGCGCAGGGCAGAAAGGAGCATTCCTGTTGAGTAAATGAAATACAAAACCAGTCTCCCCAGGTAGAAAGGGAGGAGAGGCAGGAGGTGGAACTAGGCTAGGCTCCCTTTCCCCACCTCCCCGCCTCTGAGAATAGCTCTCTTTGTTGAGAGAATACACCTGAGGTGAGCCTTCTCTCCCTCCATTCGACTCCAATTTGCTGGTCAGGTAAGCCCTTGCAGGTGCCCCAATGGGAATCAAACGTCCACCATTAACTCACCAACTCCCACACGAAACCAAAGCTGAGCCCGGGTCCTTTCACCGAGAAGAAAGAAGTGAAATGGACACTGCCCTCAGAGGGGCCAGCCCCAGCCCGTGTGGAAATGTTTCCATTTCTTAGACACAAAACCATTTATTTTTGGTCCGTTTCAGCATTTACAGCAGCGCACATGTAACACATTTCAATCCACACGAAGAGTTCCCAATCGTGGGAGCAAATTAATCTTTGACTAGCTCCTCAGCAGCGAGGCTAGAAGATAAACAGTAGGTGAGACAGTACACGCTCCCCTGTGCGTGAACCTTATTACAATAAACTCCCACATCGCGGCTCCCCGCATCCAGTCGCCGCCACTTCCCCTGTTCATGTGGCAGCCCAAGCTGCCCCCTGCCACCTCTGTCCTACTGGGGGAGTTCTCTGATCAGCCACCTGGGAGGGGACATGCTGCCATTTTCAGTTTGCGAGGAAGAGCCTGCAGATCTGCTTCCTGGAAGACAGACGCTGCTGACTTGTCCTCGGCCTCCAGAATGCAGAAAACATCAATGTCAGCGCCACCGCTCCTCAGAGGTGGAAACACCTGCCACTTCCTCTCTCAGTTGCAATTAGCATGCTGCATCTCAGCATTGATTGACCCCGAGCCGCCCAACACAGCCAATCAAGGTTTAAATGAGACCGTAGAACCTGATATTATTTTTCACAGTTTTAGAAACACGGACTTATTTGTGTTTTTATTGCCAAAGCAGCACCTACAATAGTTGGGGCTGCAAGTCTTAATGCTTAAGATGAATGTGAGCAGACGAGGTTGATGCTGCTAATAAAAGTAGTTCTTTATCTTTGTATTTATTCGGGAGTGGCACTTGTTTATGTTTGTATTGTTTTGCGTGTGGGCAGAGTGGAGGAAAAATATTCTTTCTGTATCCCAGCACCTAGCACAAGGCAGCAGAACCCCGATGGGCCTTTGGAGAATGTTTCTTAAACAAATAGATAAATAAATGAGTGGTTTGGGAGAGCAAGCTTAAGAATCATTCTCTTGGTCCAACTTATGAAAAATTCTGAACTAAGACCATCATGAGTTCAGCCAGTGTGGCTCAGATGAGCATTGACCTACCAACCAGGAGGTCATGGTTCGATTCCTGGTCAGAGTACATGCCCGGTTTGCAGGCTCATTGCCCTGTAGGAAGCAGCCAATCAATGATTCTCTCATCATTGATGTTTCTGTCTCTCTCTCTCCATTCTTCTCTGAAATCAATAAAAAATATATTTTTAAAAATACTATCATAAGCCTTTGGTTTAGCTTAGAAGCTGTGTGAGACTATGAAATAGGACCTGAGGCTGGCTGGGTTTTCCGTCTCACTCAGCGTCCTACATTGCTTAGCTTTGATCACAAGTGATCTTTCAGGGGACAGTGAAGGCTGTGTCTGTTTTCATCATAATCTTATTCATAGCGCATACAAAGAAACTGTCCTTAAAATGTACAATATGATACATTTTGAGGGCCTAAGAATAGAGGCCCTCAAAATGTATCATATTGTGAATAAGGAATGGAATCATTTAAAATACTTTAATGACCGCAATGTTTGCGTCCTTTTGGAAATGATCACTGAAACAGTTTCTATGTACTGGTAAAACGGAAGGCCAGTGCAAGTATGAGATTTATGTCTTAACTTGGCCAGATAAGACAGAGTCTTAAACCACAGAGTATTGTCTGTGGAAGAAAAAGTGAACAAATTGCTTCTCTCATCTATTAACACAATACTGGAGCCAAGAATTACCTTCTTTCTTGGCCTTGTTGGGAGAATCTTTCTTTTAGGTGGAAAGAGAACAAATTTAAATAAGTGGCAGTTAATTCTTTTGCACAATAACAACCCAGACACTACACATTTGAGCATCATCTGTTAAATGTACGCAAGCATCCAAAATGCACTTGTATATAACTGATAGAAAAGTCTGGGCTTGAATATGTCTACACATTCTAGAATGAAAATTGAATATTAATTCTTAAAATAGTAATATTCCTGCACATCCATAGTCTCACCTCCAATTGCCTGATGGCTAGAAATATTAGTTTGACTATCTCCATAAATATTTAATACTACATAATTCTCTGCCCTAAACATCTGAGTTATTTGTATATTAAATAGCTTATGTACCAACATCTTAGTGAAAATAGGTCTTCTCCAAATTATAACGTAGGAAAACCAGAATTATGAGGCAATCATATTAGCAATTTCCACCAAATAAATAAAATAGATAAATAGCTGTAAGAGACACAGTTTTCATAGATAAATAGATAGGTAGATAGATGCCTATACATGCTTCCTAATATTAGAATTTAGGCATCAAAAGACTTGATTCTGAAAGAAAAGAGAAGGGGGGAAACCCTACAACCTTAGGAGCTTGATATACCATGGAAATGTCATGTTTTAATATGACCCAAAACATTGGTGGACTCGGAAAATCCAGTTATACTTTCTATTTCTGGCTTGTCGGCTGGCCAGGTCCATGTATATAGACAGCATCTCAGACAGAGATGGTTCATGGCTCAACTCATTTTGAGGGAAGTTAGGTCTGCAGTCAGAGCTGACTGTTGCAAAGCACCTTTTGTCCAATGATGCATTTAAACACTTGCAGAAACAAGAGAGGCCAAATATACAGCAACAAAGGGTCCTCCAGTCTGCCTCTTGTCGATGATAGAGCCAGTCTTCACAGAATCCCATTGAGGGAGAACAAATACTTTATGACAACAGATCACCATTTGAAATCTTTTCTTTGGTTCCACACGAACCATCAAAACATCCCAGGGAATCCTACATCAGTGCACAAACTCCACCTCCCAGCTTTCCTTGTACATTGAAAATGTCTACAAAATCCAGGACCCAGTTTGGGATGTGGTAAATGGAGTCATTGCGCTCAGCTGCACCTTGAAGTCGGAAGTGGTTCTGTCCTTGTCCTGTGGGTTTCTGGGCCACCTCGGCATCGTCTCAGAGCCACTTCTCTGTTTCGGACCCAAGAAGACCACCACGGGGACAGGTGCCTGACCTTGGGTCACCAGTGAGTGCATTTTTACAGCAGCACCAATCTCACACATAGTTTTATCAACAAATGAAGGCGTTTCCCTTTGCCATTCAATATATTTGAATATGAAGCTTTTCAAATATATTCATTTTCTAAAAATGCTTTCCAGTATGTCCCAGGGGCCATAAGGACAGTACTCTGAGAATAAAAAGCCTTTCTAAGCCAACAGTACTTGGTGAAAATTAGTGACCCTGCTGGTACAAAGTTCTATTTCCTTTCTTTTTTAAATAAAATGAAAGTTCAAATGTCCTATTAAACTCTCATTGCTTATGGATATTATATTAAGGCTTATAAGTACACCTGGTAAATTAAATCCACCCTGGATTGAATTAACACCTGCTATGTGAGTTATTTGCTTTATGTAATCAGTAATCTCAAGGTTTCTCCTCTTTCGCTGGAGAAACAATTTAAATATTAACCTAATCTTTAAACTACTGCTGCTTCCTCCTGACATTTGGAAACCAGTCATCCATGAAAAATGAAAAAAGGCAAATGTGGCTATATTAATGAAAAGGCAGCTTCTTAACAAATCTTAAGATGTGCAACTCAATGGATTGGGCATATACGTGGTAAAAAGCAGAAGGAAAGTCCATCTGTGTCACCTTCTAGGGAAAACAATGCTGGCCACCTGCCAAGGCCACCTCCAATCAGAGAGATCTGCTGAGGTGGACTGCCGATTCCAAAAGCGTCTTTGCATTTTCTCCATTATATCCTCTGGAAGGAAGGATCTGGGGCAGCTGTAGTACATGTGAGAGAATTTTAATTTTTGAAAACATATTGCCATATGGTTGTAACTCAAGTCGCAGGTCTGACGAATGCTGCCAAAGGAAGTCGGAGTGTGTGAGGTGTGCTGGGCAGGATCCCGTCCTTGGCTGGCTCCGAGTGGGGGGGCCGTGCTCACGTCCTGCTCAGCTGATAGCCCCTGGAGAATATGAAGCTTTCAAAGTGCTGGTCCTCAGCCTTTTCTTTGATGCGCTGCTCCTCTAAGGAATCCACGAGTTGGTCCCTCTGCTTAATCACTTGCATCATCTCATCGAATATTTCTCGCTCTTCCTTTAGATCATTCTCATCTTTCTGGCTCTCTAGAGAAAGAGAAAAAGGAAAACATCGGACCTCAGGTAAGAAGATTTGGCCCCGGGAAAGCTCCTGGCCTCTGCATTCTTGGTTGTCCCAGGCGTGTGCTGCCATTTAATTTCCATGGAGAAAACAAGGAAAAGAATCAATCACTAGGGAACTGCCCTGCCCTCAGAGCCACCGATTAGAAAGGTGGGTGCTTTGTGCTGTGGGCAGCTCAGTTTCCAACTTGAGGATATATCTAAAGTGACAGGGGAGAACCCCTTTGTGAGAAAAAGAAGCTAATACCAGACAAGCCCTCACCCTCCCCTTTTCTGCACACACACACACACACACACACACACACACACACACACAAATGTCCACAAACAACAAAATGTCTGTTCTCCCTAACCATGTCTGAGCTACAGCAAGCAGAGTTTCTAAGCAGACTGCCTACACTCGTGGTCGGTGCTTCAATTATGAGAATCCTTTTTCAATTTGTAGTTAATGATGAACCGTAGCCCTTTGGGGAGAGACCAGGCGGAGCACGGTGAGGCACAGCTGGCCAATAGGAGGATGTAACTGCTCTTCCCCTTAGCCTACACAGCCTGAAATAGCCGACTGCCCTGGGGGAGAAAATATTGTTACAAAGTCGGGGAAAGAAAGGGTAAGAGGCAGGTACTGCAGTCATGCCTTTCTGACATTCAAAACAGGACTTTAAAGCCAAATTTAGGTCTTGTCGCCCAGATCATTGCCTTGGGAGACTTCATGAATTCCGTCAGCCCCTTCCGTTTAATAGATCAGGACCAAGGTGAGCCCCATCCCAGAGTGGCGAAGGGTCGCCGCCCCTCACATCGGGCTTGGATCTAGGTGGGGCCAGGAAGAAGGTGTATATGACAACAGGGAGATAAAGAAGCATCATTCCCTTTGCAGCTCATGTTTTACGGGCCAGTGAGAACTCTGTGTTTCAGTCTCTCTGTTCTGCACCTTAGAACCCCCAAGGGAGCAGGAAATGTATCATTTGATGAGAACACAACATCCAAACAAGACAAGGATGTTGCCTCAAGTCTTTTTTGGAACTCTGGGAAGAAGCCAGCCAGAGGGCACCTTATGTATAAACAGGCAGGACTCTGTGTTTGGGCAGAGAAATAGGGAGTGAGTGTGACTCCCCCGATCTTGATCTAATGTGTGTGGCATGTGTGGAGCCTAGAAATGCTCACTTGCCCCAGAGCTGCCAAAGGGATCCGGCCAGTGGGCCTCTGGGGCTCCCCCAGGATGAGGAGTGAAGTGGCCCCACAGTGAGATCAGGTGGTGAGCCGTGGCCAAGCTGAATGGAGGCTGTTCTGAGAGGCTGGTGAGCCAGGGAACGGCCTTAGGCTCCAAGCTCGCCCAGACAAGGGCAGGCTGTGGATCAGCCAGTGCACATCTTAGCTGCAAATGCTGGCAGAGACAGTGGCAGCCCGATGACAGCAGACAGCTGCAAAGGGACTCTGAGTCTCAGCGCAAATCACCCAGGTTCCTAACACCCAAAACTCACACAAACCTGCCTCTCCCCATTACCTTGGGGGGGGGGGGGGGGGGGAAGCAGAAGGAAGGGGTGACCATCTGCAAGATTGAACATTTTCATCCCAAAGAGACTGAGCATTTCCTACGGGAACTGTTTAAAATATTGCATCAGACTAAGAGAAGGGGGTATAAAGTTCCTTTTTTTCCTTGCTAATTAGAGGGATGAAGCTTTTGTGGAAGATGAGCTCAGATACAGACAAAATGAAGAAGCTGCATTTTTTTTTATTTTTTTTTTGGTACACTTGAGAGGGGTGAGAGAAGGTATGACCATCAGCCCTCAGTAAGAATTGTTTAAAAAAAAAATTGAAGGTTGGCTAATGGAGTCTTTGGTGGTATTTATTTTACCACCCCTGCAAAAGAACACATTAAAATCGGTATCAGAGGTGTGAATCAGACCTCAGTTATACACTATGGTTTGTTAATTAAGTATATTTCAGTTTGGTGCTCCTTATTTGATAATCAACTCAGTAAAAATTTTTAAATTTCTCTCAATTTTGGCTTGTCATCAACAGACCCTTCTAAGCCCTTCTTGACAATAAAAAGTAATGTATAACACTTTCATCTGTCCTGTAGCGTGCAGCTCTGTAAGGGTTTTGTTAGAAATAGAATTCTTGCTATAAAGAAACAGTCTACAAGTCAATACTAACACGAGTCTGTGATGATCTGTACTTTAATTTCAGCCCTATCATTTATTTTGAGCATGCTTGCGAAGTTCCCAGACTCTGTATTCTAATCTGTAAAATGGAGATGAAATACCGAAATAAAAATATTCATGGTGATGACGCATAATGCTTACTACGTGCTTGCCCTGTACCCATAGGTAGGCTCAGTGTTCTGTCCATGAGGTATAGAGGAATTATTTGACTTGTTCTTTTAGACCCATGCGTTGGCCTGGCCCCACAAACACACAGTGCAAAACAGAGTGAACATGCCCAGCTGCCAATGGATGTATAAATCAGTATATCGTGCCAATGCGCTTACTTCAATTCTCTGTCCTTCCTGGTGAAATATTTCCTCACATACAATGCCCCGGCCCCGCCATGCTGGGAAGGATGTTTCCTTTGCCGTCTCCTATGTGGTCCCCAAACCCCTATGTCATGGCGCTCCTCTCACTGTACCATAATTCCTGGTCAGGGACCACAGGGCACGGTGGATCTCCTCCATATGCCAGTCACACACTGGATCCTCCACAAATACTTGCTAAAGGAATGAATGGGTGAGTGAATGGATGTGTGAATAAATGACTTTGTTCCTATTCAGACTTGGGATGGAGCAAAGAGCTGCTCTCCCAGCCTGAGTGAATGAAGCTGGGCGGGGACTGCTGGGCTGCGGACGGTGGGCAGAGGGAAGGCTGGCTTTGTGCTCCCTTCTAACCCCCAGGAAGGAGGGCCCTCCCCTCTGAGATCTGCAGCGTGCTCTGCTCAGGTGTCTCTCTGGGGGGGAATGTCTTTAATAAGAACCCAAAGCACATCACCGTACTCACCCTCCTTAAGCATTTTCTCTCGTAATTTCTGCTGCAGTCTGCTTTGATGATCTTCTAATTCTAGCTCTTGGGCCCTAAGGATGAGAAAGCATTCAGACCATATAAATACTAGAGATGTGTGAAGACACACTGACAAATAAGCTCACTGACAGTAGCTAAGGCGTTCTTCTTCCCTCTTAAAACTGGAATCTCTCTAAACTGGACGTTTTGCTGCTGCCGGTCACTGAAGGTGCCGAGAGGATGGCTGAGATGTGCTGGGCTCAGGAGATGATGGGAGGAACTGAAGGGTGAGATTCGACCTCTGTAGGCTTTTGGAAGACCACCCTTTACTGAAGGGTCATGAGGAAATGACCAGAATAGTCCAAGAGGAAGCAAGGACAATCTGAAACTCTTGTCTCTTTTGAGGGTAACATGACTTCAAGTATTACCTATAACCATTTCCAACTCTGACTTTGGTGGACAAGAAAAGGAGAAAGCAGAAACAGGAGACATTTTGTCCAGGTGAAGACAACAAAACTCTGACAGCCCCCTGGTTGTAGGAGCTGGTGGGGGGAAAAAAGCCCTGGCCAGGTAGCTGAGTTCATTAGAGCATTGTCCTGATACAGCAGGTTGTTGGTTCAACCCCAGCCGGGGCACATACAAGAATTAACCAATGAATCCTAAATATATAATATTGATAAAAGGGTAATATGCAATTAGACTGAACAGCAGAACAACTGAACAACCAATCAAAGCATAATATGCTAATTATATGCTAAGGCAGCTCTACCATTCACTATAACGAGCACTAACCACCAGGAGGCAGATGTTCTGAGAGCTTGCTGCTAGGGTCTGGCAGATCAGGACTGAGCGAGATGGGACGAACACACCTTGGAGCCCTCCCGCAGTCCCTCCTTGGCCTGATTGTGCACCAGTGGGGTCCTTCAGCCTGGCCTGCACTCTCACAATCCAGGACCCCTCAGGGGATGTCAGAGAGCCAGTGTTAGCCTGACCCCACAGGCCACTCCCCTTGGGAGGGTGTCAGATGCAGGGCTCATGGCTGGCAAGCACTGCTGTGGCAGCACAAACCTCTCCCCATCAGGACTGATTGGGCACAACCTTGTAGTAGGCACAGGCCGGGATGAACAGGGGTGGCAGATAGGAGCTGCAGGTGGCATTGAACTGCAGGTTTCAGCCTGATCCCTACAGGCCACACAGAGAGACCCCGCCTGTGCAGAAATGCACTGGGCCTCTAGTGCATAAATAAGTGGAACAACAAATTGATGTTTCTCTCTCACTCTCATTGATGTTTCTATTTCTCTATCCCTTTCCCTTCCACTCTCTCTAAAGTCAATAAAATAAAAAGTATACATTAAAAAAAGAGGTGGGCCCATCATATTTTTGTGACTATATAGATAAGCATGTCTAATTCTGGAGTTTGGGTTCATGTCATGGGTTGAATAATGACCCCAAAAGATATGTCCACATCGTAATCGCTGGAACCAGTGAATGTGACCTTATTTGAAAAAAAAGTCTTTGCAGATGTAATATATGTAGTTAAGGACCTTGAGATGAGAACATTCGGGATTATCCCAGTGGACCCCGAGTCCACTTTATAAAAAAAGTGGATGACACAGATATCCAGAGAAGGCCATGTGAAGACAGAGGCAGAGAATGGAGGGATGCAACTACAAGCCAAGGGATGCCTGAAGCCACCAGAGGCTAGAAATGCAGAGAGCGCATGGCCCTGCTAACACCTTGATTCAGCCTTTCCTCTTCCAGAGCAGCGAGGGAGTACATTTCTGTTGTTATAAAACACACTGTTTGTGGCAATTCGTTATTCTGGCTCTAGGACAGTAACACAGATAGCAAGCTCCCCCGGGCTCTCATATTTAGCCAAGCCATTATCGGCAACAAAGGTGATCTTTTGAAGTTTCATCTATTGGCTTGGTAGTCTTATTTCTCACCTGGTCCAGAATCCAGCCTGGGGAGAGGAGTAGAATGTATTAGGCATCTTAAAAGATAGCTCCCCCTGCCAAAACCGGTTTGTCTCAGTGGATAGAGTGTTGGCCTGAGGACTGAAGGGTCCCAGGTTCGATTCTGGTCAAGGGCATGTGCCTTGGTTGTGGGCACATTCCTAGTAGGGAGTGTACAGGAGGCAGCTAATCGATGTTTCTCTCTCATCGATGTTTCTAACTCTCTATTCCTCTCCCTTCCTCTTTGTAAAAAATGAATAAAATAAAAAATAAAAAATAAAAAGATAGCTCCCCTTACCCCAATTACCTCTCAGGATTGGGGTAAAAATGAAAAGAGACAGCATAAGTGAAAGCACCCACATTAAATGCTACTTCCTCTCCAGAATGGTGACAGGTATCATGACCTTCCACTTTGTCAGAGGGTATTGACATCCATCTCTACTTTAAAAAAAAAAAAAAAAAAAAAAACTGTTTAAAAATTTTTTTTTTATTGATTTCTGAGAGGAAGGAAGAAGAAGAAGAAGAAGAGAGAGAAACATCAACGATGAGAGAAAAATCATTGATTGGCTGCCTCTGCATGCTCCACACCGGGGATGGAGCCTGCCACCTGGGCATGTGCCCTGACTGGGAATCAAACTGTGATCTCCTGGTTCATAGATCAATGCTTAACCACTGAGCCACACCGGCCCAGCCCCTCTCTACTTTCTGTTCTTCAAACCAGGCTGCCGCCCCTTATTTAGTGAAGACTGCCAGACATCCTAGCCTTCAACTCGCTAAAGCCACAAGGAAGTGCACAGGCCAAGCCTCTCCTGCGGTTCACACCCAGAGGCCAGAGACATGCTTCCCTGTGGCAGGTGTGTGGCTGCAGGTGGGTCCCTTTGGTCTGGGCAGCAGGGATGGGTTGAAAATACTTTTCCAAATGCCCTCCAGCTCCAGCCCCATTACCTGAAATCTATTTTAGCTACAGGACTTCACAGGCAGAATAGATAACTGAAGATTCTCGGCACTAATGCCAGCATGATATGCAAGGCATCAAGTATCAATTTGCCTCAATCACAATTTTGTATGCACAAGAAGAAAAAAACCCCGGGACTGCCACCTAGGCCAGCGAGCCACCCCACTCCCGCCCCGAGTTGCGTTCGGGCCTCGCTGCTATCCGCGTTGCCTTACTTACATGATCAGTAGCTCCGACTCATATCGCATTAATTTATTCTTCTCCAGAACCAGCTTAAACCATTCCTGCAAAAGCTGTGCTTCATCCTGTGTGCCTGAATCTGCTTAAGAAATCAACGGCAAATGGGTTAGATTGGCGCTTCTCTCCACCTGATCAAACTGTTTTGGAGCTACTTTAGCGGACCGTGTTTGTAGCAAAAAGAGCTCAGCGGGCAGCAGTCCCCCGATGGCCTGTTGATGCCTCCAGGTCAGGGACATGAAAAATAAAACCCACCTGTGCATGCTCTAGGGGAGGTCCTCTTCCACATCAGGACATGAATACTTCAGTTCCAAGGTCATATACCCTTAATAATGTCCTGTCACAAATGACCCTTCTGTTTCCTTATATGTTATCAGGAAAAGTTCCATAAGTTTGTGCATCACATCCTTCTCCAAAGAAAACCCAATAATCCTTCTGGTTACTATCTCCTTCTCCTCCAACATCAAATGCCCACTGAGTGCCCAGGTGGGGTGTGGCTTCCTTCATGGAGCAGAGGCACAATCCCCTTTTGGTCATAAAGGAGTGGTGACTGGCATTCAGATTTTTGGCAAAAAGAAAGGGCAAATGAATAAATAATGTTATTAGCTTTGAGATTCATAGAAAAAAATTATATTCATATAATCTTATAACTTAATTATGGTTGAGCATTGGCCCTCTGAACCAGGAGGTCACAGTTTGATTCCTGGTCAGGGTGCATGCCTGGGTTGCAGGCTCCATCCCCAGTGTGGGGCGTGCAGGAGGCAGCTATCCGCGTTGGTCAATGATTCTCTCTCATCATTGATGTTTCTGTCTCTCTCTCCTTTTCCCTTCCTCTCTGAAATCAATTAAAAACATTTTAAAAAATGAATTCCCTTATCTCTCTACCTCCTTTTATTAATAAGGAAAATGGGATCCAGGGAGATTTATGTGCAATGCTCTAAGTTATATATTTAATTAATGTGCAAACTGCTGCTACAATGCAGCTCTTAACTTCTGCTGAATTCATTCATTCATTCATTCATTCACTCATTCATTCATGAAATAGGTGTTGGGTAGTACCTTAGGTACTTGGGATTCAGTGATAGATAACCCATCAAGGGACCGTTCTCAACCTTTGAGTGAAACTCTTCTATAGACTCTAAATGCATCCAATTGGTGTCACAAAGCCTACATTTCTGCATCTTGTCTGATGGGAAACTTTGGTAACAAAGTCATTTCCTGAAATCAAGCTCCCCATCGTGGGCCATATCCATCGGCACCTTGCAACTCCACTCAGAAAAGGACATGACATTTGTTTTTCATGGCTTCTTAGTAAACACCAGTGGGTTCCTTAGTAATCTCTAAATGTCTTTCTAAATAGTCACAATTTTAAAAATAATCCTACCTAGAGTTTTGACAGGGATCAGAATTCATGTGTCTTTCCCAGGTGGGAAGCGGAAAATGTGCTCATCTCTAGGTCTTTGGGCTCTGCCAGGCTTCCTGAGTTTTCAAAGACTGGGGTTACAGCTGCAAGTGTTTTCAACACCAGAGGGTTAATAGGGTTCACTCAACAAATTCTGATTGAATAATGCCACATCCAAGGCTCTACGTATGTATCATCTTACACTGGGGCATAGACATCTGAGTTCATTGCTCTCCCCTTTTTTTTTTTTTTTTATCACCTGTCCAGATTCAATTTCCTCTTCTAGATGGTTGCTTAACATGTCTAGATTGAGGACCATTTGCCTCGATAAAGAAAACAGAACAGCTGAGAACTGAGAATCCTGCTTTTCCCCATCCTGTGACATAATACCATCTGCCTCAGCACAGGGTCTGTCTTCTCCTTGTTCCCAATCCAAAAGAAACAGCACTATTTTGCCGTCTTCAGGGTATTTTTTGTTATTGTTTTTCAGATTCAGCCTCTTTGCTGCAATATTTCCTCAGGCTCCAGCCGCCTTTTATCCTGGATTTCATGTCCCTTTTCCAATCTTCCTTATGTGTCCTTCTACAATCTGGCCCATTAGAAAGTCTCCTGTTGCAGTCCCACTAATTTGTTTATTCATCCTCACCTCAGGGTATTTTCCCATTGATTTTTAGAGAGATTGGAAGGGAGAGGGAGAGACAGAGAGAAACATTGATGTGAGAGAGACACATGGATTGGTTGCCTCCTGCACGTACCCAACTAGGTCTGGGGGAACCTGCCACCAAGGTACATGACCTTGACCAGAATCAAACCCAGAAATCTTCAGTCTGCAGGTAGATACTCTCTCCGCTGAGTCAAACCGGCTAGGGCCCCACTGATTTCTATTGGTGCCATTCTCCACAAACACAGGTTGAACTGAATGGATCGATTTAATTTTTTTTTCCAATGGAGTAATTTGTAATTTTATAGTCTATAGTTCATTTGTTTAGAGTTTTCCTTTCTTCACTAGTCAAAAACCCCTTTAAGGGGTCATCGAATATAGACTCCGGTGCAGGTTCCCAGGAAATCTGCCTTTCCAAAGGCTGGGGTCTATGGGATTGTGCCTTGCCCATACCGGCCTTGCTCTCAACTCTAAGGATGCACCGAGACTTTGGTCCATGCTCTCCATCACCTCACCACCTCCCATCAGAAAACTTTCTGTGGGTTCCGGTGCAGCCTGGACCAGTGTTGCCCCTCACTGCAAATGCAGCGGAGCGAAGTGGCAAAGGGCCTGTGCTTGGAGATCCAGCAGCCTGGCTCAGCCACTTCACTAGTGTGTAACCTTGGGCAAGCAACCTCACATCTCTCCACCTCGGTGTCGTCCAGTGAAAAACAGGGATGATCCTAGTACCTGCCTCCCAATCAGGTATGGGGATTAGGTGCAATGTTGCCTGTCAAATGCTTACCACGGTGGCTGGCACATAGCAAACCATCCATCAACTGCCTCGTTGCTGCTAGTACCTGCTGTTTCCTCCAGTGTCGACTTTTATACAGTTTCCTGTGGGTGATTTTCAGTTCGCCTTTAAAAGTCAGCTAGAGAGTAATGCCTGGCTTGGTTCTACAGGCCTAAACTTTGCCTTGTGACTTCACTCAAGGTTAATAAAAACTCTTCACAAATTATTATTATTTTTGGCCCCACGTAAATGAGAAGGTCAGATGGCTGCTGGCTCATCAGCACCTGCTCAGGAGAAAGCCAGCGCTCTGCCTGCAGGGATCATTGGCTCAGGCACACCTCCATCTACAGCCGCTGTGGGACGGGAAGCCTCTCTAGGGCATGGGTTCGAGTCCTGTGTCTGGGAACCAGGGCGCAGCTAGAATGGCACTGCCAGAGGGTGTGCAGCCCTGGCTCTGTCTAGATAGCTCAGCCACCTACCTCTGACAGCCTCCTCTGCCAGTGTTAGCACCAGCTGGTCTTCATTAGCTCACGTGTACTGTACTCATAGCAGGCCTTTTCCTAGACAGTATGCAAGGTTTCCAATTGCTCAGGTGGAGCAAAGTAATCACAACTCAACACAACACAACTTCTTATTAATGGAGTTATATTCTGTGCTCTTCAACTTTTATTATTTTAGAGAGGAAGGGAGGGAGGGAGGGAGGGAGGGAGGGAGAGAGAGAAAGAGAGAGAGAGAGAGAGAGAGAGAAACATCAATGATGAGAGAGAAACATTGATAAGCTGCCTCCTGCACACCTTACACTGGGGACCGAGTCTGCAACCCAGGCTATTTTTGTGCTTTTGATAATCAATCCTGGGGCCCTTTAGTCCACAGGCCAGCACTCTACCCACTGAGCCGAACCAACTAGGGCTGGAGTTATTTAAATTGGCCTTCTTTTCCCCAAGTGAGCTCTAAAAACTACAAAGCAAGTTTGGTTACTCCCTACTGAAGTTGTCAGATTATCCTCCACATTCAAGTTCAAATCACCTAGCTGGACCACACTCCGTCCCTGCTTCCAGTAGAAGGACTGCCACTTATGGTCAGTAACTTCTTCCCCAGTGAATACTAACAATACATGAACTATATAGTCTTTAAAGTCATGGCTTTCCAACCATTTTCTTTTGTTGGTAATGCTTAATACTTCTCTGATTGTGTACTGGTGTACGTTTTTTTGTTTGTTTGTTTGTTTTTCCAGGTTGGGTCTTGTTTAAACACTGTCTGATTTTCAACTCTGATTCTTCAGATGCGATTTCCTGCCTCCATAGACTCTGTGAGAATCCTTGTCTGGTGTTTTCTGCACTTCTGTGTCTTCCACATCCTCACAGATGATCTGGGCATGAAAGGGCATAGAGTAATGGCAGCCGAACCCTGTATAGGATGTCACTGTGCAGGCATCTCCCCCGGAATGGCCATGGCCGGGGTGCAGCCTTTACCTCTCCTTGCTGGCCTCTGCTCGGCTCTTAGATCCTGTGCTCATCCCCAGCCCATTTCATTTGAACCTCTAGCCAGGTCTCTGTGCCCAGTGCTCCAGGTACCCTGATCTCCCATGGGTGCCTTACATGTGTTGGTGATGATCCAGAACACTGCACTGTGGGCGTGGCCTGATTCAGTCTTGACCAAGCCAGGATGCTGGAAGGAAACCCCCCCCTCTTACTCTCTCCCCCCGCCCCCACTCCATTCCATTCTGGGAGCCAGAGCTGCAATTGAAAAACAAAAGGTCTAGTGTCCTTCCTTTTTAAACACGTGTTTTCTTTTGCTTTTGGCTACATATCTATTCATTCTAAATAAAGTTTCTCTTGCTTTATAATTTTATTGAAATGATATTATACTATATATAATCTAAAACATGCTTTTTTAAAATTCCATGTTATGTTCCTAAAATGCATCCATGTTGCCATTCATTTTCCCTGCTGTGTATGCAGTCTTCAGTTGTATATGCCATGGCGGACTAGGCCACAATTGACCCATTTCCCTGTTAATGGATATCAAGGTTATGCTTGGTGTTTTGCTATTGTGAATGATGCCACTGTGAAGATTCTTGTATGAGTCTTCTGGTCCATGTAGGCAAGAGTGTCTCTGAAATGCACACCCAGGAATGAAATTCTTAGTAAGGTATGCAAATGCCCAGCTCCACAGCATGAGGCCAAATTGTTTTCCAAAGCGTTGTGGATCTTTTCATTTCCAACAACACTGAATAAAAGCTCCCTTTGTTTCTTTGTCCTTACCAAATACTTAGTATTATAACATTTTTACAAGTGTTGATAATTCAATAGTTTAAAATAGTTTCTCATTGTGGTCTTAATTTGCATTTTTATAATTATTCATGGATATTTTACTGTGAAATGTATACTTATGTCATTTGCTTATCTTTACATTGAGTTGTTTGCCTGTTTCTTACTGATTTATAAAAGTTTTTTACATATCCTAGAATACTGATTTTTCTTGGTTATATTTGTTGCCAATATATTTTCCTAATTAGTGGATTGTCTTTTCCTTTATAGCGTTATAGACTACCAACTTGATTCTTGTTAACTTTTCAGTTTAATTATTCATATAAAAGTCTTTAACTTTTTGAAACGTTTGCTTGCATGATGTAAGGTAAGACTCAATTTCATTTGTCGTGTATGGGGAGCCAGTTGTCCCGGATTAACCTGATTCCTGTGGCCTGCAATGCTACATCAGGCTCACATTGGATGTTCATGGATGTTCGGGCCTCTAGGTGGCTCTCAGAAAAGTCCTCAAATTGGCTTCAAAAAGGTGGTGCACATTTTTTGTTAGATTTACTGCTAGGTGTTTTTTTTTTTTTTTTTTTTTTTTGGGGGGGGGGTTGCTAATGTTAGTGTTATCTTCTTTGTTATTGCATTTTCTAACTGCTTGATACTGAGATATAGAAATGCAATTCCTTTCTATATTTTGATAGAATCTTCTTATTTTTAAGAATTTATTTGTACATTCTTTTAGGTTTTCCATGTGAGTAATTCTATCATCTGAAAAATAAAAACAAAAGAAAATGTTTCTTCCTTCCAAACCATACGCCGTTTTTTCCTTTGTCTTCCTCTGCTGGCTAGGGTCTCCTGTACAATGTTGAATAGAAGAGATGATGGTAGGCAGCCTTCTCTTATTGCCAAGTTTTAAAGAAACACTTCTAATATTTTACCATTCAACAACGGTGCTTGCTTTATGGTTTGGGGTGGTATCTTTCAAATTAAGAATGTTCTATCTTGTTGTATTCCTTTTTGCTAGAAGTTTTTATCCCAAATGAGTATTAGATTTTGTCAAATTATATTTTCTTCTTCTATTAAAAAGACCATATGGTTTTCCTTTTTAATTTGTTAATATGATGATTGTTGAATCACCCTTAGATTGCAAATTTTGAAATTAGATTACATGTTCATTCTATTCTTTTATCTTTTTGAATCTTTACTGCGGTTATGTCTGCCCCTTTCATTCCTAATTTATTTATTTCTGTCTCCTATCTTATTTTTTAAATCAATTTAAGAGATTGCCTCTAGTCTTTTTAAAGAACCAATATTTGGCTTGCTTGATTCTCTTGATGTTATCTTTATTTCCTATATCATTTACATATATATATATATATATATATATATATATATATATATAAATTTTTTTCTTTAGGTTACTTTAGGTTTATTTTGGTTTCCTTTTTCTAAATTAAGTTGAACACTTGTCTCATTACTTCTCAGCCTTTCTTCTTTTCTAATAAAAGTATTTAAGACCTTACCTCTAAGAACCACATTCACTGATCTATTGCTTTCCTCTTCTTATTTAGTATATTTAAATTTCCAATATTTTTTAAATATCCATTTTTAATTTTATTCATGAGAAATGTATATTTTTTATTTCTAAATATGTGGTTTAAAAAATATCTTTTGGCTATTGATTTCTAAGTTAATTGCATCATAGTATAGAACAGAGTCTGAATAATACAGATTCCCTGCGACTAACTTTGTGAACTTATGGTCAATATTTGTAAATCACCATGTGACATTGCAAAGAATATACATTCTGTAATTTGGAGGTGCAAGGTTTTATAAGTGACCATTAAATTAAGGTTATTATTGCATCATTCAAATTTATACTAATGTTTTGTCTGCTTGACTATCATTACTTGAGAGATGTTCTATTCTCATGCCTGAGAGTAGAACATTTTCCCTGTGGTTTCATCATTTTTTGGCTTTATTTATTTCGAGCCTATTATAGTCAAGTCCACATACAATCAAGTCAATAGAGCAGTAGTTAGAGCATCAGCTTGCGGAATGAAGAGTTGTGGGTTCGAATCTGATAGGGGCATGTACCTCGGTTGCAGGCTAGATCTCTGGCCCAGCCTCAGCACGTGGGAGGAAACATCTATCGATGAGTGTGTGTCTCTCTCTCTTTCCCCTTCCCTCCCACTCTCTCTAAAAATCAATAAAAAATATCGCCAGGTGGGGATTAACAACAACAAAAGACACACAACAAAAACAAAAAACATAATTGTCATCTCTTCTTGGGGAACTGATCATTTTAAAATTATGTGGTCATCTGTTTATTCCTAATCATGATTTTGACACTAAAGGCTGTTTTACTGCTTCTAATATAATTACTCCAGCTTTATTAAGTTAGTATATATTTTGCCATTCTTTTACTTTAAAAATTTCTGTGCTTTACACGTGTCTGCTAAACAGAATGTGATTGGGTGTTGTTTTGTTCATTAATTGTCATTGATATGACTATTTCGGCTTGTTTCTTTCAGCTTCCTTGATGCTATCTTGTCATCTTTTTTTCCTATGCTTTTTTATTGCTACTTTAGAACTGAATTAGAATTTTTGTTTGGTAATTTTTTTCCTCCTTTCCGCCAACTGATTTGGAAGTTACTCATTTTATTTTCCTTCTTTCAGTGATTACACTTAAAATTTAAATAGGCATTTCTAATACCTTAGCAAAGTCTAAACATAATACCTTAACCTCCTTTTAAACAATACAAGGAGCCTGGAACACTTTACTTCTAGTCATTCAGCTCCCAACTTAGAGTTATTTTAGCAATAAGATATCTTTCTTATACATCATAGCAGGAATGTTAAGTTTGATTATGGTAATGGTTGATGAAGGTTAAGGTGGCGTTGCCTGCTTACTTTTATAGTATTTTTCTGTTTGCTCATTTTTTAATGCAATTTACTATTTCTTTCAATATTTACACATAGACATAGAATAGTCCAAGTTTAATAATCAATATAGTTGAAGTTCTTGGCCATTGAAATGTGCTGTTTTTGCTGACTCTCATTCTAAATGACTCACTTCTTTGCATTTGGGTGATTTTAAAAATTATTATTATTATAAGCTCATAGCTTATTGAACTTAACCTGTCAGATGGGATCCTGAGAGCCTAAACTGAGGTATGGTTTCTTTCAAGGATCTATACTTGGTCTGGAAGAGCTAGAGACTTGGCTTAATGTGGGAACCTCAAGGTCAGTTCCTTAACTTTTTGTTAGTTCCAAGGCTTAGACTCTAAAACCAGGGATATTTCCCCCAAGACCACCCTGGGTTTCTGTGTTTGTGCTTGCTTCTTTCCTGGCACGTGTACGTTTCAGCAAACCTTCTTCTTCCTTCCTCTTGGCCCTGAGAGATTTATCTCACTTACTCGATAGCATTGCAATGTTTTTAAAAGGATGATGCTAGTGAATGGGCTTTTTTAGGATCTCGTCCACCGTTTTGCTGCTTTATAGTTCTTAGGAACTCCCTTCTGTGTCTGTGGCTCAGGCAGCCATCTGGTTATTTGGTTTTAAATATTTTCCCAGGTAAATCTTTATGATAGTGCTTTTCAAATCTGAGGGCTGCAAGATTAATTCTATGGATCATAACAGCGGAGCTGTGGCAACCCACCAGATGCCTTGCTTGCTTCCCCATCAGCTGTGGATCTTGTTATTTCTGGCCATCTCTATGAGGTTGGAATTCTTTCCTGACCACATTCCATGGCTTTATGTGATGAAATAATGTTGCCTGAGCTTTAGGCCATCCTGTCCACCCTCCAGGATCACAGAAGGCCTCGGCTCCCACACCCCCTGCTCTGCTGGCCTTTGAGAGCACAGCAGCCAGCCTCCTGGGATGGCAGGCCTTGGGCTCACCGCCTTTCAGTGCAGGTAGGGAACAAGTCACTGTGGAAGGTGACCTGAAGGATGTCCATCCTCTGAAACCTATCCCCCAAACTATGGCACACAGTTGGGGAGACATGCTTTCAGACCCCAGTGTTTGCTTCTCTTGGTTAAACTGCTTTTACTGAATTGGTTTTTTGGGGGCAATAGCATGAGTCTACATTGAGATCCTAATATGAACCAGACATGGGAAATTCATGTATTATATATTTTTATAGAAACTAGTTTAATGTCTTCTAGGGAGTGTGGTTTTAAATGAATATGAACAATTGAACAAATAATAAATATGAGAAATTATTGACCATCCAGCTATGTTTTTATAATGATACGAATATGAAAGCAAAGAAGAGGTATGTTCATTGCAGCATTATTTGGAAGCAGCCCATGTGCCCATCAGTAGATGAGTGGATAAGAAAGCTGTGGCACATTTACCCAAGGGAGTACTAGTCAGTCATGAAAAAGAAGGAACCTTACCTTTTGCAACAGCGTGGATGGATCTGGAAGGTATTATGCTAAGTGAAATAAGCCAGTCAGAGAAAAACAAGTACAGTATTATTTCACTCATATGTGGACCCGAATGAACAAAATAAACTAACAAAATAGAAAACAGACTCATAGATATAGAGCATAGATTGAGAGCTGTCAGAGGGAGAGAGGTTGGATGAAAAAGGTGAAGGTATTAAGGGGAAAAAAGAGAATGGAAAGAAAGAATAGAAAAAGTAGGAATTAACTTTTCTGAAAATCTATTATATACCAGGCAGTTCTTTTAGGTGCTTTACTAACATTATTTTATTTAGTCTTTTCTTCATACTAACCCTATAAGGTTGGTATCATTAGTCCATTTTACAGATAAGAAAGTTTCGCAAAGAGGTAATTGTCATATGATGATCACTTTGCGATTCAAACTCAGGAGTGTCCCACTTTAATTGAATCACAGAGTTGTGGCAAACCAATTCAAATTCCTTGCTTCCTTAGCCATCTACCTTGGAGTCTTATTTCTTGCCACTCTCTATGAATGGCATCAGGATTCAAACACAGGGGCATCTGACTCTAATATCTCTGTTCTTTTTAGGACACCTCACCATTACATTATCCAATAAATTATTCTTCTTCCTGTTCCATGGCCACGGTCAAGATAAAAACCACAGAGTATATGCCAAACTACTTCCCTCTTCCTGGCTAGGTTTTCATTCCAAGTTCTCATCATCATGTGTGTGCCTACTGCCACCTGCTGGCAGACTGGTAATCCTGATGTTTTCTTTGCAAATCCCTCTATAAGTCTATATAATGAAAAAGCCATCTGGCAAGAAAAAAAAAAAAAAAAAAAAAGGCAAGAAGCTCAATGCAGACAACCAGCTGGTAAACCTTCCCAGAAGCTGGTGAGCTTAAAAGAGAGGACTAATTCCCATCCACCTCTCTTGGGGGTACATCCTTTCTTCTTCTACATCATTTGCAGTTTTCACCAGATTTCACCTGTCCCAAGGCACTAAAAGAAAGAACATATCCTGTCATCCAGACCATCTAAACGTGAAGGATGGTCTCTTGCAACACTGGGATATTCCATGACCCCAGCACATAATACTGACCGCTGTGCTGACAACCAACAAGCCCTTAGGTAGCAGGGCCCTGAGTAAGAAGAACCTGAGTGGCTGGCAAAGGTTGGCTTGGCCTCCTTACAGAAGGTAGGGCCCAGCGCAGTCAGGACACAAGTGTCCTTTTCTCTGGGCAGCCAGGACCACCAGGGGAATCCATTCCCCTTTGTCAAGGACACCCATCTATTACAATCACTCACTCACACACACACACACACACACACACACACACACACACACACACACACACACATTCTATAGAACATAATGACTTGTCTTCTGGGGTGGATTCTTAGATGTTTGTTTCTCTTTGTTTTCCCCTCCTTGACAAAATGGGGAAAACCCCCTCCTGGAGGTGGGGAAGCATATTTCTGACTGTTGGGAAAAAAAGAAAGCAGGAATTGTTGTCGCGACAATTAGGAGCTCATCAAAGCCTCATTTTGCTCTTCAGCCATCATCGCCATCCGTCCTGCACCCCCGCATGCATGTTCCACTAATTCAATGCCTGCCTAATGAATAACTCCCAGGAACAAAAGACCCTTTCAGGCGGGAGCGCATAATCATTAGAGGAGGCTTGCGTAACTGTCGCAGACTACTCATGTTTTCAGGCCTGTCTCTAAATTTGGTTATTCACAACCTTTATAGCTCAATATTATTGCCTCCCTGTGATCATTTTCTAATTATCCTAATAATACCTATTAAATAATTCCCATTACATTACTTGAACCAGAGCAGCACAGGCCAGCTCAAATACAATTTAACCTAATAAGGATCGGTCATTCATTAAGCACCCGGGCAATCTCTTAAAGGGGCTGAATAGAATATTAAACTGTAAAGGAACATTATTATTGCACAAATGTTATTACAAGTTAGGGGTGTATTAATTTCGATGCCTGGTTTGCAAATCTTCCATATGGCTTCCTTTGGGGCCGCGCTCCATGCCTTGACTCTTAGTCTTTAGCCCCCGGTTGGTTTGCATCTGTCGTCCACACAAAGACAATCAAAAAGGAAAAGGCTCATAAAACGTAACAGGGAGATTAAATTACCAGAAATATAAAGAGAAGGAATGGCATCCATCTTCTGGCCAGGTTAGCGTACCTTGGACAACACCACAGGCATCATCAGGGTTTCTTAAGCTGATAACTTGAAATGGGGAGATTTTTAAGAAGTGTTAAAATATTGGTTTCTAGAATATAAATCTCAAGCAGCAAAGAATAGAGAGTGATTTCTTTAACAGTGTATGTATGTGGATATCAATATTTTGTAAAGTAATATCAAGTAGCATTTGTTGCCCACACTCTGGGGGACACTTTGCCCACCAAGACACTTAATTCTCAAAACAACCTGGTAATGTGGGGACTATTAGATCCATTTTTCAGATAAGCAATATGGGACCAGAGAGGTTAAGTGATTTTCCTAGGACGACACAGCCTGAATGCAACGGGACAGGATTTGAACCCAGCGCTCTCTGATGCCTATAATTCTCCCTGCCCCACTGCACCACAGTGCCTCCCCAGCAAACGGAAGCATGCCCTGGCGTTGCTAGTTTATCTCGTTTATTTCTAAGGTTCTCCCCGAAATCAGTGGATTCCTAAAGAAAAGCACCAGAGGCAGTGACCCTCACTCCAAGCGGAAGGAAATGGGTATCATTTTGGTAATGAAAGCTACTTCTGATGAGTGGATTCGGGCTTCCTTTACAAGGACGTGCATAGTGTATTTTAGTAAGAACAGGAACACATATTTATTCATCAATTATGCCATCTATCCCATAGGCAGGCCCTATGCTAGGGCTTCCAGATTAACTGTTTTAGCCCATCCTCCTCACCACAATCCAAGAAACAGATATAATCATCACTCTTACTTTACAAACAAGGAAACTGAGGCATGGGGGGGGGGTTAAACTCTGACTCCAGCATTTCCCTGTTAACCAAGGACACACGAGCCGTACAGTTAACACTAAGGCTGGAACCCCAGGGCCCCTCACTTGGATGGCCCCTCACGAGGCTCAGGGAGCAGCTCTCACAATTTTGTGGGCATGACTTTATATGAGCTTCAGGCCTCACAAGATCTAGGTCTGCCCCTGCTAGTATCATCACTCTCAAATAATTGAAGTTTTAAGAGAATTGAAACCCTAAGCTTTTGCTATGTTGTTTAATCAGTAACACATTTTCATGGTTACACAGAGAGAGATGTGTTTCCAGCATTTGGTTTTTCACACTTTATATCCAAAATATAAAAGGCTAAAGACATCAAGTCACAAAGCTAGAGAGACAAACAATACTTCCCACAAACCCTAAGACCCATCCCACCCCCCACCACCCCACCACCCCCATCCCTGCCCAATTCACTACCCACACAGATGCTGGGTGGTTTTGAAAAACACGTGTATTTCTTTAAGTCATCCCTCACCCCAGAACCCTTCCCCGGCCCCTCTTTCATTAAAGCATCCACGTCTTTTCACATCTGGCCTTTGCAGGTGCTGCTCCCTCTGCCAGAGCAGTCTCCTCGCCTCATTGGTGAGCTCCTCCCTCCTCTGGTTCTCATCTTGACAGGCCACGGCTTCCGGGAAGCCTAGCCTGACCGACCGTCTCTCTCCCAGGACCAGTTAGGAACCTCTTGCTCCTGTGCCCATGCACCCTGATGCTTGTCCCTAACACAGCATCGGTCCTCCTGGATGGTGGTTTATTTCTCAAAGGTATGTGTCCTAGTGAACTGTAAGGCTCTCTCAGAGGCAGAAACTGTGTTCTAGTCATCATTTTAGACCCGCTGTCTCATGTCCAGCAATAACAGGACTTCACCAGATGAATTCTGTTTGGATCTGAGAGTCTGAAGCTATCGGTAGAATGGTTACCATTTAGCGTTTTACCTGTGCCAGGCAGTGTGCTAATTTTTTTTTTGTGTGTGTGTGTGTGTGTGTAGATACACATTTATATATATATGTGTGTGTGTGTGTATGTATATATATGTGTGTATAAATGTAAATGTATATGCATATATACATATATAAATGTATATATACACATATACACAGAGATATTTATACATATCCATATATATGTAAAAATTCTTCTTTAATGCTTACATCAGCTCTATAAGGTTAGAAACCACTATTATCTCCATTTTAGAGGAGAGAAAGTTCTTAAAAATTTAAAACATGACTGGCCTAAGGTCATGCAGTGAGTAAAGGGAGAAACAAGGATTTTTACTTTACGTCCAGCCTTTGAATCACTACCAACATTGCTTGAATGCCCAAACAGTTCTCCCGAATCTATGCTAAACCTTGAATTGCAAAGAGCATTCACAGTAGCAGAGAACTGGGCAGACCAGAAACCCAGGGACAAGGCCCACAGGTCTACCAGCGCCCCTAGGAATTTCAAACCGTCACGTTGACTATGAAAGTGTGAAGCAGCTGCAGATTTCGCGTTGTGTCGGTGTTGACAGAGCCAGAGGATGACACGTCTCCCTGCTTTGCCCAGACGGGGAGGCCAGCACTGTTCTCAGACCACAGCCACGGGCGGGGCCGCCGCTGTGGACCTGGTGGGATGCCTACCTGCTTCTCCTCTGAGCGCCTTCTCCAGCCTCACGCCCTGGATCTCGGAGGCCCTCTGCCGCTCCTCCACCTCCTCCAGCTGCCTCTGGATGGCCTGCAATGCCAGGGTTTCATGTCACATGGGACCCGCACACAGAGCCACAAGAGGGGCCAATGCTGCCACTGCCTTTTCAAGAGAAAGAAGCCCTTCCCCACGTGATGTCACCTCCTTGATTCGCTGGGTCAGGACGTCTGAGTTCCCCAACAACTAGAACTTGGCATTTCCTTTCTTTAGCGTGAAGCCATAAAGCAAGGAGTCTGTATGTAAGCTCAGTTTGCCCCCAAATAGATGCTAAAATAGTCCCCCTTGACCAGGCCAATCACACAGACACGCTCTCAGGCGAGGCCGCGGGGCCAGGTGGGTGGTCCTCCCGGCTCCCGGACTCCTTGGAGCCTCAGCCTGTGACTCTGCTCACCAAGAACCATGACTCTGAGTAGGACAGGGGCCCTGGGGCAAACACAGAGCACGCTCACAGTCTATTCTCCTCAGAAGAACCGGAAGATCCTTCCAAGAAATTGTTCTGGAGCAGGAGACCTGAGCCAACTCCTGGGGCTGGGTGTTCCTTTCTCCGACCGCCTGGCTCCAGTCCTCAGCTCAGACTGTACCCACTCCTTCACTGCCCCAAGGGGCTGGGTCAATGCCTGGGGCCCATTACTGTGGAAGTGTATGGTAGTGTTATTACCAGCAAGTTATTAAGACCCCAGATGTGTATCCTGCTAAGGGATAACCTCACACCCTCCTTAGACTCACCATTGGCACCTATTCAATAGTATGGTTTCGGGTCATGAGTGGGTTTGCATTTTCATGTTTACTTTCCCTACTAGATCTTTCTTTCTCCTGTGGATTATTAGGAAGGAAAATGAGGAAAGAGTCTGTCCTCTGTCCATTTTGCTCATTCATCGTTTTCTCTGTTTTCAGATACCATGCTGCCAAAGGCACATCTCTTGGTAGAATGGACTTGGCACCTGGCAGACCAGGTATATTGAAGGACCCAGCCGCTGTTGGGGCAGGTAGTATGGGTGTGTTCTTCCTTCTGTATCTCACTCCAACTTTGTCTCACTCCCTTTCCTCCTTAACTCTGCGTCTTTCTAAGTCTCCCCTAGATTTAGGGGTACAATTGCCAAAGCAACTCCAATCCCCTGAAGAGGCCTGAATAGCCACCTGGCTCCTCTCTGTGCCAACGAAGAGTGTTTAAGCCCCAAACATAAAATATGGAATAGGTGGGAATTATATCTTAAACAACTTGTAATTTCATGCCCCCTTCCTCTCTGCCTCTCTTTTAAAGGTAATTATATCTTTATAAATCGGTCTCTTGCTGGCATGGTGTAGAATTGCAAAAGGAAAGAAAACACTTAAATAACTTTATTACTGATTACTTTGTAATTATGGCTATGTGGTTGTTATGGAGTAAATGGACACCCCCTCACCCCCATTCATATGTTGAATTTCTAACTCCCAAAGTGACTATATTTGGAAACAGGGCCTTAAAGGAGGTGAATGAGATTAAATGAGGTCAAGAAGGTGGGGCCCTAATCTGATGGATCTGGATCCTAATCAGAAGAGGAAGAGATACCAGAGATTTATCTCTCTCTACAAGTGCACAGAAAATAAAGGCCATGTGAGGCTATAGCAAGGCAGCTGTCCACAAGCCAGGAAGAGAGTCCTCACCAGAAACCCACCCTGAAGGCACCTTGAGCTTGGACTTCCAGCCTTCAGAACCATGCGAGATGAATTTCTGTTAAGCCACCCATTCTGTGGCTTTTTATGGCCACCCAATTTGGCTAATATAGTGGTCATTCTTTAGACATTAAGAATGAAAATCTCAAAGATTAAAAAAAAGAAGCAAATTAAGAATCTAACGGCCATTGTAATTCTTTTCCTATAGCCACCTATTGATTGGTGTGAAAATATAAGAAGGGGAAATTGCTGAGCTTGCCAGTCCATATTATAAAAATGTTATCTTGTTCTCAGAAAGGAAAGTTGGTATGTTTCAAAGAAACCTGTTTTAGAAGCTGAGAGTGGACAGAGGAAGCTGGTGGAAATTTTCCTTGTCCACCCGGTGACAGGGACAGCTCCCACGTCAGTGACCTTGAAGGGTAAAGGAGGTTGGACTAAATGATCTCCTCCTTGTAAGACACAACTTCCAGGACGGCATGGCCAGATAAAGGGACTAATTGGAGTTAGGAATGTGAAGGTACAATGGATTAATATGAGAGGCCATGCAAAGTCCATTTGTCCTAAAACCTAACTGTTCTTGAAGGCTGGCTTTGGGGGCCTCAGGGAGATGGAGGATGCCTTGCCTGTCGGCTTCCTTTTGCCGCTCTGTGACAGAGGTGGGCAGATCCATTTGGAAGAAATGTTTGCAGTGGGCCAGGAAGCCTGTATAAAAATGCTGGGTGCTTCTGCTGTTCAACTGATTCTGCAACAGAGACAGCTCCTAATAGCTGTCAGTTCGGCAGAGACACTGGCAGCAAGTTGAGGGAAGGTGTGTCCTCACAGACCGCTATGAGGCAGTCAAGGCCGGGGATGGTCCCTCGGCCATGTGTTGGCTGTCATTTCAGGCTTCTTTTGCTAGAAGTGTGTCTGCAGATGGAAAGGCTGCTGTTGATGGGCCAGGTTAGCACTAGGGCTCTCCAGGCCCCAGAGTTGCACCAGGGTTTGAGCCAGCGCCTTTAGAAGGGCCAGGAACCTGGTCCCTCAGAGAAGAGGAACCAGCCTTTCTCCAGCCCACCTCCCCACTGCAATCCCGACTTCCAATGGGCTTTCTGATTCCCAAGGACCCAGGCCCACTCAATCATATCAAGTGTTCCTGACCTGAGCTTTATGAAGTCTTTTTAATTCTTCTTGCTTAACCAGTTGTTTTGTTGCTTTCTCCAACTTCCTTCTTCTTCTAAGTGTCTTCCTCTCCTATAAAAACCAACAGAGAAGAAAAAATAATATGTCTGAGAAAATGGTTTGAAGCTGACAAAACACTGTCATAGGCTTCTGCCCCCTGCAACCGAACCACTGATTACCTTCTGGAACAGTGACACCCAAGAACCTCTGCGATGGTGGGAATATATGTCTAGTGACAACATTGATCTCAATGATGAAACTTGGTTTTTATAGAATTCCCTTCAGGATCTAGAATCCTAAAAGTCTCATGCTCTCCTTCATCCTCGGAAGGAAATTTTGGCTCTGAAAACTCAAACTTATTCCATATCATAAAATCTCTATTTCTAGGGGGTAACTTTCTGATTGTCAATCTCTCTGAACAGAGGTTCTGGGACACTGGGGTGGGGGAACCCCTCTTTTAGGCAGCCAGGACCTTACTGGAAAGGCTGCGGAGGGGCGTGTGGAGATCACTGGTAATTGTTATCCAGAGACTTTCCCACTCAACCTATGGAGAGTTGGTGCATTTATTCAACAAACCTCTGTGGAGCTTACAACCTCCTACCCTACATAACAAATCCCACTACTAATTGTTATGTGCCAGACACTGTACTAATTACCTCTCATGTATCATCTTAATTATCCATCCCTCAAATGAGACTTATTTTACAGATTAAAAAAAATCAAAACTCAGAGACGTTAAATAACTTGCCCAAGATGACACAATTAGTAATTGGTAGAGCCGGAAGGTAAGCCCGGGTCACCTGAGTCCAGCATCTGTATTTTCATATAATCTGTTCCGCCTTTTCCGTGCCAAATACTGTGCAGGCATATCAGGGACTCCTGCTTTATCAGGGACTCCTGCTTTATAGAAATGGCAAAGTCTGCCCCTCAATTAAGACCATTTCATACAATTTCAAGGGAGGAAGCTTCGGCAGCATCACACCGTCTCTGCCCTCCCCAGCAGCAAAGCTGCCAAACCCCATGGCTTTATCAAGAATCTGCAAAGCAGAACCTAGAAGAGGAAAGAAGGTCCTGTACTGCTATTCATGAACGGATGTTGACATAGAAATGAGGATGATTCGCTAACACCCAGGTAGTCTCACGATATGCCAGGCACAGTTCTTATGCCCTTGGTGATGGTGACGAGGTTGCAGAGAGGAAAAGAAAGAGTTGAAGAGATAAAGAAGAAAAAGACAAAGGACAGAGAAAGGAGAACTCTAGCGGGATGAGGACAGCTACCGGTCCCAGTCCCTGGGATCCAGTCACTGGTTTTAGGGCAGAGCAAAGGGGAGAGGTGGAGTGTGCATATCCTGTCTCCAGTTTCCTATGCAAAGCTTCATTTGGGCTGACAGACTCTGTGCCACACGTCTGGGGACACACCTGCATGGGACAGAAGACATATTATAAAACACCAGAGGGGGGGAGAGGGAGGGTGCCTGGCCAGTGTGGCTCAGTGACTGAGCGTTGACCTAGGCACCAGGAAGTCACAGTTCAATTCCTGGTCAGGGAACATCCCTGGGCTCAATCTCCAGTAGGAGGTATGCAGGAGACAGGTGTTCAATCAGTGATTCTCATCATTGATGCTTCTATCTCTCTCTCCCTCTCCCTTCTACTCTGAAATCAATAAAAATATTATATTGGGGGGGAAACAGGGAGAGGACTTCTCTTGTTCCTTCACTGTGAGCCCTTAGGAAGCCCTTGGCCAGCTTCCCTTCCTGTCAGAGCGGCCACATCAGAGGCAGGTGAAGCGGTCAGGGAGGACTGGCGCTGTTCTGGAGCAGCAGGAGGACCAGGAGCCACCTGCAAGGCTTGCCCTGCCTATCACAGTCTTACTATTTTGATGTGGTGGGGCCACTCCATTCTTTCTTCCTATGTGAGAGTGTCAGGATGGCTGACGCTGGGGCCTCTGCCTCATTTGAGTACAGAAATACACTCTGGATCTCTCAAAAAGAGGAAAGGAAACCCCAGAAATCAACACACACACACACACAGAATTCATTTGTGTTGAGTAACAAACTAATCAGAGATGCCCCAAGTTACAAAACTAAGAGTCTATACATATTCTCTCATTCTCCTTCTCTCTCTCCTCTCTCTCTCTCTCTCTCTCTCTCTCTCTCTCTCTCTCTCTCTTTCTCTCTTTTTTCTCTTTCCCTTTTTCTCTCTCCTCTCTCTCCTCTCTCTCTCTCCCTCTCTCTCTCTCATCTCTCACACTCATGCCATGCCCCAGCCCCCTCCTGACTTGCTCCAGCCAGGGCCTTGTGGAGATGGATCCCCTGAGTGACTTGAGATGATGCCAAAGTACCTAGTGCCAGATATGGAAAAGTTGAGTCTAAATAAATAAATCTGGTTCTCTCCCTTTCTCCTCAGATCCTCTCTCTTCAAAAAGTAAACACACACAGAGCAATGCACTGCGCCTGCGTCCACCTGGGAAGCATTTTAGGTTCATCCGTTTAGCATCCTGATCCTATGAAACTGCTCTGGCCCCATGGGTAAGAAACAACAGTGAGCCGTGGCCATGGGGTGCGTGTCTCTGTGGGCTGACACACAGGAACCTTTGAAGAGATATAACAGTGTTTGTACTTTCTAAATCGGGGGGGATGGGAGCTGTTTACAGTGTCCTCCAGAAATATGAACGCCATCCAGCAAGGAGGACTGTCAACTCCCCAGCCGGCCAGCGACCAGTCCCTTCTACAGCAGGGGCCCTCAGAGCATCCTTACTTAACCTGCAATTGCGTGGCTCCTCCACATGTCTCATTAGAATAAACGTAACATTTCCTATGCAGTCTGCTGCTTAAATGAAGCTGTGCTCCCTCTCCCCCCCCCGCCACCCCCAACTGGGGAAATATGCATCCGGTTGCTGTAATTTTTCCAATCGTTTGCTTCTTGGACCACAAATGAAACCCGCTTTTTAAGAGCTGTAGTCACCAAATGGTTTCAAGGAAATACATCTGTTTTGTTTTCCCTTCCCCGATTTTACATCTCTGAGGCAGGCAAGCCTATAAAAGTCAACAACAAAAAAATAGAGATGATTCTTGAGGTACCCCAGGTAGAAAGAGCCGCTTGCTGTCAGATGCAAGGAAATGCGATCCTTCTGAGGAAACTGCGGCAGCTGGAGTCCACATTGGGTCTAAAGTCTGCAGGGTGAGCAGCCCCCCCAGCCTAGGCCCCCTTTGGTTTGCCAAGTGTTGTTTGTTACCTTTGACCGCAAGGAAAGCTGGGGATCAGATTCTTCATCTGCCGAGGAGGAGGTGGTGGAGGAGGAGGCAGCCCCTGTCACCTGCGCCCTGATGGGGACGTGCTTGGGACCTGCAGGGGGAACACAGGAACTCACTGAACTCCCAGCTTCTCCTCTTACTTCGTGACCCAAAGCTGCCTCTCCCCTCCCCCCACCCTGCCCAGGCCCCCCACTCTGCCCCGCTTCCCTCCCTCCCTGCGCCCCCCAACCCCCCACTGCACCTGCCATGAGCAGGCGGAGGCAGCACCTAAGGGCAATTGAAAATTTGGCCCTCCACGTTAATTACACTTCTGGGTCCCTGCCAAGAGCTTTGCAGCTCTTTCTTCGCGTCAAAAATAAAGGTATTATGCAGGAATCAATTAATTCCTTAAACACCATTTATACTGCGTGTTGCTTGAATGCGTTCGGAGACGAAATCTATTATTAAAATACTTGCCCGAAGTTAGCTGAGTTACCTAAATGCTTGTGTGTAAGGTTTGCTCTGCAGAGTAATTGAATGCAACAAAAGTCAGAGCCAGCTCTTAAACAAATCGCCTTTCTGCAGCTCACAGCATCTGGTACCCATTTTTACTACATGACATCTGCTCAGTGTAAAAGAGCTGGCGTCAGAATGTCTGGTCATAGAAAAAAAAAATCCCAAATGTAATCAGAAGCAAAAGGACTCTAAGCCGAAGGTTTTATCACATAGTCTCATGCAACATAAATATTTCATTAATTATGGCTAAACAAATGCCACTTCTATTTTCCTAACTCGCAGATATTATCACATCACCGAAGTGATGATTCAAATGCCAGGGAAGGCAGTTTAAGATAGGGAGGGCTCAGCAACGCAGGGCCCACAGTAGAGCCGAAGCCAGGGGGACACGGCCAGCGCTGAGCGAGGGGTAGATGGTTAGAGGCAGCCCATGCCCGTGCCCGCCAGAGTCTCTTTGGGATCTGGCTGGGAACCATATGCAATCAAGTCTTCCTGGTGCCACAGGAGACGTTTATTCTTCTCAGCAAGGACATCTGCCCCTCCAGGTCCACCTGATGCTGAGTTCACGGTTAATATCTGGATGGACGCACTCTGGACACTGAATAGCAGGACCTGCTAGGACTCTGTGCTAGGAAATTTACTAATTTTTACTCTGCCACGGCAGCTTCCGTCTGAATAGAAATATGGATTGGGCGGGGAGGAAGGCAGAGAGGCAAGCCCAGGCCGACTAAACATTCCCTTCAAACTGCCTTTTTTTCTCCATGTTGTTCAACTATTTACCCTGGCGGGAGCGGCCAAGTTCTAAAAAATAAAAATAAGTTTAACCTCCAGGAAGAGCACATTTACATACTGTATGCTGTTATTTGAAGCAAAATAATGCAGATCATGTATAGAATAACACAGCCTCTCTGGGGAGGGAGGTAACTGCTTTCCACTTTCCTTTGCAGACGGGAAAGCTCAGGTGAAGACGGCTCAGGGAGCAGCACAGCCATGGGAGGAAGCAGTGCTGTTGGTGAGCTGAGATTCTCCCCCTGGGACATAAATCACCCCTGGGTCATTCAGGCTGAGCGCGTGAGCCTGAGGAATTCTCCTTCACCTCCTTCATGCTGGGGGAATCGTGGTTTTCTAACTTGCAGATTTGAATTACAAGGTTGAAAATGATCAACGTGAAGGGTCTAGCACGGTGCCTGGTTCACTGGAGCTGCTTAAATAAATGTCACTGGCATCAGCAACAGCTGCTGCTTCACCATTCATTGATCGAAATGAACAATATTGCAATATTAGTAAGCCTACCTGATTTGCCTTCATTTAGTGGAGAACGTATAATAAACCTAAGGGTACAACATTTTCTAACTCTCGAAAACAAATGTAATATACCCATGGAATTTCATTGTGAACTTGAGTAGGAAATGTTCCCACATAGAATGCATTTCTTAAACTTCTGGCAAAGTTACACAAAGTTACACAGGTGCCTCTGCATCTCTTCCGCTTTATGCCCTTCCATCATAGAACCATCCATTCCAGGCATTCACTCATCATTTGTAGAGTTTAAAAAACAACAACTTGGCAGTATTGTTTCACTCTAGCTATAACAGGGGACTCATTCAGGGATTGACCTCCCACCACCAAGCCCCAGAAGTCAGGACAAAGTATATGAAGCAGCTGTTTCTAGGTGTGGGACCGTGGGAAGTGCTGAACTGTGAAACAGGTGAGAACAGAAGCAAATGAGTTCAGCTCTAGATCACAAATGCTCCCTCTGCCCTGGGGCACTTTCTTCCAGGTCTCAGCCCGGTAGGAAGGACCTGAGCAGAGCACAGGTGTGACTCGTTGGGCTGAAAAGACGGAGATGAGCATTTCAGAAGGCTGGGCAGCTGGCATGTGTGGGGAGAGGACTGGAGAGGCGGGAGATGTGCAGAAAAAGAACTTCAGAAATAAGCACGGAAGGCCTTTTAGTTTATTGCTTAACATGTAGATGGGAAATGGCATGAGGCCGGGCAAAAAGCTGCTGGGGAGTTACAGGCTAAGTAATATCAAAAGTTTTTGCAGGCCTGGGAAGTGTTCACGTCCCCCACACCCTGGTCAGGGGCATTCATAGAGGCCACCGGAGAGCCCCACGTTAGCAATAGGGATAAACGAGCCCTAGAGTAAAGGTTATTACAGACTCACCTGATGACGTTTAAAAACAAGCCTGGGAGAGATAAATTGACATGCAAGTACTTTGCTGCCCCTCCATTCATTCTTTACTGCCTACTTAATATTCTTCAAGTGAAGAAACAAAACCTAGACTCTCTGTGTAATGTAACAGCCACAAAATCTAGCAGCCTAATCCTAACCCTAACCCTAATCTCCCCCATCCTCACGCTTAGAGGTGTCCACCCAACTCCACAGGGAGCCTTCCTGACTTCACCCTCTGTAATTCTTCATCAGGCTGGTCATCGGTAGCCTTTACTATATAATTTATAATAAACTGGTAAGTGTGTTGTTTTTATAAATACATTTTTAATTGATTTCAGAGAGGAAGGGAGAGGGAGAGAGTCACTAATTGGCTGCCTCTTGCACACCCCCTATTGGGGATCAAGCCCACAGCTGGGCATGTGGCCTTGACCAGAATTGACCTGGGACCCTTCAGTCCGCAGGTTGATGCTCTATCCACTGAGCCAAACCAGCCAGGTCAAGTGTAAGTGTTTCTGATTCTATGTCATTCCAACAAATTATTTAACCAAAGGGGGGGGGGGGTTGTGATGAACCCCTGTTTATAACCAGTTGGTCGGAAATACAGTTGACAACCTGTAAGGACACAGAAAATTTAAGCTAACACATTTGTAGAACAGCACCCCCCAAGAACGAGAGAATACACATTGTTCTTTTCTAGAACCCATGGCACATTTACTAAGTTGATGTTGTGCCAAGCCATAAAGCAAGAATCAACAAAATTCAAAGGCCTGAAGTCATACATAGTATGTATTCTGACAACTGTGAGATTAAGCTAGGAATCAGTAATAGAAAATAACACCAGAAATTTTCAAAATGAGATCGCCAGACGGGAAAGCTCAGGTGAAGTAATGCTTTTCTAACAACCTATAGACCAAAGAAGAACTAAAAATAAATTTAAACTGATGATTAAAAATGGCATAACCAAACAACTAGATGCAGCTAACACTGTGAGTAGAAGGAAATATAGAGCTTTAAATATATACATTATGCCAAAGAAAAATTGAGAATTAATACTGTAAGTTCTATTTCAAGAAGCCAGAAAAAGAACTACCAATTGAGCCTAAAGAAACTAAAATAAATAGAGATTATGAAAAACAATATAGACAAAGCAGAAATAAAATGGAAACATTTTGTATTTTTAAAAAGACAAATAGACAAATGAAATTGATAACCACTTAAGAAGAATGGCTAAGAAAAAAGATAAAGAAAACTCAAGTGACCAATATTTGAAATAAAAAAATCCTACAGTAACTATTTTATGACAACAAATTTCAAAATTTAGATAAAATGGACAAATTTATTGAAAAACTTGATTTATCAAAACTAACATAAGGAGAAAGACAATCTGAGTAATTATAGCTATTAGAGAGACTGAATCCATACTTAGAAACCACCCTCCAAATAATTCTAGGCCCGATGACTTCGTTTATGTCCAAATGTTTAAAAAAGAAATAATACCAATGTTAATAGAAAGAAAAAAAAAAAAACCTCTTTCGAGAATAGAGAAAAACAGAATACTTTGCAACTAGTGTTATGAAGCTAGCCTAAGTTTGATGACAGAACCTGACAAGATAATACCAGAAGGAAAAAATTCAGACCAGTATCTCTCATGTGCATATGTGTAAAACTACAAAAAACAATTAGCAAATCTGATACGGTGGATACATAAAGGAGTATAGATTATGACCAAGTTGGGTTTATCCCAACAACTCAGTAATGATTTAACATTTCCAAATCTATATAAAAATGTAATCAATATAATTCAGAACATCATTGCTTAAAGTAAAATAATATGATTATCTCAACAGAGGTAGAAAAAGCATTTGATTAAATGTATCATTATTCATAATAAAAGCTCATAGTAAGATAGGTTAAAGTGAAACATAATTCTATCAAAAGGAAAAGTTGTATTTAATATATTTAATAGAAAACATTTTATACTGCTTCAGTTTTTAAATTTAAATTCCTTAGCCCTGGGTGGGTGGCTCTGTTGGTTGGAGCATGCCCCATACACCAAAAAAGATTGTGGGTTTGATTCCTGGTCAGGACACAACGAGAGGCAACCGTTTGATATTTCTCACATCCAAGTTTCTTCTTTCTCTCAAATCAATAAACATATCCTCGGGTGAGGATAAAAGCAAGCAAATGAGAGCACGCATCACAAAACACACAGAGCTCTGGTTTCCTGCTGGAGGGTGTATACATAGGCACAGTCATTTTGGAAAAAGATCTGACAGTATCTTTTACAGCAAACCACACATGCCTCCTCCATGACCTATTCTTTCCTCTCCCAGGTATCTACAGGGTAGGCAAAAGCAGGTTTACAGTAGTGAGTGTGCAAAACACAGAGTTGATTCTTATATTATTATTTTCCATGAAAACAACAGCACTTTTGCCTGTCCCTGTACTAACAAAGCTTCTGTCCTTGAACAAACTTTAGCCAAGCTCCTCTGAGCCCTTCTCTTGACGATACCTTCACTGTGGCTTATAAAAACCACAGACCCTCAATATAAGTTATTTAGCCCACTCCCTCCTTCCTACATTAAAAGACTTAAACACTGACAGCTCAAGGCAACATCCCTAGGATGAGCCCAGCCCTGCTGAAAGTACTGGAGGAAACTCAAGGCTGACAAAAGAATTTACTGTTCTAGCCAACGCCTTCGGACAGGCCCCTGGCTACCCACCCTTCCTTAGCATTCACTAAAACGGGCTTCCACCAGAAAATCCTTCCTCTGTCCTTTTGAGATAACATACGTCTCCTACCACTCATGAGTGTCTTTCTCCAGAACCTGAAAGCCATTCCTTTAAAATACAATCATCAGGAAGCATAGGGCCTCTGTCTCCCAGTCTCTGTGGGAGGACAGAATCCCAGCTTCAGTTAATAAGCAGCTAACAGACATAGCCGGCATTATCAGCATTTATACTGACCCACCCTTCTTTTTTAACTTCCCTGACTCTGCTGAGTCCCTGCTTGGCCCCTCTCCCTCCTCCCTCATTCTCCCTATAAAACACCATGCCTTCTCTGTAAAAAATCAAAGCTGAGCCCAGCCAGTGTGGCTCAGTGGCTGAGCATCATCAACCCATGAACCATGAGATCACCAGTTCATTTCCCGGTCAGGGCACATACCCGGGGGTTGTAGCTCAATCCTTGGTAGGGGGCTTGCAGGAGGCAGCCGATCCATGTTTCCCTCTAATTGATGCTTCACTCCCCCCTTCTCTCTTTGAAATCAATAAAAACATATCTTTAAAAAATAATAATGAAATAAAATCCTACTTTTAAAAAAATCAAAGCTGAGTTCAGTTCATGCTAGACTCGCTTCCCATTGCAATAGTATATAACTAATTAAAATCTCTACTACTTTAACTAGTATCTGGCTTTGTTTATCTTTGACAATAGCCCATATGTAGGAGTGCTCAAAGCTGTTATTACTTGAAATAAAAGAAGCAAAAAGAGCCTAATTAAGTACCCAACAGAATGCACAACTAAATTGTGGCATATTCATACAAGAAAATAAAAACGTAGCAATGGAAAATAATGAACTGCTGCTATATATAACTATATGGATAAATCACTCACACACACACACACACACACACACACACTATACACACACACACAGTGCATGCATACACATAATATTTAATGAGAGAAGTCATGTACAAAAGAGTGGATAATTTTCTAGTGTTGCAGAAGCAATGAACACACTATTAGCAGCTTACAATAGCACCCATTTATTATCGCACAATTGTGTAGGTCACAAGCGCAGGCACAGCTCCACAAGGTCATCTGTTCAACGTCTCCCAGCGCTGCAGTCAGGTGTCTGGAGGACTGGCTTCTCTGAAGCTCAGGGTTCTCTTCCAGCTCCTTTAGGCTGTCACAGAATTCAGCTCCTCCTGGTGCAGCACACAGGCCCTGCTTTCTTGCTGGCTGTCAGCTGGAGGTCGGGCTGAGCTCCTGGAGGCCTCCCATTCACAGCATGACAGTTTACTTCTGGGAAGCCAGCAGGGTCATGTCTTTCTCACACTTCGAACATCTGACTTCAAGAACGGTTCAGCCCTTGTTAACAGCTTGCCAGATGAGGTTAGGCCGACCCACGATAATCTCCCTTTTGATTATCTCAAATTCAATTGGTTTGGAACTCCTATTACATTTGCAAAATCCCATAACCTAATCATGGGAGTGAAATCTATCAGAGTTACATTCCCACCGTACTCAAGAGGACAAAGTTATACTAGGCAAGTCCACCAGGGTGGGAAGAATTTTGCCTATCCCAACACTAATTGATTCAATTTTTACCAAGTCAAAAAACTACAGAAGTGATCTGTAACCAGAGAAGTCAGATGGTACGTGCTTTTGTTTGGTGGCATCTGTATTTGGAAAGAAGCATGGGTAAGGCTTCTGAGAGCTGGCAATATTCTGTATCTTGATCTCTGAGGTGATTACACAAATGTACACTTTGTAAAAGTTCATCATTTGTGTATGTAATATTTGTGTACTTTATTGTATGTTAGTTATACTGCAGTAAAAATGTTTATGCAAAAATAAAAAAGGGAGGTTCTCAGCATGCCTTCTTTTAATTATACACAAGAATAACAATTAGCATTAAAATTGTTTGTATAAAATAGGCACTGATAAGTACTTAAAATCAGTTTATATCCTTAAGTCACTTAAATACTCTGAGTTTATGTATGACATAGAGGCCTGGTGCATGAAATTTGTGCATTCAGTGGGGTCTCTCAGCCCGGCCTGTGCCCTCTTGTAGTCCGGAAGCCCTTGGGGGAAGTCCCATGGGGAGTGGGCCTAAGCCATCAGTTGGACATCCTTAGCGCTGCCATAGAGGTGGGAGAGGCTACCACAACTGCTGCTGCACTCACCAGCCATGAGCCTAGCTCTGGCTGAGCAGACCACCAGGGGGCAGCTCCTATGTCCAGCATCTGCCTCCTGGTGGTCAGTGCACGTCATAGCAACCGGTCGTTCCGCTGTTTGGTAGCTTTGCATATTAGCCTTTTATTATATAGGATATTAATAGAAAGTTGTGTTGTAAAAGTACAAAAAATTAAATTTCAGCTGGCTCTTAGTCACATGATCATAATTCAAGGTACTTCCATTTGAATGACTTTTGGTAGTTTCTCACTTTCTACTTGAGTACTATTTTTCTCTTCATTGCATGGAAGTATACAAGTTAAATGTGGAGAGAGCAAAATCTGTGCATCTGTGTGTTTGTTGGTCAGGGGTGGGAAAATAGAAGGAAACTAATGAGTTTAATCTAATAGGATAGATAAAAATCTTAATATTACTATAACACTGACCTAAAATCATCTGAGGGAAATGCAAAGATTTTTTTATGAGATGGGACCAGGCACCACTTCCAGAGCTGGTCAGCCTTAAGTTAATTTCATTCTCTATATTCCCATTCTGTTCCAAGCAAAAAAAGTGGCATGGTTTCCTGGTGAATATAAACAAATGTGGCTGTCCATTACTAACTCAGGAAAACACATTTACCTCAACTTATTATAATCAGCATATACGGAAATTATATAGGTATGAACTAAAGGCTAATCATATCTATGAATTTGATAAAACATCAGGAAACAGAACAAAGATATATTAAAATAATAAAACATCATGCAAGTGGTATTTGTTTCAGCAATTTAATGTATTATGTCATTCATAGTAATCCAACTAGAAAGAACAAATGTACACAATCATCTTAAAAGGTACTAAAATAATATTTGCTAAAATTCAATATCCATTTGAGATGAAAACTAGTGTTGACTCTGTTAGGGGCATCCACCATCTTCCTATGCTATGGAAATTTGGCACATAACTTAAGTAGGTCCTCCAAATATTTGAATTACCATTCACCAGTTGACTCTTGAACAACATGGGTTTGAACTCCTTAGGTCAATTAACAAAAAATCTGCATATAACTGAACCTATTCAGTTCAAACATTATTCAAGGGTCAACTGTACTTTTAATAAAATATAATTAGTTAGTTATTTCCTTGAAATGATTAAATATATCTGGGTCAATCCAGGAGCCAGCATAATGCTTAAATGGGAAAACATTATTTTCATTAATGAGACGCCTTCTCATTAAAGTTAGAAATGTAATAAGGAAACCATTATCACTATTTTTTTAAAAAAATATGTTTTTATTCATTTCAGAGAAAGGGGAGAGAGATAGAAACATCAATGGTGAGAGATAATCATCAATCGGCTGTCTCCAGCATGCCCCCTACTGGGGTTTGAGCCCACAACCTGGGCATGTAACTGACTAGGAATCAAATTGTGACCTCCTGGTTCATGAGACAACGCTCAGCCACTGAGCCACACTGGCTGGGCCATCATCACACTTTTTATTTAATATTGTTTCTGGAGATTTGGGGAACCAAATAAACTAAGGAAACAAAATAAATTAGAGGTACAGAACTTCTAAAACAAGCAATAAAATGATCATTATTTGTACATACTATAACTGTATAATATATTTTGGGGAAGGCCCAGAACTCACTGTAAGATTTCTAAAAGCAAAGATAATTCAATAAAATGGATGGGTAAAAAACAACTATACAAAAATCAATAAATTATATATACATAACCAAGAATAGCAAGATAAAATGGAAATATTTTATTTACAATAGCAACAAAAACTAAACATCTAATATCTAAATATCCTATATAGTAAAGAGATAATATGCTAATTAGACCTAACATCAGAACGGCCATCTGGATGACCTTCCGGAGAACCTTCTGGATAAAGCAGGGGCAGTGAGGGCTGGCTGGAGCTGCGAGGTCTGGGCCCCTTGCACGAATTCTATGCATCAGGCCTCTAGTCTAATAATAAACTTAACAACAAATATCCAAAAGGTATTTGACATAAAGTTTAGAATGCCCTTGAGAATCACAATAAAAGATATGAACAAATAAAAATAAGTCAATTCATAGCATAAGGTTGTAAATTCTTTTAAGTTAGTTTGTGAACTTAACTCAATCCATAAAAGCACTTGTAGGATTTTTTTTTTTTTTTTGTGGGAAACTAAACATAGATAAACTGATGCTAAATTCAGATAGAACATAGAAGCAAGAAGAGCCAGACAATGTTTAAAAGAGATCACTAGTGGAATATTCTTTCTACCTGATAGTATAATACATATATATATATATATATATATATATATATATATATATATATATATATGTAATTAAAACAGTGTGGTACTGACACATAACAGACAACTCAATAAAATATAATAAATAGTGTGGAAATCAGTCCAAGTACAGGAATTTGATATATGATAAAGATGTCATCTCACAGAAGAGAGGAAAAAGATGAATTATTCACTAAATTATTTTAAGGTAACCAAGAAGACATCTAAAAGAAATAAGGTTGGATCCATATTTCATATTTCATACTAAGAAGAAAATATAAATATGTAAATGTAAAAAATGTAAAAACAAAAAAACTAAAAGAAACTGTAAGAAAATTCCTCTGTAAACTTAGATGAAGCTTTTTCTGAACTATTATATAAAGCCCAAAAGCCAGAAAGTGAGAAATTGCTTACTACTACTATATAAAAATAAAAATTTTATATGACAAAACCATCATAAACAAAGTTAAACACTACCAAGAAACTGGGAAAAGCATTTGTAATTCAAAAGGCTAAATTTTCTATCTACTAGAGTCCCCACATATCCTTAAGAAAAATACCAACAACCCTTAGATAAAGAACAGAAACAATAGTTCACAGAAAATGAAATATAAATGATTATGAAAAGATGCTCAATCAGATTGGTAAAGATTTAAAAAAAATAAATTAAAAAGGGAGGGGCGTGGAGGATTGGGTAACAACCAGTTTAGTGCCAGTATAGAAAGAGCACTCTCATACTTTGGCACTGGGAGGGTGAACTGACACCCCTTTGATGGAGGACAACTTGGCAATATTTATCAAAATTTTCAATTCACATGTCCTTGTTCCAACATTTCCATTTCCAGGAATTTATCCTGCGGATAAACTCATGCATGTGCCAAATGACCTAAGTTCTTAATTATTGTGCACTGTTTGCAATAGCACAAGTCTTGAAATGACTTAAACTTTCCATCATGGGGGACTGACTCCATAAATTATGATGTATGTGCATAATGGAATACCATGTAGCTATAAAACAAAGCTCTTTATGTACTAACTAGAGGTCCGGTGCATGAAATTCATGCACAGGGGTGGGGTCCTCTTAGCTCAGCCTGCAACCTCTCCAATCTAGGACTCCTTGGAGGATGTCTGACTGTTGGTTTAGGCCTGATCCCCATCAGTCGGACATCCCTCTCACAATCTGGGACCACTGGCTCCTAATCACCTGTCTGCCTGCCTGATCACCCCTAACTTTCCCCCTTTGCCAGCCTGGTCACCCATGCAGCCTGCTGTTAAGTTGTTTGGTCGTCCCTCACTAACCCCCCTGCTGGCCTTGTCGCCACACACAGCCTGTTGTTTGGTTGTCCATCTGGTTGTTTTGGTCATGATGGCCCCTGGCTTTTTATATGTTAGGATATGGAATGACCTCCAAAATAAAACCAAAAGTACAAAAAAAAAAAAAAAGTGTGTGTACAATGTCCTAGCATGCTACTCTTTGGGGGGGGGGGGGGATATAATATGTACATTTGCTTGTGTGTTCATAAATTCTGTCTGAAAGGAAGCCTGATAATAGCATCTGTCACTAGGGGTAGGTCCTGATGGCTCCAGGACAGGGAAGGGAGATAGGACATTCTGTGCCTGCTATTTTGAACCATGTGAATCTTGTGTATTTTCTACACAAAAATGCACAGCACATTAAAGTTTATGATGGGATAAAAGGGAGAAGTTATATTTCAGCCTATCCATGCTTACATCTGAGCTTGGCTGAAAATAAACTCTCTTGTTAATCTACATGGTGTATCAAAAATGTACACACTTTAATAGCTGCTAGCTCAATTTTGAAAATGAAATGACTTTATAATTATTCAAAGTACATTTTATGGAGACACACTTTTTGACTAAGGCACTACACGAGCGAAATAATTTTTTGCTTGAAAACCTAAGTTCCCAAATAAGAGTTAAATAAGAAAATAAAACATCAAAAAATAAAGAAAAATAAAGTTGCTCAACAATAGGAATAGTAGAATCAGTTTGTTTAAAGCAATCAAACAAATATCAACAACAAAAACAGAAACCATGTGACTCTTTAAACTGTCTCTAAAGATATACACCAAAACTTTGGTGAAGAAGAGGGGATGAGATAATATGTTCCTGGTTTTGTTTTTAAGATATTCCTATACTGTTTAATTATTCAGATTATTTAATGTATTAATTTTATAATTTGAAAAATTATAAACAGATTTAAATCTAAAAAGCCTAAGGTTCAATTGGTAACCAAACATGTTTAAACTAGTGATAAGAAGAAATACAAGTTTAAAAGGCACCATTAAGAAAATAATTTTTCAGTTATAGTTTCCATTCAATAGTATTTTGAGGCACCATTTTTGGACCAGTGAAATAGCAGTATTTAAAATATATAATACTTGATGCAGAGTGTAGTGAAAAGGTACTTTCATACATTAGTGGTGGAATATAAGTTGGTACCTTTCCCATGTTTCAATTGAAATTTACAACCCACAATTGTAAGAAATAACAGAGAGAGAGTCCATGCATCCTTTACCCATAGGTTCTCTTTTAAAGAGCAATTTGTCAGTGCAAGCGGGGAATCTTAAAAGTATTCACATTTTCATCCAAAAATCCCATTTCTTGGAACCTCTCCTAAAAAAATAATTCAAATGAATGAAAAAGCTATATGCATAAAAATGTCTACCCAAGACCATATATAAAATATAAATATATATATATAATTTATACATACATATGTGTCTTTAAGTTAAACCATAAAGAATCAGTTCATTAAGTAACATAGCCACTAGATAGAATATTTTATAGCCCCTAAATCACATTTATGTAGATGATGAGGCAATTGGCTTAGTACCTATACCATAATGTTGATTTACAAAGGCACCAAATTTTATGTCCAACTTAGTAAAAAATATTCATATGTGGACAACAAGGGGAAAGTGGTGAACTGATGGTTAACTCTCTCTTTCAAAACTTTCTGTAACATAATTTCAAACTGAACTGTTTCACTTTTTTTTTTTCAAATTTCAGTTTCCCACTTTTGTCAGACTTTAATCTGAGGAGCAACACGAGGTAAAAGATGCTGTTTCTGAACCCAGTAACGATAACTAACTGCCTGGCATGAGCCGTGGACCTGTGCTGGGAAAGGGCCACTTACTTGCATCTCGCTCTGGAGAAGGAGGGCCGGCCCTCTGCCCCAGCCGCGCACTGTCCACAGGCTGCACCTTCCCCTTGGGGATGCTGAAGATGTCACGGAAGTCCTTTCTTAGCCTGGATTCTTGGAGAGAACTCTCCGACGATCTGTCTTTGAGTCTGAGGGAGGAGAAGATTTTTCTCTTTGGACTCCTGGAAGCATCTGGAAAGGTCTCTTGCAAGCTCACTTTCTCCAGGAGTTTGGGGACATCGTCCATCTTGCTGCAGGGTGGGGATGCCAACGCAGGGGACCTCCTGGAGGGCCCGCTGGGCAAGCTGTGGGTGCAGAGGGCAGGGTCGGGAAGGCCAGGGGTGGGGGGCTGGGCGGCCCTGACCGGCGGGCTGCTCAGGGAGAAGAAGGCAGAGGCCCTGCTGGCCATGTCTCTCCCGGGGGACGGCTGGTTCCAGTCTTTGTGGCCGCTGGGTTTCCGGAGGCTGAAGGAGCGCGTGCAAGCTTGCGGCTGGCTGGCAGGCAAAGCCTTCCTCCCGCCTTCCGGGTGGGAGAGGGCCTGGAAGGACCTTCGGAGGGCGTTGGCAATGAGTCTCAGTGGGGACTTGGGTGGAGCCACGCTTTGCTCCCCTGAAGTCCTTCCAGCGGGGGTCCCCCTCTTCTCCGGAGCCTCTGCCTGAGCGGGCAGGCTCTCTCTCCCCGGGAGCACCAAGGGGCGGACTGGCTTCAGCACACGGCCGCCTCTGCCATGCTGGGCACCGTTCTGGGAAGGCTGCGGCCCAGTGTCCAGGCGCGAGCTCTGGGGGTGGGAGTCATTCCAATCCAGCAGCTGGCTCTTCTGCTCCTGGGTGAGAGCCAGCTTCTTCAAGCCCGGCTTCTTCCCCTCGGCTGGCTCGGACCCACCGTCCTCTCCCGTCCGGGTCTGGGAGTCCGGATACCCTTGTCCCCAGCCCTCCGCAGCCCTAGGAGACAGCTCCTGGTCTGGCGAGCACCTGCCCTGCCCTCCAATGGGGTGTGGGCCTCTGTGGATGCCGCTGGCATCCTGAGAGCCATCGGAAGCCACCGCTGCAGGGCTGGGGGGCCTGGGGCTGGCGAGGCCCTCTCCCCCCGGCCTCACCAGGCAGCGCTCTGGCCGCCCCAGCACCTGGCCGTGCGGCAGGTAGAGAGGGATTTCGCTGGGTGCTGCCTGGGCTCTGGCTCGCCTCAGAACGATCGGGGTGGAAGGGCTGAAATGAGCTCTTGAGGCCTGCGGGGCAAAACACAGCCGTGATGTCAAAGATTGCCAGCATGTGTGTAGATGGGGAAGGCACACCTCAGGCGAGGGCCCCCTCCCTCCCGTCTCCAGTGGAAAAGGATTCTGCCTGCAATGGCTGATTTCCGAGGGCAGCTCTTGGCTCAGATGGCTACCCGGGGCCTGCTGGGCTCTGCCGGGGGGCCCTGGGTCAGCTCGGCCCAAAGGCTTTTCTGGGTCTTAGGTCAGGTGGGTAGGAAGCCAATGGAGAGGCGTGGGCATTGCCCGGCTCCTGAGCCCATGATGGGAGGGCGGTGGGGCACAGAGGGGCAGGGTGCACCATAGCTTGCTCAGTCATGTCCCTACTAAGGGGTACTTTCCACCCACAGGTGTGTTCCTGAAACCAAGGCTTTTTCCTCAGCGTGGCGCCTCCTGAAGGAAGGGGAGACCTAACCTTCTGGGGTGGCCATGGGGCAGGATGGCCGTGAGGACCTCCCAGTGCCTTCTCTAAGCCTGAGGCTTGCCTGGGGGGGACTGGGAAAGGGGCTGTTTCCAACAGGCAGGGCTGGAGCCCTTGGCAAAGGGAGACCACCAAGGGGGGAGGGGGTGCCAAGGAGGGCTGTGCCTGCCCTGCCAAGAGCTCTGGCCGAGGGCAGGGCACACAGAGCAGCTCCACAAGCTCCCGTGTCTGGCTGTCCCATGCTCTCTCGTCCCCGGGGCCTGGAGCGGGCCTGGCAGGTCAAGAGGCCTGACAGACGGACAGACTCCTGGCGAAGGAATGAGTCCAAACCTGTGATTTTGGTGACGTCATTTTCGAGTCCAGGGAAATGCTGCCTCCAAGGTTCTCAGTTCCTTCCCCAGGGAACCCTAGGGGCTGTGCCTGCCCCTGCAGCTGCCAGCTCCTCAGCACCCGGGGGGCCTCCAGGGCCCAGCATGTGTCCTAGCATTTCTGCCCCACAGCCCAGCCCGGGCCCACACCCCGTAAGGCTTGCTGAGTGAGCAGGCCAGTGGCTGTGCCCAGGGTGGGGTGTGTGTGTGTGTGGGAGGGGGTGGCTGAGAAGCAGCAGGTGAGCTTCTATGGAAGGGACTCGGGAGGGGGCCTGGCTCGGGGTGCAGGTGCCCTGAAGGCGCTCAGTGTGGAAGTGGGAGGAGAAGAGGCAGCTCAGGCTCCTTACCTGAGGTGAGGGGGGACCTCTCAGAACGTAGCCTGGGACACTGTCTGCGGAGGACGCGGGGGAGGAGGAGGCAGAAGACAAGGAGGAAGCAGAAGCGGAAGGGGACGCGTCCTGTGGAGGCGGCACAATTCTCGCATAGCTCACCGGCGTGGAACCTAGAAGGAAAGACGGCGCTCTCTGTTACAGGGGCTTCGGCCTCATGTCCTCATGGACCTAGAAGGCTGGACACCGCCCCACTGCTGCAAATGCAGATGGAGGAGGACGTCAGGGATGATCTGGGCCCTGATGCCCCGGACTGGGGCTTGGAGGGACGGGGGGTAGAAGTGGCAGCACCTTGGAGAAGGGGTTTCCGGGAGGGGAGCCTAAGAACCGTGCGCTTCCCATCCACGTAAGAATACTCCCTCGAAATGAGACAGGAAGCCCGGGTGTTTCTTAGAAAGGGGCACAGCAGCTAAGGTTCCCCTAAGCCACATGGCTGGAGGCCGGGGCTCAGTCAACAAATGGCCTGAAGCCTCTGCCCACTCAGTGTGGCCCATCTGCTGGGCACAGGCCGGCAGGACCATCGGCTGGACACAGGCCGGCGGGGCCATGGGCTGGGCGCAGGCCGGCGGGGCCATGGGCTGGGCGCAGGCCGGCGGGGCCATCGGCTGGGCGCAGGCCGGCAGGACCATCGGCTGGGCGCAGGCCGGCGGGGCCATCGGCTGGGAGCAGGCCGGCGGGGCCATGGGCTGGGCGCAGGCCGGCGGGGCCATCGGCTGGGCGCAGGCCGGCGGGGCCATGGGCTGGGCGCAGGCCGGCGGGGCCATCGCTGGGCAAAGGCCAGCAGGGACACTGCCAATGAAGTGCTCTCTCTCCCCCTGCGCCGGCGGCTCTCGGAGGACGTGGTTAGCCCGAGGTTTAAGAGACAGAGGGAAGGCGGTTATCTGAGCATCGGCTCATTGGAAGCACGTGGAGTGAGTTCGTGCCAAGCCCGTTGGTCAGGGACAGGTCCCTGCAGGGGACACCTCAGAGCAACAGGAGGAAGGAGTGCAGCCCAGGCCCAGCCTAACTCTGAACTGTGGGAGCTGACGTCATTTAGGACTGGATAGCAGAATCTGACAGCTGTAGCCTGAGGTCAGTCCCATTCCCTCTCACTTTCTCGTGAGTGCACACAGGCTCACATGTGCGCGCACACACTCACACACACACACACACACCCAAACACATACACTCACACACACTCTCTTACACACATACAAATACATACACTCACACACGCTTACATGCACACACTAACACACACGTACACTCACACACACTCTCACACACAAACACCCTAGGAACCTGCAATCTAGAACTGCAAGCATTCTGTTTCCATATTGAGCCATCTCAGTAATCTGCCCTCCAAGGGGCTTAGAAAAATCTGTGCTGTTTCTGACTTCCCCACTCAGCCCCTGACCTGGGGGCCTGGCCAGCTCTTCCTCGAACCCTCCTCCCAGGACCACTGTTTCCACTACCCACTCCTGTGGGCTCCTGCGGACCCTCCGGTGTCCAGACTTCCATTTCAGCTCGCTTCCTAACTCAGCACAGTCCCCAGCCTCGCTGTCCCCAAAGTTTTGGGCAAGAGGCTCCTCCTCTGGGACTACCCAGACTAGGCCGAACACAAGTCCTGAGCGAGGAAGCGTTCCTTTAAGACCATTGTCACCGGACCACACAGGGGGCTCAGCATCCCCCCTGCTCTCCTCACACGCAACTAACTGCAAGCCTGTCAGAGCCGCACCCCAGGCCTGGGTGCCGAGAAGGTGCCAGCCCACACGCGTGGCCAGCGAGTGCCCAAAGGGAAGCCCCAGAAGCATCAGGGCAAAGGTCACTTGGGGGAACAGAGCTGAGGTGTCGGGAAGGAGCTGCTGGGGAGAGAGACCCCTGGCTGCTGGGAATTGTGCGGGGGAGGCTGCCACTAGCCTCTTACTCAGCCCCCCACCTCGGCCCACGGACCTCCATCCCAGCCCGCAGATGGTTCGAGCCTAAAAAGGCAAAAGCTGTGAGTCAGTTGTTGCCTTGTTTCCTGGGCTCTGCTTGCCAAATTCCTGCCAAATTCCTTCTCCTCCTCTTCCTTGCCCCCTCATTCTCCTCCCTCTGCCACCTCCTGAGTCTAACTCCCAAACTTGTCTCAGCGTCCCCGCGGCTCAACACACTGCCTTTTGTTCCCCCGGGGAGCTCTCCCGGCACCTTCTGACACAGAGCCAGGGACAACTGGGCTTGGCTGTTGAGAAAGCTTGGGGTTCACAAGGTCATGACCTGGGAGCTGCTCCCTCTTTTTTCCCCTCTAATCCCCACCCTCATCCCAGCGAGTGGGGTCTCTCACTGCACACGTTCCTCAGGCACTGTCTGCAGGGGAGCATGGGGAGGGCTGGGGAGGGCTAGACAAGGTGGAGTTAACAAAGCACCGGCCATTCCAGCTGCTGCCTGGGGGCCAGGGATTGAGGCCAGAGCAGAGCTGGAGGTGACAGGGAATGCACTGCTCCAGGGGGCTGGTGTCTTGGGGCTCCCTCAGAAAACGGCAAGGAGCCCCACCTCCTTTACATCCACACCAGCTGCCTGTCACTGAGCAAGTCTCTTAAAACCCTCAGTTTCCTCCAGAAATCTATTGCTGTGTCAGGGAAGGCGGAAGGAATTAAATGAGATAAAAAGAGGTGCCTAGTGCAGGAGGCAAACATCACACAGAACTAGGAATCCCATCCCTCTCCCCGTGCACATGGGTGGTGTCCGATAAGAACACCGCTGAACCGCTAACCTATCCCAGAGGGGGCTGCACACTCTCACGGAACCCCGTCACTCTCCTCATCAGCTCAGATCCTTCCTGCTGACCCTTGCTTCTCATGAACACCTGGCATGGCCCAGGCAGGGCTACCCTGCCCTGTGCAGGGGCCTCAGCTCCCTTGCAAAAGGGTTTGATGAGCCTGGATTACAGCCCCACCTCCCGCTTGGACCAGTGCCTTGCCTCTGGGCCCTCTGGCATTGATGACCTTTCCCCTTGATCCCAGTGGTCATTCTGGTGAACATGGCCAGCTGGCGGTAGCGGTGGGGGGGGGGGGGGGGGGTGCCAAGCGCAAGCACACAGAACCAGCCTTTCCGGGGCAGTGAGTGGACAGAGGAGGTGGTGCCTCATATTCTGCTCCCTCCGATAGAACCAGCCTTGCCCGTTGGTGTTTCCTCCTGGGCAAAATGAAAATGACCTAAAAGATAGCTCTAGTGGCTTTTGGCTCTGGGGATTTTTAAAAAGACTGGGACTGCAGGGTGCAGCTTTGGCTCAAAACCTCCCAAAGTCTTGGAGCGCCCTCTAGGCGTGGCAGCATGAACAGGCCTAAACCCATGTGTTTCATTTGTTCCTGCCCTTGGTCCTGCCTGCTTGTTCCCTGGTTTGGTCATTCATTTGTTCACTCTTCATTCATAAGTTCGTTCATTCATTCATTCATTCAAGGAAGACTTTGTGCCTCCTTTGAGCCAGGCTCATGCTAAGCACTAGGCCCACAGAAATGATTTGAACTCCAGGCCTGCTCTCAATCAGCATTACCCAGACCTGCTATCACTGGGATTACAAAAGACAGGGCTGAGGTCTCCAGGCTGTGCCTCCTTCAGCAGCCTGGCCCTGCTGGGAGGGCCCCCACCAGACTCCCAGCTCTCAGGATAACCCCTTCACTGGTGGCACTCAGTACAGTAGACGGGAAGCACTGGGATGGAATCTTCACTCAAACAGGCCCACCCATGGAGGCAGAGGTCCCACGCCAGAGAGGGGTTGTGGTGGAGGAGTAAATGCGATGCCTGTGGAAAAGGCCTGGGCCAGGGCTTCCCTAAACAGTAACTGGCTCCTTCCCCTCACACTCACTTGCCTGGGGCTGTGGGGTGACTCAAGAGTTACTTTGGGTCGTCCCAGGTGAAGTGCCCTGCCCAGGTGTGCAGCCCTGACCCAGATCCAGTGGCACCCATGTCCCAGCCTGACCCGAGGGAGAGGCTGCAGGGCTGGGGGCTGCTGGGAGAATGACTCACTGGCCAGGAGTCGGCACTGACTCAGAAGGAGCACTATGTTCCAACTGCAGCAATGCTTCATTTTTAGAAACTCTTGTCTAACCCAAGGCTTTCCAGGTTCCGTCTCTACTAGAGCAAGGCCCAGCGAGGGTGTGTCGGGGCAGGAAGGGGTGGGAAGCAGGGATGAACTTGGAATCAGAAGAGTTCCTGCCCCTCTCTCAGGCGCGGAGAGGGGATTGCAGTTCCGTAATAGCTGCAGCCCTGGGATGCTGTGCAATTGTATGTGGTACCTGCGCCTCCTAGTGAGAGCCTGCTGCCTTGGCATCCACCACAGGCCCTGGTCCCTACCCACCCTGCTCTTCCCTGGGATGCGAGGATCACGGCCTGCTCAAAAAAAGGACAGGGTGTGTGTGTATGCATGGCTTCCCTCATTGTATTGCCCCTGACTGCATGAACTTAAACTGATGCCCCCAGCCCAACTCCAGGGCGCTGAGTCAAAACATATGGTGACCCTGGGCCTCTGTGTCCTCGTCCTTGTTTCAAAAAGTTTGAGCTGATGTCATAAGGCCCCTTCCAAGTGTGACTGAGTCCTCTGGCTCTGTGACTCTGGACTCGGGAGTGAAATATGGTAGCAACCATACTTGGGTAAAAACTGCTGTTTGAATTTTAACCCTGCTATTCTGGCTTCGGCACTCGCTTACTTGCTTAAACAATAGGGGAGCTGCCTCAGCTTCCAGATGGAGACCTGGAGGCTAAGGCAGTTTTCCTGTGCCTGTGGACCAGGACCACAGGAGATTGATTCTCACGGACTCATTAGCTTCAGGAGTAGAAACTGCAGATAACCTTTAGAGATTAACCGCTCAGGTCTGCTTCTGTACTATCTGCTGTCGCAAGATAGGGCCACATTCCAACGTCCAGCAGGATGTGGCTGGGAATGACCCTGTGGGCCGTCCCCAGCCTTTAGAATTTAGGATTTAGAACAAAGGAAAATTCTTGTGGTTTGGACCTTTAAAAGGATTGCCTACACCTGAAACAGTGCAGTCGTGAGTGTGGCCACCTGTGTGTCATGCTCTCGCAGCCATCCTGGCCAGTTCAATAAATGCTTGCCTGCTTTTTTTAATCAATCATCAGCCTCTGGTGGTCTTATTTTGAACCCAGGGTTCGACCCCACAACAGGGAGCCTATGGGAAAGGGGTCCCAAATCCCTCAGGAAATGCTTCCTCAAGTCATCAGTGGACATAGGGTCAACCTTCGATTTCTGTCCTTGCCCCTCATATCCAGGAGGCCAGGTCAGAGGTTGTGTAGGGAATGAGGACAGCTGCTCCTGAGAATCAATCAGAGAATTCTCGGCCCCCTCACCCCATCCCCACCCCCTCCCAGCCCCAGAGAGCCCATGACTCACTTGGCGGGCACGTTCTTCTCCAGCTCTGGTATTTGCTGAGACTTGGGGACTGGAGGCTGTTGGCCCGCTGCAGAGCTGTAGTGGGGAAAAGCAAGGCAGGCAGGGTAGGAAGGGAGGAAGAGTCTGTTAAACATGTAAACAAAAGTGTGTGTGTGTGTGTGGGGGGGGGGTTCTTCTACGGCCATTTACCAAAAGTGAATTGGCTAATGATCATAATTGACTGCACCCTCCTGACCCAGCACACACCCCCATTCACTCATTTATCAAATATTTATGGAGACACTGCTATGGGACAGTCCTGCCACCTTTTAGAAAATGCCTCAAATTGTGAGCCATTGTTCTAAGTGGCCCATCATTAACAAGCATACATATGTGTACATGTTTGTATGCCTACATGTATACACATATACACATACTGTATACACACATGTATGTGCGTTTGTTTTTAGCAGAGCAGCTCCTCAGAGCTGAAGTCTCACAGCAATGCAACCTGGAAGCTGTGGGAGCTCTGTCCACTCCCCCTTCCCCTCACAGCCCTGCGAACCCTCTGGGAGGTAGTTCTAATGGAACCTTTGGCAATCCATTGCCATGAAGGTCCTCTTGGCCTCGGTTCCAATGGAAACACTTCAGGAGGCTGTGGATGGTGCCCCGAGGACCCTCCGCCCAACTGGGCCGTGAGGATTAGCCGAGCACAATGACCGTCACCTGCAGAAGAGAAATCCCACACGGGGCTGGCCCACAGATGTGGCCTCGGGCTCCAGGTCCCAGGGGCAGTTTCATCCCAGCCTTGAGAGAAAGGATGGGGTGATGCCTGCCTGAATGCACACACAGGTGGGTCCAGGAGGCATGGAAGAAAGGCCGTGGGAGTGATGGGGCTCGTGAGGAGTGTGGGGAAGGAGCGAATGCAGGCCTCTCTGAGCCCAGAGCCCGGTCTCTCTGTGTGAAGACCTGGATTCCACTCACACTTCCTGCTGGTGCTGAGCTGGGTGACACTCACACTAGCCAGGCTGCACAGCACAGCACAGGCGTCAACCTCTGCCTGGGGGCTTCCTTCCCTCAGCACAGCCCCTCTGGTCCTGGGTACCCTCCCGCCCTGCTCCCCTTGGAGACCCTGTGAGCCTGCGCCTCCGAATGGTGGGCCCCCATCCCACAGGGCTATTCATACCACACCCTTGGGTCTGAGGGGGGTCTGTGTGGGCAGGCACGGGGTGCAATCTCCCCATCTCCCCTTCGTAAGATGAACAGTCTGCCTGCAGCCTGGGTCCACTTCCTCTCACCAAGTGCCGGTCAGCGTTTCCCAGGCTGGGAGTCTCCCCACAAGGAGTTTCTGCTGACCAGCATCAACCTCCCAGTCAGCTCACTCAAGAAACAGAGGAGCCTGACCGTGTGGCTCAGTAGCTCCATGGGTTGGGCTCGGCCCTCCTGTGTGGGAGCATCTGGGGCGCTGACATAAAATGCAGACACGGACCCCACTCTATACCCACTGAACCTCAACCTCTGCAGGTGGGAGGGCAGAAATGTGCCTTTGAAACCAGATTTGTGAGAACTACTAACACCAGGTGTCTTAGGCCGGTGGTCGGCAAACACATTAGTCCACAGAGCCAACTACCAACAGTACAACCACTGAAATTTCTTTGAAGAGCCAAATTTTTTAATCGTAAACTTTCTTCGAACACCACTTCTTCAAAATAGACTCGCCCAGGCCGTGGTATTTTGTGGAAGAGCCACACTCAAGGGGCCAAAGAGCCGCATGTGACTTGCGAGCCGCAGTTTGCCGACCACGGTTTTAGGACAACAGCACTGAGCGTTTTCTACAGCCTCGATAATGGGGGGCTTAAGTTCCATTGCAAACCATCCTCTGGCTCCAGGCCAGAACCCCGAGGTGGCAATGGGTTCCTTGGGGAGCTGAGGGCGTCCCGATTTGTGGTAAAGTGTACACCACATACAACAACGCTGTTTGCCATTATTTTGTCCTTCATATTTTAATGCTTTCCCACTTTTAAATACTGATCTTAATATTGTGACTGTAACCTGGAAGATCCAACATTATCTTTTTTTTTTTTTTAATCATCAGGATCATAAAGCTATTATAGAATAGCTACACTCCATACCCTGCCAAAGTGATTATGTTTTGTGTTTTTAGATGAACAATGATAATAATCCGGATACACTGTCATTTTTGTCATCTTGAAGTGTGGAGTTTAGTGGCGTTAAGGACATGCCTACTGTTGTGCGACCATCCCCACCACCCATCTCCAGAACTTGTTCCTCACCCCAAACTGCAGCCTTTTACCCTTACACAACAATACCCCACCCATCCTCTTCCCCGGCCCCTGGCAGGCACCATTCTACTTTCTGCCTATGAATTTGACTAGTCTTGGCACCTCCTAGCAGTGTAACTCATGCAATACTTGTCTTTCTGTGTCTGGCTTCTTTCACTTAGTGTAATGACTTCAGTATTCCTTCCTGTTGCTGCACAGTATTCAGGCTGAGTGCCATTTCAAAGTGGCGACAGCACACTTGGTTTCTCCATTCACCTGGGCCATGGGGCCGCTTCTTCCTTTTGGCGACCGTGAATAACGTGCTATGAGCAGTGTGGCGTACACCCCATGATTCTTTTTAAAGCTTCGCCTGGTCTTGTCCAGCGTTTCCTTGGCTCGCCTCTGAACCACATACTCAGGTGAGGTTGGGATTAATAAAGCTCCCTCAACACGCACCACATGATGTCGACGCTACAATATCTAGAAAAGCGATAGACTCGCCACAACCAGCAACACAAATCACATGCCAATGTGGTTTGCCTAGCAACGATCAAAACCAGGGTGGATGGAGACGAAATCGACAGAGGATTGCTTGAAAGTCATGCAGGCTAGCCACTTTTCTGTCTATTCTATTCTTAATCCTGGCATGAAATGGGGCTGTCAGAAACAAAATGCTTTGGCCACATTACCTTGTTCTCCCAACCACTCCCAGGGGAGAATCGCTCTTGCTGGGAGGCGGAGTGAAATAGCCTCGAGAAAACTGTGGCTGCCTATTTTGCAGAGCCATTGCTTAAGACATGATCTAATGCCTCTCTCAGGATCATCTCTTGGGTCGGCAAGTAAGTAATTGCGGGTTTCACACATATATGGCTTCAGTTGAATTTTTAGGTTTGCAGACATAGTACAAATGTAAAACACATTTTGTTATTTGATAGTTGGCTATTCAGCTGTTAATCAGTAAAAAAAGTTTTTTGATCTGTTTTGTAGTTTTCGTTTGGCGTTCGTTGAAAAATGGAAAATCAAAAGGAACATTTTCGTCATATTTTGCTTTTTTATTTCCGCAAAGGGAAAAACGCATCGCAAGCTCATAAAAAGTTATGTGCTGTTTATGGTGACGAAGCCTTAAAAGAACAGCAGTGTCAAAATTGGTTTGCCAAATTTCGTTCTGGTGATTTTTCACTCAAAGATGAAAAACGCTCTGGTCGTCCAGTTGAAGTTGATGACGCCCTAATCAAAGCAATAATCAATTCGGACTGTCACAGTACAACACGTGAGATTGCAGAGTAGCTTCATGTATCACATACATGCATTGAAAATCACTTAAAACAACTTGGCTATGTTCAAAAACTCGATACATGGGTTCCTCACGAACTGAAAGAATCACAGTTAACGCAACGCATTAGCAGCTGCGATTTGCTAAAGAAACGTAATGAAAATGATCCATTTTTAAAACGACTGATAACTGGCAATGAAAAATGGGTTGTTTACAACAATATCAAGCGGAAAAGATCGTGGAGCAGGCCAGGTGAACCAACTCAAACAACATCAAAAGCTGATATTCATCAAAAGAAGGTTTTGTTATCAGTTTGGTGGGATTACAAAGGAATTGTCTACTTTGAACTCTTACCACCCAACCGAACGATCAATTCTGATGTCTACATTGAACAACTAACGAAATTAAACAATGCAGTTGAAGAAAAGCGGCCCGAATTGACAAATCGAAAAGGTGTTGTATTCCATCATGACAATGCAAGGCCACACACATCTTTGGTCACTCGGCAAAAATTAATGGAGCTTGGTTGGGATGTTTTGCCACATCCACCATATAGTCCTGACCTTGCACCATCTGATTACTTTTTGTTTCGATCTTTACAAAACTCCTTGAATGGTAAAAATTCCAATAATGATGATGATGTCAAATTGTACCTGATTCAGTTTTTTGCTAATAAAAACCAGAAGTTTCTTGAACGTGGGATTATGATGCTGCCTGAAAGATGGCAAAAGGTCATTGATCAAAATGGGCAATACAGTACAGAATAAAGTTATTTAGTTCCATGAAAAAATTGTCTTTGATTTTTAAAAAATCCGCAGTTACTTAGTTGCCGACCTAATATTTGATATGAGCTGGGAAATTTCTAAAGAGTGAAGCATTAGAGAAAGTAGTACCTGCTCTGAGACCTGCTACTGCTGTGAACCAATATATTTTTTCCCCTCGTGAACAATGTGAATAAAAATTATCTATTTCCTTTTTAACTCGTGCAGCCAGGAAATTCAGAATCAAATTCACGATTCCATGAGAGCAACTGTTTAGGACCATGATCATCCTCTCTGGGGTCTCGACCCCCTCATCTAGTTTTGTTAACCCGGATCTCGAGGCTTTATCTCTCATGTATAGAAACAGACAGTTTTGTGTTACATCATTCTGGTAGGTTGGCTAAAATCACTTGGTAACTGAGGAGAAAGGAAAAATGGAGGGAAAGAGGGAAAGGCAAGCAGGGTTCATTTTTTGTTGTTGTTGTTTGTTTTTTTGAGAGGGAAATTCTTATAATTCCTGTGTCCATGTAACCTTTTTCTTAATATATTTCTTTATTGATTTCAGAGAGGAAGGAAGAGGGAGCGAGAGATAGAATCATCAATGATGAGAATCATTGATTAATGCCTCCTGCACACCCCCTACTGGGGATTGAGCCCGCAACCCAGGCATGTGCCCTTGGCCAGAATTAAACCTGGGATCTTTCAGTCCGCAGGCCGACGATGTATCCACTGAGCCAAACCAGCAAGGGCAGGCTTTGTATTTTTTGATGAGAAGGCTGGAGCCCAGGGAGACACGGGGGCTGACCTAGGCCAGGCAGTACCCAGACAGAGGCAGGCTGCACCCAGCTGGGCAGAGCGCAGCACTTGCTGCTCAGCAGGGGCTAAGCCTTTCTGGACAGCACCACAAAGGGTACTCAGCAAATGTGTCCTTTTTAGAAACAAGCTCACATGGGAGGGTAACCTCAGAGTTTACAGGTCTTTCTGATCCACCACTTTCACAGTGGTTCCTGGGAAACCATCCCTACCTAGGAGAATATTTCTAGGTTCCAGTGTCAATTCTGCTCACAGCCACCAGAGGGCAGTGCAGGGCAAATAGAGTTCCCGTTCTCCCAGGGCCACCAAGGCCATTGGTCCCGCTGGTGCAAGTTTCTATTAGCCTGTTCTTTCCACCCAGAGGACTCCCTTTGCTGCTGGCAGAGGAATCAAACCACTCATTCCAGGCCACCTTTATTGCAACACCCTGGGCTTCTAAGGACAACTTCTTCTTGGGGTTGCACTGCTCACTAGCTGGTAGACCTCAGGAGGCAGTCAGGCCATTTGCTCAGCTGGACACTGGGCTTCACATGACCTCAGGGCCATCTAAGGGTGAGTGGGGCCCTGTATGGGAAAACCCCTGCCTTCCAGGCACTCAATGAAAGTGCCTCTATTCTTATGGAGGTAGTTTTGCTGTGTGCCACAAGTCCCAGCATGGCCCTGGCCCTGTGCTGGCCCCAAGTAGCTGCACAGAGGCCACCTCTCTTCCTTGGGGGGCCCCCAAGGAGATGCAAAGGAGGCAGAAGGAGACTACTGCAGGCAAGAGGGCCCGGGCCTCCTCTCTCTGGCTGCCTGTGACACACAGAGACAGCTGGACCCCTGCACCTTCCTATGTGAGATTCCTATGATGAAGGAGGTGGGCCTGGGTCACCTGCACATGCACCATAGCCCCCCAAAGTCCCAGCCCCACTGCCTCCCGAGCCTGCGGGTCGTATCTCCTGTCTCAGGCTCCTCCACAGGTAAAACTGGCTGTGGGGCTCTCTGCTCCTTCCCCGTCCCAGGACCCAGCAAGCCTGTCCCTGGGCAGGCAGGCTCTCTGCTCACCATGCAGAGCTTGGGGCTCCTCGGAGCCCTGTGCAGAGGCGGCCCTGCTCGGGGGCTCCCTCAGGGAGCTGTGGCGGCTGAGGGGCTCCCTCAGGCAGATGTGGCGGCTGAGGGGCTCCAGCGGGGTTGGGGGGTCCGGCTGCTGGGATCTCTCCTCACAGGGCTCCATGCTGGAGGCCTCGCTGCTGTGGCTGCTGCAGTTCAACTCCGCATCAGAGCTGGGGGAGGGGAGAGAGAGCGGATGATTGGGGAGCCCTGCCAGTCACCCCCAAACCCACATCGTGCCCTGCCCACCACTGCCTCCAGCAGACCGTGGGTTCTAGGGTGTGTGTGGCGGGGATGGTTAGTTTTCTCTGTACCCCGCTCCAGCCTCAGGCTTTGTTATGGGTCGCACTGTGCTCCCCAAAATTCATACTAAGTACCGGGGACCCAGAGCTGCACATTGGGTACAGCATCCACCGAGAGGCCATCTAACCCTTAGCACGGAACATGACTGCATTTAGAGGTAGGGTCTCTACAAAGGTAATTAAGTTAACATCAGGACATTAGGCTAGGTCTTAATTCAATGGGACTGGTGTCCTTTCCAAGAGGAGGACATTAGGACCCAGACAGGCGTGGTAGAAAAATGTCCCCAGAACAGGATCAACATCCGCATATGAACTAAGGAGAGGAGCCTGGATCCCTCCCACACCCTCGGAAGGAGCCAACTCTGCCAACACCTGGACCTTGGACCCCCCAGCCTCTGGAACGGAGAGATTAAGTCTTGGTCATCTGAGCTACCCAGGCTGTGCTGCTTCATGGCAGCCTTAGCCATGGACTCAGGCACGGGTGTGGGTCCGAGCAGGAGGAGAAGCCCAGCCAATGTGCAGTGAAGTCCTGGCGTGGAGGCTGGTCCCCTCACCCTCACCCATCCTGGGCATGCTGGTAAGCTCTCTGGGCAAAATGAGCTTGTCCTAAACCTTCAGATACGGACTACTGCTTGCTCCCCGGTAATGGGTGGGGGATGGGAAGGACTACCTGGGGTGGGAAGTGGCTGTATGGAACCTGGGTCTTACACGACCAGCAGGAAGTCAAATGGCAGGGGAACGGAAGCAGGTGTCCGCAGATGGAGGACAGCCCAGGCAGGTCCCAGGGTGAGAGAGTGCAGGAGTGCAGCCCCTTGGGCAGTGACACATTAGGCAATAGATGTATTTACTGTCTATATGGACACCCAGGGTGCTTCTTCTCGTTAGCTCACTGCCCCTCATCCATCTGCGGGCTTTGCTAGACTGTCTATCCACCTGACTGCGCAAGCCCACAGGTCATGGCCTCCTGGTCCTGTTCACCAGTTAGCCCTGAGGTGGGCCTGCGATGTGGGTGGTGCCCAATGCAGAGGCCTAGCCAGGAGGCCCACCATGGAGATGGCCTCTCGGTGGATGCTGTACCCAATGGGCAAGCAGCTCTTGGTCCCTGGCTCCAACCTCACCTTCTCCTTCAGATGGACCAACGTGGTTGCCTTTGTCACTTGAGCTAGTTTGAGCTGCTCTACGTGATTTACATATTAATTCTTTGATCTGACAACTCCCGATGAGACAGGTGCTATGATTGTCCCCATTTTACAGAGGAGGTCATACTGCACGTAAAAAGAGAGGGGACCAGCTTCTGAATGCTGTCACTCTCCCAACCCATCCTGCCTCACCCTGCAGCGGCCTGAGCATACCTGCTGTCGTCATCACTGGTGACCAGGACACGCACAGCCAGCACGTCCTGCCCAGCCACGCCCTCCCCGGGGCTGATCCTCACGGAGGTCCACTCGGAGGGCGGGGGAGAGGTGGCTTCGCCTTCCACATCGCCGGACTCTGGCTGCGGGACGCTCTTGGGCTTCTTGGGGGAGGTTGGCTCGTCTGCTGAGAGAAGAGGGTCTAGAGAGACAGAGGCATGGACAGCCCTGCAGGCACCTGCCCCCCTGCAGAGGCTGGACAGGCTTCGGGCAGGGCTTGTGTGTCCCTGGTCCTTCCCTCCCTCCCTGGAACAGAGCTGTGCTTTGTTCTGACCTTGCAGTGGGTCTCACTGGAGTAGGTGGGTGGGTCTCCCTGCTCAGTTGACGAGGAGGCTTGCTTTGACCAGTAGAAATTAGTAGATGCAGTGTGACTGGTGGCCTTAAATAAGCCTTGTTTTTTTTTTTTTTGTTTTGTTTTTGTTTTGTTTTTTAAATACTGCCTGCTTACACTCACTCTCCTGCTCGCTTGCCATAAGGAGAGCTTGTTCCAGATAACCACTGCCCCTTCTGCCTTGGTCCCCAGTTGTGGGCATACGACACAGACCTGAAGCCAACCTGTGGCTTGGAGGCTGGGCTATTCCAAGAGAGCCTGGGCCACCCCTAGACCTGCAGCCTGAAGCGGAGCCATGCAGCCAGCCCCCAGGCCCAGCCAGCCCCCAGGCCCATCCAGCCAGCCCCCAGGCCCATCCAGCCAGCCCCCAGGCCCATGGGCAAGAGAAAGAGATGCTACAAGGCGCTGGGAGCTTGGAGGCTTGTTACGCAGAATGTCTGCAGCAGAGACCTGGCACTGTGCCTGGCTTACATCTGAGCGCAGGCACATGCACCTGAGAGAGTCAGGCGCATGATGGAGAGCTGGAGACCAAGCAGCCGTGGTCCCTGCCTTCAGGGCTCTCTTTCTGTTCCGAAGGGAGTCAGGCGTGTTCACAACGCTCTGTGCTCACGTTATCAGTGGACCATCTACGCGAGAAGCCGAGACAAGGCAGGAGGGCAGGGAGGCCCGGCTTCCCTGCAGGGAAGCTTTGTGTGGAAGGCACCCTTTTCACGAGGCTGGGGCTGGGGGACTCGGCACACACAGAGGGAAAGAGGGGTGCTGCAGGGACAGACTTCGGTGAGCAAAGCTACGTGGAAAGCTGCCTTCTCAGGGGACAGACCGTGAGTCCCTGTGGCCAGGGAAGCCAGTGGGAAACAATGGCACTGCCATCAACCAAAGGAGGCCTTGACTGGCTGGGCGAGAGCCAGTGACACTAAGGGCAGCGACTGCAGAACTGGAGATGGGACTGACCAGGTCAGGTTTGCATCGTAGAAAGATGCGAAGTTGGGCAGCAGACCCGTGAGGGGGAGAGAGACCAGTGAGGGGACCGCCAGGCAGAGAATGTGCAGCTGAGGAAGAGGAGAGTGAGGGGTGGAGGGCAGCCTGGCGGGATGAGTGGCGGCAGGCAGAGGCACCCTGGGCCAGGCTGCGGAGGCACTGGACCCCTAGCCCCAGCCACCCCGGCGTGGAGCAGCCCATGCCTCTGCTTCTCTGCTTCCTCCTCCCAGGGAGCTTTGGCTTTGCCAGGAGGGCTGAAGGTCAGATAGGGGAGGGCTCACAGTGCCTTCCTGGCTTCTGGACGGATGGGGACACGGACAGCCTCTCTCACAGCAGAGCCCAATGTCAGTGGAGGGTTGGGGGTGGGCACTGGGAGGCGGAGACTGTAGACAGGAAGCTGGTGCCTCCTCCGAGCACCACCTTGCCCAGGCTAAAGGCCCCAAAGGGGACATGCCCATCCCTCCTTCTGACCCTCCCCAGCCTGTTCCCAGCGGGTCTCTGGGGTTCAGTGCCGCTCCTCAAGCCTTATGTCCAGACCCCTCTCTTCACCCCAGGGCCCTGTCCACACGCACACCAGGAGTGCGGGTTCCAGGGCACTGGTGCTGGGACAGAGGTCACCTAATGGCAATGACACGGCAACGCGAGTCACCACCCAGTGCCCTCATGCCTGTTAACGCTCTACATCCGTCACCCCTCATCCTGGCACCGGGAAAGGTCAGGACTGTCCCCTCCATTGCACGGGCGGAAGAACGCCGAGTCCAGAGAGTAACTGAGCCAGGACTACTGCTGGGACACGAAGTGGTCCCAGGTGAGGGGCCAGGGACGGGGGTCTGCTCTTTGTCAGTCACAGGGAGAATCCAGCACTTCTGTAGGGCTGGGGCTGCAGGGAGGAGGCAGGTGGGGTGGGGGCTGAGAACAACCCAGCAGCTCTTGGGCCAGCTGCCCTGGACCTCCCCGGGGGAAGCAGGTCTGCTCAGAGCCGAGCACCTCGGTCTCCATTCAGCGCTCTGGCCAGCCACCTGCTCCTGGGGGAAGAGAGACTGCAGAGGCAGAGCCGGGCCGTATCCCAGGGAACATCACTCCCAGCCGGGTCCCAGGCCCTCTCCTGGCCAGGCCCCAGCTTCAGTCAGGGTGAGGGCCCCTGTCCCGGTTCTGCTGGTGAAATTGTTCCCGCTTCTACCCAATCCAGGACCCTGCCATTCCCCCACCACCCAACTCCCAGAGCCCGGGGGGGGGCGGGGGGGGAGGCATGATCTCCTGTGTATTGTTATTATCCCCATTTTACAGATTAGGAAACAAGCTCATGCCGCTTAGAAGGCAAAACAGAAGCAAAATCAAAGCCTCCTTCTCCCGATCAACCAAAGACTCTGCGGAGGTGGCAGACAGGCAATGTCCCGATTACCTCCAGGCTCTTCGTCCCAAGCTGTGACCCAATGCCCATAAGACCTCCTGCTGCAGGTGCCCAGTCTGAGGTCCAGCTGGGAGGCAGGCCCGCCATTCCTTCATTAACCCTACATATATTCACTGGGGCCCACTCTGTGCCAGGCACGTGCCACCTGTCGGGGGTATGAATGGCCCAAAGAAACAAAAACTCCAGCCCTTAAGGAGCTTACGTCCTAGCAAGAGGGAAACATAAACAAACAATATACTCGATCAATAAGTGACTTACATAATAGGTCGGAGGCGATAGAGCTATGGAAAAGCTGCCTGATCAGGATGGGCGGGTCAGGAGCGCCGAGGGTGATGTCAAATGTAGCTTTCCCTGGGAGGGAGATAAGGGAGCAAAGATTTGACTGAAGGGCAGGATCAGCCAAATGGATGCTGGGGAAAGGCGCTCCTGGCAGAAGGGGACAGTACAGAGGCTCTAAGACAAAGGAGCCCAGTGTGGCTGGGACACCGTGTGAGAGAGAGCAGGAACAGAGCAGGTCTGAGTTACAGCGGCCAGACCATCATCAAGCAGAGGCCACCACAAAACTAAAGCCAAACTTAATGTCCTGCTGGCAGGTGGGGGGAGGGCTGGGGGCTCGGGCTGGGGCTGAGTGTCTGAAGGGAGGTTGGAAGATCAGAAAACTAGAGAAAAGCAGATGCTGTCTCCAGTATGTCCCCATACTGATGCCTCATCGGGTGCTCCAAGCCCCTGCTGACCTACAACACCTACAGAAAGCCGCCCTCCAGGACATCACCGGCTGCACAAAGCCAGGGAAGTGCTACCTGGAACTCAGCACCAGAGGTGATGCTGCCATGCACGCCTGATCGGGCTGCTCACCGCCATGAACTTCACAAAACCCCACGCCACTGAGCCAACGTCAAGGGCTGAAGTCAGAGTCCAGGCTGTTCCCGTGTGCCAGGGCTGCCCTGGAGCGGCACCTGGCTCCTGGCTGGGACCCATGGGACGCTCTGTTCCCTTACAGTGAAAGATCCAGCTCTAGTTCCCCTCCCTGGCACCAGCCTGGAGGTGGCCCGGAGCGGGGAGCGTTTACGAGATGCTGCACATGAAGTGCTGGGCCCCGTGCCTGGCAGCGAGGGAACGCTGTCAATCACAGCTGGCCTAGGGCAGGAATTATGTCAGGGATTAAAGGAAAAGCCGGACACGGGAATGAGTTCACAGACACCAAGGGGAACAGCCCACCTGCTCTGCTTGGCCCATTGGAGTTGCTTACTATTCTGTGTCTTTGGCTGGGTTATTCCTTTAGTGCCAGTCCCCTGGGGTAGGGTTCCTGGGCTGAGAGATCAGAGCCCGTTTAGGAATCTTAATAATGGTTGCCATATTGCTTTCCAGAAAAGACTGTCCCATGGATTTGTACTCCATACTAGTTACTAAAGTTCATGCATTTTTTCTCTCTCTCACAATCTATTTTACTTTTTTTTCTTTACCAATTTAGTGGGCACAGCATAATTTGTTCACATTCCTTTTAAATGCTTGCTTCTTCTTCCTAGCATTTGCTTTTTAATCTGCTTGCCTGTGAGTGGTCTCTGCATAGCCTTTGCCCATTTATCATGGGGTTTTTAAATCAGCAAATGTTAACACGTTAAGTGCCATGTTGATCACTGGTGACTGACGCTATTCTTTCTGTCTGGAAGACAAAACAGGCTGGGCACTTAATGTGTTAATTGATGGCTGTGCCAAGTGCCTGCTTTGCGTGAACTTTGTTAAGTGCTATAGCTATGTGCTTCTCTGTCATCACATCTAACTCAGAATGCTTTCTCCTTCTGACTGCCTATTAAGTATTTTCATTTTTACTGTTATACTAGAGGCCTGGTGCACAAAAATCGTGCAGGAGCGGGGCCCTCAGCCCGGCCTGCACCCTCTCCAATCTGGGGGTTGTCCGAATGCCAGTTTAGACCCTCTGTGGGATCCGGCTTAAACCAGCATTCAGACATCACTCTCACAGTGATGCATCATAGAGACCTGTTGTTCCTGGTGGGTCCTCCATTGCATATTACCCTTTTCTTACATAGGATGTTGAGTTTTAAAAGTGGATATCATCAGATTTGTGTCATGTTTTTCCTATGTAATTTTTTCTGTCCATGGTCTTAAGGCTTAGAAAGTTACCACCCTAAGATCAAATCAATACTCAAGTCTATTTAATTTTACTTATTTTGATGTCAAGTTTTTAATATAATGTTTCAGGAAGAACGAATACTCTACTAAACACTTATGTAAAGTGTAATAGGCAAAACAAAAACTCCCCCAAAGGAAAAACGCTCCTTAGGTAGGCAAGGGAGAGCCCACCTGAATGGAGTGAAGTCTCCACCAGAGAGCTCCCCATAGGCCTGAGCGTGCTAATACACCTGCGGGTCTCGAAGTTGAGCGAGGACTGGCGTGACCAGCATAAAACATTTTTCAAACTTGGTGCCTGTGGGACCCTTTATTCACAAAGCACCTCTTGGAGTCTGTATTCTATTGCCACCTTTTGGAAAATGTTGCTTTAACCCAACTTCAAATAAAACTCAAAAAAATCAAAGGCAAACTCTAGGCTCCACAAGAGTGAGGACCTCTGTCTATTCACCCCCTGCTGTATTCCCAGCATGTCGAGGATGCTCGGTGTCAGTGGAGTAAACAGGCGGGTGCAGGCACAAATGAACCAAACAAATCAAGTCCGGTACACAGTCCCAAGACACACACATTCCCATGTGCAGGCAGAGGCAGAGTCTGTGTGGCTCACGGCCACATTGCTGGACCCAGCCTATATATGCCTAGACAATACTCAAACAGAGACATGACTAAAAGAATGAGTTACTTGCCTACCTCAGCCCCTGACTTCAGTCCCCAACACCTTTCTTTCGTGGGAAGGGGCACAGGATCTCACCTGGGTAAGAGGATCTCACCTCGGTCATGACCCCAGGCAGCTCTGAAGGCAGTTTCAGGCATCTGCCGCTGGGCGAGAGGCCCCGGGCCCCAGAAATGCCCCTTGAGAGGCACGCGGGCCCATGGATTCACAGGTGAGTTTCATGCCAGTGTCAGAAGCTCAGCTGCCCACAGCCTGGCACCAGCAGGCCTCCCACCCTGGAGAGGCTGGGGAGCAGGTGTCTGAAGGTAGGAAACCCTTCCTTTAAGGACAGCCTAGAGTCAGACCAGCACCTGATAGTGGCCCTGTGAGTGGAGCTGGCAGCCTGAGACACGGAGTCCTTGAGCCCTGGGGGCAGGACAGGTGTCTTAGGATCACAGATGGCCCTTTGTCGGGATGAGCACACCTGCCATGCGCCATCTTCAAACCAACGCCTGCTCCTTCCTTCTGACCTTTCGCCCATCACTGAGCTGAATCGGCACACAACGGCTGAGAGCAGCCTCCGTTACACAGGAACCCATGTGGGCATGTCAGGTCTGAGGCTCGGAGGCCTGGGAAAGTGGGTGCCCTCGGCTGCTAAGCCAGTCTAGTTCCCAGCAGCTGAGGTGACACTGATCCTCTCCAGCTATGTCCTGCATCTAGAGCAGAAAAGTACCATGAGCTTTCAAGAAGGAGATCCCAAAGCGGGGCCCAGGAGCATGGGGGATCTTTTCCAAATATTACCCTCGGGTAATATTTACGTCCAGAGTGCCCAGCGCAGCCCCAGAGAGCCCCTCGGCACCACGTGTGCAAGTTCCCACCGGCAGGTTAGGGAAGACCGGCCCCCTCAATGAATGCTCGTGTTCCAGGTCTGAGCAGCTTCCATGGCAAAGAAGAGAGGAAACGGAGGAGCTTTATAAAGAACCACATTTATTTCCATTTACAGCATCATATACCATAAATAAAGCTAAACATCGTTCGCTGTGTGCAAAATACAGGGTTCGGTGTGGCACTGGACGTGACCACGGAGGGTCACAAACATGCGCTGGGGCGGGGGGGGGGGGGGGGCTAGCTGACGAGGGGGCTGGGGTAGGGGAGGGAAGTCTTTGGTTGACACTCTATAAAGGGAGGGAGACTCTGCAAGAGAAGATGAGAGAGAGCAATGACTGGGATCTGCACGGGGGCAGTGAGGGATGCAGCATGCAGGGTGGGGCAGCCAGGCCCGGGGTCAGCGTGTCGGGGCCACGTGCAGGGCAGATGCCGCATGCAGCCTGAGACCTGAGGCCCTGGCCTGCAGTGCCTGGCACTTGGACTGTCCTGCTGCTCCAGGGAACGAGTCAGCAGAGAGAGCAGCTTTGAGCAGGCCTGGGGGTTTGGGCGGGGTATGCACAGGACCTGGCCGCTGTAGGCCTGGGGTGGACTGAATCCTTTCTCAAGGCCATCCCTAGTCTGGGGCGCAGTGGCTCTCGGACAGCTTCTGTCTCCTCGGCGGCTTTGTGAGCCATGAGAGGTAAGAGAGAGCCACCACGGCAACACTTAGCAGCCTGAGGTGACACTGACCCTCATCAGCTATGGGTGGGGCAGGCTGCAGCAGGGAAGGGGCGTGCTAGGAAAACTGCGGCATGTGGCCAAGGGCAGAGTGTGGATGGAGGGGGTGAGGAAGCTGGGCGTACTGCTTTCATCCCTCCGAAAAGGGTGGCCTCTGGTTTTGATCAAGGACATCGATGATCTCCAGATCAGAACCAGTTGAAGCTGGTATGCACGAGCTTTTTCAGAGGCTCCTAGGCAGAGGTGTTCTTTTCACAGGTGACCGAGCCCCCCTACGGCACTGTCTCCCGTCAGAGCCAACCCTCCCAGGAAAGTTAGCGGTTTGGTTTGGCTTAGTCAATGCAACCGGCAAAGCATGCGAGCAAGCCACAGAGGGGCAGGTGGGCATGCACCTGGCGGGGCCGGGCTGCCGGCTCCCAGGTCAGTGGAGTCGGAAACAGCTTTGGCGCTGAACACCGCCCCACGCTGTTCACCCACCATGCCACCCAAGGAGTCGTTAGTACACAAGACGCTTGCAGTGAGCACAACCAAGGCCGCGGCGGGAGGACGGTGCAGAAAGCGGCGTAGGGGTTAGTCAGCCCCACTCTCTGAAAATCCGCAAGAAAACCAGTCACCTCAGATAGCAGAAGTGTGTCAGCCAAGAAGTGGGTGCAGCACTGGAAGGCTGAAAGGAACTGACGGCCACAGTGCAAGGTTGGAAAGAGAGAGACAGAAACGAGAGTTTAGTTTTGTTTTTTTGGGGGGTGGGGGAGGAGGGGGAAAGGAAAACGACCGACAACGAGAGGAGACGTGGGAATCAAGGGAAACAAGGCAATCGTTTACAACGGGGACACTCCCCCACACGCTCACGGCTTGCTCCGGACAGGGGAACCTTCCTGGTGGTGCGCAGCCCATCCCTGCAGCAGTGGGCCCGTGTGGTTGGCATCTGCACCCACGGCCCCCATGTCCTCTCGGCCCTGGTTTTACTCCAGTGTCCAGTGTCTTATAGTCGCTCTTGAACCCATTGTGGAGGCTTAGAGCCCCGCCCCCACCCCCACCCCCACCCCCTCAGCCTGGGATCCACTGTGTGTTCGGTGCTGCCCACCAGGAAGGTTCAAAGTCACAGAACATACAGACTGACAGGCACACCCTGTCTCACCAGAGGAATGCAAACATGTCCCTTTAGGGCCACCCGTGACCTTCTCGGCGATTCTAACTGTGGCTCCCGGAGCCCGCACAGGGCTCCTCGGCCTGCCCTGCGCTGACGGGGACAGTGACACCGCTGAGCGTGTGTTCTCACGGGCGGGACCCAGAGAGCCTGCCTTCTGGAATCAAACATACAGTGACTCGAGGACTCCTCCCGCCACGCTGAACGTGACAATCCCAGCACAGCGTTGGGAAAACACAATGCAAGTCATCGGACTGAGAACAGGCTCCACCAGGACTGAGGTGTCGGTCCCCACGGGCGTGGCCTCAGCCATCCCCCGTTCTCCCCGAGGACTTCAAGGAAGTGTTTGTAGAAATGCCTTCCCCCTTCTCACCCTGTAGGAACGGGCCATCTCCAAGCCCTCAGGAGCTCCTGCTCCAAACCCTCACCTGGTTCCACCCCCACGTGGACTTGAGGAGATAGATCTCTAGGGGGACAATGTGTGGAAGTGTGTCCGGCTTGGCAACTCTAGCTACACGGGGCAGGGCAGGGCCTTTTTCTGTCAGCCTCTCCCTTGTCCCACCGGACCCAGCAGCTGTGCATGTCCAGGCAACGTGGCGCGGGCAGCTTAGGCCTCCTCTGGACGCTCAGAGGGAAGAATGCAGGTAGGCCAATGCTTGGTTTTGCCCCTAATAGGATATATTTCTTTGCATCAGTCAATGTACAGCTTCCACTCCCAGCCTTCCCTGCCAATCAAGACACGGGGGACCTTCTCTCTGGAGGTCTTATGCATTCCTTTCCTGGGACAGCGTGAAAAAAAAAATGGTTTTGGACTGCTTTGACCAAATATGCACATGCCTGGGTTGCCAGCTCGAGTGGCTAAGCAGCCAGCACGTCTGCAAGCAGTGCTTGCTTCCCAGAAATATTACCCTGAGGTGCTAACAGATGCCCTCAGTCCCAAAGGACAGGACGGAGAGGGCAGATTCCTCCTTCAGCCTGACCATGAAGGATCCTGAGGGGCCTTGGCTCAAAAGGGAGCCTGGGCTGGGAGCCTGATAAGGAGCCCCAGGGGTGGGGGCTTTGGGTCCAGGCCGCCTGCTGACCCAATGGGGCTCGGTGGGGTCAGGTGCCAATGGGCTTTTCTGCAGTGCTCGGTGGTGGGCAGGGAAAATGCTTGTTTGTAGCAATTGCACTAAACCCCAGGGTTCTCTATCATTTGTTTGTAATTTGGGATGGGAGGTGGGGTTTTACATCAAAACAAGGGAGCAAAACAGTCTGAGAGGGAGGACACAGAACAGCCAGCTACACACTGCCATGTGCTTTGCACGCTTAATTCTACATGATTCTCCTACTCTTCTCTTCTAACATGAGTATGCTTCCATGTTGCAAAATAATTGCCCCCCTCTCCCCTTGACAAGTGGCATCCGGGTACATAAATCGAGAGGCCCTGGTCAGGAGATGGCACGCTCACTTTTGCTAACATAAAGCCCAAACCTGTAACGTGGCAGGCAATGACTATTACTGCAACTGACGGGTGTTGAAGGGGTTTGTCCTACCAGTTATAAACTTCTAACCCGTGTTTCAAAATTTCAACACGCATGGTAAAAAAAAAAAAAAAATGCTTGTTCTTGGATTATTAAAAATTAAATATTGAAATGTAAACCTAGAAATACAGTTCACTTTGGTATAAAAGAAATGCAGATCTGTAAAAAACATCCTTCATGTCGCGCTGGCCCCAGCACCCTGACAAGGCTGGCGCGGGCGGCCAGCTCTTTGGCTTTCGCAAACACGTGGCCATCTGCCCTTGGGGCAGCGCCCATCAATAGAGCTTGCCGGGGAAGTGCCCGAGCACCCAGTCGCGGATGCTCTCGAGGGACTCCTCGGACTCCCGGTACATGGAAGCCAGGACCTCGGAGAGCACCCACAGGAGGGGCAGCCCGAGGCTCAGGAGCTCATACGTGAAGCAGTAGTTGTAAGCATTGTCCCTGAAATGCAGGCCGAGGGCGCGCAGGAGTCCCCGGATCCAGTTAAGCAGGCTCCGGGGGAGGTGGAGCAGGCCCCAGGGCAGCCTGAGAGGCCAGCTTAGCGCCTTCCTAAAGGAGGAGGTGGTGATACCTGGGGGGCTGCCCGTTGCGGGGCCCAGGGCAGCGGCTGCACAAGAGCTTTCTGTGGGAGGTTCTTGCCGAGGGGCTTCGTGCTCCGGCCACATTCCCGCCTCCTGAGAACCATCAAAGAGAGGCAGTGAGTACACGATTCTCCCACAGGAACCCTCTGGCAAAGCAGACAGAGAGAGCCAGTAAAAATAGAACTTGAGCTTTGACCTATGAACCAGGAGGTCACGGTTGGATTCTGGCCAAGGGCCCATGCCTGGATAACAGACTCGATCTTCGATCTCCAGTGTGGGGCATGCAGGAGGCAACCGATCAACGATTCTCTCTCATTGATGCTTCTGTCTCTCTCTCCCTCTCCCTGCCTCTCTGAAATCAATAAAAATACATTTTAAAACATTTGAGCTTACTATAGCAACAAAGTCTAACCTATTCTGGTGCGCTCTCTCTCTCTCTCTACGAGACAAGCGGTTATATAGACTTATATATACAATATCTACATTAGAACTTGGCAGAACCAGCCTCAAATAATCTCATGCCCATGCACTGCCGAAGGGGCGCTGACCATGGGCACACCTTTCCTGGGGGACAGATTGATCACGGGGCTCACAATCCTTTACAACACACGTCCTTTGACTCTAATCACATTTCTAATCATCTGTCTTAAGTGAATAATTTGAAATATGGATAAGTATGCATGTGCAAAGATGTTCACTATAAACATAAGATAAATGTGTTAAACAACATGAACATTCAACAATATGGGAGTCACTAAATAAATTATTGACCATGTCTTTTAGGCACCCAATTCTGTGCTCTAAAAGGAGTTGTAATGTCATGGGAAACTGTAGCGGTAGGATTCTGACCAGATACAATTCTTGCACAGAGGAAGTCTGGGAGGAAGCACCTGTCACAAAATCACTGTTTTCTCATGATAGAGTGGCAGTGGGCGCTTTAACTTTCTTTATGTATCTAATTAACTTATCCACTTTTTTCTGCATTGAGCCTAGATTAACGCGTTATTGGGGGGCAAAAAACTGTCAGTGGTGGCTCTGGGCTGGTAAGCCATGGAGGTATTTGCTAAGAGCTGCCAGAGGGGGCACTATAACAAGCCTGTCCCTCATCACATTGCTGATTTCCAAGGGCCAAGGGCCGTGGTTGGCAAACTGTGGCTCGTGAGCCACATGCGCCTCTTTGGCCCCTTGAGTGTGGCTCTTCTACAAAATGCCATGGCCTGGGCTAGTCTATTTTTAAAAAGTGGCGTTAGAAGACATTTAAGTTTAAAAAATTTGGCTCTCAAAAGAAATTTCAATCATTGTACTGTTGATATTTGGCTCTGTTGACTAATGAGCTTGCAGACCACTGGCCTTGAGAAAGGACTTGGAAACCTCAGCAAAGGTTGGCCCCATACTAGACATCCCTACAAACAGTGCCCTGTGTTTCTGGTGCGGGGCGGAGGGGGAGGGTGGCTGGAGGGAGGCGTGGAGAAGACAGGGCCCAGCAACCATGGGGAGACAACTGGTAAGTTTTGCATGGTTGAGCCAATAGCCCCATCCCTGGCACATGGGAAAGCTCTCTGGGCTTCTCCTGAGAGGCCAGCACAGCCATGTACCTGGGAGTTGGCACAGGGGGATGGGGTCGGAAGGGGGGCGCGCAGGGGAGGAGGACAGAGGGATACACTTTGGAGGTCTTCTGAACTGACTGAGGCAAAGGCACCATCACAGCAGGACGGAGAGCCCTCTTCCTCATCTACGAGTCTCGGTCCCTCTAGGGCCAGAGATGTTGGCCCAGAGTGCAGGAACCCTTGAAAACCTCCTCCTGCCCAGAGCCCTTCCCCGTTCCAAGGCAAAATGTACCTCTCTTTGTTGCTTCAGATCTGCCCGTCTCTTCCGTTGCTGAGTATTGGTTTTACAGTGAATGAAATGAGGCTTGCAGAAAAACTTGCCTGTAAAAAGAAACGCGCACACACAGGTGTGTGTTTTTTGTTGTGTTTGTGTGTGTGTGTGTGTGTGTGTGTGTGTGTGTGTGTTTTCCCCTGTAAGCCAGACACATAGGAGACCTGAGCCAAGTGCCCACCCCTGTCCAGGTCAGACAACGCCAGTCACGGGAACAAACCCCGGGCAGCTCCCTCTCGGGAAGGGGCTTCTGTCTCTGGTCTTAAAGGGGCACTGATTCAAGGCCTAGGACCCTTTGCTGCCTCAGAGGGATGGGGTTGAACCCCTCAGCGGATCCCCAAACCAAACGAAGGCCAGGTCTCTTCCCAGGACCAGTTGTGCGGCAGCGAAAGGGACAGCAGCACTATTTCTAGCTCCTCCTCCTCCTTTCTGGGACCCTGGGGTGGGGAAGGCCTGGCACAGATGGCAGCGGAGATGGGAAGGAAAAGCCTAGGTGGGACACACACTGGGACCCCGGCTGCTGCCCAGGGTCCTGGCACGCTTTCCAGAAAAGCCTTCTTTGCTCACTGTTATGTCAGTGGCAACCGCGATGGGGATAATGGTAATGGTAGGGAGCGCTTCTGTGGGACTCACAGTATAGCAGGCACTCTTCTAAATGCTCCCTGAGGATGAACTCACCCACCCTCACAACAACCTCAGGCGCTAGGTACTACTGGTATCCTCATTTTACAGACGAGAAAACTGAGGGACCAGGAGGTCAGAGAACGGGCCCAAGGTGACGGGGCTAGGAAGTGCCACAGCCTAGATTTGAACCTGGCACTTGCCTTTGAAGGTCTGAAGTCATGAGCAATGTCATCTTATCTGACAGTGCAAATGTCCAAGGCTGAAAATTAAAAAAACGACCCTACGTCCAAATGAGTGCAATTCCTTCTCCCGTGACCTCTGATCAGCTCCTCGTCAGAAAGGATGCTACTATGGGTGGTTATTTTTCGAGTGCCCACATTACCAATACTCCTCCCATCCACATGCTGCCATCTATTGGACCCGTATGACATGAGCGGTGTGCTGCTGAGCACGTGTCTCCACCGCCTTGGGGAGATGGAAGGCGGTGAGACCGAACGAGAAAACATACACAGAGCTGGCGGCACGCAGCAGGTGCCCTCAGGGACGGCACCCACCAGGTGTGGGCGCTGCCTCTCCCCCTCTCCCCCTGCCCCCTGCCTCCTGCCCCCTGCCAGCTGCTCCCTGCCCCCTGCAGGTGGCTTCTCTGTCCAGAGGACCCTGACTCCCTGGAAAGCTTTCCCCAGGACACTGAGCTCCCTGGGAGTTGCTGGGTGTCCCAGAGCCCCCAGAGGGACAGGAGCCCACAGGGCTGTCCCTGGAGGAAGGCGCTCACCTTCCTCGCAGTCGAAGGCGTAGGCGGCCAGGCGCAGGGTGGTGGCGCAGACGCTGCAGCGGAAACACTCCCGGTGGAAGAAGTGGCCCTCGGCGCTCAGCCTCTCCATCACGTACACGCGCTTCTTGCAGAAGAAGCAGGTGTCGCTGCCGCCCAGGTTCAGGGGAAAGGCCTTTCGAGTCGTCTCCTGGGGAGCACAGGGCACCAGAGAAAGAGCAAGGTGTTAGGAGCTTTGGAGCAAGAGGCCCCGGCTGTTAGACATTCCAGCCTGGTCCTGGGGACTTCCTGGCTCTGCTCAGGTCACTGCAGACGCTGCAGCAAAGAGAGTGGGAAGAAATGAGCCCCACAGGGCCCCCCAAACTGCAGGGGCTGCTGTCCATTGTATACCACGCCAGCCGGCCACAGGCAGGCCTGGAGGAGGGGGCCTGTCCCCCAGCTGGGCTGCGCTGGTTTCAGGAGGGGGTGATGTCTCCTGGGCGAGGTGTGGGCATTTCTCACAGATATGCCTGCCCAGTGACACCCTCTCCAGCTGCCTGCCCCACGGGTAAGTGCTGTCGGGTATAGAGTGAGGTCATTGAAAGAATGTTTTCTACATCTTCTGTCCCCTGCAGCTACTTCAGTCAGGCAGGGAAAATTGTGGCGTCAAAACTGTTCAAGAAAAAAAATTAAAAACTGTTCAAGAGAATTGCAGAAAGGGAGAGGCTGTGCCCCCCAGCCACCAGGCTCCAGTCGAACTCCTAAATAAAAGAAGGAGGGGGAGGGGAGCACAGGGGTGACCCTGAGTGATTCTAGGGAATGTGCCCAAAGGAAGCAAAAGGGATTGTCAGCTCAAATCTCTGGGGATGGCAGGAAGTGGCCATCAGTCTGAGAAAGGGAGAATTAAAAAAAAAAAAAAAAAGGAATGTTTTTCCACCACTGAATTCTCAACCTAATGCAAAGGGCTCCTTGGACACTAACCATGGACAGAAAGGGATGCCTGGCCGCGTGAAGGCCTCGCTGGGCCTTTCGCTGAGCTCCCGGCAGCAGCGAAGGTGCTTGGCCTTGGGAAACAACCCCCAAGGTGGCCGGGTGGTTTGTCTTAAAGGATATGCAGCCTCCCTCTTCCTCTGCTCTGATCCGGCCATTCCCACCCCCTCTGTCCACGAGAAGGGGCACCTTGGAGAGGGCCAGGCCCTCCTCTCTGGGTCCTGGGTGCCCTCCCCGGGAGGCCAGGGCCGGAGTCTGCGGGGGACGCTGGGGGTGCGTTCTTACCAGGTCTGGAGAGGTGGCCTGGGCCTTAGGCCTGTGATCATTCATGTACAGATTGACCAGGACTTCGGCTGCAGCCCCTATTCCGCTGGACACTTTCCCTACCGTCAGCTACCCGAGAGCAGAGGGAGAGGAGACAGAGACAAGGCAAGGCCAGTTAGCACTGAGAAGGAAAGCAGGGAAGGGCTGGATGTGAGACGGGGCTCCACACCCACATGCAAACAGCACCTGGTGACCTGCGACAGGTAGACCCAGCCCAGAGCGGGCACAGGCACTGCCGATGGAGCGAAGGACAGATGGAGCCCTTTGACCCTTGGGGAGCCTGGTGACTCGGAGAACTGCACCCACTGGGGGTGCGGGGCCTTCAGGAGTCAATAAGCGCACAGATGGGGTGACAGAGTCCAGAGAGAGGAAGGGTCTAACCAAGGTCACTTAGCAAATAAATGTCCGCATGTACGTTAGGAAGGGGCTGCTAAACCGGCTGGGAGAGGGACACTCACCCTCCTTCTCACTGAGGGAACCCCAACCTAACAGCAACGTTGGACCCGCTGCTCCAGAGCATGCTTGTGGTTGGGGGTGGGTAGGTGGGGGATTGTGGAGAACGTGGCTGCGGCAACTGGCCCCTCGACTCTACAACGCCTGCCCCTCTCAGAAGCAGCAGCTGCCGAGCCGTCACTGCCCCCTCCCCGCTGGCCCGGCCTGGGAGAGATAGGGTTCTGCTTTCAAGCACACACTCTGCAATCGTCACAAATGCCAAGACCCTTGGCTCCTGCTTTCGAGAAATGCTCAGGTGCACTGGCTGAGGGCAACAGGCTACTATTCGCCTGATGCTCCATCCCCTGCCAGGCCCCACCCCGGGCCCCTCAGAGAGGGTCTGCAGCATAGGAAGAACTTTCTGGTTTTATATCAGAATAAAGAGGGAAGGCCAGAGTTACCCCCCTGTCCATCCACACTGCCCTGGTGTGGCCATCTCCTCTGGCCCAGCATGGGGGCCAGCTCCGTGTGCTTCTCCAGAACGTCACCATGGTGAGGCCGGGATACCCACGGGCAGCCATGGCCTCCCGAGTCAGCAGAGACTGAGACTGTGCTTTCTGGGGCTTTGCTACAAGTCCCTAATGAGGCCTTATTAACCACTTAGCTAATAAGCACTTTGTATCGCTGAGCTCCCGTGTAATGCTGACTTAGGGAGCAATTAAGGAAGCACGCGGAGGGCTGTGCGGTGGCTGGGGCTGTTGTCCCAACACATCTGTGAGCCGTGAGCCTGCTCAGGGGTTCTAACAGCACAGGGCACTGTACAGTCCCCTTGCCAGGGGATGTCAGGGTGAAGACCAGACCTGGCCAGGAAGGCCCCTTCCTCCCAGTTGCATTCACTTCTCACTCGGTGACAGCGCTGGGCCTCCTATGGCACTGAGCCTCCAAGAACACTAGGCATCTGCCAAGTTAGTGAGTCCAAAGCATCACTGTCTGTGCAGCTTCACAGGTCTGTGTTCTGGGACCTTTCTCCTCTGTAGACGGCCCTCACTGGGCTCTGCACGCTAAGAACAACGAGGCTCACCAAGGACGAGCGGCTGGCTTTTCTCAGCAGATTCTAACGGGGATGTAATTACTGCCACAAGCTCCATCGCCAGAGGCTGCGGACGATGACTAGATCTCCACAAGGAGACATTCCTAAAGCAATCCCATTACTCCCGGCTCGGAATAGGATGGCCTCTGCCTGGCTGCTGGAGCCTTTCTCGCCCTGCTCCGAGCCGGCCTCTCTCCTCTCTGGTTTGCATTCCCTGACATCGTGACCCTGTCTTAGTCACCTCTCCACCCCTAGCACAGAGCAGATGCGCTGAATGAAGGAGGAAGCAGGCTCCCAGGCCCTTTTGTCTCCAAACAATGGTCATGTCCACCCCCACACCCCCGCCCTGCTCCCTTGGACCTAGAACTCAGCCAAGAATACCAGGTGTCCAGGCTGTGCTTCTCCCCAGAGCTGGGCCACCTGTGGCCACCAGGCCTGCTGGGAGCCTCGTAAAGCCCACAGGGGTCAGGCTGGGTGAGAGGGAAGCTCCCAGGGCCTTGGAGCGGGGGGTGAGGTGGGGGTGGAAGAGACACCAGAGGGGGAGGTTTCCACAGGCAGGGCCCAAGGACCTCTCCTGGGCCTGCTGGGCAAGGATGATCCTCACTGAGGAGTCCCTGCCTGGGAAGCAGCAGGGAACAAGCTAGTGGGCCGAGTCCTCAGCCACATGCCAGGGGAAGGGAGGGCATGGTGAGACCCCCTTTCCTGAAGGGGTCTGGATATTACATGCTCAGAGCTGAGACACAGGCAGGCCTTTGGGGCTATGACAGCACCCCCCTGAGTGGGAGCCCATATCTGTGCCTTTGACTCTGGTGCCCGGCGCTGTGCTCTTCAGCATATGCATCTAACCCTCATGGCCTGTGGGTGGGTCTTACTGCCACGGGCAGCTGTGGCTCTGGGAGCCCCTAACTCCCTGCGGCCGCACTGCTCCCAAGTGGCCAGGATGAAAACGGAAACGTGCAGGTGCGTTCTTTGTCTTCGGAAAGAGAGGACTCAACTTGCATTTTAGGTGAACGCGCTTTCTTCTAGAATTCTCCTCCACTGGGAAAACAGCCAGCACATTCAGGGCTTGCTTTAGGCATTTTTACCACGTGAGGTCACTGCCTTATTCCAATCACCCTGAGGAGTAGCCGCTGTCATCTCCGGTCTACAGGTTGGGAAACTAAGGGCTGAGCGGCCCACCGACTTGCCCCACGTCACGCAGCAATCGGTGCTCTGACGCCAAGCCCATAGCCTTCTCCCTACAGCAGCCTGCCTCCCTGCCGCCAGCACTCTGCACAGGGGAACCGCCCCGGCGGGGTTGCACGTAGGATACATCCAATGAGCTGCCTAGCTTATCTCTGGGACAGAGAGGAGGACGGTGAGGTTGGAGGCAACCTTGAGATCTATCCTGTGTCAGATGAGACCAAAGCAGATTGCGGCCTGCGACTGCCCAGCTTCCTGCAAACATGCAAAGCTCTAGAGTAAACCCTGCAAATCCAGTTTTAAAGCAAACACCCAGGAGGGGAGAGAAAACTCCCTTTGCAATGCACACTGCTCTCAGACCCGGGAGGACTACCCACAGTGCCCAGCCCCATGAGGCCGTCCCTCTTGATCAGCTGTGCAAACCCTCAGCCTCTACGTTGTTCTTAACAATAGCTCAGCAGAGGGCACATGGCTAGCAGCCGGGCAGAAGCCAGAGGGGCAGTGGCCACCCTTCTTAAATGAAGAAGTCAACTAACAGGTGAGGGGGGCTGACACGCTGCAGGTGGGCTGGTTTGATGGGATGGATGAGTCTGGCGGTGCTGAGGACATAAGACTGGATGTGATTCCATAGTCTAAGGCAGTGGTCGGCAAACTCATTAGTCAACGGAGACAAATATCAACAGTACAACGATCGAAATTTCTTTCGAGAGTCGAAAACGAACTTCTGTGCACGGGCCACAAAGTTTCAATCACACTGTACGGGCACGCCCGCACATGGTATTTTGTGAAAGAGCCACACTCAAGGGGCCAAAGAGCCGCATGTGGATCGCGTAGTTTGCCGACCACTGGTCTAAGGTCTAGAAAGACAAGACTCTGGGGTAAGAATCTGGGCCCTAAATGGGAAGGCCTCAAGATTCTCTGAAACTGTTCAGGTCAAAACTAAACAAACAAACAAAAACCAGCAGTATCACTCTGAAATTTAAGGCAGAACATCCGCCTGAGAGGGTGGGTTTGTGTAGTCTGAAGGCAGTCGGTGGCCCAGGTTTCTGTCCCCGTGAGTAACTTGTGCTCCTGATGGCCAGTCCAGCTACGTCTGCTCCCATGAGGAGGTGATTATCCTGGATCCGCAAAGTTGCAGTGTGGGGGCGCTAGGATGGGAACAGGGACAGGCAGCCCTGAGTGGCCACAGACTAGCATCAGTTCCCAAGTGCACTTCCCTTAACCCAGCTCTCCTGTACAGAGGGAGACTCGGGTCACTGGGCCACGAGAGAAGCCCACAATCTGTTGGAAGAAGCAGGAGGCTCTCAGGAGGGAGACTCCCTGAGCCCCACCAGCTGAATGTAAGGGGTAGGCATCTCGTCTATGGGGAGACCTCACTCTGATGGATTCTGCATGTGCACAGCCCACTGCAGAGTCAATGGTGGGGTGTGGTAAGAGAGGGAGGGAAGTTGGGGGGGGGGGGCGGGGTGACCATACAGCTGGCAACATTCTCTCCTTAGTGCTTACAATGGCTTCACAGTGAGCCCTGGAGGCTCCGTGAGCATCAGGTACAACCTGGGTGCTTTTCGCAAATGGAGAAACGAAAGCACAGAGAGGGTAAGTGACTTGCCCTGGCCCTTTCCGAGAGCCCCCCCATCATTCCCAGCCACACTTCTGTGAAAGGCACACACGGTGGATGCTATTAAGACAGCCCAGCTACACCATCATTTGATGGCTAAGGTTGGCTTAGGAGATGGGATAAGAAAAAAGAAAAATCGGAGAGAAACAAGGAACAAAGAAGAAAAGCTCTAGAGGTGGTAGCCAGGGGCCTGGGGTTGGCCATCCCAAAGCCCACCCCATCTGCAGCCCTCCCTCCATTAGCACTAGGACCCCTGGGCACTCGTCTCCTCCCCATTTTCTGTTCTGTGGCTTCTGCTCGGTTCTCACTTTCCCAGGAAGGACCTCCTGTTACCCGATTAAAATTGCTACCCTCCCCTTGCATGCCAAGCCCCTGCTATCTGCTAATTTTCCATAGGAAGTATCATCTTATCTTCTGACATATGGCATAACTTACTTCTGTATCATATAGCTGTTGGTTATCCCTCCTACTAGGAGGCAAGTCCCATCAGGGCAGGGACATAACTCCTGCTCACTGATGCACATCTCAAGAACCTGAGATGCTGACATCAAGCTGTCACTCAACAAATATTTATCTAATGAGTGAACGCTTCCTCATTGACTCACTGAGTGCCCTCGGTGTGATGCTGTTTGAAGAGCCATTGGGGAAGCGGTGGCCAGGGCCTCCTGTGAAGCTGTGACAGGAGACAATCCCGCTGACAAGAAGCATCTGTCACACCAGATGCCCCACATGCACCCAGGCAGCTGCCTTTTGCCATCACCTAGGGAATTAATACCTACAGAAACCACGTCAGGGAAAGTGGGGAAGTGTGGTGGCTCTGTCCTCAGCCCCGACAGGGCAGTGAGCAAGCCAGGCCATCCTGAGGTCAAAAGAAAAGCAGAGGCAAGAGAGGGCCTTGACCAGGACCAGCCAGAGAGGGGCTGGCCAGAAACTAGCAAGGCGTGGGCTGATGGCTTAGCCCCGAGCATGAGCTACTGTCTGTCTATGCTCAAGTGCCCTCACCTTTTTCCACAGCAGGAAGCACTCCTCACTTCAGAGTAGCCTTTTTGCCCTTCCGTGAGGAGTGCTTTTTGTGAGGCTGATGGCAGAAATGCCAGTCTCCACCCATACAGCTCACCATCACATGAGCCAGGAATCATGCCCTTGTACATGAGAGAATGGAGGCCAGACAGGTGAGGAGACTGATCAAAAGCTGACCTGGGACAAGACGTGGGCATCTCAGCCTTGGCTATTTTCTTCTCCTTCTTTTTGTAAATATATTTTTATTGATATAAGAGAAGAAGGGAGAGTGAGAGATAGAAATATCCTATATAAATAAAACCTCAATATGCAAATTGTCCGAACAGCAGAATGACCAGTCACTATGAGGTGCACTGACCACCATGGGGCAGATGCTCAACGCAGGAGCAGTCCCTTGATAGCCAGTGTGCTCCCAAAGGGGTAGCGCCGCTCAGCCACAAGCCAGGCTCGTGGCTGGGGAGCGGGCCTAAGCTGGCAGTCGGATATCCCCCGAGGGGTCCTGGACTACAAGAGGAGACACAGACTGGGCTGAGGGGCCCACACCCCCCTCCAGTGCACCAATGTCATGCATTGGGCCTCTAGTCAATTATAAGAATCATTGATCGTCTGCCTCCTCCACACTGGGGATCAAGCCCACAACCCCAGCATGGGTTCTGACTGGGAATTGAATTGTGATTTCTTAGTTCATAGGATGATGCTCAACCACTGAGCCATACCGGCTAGGCAGCCTTAGCTATGTCCAGTGGACTTGAAGACAGAAAATGTGTTTCTCCATTCCAGGGATTTGTCACACCATGATGGTGACCTTGGAAAAGGTAGGGGGGGTGGGGGCTGATAAGATTCCTTGCTTGCTTCTTTCTTAGAGATGGTATCTATACCCTTCTTCCCACAGTGCTGGGGTAAAAGGGGGTCTAGTCCCCAGCTACACACCAGGAGGTAATTCCTAATTTCCCACTAACGCAGCGGCAGGGAGCTGGTCTGTGCATCAGCTAACAGCTCAGTGGCAAATGAGTAGTCACTCTGATGGGGGACATTCAGCCCCACTGGCCGAGCTCAGCACAGGCGGCCGCTGGACAGACTGGATGTGTGCAAAGGAGCACAGTCTGTGCGGAAGAGACTCCAAAGCCACTGCCACGTGCTACGGCTAAAGACGTGACCTCACATCCGTTTCCAGGCTCATCCATCCCACGGCCATGCTTCTCCGGAGGCTGCCCCTCTCCCTCCCAGCCTGGGGATGTTCTTAGCATATTGGTATCAGGAGGACAAGGGGAAACATGCAAAGTGCCCAGAGCCCACATGTAACAGTTGCTCACGGTGCATTTCATGATCAGTTTAAACAGAGGCAGCTCCCCACCTCCTTCCTCCTCCTTCCCTCCAAGCCAACCTCCGCAAAGCTCTCCACGTCACCCTTCTAGAACACGAGAAGAGCCTTCACTTGCTCATGGGAAGAGGAACCAAAGGCATTCCTTAACACGAGAAGAGTGGGCTCGCTTTCATCCTCACTCTCTGCACCCCATGAATACTTTCATCCCCAAGTTCAAGTCTCACCAGAATTCTGACCCTCCACCCCTGCAGTCCTGTCTGCCTGCCTTTGCACATGCCAGGTCCTTTCTAAAATACTCTCCCCCTGCGGACTGAAAGGTCTCAGGTTTGATTCCGGTATCTATAGAAGGAAAATGTTAAAAAGAAAGGAAGTGTGTGTTGCCTTCTGCTTACCATTCTGGCTTCCTTCACTTTTCTACAAGATATATTGTTGAATGAATAAAGCAATGAATATTTCTGATATATTAAACTATTATTCGTTTCTGAACTCTTCTATGTTCTCTGATGTCCCTAAAAGGTCTAAAATGATATTTTCTCTGCTTATTTCTTGATAAAAAAAAAAAAAAAAGTAGATGCCTGGCAAACAATAATAATCGAAGATGTATATAAAGTGAACAAATGAACAAAATATAAACATAATATTATCATTGATATTTCAATTTATTTTCTATAGCCTCCTTCATTGTTACTCAGTCTATCTGCACTTAATAATTTTATTTGTATTCAAAATAAAAATACATTAAATACTAATAAAAATAAATAAATAAAATAAAATACTCTCCCCCTCCACCTTTCTCAGCAAATCCTCCTTATAACCTCCACCATTCAGCACCTACCCCCCCTCCTGTGAATCCTTTCAGGCCTCTCCCCTCGGAGTTCCTACAACCTTGCCCTTTATGCCTCTCCTAGAATTCATGTGTAGTGTTATATTAGGTTCGCCACATGAAACTGCCATTTTGTTAGGTCAGAAATAGCCAAATAGCAGCAATTTCATATGGTAAAAAGTTCCTTATGTCTAGGATGATGTGCTGTGTGCCATCTAGACTGTAGTAAGAGAAACCTCCTATTTCTCTCCTCAGCACCTGGCACAGTGGCTGGCATACGGTGTGTCTAACTAAAGCTTGCTGGACGAATGAGCGGTGTTAGATGAGTTTTTGAGTGCTGCCTGATTCTGTGATGTTGCCAGATCCAACCCAAAACCAGAACCAAATCCGGGCCCATTGGGAAGTATCTTATAGATTTCCATCTGCCAGGCCCAGCTCAGCTGGCTGTGCAGGCCGAGCAGAGCGGGGCGTCTCAGAACATGCAGGGAGTGGAGGGAGCTGATGGTTCGGGACAACTACCTTTCTGGCAGGAGAAACAGAGTCAACAGCCGACGGAGAGGAAGCGGCAGCTGCTGGGTCAGGAGATGGAAGGCAGGAGGGAGAAGACGGAGGCTGAGTATGAGACAGGTCTTTAGAGAGGAGCTTATTCTGCACAGAACAGAAACAGAGGAGAGTGGTTATCCCCGGCCAGGCACAGCATGCTCGCCAGGGGGCAGCCCCTGCCTACGCATGCCAGGAGGGGAAGGCGCATCCAGGCCCGCCTCTTCGGACCAAGCAGAGGCCTCTGCCACTGGAGCCCAGCAGGGCTGTCTGGCTGCTGGCTCCATTTTCTGCTCCAACTCCCTTGTCACACTGTAACAGCTGGAGCAGGTGCACCCTGTTCCTACCTGTGTGTGCCACAGATACCAGCCATGTCCCGAGTCCCTCACTCTGGGGTCTGGTAGAAAGTGGTAGGTGCAAGTTTAGCAAAGGAGAAGCCTGGGCTACTCCGGGGCAGATAGCCTCTGCAGCTGCAGGCACCTGCGCCACCTAAAAATGAGCTAAATAAATGCAAAGCCTCCTTCCCATGTCAGTGACTCTAGAGGAGGCCGAGTGAGAGGCCCCGGGAGGAATGTTCTAGAGACCAGGTTTATTGCAAAAGAACGTCTCATGCATATAGGTGCTGTGGGACCTCCTATCAATTCTTTTGTCCTTTTGCCTGCACACACTCTTCTTTTCTGCAAGTTTCTAAATAAGCACCTGGCTCATGGGGGGCGGGGGGGTAGGGAGGGGGCAGGCTTTGTATTCTAAGGCTATGGTCGGCAAACTGCAGCTCTTGAGCCACATTCGGCTCTTTGGCCCCTTGAGTTTGGCTCTTCCATAAAATACCATGGCCTGGGAGAGTCTATTTTGAAGAAGTGGCATTAGAAGAAGTTTAAGTTTTAAAAATTTAAAACTCAAAATAAATTTCAATTGTTGTACTGCTGACTAGTGAGTTTGCCGACCACTGTTTTAAGGCAAAGCCATTATTCTTGGCCCTGTGCTGCCTTTTGGGAAAGCGGAGTGCAGGTTATAGCATGGGGCTGACCGCTTTCGCCGTGTTTCCCTGATTAAGGCCAAGGGGAGAGTCTCCGTCAGGCCCCCAAACATCATGAACAACTGGGCTGTTTACACCTTAGAGGTGCTGTCATGTAATTCTTGCAACTGACCAGTTTTCCTTTGTGCTGGCTCTTAGGAAGCTCAGAGCCTATTCTAACAGCCCGTGTTCCTGTTCAGTAACATTTACCTTTGACCTGAGTGAGCTCTTCACTTCTTTCCTTGGTTTTCCCTTTGTCCCGACTTATCTACTTATTTTAAGCGTTCTTATTTGCATCTTTTTTAGACAGCGCCTTGAATTCTTCAGTGGCTGGACAAACGGACCGTGCCTCATGCTATAAAAGCACTGGGAAGGAGGAAACGGGAGCTCCAGAGACTGAGTCATGACCGCCTCACGGGCTGTCCGATGTCCGGGCTCCTGGGGCTGGGAGACCCCATTTACCTGAGGGAAATCCCCATGTCCAAACATGGAGGCCAGGTGAGCCGCCTTCTCCTTAATGTTCTTTTTGTGAAATTCCCTGTTGGCCAAGTTCTGAGCCCTCTTCTGCAGCCAAAGTGAGAAAGGAGAAAGAAAAAGAGAGAGTGACAGAGACAGGGGTGGTGGGGTGTGGAGGGCAGTTAGGCAGGCTTGTCTCACTCCCCACACACAGGATGGGGGACAGGGCATGAACAGTGAGAGAAGAAACCCACCCTGGGCAGGCGGAGGAGGAAGGGGAATGGAAGGCACCCCTCTCTGACCCCGGCAGAGGCAGGGCGCAGGGTGAGGCTTTCACCTGGAGAATCTTCTCCTCCACTAGCTGCAGCCGCCGCAGCACCCCCGACAGGGCCAGCGCCCCCTGGCAGGCAGGGATTTCTTCGCGCCCCCCCAGCTGCAGGTCAGACTGGGCTCGGGCTCTGCGGGGCCGGCTCGGGCACTCTCCGCCAGCAGGCACTTGATTTATCTCTCGGAGCACATGCCCCGTCACAACCACGGAGGGGAACTGGAGAGAAGACAAATCAAGCTTCCTTCCCTACTAGGGCCCTTGCATTGCACCCCCTCCCCCACAACATGAGGATCCCCAACATGAGGATCCCAGGAGGACCAGGGGCCCAGGGCACACCAGGTGTCACTTTGAGTAAGATTCCAAACTAACCTCAGGCGCTGATTGATGGTCTACCATCTGCACCAGGATCACCTGATATCTCCTTTTCTTTCTTTCTTTCTTTCTTTCTTTCTTTCTTTCTTTCTTTCTTTCTTTCTTTCTTTCTTTCTTTCTTCCTTCCTTCCTTCCTTCCTTCCTTCCTTCCTTCCTTCCTTCCTTCCTTCCTTCCTTCCTTCTTTCCTTCCTTCCTTTCTCTCTCTCTCTTACATTTCCTTTTTAATTTATTCTGGCTAATAACATTATATAAATCTAACATCCTCCTTAACGTAACTGTTGAGCCTCCTTCCAGACCCACCGAATCAAAACCAGTACAACCCATATTCTCAACCCTAGACACACACTGCAGCCACCAGGGCCCTTTAACAAAATACCCAAGAACGGGTCTGACTTCCGGAGGTTCTCGTTGAATTGGTCTTGGGATGGGCACCAGAGACTGGTATTTTTTAAGTACTCCATTTTTTTTTTAATTGAAGAAAAACAAATGTCCATTAGATAATTATTATACACTAAGACAACATCTCTGCTTCATGCCCACACTGACCTCATTCAACTCCACTGCCCAGAAGCAACACACATGTCTCATGCTGTCCAGCCGTCTCTGTATGCTATGGTCAAAACAGTGAGTCTGTGCACATTCCCAACCCAGAGATGCCGGCTAGGGAAAGCCACAGCGCATGCTGCCGCTGCACCTGCGAGGTGCTCGTCTACTAGGGCGCCAGGGGGACTGCGCCCCACCCCAGCCTTCCCCCTTCAAGGCGGGCAGCCAAACGGGCCACCTACACCCACTCCGCCATCACTGCTACTTCCTCATCCCTTTTCACATCAGCCTAGGTAAGTGGTCTGCAGCTAAAGCTGTGTTCCGGGGGCATCTGACAAAATAGGCCGCAGACTGTGTGGTGCAGACTGTGTCCCCAAGCAAACAGACCACCAGAGAGAAGCACAGCAGATACCCAGGACCAATGGCATGTATGGAAGGACAGCATGCTGTGTCTGCCTCCCCAGAGAACCTACGATCAGCCCTACTCGGGTGTGCAGAGGCTGACTGAGCCCACCCCTCTGCATCAGAGTCCCCTCTGACTCCACCAAGACCCCGTCCAGTGGGAGGAGCCCTACCTGCCTTTTCAGAGGAGGCGGCGGGCTGGCGGTGAGATCTTCTGGCTGGAGACAGCGAGAGTGAACAGGAGGGTCAGAGGACGAGCGAAGGACAGGCTTACCTGTCCCCGAGACATGGCGTTCCTGGGAGGAGGACGGGAAGTCCAAAATAGCAGCCGCAGGAAACACGAAGGAAAAGGCTGAGTCAGACTGAGAGGGAGGAGGAGAGGAAGGGAGGTGGGGAGCGAGAGTTTTCAGGTGCAGAGAGAGCAAGTGTGCCATGGGCTGAGCTCTGGCCAGGCTCCTGCCAGGAAACCTGAGCCCTGGCTCTCTGTCCAGGCGGACAGCAAGGCCCGGAGTCCCCTCCTCGGGGACAAAGTGTGTATTCAGGGAGGCCTTGCTGTTGGCTCAGACCTGGACACTGGACAGGCCCTGCCAGAGCCCATGCCTGGCCAGGGTGGCCGGCCCCCGAGTCTGCTGGAAATGGAAGAGCTTCCGGCCTACCAGGGGACAGGAGCTGATGGGAGAAGCTCTAGCAACACTCAGGGCTGCAAGGGACCAGCCTCCAGAGGGGCAAGTGAGACAAAACGTCAGAGTAGAAGTCTCAGAAAATGACCCCCTTATATGAAAGCCTGGCTTCCTGGAAAGGTCCGTTTGTCTGGAGGAGCACGGTCCACCTCAAGACCAAGGGGACCTCTGTGATCACCTAAAAACCGAATTAACCTAGAGTCTGCCCTCCTCCTGAGAGGAGCCTCATCTGTCACGGGACAGGTGTTGTCCAAAGAAAGATCAGCCCCCTTGCCCCAGGCTTTGGTAATGTGGCAGTGGCATCCCAGAAGCCTTCAGGGGAGCCAACTGAGCCATGCAATGCAGACCCCAAGCCAGAGTCCAGGAGAGGTCAGCTCTGCCTGATGCCTGACCTCAGCTTTGCCCGCCGTCAGCCTCACCTTCACCCTGGTCAGACACTCAGCCCTGCCAACCTGACCCGAGGGAAGAGAGAGAGGCACCACAACACTGGGGAAGTTGCTCTCCATTGCTGCAGGCCCACAGTAAGCTAAGACCCCTGACCCAGTTTCCCCTTGTTGGGTGGGTCTTCTCAACAAGGACTTGGTGCTCTTCCAGGCAGTCAACACTCTAAAGCTTCCTCCCGCTGCACATCTCATAGATAGCAGCAAACCAAGTCATGGTTGCAAAGTAAAGCCAAAGTAGGGAAAGGGTTCTTCTCTAACGCAGAACAGGCAATTGAGCCTGCAGCCTGTTTTGTAAATAAAGTTTTATTGGAACACTTGCATACACATTGGTTTAGGAATTGTCTACGGCTGCTTTCCTGCAACAATGGCAGAGTTGAGTAGCTGAAGAGAGATCAGATGGCTCCTGAAGTCTAAAGTATTGGCTACCTGGCCCCTTTTAGAAAATTCTGCTGACCCCAGGTCTGGAAGAAGGCTTGCTTGAGCAAGGTGTGGCTGGCATACCTGAAATCCATCACTAGCCAGAACATTTCTGCTGGCTTCTCAGTTCTGGTCACCAAGAAGGCTGCATGTGAGCATGTGATGGGACTCACCTGCTTCAGGAGTGAAGGGTTCCGAGAGCTCTCCTCGAACTTGGCCAGCAGCTGACTTGCCATGGACTTGACTTTGTTCTGATTTCCACCTTCTTTACTGACACCGCCCTCTTGACTGGAGCCCAAACTCCGGCTGGAAAAGGCTGACCGCTGCAAAGTCCAAATCAGTGCGTTGGTGGTTGTGTCCCAGAACCCAGATATCAGGGAGGGGGCCTGGGGGCTGAGGACAGGGGACTCATTTCCTGAAGAAGGAGACCTCCATGGTCTCAGGAAGTGAGGCACAAGCCGCAGGCAATGCCCAAAGACGGGCATAGCCAGGCTTGGGTGCCTGAGAGTTAGGGTTTGCATCCTGACTCTTTCTCTTCCCAGCCCAGTGGCCTTGGCAATAAACTTCCCTAAAGTTTCTGCATCTGTAGAATGGGAGCGTAACACATTTCACATGGTTGCAACACTCACACACACAAAAAAAATCAAATATAATAATGAAGCGGTGAGCAAAATCATTTTCAAAATACATCCTGTGGCTCCCAAGAGGTGAATAGTAGGGTGTGTGTGTGTGTGTGTGTGTGTGAAGGGAGCAAGAGGATGTCCTTGAGGCACAGGCTTTGGACATCTTCCTCCTTCCTCCTTGCCATTTCAATCCCAACTCCAAGCTGCCACGCTCTCTTGGGGCTACCATTTAAAAACAACGTTTAATTGTGAAATAATTTTGGATTTATGGAGAAACTACAAAGACAGCACAGCCAGTTCCTGCATAGCCTCCACCCAGCTGCTCATAATGGTAATATAAGGAGCAATCCTGATACTGTCACCCCAGGGTGATACCACGAACTACAGACTCGATTTAAACTACGCCAGTTTTCCCACATGCTTCCTTGTTTGGTTCCAGGATACAATCCAGGATCCTACACTGAATTAAGTCATGATTTCTCCTTAGTTCCTCCCATCTGTACAGTTTCTCCATCTGTCTTTGTCTTCTAGGACTTTGACAGTTTCGAAGGGGATGGGTCAGCTCTCGTGTACAAAGTCCCTTAATCAGGGGTGCTCTGATCTTTTCTCGTGGTCAGACCGGGTTCTGCATTTTGGAGAAGGATGCCACGGGGTGAAGGGCTCCTCTTGGTGCTTTGTACCAGGTACATGATATCCACGTGACTAAGGACGGGTGAGGCGTTGGCTGTGATCTTTTGATGATGCTATTTTATAAAATGGAGTTCCAGTACAACAGGAGGTTATAGTTCAATTCCTGGTCAAGGCACATGCCCAGGTTTCAGGCTTGATCCTCAGTGGGGGGTCTTGCAGGAGGCAGCTGATCAGAGATCCTCTCTCATCATTGATGTTTCTCTCTCCCTCCCTCTCTGAAATCAATTATTTATACACACACACACACACACATTATATATATATATATATATATATATATATATATATATATATATATATGGAGTTCCATGTAAGGTTTCTTTAGCTCATCTGCTACAAATAAAGCCTGGAAAAGTACCAGTCTTCACGGAATGTTCATCTCCCCTTTCCATAGGATCTGCTCCCACAGGCCTCTGGGTGAAAATGGCCCTGTTGTGTCCAGTGGGCAGTCTGCTTTCCCAGAAGACAACAAATCTCTGGGACAGACATTCTCAGGACAATAAAGACATTCCGGGGAAGCAGCAAGCTGCAGTCGGTTGTTTTTTTAACAGATTCCCTAAGAGCTGCAGCCCCGTGGGAAACCTTGTCTGTGCAGCCACCCTGAAGTGCTGGACAAACAGCAACCGGAGTCACTCCCCACTTCAAAGTGGGAAGTGTGACTGCACAGCAACCCAGCCTGGAGGGCAAGGAGGGCGGGTTAACAGGAGGTCACTGTTTGCACAAGGCCAAAGTTGCTGGGATGGTGGGTCGTGCAGACAGCACTTCCCAGACATGAATCATCAGGGGCTCCTTCAAAAGCAGATTTGGGCTCTGTGGGTCCAGGGTGGGCCCTGAGACTCCGAATTTTTAACCAGCCGCCAGGTGATGCTGATGCTGCCGGGTCTAGGCCCACACTTACAGTAGTGAGAATTGAGAAAGAATTATGATTTGGTTCAATTTGACTTGGAAGCAAAGAAAGCTGGCCTGGAAAACAGCCCAGAGCCATCTCAGAAGGGACAGGTGCGACAGATTTCTTTCCACACTCCCCTCCTGAGCTGCCGTCAACAGAAAGAGCACAAACAGCCCCTCACATAAGGCCCAGTGAGAGGCAGGAGCAGGCATCTCCCTGAGACAAAGTGCATGTAAGGGACGCTTCTAAGGGGGAGGCCAGAGCAAATCCCAGGCACACAGGTGAGAGCCAACCCCTTAACCGGGAAAAAGGACATCTCTTCTGCCTGTCACTCTGCCTCCGCTTCCTCCTCTCAATCATCTCCCAGTTCGCTGGCTTCTGGCTCACAGCAGTAATTCTTGAAGGGATTCTCCCAAAGAAGTTCTAGTGGTTCAGACAGGGCAATTTGGACTCAGTGGGTAATATGAGTGTGAGCACATTTTAAGACACAAATGGAACTGCAGGCTTTATCAGCACTTCCCTTGGAGCATCCCAGAAAATGGGCTGAGCAATAGGCAGCTCCCTCTTTCCCATGCGGGCTTGGTGGCTCTATTCGTTACAAAGTTCAGCTGTGAGGACCAGCGTGCTGATCCCGGTCAAGGCTTCCACATGAAGCAAGTCACAGACATGAAGACAATGTCATAAAAATATACATTTAAGATGGGAGTCTTTTCTAAGTCCTATAACTCAGGTATACTATACTATAACGGTGGTCGGCAAACCGCGGCTCACAAGCCACATGCGGCTCTTTGGTCCCTTGAGTATGGCTCTTCCACAAAATACCATGTACCCTAATTAAGTTAATAGTAATTAAGTACCTACTTATATAGTTTAAGTTTAAAAAATTTGGCTCTCAGAAGAAATTTCAATTGTTGTACTGTTGATATTTGGCTCTGTTGACTAATGAGTTTGCCGATCACTGTACTATACAAACAACCCCACGTGCCTCTGTGTCATAATCGTGGCGTCAGGCATCAGGCTAGCTAGAGCCGGCCTCCCGCCGTTCACTGACAACACCTGGGCTTGCTTTGGTGGGACTAGAACGGCCTATTCCAATGAAGGCATCTCTCAGGTCTCTTTAAAGAGCTGCCTGGGGAAGTGGAACCGATACCCTCTTTTTCTGCTGATCAATTTTTCAGTAGCAGGAGAGAGATTCGTGCCTGGTTTTGACAAAGTAATTTTCTCCTGTCACCAGAAGGTGGCACTTGCGGGCACTGGGACATTGGCCTTAAAGACAATGTGCAGAGAACAGGAAAGGTAGAAACAAGGATTGGGAGAAAAGCGGGACAGCTGGTGCCTCCTCACTGCTCACTATTGATAGTGATTACCTATTTATCAGCATAGGTGCCATAGGTCATAGCATCTTATATGATCTTTGAAAACCCTGCCAGGTTTCACGCGTTTCCAATGTATCATTTGTAGTTTACAGACGTGAGCTCCCCCCTGGCAGGCTCTGTTTCTCAAGGTCACATCGCTGGTAAGTAGTGGAGCGAGGACCAGAACCGACTGTCTTTCCACCCAGTCAAGCTTGGGACTGAGCAGCTCCAGAGAGAGGAGAGCAAGGAGGGCCGAGGCGGCCGAGCCTGTGGCCAGCCTCTGTTGAAACCGACGCTGTGCACACGAACCTCGTGCAGGCTGTTGAAGCCTCTCCGCCTCCGTTTGTTCATGTCGTTATTCTCCTCCGTTTGGTTGTCCACCTGCAAAGGCCAAGACAGCACCGTGAGCCCAGGACCATCACGAACCGAGGATCCACCGACAGCCCTGGGCCAGCACTGGGCCCGCAGCCCTGCCTGCCCAGGAGACAGACGGACACGCCCTCCCTTGCACCCGGACTAAGGCTACACAGAGCTCCGTTCAGCCACAGGGGACGGGATGGCGCCTCACTCCACCTGGGAATCACATCCCCAAGCCCAGCTGAAACATCGCACAGCACAGACTCCCTGTGACAGGGCAAGGACCCTTCTCGCTGTGAACGCGACCTCGGCCCCAGGCCGTGGCCTCCAGGGCTGCTGAAGCCCCTCAGGTGCTGCCTATGAGACCACCTCTGACAAGGGGGTGACGCTGGCTCATCTCTCGGGCAGGATTCGTGGGACTCAGAGCAGCTGCCCAGGAAAGTGGCGTCCACTCGGCCACCACCCCAGCTACCAGTGCGAGGTAGCTTCACTTCACAGGAGCACCAGACTGTGTCTGAACCCTACGGCGAGTATACAGCCAGGGTGCCCAGGACCGTGTGATTCGTCGCTCTTTGTCCCTGGCATCGTTACAGTGCCTCCTTTCACCTTCCAAAGCATCCTGGTTTAGACAATCCATTACGTGGTTGCCCTACCAACAGCCTTTTACAGCGTACTTTCTGCTGCCCGACTCTGGACATTTACACCAGAGAAGTATGCTCTCCCGAGCCCATCACATCACCTCTGTGAGGACCACACCGGCACCTGCTGTCGGGCTTGAGTCTCAAAGGAACGAGTGGATCCGTACAGGCTGTGCTGATGCTATGGGCTGGGCTGGGTGTGAGGGCTGACTTAGTACTTCTCCTGCACACGGCAGGGTAAGTCCATTCTTGACAATGAAGTTAAACCTCTCTACCACAGTCTCTAGCTGGGGCCTTCTCCAAATGGCCAGCCCCTTGAGGACCACGTAATCACCCCATGACTATGCCTCCCACCCGCAGGGAGCCTCCTGGCCCTCAGAGGGCCCGCCAGAGCAGGCCCAAATCAAATCCCGGCCTTTGTTCCACTTCGGAGGCAGCAGCTAGGGCGGCTGGCCACTCGCTCCCCTCCAACCCAGGGGTGCCGCCTTGTCAGCCCTACACATCCTAAACTTGCCCCATCACAGGAGGATTCTTTCACCCCCTGGTTGTTCCAGAACAACACTAAAAGTTTTGGTTGTTATTATAATAAATGCTAACATACCACACAATAGCAACAGCAATAATACCACCCACTGCAGTCCCCAGCACGGTCTGCTGTGTGCTCACTGGCTTCCAACAGAAAGCACCTGCTTCCCGTGCTCTTACACCCCCTTACCCCTCCCCCCTCCCCATATTTACCAGGATCTTCAATATTTTCAAAGATGAGATCAACCAGAGCTTAGTCATTAATATTTGTTTAAAAAGTTGACCCAGGCATCAAAAAAACAAACAAACAAACAAAAAAAACCCAAACAAAACCTCCAACAGATCAAAGGGCCCTGCCGTCCCTCCCACATTCTCCCCAGCTCCCAATAAATCATTATTCTGTGAATGGAAATTATTTCAGGCCCAACGCTTGGGCAAACACCAAGAGAAACAGATGACCTATTTGCAACAGCGCTGGGTCTTAGAGACACAGGCTCTCTGGCCCCAGCTCCACAGCCCGTGAATGCCTCGCCGGCCTGGGACTGCAGCCTGTGGAAGCACAAGATGTCCTGCCCACCAGCAGGAACACGCGGTAACCATCTTTGGCTTTTCTATTGTTTTTTGTTTTGTTTTGTTTGTTTATTTTTTTTCCACCTTAAATGAGGACTTGGCTTTTCCTTCAAAGAATAACACATGTTATTCTCTCTTTTGCATTCAACAGCCGTGGGTGTGACTGTACCAGAGCCTGTCTAGGTCCAAACCCAGAGTTAGCTGCGGGCCCACAGAAAGCACGTCTGAGGGAAGTGTGGGCAGTAACAGGACCTAAGAAGACCCCAGTTCCTTCAGGGAAAGTGTGTGGGGCAGGCATAGCTCCTCTGCTTCAGCCTGACCCACGGGACACTAACGTGGTCTGTGAGGAGAGGTGAGCAATGAAGAGCTAGGCTAAACCAAAATGGTGGAGAAAACGCAAACTTAGATGTCTATGGATTTTTTTCTTATCTGTATATCTCTATTTGGGAACTAAAGTTGCCCCAGCACCCCCATCTCCTTGGGCTCTATTTTATTCTGCAAAGAGTTGGGTTGCAAGGAGAAAGAAAATACTTATTGTGCCAGTCAGGCAGAACATGAGAATAAACCAGTAATTCACTTTCTTTTCCTATTAATATTTTTCCATCCCTTTCACATGAACTTTTTTTAAAATCATGATTTCTTAGTAACTTGTAAGATTCTGCACACTAAAAATCATTTATTAAACTAATTGGTATCACCACTAAAAAAAAATTTAAAAAATTAGACATATAATATATCTCCCAATCTGATAATTTATTTGATCAGCACAAAATCACCATGTTCCCATATTGCCTGACTTAATGTGAATTTAGCCCAAAGTAAACAAGCTTTGTATTTAGTTAGCTAGTATAACCAAATTGTGGAGAAATTAAGATCTGGGTCACAGGAGGAGAGACTGGCCATTGCAGGCGAATGACCTGGCTGAGAAGGGTGGTTGCCATGTGGTTTAGAAAGATGGCCAGTGACACTGCCAAGAGTGTCTCTTCTTCTTCAATGGCAGCGTAGAAAGGAACCATGGGTTCCAATTCTGACACGAATTATTTCCCGGCTGTGTGACCTTAGGGAAATCACCTAACCTCTCTGACTTCAGTTTCCTCACTGTAGGATTGTACACTGTCATAACTGGTGTAGGAATTAATAAAATCATTTATGTAAAATACTTCTTACAACATGAAGTGCTATGTTAGTGTTAGACACCATCCCTAAGGTTAATGCTAGTTAGCAGCAATTAGAATTCAGTTCTGACTTTGACATTTACCACCTACATGACATTGCAATTTAACTTCCCTACCTCCAAGTTTCCCCATCTCACTGGGATGAGGGCATATTCCCCACCTTCCTCAGAAGGTGACTCGAGGGGCAAATGGGATACACAGGAAACTGTCCCCGAGGCTCTAAGTGCTACATCGTCCATGGCTTCAGGACCGAACCAACAGTTCGATCCAACTAGTTCCACTCATCTTTTCAGAAGACGAGCATCTTTATTTTAGCAGCACTTACAAAGGGCATGGCCCGTCACTTACGAAGCCCCTTCTGCGTGCCAAAGAATGTGTCAGGCCCGCAGAGTGCATTTGTTGACGGTGTCTTCACAGCAATGCAATGCTTGTTATTAAAGTCATCTTGCAGATAAGCCAAAGGACTTCCTGAGAGGTGTAAACATTTCAGCAGACCTAAAGATGTGTCTGCTTGGCTTCAACGTGCATTGCCATGCTGTAAATCAGCTCAGAACCTCCGGCTGTGGTTGCACAGAGAACAGGAGAGATCAGCCTGCAAACCACAGGTGTGGTGTTTGTGCATGTGAGTACGTGCAGCATTGGGACCTGGTCCTCTGGACTCTCTTTCCCAAACCTTCAAATCTCTCAACTGAGAAGCACTAGAAGCTCGCCGGGAGCTTTGGCTGCTGGGTGGGTGGCTCTGGGAGAGGAGTTGGGAAGGGGAGTGAGAGGAACTTCGGAAGCCCCTCTAGAAGGTGAGCTTCCCTGGTCAGGTCCCTGCTTGTCTTGTTCACTGCTCTACCCCTAGCTCCAAGGGGAGAAATCAACATAAAATAGGCACTCAGGAAATGTGTGTTGAGTAGATGGAAGGAGGAAGCACATTAAAAAAATTTTTTTGTTAATCCTCACCAGAGGATATTTTTTCCATTGATTCTTTAGAGAGAGTGGAAGGGAGTGGGGAGGGGGGTAGAGGGGAGAGAAAGACAGAGAAACAGAAACATTGGTGTGAGGGAGACACATCAATTGGTTATTTCCACACTCATCTCAACCAGTGCCAGGGAACAAGTCTGCAACTGAGGTACATGCCCTTGACTGGAACTGAACCTGCTCCTCTTCAGTCTTCGGGCCAAAGCTCTAACCACTGAGTAAAACTGGCCAGGGTAGGAAGCACTATCTTCCCTAGCAACCGCTCACTCTTTGCAGAGTATTGGTGCAAGAGACACATGGAAAGGAGTGCTGGGAGGCTGACTCAGACTCATGTGCACGCCACTCTTCCAGGGACCAGTGCTGGAGGAGGACCTGGGTCAGAATCAGCCAGCTGAGCAGGATCTACATCCTGGGCCACTAACACGCTTTGGGATGGGCTTTTCATGGACAAGTGACAATCTCTGTGCTCTGCTGTCCTCCATGGAACGGGCTCAGAATGGAGAAAACATTAGGCCCCATACATGTATATGTCACATGTGACGCATGTAATGGCTGAAGTGGCCATCAATGCAGGCATAACCCACACGTGGCAGGCCTAGGAGAGCGAGGACAGAGGCCACATATGTTCAGGTGTCACTGCGGTGCGTGGTGACAAGAGCCCTGGAGTCCCCCGGACATGTGCTGGGCAATGCAGCCCTCTCACTGAACTTCTGAACGGGGAACCCTGGGGTGCAGAGCAGACAGAGCTCTGCTGAAAACCCTGACAGACTTGTGCACCTTCCTCCCAGCCCTCACTTGGTTCACCCTCCCCTCCCTGTAGACAGGGCGTGGGGGAGCGCTGAGAATCCTATGCAGCCCCTGGAGTTAGCCCAACAACTCCTTGCGACATTCCGGGAAGCACAGGCCTCAGTGGAAAAAGTGACCACTGTTCAGGCAGCTGAAAGAAAGGAGGGAGGCACCGGGCCCTGGCCACGCCCTGGGTGGAGGGGAGGTAGGACATGGCACGACTGTCAGCAACCGAGAGAGGCTGAGACAGGCAGAGGCCTGCACCCTCTGCCAAGCCAGGGGAGGCTCCCATAGGCTGAGTGCCAGGGCAAGCCCTGGGCCAGGACTTGCCACCTAGCACCCCAGGGCCCCCCTTTTAAAATCTGTACAATGAGCATAATAAGCAAGACAACTTGTATTATCCCTTCCCCAGAGATGCCATGGCTCAGATACAATTATTTCTCATTAGGCCCATCATTCCTAAACTGGGTACCATGGCACCCCATGGCCCCAGTCAACTCACAGAGGAGCCTCGGGGTATTTCAATTTTCTAGGGAAACATGGTGAAGTCTGCCGTAGACCTTGCAGAATGCCCTTATGAAATATTTGGACTTAACTACTGAACTACTGAACAAATGGAACTCCTGGGCGTTTCTTTGGACCGAGGAGCACTGAGAAAAAAAGTACTGAGACAGGCAGTGTGCCATAGGGCAGGGAAGCTTGGGAACCTCTATATTGTCTCTGAGCTCTTCAAAGGCAAGGAGCACATAGTAGTTATTTCTGTCCATTTCCTCCCCTTGTCACAAACTAACTAAAAGTTCAGCCCTCATGTTGGCACACTGTAGGGTCCAATGGACATTCGTTGAATGAATAAAAAAATGAATAGAACAGGATGTGTAAATGTAGCATCACCGCCCTGCCACTCAATGGCCCCTGTGTTCTTGGTCTAAATAAACTGCTCAACAAAGTGAGAAGCTGTCTCTCCTCCCCACCTAGGAGGCTGCACTGATCCACAAGGACTTCCTGCAAAGGCTTCTAAGTCATCAAAGTCTGGGGGAACTCATTGAGTTTTACTGTGTGAGTCTTCTGTGTGATTTATCAGCAGACACAGACCAAGAGCAGGACATTCTCCAACCCAGCCCCTTCCATGCGCAAAAAGCAGTTAAAGGAAAGCCAAGCCTGGACTTACTCGTGGAGTCCTCTTCCTGGGAAGCGTGAGGTTGAGATAGTTGTGAGGAAGGGATGATGTGGCCACGCCCAAGTCAGCATTTTCTCCATAGTTTTTGCCCCAAGTGTCTGTTAGGAAGGAAAAGTATGGCTGAGATCTGGATCCTGCCACAGCTACCCAGGGGTTCAGGGGTGTCACTCCTATAAGGTCCCTCCAAAGTAATTTTCTCCCCCCTGATGAAAGATGTGAATGGCCTGGGTAGGGAGCTGTGCAGTCCCACCAGAGACCGCCAATGCCAGGGGAAGACCAGGCCCCAGCATCATGCATCACCGGCACACAGACCCATGTACACACACAGGTCTGGGTGTGTGGGACCCACCCCTGTTTGGCCTCAAAGACAAAGGGAAAGCATGTGTCAGCCCAGAACAGAAGACACCGGGGTAAAGAGCAGCCAGGGGCGGCACAGGGCAGAACTGGCTCAAGGGCAGAGCGAAGCGTGGTCCAAAGCAGGTGCTTACCCACAGGCCTCAGCGGGGTGCCCCGGAAGAGCTCATAGAACTTGGACAGGTACATGACCATGCTGAGCTTGTCGGGCTCCTGCGTTGACGCCATCTCTTGGCCTGTGGTCACTGGGGGGATGCCAAATTCTCGCTCGGCCACGTCAAACGCCAGCTGGTTGTTCTCCACAGCATCATCTTCGTTCAGAGAGTCAAAGTTGCTGGAGAATCAGAACAAGGCGAAACTCAGGGAGAAGAGGCAGAGGTGGGGGAGTGAAGGAGCAGTGACCCCAGCCCCGGTCTCAAATCACACCCCCACCCCACTGCCCGGGAGCCTCAGTCACAAGAAGCTAACACTGTCCAGATTTGGGTCACAAGAACATCACGGCTGTCAGAAGATGGTGCCTGCCATTTGAAATGCATGAGCTACTTTGCCTTTAGGTAGTTCCCTTATGTTTGTTTTCTTTTCTTTACAAAACTAACATGGGCTTCTGGTCAAAAAAGAATCAAGTGATTTATAACCTGTAAAGTGATAAGTGAGAGTCACACCCCCTTCTCATGGCAACCTCCTGTCCTACAGGTACCAACTGATAACCTCTTCGTAGGTCTCCTTTCAGCCTTTTGGATGCCTTTGCTCGTGGGCGTGAGGTTGCCCACACACACTGATTTAAACACAACTTCAATCGATGCATTGTGCTTTCAACGTCACGAGGTATTCACATAATTCAATCTCCCTAATGAACCTGATATATTTCCCAACTTATAAACGAAGAAACAAACTCAGAGAAGGCATGCAGCTTGCCCAATGGTACTCAGCTAGTCAATTTGGGTCTCAGCTCTAATTATTTGGGCTATAAACCGTCACATTTCCCACCTCAAGAATTAGGTCTTACCCATAATTCCTGCCTAAGGGTAGAACTCCATGGTGGGAATGCTCAAATTTCCCACGTATGGAAATGGAGGGGTGGGAGACGGGTAACCACGGAGCCTGAGTTACATATTAGGAACACAGATCAAAGCAGTTGTGGGCAGATTAATCAGTGCAAAGGGGAAACAAAACAAACTTAAGAAAAAACTCAAATCAAAAATATGCAAAGAGAAATTTTGAACCAAGTTCTGTAGATTCTGCCTCTAGCAGAACAGTCCTGGTTCTCCTCGTCTCCAGGGTCCCCTGCAGGCAGTGAGGAGCTGGGCAGGCCCAGCTGGGCTCCAGACTCACATCAGCTCAGGCCGGAAGCGGTGGATGATGGCACACAGGGCCAGGCCACTCCGCCAGGACGTGGTCAGGTCGGTGATGTTGACGTGCTGGTAGCCCTCGGTCTGCTGCTGGCACCAGGTTAAGAGCTTGCTGGGCCGGATGTCTGACTCTGCAGTAATGGGAGACAGACAGTGAGGTGCTCTGGGGAAATCTCAGGGACCCCTAGGGACTGCTCTCTGACTGACCCATTTATGGAAACATGGGGAATAGCGCCAAGGCAAGGGGCCCTGTGGAGAGCATGGTGGGAGAGCAAGATGCTGGGGCAGGAAGCATGCTCTCCTACAGCAGGTCCCCAAGACCTTCTGGAACAGAGGCAGGATGACGAGGACTCTGCCAGCATCTCATTCAGTGGGGAAGACAGACACGGATGCGGGTGACAATGATGCAATGCCATAATGATGGAGAAGCAGGGTGTGTGGGGGTGGGGGGGACCTGTGAGTAGGGTTGCCCGGTGTCTGCCAGGGCTGGGGCCTGCCACAGAGAGGCACAAAGAAGGTACATTTGAGCTGCTTATTAAAAAGTGTCTAGCAATTAATCAGACAGAAGAAGGCACTGCAGGAAACCAGAAAGGACTGCGCCGTGGAAAGACCAGGAAAACCCTCCCCGTTTGTGTAGCATGGAGGATGACGGGCAGCAGCAGTGGGGCACGTGGTGCTGGAGGGAAGGGGGGTGGCTGGTAAGGCCAAGTGAGCCCTAAAGCAGGGAGGACACAAGGTCTGGGTGAGTGACTGGAGGCCAGAGAGACCTATAAGCAGGATGGTGACCTAAGCAAGGCCTGATGGGTGCTTGGAGTTATTCCTGTATCATTCTTTCCCTCCAGCTCTGTAGTCATGGGGATTAGGCTCTGGATGACCAGGAAGAGAGTGGAGCACATGGAGGCAGACCCCAGACTGGATATAAAAGGAAAAGAAGAGCAGGTCCCAGGGAGGTAATTTTGCAGTTCATTGTAATATGCCAAGCATGCAACACGTATGAACGCCTTGATGGCGATTATTCCGTAGGGTGTCACTGTCCCGGTTTCACAGAAGGGGACACTGAAGAGCAGATGAGCGGAGCCTGGCCAAGGTCACCCAGGCTCTCTGTGCCCCTGGGCAGCCTCCTCCCTGCAAAGCCCCTCCCAGGGGACCCGGGAGGGCAGCTTACCCTGCCTGGAGAGGCCCACGGATCTCCTCATGGAGCCCAGCCTCTTGAGGGGGGAGTGGTGCAGCTCCTTAGTGATGTACAAATGCTTCACCTACAAGCAAGAGAGACCACGCAGCTGCCCACCAGTCTTCCTCCACATCCCAGCTGCGGGGCCTCGGCACCTGATCTTCTCAACTTAGCATCTATCGGCCACTCCTTTCCTTTCCCGCTAGGACCCTCCATGAGGGAACCCAGGCCACCTGGGACACAGAGCGATGGGCTGCAATTATCCACCCAGATGTGGAAGCACTCACATGTAAATACAGGTCATGGGCTAACTTTTCAAATGCACCCCACTGTTGGAGCTATTAACTGAGAGGCTCTGAGTCAATGGGAGAGAATAAGAGGCCTCTAGGACGATGATGGAAAGGACTCATATTCGCCAAGTAGATTGTTTGAGGGAGCTACGCTTAGCAACACACACACACAGTGACAAATGTGTGTAAATATATGTACAAATGTGGACATCCACTTACATGTGTTCTATTTCTCTCCTATGGGCCAGAGAGGTGCTGACTCCATGTTACCCTGTGACTCCCCTAGGGCCCAGGGGCCTTGGTGGCCTTGGTCCCAGGGATGTGCTGAGATTTCAGGGGACCCCTCCTTCCCACAGCTCAGTGCAGGGGACCCAGACGAGATCCCAGGGAAGGACTTACCTGATGGGGCCGCACACAGTGGGAGTTGAGGTTTGGGTACCGTGTGCCTGGGTCCAGCGTGTACTGCTCAAAGTTCTTGTTTATGTTCTCCGGGGTCGTTTGAGGTAACAGCCGGTAAAGACTTTCTCTGGAGGGAGGCAGGGCATGGGGTTGGGATTGCTCTTGAATCCTGAGGCAATGGTCCCCACTCCCATCCTCTCGTGCTCTCAAGAGCTTCTCAGATGTGTTTGCATAACCCTTCCCTGCAAAGCCTGACCCTCGTGGTTCTTGAGGCCTGCAAAGTGGGGAAGGTTCAAGGGGTGCAGAGGAGGTAGGAAGGAGCCCGGGAGATGGGGAAGCTGGCATTTCCCCCAGGCAGAGCTGGCAGCACAGGGACCTGTGGTTTTGTTATAACCACCACTCAGCCACACGGGCTCCGGTGGCCTATCCCCCATGACCACAGGCCGCCACACCCAAGACCAGCCAAGGCCGGTCCCCACCCACCAGTCCTTACTGCTCCCAGGCCACCAGCTGTCACAGCTACGTGGCCAACAGCAGGGATCTGGGAGGAAGCCCAGGCTCTCCTGGGGGATCAGATGACCAGCCCCCAACAGGGTGGGGTACTCAGCGCTCCATGGCACCTTCCCCCAAACCTCTTCTGGGTTCCAGGCAACTGAACAGTGCCGGAACCCCAACTTCAGGACTACCCTGGATGAACATTTCTCTTTGGCATCGAGGGCCTATGGTCCTGGCCCCACGAGAGTCACTGAAGGAGGTAGATCGTGACAGAGAACATGTCCTTGGGGACCCTGATGATCAAGCTACGTGTGGGAAGGCAGGTGGGAGGGGACCGAGCTTCATCCAGGTGCCACCTAGCAGCCAGCTGTGCTCCCTTCCTGCCCCCAACTCCCAGCCCTCTACCCGGCCCACACTCACCTCTCAGCCAGCAGCTCCAGCGGAGGAGCACCCTGGTCCCAGCTCTTCACCATCCAGGCTGTGTCAAAGGCTGCCAGGAAGCCGCGGGCACAGCCCGTGCCCATGGGCCAAAAGGGCTGCAAAGGAAAATGGACATGTGGTGTGATTCTAACCACTCCCAGCCTGCTATCCAGTTCCATCCAGCACTCTCCCATTGCCAGGCCCAGGCGAGGCTCTGGGGATGCAGGGTGTGGTGGGATTCAGGTTGGGGGAGAGGTGATTGGGCAGCTGCTAAGATTCACCGCAAATACAAATATCCGCAAACCAAGCCCTAAATAAAGGGGCCTAGGACACAGGAATAGCAAAAATGCTCTGGGGCTCAAAAGAGGCAGAGGCAAACTCCCACCCTGGGGAACAGAAAGGGGGAATGATTCATAAAAGATGCATTTGTGCTGACTGAAAGAATGCATAGGATTCAGATTTAATCCATGCAAGACCAGCGGGGATGGGGGGAGATAGTGGGCAAAGTCTCTGTGGCTGGAGATGGCAGAGCCTGGTGGGTGCAGGGTCTGCGTGGTGTGGGTTCAGCGGTGATTATGGAGCAGAGTACTGAGGAGAAACTGAGAAGTGGGTGTGGGGTGAGGTGCTGAATGGAGCTCCTTCACCAAGGAGCTTAGGTTGTCATCCACAAACACGGTGAGCAAGAGGCGAGTCATCAAACGCCCTGCTGACTACACGGGCCTGTGTACGCCCACAGCATGGTTTGGGACTGGATGCTTACCTTGGGATAAGTACATAAGCACATTCTGGTTAGTGGTTCCCCTGAAGATGAAAACAGATCCCTTCTGAGGGAATTTATGTAACCTAAGGATCCTAGTGTTTGCGGATTTTCTCGGAAGCCTTCTGAGTAGGGAGGTCACGGACAGAACTGGACTTTGGGCCCAAATGCCTCTCCGCCTCCTACATGACTTCAATGTTACAAGGCCGCACAAACCCACCCACATGAGGAAGGGATCTTGGCCCAGCTGAGGGCCCAGGTGCTCTGAGAAGGGTGCCCTGAAGTCCAGACCAGGCCCCCTGAGTTTGTACTTCAACAGAAGCACCCCAAGGAGGAGGAGAAAGCTCTCTGGCCCATACAGACACATTGGCTCCCCTGGATTGCGTGGAAGGGCCGGCTCTGAGGCCAAGCTGGGCTCTGTGGAGCCCTTCCGACTGGCCGAGGGCCTGCCCACCCCCGGCTGTGTGACAGCGGAGGCTGCCAGGCAAACATAAATGGGGGGCCTCTCTTCAGGCAGGAGTGAGGGGCCCCACGTGCCGTGTGGGCGGTACCTCAAGCAAGCTGTCGCCCACCAGGGCCACGAGCAGCTGGTGGGACTGGCGCTCGCGCACCAGGGCCGCGTTCTCCGAGGCGTACATGCAGGTGAAGTCGAACATGGCCACGTCGGGCTGCTCGTAGTGGTTCATGGCGAAGTCTAAGGATGGCAGCTGGTAGTTGGTGGCGAAGTCTGCAGCCTCGCGGGCGTACGAGAGCAGGTGGTCCTGGTTCACATTCTCCGAGCACAGCAGCATCTCTGTGTCGATGTAGTCCTGTGGGGAGAATGGGAGCACAGTGCGGCCGCCTGCCCCTCCGGGGGCGAGGACCGACTGGCACCCCCTCCCTCGCAGAAGGACTTGGAACGGGGTCTGTACAGGGAGGCTAGTCAAAGCAGACATAGAAAACCAGGGCCAAGGGAAGAAAGAGGAACCCAGTTGGCCAGCTGTGAGGGTGAACAGAGTTCTGATTAAGCATCCAAGCCAAAAGGGAAATGAGGTCTATCACAGTTCTCGCCTTATCAGAAAGAAAGCAGCAATGAATTCCCCGGCGAGGTAATTTTTTCCTGGCACTAAGCTCTAAAAGAACAGTCTCACGTAGGGGTTCCCACAGACAGCTTGGTGTTGCGGTGGACCCTGAACATACTAACGGTCTTGCAGCAAACAAAGCAGCACCTTCTGTAAGGCTGGTTCTCCTGATAACTTCAGTGAAATTAAGAGAGAAAGGAGTGAGAGGAAGAGTGAGTGTGTAATGAACTAAGCTAAGCTGATGTGGTCCAGATGTGCGACATTTAGTGGGCAAACGGGACCAGAAAATAAATGGGTATTTCCGTCACTCAGACTTGCTCTCCAAAATTTGTTTCCCCTTTTCTTGATGGAAGGCTGAAGGCTGCCCAAGGCTGCGCTCACAGTATGAACTGCTGTACTTCCTCCAGCGGGTGGAGAATCTGAACCTAGCGGGCCAGGATACCCATCCTGGAGGGACCTGCAGGACACTGTCTCCCAAATCTAATCTGCTCATCCTGTGGCGAAAGAAACTAAAAGTCCATCTTTCCCAAATTGTGACACAGAAGGTGCACATCCCTGGGGGAAGGTGGGGCAGGGACTAGTGTGTATAAGCCCGACACAGGCCTTAGGTTATTGAAAGCAACATGTTAATCCCATCTCTGCTGTTTACCGACTGAGTGAATGTGGGTAAGTTAGTAAACTCCTCTGACTTTCCATTTTCTTACTTGTAAAATGGGGATAACAAACTTCATTCACAGAGCTGTTGGAGGACTGAAGGAGACTATATGGAACCCGCAGCCTGATGTGGGTGCATGGGAAGGGCTCGATGAGTGGGAATTCCTTTCCTCAATAACCATGACATTGAATGCAGCCTGTGGTGAGTGCAGCCTGGACTTCCACTCCAAGGCACCAGGAAGAGCATTTACAAAGAAGGCACAGTCTCATCTACAGAGTGACCTACGGGGTCCATTCTCCCCATGGCCATGCCTTCAAATACCTTGTCCCAGGAATTCCAATATTTCCACACCTACACCACGTCTTCCCCCCCCCCGCCCCCCACCCCCCCAAGTTGCATTGGCTTTGGCCTTGAGCACTTTGTTAGGTCACTGCGCCCAGGCTGGAGCTCCAGCTATTTGATTTCCCTTCTCCGACCTATCCCTACACTGACATGGTCACTTCCTTCCGTTGCAGGTGTGGAGAGGAGAGAGGGAAACATCAACAGGCAGGCCTCAGAAAGCCCCCTCTTCAAGACATGCTGCAAGCACCTGGAGGTGGACTGGGTGATGAGTGTGGACAACATGCAATGTCTGGGGCCAATGTCCCCCAAGCAGGAGGGCGGGACCTGGCAAAGGGACGGACCCCCAGGAGGCACTGGGATGACAGTCCCTCTGGCCCGGGGTTACTGGGAGGAGCCAGGGGGCCTTGCAGGGCAGGAGTCGCAGGTGTGTGGGTGGATGGCAAAAGGAGAATTCTGGGAGGGGATAGAAACAAGAACAAGAAGGAAAAAAGTGGGACTGAGGCTCTGGGGAAAGTGGCAGGCATGGGGAAGCAGTTCTAAATTCCGATAAAAGCAGGGGAATGAAATTGGGCCCCATTTGCCAGAGGCCCAGGGTACTGAAGCGAGCCTGAATGCTAGACAGACAGGTGGGGCAGTAGAGGGAAGCAGCAAAAATGAGCAAAGGTGGATAAAACAGCCAGAAGTATGGTCACCCCAAGTGGTAAGCTGGAAAGAGGTTGGAGGCCAGAAGCGAAGGCCGGGCAAGGCTTGTCCAGTGCTTCAAATGAGGGTGGGCTCAGGCGACCAGCTGTGATGGGCATCCACCTTACACACCTGGCCGCCAAGCTCCCGTCATGATGAGACCAAGCCCACTGCATCCCAGAATCCTTGCCTGCGTGTTGTAGGGCCGGCAGAGGCAGGGTCCCTGGGGGTGTGCCCCTCCCAGTGAAGGAGAGCCAGGTGGGCACAGCTGGGAGCCCAGAGGCCTGGTATCTCAAGGAGAAACGTCCCTCTTCCTTCAGAAGCCATAGAGAGCAGCCCAGAGATCAGCAGGAACAGAGGGGGAAGCAGGTCAATCAGTCAGTCAGTGTTCTCAGCACCTCCTGTGTGCCTGGAGGAGGATGCTGACCCACAGGGGAAGAGGGACTCAGGGAGGACTTGCCATTCCCTCAGGAGCAAGAGATGAATGTAATTCCAGTGGCTCAGGACACATGGTTTGGCTCCCAGCTTATGCAAACACTATAAAGCTTAGCTGGACCCTGGAGATGGGCCAGCGCTCCTGAACCGAATGGGCGTCCAGTTCTCCCATGCCCAGCCAATTTCTAGGTAAGAGTCCGTGTATTATACCTACAAGCCCCTCAGCACAGCTCAGAAGATGCTCCCAGAGACTCTGAGGGGGAGGAAAGCCCTGGGTGAGGACAAGCACGGGCTTGGGTCTGCTCCCCGCTCCTCCATAGTTATGATATGTGGGACCAGAGTGAGCCACGATGGAGAGCCCGAGACAAGAGGTGAAGGGGCTCAGACAATGCCAAGGAATCGAGTCACCATGAGCATCATGCTGTGGCCTGGAACAGTGCCCTGGGGTGACCTGAGGGGAGCTTAGCGTCCAGAGGCTGGAGTTCTCAGCCAGGGACCCAGGAAACCCAAGTCACACTTTGCCTAATGCCCCAGGGAGGGGCTGACAAAGATGCCATCCTTCCTCCCCACTGCAAGGGTACCCATTGCACCTGCCCCTGGGGCCAAACACTCCTCCACTATCTGACACAGGCTTTCCAACAGCGGTGGCAACTTTGGGAGCAGAGGAAAGAAGGGGAGACCCACCTTGCCTCCCCCAGGGCAGCAGGCGGCACCCCATGTTGAGCCTTTGCTTCCACCTCTGCTGGTGGTGCTCAGCTGGCTTCATTCACCCCCCTCCGGCAACTTAGGTTTTCATCAAACCCCTGAGCAATGCGGAGGAGGCCCAGGGGAGGGCTGGGTTACGAGTGCCACCCGGCCACTGCCAGCAGGGGCTGGTGAGAAGATAGGGACATTCTTCTCTGACAAGCGGCAGCGAATGGTCACCATGCTGCTCGGCTGCAGGCTGGTGCGGAGAGCAGGCTGACCCTGGACTGAGATCCTTATCTCAGTGGCAGGATCAGGGGCTCAGGAGAGATGGAGCATCTGACCAAAGCAGCATCCGGCCAGGAAGCCAGCAGGACAAAAAAAGCAGGTGCCAAAGCAGGCGGAGAAGGTGTGGAGGGAACCTGCGATCCACTACATGCTAGGCGTGGTGCTCTTCCAGACCACCTTTCAGACAGAAACTATTGCTCTGCAAACGAGAGGGCTGAGGTTCAGAAAGGTTAGGCAGCCTAGTCGCTGCCCTGAGTGAACAGGTGGCAGAGCCAAGACTCAACTCAATGATTTAATCCTCACCTGAAGAGTGGTTGCCTCCCACATGAGGGTGAGGATCGGACCTGCAACCAGGTATGTGCCCTTGACCGGGAATTGAACTGGCGACCTCTGGTTTGCAGGCTGACACTCTAACCACTTAACCACACCAGGCAGAGCTCAACTCAAGTCTTTCTATGACTAGAGCTTTCCCCTTCCATGACAAGGAGGCTACAGCATGAAATTCACAGTGAAAGTATCTCTGTGTCCCACTTGGACAAGAAGCCCCCACCTGCCTCCAAAGGACTGCCCTCCCAGAAAAGAGGGCGGGGCTGAAGGAGATGTGGGGGAGAAGACGACTCAGGTGATCTCTCAGGGGGCAAAGACCCTCAGTAACACCTGGGTGAAGGACCCAGCTCCCCTGCCATCCTCCTCCCCTTCCCTCCCACCCCCCAGTTCTCTGCAGAAATGCCTCTGCATGCATTGGTGTGGGCTGTGTGCACAACACCAAGGAGAAGGACAGTGGTGGAGGCACTCCCTTCCCCACCCCCTGGTTCAGTTCCTGGCAGGACATGGCTGCTCCTATACAGGCCGATGCCGCCAGCCCAGGTGCCAAGGGAAAAGCGGGACATAACAGCCCAGAGAGACGTACGTTGATGATGACCCCTTTGTCCAGCAGGCTCTGCTTCTTGGCAGTCATGACAAAGTAGTGGGTGCAGTCCTTGTAGTAGACAATGTTCTCCAGATCGATCCCTGGAAAGAGAAGCGAGCGGCGCTCAGTCCCGCGTGCTCGGTGCCCAGGGCGCCAGGAGCTATGCGTTGCCCGTGTGTTACCTGCAGCATATTTACGCTAGATACATTCTAAAGTCATGACTGAAGAGGCTGATGAAAATAAGACCGAGTGCCAGAATTTACCCAAGCGAATACAGCTAGGTGAGGTTTCTACCATTTCCTGGCTCCGTGCAGACACCAGGTGCCCCAGCAGGAGCAACTCAGGTGAGAGGGCCAGGTTGTATCATTTTCTCACTTTCCACCCACTGCAAAGCCACTTTATAGACTAGGTTTCAAATGAGAGGAGAGCTTAGCTCAGTGCTTCTCAACGTGGGGACCCCAGCCAGAAGCCTCTGAGGACATATTAGAAATGCCAATGACCAGGGAGGGCACCGGCCTGCTGAATCAGAAGCCCTGGGGGTGACTGGATTCACCTTTGAGATGCACTGGCTTAGCTTCTTCCAAAGGAAGGAGGGGAGCAGACGCATGGCAATTATCCGCATTGGACACGGAGGCGTGCTGGGTAACCATAGGAACCCCGTTATTACTACTAAATAGGAAACAGCCATCAAGGCAGAGGGCCCCCAGAGAATCAGCGGAAATCAGCGCTATCACCGTGTGAGGGGCCGGCTGTGAAACAATGGCCAAAGGTGACGGCCACAGCAGCGTTTAAAGGAAGCCCATTCAGACATTTGGAAAAACACACCCCAGGTCCTGTCAGAATTTATAGTTAGTGGTTTATTTAAGTATTTATTTTCCTGGTTTTTGAGGGGAAGGGAGGGTTGGAGAATTCTTAAATCATTCAAAGGGACCTAATCTGCTGAAAGAAAATCCTTTTTTTTTTTTTTTTTTTAATAATTAAAAAAATAAAATAAAATAATTCAACCTTGCTGAACTTCAGAGGGTCATGCAGTGGGCACACATCACGGGGGCGGGCAGAGGCCAAACCCCATTCCTAGAAAACTAGCTTAACAAAACAATCCCCAAAAGCAGTTTCAGCGGTGACAGTGAGTAACTGAAAGGTCTAAATCAGAAGTCAGCAGGCTTTTTTCTGTAAAGAGCCAGAGAGTCAACACTTTGGGCCTTGTGAGCCCTCCGGTCTGTGCCCAGCCCCTCCTGGGCGAGCAGTGCCAGCAATGAGGTAAATGCATTGGGGGTTGGGGGGTCCCATAGACCTTTCTTTTTTAGACATTGAAACTTGAATTTCATATAACTTTCCATATTTCTCAGAATATTTTCCTTCTGATTTTTCTTCAGCCATTGAAATATGTTTAAGTGATGCTCTGCTCGAAGGCAAGACAGAAACATGTGGCCAGCCAGCTTGCCACCCCATTGAGTAAACAATTAAGCAGTGACAATACATCTACTGAATGAGCTATTCTGCCAAAACTGACCATCGGGACAACTAGACCAGGCGGCCATGGGGGCAGTATTTAAAATGTGAGGACGAATGAGAAAAGCAAAATAACAAAGAGCATTGGCATTATCAGGAGAGCTAGGTCCATGGGAAAGGTAGGGAGGGAGATGCAGGTGAAAAGTCACTGAAAAGAAGCACTGAAAATGAGGCGTATCCTGGGCCAGGTGGTGCTGGGCGTGGATGATGTACTAGTATTTTAGTGTAAAGATTTACCATTGTCGTCACACTGCCTTTTCAAGTCTTTTCAGGTGTTTGGTACCTCACTTTCCCCTGGGCTTGCTTTATTCCCTACCCCCCCACCCCCCTTACTGAAAGTCTCCCTCTACAGAATGTGAGCTCCAAGAGTGGGTTTTGTTTGGCCCACTTCTCTGTCTCACACCTTTGAACACCGTCTGGCACCTCATAGGCATTCAATGTGTACTTGTCAAGTAAATACATGAACAGCTCCTCTAGGCCCTGGGTGAGTGTCAAGCTCCCTGGGCATCCCTGGACCCCTGGGAGGAAGGGCACCTGGCACACCGCACAAAGGCACCTGGGCTTCTTCAGGGACCACCCCCAGGGGACTGGCTCCCCACTCAGAGTGCTCCCTGAATCTCACACTAATCTCCACACAGCCAGACTGGGCTGTATTAGGAGCGGTACCATGGAATCCCACCCTGGACAGGAAGCACTTTGGGTGGGGACCATGTCAGCCTTGGCTTTATATCCCATGTTATTCAATCCCAGGACATAATGGGCATTCAGCAAATGTTTCCTGAGAAAATAAATATGTATCTATAGACACATACAACATCTAGAACTTTCCCTCAAGAATCCCTTTGTCCTGGAAGGAATCCTGCCCATTATTAAGGAGAAATCCCTGCTTCCACTCAATCGGCGTGAGTATCCCAGACCCTAGAGCTGGGAAATGCAGCTGCTCCTCGGGGAAGTGACAGTGGCCTGGTTTGGAGAAAGGTGACAGTCTCACCTGTTTCCTCCTTAAGGTCCTGGAAGAATTTCTGATTGAAGATGAAGGCCACGCCGCTGATCTCTTCCACCTTGGCCTCAGCGGTGCTGTTTCTGTTTATGAAGTTGGCAGTGATTGCAATAGCCAACTTCCCACGGAACTCTTTCCTCCTGAACCCTGCGAAGGGAAAGGGAAGGAGTGGGTCTTTCTTCTGGATTTGGTGTGAAAGCTGGAAAAGACAACTGAGAAAGCTGCTCTCCGACGCCTATCGGTCTCGAAAGCAGAATTCTGCATCTGGGATTGGGGCAGCAGCAATGCCGGGCTTTGCACACAGGGGAGACACCAGCGGCCATTCTGAATCAGTAAGACTTTCTCATTCTCTAACATCTTCAGGACCCATCACCCTGGCCAGCTGTGACAAACAAAGGCTAAAGTGATGTTCTCTGACAGACACCTATCCTGTTCAGGATGTGTTAGATTCATGTGCAGTGTAAACTCATACAATTAAAACCTTTGTTAACATTTTTATGTTTTTTAACCCCCCCCCTATGAAAAATAGGAGTATGATATTGAATTCCTGTGGGCAGAAACAGAAACAACAAATTTTCTGCCCACCCCGTGTAGCTAGCTCAGTGCTTGAGCATTGATCTATGAACCAGGAGGTCATGGTTTGATCCCTGGCTATGGGCTCAGTAGGGAGTGTGCAGGAAGCAGCTGATCAATGATTCTCTCTCCTCATTAATGTTTCTATCTCTCTCTCCCTTCCTCTCTGAAGTTAATAAAAATACTGTTAAAAACACACACAAAAAACAAAATTTCTTCCTAACTCAAGTCTAGTGGCTGGCACTTATCATACATTCAATAAAAGTATGATAAACAGATAACATTCTAAATTGCAATTAATATATTCGATAGTACAGTGATTCCTTGGGGTCCTTACAGTTCTCAATGGTTTACATTGGAATTTCTTTTTAATGGCAGTAAGAACTCTATATTCAATTACAATTTGTTTTCTTTTCCTCCCTACACCAACAAGCAATTCTAGGACTCCAGCTGGGGGTTCTATAATTCATCTCATTCTGACACTGTCCACCCAGATACAACATTAGATTCTGCAGGCGAAGGGCTCAGTCCCACAAAACTGCCCTCCACTTCAGAGGCCAATTGCAAGCCCAAGTTCCTGACCAGCCAGCTACATTTGGGAGGCCCTGCAGTCAACAGCAAACTGATGCCATTAATAATATACACATGCTTTTCTGAGATGAAGTCAGTGGGAAAGTGCTTAGCACCATGGCTTGAACATTGGCAGGTATGTTCAATAAAGGCAGGTGGATTTTTTCTTTTAATTTTTATGGCATTTAACCTTAACAAAGCCTCTGTACATAGGAGTCCTTTCCCAGCCCTTGTAACAATGCTTTAACAGGGATTGATTTTCCACATTTTAGTTGGAAAAACCAAGGTTCAGAGAGAATTAAATGGCTGCTCTCTAGATGCTCACCTCAGGCACGACAAGGTGGTCTGCCTTCTATCAAGACCCCTTCCAGTTTTGGCACCTGTCACCTTGCCCCCTTTTCTCCACCCCCTTCCAGATACAACCCCTCCCACTTGTTTCCCCATCCTGGGCCCCAAAAAGAAGAGTCTTCACCTTCCAGTGAGTTCCTGCGGCCATCAGCACCAATGATGACATCGAACTCGAACTCTGACAGGGAGTGGTCAGCAGGGAGAAATTCTGCCCGCCAGCCAATTTCTAACAAAACAGAAAAGGGAGATGAGTTGGCACAGAGAGTGGTGGGAAGAGAGAGTGATTATACCCCCTCTGTGTTGGCCAGGAGAAAGGGACCATGCCCCCTGGTGTAGGTGCCCCAGATGGAGCTTCCAGAGGAAAGACCCGGCGCTGCCCAGATTCACACTGGAATCTGGCTTTAGTCTCAGTTCAGTCCAAGATGAAGTAAACCAGCAGCACCAACTCCATGCCTGGTCTTATTGGTTTCTATAAAGGCTGGGAGTCTATCCTCAATGATTCTCAAACCAGTCTCACTTGCATCCTTTTTCTTTTCTTTTCTTTTCTTTTTTCTTTTTTTTTTTTAACAGATTCTACCATGTTCTTTTATATTCCCCACATTCCTCAGGGCCCTTCCATTGCTGAATAGACCCAAAAGGATATGCAGGGTGTAATGAAACCAGTTTGAATTCCTACTTCATTATGAAAAAGGTTCCATTGTGCAGCACACAGTCTTTTATGAAACCATATTTAAATGAAACGTTGATGGCTACTCATAATCAGAATTTAAGATCCACTGGAGGTCTGGGAAAGATGAACAGCACATGGGTCTCAGAGTTTAACTGATGCCCAGTGACAAAAGCCAAATAACACCTCCCCTAAGCTCTCGATATTCCAGCTAAGACAGGAGAAATCAGAGTTGTGCTGGGTGTGAAACTGTGAGGTCTCCAACACTATCTGGCTCAAAACTGAGAGCCCTGTCCAGGCAGGAGAAGATTTGATGAGGACAATGCAAAGGCATCATAAGCAAACCCTCTGACCATAGTGTACAGACAGAATCAGAATTTACATACACACTCTACAAAAGGAGGGTTTGCTAAATAAGACAAAACTACAATGGGTAAATTTTATGATTTGTAAATTAGACTTCGATAAAGCTTAAAAATATTATATACCAAATAATATTTGAAACATGTATTTCATATTTGCTCTAGAAACTTGACATTCTTTAGTAGACTCTAATACTACAGGTACATCAAGTGTATCCTCATATCTGCGTGTACACAGCTTGAAGAGCATGTGAATGGACTTGACCAGATAACCAAATCTGTCTTCCAGCCTACTCCTGATTTGACTTCCTTTGTCAAAGTGGTGCCTACTAGTGACAGGATAATCAAATTACAGGTTTTATGGCTTAATAATATATCCCCTGGGAGCTGAAGAGCAAACCTAAAGTGATAGCAATGGTAAAAAAAATAAAAATAAAAATAAAGGTAAAATAGCCAATGATGAAATTATGTCAAACAGCTCCAAATAAGAATAACTGTCAAATTCTTGAGAGCTGCAGATGTAATTTCCATCTTACAATGTCTCATTTCTAGACAGAAGAGGAAAGTTATATTTACTGTGGTTTTCTTGATCTTCGGGTGGCTCCAGAACTTTCACAAACTCCACATTCACATGGATTTCAACTCCCAAGATCAGGGCGACCTTGAATAGGATGAGCTGTAACTGACGAATACCTGTTAGAAAGGAAGGGAAGCAGAGACAAGCTGTCAGAAGCAATGCCTGGATGCCTCTTGTATATAGAATATTATATAATCGCTGCTCAGTGATCACTGAGTATAGCAATATATCAATAATGATTACTACTGGGCACTACTTATGTGTCATGTACTCTGTGTCTTCTCATTTAACCCTTACAGTGCCCCTTTGGGATAATTATTCTCATTTTATAAATGAGAAATTGAGGGTTAATGAGGCTAAATGACTTGCTCAGGGTCACATGGAAGCCAGACTAGAATGTGGACCCAGCTCTGCCTGATTCTAAGACTGTGCTCTAGCTGTCAGATCACGCTATAATGATGGAGGCTCTCGTTCCTGCCTCCTTCCTCATCTGGGCTCTGGGTTTAGTAAGATAAAGATGAAAAAACAGGAGAGAGAGAGAGAGAGACCGACCTCAAGTAAAATCATCCATCAACTGGATCATTCTTTGGTAACCTAAACCTAAGCTCCTAGCCATCCAGGGTAAGGAATGAGGTGGGGAATTCTCTCCACAAAGCTGGGCTCATACCCTGGCCAGTGTGCTCAGTGGTTAGATTATTGGCCTGTGCACCAAAGGGTCACAAGTTTGATTTCTGGTCAAGGGGCATGTACATGGTTGCAGGTTCAATCCCTAGCTCCAATCAGGGTGTGTGCAAGAGGCAACCAATCAATGTGTCTTTGTTTCTCTCTCACTCACTGTCTTTCCACCACTCTCTCTCCCCCTCCCTCCCACTCTTTCCTTCCACTCTCTTTGAAAAATCAATGGGAAAAATATCCTCGAGAGAGAATTAACAAACAAAAAAAGCTGGACTTATGTTCTCAACTTCTTATCTGAAACCCCCAATATGGGGGCACCCTGTTTCTCTACTTTGTCCCCTACTCTTCAGCACAAACATGGTTGCCTCCGCATATATATTTGTAGAGTACAGTTTTAAACTCTCTTGGGTTCCTCTGTATTTCGTGGGCTTTGCTCATTTAACATTTACTGAACATCTACATTGAGCCAGGTGTCATGTTAGGTCCAGAAGATAGGACATACCCCCTCTAATGCGGGAAACACAGGTATACAGAATGGGGCGGGGCATGGCGGTGGGGGCAGAGCTGCAATCCTGAATGCCTAGAGAGGAGGAGGGACCAAGAGTACCACATCCCTGGAGAGATGAAGGAATATGGAGACTATGGGAGGCCAGGGCACTTGGGAGCTAGGAAGCTTCTGGAGACCTTGGTGAAAAGCTCATGTGCTCAGTGGTCAAGAAGAAATCAGACCACAATGCAAGGAGGCGTGAATGGAAAGTATAGACAAAGTCTACATCTCTTTCTAGAATAAATACTTGGAAGTAAAGAAAAGTGATGGGCAACAACAAAGGACAGAGGAGGGGCAGTGTGAGGTAAGAAGTGGGAAGACTAAGTAATGGGGCAGGTGAAAAGGGAAGAAGGAATCAAGAGGGAGCAGTGTGGAGAGGGGGTGGTCAGCTCTGCCTCTGACATTGGGTTAAAAGAAGGAGTAAGTACACGGGTAGAGCAGGAAGGAGAAGGGGCTGGAATGGGAAGTCCCTGCTGGTGGCTTCTCTTCCCCAGAGCATGGGAGGGAGGCCAGCTGCTATGAATGAGGAGGCTGTGGTGGAGGTTTGGAACAGCTACTGTGGGAACTGGAGGAAGATGCTGACACAGGACAAGTTGAGAACAGCTGTGCAATGCTGAGGTCCAGGACACAGCTGGGGTTGGAGACCCTGGTCCGTCAGAAAGGAAGCCGATCAGCTGGGCCTGGAAATGGGCCTGGGCTATATGTTTCCAGCACACAGTAGGTGCTCAATAAATTATACCTGCTTCCCTTCTCACAGGCACTGGGGCTGCCCTTGACAATGATCACTCTGAATCTTGGTTCCACACTACTGCCAGTTCTCCTGCACACTGGGGTAGTCCCAAGGACTAGGGATTAATTGGGAGCAGAGAGGGGCTGCTGGCCCAGAAGGCAACACAACAGCCCTGGGGCCCTCCCAGGCCTCCCGTGCCGGCTCTGCCTCTAGGGAAGGTCTGATGAGAAAGTGGTGCTCAATGTTGTTGTTAAGTGCTAACCAGCATACATTCTTCCAATGGGTGGTAAGGAATATCCTGAAAGCTGACCCAGCAACTTTCTGGGCAAATCCAAATTACTTTCCAATGGACTCATGGAATTTTCTCATCTCAGAGCAGGGATAAACTCTGGAGCCGCTTCTGGTAAGTTCTCCTGCATCTGGCTAAATTACACCCTGTGAAGCTGATCATTCTCTCCAGGCATTCCCACTTGAATCCCATGCCCGTTTCCTATCAGTTCTTATTCTCATAAAAAACATAGTTTTCAGGATTCTCTTCCCACCCATGTTTTGAATTCTGAATTTTGAACCTTGAGACCCTGGCTGCTTCTTGCTCACTGTACATGGTTAGATGTTAAGCATTTCCTGAGTAGTTACTATGCACCAGGTACAATGATAAGTACATTACAAACTTGACCTTATTCATTCCTCAGCAATCCTGGTAGGCAGGTATTAATCACATTTATGGGAGACAAAAGTGCATCTTGAAGAAGGTAAGGAATTTGACCCAAGTCACACGGAAAAAATGGGCAAGACATATTTTGGAGCCAAATCTGTCCAAACCTTGAACTCTCCCCATAGTATGAGCCGCCCTAACAATTATGAGTCACTATATATAAAATGACTAAAGACCTCCTTTCTTTATGGGAGGAGGGAGGCTGCTCTCCCAAAGTGCGTCTGCACAGATCTTGCCCCAAGAGGCCCAGGCATGAGAAACATCTGGACAGAAGCGACTCAGCACTCACCTCGCCCTACCTAAGCATTCAGGGATGGCCCAGGCCCGAAACCCATGTTCTGTCTTTCCCCTCCTTTTCGGAATGAACATCATCATGATGTGCTTTCCTTTTAAAGCGCAATAAAACTTGGTATGAGGAGTGGTGGCATTCCTCTGTCCTAAAAGCTGCCAGGGTTCCCCAGAACCAGCAGTACTCCTGCCCAAAAGGCCCTCGACAACCTGGCCCGTTTAATGGCTTCGTGTGGCTCCCTCTTCCGAACTCCTCTACCAAGTCTGACTCCTCTGTTAAAGCACATTTCATTACTGACAAAACCTCCGTGAGCTCTCTCGGGGCAGAGTATGCTACATGTCCCTCTGCCTCGGTTTTCCATATTTCATTCATTCACTCAGCAGAAGCTAATTAAGCACCTACTGTATGTCAAGCACTCTTCTATGCTCTGGAGGTACTCTGGCGAACAAGACATGCCACAGTCCTTGACCTCATGGTGCTCATAGCTTATGGGGGGCATAGCACAGGGCCTGGCCCAAGGCACAAAGCAAGTCCTGCCAGCCGGATGTGTGGAGCTCTCAGAGACTTGCACGATGGAACATTCTGGGGACTCCTCAATGTGCAGAGATGTGTCCCCAGCTCAGCCCCTTCCCCTCAAGGGGTGCCGCCACTGGTGCTACTCACTGATGTGGTCGATGGAGCCAGCACAGAACTTCCCGTAGAACTTCTTGGCTCCCAGGCCCCGCAGGTCATGGATGGTGAAAGGCCAGAGGTGCAGCACGTTGTTCCGGGAGAAGGTGTCCCTCTTCTCCACCACGACCACCTTGGCCCCCAGGTAGGCAAGTTCAATGGCCGTGCGCAGACCACATGGTCCGCCCCCAACGATGAGACACTGCAGAGGTGAGAGCAGAGAGAGGCACTCAGTGACTCTAGCATCGTAGACACAAACCCACGGTCAGCAGCAAACCCCACCCACCCAAATCGAACAGCAAGTGCAAACAAAACAAGCACCTGGTAGGACCTTCCACCTGTGGGCCTGTGAGGAATGCAGAGGTAAAGGGACTTGAGGGGAGACACAGTTAGATAGACGTGAGGTTCAGAGTCAGACTGAACTGGGCTTACGTCCCAGCTCTGGCATTGGACCTCTTAGTTTTTTCATCTGTGACACGGGCCTGCTACCCTCTCCTTGTAGGGTTATTAAAAATAAGATTGCTTTGTAAAAGCTTATGGTGCATCTTTGTGACCTTGCTTAGGCAATGGTTTCTTAGATGTGATACCGGGACCATAAACAACAAAAGGAAAAAGAGATAAATTGGACTTCATTAAAATGAAAAACTTTTGTGCTTTAAAGGCTACTATGAAGAAAGTGAAAAGATAACCAGCAGGTGAGAAAAATATCTGCAAATCATATATCTGATAAGGAATCACAATTGTCAAGAATTTTACAGCTCAACAACAAAAAGACCAACAACCCAGTTAATGAACAGGAAGACGATCTGAATAGACAGTTCTTGAAGAAGATATATAAATGGCCGATAAGCACATGAAAAGATGCTCCACATCATTAATCATCAAGCCACACTGAGATGTCCCTTTATACCCGCTGTGACGGCTGTAACAAAGAAGACGGACAACAACAAGTACTGGCGAGGAGCTGGGGGAACTGGAGCCCTCGCACTGCTGGCGGGACCGTACAAAGGCGCGGGTGCTTTGGAACAATTAGGCCGTTCCTCGCAAAGTTAGAGACAGAGTTACCACATGAGCCAACCACTCTACTTCCAGGTTGATACTGAAGAGAAATGAAAACATATGCCCACACAAAAGCTTGTACATGAATGTTCACAGCAGCATTAGTCGTAACAGCCAAAATAACCCAAGCGTCCATTTGCTATGCAGAACAAAATGTGGGATAGCCTCACCACAGAACATTATTCAGCTATAAAAAGGAATGAAGTGCTGATATAGGAATGAGCCTTGGAAGCATTATATTAAGTGGGGGAGGGAGGGAATCACAAAAGGACATATACTGTAGGAGTCCATTTATATGAAATGTCCAGAACAAGCAAATCAACAGAGACAGAAAATAGACTAGTGGTTGCAAGGTAATGGGGGAGGGGGAGGAGATTGGGGAGTGGCTGATGAAGGATTTCTTTTTATGGGGATTAGGTCATAGTGGTGGTCGAACACGTTTGTGAATATATTAAAGCCACTGACCTGCATGCTTTGAGTTATATTTATTATGGCAAGTGAATTATATCTTAGCAAAACAATCATATGAGAGAAAAAAAGCATATGGTATCAAGTGTGACACAAGCTAGTAGAAATCAATATCTAGTTCTATGTGGAACCCAGAAGGGGAAAAGCTAATCCTACTTGGTAAGCTGGAAAAGACTTCACAGAGAAGGTCTTTAAATCACATCACCCCCACTACCATCTCCTCCTCTTTATCCTCCTCTTCTGTCATCATCATCATCACTCCACCACCACAGCCTGTTTGTCAAGCACTTACTATGTGCAGGCACTGGTTTAAGTGCTTTATGTGTTTTTGCTCTCAATCCTCACAACACATCTAAGAGGAATATTATTATCCCCATTTCACAGCTAGAAGAACTGAGGCACAAAGCAGCTAGATATTTGGCCCATGGCATCACAGATGGAAAGGGGCAGAGCCGAGATTCAAACCCAGGTGGTCTCACTCCAGAGCCCACCATACTGTTCTGACTCTGGTTTGCCAGGAATAAAAAGAAGAAAGACTCAGAGGAAAAGAAAGAGGAGTTCTAGATTGATGGAGAGAAGGATACTTTGGGGAAGGGAGGAGAAGGAGAAGAGTTTGTCTGGAGCCAGATGCTGAAGGTCTTAAATGACAGAAATAGGGGTATGGCTTTGGTCCTGTAGACCTGGTCACGGTGGGCAGAGACAACAAAGAGAATTATGTGCACATCCCATGGCAGGTCACATGGACACTGTGACGTTGAATAAGACTTCCCTAAGGAAGCTGCAGCCATTTTGGAGAGAAGGGTAAACACAAAGACCTAGCTGGTTATGTGGGACAAAGCCCTTTATTCAAACAAAATCTTATCAGGAACACCAATACTGCTTTAAAAACAACAAAAACAAAAACAGCAGAGGGGCAGTATTCTGACAAGAGAATCAGAGACACCCATACACAGCACCCTGCCCTGCTCCCAGGCAGCCCTGGGCAACTTCCCCAAGGTAAGAGTTCACCTGGGGGGAGGGGAGTTACAATAAATAACTCAGGATACCCCAGCAAGGAGAGAGGGTAGGAAAGCTGCACCCACTCCTCAAAGCTGGACACTGCAGAGGCATTCGGAAACTTCCCTTCTGCCAGGAATCTAACCTTATCTAACAAAAACGCATTCTCTTTCCCCTAGCAAATATTCCATCATCCAGTTATCACTCAGTGGGGCCTGCAGGGTCCCAAAGGGAGAGCACAAACAAGCCTATCAAAGCTCCCACACCGCAATCCGTGTGGCTTAGGGTCTGTGGACACTCCACGGGGGAAATGAAGTCACTGCTGAGATAGGACTCCTTCCAGAGGTGCCGGGAGTGGGCGTGCAGCTCCCTGGGCTTCCTTTCCGGTGGGAGCTGACTGGCGAGAGCCAACTCCCCCGAGGCCAGCTCCACATCTTATCTCATGCCCCCAGCGCCTCGAGCTCAGCTCGGACATAGCCAGACCATGACAGGCTTCTGAAAGCCAGACTCCAAACCCCAGGTTGGCTTTGGGGTTAGGTTTGAATTCATTGCATTTCTTTGCAGTTAGTGCATCCTTTCCTGTTTGCCGAGTTCTGTCACTCCAGGGCCAGAGATGGAGAGGGGGCGGGAGGATGTGGGGTGAGGAAGGGCAGGAAGAGAAGGAGGGGAGCCCTCCTGCACCCTTCTATTCAGGATGCCTGACCCAGTACTGCTCCCAGGACAAGGCAGGACACCCCCTCCTACCAATTGGGGGGCTGCTGTGCATTTTTTGTGCACACAGTAGCTGGTGTACTGCTTCTGACCCTGCCCTCCCCTGCTAGACTTGGATCCCATCTGTGAAAGCTCAGTTTTCCCACCACCATGGCCTGAAATTGCAGAGACACCACTCATACCACAACCTAACATCAAAGTAAATACCAATGGGCCTACTTATCTAAAGGGGGGAAATTTAGTGCAGATGTACCAAGGCAGGAAAGAGGGCTGGCTGGCAGGGGCCAGGCCAGTTCCTCTTAGAACACACTTTATATGATTAACTCTAGAGGCCCAATGCATGAAGATTCATGCAAGAATGGGCCTTCCTTCCTCTGGCTGCTGGCACTGCCTTAGCTCTGACTGGAACTTTCCCATGCTGCCTAAAGGCCTAGAGCAGCTGGGGTGGTGTGGAATGGTCCCGGGTATTTGGCGCCTGTGTATGCAAATTAACCCACCATCTTTGTTGGGTTAATTTGCATACTCACTCCTGATTGGCTGGTGGATGTTGCAAAGGTATGGTCAATTAGCATGTTACTCTTTTAATAGTGTAGATGGGAACTTGAAATTCTGATGAGAGGCCAAATGCCCCCGCTGCTACACACCTGGGCAGAGGGGCAGGAGAGAGGAGGGCATCCCTGGGGTGCCACAGTGGGTGCTCTGGATTTGGGGCTGGTCCAAACACCATGGATGCAAAGGTTGTGATATGTTCAAGCCCCAAAGAGCTGTCCACCTTTCTGGGGCCCAGCGGGGCTATCCCTGCTGAGGATTACTGCCAGGAAAGAAAACTTTTTATTAAAACTCAACCCCACAGCCCCAAATTAGGTTGTGTGTTCCTCCCACCAGCTCTGTCCTTAGTGCTACCCCAGAAGTAAGCTGCCTGTGGTATAATTATCTGCATCTGATTCCCAGGTCAGCGGGAGTGTCCTCTGTCTGCTCAGAGCCCAGCACAGGGGTGGGCACACAGGAGCCTCAATAAACAGTTGATGAATGAATGAACTTCCCACATCCTCACCACCCAGCCAGTTCTGGCTCTCCAAGCCTAACCGGGATGCTCAGTACACATCAGCCAGGGTTTATGTCTGCAGATTCCCACCCAGGCTGGGGGAGCTGGGGTCTGCCAAGGCCACCGGCATCACAGACGTCAGCAGATCTGTGCGCTCAGGCGACATAAATTTATTACCCAACGGGGAACAGGGTCGATCCAACACCAGCAGGAAATCCATTGTACAGATAAGCTTGGTGGAGCTTAGGCTCCACATTCGCAGGGAGAGACAAATACCACATGGAAAAGTCGGCCTCCTATTATCAAGGGTGGGAAGAGGGGAAAGGGGATGAGGGGACCTGCCCCCAGTCAAGGCCCAGGGCCGAGCACATACAGATGCCTGTGCCATTCCTGAGGAACCCTGCAAATACAGTGACCCCAGCACATACAGATGCCTGTGCCATTCCTGAGGAACCCTGCAAACACTACCCACTTCTTGGTGACATGCACATCTCTCAATCCACCCGTGGGAGGGTGTGCTGGGACTGTACCAGGAATGCTAACAGGATTCAGTCCCCAGAAGGAGCCACGGGGGAACCAGGGGCTAAGCCAGGGGTTAGCTAGTAGCTGTCTGGAGACTTGATTTCCGGTTCTGAATTCTGCCGCTGATTTCCTGGGGAGCTGTGTGTGCGGGCACTCCAGGGAGGGGGTACAAAGAGCCAGCACGTGGAGGCAGCAGGCAGATGCGGGCTGCATTCACCAGCTTGCTTCCCCAGGCTCTGCACCTCATGGAGGAGGAGGATTATCGTGTCTAAACGTACTGTGCCCGCCCAACACTTTCTGCTCACCAGGCTCAGTCCTGATCCCTTTCTGCATTTCTCCTTTCCAACTGCCTCTGCCATGTTGCAATCATCTCCCTTTTGTAAATGAGGAAATGGAGTTCAAAAAAGAGATCCAAGTGTCAGAAACTTCTCCACGATCACAGAACCAGTGAGTGGTCAAGTTTGGAAACCAACCCAGGCAGTGTGGGTCCCAGGCCTGTGCTCAAAACCACTTCGTAAAGCCTGACCTCGGGTGTGTGGTCAGTGACGTGAGGCCTTTTCTACTCCTTCTCTGCCCTGAGTGCAGAGTGGCCTCCAGAATGCAGCTGGGGTTCAGGCTGCGTGCAGGGGCCTCCACACGAAGGCCTAGGCCCGTGTCTGCATCGGGCCTGAGCTTGCTCTGCTTCCCCGGGTGGCAGTTTGCAGGCGGATGGAGCTAGAGCCCATGTCAGTCCTGGGCAGCCGCTTGGGCAGGTGCCACAGCAGTTGTGGGTTTGGGCATGGTCAGTGCAAGCCTTTGCCCGTGCCCGGGCAGCAAGACGAGCCAAGAGACACAGGGTCATGCGTGTGCTGTCTCCCTGGTAGCAGTGGCCCTCCCAGCCTGATGACCCACAGGCCACCTCCCGGCATCGCTCTGGTTCCACCACACTTCCTGGTGTGGTTTCCAGCCTCCCTGGCTTTCAGGACATGCCGCTTATCTAACCCAGGCAGGACGGCCCTGATTGTTACTGGGTTACCACGAGTCAAAACAGCCCGGGGCAGAAGCCCAAGGGGCCAGCCACATGCTATTATGAAGCCTGGCCTCACAGCCCTACTCTGCAGGACACTGCTAACGGGATGGCGGAGGACATAGAGAGGGGACCAGGAGAGGTGCAGTCACCTAAGGTTTAGCCATCTAGCCATGGAGGATCTCTGCCAAGGGGTGGCCAGGCAGGGCCTCTTTGTGGTGACTTCAAGGGCCATTCTCATCCGATTTGACATGTCTGCCCCTGTCTAACTCCCTGCCTCTCGGTCATACCCAGGTATTTTCGAGTAACATTACACACCACTCACTAACCTCAGACTTACAGGAAGGGCATGGAAAAAGGCAGCCCGCTCTCTCTGCCTGCTCTCCAGTCACACTCCTTGGAGGCACTTCCATCCTCTCTGCCTTCCCTTCCAGCCTGGCTGCTGCCTGCCTCTCACAGTCACCACAGGCTCTGCATTTCATGGAGCCTTCCAGGCAAACACGCTGCCCTCGGCTGTAGGTACACTTAGGCCCCTGGTTTGGGGTGTGTAAGTACATTCACAGGGCTCTGCTCCTGCCTCTGAGTGCTGCTCACACCGCATGGCAAGCCCTGGGTGGGCCAGCACCTTTGGGGACCAACCTGGTGTGGTGGCTAGGAGAGCAGCAGGTATTGACAGAATCTAGTAGGAAAACTACAGCCATGCCGAGATGCCCCTTCCTGGCCAGGACTTAGTGACTTCTGGAAAGGGCCAACATCATGGGTAACTTAACCCAAGGATAGAGGCAGCATCCAGGCACCTACAGTTTCCCAGAGAACCCAGCCAGGGTTGCCAACAGCAGCCATCAACCTACCCGATGACGAACATTTTCACTCAGCAGGTGCCACGATTGAGGCCAGGAGAACCATCTGTGGACTATCTTACAAATGCCAGCCCTGCAGCAGAGGCTTGGAGGACACTCACTCGTGTCTACTGCGTAACTGGCCTGGCCTTTCCCAGTAACAGCTGAGAAACAGAGACTCAGAGGTGGCATGACTTGACAGAGCTGGCAGTTGCTGAGCTCTTATTTTGCGTAAGCACTGATCTAAGTGTTTCACATGTAACGATTCACTCAAACCTCACAGCATCCCAAGATTAGGAAATGAGGAACAGAAGGGTTAAGTAGAGTCCCAAGCTCATGTCATAGTTAGGAAGAAGGAAATGGTATTCGGACCCAGACATCTAGCGGCAAAGCACAGACTCAGATCTGTCACATTACACTTGCCTAAGACCACACAGCTAATGAAGGGCAGAGGGGAAGTCGCTCCTGGTCCTTGAGACTCTGGCATCCAGCTCTTTCTTCTACGTTGCCCTCTGTGCCACCCTTCTCCCAACTGACAGGGCCTTTCTGGCCCCTTTTCTCTCCCTCATGGGGACGGTGACTTCTTTCCCGGTGCCAACTCACCCCATAACCACTCATGGCCAAAGGCAAGGCTGACCTCGTCCCGGGCTGGCCTTTACAGAAAGGCCACGATGGGCCCAGTAACAGATCTGGGAAAAGGCCAGCATTCCTTCCACGTTCACCTACTCCTATTGCTCTGAGGTCAGCAAAGGAGAGACTATTTACCTGAGCCCAGCAGCTGTTTCTGCAGCCAGCCCAGGGCTGGGCTGAGGGCCCACGGAGCACAAGGACAAGCGGCCGTTCCACAGCCGTATCTGGTCCCCCCTGCCAAGAGCCTGGAGTATTCCCCACGGAGGAGGTGGCGGGTAAGAATGCATGCTAAGAATTTACTTTAAGAATACGCTGGCCTCTTTTATCTTCTACTTGTAGTGGGTCTCTAGCCCCGTATGGGAGGTGCTGAATAGATATGGCTTAGGGCTCTCAACTGCTTAATCCAGGCATACAAACAGGTAAGGACACTCCAGACCTCAACAGAACACCTGTGAGGAACCGCACAGATGCTGGTGAAGTGACAGGTGGGGTTCTGAAGTCCAAAGGCCATTTGCTAGCTGTGTGACTTTGAGCACAGCAGCCTCGTACACTCAAGTTAGAGACCTCCCGTTCCCTTAGGGTTGCTATGGAGATGGCATCAATAAACTGCAGAATTGTTCATAAAAGAGCCTGTGGTGAGCATTCAGTAAATGGTAGCAATATTCGGTGCCTCTTCTCTTCCCTTCCTTTTTCCTGAGAAGGAGTCCCAGGAGTGGAATCAGCATGTTGACCTCAAATAGCTCACGGGCCAGTCCATCCAGGGATGTGGATGGTGTGATCCCGCCAGTTCAAAGGCTGTGGTTGGCATTCCTTGGGGGAAAATACACTCCTTTGAAGAGGATATCCTTAATCATGGTGGGGGAGCCCAACTGGAGCCTGGGCCCCAGGAGCCTGCCAGGCTGCTGTGCCCAGCACTAGCTCTGTGCTGGAGCTCATGGGTACACGCACTGTCTGACCTGGAAGGGACTTTAGATCAGGGGTTGGCATGCTTTTTCTGTGAAGGTTCAGACCGTAAATATTTTAGACTTTTCCCCAACTATTGGCTTAGATCATCCTTTGACCCTTCCTTGTAACCTCTGTCCTTAAGGGTGGAGTCCAGGAAGGTGTTCATGGAGCCCAGAGGCCATTTTCAATATCTCCCAAAGTCTGGTGATTGCCTTGCTGTTCCTGCCACCTAAGACGTACTATCTCCAGATCTCTGCACTAAACTCCTTCTCACCATTCAGGTCTCAGCTCAAACATCACATCACTCAGAGATACTTTCCCGACTCCACCCTGTTTCCTCTATCATAAGCCCTGTTCATTTTCTACACAGTGCTTATTGCGACCCTAAATCTCTTTTCATTTGTTAACTAGTTCACGTGAGTCTTTCCCTCTAGAATGTGCATTCCACCGAGGAGGGGCTTTGCCTCCCTTATCCATGCTATATCCCCAGGAACCACAGGAGGTGTGCTGCCAAATGAATAAATGAATTCAATTACCCCAAATCAGGATGCACTCAGAGGTACTGCTATATCACAGTCACTATTTAAAAGATGCACTGACTTGTGGTCTTATACATATTTACTGTATTTTTCGGACCATAAGACACTCTGGACCATAAGACGCACCAGTTTTTAGAGAAGGGAAATGAAGAAAAAAAGATTCTGAAACAAATAGTGTCCTAAAATATTTTATGTGCATTAAAACCCAACATCACAGTCATAAACACATGTAATCAACCCTGTAAACAGCAGCATTTAGAACCATTTTAGAGCCGGGCAAGCACACAGAGACCACACAGAGCCGGGCAAGTAAAAAAACTTTTTTTTTAAAGTATATGTGTAGGCTATATTTGGACCATAAGACGCAGGGACTTTTTCCCCCCACTTCTGGGGGGGAAAAAGTGCGTCTTATGGTCCGAAAAATACGATACCTTTTTAAATGAGGCAGAAATGAACTTATAAGACAGTGACTTTTATCTCTCTCCTTCTGAGGAAGACACTGAAGTTAAGGTCTTTTACTTGGTAAGAGGCAGAGCTAAATTTCACACCCTGATCTGTCCAACTCTGGGCCCCAAGCTATTAACCACCAATTTTACTTCATTTTACCTGGCATGATATCAATTTAGTGTGAACACAGGTTGTCTGTATCTGCTTAGCAATGCTGATGGGCAGTGAAGTACATATGGACTTGTTAAAAGTAGAGGGAAGATATTATCTAATACACAGGGGTGGGAAAAAGTAGGTTAAATTACCAGCCATCATTACCTAAAAGATAACTCATAAGTAAGGATACTAAATAATATCAAGAATAACAAGAAGAAGACAATATAAATAAATAATGCAATAACTAATAAGAAACTAATACAAAAATAAACTGTCTTGTGTACTCACACCTGTAGGGCCACTTTTGCCCAGCCCCATATGCAAGCTTGTTTGTTAAACTATTTGCTTGGAAGCATAGGTTTTGAGGGAGACGGAAGGGAATCCAAGTTGCATAAAGGCGGGGGTTTTCTCGTCTTTCACCAACGAAACAGCCCGGCTCAGGTCAAAGAAACAACTTCAGATGTCACAAAGCCATGGGCAACTCCATGTCTTCGTAGCACCCTCTCCTGGGGATGGCATACACATCTGATACCCAACCCACAGAAGACAGCTGTACAGGAGAGCCTCAAATCCAGATGGGGACCCCTCACTCCAGAAGACCTGCCCCAGTGTATGTACACATGGGCGGTCCCCAGCACAGGAGGTTTAAGGCCTCACAGATAACAGTAGGAAAGGGAGGAATCCCTTCTGGCATCTCACACTGGCCTTCCAGGCCAGGGAGCCCGCTCTCGCCCGTGCATTACAGTTCTGACCCCATTGCAGCTGCTGCAAAAGAAGGGAGCAAACTTGCCAATAAGCCCTCTGTGACTTCATGTGGGTCACCTCACACTATGAAGTGGCTTGTAATTAAAATATTTCAAAACTGTGCCTAGATCACCATTGTCTAGACGTTGGGAGACTCCAGTCCTACGCCATCCTGCCCAACCATGATTACAACCTGCCAGAGAACATGTTCTGTTTTCTTTATCAGAGCATCTCCAAGGGCAAGTTTCTGGAAAGCCTCCCCTCACGGCTGCTGGGAGCTGCATGGGAATTCTGTCTGTTTCTGAGAGGAAGACATGCCTGGGCGTCTCGGGACCTGCTCCCGGGAGGCAGGCCTGGGCCTGCGGAACGCGGCTGCGCATCACCCCTCAGGCAGTCTGGGGAAGCCCATAAATGGACAATGGGTCTTCCGGGATCTGGGGTGTTGCATTGTGGCTGTAATCCTCCAAGCAGGGCAAACACACTGCTTGCCTGGCTCAAGCATGGGGTGATAGTGGCAGTAAAGGGCATGGGGAAGAGGTAGGTGAGGATATGGTTTAAGCTCTGCTGAACTATTAAAGAGAAAATAAAGCATTCGGAAACCACTATCCCAACTCCCTGTAGGACCTGATCCTATCCATGAGCCCAGAAGAAAAGGCTATCAATCATTCATTTGTTCATTCATTCATGTGGGTTGCTAGCGAAATAGAGTACATGTCATGTTTCCTGCCTACAGGTGCTCCCACTTTAATGAGAGAGAGAGAGAGAGAGAGAGAGAGAGAGAGAGAGAGAGAGAGAGAGAGAGAGAGAGAGAGATTCCTGAGTGAGCTGGAATTCTCCCACCAGACACATAGAGGGATCAAGAAAGAAAAGAGGGAGGTGGGACCAATTTCAGGTTGGATGAAGAGGTCCCACTCTCTGGGAGTGGAAAGGAGGGTTGGAGGGAACACAAGGAATCACAAAATTTGAGTGAGGGGGTAGAAGCAAGAAGTGAAACTGACTCAGATTCTCAGAGTGGAAGGGTGTTGTCACCGTGTACTAAGACTGAAAGTCATAAAAAAATAATAAATTTAGGGAGTGGATGGGGAGAGGAAGAGTGAAATTATAAATTTAGTTTTCAATACGTTGAGTATTGGGTTATCAGAGGAAATCTGGAAAGCATGTAGAAATCCTAAGAGTTGATCTAGAGAGCCAATAGAGTAAAAGGCAGAGATTTTTTAAAACAATAATAGTAATTTCTATTTAATAGAGGTCTCTATGTATCACATCTATATGTCAATCTCATTTAATCCTAACTAGAAATCTGTAGAGTAGGGATTATTGTGTCCATTTTACAGATGAAGAAATAGAGATTCTGACCTGTTAAATAACTTGCATCTGGGCATTTATGCTGTGCCCTAGGGCAGTGGTCGGCAAACTGAGGCTCACAAGCCACATGAGGCTCTTTGGCCCCTTCCACAAAATATCACATGTAGGCGCACACATACATTGCGATTGAAACTTTGTGGCCCATGCGCAGAAGTCGGTTTTCAGCCTGGGCGAGTCTATTTTGAAGAAATGGCTTTAGAACACTCAAGGGGTCAAAGAGCCACATGTGGCTTGAGAGCTGCACTTTGCCGACCATGGCCCTAGGGCAAGCATGTTAAACTCGCTGCCTATGATCCGTATGCCTCATTTATTTGGACCATGTTAGCCTTTGAGTTTGACATGCTTGCCATAGGGCCGAGGTTGGCAAACTGCAGCTTGCAAGCCACACGTGGCTCTTTGGCCCCTTGAGTGTGGCTCTTCCACAAAATACCACGGTCTGGGCAAGTCTATGTTGAAGAAGTGGTGTTAGAAGAAGTTTAACTTTAAAAAATTTGTCTCTCAAAAGAAATTTCAATCATTGTACTGTTGATAGTGGGCTCTGCTGACTAATGAGTTTGCCGACCACTGCTAGGGCCTCCAATTTTGGAGTCATTGCCTATACAAAGTCCCAAGTGAGAGTGTAGACTAGAACCTGGCTTCTCAGCTTTGGCTCCTGTGGACATTTTGGGCCAGCCCACGTTCTGTTGTAGAGAGCTGTCCTGTGAATTACAGGATGTATAGCAGCATCCCTGGCCTCCCCTACATAGATGTTAATATTATAGCACCCCTTTTCCCCGTGAGCATAACAATAAAAAAATCTCCATATATTCAATATATTGCCAAATGTCCCAGAGAGGGAGGAAGGCAAAACCGCCTCCAGTTAAAAACCACTACAACAGTTCCGGCCTGTGTGACTCAGTTGATTGAGCGTCTTCAGTCCCAGGCGCCAAAAGGTGGCCAGTTCGGTTCCTGGTCAGCGCACATGGCTGGGTTGTGGGCTCAAACCCCAGTACAGGGTGTGCAGGAGACAGCAAATCAATGTTTCTCTGTCTCTCTCTCTGCCTCTCCTTTCTCTTTAAAATCAATAAAAATATTATTGATTTAAGGCCTCACAGATGACAGGAGAAAAGGGAGTCCCTTCTAGCGTCTCACACTTGCCTTCCAGGCCAGGGAGCCACACGGGCAAGTTTAAATTTTCTGGTAACTACATTTTTTTTAAAAAGTGCAAGAACAACAGCAACAAACAGGTAAAATTAACTTTAATAATATATTTTATTTAATTCAATATATCCCAAATACTATCATTTCAACATGCAATTGTTATAAAAAGTAGGAGTAAGTAGTTACACTATTGTTTTTTCATACTGAGTCTGCAAAACCAGGCATGCATTTTACACTTACAGGCATCTCAGTGTGGTTAGGGGGTCCCATACTGGACAGCACAGAAGCAGAGGACGGAGGAAGGGCTCACCCACATTTATGAACCGTGGAGACAGAGGTGCAAAAGGCAACACTGACCAGTGGTCAGAAGGTGTAAGACAACTTCTGAGGCTGCTGGCAGTTGAAGCTTTTCCTTTCCCCTCTGAAAACTGCCCCTCCCTACCCATAAAGAGATATATCTGGTAAGGAGGGGTGGAGGGGAAATCAGAGAGAGAGAGAAAGAGAGAGAGAGCATGGGGCAGGGGCCTGGGCAGCCCACCCACGCAGGCAGTGGTGGGTTACAGAGGCTTTCAGGAAAGCAGCCGCCGGGCTCCAGCAAGGGAAGATGCAGACAAGGCATCCGCAAGGAGGAAACACCCAGTCGACCAGCAGCTGCTGACGCAGGGCTGATCCCAGCCCCCGTAACCGCTGAAACAAAGCCCTCGGAACCACAGCGTCTGAGTCAACCTCGAGTCATATCCAAAAAAATCAAGGCCCCTGCCTGGGACCACTCAGCAGCCATCTACACATCTCTCGACAGTTTAAATGGAAGGGCTTGGCTAGCCGCTGTCTGGACTTCATTCATTCACTTGTCTGAACCTGCGAGGAGCATTACTGTCCGCAGATGGAGACACAGGACCACATCGCTAGGCAGGGTTAGGGCTAGGGTGCATTACTACTTTAAAAAAAAAAAAAAATTTTAACTGAAGCACTTACTGCAAAAATCAAACGTGGAGATGGTCCCCCCTTTGATATGAAATCAGGTAACTAATCAATGTTTATATAAGGAACAAAAAACAGAAAACACTGTACAATTAAAAAGCAAACAGCTCTACAGAATTAAGAAGAAAGAAGATACAGGGAGAGCAACGGGGCAGGAAGAGGAGGCAATGGAGACAGAGGAGCAGGGCTCCCACCTCGCGTGGAAGGCAGGGAAGTGCTGCTCACCTCTGTTCTCTGAGCCTGGCTCACTGCTCTCTCAGATTCTCAGGGAGGCAATACACTGCTGCAGCTGATGAGAACCAGAGGCCCCGTGGTAAACCAGGGGCCCGCCATATGGCCTTGAGGACCAGGTTGAGAGGGCAGCCTGAGTGCACAGCTCACATGCCCATGGCCTTGGGGCCTCATCTCTCCTGCCTGGTCCTGGAAGAGGCAAATCCCACCCTCAGAACCAAGTTGGCAGCACTGGGGGGAGACAACCTCCCCTAAACTGATGTTAAGAGCTCCCATCATCTATGCTGGACCCCCCTGAACTGCCCCATGCTCAGAGGCAGTCAGGTCCCACTCACTGCACTCCCACTGAGCACCTGAGTGGGAGAGAGGCTCATTCTCTTGCAGCATTTCCCCTGAAAGGAGCTGTCATCCCTCCAGTGGGTAAACTGAGGCCCAGAGACTGAAAGCCAGCCTGTGTTCTTCCCTAGAGAGGAAGGAATAGACGAAGCAAGAGGGGAGTGTGTGTGTGTGTGTGTGTGTGTGTGTGTGTGTGTGTGGTGTGTGATGTGTGTAATATAATAACCCCAAAGGGGAAGGTTACCTAAGTATTTACACACACACACACACACAATGCATGTGAAAGGGGCTTTATAATAAAGCCTTTTTACAAATGATAGCTGTTATTAGATTTACTCTCACTGCAGAGAGTACACCGTCCTCCAGACACTCTTATGGACCTACTTCCAAAGGGTACTACCCTGTTCCCTGAAAATAAGACAGTGTCTTATATTAATTTTTTCTCCCAAAGTTGTGCTAGGTCTTATTTTCAGGGGATGTCTTATCTTTCCATGCGCTAGGTCTTATTTTCAGAGGGTATCTTGTTTTCGGGGAAACACGGTACTTCTAAGGCTCACTTACAGAGTTCCTGTAGTTTGTTAATCAACTAAGTCCCTCCCCAACCACTCCCCCCACCAAAAAAAGCCATGAGTAACCTCTGCTTCATCCCTGTGAGGCAAGGTTTGTTTGTTTTTCAAAACCCTCTTTTTAAGTGCTGGAAAGCTCTCTGCCTCTTTGCACAGTTTCCAGTAAACCTGCCCCACTTACTCCCCTGAAGACAGCCTCCTCAGCAGCTTCCACTTCCCACGCAAAGTGGGATCAGGAAGCCCCAGCCAGCGCCTGGAACCGGACCCACTTCCAGCTCCCACTTCCAGTACACCTCTGCTAAGCACCTACTATGTGCCTGGGGAGCATTCCATACATGCTGAGGAAGGTATAGAATTTCGCAGGCCCTGGCAGGATGTTGGAAATATGATTGCAGACAGTGGGTGGGGTTCAATGGGAGGCAGTTCAGAGGAAGCATGGCAGGGGGGAGGGGTGTCACCCAGTCTTCTCCAGGCCTCGGAGATCCTAGAGCTTCTCCTTTTTCACATCCTATATGTATGTGGGTCTGGACATCCTCCTGCCTCCCCGGGAGAGCTGAGCAGCACAGTCAGGTCCAGCCTCTTCCAGCCTCAGTGTACTCACCAGTGGAATGTACATGGATGCGCAATAATATCTACCACATCAGATTGCTGCCAGGAGGCTGACTCCAGCCCCCGGCAACATAGCAGGGGCCAGTTGGAGCTGCCATCTGGAAGGAACAGGGCGGCTTAGAACAGAGGGGGAGAATGCGGACAAGGCAGGTCTTCTGGGTGGGGAAGTGCTTGGAACCGGTAAAGTGTGAACAGTTCCTCACCATTCCCTCTGGCACTAAACAACAGCCACGGGTTTTATTCCAGCAGCCACCCATTACTGAATGCCATTGCTTTATCGCCAGCATCTGGAACACTAGGACATGGCTATCATGACCGCTCATGAGTGCGCGCGCGCGTGTGCGTGCGTGCGTGTGTGTGTGTGTGTGTGTGTGTGTGTGTGTGTTGGATGAAAGTGAACAATGCTCTAAGCCCTTTACCAAGAACATGTCATATAAGCAGGACTCTTGAGGGAGGCAGGTGAGGAGGCCAGCCTTTGGCCTTCAGCCTTTGGATAACTCTCTGGGCCACAGGAAGCCTGCCTTCCTCTCCTCCTGCCACAGAAAGGCCCAGGGCAGAGAGATTTGAGGGCCCACCTACCCGGGAGGCAGAGAGGTGGGAATAACCGCACCGACCTCTGAAAAGACCCCGGGGCCCAGTGCGGGCTAACTACCCATGTTACTAACGCCCAAGTTAAGCTCCACCCAATGCCCCTCCCTCGGCACATACAAGTGGGGGGGTTCCTAGATTCATTCCCCCACCAAGCTCATTCTTGTGCCAGTACAAACACGGAAGGCCCGGGAGTGGGCACTGTTCTAGGTGCTTTACGATATTAATTTATTCAGGTCTCACACTCACCTAATTAGAAGACAGACCTCAGAGAGGTTTAATACAATGTCTGGAATGTATTTGTGAAACTTCTCAGAGAGCCCAGACATTTCATCACAAAATCCAAATGTCAGACATTCTTAGTGACAGATGACAGGGCAGGACACCAGGAGGTAGGTATCCCCAAGACACACAGAGACCAGCCCTTACCCAGGCAACCTCTCCCGGCTGGAACTTGAGAGAAGCAGCAGAGCACCAAAGCTGTAGCCTCCGTGGGCAGGAATGCCCCTGGGATGCAGATCCTGTACTTAATCCCTAGGGAGAAGGCTAGCAAGGAGCAGCTCCTGGGGTAGGAGACAGGCAAGTGATAAAGAGCCACACTGTTCAGATTCCTTTCCCCCCCTACAAACAGTACTAATGACCCACGTGCATCAGGCACTGTTCTAGGTGCTTTATGATATTAATTTATTCAGGTCTCACATTCACCTAATTAGTTGGGCATCATTATCTTCCCCATTTTACAATGGAGGGAATTGAGGCACAGAAAGGTTAAGTGAGATGCAAACCCAGGGTGGTCTGACTTCAAAGACCATGCTCTCTGGCACTGCCCCACACCCACACCACCATCCCACTTCTTGGCATGAGAAAGTGAAAGCCTTAAGGGCAGTCTGTCTCAGTGGAACCCTAGGAACACCTAACTCTCCTATGTTCAGGGGCAAGAGGTTCCCTCTCACCTCAACTGCTCCCTGTTGGCATGCTGCCAGTGGTCCTAAAAACACAAGACGTGCCATCAAACCCTATTAGCTCATCACAGTCTGAGAAACATTTGCTTCCTCCCACTCCATTCCTGCTCGGGCCTGTGCAAAGCAGAGGGGGTCCGTGCTGGGCTCGGAGGTGGAGCGGAGGATCTATGTCAGGACTGCAACAGGAAAGAGGACATGCTGAATATGAACAATGGTCCTCCAATCGGATGCTCGGGGAGTGAGTCTCTAGCTCTCATGTTAACAAATAGTGCAGCCATCAGCCAGGCAATACCATATGTGTTCACCTACTCTAAGAACTGAGTTGGGGTAGAATATGGTTCCAAAGACAATTAAACGATGAAAAAAACAAAACTGCAATATAAGTTATCTGAACCCAGTGATCACAAAGCCCTTTTCTGATTCACAGCTTAATTAAGAAAAACAATAAAGGAGCAGGATATGATTTCATGATGGCATCCAGCCACGTCCCCCCTACTCCTCACTTCCTGTACAAGAAGCCTGCCATCACTTTAGCACCTTCGCACCAAGACAATAGGCTCCACGTTTCCATCCAAGAACAGTCTGCTTGAAACAACAGATGGAGAAGCAGCGAGAGTGGATGCCGGCCTGCAGGGCCGCTGAGGACGTGCTGAATGGTTTTCCCAGGTCTGCTATCAGCTGCTCCAGACACTAAGGGTAGGGACTGTTCTTAGAACATGTTCCACCTCAGACCCTCTCCTGGGCACCCGGGGGAGCGGGAGATGGGCCTACGCATTCCTAACCCGTGAGCTCAGCCTGGAGGTGAGCCAGGGAACACCACGGTGGTCAGGGAAGGCCAGGGGGTCTGAGCCCCCGCTTCTCACTGCGGCTCCAGGGACGGGCCCTGGCAGTCCCAAGGCGTAAACACCAGCTCAGACTGGAACAATTGGCTATCTGATTAGACCTTAATTAAATGAGAGACACAGATACAACACAGAAGACAGACCGCAGAGAGGCCATCGACTAAAACCTCCCTCATGTCACACCAGAGCAGGGAGGAAGGGAGAGCGGAATTCATGCTTTTGAGGACTTCCTATGAGACAGAAATGAGTCTTTGGGTGTTACAGTGGAGAGGTATGCTGTAACACTGCTGTTTTACCGACGAGGAAATGGGACTTACAAACTAGGAAATGCAGGAGCAGAGATTTGACCCAGATCCATCCTAGGCTCTTCCCAGCATGCCCCACGGCCACACACAGGCAGACCTCTGACAGCTCCTGACCCTTAGCTCCCAGCCATTTCATCAGACCAGGGATCCTTGACCCTTTTTATGTCATGGTCACTTTGAAAATCAGGTAAAGTCTATGGATGCCTTCTCAGAATAATATACTTAAAGGCATAAAATGCAACATTTAACGTATCTAAGAATATGTTAGACAATAGGTCTAATTGCAGGTTTAATACCTTATATAATTTCCAAATAGTAGTGAGTGTAAGTCAGAGCTATATCTCTAACAACTGCCAGGATAAATGAAAATATCTGTGACTCCCATTAGTGACAATCCACAGCCACTCCCCTTGTAGGTTTGCTGCTTACATTCATGATTGGGGGAAACGCTACATGTCAGTTACAGTCTAGTGAGAGTAAAGATCCCCCCCCCCATCCGAGTTTACAGACTCCTGAAAATTAATAAAAACAAACACCAAAAACAAAAACAAACAAAAATACCCTGTAACAATGAGATACAGCTACAGAATGGCCAACATGCAGAGCACAGACAACACCAAACGTTGGCACCGATGCGGAGCCACAGGACCGCTCACTCATCGCTGGGAGAAATGCAAACTGGTAGAGTCCCTTTGGAAGACCATTTGGTGGTTTCTTACAAAACTAAACATACTCTTACCATACAATCTAGCAATCTGGCTCTTGGGCATTTCCCCCAAAAGTTGAAAGCTTATGTCCACACAAAAACCCACATGAGCAGCTTGATTCGTAATGGCCCAAACTTGGAAGCAGCCAAATGTCCTTCAGTAGGAGAATGGATAAGTAAATTGTAGTACATTCAGGCAATAGAATATCATTCAGCCCTCAGAAGAAATGAACCAGCAAGCCATGAAAAAGACATGGAGGAATCTTAAGTGCATATTACTAAGTGAACGAAGTAAGTCTGAAAAGGCTATTTATGATATGATTTCAACTATAAGACATTTTAGAAAATAATGTGAAAAAACTATGGAGAGAATAAAAAAAAGATCAGTGGTTGGCAGGTTTGGGAAAGGGAGGAGAGGGATGCAGAGGCAGAGCACAGAGGACTTTTAGGGCAGTGAAAATACTCGGTATGATATTATGATGATGGGTACATGTCATTATACATGTGTCCAAACCCACAGAATGTACACCACCAAGTGCAAACCCTAAGGTAAACTACAGATTTGGGGGGATCCTGAGGTCAATGTAGTTTCATCAGTTGTAATCAAGTGTGGGATGTCGAGAATGGGGGAGGCTATGCATGTGTGGGGAGCAGTAGTGTATGGGGAATCTCTGTACCTTCCCCTCAATTTTACTGTGAATCTGAAACTGTTCTAAAAAAAAAACAAAACAAAAAAACAAAAAACCTCAAAACATGCCAGACCAACATTGCCATGAATTACCAACAAGGAGGGCTTACATAAAGCTTTAGGAAAGTGGGTACCCTCAATTTGCAGATTTGAACATTTTGGCTTCAAAGTTAAACCTTAAAGCAAGTTAGTCACATTCACCTAGCACATATTTGAGTTTCTAGATTATTGTAATTGGAGAGAAGGCAAAACAAGTTGTTAACTATTTTATTTGAAACTCCCTATTTTAAGTCTGTGTAAACAAAACAAAATAAATGAGATGCTGACACTAATCTAAGGCTGAAAATGCCATGCTTCACCCAAAATTTCAAACTGCTTCGGCCATCAAGAGCTTCATGGCACCAGGACATTAGCTGAGAACCTCTCATTGGCAAATACTGAAATACGAAGTTCTAAAATCATAAATACGAAGGAAGGCTGTTGTCCACCTTGAATATTTCAGGCATTGTTTCTTTTGAAAATAAAGGTCAGACTAATGTCTGAGCCTCCCTGTATCCTTAACCCCCAATACTAAGCATTGAAAACATTGTGTGGTTGGAGGTACAATGGATTTCAAATCTGTCTGAGAGCCGCTGTCTACTCTGAAGTCCTCAAACACAGTCAAACACCTGGGTGCTAGAACCTCGGAGCCCTGGTTTTACACATTCTTTCATTCTTCTCTTTATGTCGTGGAATTCCTGGGTTTATTGCCTGACGTTCCAGGCAAGTTTTGATGTTTATTGAAATTTCTGAAATTATTGCCTTGAAATCCCAGGCAAGTCCTTTATCCCAGTTAAGCCTGTTTCCTCATCTGTAAAGTGGGGACGATAATGCCAGCCCTTTCACCTCACAGAGTGATGGCGAGAAGCAGATGAGATACTGCATGCAAAACTGCTTTGTGAGCAGAAAAGCTTTCTGCCATAGTGATGCAGACTCCAACGAGCCATAAAGCCACCCAGTGTGATCTGGGGCTCCGGAAGGGAAAAATACCAGAGGCTCCTGAAAGCACGAGAAGGGGTCATAAATCCACGCCATCCACACCTGTCGCCCAGCTCAGCGGCGGCAGCAGAGAGGCCAGTGACCTGCTCTTCACGGAATACCTTCCCGCCAAGAAAATGTGAAAACGTTTTCACATTTCACTGGGAGAGGCAAGACCTCTTAAGCCTCAGGTTTACAATTTCTTGCAAAGGAGCATAACTCACATTCTCCCCTCCTGCAAGGACCAGGGCTCATGCTGACCCCCAGGAGCCTCTCTAGGGAGAATGATTTCAAGGAGACGGTGACTGGCCACGTCCCGTGTCTGAAAACGACCGTGTAGATGAGGTACAAAGGTAGACATGGGCTGGGTTTGCTCCAAGGCCCCAGAGACCCCTAAGAGAGCATTTCCACTGGCGCAGTGAGAAGGAAGCCAGGTCACAGCGGTCGGGAACAAGAGGAGAGGAAGCCACGGGAGCAAGGAGGATAGAGATGATCATCCCCAAGAATTTGGTAGAGAAGGAAAAGAAGAAACAGTGGTGATGATACTGGTTTTCGTGAGAAGTAGGATGGCTACTTACAGGCACAGGCTGAAGGGTAGAGAAGCAGACAAAGGATGGCAACAACTTAAGGCAGAAAACAGGCTGAGCTTTCTAAAAAGGCTGCTCTGGCAGCACTAAGAGGCGCAGACAGGTTTTAAAAATGGGTCAAAACTCTTGTGTCACAATCTAACAGGATCATTTCAAGAAGGAGAAAGGGGTCGTTAAAAGCAGCCATGACTTTAAATGCTTTATGGGCATTTCACGTGTAACCTTCATCCCAGCCTTATGAAATAAGAACTGTTATTATTATTATTATTATTATTATTATTCCCATTTCCTAGATGAAGAAACAGAAGCTCCAGGAGGCAAGGTCACACTACTTAGTTAGTACACAGTGATGCTGCTAATCAAGGAGAGTTCTTAAAATAAAGCCTAAGCTTGTGACAACGGCCTCCATGCAAGGCCCTTGGATGACCTGTGTCCTGTCACGCCACCGCCCTACCTCATCCTGGACCGCTTTCCCCTTTGCTCACTTCACTCCCGCTCCCTCTGGGCTGCCTGGCTGCTTCTCCCAACTAATGGAGAGCTTTCCCACCCCAGGGCCTTTGCACCAGCTGTTTGCTGTCTGGCGGCTCCTCATCTGTATATCTCGGTGTAAATGTCAGCTCCTTGACACCCTGCCTGGAACCAACTCCCCTCCTCCAGGTCTCTGTATCACAGCATCTACAACACAATGTCTCTCTTGGGATGTCATAACAGAATGATATTTGTATGTTTCTGTTCTGCCCCGACTGGATAGGAAGAAAGCTCCATGATTATAGGGGTCTTCACTGCTGCCTTCATCCTTCTTGCTCATGCCCAGAGAACTGGCACTTAGCAGTCACTTAATGAGTAGGTGAACAAATAAACTCATAAACAATACTCCTCCTTGGGTAGTGTTAAGGGCTATGGACATTCTGGAGGACTTTTCCTTCCAGATCAGAATGCCCAGGTCTGCCCTAACCTGGGCAGCAAGGCTGGTCTATGGGGAAAGAGCAAGCAGCTCATCTAAGCCATGACAAGCACAGGATGCAATAAATTCCTTTGGCCTGAGAAGGTTGTTATTCACAGAAGGGAGAGACTCCCATCTACCTTGTCTGTTTTCACCTCTGAGATTGCACAATTCTTTCCATGAGGAAGTCCTATCACGTGGCTCTCCACTCAAAAGCCTCCTGGGACTTGACATCTCATTCAGAGTAAGCGTCCTTCCAGGGCCCTCAAGACCTGCCCCTCCCCACCACTCCCTTCCTAGATCCTTCTCTTCGCACCACACCTGGCTCCTGCCAGTCCCATCGAACTCCTTGCCGTTTCAAGAGCACGCTGAGCACACTTGCTTGTCAGCATCTCTGAGCCTGTGTTGTTGCCCTTGTGTAGGCTCCTCTTCCCTCAGAGCCACACACTCACATCCTCACTTCCTTTAGGCCGCTGCTCAAATGTTACCATCTTTCCAGCATGTGCAATATAACACAGCAACCGCCTCTGCTCAGGGCACCCACGTCTCCCACAGCTTGCTTTATCTCCTCCCTAGCACTATCCACTACACATACACACAAACACCTGTGTGCACCTGCACGCTCACACATGCTCACGCCACACTTCTTTGTTTATGCTGTCTCTCACTGAGGAAAACAGGAACTCCAAGAAGGCAGAAATTTTGTCTGTTTTTTCTTTTCTTTTTACTACTATATCCCTGGTGCCCGACATGTATGTAGTAGATACTCAAGGATTTAGAGATGTCAATTTAAAAAAATAAGTGGACCCATCAATTCCACTTCTGGAAATACACCCAAAGAAATCTCAAACACTAGTTCATAAGAATATATGCACCCTTATGTTCACTGCAGCACTATTTACAGTAGCCAAGATTTGAGGGCAGCCCAAGGACCCATCAGTAGGTGAGTGGACAAAAAAAGCTGTGGTACATTTACATAGCGGAATACTACTTGGCTATAAAAAGGAAAGAAAACTTACCTTTTGTTACAGCATAGATGGACCTGGAGAGTATTATGCTAAGTGAAATAAGCCAGTCAGAGAAAGACAAGTACTGTATGATTTCACTTATATGTGGAATCTAACCAACAAAATAAACTAACAAACATAATAGAAATGGACTCACAGATACAGAACTGACTAAAAGCTGTCAGAGGGAGTGGGGTTCAAGGGGCTGAATGAAAAAGGTGAAGGGATTAAGTAAAAAAAAACAAACTCATAGACGCAGACAACAGTATGGCGATTACCAGAGGGAAAGGGGGCTGGGGGAGAGAGACTAGGGTAAAGGGATAAATAGTGATGGAAGGAGACTTGACTTGGGGTGGTAAACGCACAATACAGATGGCGTATTATAGAATTGTATACCTGAAACCTATATAATTTTATTAATCAATATCACCACAATAAATACAATAAAATTAAAAAATAAGAGTAAGTGGCAACAACATGGTGGTTCCTAAAAAAGTTACATACAGAATACCCATATGACTCAGAAATTCTACTCCTAGGTATATACCCAAAATAACTGAAAACGGGAACCCAAACTGATATCTATTTGACAGTGGTCATTGGAGCATTACTCACAATAGCCAAAAGAAGGAAACAACTCATATCCAACAAATGAATGGATAAACAAAATGTGGAACATACATAATTATTATTCAGCCTTAAAGAGGAAGGGAAGCCCTAACTGGTTTGACTCAGTGGATACAGCATTGTCCTGCAGACTGAGGGTCCCAGGTTCGATTTTGGTCAAGGGCATGTACACATCCCCAGTAGGAGATGTGCAGGAAGCAGCTTATCAATGTTTCTCTCTCTCATCAATGTTTCTAACTCTCTATCCATCTCTCTTACTCTCTGTAAAAAAAAAAAAATCAATAAACTATATATATATAGTTTTCTTTTTTTTTTTAAGAGAAGGGAATACTGACTCATTCAGCAACGTGGATGAACTTTGAAGACATTATGTTAAGTGATAAGCCAATCACAAAAGGACAAATACATCTGATTCCACTTATATAGACTAATTCCAGACGCAGGAAGTAGAACAGTGATTGCGAGGCATGGAGGAGAAGGGAGAGTGGGGGATTATTGTTTAATGGGTACAGTTTGGCATGATGACAAATGTTGGAGAGATGGATGGGGTGAAAGTTGCACAACAATGTGGACATACTTGATGCCACTGAACTATGCACTGAAAAATCAGGTGTGATGGCTGCTTCCTGTGATGACAAAGTGACAAGCAAGAGGGAAAGCCTAGAGCTGCACTTTATCATTCGAAAGCCACTCATCACGGTGGCTTTCTGAGCATTTGAAATGTAGCTGGTCTGAAGGGGATGAGCTGTAAAAACACAGAATTTCAGAGCCTTGATCATAATAATTTTTTTAAAAGGATGGAAAATATCTTAACCATATTTATATTGACTACATGTTGAAATTATAGAATTGTGGATATATTAGGTTAAATAAAATATATGATCCTCCTCGTTCATAGGTTGACACTTAACCACTGAGCCATGCTGGCCAAGCTACTATTAAAATACATTTCACCATTTCTTTGTACTTACTTTTTTAATGTAACCACTAAAATTTTTTAAATTACACATGTGGCTTGCATTCTATTTCTATTGGTCAGCATTGGCCTAGAGAGTTACAAATAACATAGCCACTGAACCTCCAGACACCATCTCTGTCCAGATGTCTGGTTAAAAAAATAAGCCCCCATTGACTGAAGTCTCTGCAGTCAGCTGTCAGTTACTGGCAGCAGAGTTACCTCCATTACTTGGCTCCGTGACCAGCCCTGGACCTGCCCTGTGGTGGGGCTGACCTTAGCCTGGCGCCCCACCCACCTGAGCAGGAGGGAGGCAGATATATGAACACTAAGTGGAAAAATTCCTTGCCATGTAATACACTGATCACCAAGAGGTTTTTTATTATTAAAAAAAAAAAGCCAAACAGAGCAAGAATCTCTGATGATCAGGAAAGAGGGCAGCCAGGGGATTCCTCCCAGTCTGGGAACCAGAACACGAAGCCTTCATGGTTTCCTTTTGCCCTGCCTCATGGCGCACATATATTTGGATAATTTTAGCCAGAGATTCCCGAAGGCCCTGTGCAACCCTGGGTGGGCCAGGAACTACAAGAGGATTTTCTTTTCTTCTCCAAGAAAAAGAGGGCCCAGCCCTCCAGCCTCCCAGGCATACTGGCTGACTTCCCCATCCCCCTTGTAAACACCACAGTAGCCAGATGCTAGTCAAAACCCAGACAAGGCTGTGGTCATCATCCCACCACAGGAAAAGGATGCTTAGATGCAAATTTGGAGAGATGCTTAGATACGGAAATAAAGGGATTGGCTGGTACTGGCTCACCCAGTACAGCTCCAGAAAGAACCACAGATGTTTTATGTAGGACACACTTTGTACAGCTCTTGAGCTGCAGAGATCATTCACCCAGTCCCTGAACAGCTTCCCTACGCCAACCCTAGTGCTGGGTGCTGGATGGAGGTATAGGGATAAGCCAGACATGGTCCCAGTCTTCAGATTGCTTACAGTGAATGTAAAAGGAACACCTGCCCACTCCCCCATCCCCCCACTCCCAAAAGCAATACATGAAGGACACTGATCAGTAACATCTGGTAGGACCAGACTCTGGGAACCCAGACTAGGAATGGCATAAAGAAGGGGGGAGTAGAGAGGAGGACAGGAAGGGCTTCCTGGAGAAGGTGGTGATGTTTACTAAACTCAATCATAAAGAGAACAAGTTCGCTAAGCCACGGCTCTAAGCTTCCGTTCTTTGATAAAATTTTGAAGAGCAAAGTATACACTTGTATTTGATCCTCTTTTAAAGAACATTCATCTTCACTGGTAAACTTTTTTTTCTGTTGTTGTTCCTCACTCAAGGATATCTTTCCATTGATTTTTTTTTTTTTTTTTTATTTATTTATTTATTTTTTTTTTTTTTTTTTTTTTTTTAGAGCAAGTGAAAGGGAGGGAGAAACATCAATGCGGTTGCCTCCCTCTCGTGCCCCAACCAGGGCCAGGGATCAAACCCAGAACTCAGGTACATGCCCTTGACCCAGAATCACACCCAAGACCCTTCGGTCCATGGGCCAACACTCTAACCACTGAGCACCGGCCAAGTTTACATTAAGTAAACTTCTTAATGAAACCACGTGTATGTAAGTATTTTTTCAACTACAAAGCGCTATGCAAGTGTTGGGTGTAACAGTAATGAAATTGCTGTGACTGTAATGATCACAGGCTGGCAGATCCCTACCATATTCCTGCTGGACCACTCTTCACGTAGTGGCTCTGTTCAAGGCCACCAGCCAGACTCCAGGACCCCAAGGGTGTCATCCCAAAGCCTCGTAGGCAAGGCCAAGGAAATCCAAGTAGCCAACATCCCACACTGGTAGCCCCTTTTATAGAAGGGCTCCCCTTAGCCTTCTCTGGTACTATTGGTGGGAGTGTCCACAGGAAGAGCCCAAGTGGTAGAACTTGGCCATGCCTGTAATACTGTCAGTATCATACTGTCACAGGTATGACGTACCTTTGACTCCGATATTCTCACAAGCTATCTCATAACTATGGTTTCATGTCCATACAGAGCATGTATGAGGAGGTATACTGCAGCTCTGTTTAAAGTGGCAATAGACTGGAAGCAAGCTAAGCAGTTATACAAATTCTGATCTAGCCATAAAATGGGAAGCCTTCAAAATAATAAAAGGATGGATTAGTGGCCCATGAACTGATACAAAACAATCTCTAACATATCAATATAATTTTGAGTGACCAAAAGCAAGATATACAACTAATATATGTGAAATATCCATTAAAAATAAGGGGAATGCACGCATCCATATGCACATGTGTGCACGCGCGCGCACACACACGTGCACACACACATAGAGGCTCCCAGGAAAGGCACAGGAAATGGGATACTGGCTGCCTCTTGGGAGGGGACCTGGGGAAGACATTTCTTTCTACAGTACACTTTCTCGTATTATTTTTTTTATCATTAGCATCATTTCTCTTTTTAATTAGAGGAAACTAATACTTTTTTTTCTGAAGAGGACAAAGGAGTCTTTATAATTGTTGTAGTAATAAAATGAACTACAGTGAACCCAGACTAACCACTTCCTATGAAGACAGCCAAATAAAGAGTTGGGTGTTTTGTTTTTTCTCAATTCAGTTTAATATTGTTGAGACTGAATTTACTCAAGTTCAAATATAATATCCAACGCACACATTCACGCACACCCACAGGCTCCATGTGGCGTTGTGGTGACTAGTGTAATCATTAGCACAGCCTGACTGTAATCTAGGCTTGCCCGTGTCTAAGGCTGCAGTGCCAGGAGTGCGTTGTCAGGTAAGTGGACAGATGCAGAGTTCATCTAAGATTCTTGTTCTACTGGAACAGAATTTCACACCCTGGAGACCATCCTCTGCCCTATTCGCAAGTGTCCATATTAGGTAAAGCCGTGCTTGATGGGGCCCAGTCGGTGCACGGGAGCCTGGCTTTGGGGGCTATGGCGGGTGATTTCAGAGGCCTGGAATGTCAGATAGGCTTATCTAGGCCAGGAGATAGCAGACTTCCTCTCCAGCTTCACCCTCCCAACCTCCCACCCAACTTCCTACCTCCCTCTGGAGCTCAGGAACCACATAATGAGTTGGGCTGCATGCATGACCCAGTCTGGTCTACCCCCCCTCTGAGGAGCCACTGCAGAAGCAAAAATGGGCAAGGGCCAGGTTCAGGTGCAAAAGGTGTGGGGTGACCCTACTGGATTCTCAAAAAATGCAGACATTTCCTTTTCTCAAGTGAGTGAAAGAGTCTCCATGATACAGGTTCGCCCCATTTCTGCTGGTGATAAAAGAGTCCAGGACTCATTTCCTGCACGCAGGTTGGTATGGCGATGATATACAAATGGCTTCTACCCTGAATCAGTTAGCTGTAATTAATGAGCCATCTCAGGGAGACTTGTGGAAAAAAACCCTGGACTGGGAATCGGGGCTCATCCTCAATGGTATGGTCTCCCAGGTCCTCAGTGTGATTACAGGATCCAGTCTTCAGCACATGGCCCCAGGAGGCCTTTCTCTCTGGTTTCCTCCTACCACCCACCCATTCTGCTCTCTCTAGCTCTCACCTTCTCCCCTCTCCCCCCATGTATCTTCATTCCCTTTTCACCAGCAACCCTCTACCTAGTCCTAGATTGTATCTCTGCTTTGTGTTCCCTCTAGCTCTCCCCTCAGCGATGCAAGGCAAACTCCTATTTACCTGAATTTATTCAGGTTCAAATATAATATCCAACGCACACATTCATGCACACCCATGTGCTCCATGTGGCATTGTGGTGACTAGTGTAAACAGGCCTCAAATCATACCACCTCTTCCGGGAAACGTTTCTAGATGACCCCAATCACACATACTCCTCCTGTAGAACAGTGTACACACCTCTCTAATAGCACTTAGGATATTAACAATAATAATGGCTAAACATTTACTGATCACTTACTAGGTAGTATGTACTAGACATCAATTCTAAAAACATTTGACAAAGCGAACCTTCTTTAATTTTCATAGTCACTCCATGAAGAAAGTACTTCATTCCACAGAGAATGCTACTGAGGTTCAGAGATTTAAGTAAGTTCTCAGGGCCACAGAGATATTAAGTGGCTGATGGGTGCCTAGACAAGTGCCTGACACACAGTAGCTGCTCAATAATTATTCACCTCATAAATGGTTAAGTGAATAATTACAAAAATAATGGCATTTCTGTCTCCAGTATACAAAGTTCAAGTAAGAACTTCTTATTAATCTTTCACACTATCTCCCCTGTCAAACACCTACTAATGTGCAGGACAAGGGAAATATATAACAAATAAATTAGCAAAAATAAATAAATAAATAAATAAGCAAGCCAATAAATAGAGCCCAAGTCCTGTCAATGCTACCCACTAGCTTCAGACAAACACCTTTAGCTTGTTGGGCCCAGTTTGTCACCTGTCAAATAGAGTGACTGTATACAGCATTCTCTCAAGTTCCTTCCCTCAAGGTACACTGCCCAGCCAGTATGAGTCAGTGGTTGAGCATCAACCTATGAACCAGGAGGTCACAGTTCGATTCCTGGTCAGGGCACATGCCCGAGTTGCAGGCTCAATCTCCAGTAGGGGGCGTGCAGGAGGCAGCTAATCAATGTTTCTCTGTCATCATTGATTTTTCTCTTTCTCCCTCTTCCTTCTTCTCTTTGAAATCAATAAAAACCACATAGATTTAAAAAGGTACATATAAAATAAATGAACAGACTCCATGATTTTGTTGTTATGGCAACTCTCATATTAAATTATATCTCGCATTTTCTTTTGGGTATTTTCCCTGGGAGCATTACACAATTGGATGTGGCATTTGATCCAGGTACTGCCCTAATACAGAGCCAATAGCAGTCCTTAAAGAATACATTTGGCCTGATCCTTGGTTCATTCCAAGGTTCATATCCAAACAGATCACACCCAGGGAAAGAATGATTAAGTGACTGGCAAAATCCTCATAAATAATAGTTAATAACAAACAATGATCCCAAGTTAGATTAGTCAACCAGCACCTAAGCCACTTTAGTGAACTTTTAGGTCCTTCTTCCTGACCCTGGCACCTGAAGCCTTCTTCTCTAAACAGATTCTGGTCACTGATCTTCCCCCACCATCACCACCAACACACACACCCACGTGCATGCAAACATACATGCATGCACACACACACACATGCACATCCACACACACACACACACACACACTGCTGGCATGAAAGGAGCAGCATAGTTCTTAGCACATAGTAGGGACTGATAAATGCTTATGAAATGCTAAAACCCAGATCCACTCCAGGTGGGGCTAAAATGTGCCCACTTCAGCGCAAGGTCAGAATCCTGGCTGAATTTCATTCATTCCCACTCTTTGTATGGCTAATCAGGAGCTTGGCTGTTTGCCTGGGACCTGACACACCTGTGTCCCATGACGAGCCACTTGCATGCTAATGCCCAGCATTTCTTGTTTAGCTAATTAATGCTCAGCATCAAAGGGTACCTAAAGGAGGCATGTGAGCAAGACCGTATCTGTTCAGGTCCGAAGAGCAGGAGGACCGTGCTCTGTGTTTTGCTTGACTCACAGCAAGGAGTCTAAGTGCCAGGCTCTTAGCACCACCATTCCTGTGAGTCCAGGATGGAAAGGGCCTCTAGTGCAACCGGACTGCAAGTAAACAGTCACTGCGAAGCACACCTGTTGTTTATCTGTCTCTCCCCTCATGTCCTTGAGGACTGCTCCTCCCTCCCGTCAATCAGGCAATGCTTGAAAGGGCTGCCAAAGACAGTAGTCAGGTCCCCTGGCTTTGGCCTCAGTAACTGGCTCAGAGCTGAGCCCATAGCGATCCTTCCCCAGGACATTTTTCAATATTGAGCAGGAAGAGAAAGGTTCTAGCCTTCTGTGTCACGGCGCTATAAAGATATGAACGAGAGACTACCAATATAGGAAAAATCTGTCTGCAGGATGGAGGAATGGAGCCAAAGCAAAACACAACATCCAAAGATACATGGAAGGAGAAGGGTTGGGATAGACTTTGAGTGTCCGGGCCTTCCTGCTTATATAGTTTCTGAAATGTGCAGCTGAGGTGGCCTCACACAGTCACACTGTACTTAGAATTCATTTTCAAATGTATTTCCTACTCTTCAGGTAGTTTTTATGAGAAGGGCTATCACACATTTGTGATGTCTTTGTTCCTCCTCCTCAAAGGGTGTAAGAATTCCTGGGCAAGAATCACTCTTACTCAGCCTCACTCGCTGAAGATGTTAGTTCTTCCTCTTTGTAGCACAGGCGCCAATGGTGACCTGTCAACCACTGGATGTGAGGACTCTTCTGTTTCAAGCCATCAAAGCTTGTAAAATAGGGGCTGGCCAGACAGGCCAGGCAACCGGCTAGTCATTTTTAAAAGGAGGACATTTACATGGTGGTCAGCCCTCCATTCCATCCCTCTGCTGGCTGACTCCCTCTGAAGGTCTGTCTTCGGATCTGCAACAGAGCTCCCCAAAAGCTAGAAGGGGCAATGCATTTCCTGATAAAATAAAGTCTCTGAAAACTTTCCCGGAGAACACTGCAGTCCAGCCATCTGACTTCTATGGCACTTTTTTATTTTTTTCCTCATCTGAGGATGATGTTTTAGAGAGAAAAAAAAGGAAGAGAAAGTAACATCAGTCGGTTGCCTCCTGTACACTCCCTGACTGAGGATCAAACATGTAACCTAGATACATGCCTTGACCAGGAATTGAACTCACAATCTTTGATGTATGGGATGATGCTCCAAACAATTGAGCCACCCAGCCAGGGCTATGGCACCATGTGCAAGTACTGAGAATGGTAATGCTTTTGAAGCTAAAAGCTTCCCCTGCCTCTATGTCTGAGGAACTTGCCCAGTGTACTATGAACCACAAAGTTACAACAACTAGGAAGGGAGGTGCTGGGTGGGGCTGGCACCAAGGATACAGGCCCCACTCCTCCCCCCCTCCCTCCTTTCTTTAACACTTCCACCTCCTCTGTATAAGGCTAGAGCTTAGCAGGTTATGGGCTGGGTGGCTAGGGTGCTCTGGGCTGAAGCGATGGGTCTGATGCAATGCTCTTCCCAGGCCCCATACAGCTGTGCCTCCCAGCCTCGGAGGAGCTTGGCAGCTGTCTCCCCAGGGGCAAGGGAAAGCAGCCGTATCCCACGGTGGACTCAAAGGCTCCTCATCACCAAAACAAACACACAACAGTCCCGATCGCCATGGAGAGTTCAATCCTCTTGTCTGAGATTGGCACCGACTAGAATTCCAAGGGCTCTGGCTGCGCTATCTTCTGTGAGGTCTAAATACAGCATGCTCACTTTTAACCTAAACATCCAGTCTGGACCAGCGCCCAAGGCGGACAGACCCAAGGCCCGGCCAGGAAGTCGTGATTCCTGCCTGCCCATGAATCGATGGGTACTGCAGCGCTACCTGAGATGGGATGGGCTGGTCAGCCCCATTCACAGACGTTGTTATGGCCAAACAAGGGGGGAAGCAATCAGCTTGTGGAGGGTTAACCACAATTATGATCCAGAGCGGAGAAAAGCATGCTGCGGGAGAGGTGGGGAGGTGGGGAGGTTAGGAAAGAAGAGAAAGAGGGAGGGAGGAAAAGGCAGCCAGGACCAAAGACCTATTTCTTAGCCAGTTAAAGTCAGGGCATCTTTCTCAAATGTGTTCCCAGGGGAACAAACTCTCTAATTATGTGTCTCCACTAAATTTGGGGCTTAAGCTCTAGAATCAGATCAAGGTTGCCTCTAATTGTGTGACCTTGGGTTACATAATTGACTTTTCAGTTTCTATAGCTCTAAAATGGTCCAAAGGACTACTGTGCGTGTTCGACAAAACCATGTACCATGTACATTAAGAGGCTAGCACACAGATGTTGCTCCATAAACAGTAGCTACCAGCAGTAGTAATGGAAGTAGGATAATACCAAGCCTGCCTTTATGTTCTCTGCCTTGGAGAGGGCACAAGAAGAGTTGTTAAAGCCACCACGATAAGATGGAAACTCCCAATTAGAATACACGCGGACAAAGAAAACCTGCAACGGAGCAAGGCAATAAAACACACCCACGCCCACACCTGTTGAAAACCTTAGCATGTCCAAATGGCACCACCTTCCTACCCTCTCGGCAAGTCAGCTCATACGCCCCACCAGGGTAAGAAACGCCCACACGTGGGTTCCCTTACCTTGGTGTTCATACATGACTTCCCGCGCTTATACTCCTTGTGGGATCCACGCTTGTCCAACTTGTGCCACAGGGCTTTGGCCTTCCAGGAGGTCACCTTGGACTTGAGCTTGGAATAAAAGTTCCTGTGGTCCAGGGGGTCTAGGTCCAGGTGTCGCGTGAGGATGTTGAAGGCCTGGAGGGTGCCCTTGCATGTGGAAGCCTGGACAAAGTTCTCAAAAATCTGCCCGGCCTGGGTCTGCTTCTCGTCCTCGTTTTCCCCCATGGTTCAGGAGCCGTGTGGCGCAGTGGTGTGGAGAAGATGGAGGAGGACACCATGAAGGACCCAGAGGAACGTCACACCTGCAAAGGGAGGTGCAGGCAGAGGTGAGCTCCAAGAGTGGGCAGGGATGAGTGCTGGGAGAGCAAATAAAATTCCCTTAAGATACTAACCAATAGTACGTAATATAAAACATAAAAATCCATAGAAAATGTACAGCCATACTGTCTAACCTGGCGATGCTGCCTGCTGGCAACCTCTCCCCACTCCTCTCCCTGGCTGACAAGAACCAGATAGCTCTGAGCTATAGCTGGCTGATGTCAACATTGTTGCCTGGTCAATTTTGCTGTGAGCCAGATAGTTCTAGAAATAGTAACTAGTCAAAGGAAAACAACAGCAACAACAGCAAAAAGACGGGAAAAGACTCTAGATTTCTCACCAGTAAAATTCTATAATTCTTGCTGCAAATTGATTGCCCGATTCAATGTCACCTGGCCACACGACATTAGTACACAGCCCCCCAAAACCCAAGCACATGCTTCCCGAGGTCCCATGACCATGTCACCTATTGCTAGACATCAATCTCTAAGTCTCTTTCATTGGTTACCAGGGGACAGGCCTTTCTCCCCTACAGACAACAGCAACGTCTCAAAACCTCTCTCTGATCTTGGTATCCGCTGGGATCACAGCATCGACCTCCATCCAAGAAGGACAGGGAGGCACGTGGGTCCCCTCCTGTGCAGAGAGGCGCCTGTGCTCTGTAAGCCCAAGCCGCGAGCTCTTTGGGACAAGTGCTCAGGCTGACGGAAGGAAAAATGCGATGGGTGTTCATTCACATCACAAAAATAGCTCGCCTGGGTTTTGGCCATCGTCCTTTCTCTCGGTACCACTCTAACCTCAGGCATTTCTTGGGAAAGTCATTTAAGTTTCAAAGGAACAAAAATAAATTAGAGCTGATTTTCCAAAGCACCAGCTATTTTTCTAGGATCCAAAGCGAGGGCAAGGAGACAAGCAGGGAGGAGCAAGGGTCTTCCCAGCTATTGGGTGGGCTGGAAGGGGCTGTCAATGAGAGGATACAGCACACTGAGCTCCCCCGGAAGGAGGCTTGGTAGGGGGAGGTCAGCAAACACAGCGACAAGGCCCTCAGGCTGGGCGGCTTCCCACTCTCCAGATGGGAACACTATTATGGGTGCATTTGGATTGAAGGCTGGCTTTATAATACTAAAAGCAGAGAGAGACCAGCGTTTATCCTCAGCCTTAGTCCTTTGCTCACTCACTCAGCAACAATTACCAGTGTTTTAGCAAGAGCCATACATCACCCTAGGACAGGGGTGGGGAACATCCAGCCTGTGGGTTGTAGAAGGCCTAAGAAATCTTTTGGTCTGGCCCTGCCAAGGTGTTAGGGGTGAGTTAATTAAAAGTTTGACCAATATAGCAGGCTAATTTTTAAATTGGTCATTTTGTATGGCCCAAGAATGATGTCATAAATATCCAAATGGCCCTTGGCAGGAAAAAGGTTCCCCACCCATGCCCTATGTGCTGGGAATACAGAGAAGGGGGCCTAGTGAGGGAGACAGGCACCTAAAGAGTTGATTACAGCTCTAACCGGTTTGGCTCAGTGGATAGAACGTCAACCTGTGGACTCAAGGGTCCCAGGTTCAATTCTGGTCAGGGCATGTACCTTGGTTGTGGGCACATCCCCAGTAGGTGGTGTGCAGGAGGCAGCCGATTGATGTTTCTCTCATCGATGTTTCTAACCCTCTCTCCCTCTCCCTTCCTCTCTGTAAAAAATCAATAATATATATATTTAAAAAGAGTTGATTACAAGACGATGGACAAGCCCTTGTAGAATATGAAGAGTGCATGCAAGCCCAGAGCAGGAGGTGGCCAGCAGAGCCAGAAGAGCCCTGAGAGGGAAATGCCAACATGCTTTCTAGTTTTCACTTTGAAAACTGGGGAACGTACATTTAGATCCATGCAAACACCACAGAAAGGTGTGACTTTGGAAAGAGCCAGGACAGCTGCAAGAATGACTTCAAGTTCAACTCGCCAGGCGTTCAGGATGTGTAACAAGGGTTGGTGGGGGCGCCCAGACAGATCATGGAGGAGGCTGGCTTCTCCAGTGAGCCCTGGAGTGCAGGAGACGAAGCAGTGGCTGAGGTAAGTTTTAGGGAAGATGAGCGGCCAGAGCGTGGACTGGAGAAGGAGGCAGGGAAGTGGCTGCCCAACTGACAGGAGGAAGGCAGGGGAGAGCGAGGAGACAGCTCACCCGTGAGTCCTGTGTGGCAGCCTGGCTGAGCTCCGCCTGCAGGGAGCAGCTTGCTGGGGACAGACACTCTCCAGACACCAGTCTCCCAGACGCTGACAGGTGAGGGGATAACAGCAATTGAATAGGAGCCCACCTTTTTTTCCCCAAGAGTGCTCCTGCTCTATGCTTGCACCTTGCTTGGCTGAAGGGAGACCAGCACGTTCCCTGATCCAGGCCTCGCCAAGTTCCACTCCTCAGCCAGCCCTCCATCCTCCCTGAGAACGTACCTGGCTGCTCTGGTCCCTGCAGCTCAACAAATCCAACAGACTTGGAAAGCTGGCTCTGAGCATGCCTGGCACTGGTACGATGTTTTGTCCCTCACAGATGCTCTCCCAGCTTCTTTATTGTCCGAGATGCTCACTTTGGCATCGCTCACATAAACGCTGCCTCCTACTGTGTTTCAACTTTTCCCCCGTCCAACACTTGCCACCCAGAGAGCATAAACAGAGAGCAAGGCTCGTTTGCTTTACAGAGAGTATTAATATCCTCAGTCTTTATCTTTGGAACCACTTCTCTGCCTGGCACTGAACAAAAATGCAGCCACTGACTGGCAAACAGAAAAGGACTTGGGTCCTGCAGTCCTTTCTGAGGATGGGTGGCTGGTGCAGAGGAAGCCCCAGGCCCAAGTCCAAAGCTCAGCCTGGCCCCTCACTGCCCACATGGCCTCACACAAGCCACAGAAGTTCTGAGCCTCGGTGGCTCCTGTTGTAAGAGACAGGTGACAGCTGCACCTTGCAGGGCAGCTGGGAAGGGTGGATACATGAGTGACAGTAGAGCCTGGCTCCGGGAGGCACTCGGTAGATGTGGAAATGTGTGCTGTACCCAGGACATGGGGCGAGTTTGCATCAGGGAACTCACCAGTTTGAAAAATGGCTCTGTAAGTCAGTTGTGCAGGTTGCCAGCTCTGCCTCATCTAAAATGGTGAAGTGTGTAGAGGTATCGAGCCAGACCAGACTGCCAGAGAATCATTTACAAACTGGAAGAACCTGTCTCCTCCCAACCCCCTGCGGCCTCCTCTCCTCCCCACAAAAGAATAATGAACAGCTTAATCGCAGGCCTCCAGTAGAAAGAGCCAAAGGTGGTGCTGAGGGCTCTGGGTGGGCGTGGGAGCTCCAGGAACCAGCTCTAATCTAGAGTGTGATAAGGGAGGTGGAGGGAGACGGGCCAGACAGCAGAAGATAAGCGCTGCCTTGGACCGTACCCCACGGCCCGTACCAGGCTCAGACCTGCCTCCCTAATTTCAAGGGTCTAGCCTCAACCTTTAAAACCAGTTAAGTCCAAGACCCTAACAATGACTAATATCCCTGTGGGTAGGCTTCTCACAGAAGAACAGCAGAATATTTAGAGTCTGGCAAACTCGGGTGTGGATCTGGTAATATGTTCTAGCTAGCCATGTGACCAGAGGCGTGTTATCTAATCTATCTCAGCCCGTGTTCTTCGTGTAAAGTGGGGATAACACTCACTCACTCACAGGGCTGTAAGGGTTACATTAGACCATGTATTCTAATGTATTAGATGTATTCAGCACCTGCTAGCTACATGATAACCAGCACTCATTACTATTCTTCAAGTGGCCCCAACCTTATCAAACCAAAATAAAGAGAAAAAGGAACACAATTGGTAACCCCTGGGACTAGCTTCCAAGGTTGAGAAATTATATACTTTAAAATTTTTGCCCTAGTTGGTATGGCTCAGTGGATAGAGGATTGGCCTGCAGACTGAAGAGTCCCAGGTTTGATTCCAGTCAAAGGCACATGCCAGGGTTGCAGGCTCCATCCCCAGTGGAGGGAAGCGGGGGAGAGAGGCTAATCAATGATTCTTTCTCATCAATGATATTTCTATCTCTCTCTTTCTCCTTTCCTCTCTGAAACAAATTCCTCTCTGAATTTCTCTCTCTACAAGTTCAGGCTGTGGGCTTTCAATTCAGTTCAAATCTACTTCCTATCTGTGTCTCCTTGGACACCCAACTCAACTTCTGGGTTGTAAGTTCCCCATATATACAGCGGGGAAACACAGACCAGGAAGTCTGGGTAACACCTGAAAACATCCCTGGTGTGAGGTGGTTATATTAATGAAATAGAAAGGCTGACTCTGAAGGGTTCTGGGAGTCTGTATCTGAGCTTCAAGCCTTTTCTTCCAGAAAATGGAGTGCCATATTTTTGGTGGCTACCCCTCTCCTTCCCCAAAAGGAGAAGGTCAGGGATGAATTAAACCAGAGGATCCTGGGAAATAGCTCTTGTTTAAAGTCTTTCTTGTCAACCACCCCCCAGCTGTTGCCTTTTTGGAGTCTGATATGCAATATAAATAAAACCAGCTACCTCCCAAATATGAAAGGTTCCTGCATTTTTTTCTGGGAAGAAACAAGATGTGATGCTTTAGTTTCCAAGAATAGCCTTGAGCAATTTAGTTTTTGCCAAGTGAAGTCCCTTATTTGTGGTTCTGCCTATGTGACTTCATGAGTCACAAAGCAACTCCCTTTCCCTGCCTCTGGCTGCTACAAAGTAAAACTCGGCGACACACTAGAGATAGGCTTGGCTCGTGGCATCTGGGAGACAACTGCAGGTTCATGCCGAGTCCCTGAGCACCTCTCAAAGTAGGGAAAGAGCCTCCTGGCTAAAGAGCTGCCAGTGCACTCACATTTGGGACTGTCACACCTTCTCCTTGCCTGGGCCTCAGCACCTGCCAAATGGCATCAAATGGTGTTACCAGGTGGTGGGTAAACAGTGGAGTCCTATAACCTTCCCACAGATCAGCCATTTGGCTCAGGAGGAAAGCTCAACCCTCAACCCACTCTCAAGGCTTACAGATAAGATACATTTCCAGATAAATGGGATCTAAAAACTAGCCTCTCTTGCTACTGACACTAACAAACTCCCCAATTCCAACTTATCATCTCCCAGATTTACCTCATCAAGAGGCCGCCGGGCATGGCTGGCTTTCTTAGCAATGAAAGGAGGGTGCTGCTCACCAAGCGGCTGAGAGGACTAGGAACTCTGGTTCTGTGCCTTGAACACAGAAGACCTTCAGTCATGGCTCCCTGGATCCAACACCTGCGGTAAGGCAGAAGCTAGCAGAGCTCCGGCAGTGGGAAACGCTGCCCACACACGCTGCATCCCTGCAGGGCCCAGCACGGGCAGGACACCTGCCTTACAGGTGGCACCTGCAGACATCATCTCAGCTGGCCCAGGGAGGCCTGACTTCCCATCTACGAAGGCACGTGACAACCAACTTGAACCCGAAAGGAGTAACTCCCAGGGTTGGGAAGGGACCCTTTGTCCTACTTGTAATCTCCTTCCAGCCAGGGATCCCCATCTGTCCTTAGTCGCCTACCCCAATGGAGAGCATGCTGCCTCCTGGGGCGGCTGCTCCATCCTTGCCTTTCTGTCTAGAAGAGAGCCTGGGTGAGGTCCCTCTGCCTCTCTAACGGTTCCTCTCTGATCACCCCCTTCCATATGCACTGAACCCAGACCTGCAGAATCTTCTTACACATGCGGTTGGGGACCAAGAGATGAACTGTGAAAGCCCAGACAGGTCCCCAGCCTGCAGCAAGGGCCTCTGTACCACCCTCTGTCTACACGGCACTCTGTCTACACTGCCCCAGGGTAGAGGACTCAGGAAAGAGGCTCCGATTCACTGCAGGCCTGGGCCTCTATGACGTTCCTCCACTGAGAGCCCAGGTGGCCCTTGCCCTTCCAGCCCCAGCCCTCTCCTCCCTCTTTCTCAATAGTGAGTTGACCCCACTGGGCTGGCTTAAAGCGACTTCATACATTCTCCTTCCTCAACTCCACTCATTTCCTGATGGAATCACTCACAGTAACAGAGCCCAAGACCATCTTCAGTCCCCGTAGTGAGAGACACCTGTACGCTGACCAGTCACAGTGCCAGGAGGAAAGGCTAGGCTCTTTCACCTGCAAATCCTAAGGAGTCCTCGCAACAAATCGGTGCAATGGAGTAGGGAGACTCTCTCTCTCTCTCCCTCTCTTTTCCTTTCTCTCTCTCTCTGCCCCTGACCTCTGTTTCTAGTCTGTAAGAAAGGCTCTGGGGATAAAAAAAGTCATCCCAGAACTTGTCCATCTTGCCTTTCTTTAATGCAGGTATAAGTTTGCCATGTATATATGCATGTGTGTGTATATTTGTATTTGTGTATAAGCATGTGTATTTTTGTATATATGTATATGCATGTGTATATTTTATGTGTGTCTGCCGTGTGTACAGGCATGCATGTGTGCATATATAACATGAATGTGTGGGGGCATGTGTATGCATATATGTACATATGTGTGTTCGGTATGTATTTATGCATATATGCATATGTGTATCTAGTTATGTGTGGGTATATGTGCATGTGTGCATGTGTATATATGTGTGCATGTGTGTCCACACGTATTTTAAACATTTTTCCATAAGAATATCTAGCCAGTGCTCCATATTTCCACTTGCACCTCTAGGCCTCTCTTCAAAGAAACTTCTCAGAAAGCCAAAGCCTTTGAGGTGACAGAAGCCTCATGAGGACACTGGCAAGCAGCCTGCTGCCACGCCCTGTCCCAGACCCTTTACATCCATGAGCTCCTTTAAGCACCCATGTTGGACAGAAGAAAAGACAAGTTTACAGAGGTTAGTAACCTCCCCAGCACTCCACAGGTAGCGAGTGGGGATGCTGTGAAATGAACCCAGTTCCATCTCACTCTTAGTCCCGGGTCAACATGAACTATGTAGGTGGACACAGCACGACCTGCCTGCTCTGCACCACTGGGCAAACTCATTGGACTCAGGCCTCAGTCTCTGAAGTTCTTTCAGGCTCCAAGTATCCAAAAATGTCAACGACAGGGCGTAGTTTCATGAGTTATGGTGCACCCAAACAATCCAGTATTAGGCACTCCTTTAGAAATAATATTTATAGGACATCTGATCCATGGGGGAGTGCTCAGGCCCCGGTGCAGAGTGAGAAGCAGGATACAATTCCAGGCTCTCGCTATGACCCAGCTCCATAACGCAACATCCCTGGGAGAACGGAACGAGCTGACCATGCGCAGCCGTTATGTGTGTGAAATGGTATTTCAGAGGATTTCTATTTTTAGCTTTATGCCTTTGTGTAGTTCCCAAATTTCCTAACAGAAGCAGGAATAACTTTTATGACCCTCTCCCCCAAACACATTCCAAGGCCAGAGGTCTTCTCTCCCTGACTGAAGTGAGGGTCTCGGCACAGGAGGTGGGCTTCTGTCTTGTCCTCGGGCCTAGCAGGTGCTCGGCCCTCATGGCCCCACCTCACCAGCAGCTACTCTTCACCTTCAAGAAGCCCCGACGTGTGCTAACTTCATGGATTGGCCTACATTCTTGCAGGTCAGGGATGGGCCCCTGGGGCTGCTCTGCTCTCCGACCACAGGCCCCCCAGGCTAGTGTGGCACACCCCTTTCCAGGGAGCCATGCCGGTGATTGGGAAGATGACTCCTTTGACCCAATCTCAGCTGAATGCTGATACCCTTTGCTAGTGAATCCACAAGAAAGAAACCTGCACACCAGGTTATGGGCCAAGAGGTAACAAAATAACACATCTCAACACACACACTGAGCCCATCCTACCCACAAAACTTAAGTCTATACTGCAAGCGCCCCAAATCATCTTGATCACACAGTAGGTGCCTAGGAAAACTATGGACTTGAACTTCACAGCTCCAGGAGGCCAGCCTATCTCCAAAAGAATGGTGGGAGGTACCCAGAATAAGCAAAGTCATAGGTACAGACAGTGTCCTGTACTTAAATCTACTACAAGTTCTGTGTTGAAATTACATTTTACTTCCCTCCTCCCAGTTCCTAGCACGAGCCCTCTGTATGCAGTGTGTGCTAAATGAAGGAATGGCTGTTCGGTCCCAGGGAACGTACTCATCACTGACATTTAATGAGCATCTATGAAGTCTCAAGCCATGTTTAAAAGCTTTATATGTATTAAGTGAATCACTGTAACAAACCAAGACATTGCTTGATTACTCCTCCCCCTTTTTCAAAGAATTAGAAAAATTAGCAACTCGCCCAAGGTCACATGGCCAGAAGTGGTGAGCCTGTTACTTGAAGCCCCATAAGCCAGAGTTCAGAGGCCACACCCTAAACCACCACACCCATCCTGCTCCCTCGCCAAGAGGATGGCGGGATACAAGTGCTCCCTCGCCCACCATATCAAGGACTTGGTCTCTGGCCTGGACCCTTTAATTCATGAGACTCACCTACCTTTCTTCCATTAAGCTCAGAAGGCTAGGATCTGGAGTAATGAGATTGCGATGCAGTATCAGATGAGGACAGTGGCAACTAAATACGCCAATAACGCTCAGCTGAGAGGTGACTTTCAAGCCTTGGTGGGTGTGGCAGAGACAGGCTAGCTGATCACCGAACACACTGGGCCCTTCTTTGCAGCTGTGTGATCCCCCATGGCCAGGTTCTAGGTAATGGAATGTGAGCAGACGCGACCTTAAACCACTTCTAGGGCCAAATCATGAGACCCTCCCCTGGTCTCCTCTCTGCTCCTTCCACTCGGCCAGGGCACAGCAGCCTTGATACCTCACGCTGAAGATAGCAAAGCCATGAGCAGAAAGGAGCCAGACTCCTGAGAGGAAAGCCCTCTACGGCCAAGAACACCTGAACTTCACATATGTGGAGTCACTTACTTACATGTATGTGGAGTCACTGAGAATCGAGGGTGTATCTGTGAGGCAGGAAACACCACATTGACGGATACAGTGGGTGAATCGTGGGCATACCAATGTGGCCTGTGTCAGAAAGCTCCCTCCAAGAAGGAGGTTGACTACACAGGGATTAACACCCCAAACCACCAGCTCTGTCCTATTCTATCTTCCCTTTGCTTAAGACCTCCATATCCTGGGAAAGTTTGACCCTCAGAAATAAACTTCCCCACCCCTCACCTTAAGCACCACACACACACACACCCCAGGTTGGGAAAGCACATCCCTTTCCTATCTGAAAATGGAATAAGACAGGAGAATAGGACGAAGAGCTTAGGGCCCTCCCTGGGTTTCCATAACTCGCTGAGTCCCTGGACACCTGTGTGGTGAGATGGAAAGAACGTGGACTTATGAGTCACTGAGCACTCCCTGAGCAAGTCATAAACAACAGCGAGTCCTGTGAGGATTAGACAGAGGCGCCTCTCAGGTCAGGCTCTCAGATGTATCGTTGAGTGCCGTTCCGGAACACTGCCCGGGGGACAAGTCCCCCTGCCCTGAGATATCACCGGCTCAGCCGGGGCAGAAATTGGTGCATTTTCACATGGGTGGCAAGGGTGGCTCACTCTCTCCTTGGTCTGCCTTATGCTGACACGGGAAGCTAAGAGCTTACTAGGATTTCCACCAAGTCTTTGCGCAGCATGCACTTACAGGCACGCCCCAGGCAAACCTTTGTATTGGGATGGTGAGACAGCTCCCAATGTGCTGAAATTAGGCCTCAGGGACTCAAACTCTTGTAATTAGTCAGGAGGACAGAGAGGGATGTTGGGGAGGAGGAATAGAAGTCATGGCAAAGTGAACTGGAAAAGGATTTCTCAACGCTGCCACCTGTTCGCTCTGCACACGGCACCACACCCAGGAGCTGGGAAGGCTGCAGAGCAGTGGACCTGGGAACTCACAGCCCAGCTATGTCTCATGTACTTTGTCTTCCAAAAGCACCCCCATTTGGAAGAATTGTGCCAAGTGACCACATTTTTAAAATTTAAGAAACGGGGGACCTGGCAAGATGATGCAGTACACGTAAAGGTTGAGGGTTTAATTCCTGGGCAAGGTTCGTACCAGAGGTAATCGATTGATATCTTTCTCTTCTCTCTCTCTCTTCTCTTCTCTTCTCTTCTCTTCTCTTCTCTTCTCTTCTCTTCTCTTCTCTTCTCTTCTCTTCTCTTCTCTTCTCTTCTCTTCTCTCTCTCTCTCTCTCTCTCTCTCTCTCTCTCTCTCTCTCTCTTTCTCTCTCCTCTTGCTCTAAAATCAACGAACACATCCTCAGGTGAAGATTAAATAAACGAGGGGGGAGGGGACTCATTGCCTGATAAAGATGTAGTTTCTTTCTGATTTGTGAATTTACCAACGTGAAGTCATTTTTAAAAATGTGCACAAATCCAACCACAGTGAGTCATCTTCACCTTGCCTGGAGAAAACAGAACAGTGCTCTGCCGCCTTCTCTTCACAGCCTGGGTTCCCAACAGAGGAGACGAGTCTGCCAACATCCATTTTCTCACCTCCACTGACCCATCAACCCACCACAATCTCGTTTCCACTCACACACAGAGCCCACCCCAGGCATCGTGCCCAAGGTCACCATCAACCCTCTCTGTTGCTAAATCCAGTCATCACTTACAGGACCTTATCTTGTTCTGGTCTCTGCCTATTGTCAGCTTTGGCAAACTTGTCTCTCTCTACCTGCCCCTGAACTGCTGTGTCCCAAGGTTCTGATCTTCACCCTCCTCTCGCTCTCAAGAACCTAAACACTCCTATGGTTCAACCAGCATCTATGTCCTGATGACCCTCCCTCCCCCCTGCCCCAAGCTATCCTTTTGCATACATTTCCCTGCTACATTCCAGGCCCTTATGTCAACTGCCAGTGACATATTTCCTTGACTCTCCTCACACACAGCCCATTTACCTTCTCCCCCACCTGTTCCTCTCCCACACCCTCACCACCTGGTCATACAGGAACAGCACCATCTGCATCCTGATTCTTGAGCCAAACCCGTGGAGACACTTTCTCTGGCCCCTTTCCCTCATCTCACAGAGCCAGCCAGGCAGTCATCAGTGTTGCCTCCTCCGTAGACCCATCCCCTGCCTCCTGCCCCATCCTTCCTTCTTTCTCTCACCTGGAACTCTCAAAATCTCTTACATGCCTTTCCTGCTTCCAAGTCAGCTCCCTCCAATCCACCAGCCTACTCCTTGAGATGCTGCCAGAGAAATCTTCATATCAAAAATGCATACTTGGTCAGGTTCCATTCCTCTTTCACATCTTTCAACAATCTTCAGGGTGGAGTCCAAACATCTCAGTAAAGCAAACAAGACACACCATGACCCACCCCTCACCCCCTTTCCCTGCTCTCCTGACTGCCCTCTGCCCTCTCCCCACTGCGCCGGTGCCTCCTACTCTAGACTTATCAAGCCAGCCGCAGTTCCCTGATAAACCCAACTCCTTCATTTCTCGCTCCCTGTGCCCTCTGTCTAGAATGCCCAACCAGACCCTGTTCACTCAGTGAAATCCTAGTTGACTTTAGAGCTGAAACATCAAAGGCTCAGAATGTCAAGGGTCCTAGTATAGCCTCTGGAGTCAGGCAGACTGGCTGCAAACCTGACCCACCACTTAGTAGTGAGCCTGGACAAGTTACCTAACCTCTTTGAACCTCAGTTTCCTTGTCCATAAAGTGGGGATAATAATAGTTCTGATCCTGTTGGGTTATGTGAAGATGAAGTGCAATGACGCCTGGCTAGGCAGTGTTCTTGGTCGCACTGTTCTTTGAAGCCCCATCTTGGCCTCTCCTCACCCCCTTTTCCCACACTGTATGTACTCTGTGGAGCTACTAATGATGGCTTCATACAGAGTATTGCATTGATTGACTTTGTGGGTCTGCCTGCCTTACCAGACAGTGAGCTTTCTGACGCTAGAGGTTGCATGTCCCAGGGCCTGGCACCTGTGCCTCTCTGGCAATGGCGGATGCTCAAGACTGTGCTTGTATCCACTCCACTTTCCATATCTTGGGCACAGCCTCCACCCTGTGCAGCCCCTATTTCCTTGTCAGGTTCAATTCTCCAAGGTATTTGGGATCCCCTGAGGCTGCCATTCAGTGTTTCACATCCAGTCTCTGCCTTCCCCTTTTACCCCATTCAAATTTTACCCATTTTCTCATGCAAAATCAGGACCCCTAGTAAATTCAAGACCTACTATGTGCTGTCTCCCATATGAACATCACAGTCTATTCAAGGAATCAAATTCAAACTAACGATTGTTGGTAAGAACTATAGTAGGGTACCAAGATGTGTGGGCACAGAGATGGGAGATGGGTGACTTACAGCCTGGACAGCTGCTCATAGAAGAGGTGACACCTGAGCTGGACCTTAAGGAATGAGCTGGAGTTCTCGGGCACAAAGCTTCCCCATCCCTCCTGACCTTTTCTCTCCACACATTCATCTGACTCCTGGAACCTATGACAGAGGTGGCCAATCTGGCTCTATAGCAGATGCACCAGGAAGTGTACAAAGAGATAATTTCCTAGGCCCACTCCCAAACTGAATTTCTGCAGCCTGAGGGCCAAGAAGGAAATGTTTTTGTTTTTGTTTTAACTCCCTATGGAATTCTGTGGACCAGCCAAGCTTGGAAATTTCTCACCACATTCAATTCCATTCGTTGCTTTTACTGAGGACCTATATTGGACCCAGGATGCTGCACGGCATAGCAGGTAGATCCCAGGTGAACAAACTCTATCTCCGCAGCTTCTGAGAAATTGTCATATGGTAGGGAGGCAGAGTTATAACGGGGGGGGGGGGGGGGGGGGTCATATAGGACGTAGGTCATACTATTTGCACTTCATTTAGCCTTAACCCAACTCATTTTTTTGTGCACCAGTCTTGTCTGGACAACTGATATATAAACTTAAAAAGAAGTTTGGTATCTTGTCTTTCCTATTTCCTGAATACTCAGCTCAGTTCTTGGTGAGCAGTTGGTGCTCAACAATATTTAAGATACAAATAATTCAACTTCTTGTACTACATCCCTGTTTTGGCCAATTCACCCACTGACAAGTTGTCTACTGATTTTTATCTTTATAAGTTCAGTGCTGGTGTAGTGTGTGCTCCTAGGAGGTAGTCAATGTTGGTTGGTTGAATGAATGACTGTTTACTGGCAAAAATCTGTTTCAGGAGGAATGGAACAGCTTGTATTGCACCACCTCTGGAGTTCACTTAGGAGACTTCCAAATGTATCCTTTGATTTATAGACCTTTAATTTCAGGATTAATTTCCTGATATGAAATTATACAGGCTTTGCTGTTTATAGCGTCATTAATGTTATTAGCAATGGAAATAACACCCCTGAATCTCCCCAGTCCATGGGCCTCTGCGTGGGGGTTGCCACTGGCAGAAGGGGAGATGCTTATCCATTCCTCCCATTAAGCCGTCCACCCACCCAGCCAGCAGTCCAGCCAGCCACGCCCATCACCTCAGCCTCTACAAGGCCTGTAAACTGCACTCAGCCTTTATGAGCGGGCATGTGCACCTACATGGGCAGGGGAGTCCTGCTTGAGTGAGAAAGCCTCATTTTCAAAGCCTATCCAAGTGTCAGCAAACTTAGGAAGCCAGGACCTCTGATTTCAATGTAAAATCGTCTATTCTGCAGAGAAGCAGCATGACAAAGCAAAAACACCCATCAGGAGGTTCCTAAGAGGCATGGCCATGGGTGGGACATTCAGCCAAGAGGGGGTGAGCAGGGCAAACCAGGAAAGTTGGCAGAATAGGCTCTACCCTGCTTTCACTGGGGCCACATTCCCAGCAGTTTGCTGATGTTATTGTTGTTGTTGTTGGTGGTGGTGGTGGTGGTGGTGGTGGTGTGTGTGTGTGTATGTTTCTTTTAAGCTCCCCAAACAGGACTCAGTCTTGAGGAGGAGACTTTCTGGATGTGCATCAAAGATCGCCTGGCCCTCCCTTGGGGCCCCCACCTAGGAGATGGGATATCTGCAGCTCCCTCTGCACCAAGGGCCCCAGGGTCTTTCCTGGGGTGCATGCGGATCCTGGACAGAATGCGTGGCACTTCGTTTTGCTTCTGCTAGGAAACAGGAGGATGGCCTTGCTGGCTATTTATTTGCTCACTTATTCTTCCCCCAGATTCTGATCTCCACGTGCCAGGCAATGTGCTCAGTGAACACAGTTCAGCGGTTCTCAGCTGCAACTCGGGAATGCACAGGCCAGAGTCCTCCAGGTGAGGAGGGTCTGAGAAAGCTGTCTTCACTTCGCCAGGACCCGCCCTAGGGAATCTCTGCCCCAGTCAAGTACGCTGCTGTCTGGAGGCAGTGCGGAGGGCTGAGCAGAGGAGAGAGGCGGCCCTTTGTGCCACTTCCTTATTGCCCAGAGGAACTAAGGTCTCCTGGAACTGTTTTCCCAAAAGCTCTATGAAGCCAATTAAGATTCCAGACAGTAAATACAGAAAGGTCTCGCTGATAAGACACCGGAGAACCAGTCCCCAAAATATTCCCCTCTGCTGAACTCCTGGGGAGATTACTGGCTTGACAGGTTGCACTTCACATTCCAGGACCAGGCGTATGAGCCTGGGGCTGGGCCGTCCTGGACAGTAGCCTGTGGGCAGTGGCTGCGAGGCTGGCACTGAGGGCCGGTGGACTTGTGTGGGAGGCAGCAGAGGTCTGGTGAGAACCATGCCTGCTCTTCAGCCCACACTCAAAGGCCACGCTCCATGAGCTTAGAGATGCTTGGACAAACACTGCATGCCCGGTCACGACCTTGGCCATTGCTCCATTCAGGGGGTCAAAACCCCCCTCACTGACCCAAACCTCCAAAAAAAGTAGCCATGGGGAAGATGGCTGCCCAAGGTGTAAGCGAGCTGGTGAATTCTCTGAAGGTTAGGGAGGCAGTCTCCACTCTCCGGCCCTCTGGAAAACATTGTGTTGGCGAATGAAGATGCTGCTGCCTCTCTCTCCTCTTGGAGCTTGGGCTTTCGTTCTGGAAAAAAAATGCATTCACTACAATAAGCAGCAGCTGTCCCAGAAAGGATTTTCTCTTTCCTCAAAAAGGGGCTGGAAGAGATGGACTGTGATGCAAGACCTAGAAGCCTCTGACTCTAAGTCACTGTCCAGCTCTTTGACCCCTCCTTTCTGTGAAGGACAGGCTCGACTCAGAGTGCAGTTTCCAAAATTAATTGCCTGGGACAGACCTCAGCAAGGAGTTCATTCAAGGAGAGAGAAAGAAGAAAGAGAGAGAGAGAGAGAGAGAGAGAGAGAGAGAGAGCCCAGCTGGTATAGCTCAGTGGTTGAGCATTGAGCCAGGAACCAAGAGGCCACTGGTTCTATTTCCAGTCAGGGCACATGCCCAGGTTGTGAGCTCAATGCCCTTGGGGGGCATGCAGGAGGCAGCCGATTGATTACACTTCTCTCTCATCATTGATGTTCTCTCTCTCCCTTCCTCTCTCTCTAAAAAAAATAAAAATAAAAATTCAATAAAATATATTAAAAAAGAAAAAGAGAGAGAAAGAGACAAGAATTTCTGGAGGGCTTCTCTCTTCACCATTATCACTCCTCCCACTGTAAAGAGTTGATCTTTTTAAAGATTCTGGCTCACTCTTATGGCACATAATTCACTTCCCGGATACTTTTGCCTTGCAAATATTATCCTTAAAAACAGTTATATCTTTTCGTTGGTCTTTATTTTTAAGTAGCCTTCTCACCCCACACGCCCAGCTCCCACAGAATTATAGCGTGACCCTGTCTGGAACTCAAGCCCCTCCCTGGAGAGACGGTCTGCGCATGAACTCACAAGGGTGTCTGTTATCAGCTTATTTGGCAAGAGGAATCTGAGACATTTTAACTATGAACTGGCAGCATGGTCTGTCCCACTCCAATGCCTCAGCCTCATCAATAAACACTCCCACTGGTACGGGAGACACGCAAAAGGAGCACAAACCGTCTGAAAATGAGCTCAAGATACCTTCCCTTGGGCTCAATAGGAAATGCTGAGCCACGTGGAGTCCTATTGGAAAAAGTGAATGACTTCTGTCTGGTTCAGATGCCATCAACACAGCGAAGGGATGGCCGGCATCTAACCTAAAGAGCCCTCTCTCAGAGCAAGGGACAGCGCCGGCGGCACACACACGGCATACCCTCAGCGTGAGAGTCCCAGCACGAGGCCTGCTTAGCAACAAAGGAGATTTGTATCTTAATGGCAAACCCACAAGAGGCCACTACTGCCAAGGCGGGGCCATCATAGCCTTCGTTTCTGTCTTAAATTAACCTTCCACCCCAAAACATGCCATAAAACAGAATACTGCTGACTCGACAGTGTTATGTCACTAAGTACAAGCCAAACAGCCTGCCCAGGAGAGGCCTGACCTCTCTGTGATGCTGCACCCAGCTTTTATTAGGCCTCAGTAAACAGGAGGTGGGAGCAGCTGGGGCCCGGCTCACACCTAAGACAATCAAGCTCAGGGTCAAAGAGAGGAGTGAAACATGTGGTGGCTGAACCCACGTGAGGAGGCGACTTGTCAATACTTCATGGGATGTTTGTAACTCCCCTGGGTGGGAATCAGGAGATGGATTGTCACCTCAGAGCCACCACTAGCCTGCTCTATGGTTTGGTTAAGTCATATCTATGGGCCTCGGTTTCCTCACCCATAAAATAAGAGAGTGAGATCAGATGAGTTCTTTCCAGCTTTCATCACACGTCTTGGAGACAGATGTACCTTTCCTTCCCCAACTCCTTCCTTCCCTCTCTGTTAGTTGTGAGACAGATTTTTGGCTCTCACTGAGCAGCCTCTACCAACACTGTGGCCTTTATTACTCCAGTGTCTGGTCATCCCTGAGCACAGAGCCTGGCCAGGGAAGAAGAGGATAAACTTTGGGCCAGATTCTTAAGAATTTAATTAGTACTCTCTGGTCAAGTGATTCAGAGTCCAAGAGCTTGGATAGATATACCAATGTGGACAAAAAAAAAAAAAGGTGTGTGGGGTGTTCCCTAGAGAAAGTAACCTTACAGGGGTGATCTGATTATAAATTCCTAATAGGGCAGGTCAGGGGAGTAGTCATGCCCCAGGCATAGAACTTCTTTAGTAAAAGGCTTATCCTTGCCTTCAGCAAGCCTCATCCACTGTTTCTGTGAATCCAAAGCAACACCTTTGAAATGCTCCTTCTCAGACCCGCCCTTGTAAAGCATAACCACCCACAAGAGAGCACATCATCTTTCTTAACCCTCCTGTAATCCCACCCCTCCCCCACCCCGCCTGGCTTTCTCCCACTTTCCTGTGATATTGCTTATGTTCCCTCCATGATTCCAAATGCATAAAAGAAGCTGCAATCTGTCATTTCCTCCTGGAAGCATTTATCTCAATCTGCTGAGATCTTGCTTCCAGGCGTAATCCTCTGTTTGGCTCAAATAAATTTTTATGATAATTCTCTACAGTTTGGACGTTCACACATCAATACCAACAACCCCTAATCACTGGCTGGCTTCTTCCCACCCAAGGATTTTCCCCACTTCCTTCCTATGCCAATCCATACACCACAGGTCCCCAACACTCTCCCCAAATCTAGCCAAACACTAGACCTTCCCCCAAGCTGCTGGGCGGAGACCAGGGCAGCAAAGGCAGTTCTTATCTGCATGCTGGCTTATCTGAGGGGTGGGGCAGAAGTGGCAAAGCTACAAAGACCAGGAGAAAAGTGCTTACAGAAGCAAGCTCTGGCCACGTGAGGAGGAGGAGACAGGAAGGAAAAGACAGACAGAGTGAGCTCCGGCAACCACAGAAGTCTAAGAGGCTCCTTTAAAAGGCCACAACCCTCAATGCCCCCCTTGTTTCCTCAATAAGAAATCTGGGGACAGGTAAAATTCAGTGACTGGCCCAAGGTCATGCTGCTAAGCTGTGAACAACCAATGCTAGAATATGGGTCTCTGGTCTCAGCCAACTCTTTATTTTCCATTCCACTCAGTTGACCTCAAGAATCTATTTAGATTGGATCCTCTGCAGATTCTGTGCAACATGACCCAAGCCTCACTTAGGGAAAGAACAGGCCCATCTGATATTTTGATAACTGCCTCCCGTACCCTATGCATTCCTTCCCAAATTGACATGGCCCACTTGTTCTTTCTTCAGCCCTCACCACAAAATCTTGGGGAGTTCAGAGGTCAGTGAGAAGGCAAGGCTAGGTCTTCCTAACCTTACAAAACCCTAAATATCCGAGAGAACCCACAGGATCCTCTTCCTCCAGCAGAAGGCTGCTGGGGAAGACAGACAGGAGGGGATCAAATGAACCCACTGGATGTCTGACCTGAGTAGGCCAAGAGTATCCATTGTGGGCAGTTAGATGGGTCATCTGAAGGTTTATAACAACAAGCAATAGGATCTGCCTTTCAAAGATCCCTGTTGGATGGGTCATCTCAGCATCAGGAGCAGACAGCTCTGAGTAAAAGATTCAAGGCATTAATTATTTAGTGTGCATGACCCAGTTCTGGGAGGTGAGGCTGGGTGAGAAGAGAACTCACCAGTTCCTTATCGTGGCAAGAAATTCAAATACTTCACAGAGTAGTGTTCCCTTGCTGCCAAAGAGGATCCATTTATGGGTAAGTGTGGAAAAAAAAAAAAAAAAGAAAGAAAAGAAAAAGAAAAAAAGAAAGAAAGATAAAAGAAAAGCCAAAGTTCACTCATTCAACAAATATTTACTGAGCTCCCCTATATCCTACCCCCTCCAGGAACTTAGCTGTGGTCGGAGCATAGTAGAGGAGAAAGAGCACTGAGTTCATAAACAGGAGGCCTGGACTGTGTCCCATCTCAGCCCTTATTCTGGGCAGGTTACAGCCTAAGTCAAATTTCTCATCTGTGAAATGGGAGTAAATCTACCCTTATTATGAGATGAAATGATCTTTATAAATGTAAACTGCATTGTAAACCTAAGGTATCAACAATAAAGATATAACACCAAACACTTTCCCTGCCCTACAAGTTTAGATGTTTACAACCTGGTCATGTTCAGGAAAGTAATCCAAGGTACCTATTAGGGAAACATTACATTCTCTGTAATTTGAGCAAATTGTATGTTTCAACCTGCCTGTAGGGATGGAACCTACAGTCAGTCCTGGACTCTCAGTCTGTATGCCCAAGCAGGGACAGAATAAAAATGGAAAGGGTAGTCAGCACCTATCCGGTCCAATAGCAAGCCTAGACTGAGCAAATGACCAGGAGAGCCCCAAGATTCAAAAGGAGGAGGGGACAGAAGACAAACTGGGAGTGTGGTCAATCAGAAACAACAACAAAAAATTCACTTAGGTACAATAGGGATAAGCCAGCTAGAAACTTACGTACTACTTCCCTCCCCATCCACATTTCAGACCATGATGGGATTTACTATCTGCTGCCCCACCCTCCTCTTTGGACAACTCAACTTTCTGTATTTCTCCAGGAGACAGGAGGGATGCTCAGGCTCCTGAGCAGGACCTCTTTGCTCAGACACTAAGAATCAGAATTAGATTTTAGAGAAGCTTTCCTTTGATCCAGTCAACCCCTCTCATTCTGCTGATCAGGATTCTCACCATGAACTCCTCATCCCCATGGATCCTCAGTGCCCACCAGGCTAACCTCTTGAGTGGGGCCCTGAGGATACCCTGTAGCCCCTCCTCTCCTTCCTCTACAATCCCTCCAACGCAGGGCACTCCTTAAATTCTTCAACCCCCTGTCAATGCAAAATGATAGTCCCCAGATAGTCTCTGGTGGATGTATACAGAGGGAGGTAGAGGCAGTGTGGGGAGAAGTGGAGGGAAGGCTGGGCTAGAAGTCCAGAGCCTGCCTTCCAAGTCGCCATATGGCCCTGGTTGGTTATGTAATCGTGAGAAAGTATCTGCAGGCCAGGCCTCAGTTTCCCTATCTAGTAATGAGGGGTTTGCTCTACATTATCTCTTGGGTGCTCTCTAATTATAACATTTGGTATTACAGAAATTGCCCTAGTCTGGACCACAGGAGATTGGGTCCTGGTCCATATTAGGCTGGTTAGCTGACCACACACACCCAAAGACCACCTCAGACTCCATGTCTATAAAATAAATGAGAATGATGTGACTACCCTTCCCAAGGGGTAAGGTAGAGCTTTGTTAGCCACAAGCCCTGAAGAACCCTCAGGCTTTGAATTCCTTGAGCCAACTAACAGCTGTGACCCCCGCCCTTGTGCCCAGTACTGTATCCACTGGGATGGGGCTGCCCAGCTCAGACAGGAAGGCTGCAGGACAGGTGCTTGCCCTCAAGGCTCTCACAGCAGGTGGGTGAGACAGACAAGTGGACAAACCTTACCTCAGCCAATGCTGTGCCTAAGGTCTGAACAAAGGACTATGGGAGTGTAGAGGAGGAAGAGGCGCCAATTTTGCCCTGGGGAGTGAGGGAAGCTTCTCAGAGGGAACAGTGAGTCCCAGAAGCGGGGACCTATTCCAGGAGTAGATGGACTGGAGCCAAGGCAAAGAGGAGAGGCAGAAAACAAGGCTGGACTAGGAGGCTGAGGTCTGACTGGAGGAGGCCTTGGAGGCCAACAGCAGAATGTTGGTCAGACAAGTCTTCAAGGAAGGAGCCTGAGAAAACCGTGGGAAGGCTCTTCAATAACAGTGCAGGAAAGGTGACTGAAAAACATGTCATTATTGATTTCTGCCTATACCTTAGCCTCCTAGACCCTCAGCCTCCATGGACCTGCAGAAAATATATAGCGATTTAAACAGGCTGTTCTCCTCAGAGGAAGAGGCTGCAATCACATTTCCAAATCTTGGACAAATGGTCTACGGTGCTCTTGAAGGCACTCCCGACAGAAACTACTCAGCCATATTTTTGCCTTGGCACCAGTTGGGGCCAGAAAGAGACTGAAACATTGTCAGAGCTGGGGCTGGAGTCAGGACAGCCAGGCTGCTGGGCTTCCTCAGGGAAAGAGGGGGCAGAGATCCCATCCACCCAAAGACCACTGAGTTAGACAGGTCCATCAGGTCCTCACACACATCTCAGTCTCTAGCCTGTCTCCCTCGGTCCTCTGACCACGTGGGAGGGCTGTACGCAGGTTGCAGGCAAAAACAGAGCTTTCACTAGCCATCGTTTCTTCAGATGGGCTCACATTCACTTGGGCCTGTAGAAAGAGAGCAAGCACCCCTACACATTCCAAAGCCTGAGGCAGCCCCCCAAGAGCTACCCAGTGGTGCAGTAAAGTGGTGCACTGTGGCTTACTCACCTGCTCCTCAGGCATCACAGTGACTCAAGTTGCTCCCTTCCAGGACGAGCCCCGCACAGATTGCCATGTCCCTTTAAAAAAAAACAAGAGCCAGTGAACGTTACTTTATCACACATTACAGCCTCATATCTTCTCCCTGCCAAGAGGGCCCCCGCCCCCGCATGCTTGTGCACTTTGCCCCTTAGTAACACATTGCCCAACTGGAGGAAACAGAGAGCTCCTCTCTGTGCTCCCAATCTTGCATGTGAAGAAAGAATTGTGAGATGCTCACACAAATGCTATTGTCTGCCACTGTCTGGGCACCCCATGGGCTTATCACATCTCTACACAAAGGCTTGCAGAGAAAGGGAGGTGCACCTGGGGGAAAATGTATTATTAGACACTTCCGAATAAACAAAGAATGCCAGAATTTCTAAGCTTAGGACACGACAGAAGTAAATCAAGCTGATATAAACACTCGTAACAAGTCACCAATATGAAATGTGTTACAAGGTGGAAAAGTCCAACATGCTAAATACACTAGGAAGTTATAAAAGGGGGCCACCTGATCGTGGCTGGGCTTCCTAACCAAATTATTATTTTGGCTTCCGATGACCACCCAAATGATTTGATTGCATCTATGCTTCCATAGAACACACCTCTGCACCTGTCCAGAAAACGGGCCCCAGAGTTGCAGGTGTTTCTGAAGATTTACTTTCACGATTGTAAATTGTACACAAGACGCAGCCTTTCATAAACAGAAGTGAATGCAGGTGTGCATGTTGCGATCTCCAAGAGCTAATCCCCATTCTCCCTGGATGCACACACACACGTTTTCAGCAGGGCCTATGTGCCCACATAAACACACAGGTGTTCTCTCTAATACACACAGGTCTGCACTGAGAGCCAGGGGTTGGGATTCACTGTTCAGAATTCTCAGGCTATTCATGGGAGAGAAGCTACTACTGACTGAGCACAGACCAAGCATGGGATGAGCACTGTTAGGGACTAGACCTGCTTTGACTCGGTGGCTCCTCATAGACGGACAGGGGCTCAGAGAACAGAAGGCCCTGGCTTGGCCACACTGGGGCTGTATGCTCGTGGTCTATCCCACCACCAGGTGAGAGGTGTGCTAGTGCAGCTGCGTGCTGGCAAGCTTTGAGAGCAGCCACCTGGGCATCATCTCTGTCATCATCATCATCATCATTATCCAGCCCGTGGCAGCTGACAAACAGGATGGCCCGCCTTGGCCACATTCTATCAGCATGAGCTGTAGGCTCTGTGGAGTCATCTGGAGCCAGAAGTACAAGAGGCTGGAGTCTACCATTTATCTGCTTATCCTGGCAGAGATTTCTACCATTGCTCTCCCCAGGTTTGAAACTGGGACCTCCCCATGCTCCTCAGATCTCAGGAACAGAAAGCCCTGTCTACCCAAGGATGCTCCTGAGACTAGAAGCAGAGAAGCAGGGAAGCGGGGTTCTTTGAGGTTCTGCTTGGGTTGTCTGCATGGCAGGTGCAGGTGGGCACTTCCGGGCCAGCCTACAAAGGCTACTACCAATCAGATTCCCACACAGGCCTGAGCACACTGTGACCTAGCCACTCCAAGTACCAACTTGTACCCTTTCTCTGACCATCAGCCAAACATGTTTTGAGCTACCTTTATTTCCACTAAATCAGAAGGCCTGGAGCCCAGCATCATTCCTGCTTTACAGGAGCCTCAGCTTCATTGTCTGTAAAATGAGAAGCTTGACCTAATTGGTGATTTCCTCACCAAGGATGCCTCCTAGCTGACCCCTCCATGGGCCCTGACTTTTTTTCAGAGACAACTGAAAAAAATTAGTCAGTTTTTTAAAGGAAGGAGAGAGATTCATCCATGGGTGGTTATCATTTGCTACTTCAGATAATTGTCCCAGCCACCCAATGAGTCAGGTAGTAAAGGTATGTCACAGATGGGGAAACTGAGGCAAGGTACAGCCAAGGGCTGCCTTTCCTGGAGACTCACTCAGCTCTGCCCACAGCAGCCTGGGACTCACAGTTGAGCTGGCCTGGCTCCATGCCCATGCTCACTCCCTGATACGAAGTTTTTAATCGGAACGAAGAAAACAAGTCTCCTCTTGCACCTGCCATCATGCCAGTGCCAAGCAAAGGAGCATGAGGTCTCCAGGCCCCTGTGGGCCTGACTTGGGTGGTGTAGGAAAGGTCTCCTGTGATCTCAAGTGGCCTCAATGATCTCGAGGAGACTAAGAACAATTTGGAAACCTTTCCCTCTGCTGTTCTCCTAGCCTACCTCCATAGAGGCCAGGCCTTCACTAAGGGGCCCAAGAATCTGGAGCAGGGCCTGGCGCCTGCACACTGGGCACTCCATCAACATGGGATGAATGGAGGGATGAAGAAATCCAGAGCTTAGATGCACGGAAGACTTACTCAGGACCCGCTGGTATGAGTTAGAGTGAAACACACCCAGCTTGGAGCCACAAAGCCTCAGCAACATGCACCGAGAGGAGGTCTCCACACTCCAAGCTCCCAGACAGAGGATGAAGGTGCAGATGCTGAGCCAGGTCTGCTCTTCGTCCAAGTCACCAGGGGAGCTTCTGACAGAGCAAGGGAAGTGTCTTATGTAAAGGCTACCCACTGAAGTGGTCCTGAACTCAGGCCCTGGAATGAGGCAAACCAGGCTTCCTATCCCAGCCGTCACATTGAATGAGTCAGGTGACCCCTGGGCAAGCCACATAATCTGCGTGAGCCTCAAGTTCTTATCCGAAAGTAGGGATAATGTTAGTGCCTACTGTGTAGGGCTGTTCTGAAGATGAAATGAGAGAATGCTGTAAAGGATATAGCCCAGTGTGTAGCTCACAGTAAATGCCTGCAGCGGACAGCTGTTATTGTCTGCATCAGAGTGGGTGGTTAAAAGCACATCTGGAGTCCTTTGCATGGGTTCCATTCCAGCTTTCCTATGAGCTATGTGGCCCTGGGAAAATTGCTTAACCTCCCTGTGCCTCATCTTCCTGCTATGTAAAATGGGATTGATTTGAAGATTAATGAGCTATATAGGTATAAAATGCCTGGTGCAAAATAAGCACTCAATAAAAGTTAGTATTATTCTTACTTATTGGTAGTACTAGTATCCTTCTCCCTTTGTTCTGATAACAGATTTCACCGCATTTTCTACTCCCCAGACAAAAAGGTGGTCATGGGACTCAAGATAGGTTCATCAAAGTATCTTTCCTCCTCGGCCATAGTCATGGGTACAAAGGGTGTGCCCATGCTCCAAGCTGGGAAAATACCCAATCTGAAAAATCATAGTGGAGGCCTAGTCCTCTTGGGAAGGGTGGAGGGCTGTGTGGGGTCAACTGGCAGCTCCTATACAGCCACAGGCCACTAAGCAGAAGGGGTATTGTTTTGGGGATGCCAAGGTCACCAACCAAGGTCATCCACCCAACCTGGAGACAGTCTTTAGAAAATAGACTGTCTTTAAGGCCCTGTGGGATAGGCAGCAAGGTGGATACCCACAGTGCATCTGTGGGCATGTTTCCTTCTCTGGACATGGGCTATTTTAAGCTCTAAGAGCGTCAGTGCAATGCTAATGAGATGGCATTTATCCATGGGTTTTAGCTGGATATGCCTGTCAGAATCCCATGAAGAGATTTTTTTTTTTTGGGGGGCGGGGGGGGGACTTGTATTTGTTTTATTTCTCCACAGCTTTACTAAAAGATTCTGACTTAACAAGTACAACTACAATGGCTGATACATTGCATTGTGCTAAACTGTAATCTTTGCTTCCTCCCATTTTCTCCCCACCTGTGGGCCACCACCCAAAGATGGTCTATTCCCATACCTCCAGGTCTTCTAACAGTCCCTTGCCACTCCCTCTAGGAAAAGGAGCTCTGTCTTCAGATGTGCTTTAAAGGGTTTTGGAGAAACAAACAAAAACAAACCCCTGGCTGGTACCAAAAACGAAGAACCAAACCCCACCCTCCACTCCTGCATCATTAGCCACGGGTGAACAGAATGAGCGCACACATTCTCTCGCTCATCCCCAGGGGGCCTGCACCCAGGCCAGCACAGGCATAAACTCAGCAACGCATGCGGTGAGGACCCTGCTGACGCAAACTTCAGCGGGTGCCAAAGGAGACTCAGCAGGAGAAGAAAGTGGCAGCTTCCAACTTTTGCTGGAGAAAAAGTGGAAACAGTGACCTGAAAGGACGCAAAAACCATCCTGACCACAATGATGTCAAGAGCAGCCACCCTTGGCAGGGTGTGGGCTGGACCTGAGGGGCGGGGGCACACAGGAAGCCATTCCAAAGAGGCCTCACCCACCACCACCACCCCACACACACACACACAACCCCGAAGGACACACGCAGGGCCACACACTGTCCCGAGCCCGCGAGCCAGCCACTGGCTTGTCTCTTTGTCTCGCAGCAACGGGGTTCAGGCCGAGGGGGATTATCCAGACAGGTATTTCCCTTGCTTCTCCTTGTCTTTTTATAACTGTATGCTCTGCTACTTAACAATGCACAAAGACATAAAAAGGAACTGGCTGGCGTCCCCTCGGGGAAGGATTTGGGACCACATTCCCTGGCTGGTGTGAAGCTGGTGCCACACTGCCCAGCGCTGCCTGGTGTCGAGGTGGTGTGCACCGCCCCTGCAAGGATCCGTGGGCAAGCTGATGGGTCTGAAATCTGAAAGGGATGGAATGCTCAGGGGTCCCATTTCCTGCCCCACCAACATGGTTCTCCGTAAACCAGCCAGGAAAGATCATTCGCTGAGCATTTGCCAAGCGTCCTGACGGGGACTGTGAAGAATTCCTGGGGAGCAGGAGCCTGGACTTTGGAAGCAGAGGCAGTAGAGCAGAGTGCTGAGACCGTGGATAAGTCATCACTCCGAGGCTCCCCTGCTCCCTTTTGGGGGACGCTGTCTTCCTTACACAGCCAGGGTGTGGACTCATAGATAATACATGTCAAAGGACAGTCACGGCTGGCGTGTTAGAGTTGCTATGAGCTAGGAACTGCGCGCTAAGTGCACTGCATCGATTATTTCACCAGATTCTCACAACTTCCCTGTGAGGGGTGCAGGGGCAGGGGTCCTCCAGTTCAAATGAGGGTGCTGAGAGTCAGAGAAATCAAAGCATCTCCCCAAAGTCACACAGCTCATATGAATCAGAACTAGAACGTACCCCCAGGCCCGTCGACTCCATAGTTCTAGTCTGTGCTTGACTGCCTGCTGTCTGGTTACATGGCATGTAAATGTGGAGCTGGGGGCGACTGGCTCTCCACCCGGAGGCATATGGAGAAGAGGGGAGTTTGGGCTGAGAGAGTTCAGGGGGCCTTTCTGAAGCAGGAAGGGCTAATTTCGGTCTTGCAGGGTAAGGATGGACAAAGACAAAAAGAGAAGAAAAGCACTGCCTGCTGGGAAAAACAAAGAAAGAACTGGAGGCAGGGATGACCCAGGCAGGCGGGCAGAGAACAGCAGTGGAGACTGGCCAGGCTGGTGGGAGAAAGAAGGGGGACTGGCTTGAGTGAGGAATGGACCCCCTGAGCCATTACCGTGGCGGCCATTCCTCCTGGGATCTTTCTCACCCACACCCGACACGCTACTGTGTCTGCTCCTTTGGTCACAGAATAGCCGCGGAGGGAACTGAGACCCATGAATGGAAAGGCCCAATAGTCCCTCCCTCCACACAGCAGGCTTAGAACCCAACTCGATGAGCAGGGTGTTGCCAGTGCCCAGCCCACAGATTCTAGCCCAAGCTCCAGGATGCCAGGAATCTGCGTGCTGCCCTACACACGCAATGTCACCACCATTAATGAGGCCTTAGGACATGAGTGCCTCATGGCCAGGTCCCTCTCTCACCTGAAGTCACATTCCTCACACCTGTTGGGACACATTTTTAAATGACCTCTTGTTGGGCTGAACTACACAGAAGATTCTTCCGCTTAAGGAACTAGCTTGATAAGCCCTGGAGCCTGTGGTTTGGTCCCACCTTGGTTGGAAGGGTCATTTGCCTGCTGGCCTCCTGGAGAGAAAGTGCTCCACCACCCCATCCCACCCCACCACACCCCACAGTCTCTCCTTCGCTCCCTACCCCCATCCCCTAGCAACTCCTTGAACTCTGGACATGGTTCTGGGCTCCTCCTGGGGGAAGACATGGTTCTGGGCTCCTCCACCTCAGATTGCAGGTTCCCCAGGGTGCCACTGTGCTCAGGCTCTACTCCACATGCTAAAGCTACCCGGCCTCAACTCCCCACCAAGCCCAGAGGACAGAGTCCTAGGCTAGGCCTCAGGCCCTCAGAGAAGGGAAAATGTGAATGGTGAGGATTTAAGGAACTAGGATCACTGGCTCAGTTCAAGCCCACTGTTGTGTGCTTCTTTGGAAGTAACAGGACCTGGAGGAGGGAGCAGGATTGGTGACATGGGCTCCTCTCAACCCTCTGCAGGAGGGGGACAAGGGGGAATGATGGAGAGGCTTTGGCAGATGGTCAATCTGAGCTTCCAGACCACTGCTTCCAGGGGTGGATGATGGCGGGGGGAGAGGCAGTTCCTGTTTCCCCACCTTCCACCTGGGCATCTGTGGGCAAATTACTTAATTCTACCTCCTTATCTATTAAATGGGGCTAATAACCAATGCCCACACAAAAAGACTGTGAACACAGAGCAAAATATGAATGTGGACATGCTTTGCAAACTGTAAAGCACCCTTAGAAATAGCAGGCATTTTCCATAATCCTGGGGCAGTAGTCAGAAAACTCATTAGTCAACAGAGCCAAATATCAACAGTACGACGATTGAAATTTCTTTTCAGAGCTAAATTTTTTAAACTTAAACTTCTTCTAATGCCATTTCAAAAATAGACTCGCCCACACTGTGGTATTTTGTGGAAGAGCCACACTCAAGGGGCCAAAGAGCAGCAATGTGACTCTCGAGCCGCAGTTTGCCGACCACTCTCCTAGGGGATGGGGAACACAGGTCAGAAACTGTGGCTTGTGCCGAAACCGGTTTGGCTCAGTGGATAGTGGGTCAGCCTGCAGACTGAAAGGTCCCAGGTTCGATTCCCGTCAAGGGCATGTACCTTGGTTGCGGGCACATCCCCAGTAGGGGGTGTGCAAGAGGCAGCTGATCAATGATTCTCCCTCAATGATGTTTCTAACTCTCTATCCCTCTCTCTTCCTCTCTGTTGAAAAAAAAAGCAATAAAATATATATTTTTTTAAAAAAGAAAGAAACTGTGGCTTGAAGGGAAAAGGAGAACTAGGAATCCATTCCATGCCTCAAACTTCTTTCTACACCTTCCTGGACAAGGCACACATCTCTAGGAACTTAAAAAGCACTGACTGAGACCAATTTGTCCCCAGGTCTTAAGCACTTGCTCTGGTAAGGGCAGAGATCCACCCACATTCCCATAAGGCAAAGCCACATGTGATACCCGAGGAATTATGCAGGGAAGATGGAACATTTTACTCTGGCCTCCCAGGTCAGGGGAGGCTTTTATACTATTATGCTGTAATAACTGTTATCATAATAACTCTGTGTGCTTGCTATGGGCTAGGCAGTTCTAAGTATTTACATGGCTCATCTCCTTTAATTCTTATGAAGCCTTATGAAAGGTTCACAGATGACAAAAGGGAGACACAAAGAAATTCACTTCTGTGTTGGCCTTACACACCTGGGAAGTGGTAGAGCTGGGATTTGAACCCATCAGGTTCTGCTCCTCCAGCACTTCAGGGGCTGGGTCAACCAAGATAGGTCTCTGACGAACTCTGTTAGGCTGAAAGGCTCTGATAAGGCCTGCAGGATGAGTCACTGAGAAAAGGCACTGACTCACCCAGGGCCTCTTCCTCCCATAGGCTGCTGACTCCTGGCCCTGCCGCTCTCAGACACTGTCCCTGGTCCGTCCTGAAGGCTGGCCATGTCTCTAACTCCCAAGGCTCCATGTGGGCACCAAATACCAAGGGAGACTGACGTAAGAACCTAAATATGGATGTATATTTACATAACAGAACATTCATGGAATACTTGTTCTTACTATATAAGGTAGTTCAGTGTTAAAAGGGGGTGGGGGGGCGGGGAGAAACAACATCAAATCTCTGCTCTGCTACTTCCGAGCTCTGTGACGTTGGACAAATCTTAGCCTCTCTGAACCTCAGCTTCCTCATCTGTGAGATGTGGTTAATTGCTTATCTTGGGCAACTGTTGCAAAGATAAAAGGAAATAACATGTCCAGGGCAACACCTGGCACACCACAGGCTCAATAAATAAGGATTGAATCCGATGGCCTTACAAAGCATTTCCACGTGACAGTCATTTTCTTCATGAGACTATCTAGTGGTAATAGTAGGACTTTTAAATATATATATATATATATTATTGATTTTTTACAGAAAGGAAGGGAGAAGATAGAGAGTTAGAAACATCGATGAGAGAGAATCATCGATCAGCTGCCTCTTGCACACCCCCTACTGGGAATGTCCCCACAACCAAGTACATGCCCTTGACCGGAATCGAACCTGGGACCTTTCAGTCCATAGGCCAATGCTCTATCCAGTTAGTAGGACTTTTAACTAGTATTCATCTGCCACTAAGCTAAATCCATTATCTCATTTCATCCTTAAAAGTATCATTCTCTTCCTTTGACTTAGCTTCAGGATAACAGAAAGGATATGTCCAACACATTCGTTTTATTCACTCATACACACAAACACACACACACACACACACACAGAGAGAGAGAGAGAGAGAGAGAGAGAGAGAGAGAGAGAGAGAAAGTGCCGACGGTCAAATAAGCTAATATTTAACAGGCACTTACTATAAGCCAGGCACTATTCTAAGGATTCTATACTCAGCAATCTAATAGTTCATCCTGGGAAGTGGTAGAGCTGGGATTTGAACCTCTCAAACACATGCCTGTAAGGTAAGTATTATTTATCACCCATTTTACAGATGAAGAGCTTGAGGCACAGAGGTTAAGTCACTAGCCCAAGGTCACTTACCGTATTTTCCGGCGTATAAGACGACCCCTAATTTTACAGTTAAAACATAGGTTTAGGCCTATATTCGCCGTGTAAGACTACCCCCCACTTCCGAGGCAACACCAGTTCTTTTTTTTAATAGACCGCCTCTCTGACTGGCCAATCTGAGCAGGCTTTTTACTAGAACACAGTGTACATGTTCTGTACCCAAAGCTACACTGTGTTCTAGTAAAAAGCCTGCTCAGATTGGCCAGAGTCAGAGAGGTGGTCTATTAAAAAAAAGAACTGGTGTTGCCTCGGAAGTGGGGGGTAGTCTTACACGGCGAATATAGGCCTAAACCTATGTTTTAACTGTAAAATTAGGGGTCGTCTTATATGCTGGAAAATACGGTAGGCAGGATTCACACCCAGAGCCTGCATTCTTAAGCACTACACTTATATTAAACTAATGAAAAAAAAGTCATAGCAACCTTTGTTTAACCAACCCCCAAGCGCCAAATTCTGAGAACCCTCCAGCCTAAGCCCTGCCTCCATTCCCTTTCTGCCACTACCTGCTCTTGCCCTCACCCTGCCCCACGGATTTTGCTCCCTCACCCTGCCCCTCCATGCCCAGGCAGGAAGTGCCAAACCAGTGGACTTTTCAAAGCCTTGATCATCTCCTCCTGGGACCTTAGCCTCATTCCCTATATTCTATCCTCCATAAAGTCACTAGGGACACCTTCCCAGACATGGTGCTCTTCTGCTCAGGAACACTCCAAGGCTCCCTGCTGCCTAGAGCTGAGAGCCAGTGGGCTGAAGAGGATCCCCCTGGGGACTCGAAGTCCCTGCACTGCCTGGCCTGGCCCACTCTCTTATGGCCCCAGGCTTGCCAGCTCACAAGTCCCAGCAACAGGGTGAGTCAGGGAGGCCTTCCCTGACCAGCCTATAGAAAATTACAGCCCTCTCCCCAACTGCTACCCTCCTCCCACCCAGCACAGCTTGTCTTCTTCCCTCAGCAGTGCTCTTCACCCACCTCTCATCGCCTGGCCTTATACATTTCACTTACCCGTTTACTGTCTCCCCTCCATGTGACAATGGATTTTACCCTGGTTTTTCTTTTTCCCTGCTATAATCATAGCTCCCAGAACAGGTTCTGACACCCATTAAGAATCACAAATACCTGCAGAATGAATGAGTGAGTAGGCATTTAAAATGCCCAAGAAGAAAATGTGCAATGACGGGGGAAGGGCTAGCATGCCTCTGGCCTCCCTCTCTGCTCCTGAGGACATCTCTAGAGGACCAGCTGGGGATGCCTAGATTAAAATGTCTGGAGGCCAAACCCCTTCTTGCCCATCCTCCCTAGGATCTACAAGAGTTCCCTGTGAGATCCTGGGCCCTGATCCTCCCACCTCTGTTCTGTACACACACACACACACACACACACACACACACACACACACACACTCTCTCTCTGGCTCTCTGTCGTATTGAAAACTGTCTGCATCAGTCCTAAATTCATCTGCCCAACCTCAGCTCCCTCCACCCACCTTCAAACCAGGCCATTTCCCATTCCTCCTGACCTTGACGCCCACTAGGATGCTCTCTTCTTCCTCCTACTTATCCACTGGCCCTTCATCTCTCCTTTAAGATCCAGATCAAATGTACCCTCCTTCCCCTCCTCCTTCTTCCTCTCCTCCTCCTCCTCCTCTAGCGAGCTTTCAAGCCCTCCTCAACCCCTAGAAAACACTCCCCACACCCAATGCTGTCTCCGCCAGTCATATGGAAATTAGTCATGAACTACCATGTGACTTGCCTTCTATGAACTGAACTATTACCAGAATCTCCTGTTACTTTTTTAAAACACGTGTGCCTCGTTTTTCCAAGTATATTGTGAACACTTTGGGAGGAAAGACTGAGCCTTAGCCACACTGTCATTCCCACAGCACGGGGCCTAGGACACACAGTAGGTGCTCAATCTATGCTTCTCAATGAACTGCCCAAGGTAAACAAGCCGCCTTCCTAAGCAGGTCACTTCCTCAATTAGAGGCACCGGAACTGGCTTCTCCCAATTCCCTGAATTTTTCCTTCAGGCCCTGCTCTGACCTCGGTTATCGGTTATCGGCAAACCCAGTCATGGGCTTGTGTTGTCAAAGGGTGTCAGACCCATTCTAAGGGCACTCCCTGTGCTGAGCAGGTGAGTATGACTGGGAGAGGAAGGATCTGTCAGGTCCCACAGGTCTGGAGAAGAAAAGTACACAGTTCCAGGCAAACCCATACGTTCAGTGTTTCAATTTCCTTAAATACCGGAGTTCAACAGAGGGGAAGAAACCAGGGTGTAAGTTTTAGGTGCACCAGCGCACAGTAAGTTGAGATTATCACCGAAGGTTGAGAAACCTCAAGTTACTTCTGAGCTCAGAGAGGTGAACCAGGGAGGAGGGAGGAGGCCTGTTCACTGCAGACCCTTTCTGGGTGCGGCCATGCAGCCACCAAAGGAGGGTCTCCTGTGTCCGCTGCAAGATGAGGAGGCTGCGCCTAGCCCTGTGCCTGGGAACTGAGGTCCCTGTGGTGGCAGGAGGCAGTGAGTCCTACTCCTTCCACAGTTTGACAGTCCGGACTCCCAGATTATCTTTGCTTTTTAAATTTTTGAACAGGAAAACAAATTCACATGGTTCAAAAATCAGAAAGCACAGAAGTACATAGGAAATCTGTCCCCCTTCTTGGCCCCATCTCCCTAATTGGTCCCAACTCTGAAACAGGCAACCACTAGTATTAGTTGCTGTGTCTTTCCCTGATGATGTTTATGTATACACATGCAAATATAATACGGATTCTTTTCTTTACGCATTTCTCGGTGACCTGCTTTTATCCTCTAAAAAAAAAAAAAAAAAATGGACTTGGGTCCTACCTGTTGTAGCTGGGCAGATAGAGCATCACCTGGCACCAAAGGGCCATGGGTTCAATTCCTGGTCAAGAGCACATACCCCCAGCCCTGGCCAGTGTGGTTCAGCTGGCTGAGCGTCGTCCCATGCACCAAAAGGTCAATGGTTCGATGCCTGGTCAGAGCATAAGCCCAGGGTGCTTACAGGAGGCAACTGATTGATATTTCTCTCTCACATAAACATTACTTTCTCCCTCTCCCTGCCTTTCTCTCTAAAATCAATTAAAAAAAATTTTTTTTTTAACTAAAAAAATAAAGAATTGGACTTCAAATAGAGAGAAACAGAGTGCCTACATAACAAAAAAGATGTTTGTCTGTGTGGCAAGCTCATGATTCAAAGACAAGGGAATAATTCTGGAGAACACATGTGTAAAGAGAGAACTGAGGTGCAAAGGTCCAGCCACCATGGACACCACGGGCCTGCTGCTGGTCCAGACCCCAGGCCGATCAGAGAAGAGCTCTGGTGGTTGGGGATGGGGCTGAGGGGCATCACCCCCCCTGACAGCGGTGGAAGCCCAGGAGCTGAAAGCTCCACCCGGCCTCGCTGAGCATTGCATCTTCCAGAAGACAGAGGAAGCGTCCCTAGAAACGGAACAACTAACCTAATTCCCATGGCTATGGGTTATGGCCGATGGGTGACCGAGAGACACAGAAACTGTGGAGGACAAGCAATCATTTCCTCTGAAGTTTGTGAGATCAAAGAAGGGGAAGTGGGTGCCTGAGGCTCTAAGAAAACAGACTCAGATGGCTGGGGGAATAGAAGGGCTCTGGGACCTGACACTGAGAAAATAAATGATTCAGACTCTGAAATGCAATTCTAGTTATACACTTGGGAGGGGGAAGAAGGAGGGAGGAACAGGGGGATGGGATGGAAAGGCAGGAGGAGGAAGAGCAGGAGAAGAAGGGGACGGAGAGGGAAGTTCAGAAGTGGGCAACTGACTGCAATGATTGAAAGTTGGACTCAGGGGCAAACTGACTAGATTCTAATTCACCCTTTCCTCTTTCCAGCTATGAAATTTTGAGCAAGTCAATTAAACCCTCTGAGCCTTAATTCCCTCATCGGTAAGTGGGAATAATGACAATATCCACCTCATGGGGTTGGCTCAAGGATGAAATGAGTTCACGTTTGCAAAGCCCTTACCCCAGTCTTGGCTCACGTAACTGCTCTTAGGTGGTACAGAATAGGAGCCATGTGGTTGCACAGAAACGCCTTGTTAGAAAGCAGTCTCATCCCAGGAGAAGGATGCACAGCCAAGGAGGCCGAGACATCAGCAGGGCCCGCCCCAGAGTGTCCCCCAGAGGAGGCAAGCCCCGGATGCTGAGGCTGCACCACAGGCCCCAGGGGGAGGAAGGTTTGGGGGGAGGGGTTGTCTTGAGCCAAGTGGTCTAGAGGCATAAAGGGTGCTGGGAAATTGGGTCTCGGCTCCCACTCTGGGTGCATGGTGGCCTTTGTCAAAAAAAAGCTATGCTTTTCAAAAACTGTTAAATTGATTGGGGTGACATTGGTTAAAAAAAGAGAGAGAGAGCTATTCTTAGACTGACAAGTAAAGATCCAATACTGAGATGAGAACGGAAGCTGGAAGCTGAGATGGAGGAGGGGCTTGGTTTTTATAAAGGGATATTTATTTATTTATTAAATATATTTTATTGATTTTTTACAGAGAGGAAGGGAGAGGGAAGAGTTAAAAACATTGACGAAGAGAGAAACGTCCATCAGCTGCCTCTTGCATACCCCCCACTGGGGATGTGCCTGCAACCAAGGTACATGCCCCGACCAGAACCGAACCTGGGAGCCCTGAGTCCACAGGCCAATGCTCTATCCACTGAGCCAAACCGGTCAGGGCTATAAAGAATATTTAGATACTTTCAGTGACCAGGTTTCCTTGATAAGGGCGAAAGAAACCTGCAGGTGCGACTGAACTGCCTACCGAGTCCCCGTGGGGCAGCAGGGGCACCCAGAAGCAGCCGTGGAGCCTCTGGGAACAGAGCATGTGAGATCAAGGATAGGATCGTTCTGTGATAGGATGCTTGGTGATCCGTGGAGAACTGGCACATCTAGATTCAAGAAGGCATCTGGTCACAGGTCAGAAAAGCAAAAGGACAGAGACTTAGGCAAGGGATCTACCTTTCCCAAAGTAAGATCAGAGCTCATGGCACCTGAGGGGAGGACTGGAGCAGTGTGCCAGAGGCCTCCCTCCCGATAAGCATTTTATCAGTGACTCGGGAGATGCTATGGAAGGCACACAAATAGGATCCTGAAAGAGCTCAACAGAATAAGTTGCCCTGAAGTGAACAACCTGACATTCAACAGGAACGGTTGTTCTGAATCAGGTGTGAACAAAACAGAGGCTCTGCCTTTAAATTATAAAGCCATACACAATTTAGGCCAGGGGAGAAGCAGCTTACCAACAACACCACATGTCAAATAATGTCAGCAAAAATGCATTAAGAGAATGACCTAAAGGAGGGAGGTGACAGCTTCCTTCCAATGCTGTGGTCACACCACAAATACCATATAGGGCCTGGGTATTGCCCTCACTGTATTAGAATATGAACAAACTGGAGTTTGTTCAGAGGAGAACCAAGGAAAGGTCAAAAGCCCTATGAGAGCCTACATCATAGGCGGTTAATCTGAAAGAAGACTCAAGAGAGAACAAAAGGGCTGTCTTTAAATATTATGTTTCACTAATTAGAAGATGCAACTTTTTTCAGTGATAAAACGTCTGAAAGCAGAATGTATCGTATAATCCCCCCCGCCTCCCCACCTCGAGCAATCCCCCAGGGCCCGGATGCAGCTGTGGTGCAGTTGTCATTGCCTCATTTCCATTGTCGTGTGGAAATCTGACTGTTGACAAATCTAGACAACTGCCACCTTCCCCACTTCAGGATCATTTCAGGAAGAAATGTGAGTCCTGGTTGCTAACTATAAACCTTCCTTAGATACCTCCTGATAAAAGTGAAGAAAGCATCACCACCAAAACTTACAGAATGAGCAGAAGTTAGAAAAAACTCCAGAGACAACAGAGATTAAGAAAGACATCACTACTTTACCAGAATATAAGAATGTATACAAAAACCACATGGGTGTCTCTGAGTCAAAAAGTAAGTGGGTTCTGAAAGTGAAAAAGTTTTAGAAATGCCGTAACCCAGTGGTCGGCAAACTCATTAGCCAACAGAGCCAAATATCAACAGTACAACAATCGAAATTTCTTTTGAGAGGCAAAATTTTTAAACTTAAACTATATAGGTAGGTACATTGTTATTAACTTAATTAGGGCACGTGGTATTTTGTGGAAGAGACACACTCAAGGGGTCAAAGAGCTGCATGTGGCTCACAAGCTGCAGTTTGTCGACCACTGCCGTAACCAATTTATTTTCCTTTTTATGTACGTGCAAGAGTGATATGGAATGAAAGCATAGGTCTAAGCTCTAAAAGAACACTTTCAGTAAATACAAAATAAACATGTTAAGTGATAACAAGGCATGGTTGCACAGTTGAATTGGAAGCACTTTTTCTTTCTTATGAATAAAATAATAGTACATCTTCTAATTGATAGTATCATAGATTTGATTCTTAAAAACAATGTCCAAAGAGCTGTCGTGTGGAGGAGAAATTAGTGGTTTCGAGGAGCAAACACTGGAACCAAATGCCAGAAGCCACAGGGAGCCATCAGGGAGGTGACAGGAGGAGCCGTCCAAAGATGGAAGGGTCACCCCAGCACGTGCAAGCCCAGGTCGGCACGGCCCAGCTGCTCCAAGGTCTGACTGAGGGGACCTCTCATGAAGAGAAAGGCATCGTGTTTTCTTGGTGCTTTAACTGAGACATTCTCTTAAAAGTCATTAGTAAGGGTAAGAGCCATTTAGGGAACATTGCCCAATGGGAGCCTGAGAGGAACCCTGCCCACATCTGTGCTCTGAGCCTCCTGTGGGCCCATTCGGAAAGGGCCAGAGAGGAAGAGGCCACCTATGTGCCAGGCACCATCAGGGGTGCTATGCGCCCCATCTAATCCTCACTGACACCCTGTAAGATAAACTCGAGGCCAACAGAACAGAAACTCGAGACTTAGAGAAAAGAAGCGGCTTGCCCAAGCTTTGCTAGCGGCTCTGAACCAAAATGGGCTTCAAATACAAGAAACTGCAGAAGTCTTGACTGGCAGAACGAATGGAGTGCTCACTTGATCAATCCCTCAATGAACTAACTTGGTCTCATTTTAGTAGAACTGATGCTAGGAGAACAAAGACGAAAGCTGTTACAGTACGCGCCCCCCCTCCCCCCCATCAGCAGCTCCCACAGGCACTCAACCCGTGACATGCACTGCTTGCAGGAGCGATTTATCCCATCACAGAAAGCAAGGGTGTTTCTGAGACATCTATGGCAGAGAACAGGTGCCCGCAGCCCTGCTCAAATATCAGAGCCGCAAGCGTACCAGGTTGCCATGCCTCCCACCTGCCAGGTTCACACTTGGTGCAGGCGGAAGCCGAGCTCAGCTTTTGCTCCCTCCCCAGGGCCAGGGTGCCACAGGGCTGGGGAAAATGCTGGGAGACAGATACCCGCTTGACCCCCGCAATGTGTTCCAGCTGCCTGGTGATATCAAGTCCAGCCTGGGTCCACTGGTAAGATCAAGCTTCCTCCTTCTGGGGAAGCAAACTCAAAGCGTGCACCAGAGACCCACGGCAGGACCCACCTGCAGGAGATATTGGGTACTTATGAGACCACAGAAGGGAGAATCCGTCATTTCAGATCATGGCCCACAATGCTTGGAGCATCCGATGCCTGGAGAGCAGATTCTGACAAAGGAGGAGGGAGGCCCTGGATTCCTGTTCCATCCTAGCTTTGGTGGGTGTCTCACTCACATGCAGGCAGGTAACTCCAGCTCTTGATCCATGGATACCCACCCCCACAGGGGCTCAGCACCTGACTCCCTATTCATTCCCCTCAAACTGACCTTGAGGAAGGGCAATGATCATCGAGGAAGGCTTATCCTGCAGGAAGATGATGGGAGGCGGGGCAGTAACCATTTTCTATAGCGGACAGAGTTGCCAGAGCTCAGAGCAGGCCCCTTTAGTGGCACAGAAAGTGACAGATGTCCCATATTCTAAGACCCAAACTGAGGAGTTCCAGATGGTCTGCTCTCCTTCTAAACTGAAATACAGAACTGCCCCTTTGGACCCTCTTCATACAGAGGGCTGCAGGCAAAACCAGCACACAGATGAGGCCTTATGGGGACCCAGCCTTACCTGACCCCCATGCCCCAGCCCCCATTCCCCACGCCCTCCTTGGTCCTGATAAACAGATGCTGTCTGGTCAGTGTACACATCCAAAGCATGGAGGGCAGTGCAGACCTCCTGACAGATCCCTCATCCTGACTCCCCCACAAGCTGGTCTGCCTGAAGGACAGCTCTGACCATCCCTCTCCAATGACTGCCCACTGCCTGCTGGGGTAGGGCCATGTGCCCGCCCAGCATTCGGGGCTAGCCTGATTCCAGCCTCAGCTCCCACGGGTTCCCTAGGCAGACTCATGTTTTCACCATGTGGCACCCTGAACCCACCTCACTTTCCCACGTCTCTTTGTGCTGTACCTCTGCCCATCTCTGCCTATGGAGGTCCTTCCATCTTCTAGGGCCTGGCAAAGCCACAAACAAGTCCCAGCTTAGAGGGCACAGCCCTCTTAGCATAATTAAGCTTGACCTTATAGCCACTCCCTACACATTTCAATAACCAAGTACCACCTCCTCCAGGAAGTCTCCCCTGATTCCCCACGCTATGCAACTCTCCAAAGCACAATGCATACTCTGCCTTGATGTGCAGGCATCAGTGAGCTCGTCTAATGCACCTCCCTCTATGAGTTAGATGAACTCTGTTCCTGCCATTCATCACAATGCCCCCAGCATGGACATTGTGCATTGTGAGCTACGGAACCTTGGCCATGGTACTCCATGCCTGCCCTGACAACACCCTATTTACAAGTTTTTCTATGCCCTCCTTCACCTATTCCCAGATAACTCATCCCCCATTCTCTCAAGGCTCAGCTCTCGGCTGACAGACAAAAAGAGATACACTAATATCTATTGTCCTTCCTAGTTAAAGTATATATAAATGGCTAAAAACAAAGATAGGAATTTCAGGCCCCAAGGCTCTAGGGATGGTAGTTTTGATAAGGAAAGACCTTGCACCAAATGTTTGTATAAACCAGTGCTACAAGCGTATACACCTAAATTCAAAGAATGGGAGAGCAGTTAGAAAGGGGTTTAGGGGGTGAGGCTCTGTCCTTCAGAACCACAGGCAGAGCAGCTAGAGACAGATCCCAGGATCATGGCAGGGCAGAAAAGATAGATGGAGAAAAGACCTGACTGAGACCTGGCTGGGTGACTTTGAACAAGGATCTGCTCCTCCCAGGCCTCTGCTCAATATCAAGAACCCCCTGAGCCTCAGTTTCCCTGTAGGTACAACAAGATGCAGGAGTGAGATCTGGAGGAACCCAGAGGCCCCTTCCAATCTGACATTAAGATTCTGTGGCTCATGGCCCCGCCTGTTCCTCACTCCCAGGAGGTCAGCACGTTTGAAACTACCCCTGTTCCACTCCCTCCTTACCCAGAGCCTCCCTGAGTCCAAAGGGAAAGGAACCGCTAAGGATCTCCCGGCCAATCAGCAGGCAGCAGGCAGGGTAGGGGAAGGTGTGGGTTTCTATGGACACAGAAATGCTCCTCTCATTCACACCATCTGTCCCAGCCCAGAAAAAGACAGAGTCGGCTGGTTGCCTTTGCTTCTCTGACCTACCTTTTTAAGAGATTACAACCGCCTGCCAAATGTAAGTGCTGCCCTAAAATCAGGACATATAAGGTCTCTCTGCCGGATTTGAAGGGCTTCAGAACGGTCGAGAGCAAGAATGGTGAAGAATGGAACTCGGGGAAGCAATCTTAGCTGTATTGTGTGGCCATGCAAAAAAAAAAAAAAGGTTTTTAGAAACCGCTCCTCTCTTCTCTCATGCTGAAGATAAAGATGAATTTTCAGCAATAAACAGACATCTGCGAGGAGCTTCTGAAGAGATTACAACATAAACACCCCAGAGACGGCTTATAAACAGCCGGGAGTCCTCCCCAAGTGGCCACAGCATCCGGCTCACCCTCACCCGTGCGGCTGGGGGATGGGAGGGCAGAGGGATAGAGCAGGAGGCGGTATGGAGAGGTTGGGGAGGATGGAGGCTGGGCTCCCCACAAGCAGGAGGAGGTGGTGGGGAGGAGTTAACGTGGTAGAAAATGGAAGACTGGCTGCCTTCTGCGAGGGAGTAAAGCTCAGGGACCCACTGAAAGGACTTCCGGGAAGTCATCCAGAGGATCCCACGCCAATGCCATTCATTCTGAAAATGGGTCACTCTTCAGACGTAGGGAAAGACAAAACAAAAAGCACGGATGTTCCAGAGTTCCTACATAAACTGGGCACTTCACACATATTTTCACTTCATCTCTACCCTTGAGATCAGTGTAAATACCTCTGTTTTGCAGACTAAAATACTAGGGTTTGCTGACTGGCCCAAGGCAACATGGCTTGGATGTGAACCCAGGGCTCTCTCGGCACATTTGTTTGTTTGCTTCTGCCTCGGTCATGTGCATCCAGAACATTCCTCTGAGGTTTATTCTCAGACACAGACTCTCTACCCACAGATCTAACACAAGGATATTCCTCAAGGGGAGGGGTGACTAAGTAGGGTGAGGACTGAGCTTTGGCCAATTCATGCAAATGCTGAGTCTCAGCAGCCCTAAAATCAGGACATATAAGGGCCCTGTTGTGTCACATCCAGGTTGCTCCCCAAGAGGCCTGAAGAGGCACAAAGGGTAACGCAGGTACAAAGACATGTCTCAACTCAGTCTGGAAAGACCCTCAGGAGAATGGGACACCAGATGCCACTAAGGAAGAGTACTGAGGGCTGGAGGACATGGGAAGAAAAAAAGACTTATTTTTCATTGAAATTCCCTTTGTTCTTGGGGACTTTTTTATATGCATCAATGTATTGAGTGTGGGGGTGAATACCATGTGTCTATGCAGGTGTGCATGTGTGAGTACTATGCATATGTGCAAGTGTGTGGGGTGAGTATCATGCATCTATATAGATGAGTGTGGGTGAGTAATATGCATCTATGCAATTGTGGTTGCAGGAGCCCCCCAGGACATTCCCTGAGGAAAGAGAATGACTGCTCTCCCTGAGGGTCTGGAAAGAGGCCTTCCAGACTCCCTGTTTATTCCTCTCTTCTGTTTTCCCTTTCATCTTGCTGTCAGATTCCTCCCTCCTCCAAGCAGGGAGCTCCTGACTCTTATCACCTTCAGATCAAGTTGTGCAAAAGCCCAGCTGTCCTGATACTGGAATGTCAGCACCCTGACTTCATAGCAACCATGAACTCTACACACCATACCTCAGCCCCTCATTCCGCTTCCCTGGAGACAACAGCTGTCCAACAGAGTGCTCCTGGCAGACCCTGCACCCACTCTGCTCCAGGGAGCAACTCTCCTTAGTGACCAAATGCCCCAACTACATTTTCTTTAGGCATTTCATCTAGTGCTACACCTCATCTTCCTGGCCCCAGGCGCAAGGTTAATCCCTGAAATCCTACAAATCTTTATCAGATATAGTCAGAACTCAAATAAGTAGCCCAGGCCAGTCATTCAGAGTCATGAGAGCAAAAAGGTTGCTGCCATATCTTAACACATGGACACCACATGGCAAGGCCAGAACAGGATGTCCTTAGACTCCCACTCTTGCCTCCTAGGCCTCTGGACTAGGTGTGTCAGGAGCTCAGGCCTGCAAACGTTCTACAGGCCTGCTGCTGTGGCAGCTTGGGAACCAGGAGCCATTGTCCAGCTCCTTGCCACCCTCCTCCTGCAGCCAGCTGAACGGGCATCCCCGACTGTCCAAGATGGAGCAAAACCTAAGTCCCAACCCAGCAGGAGACAAAGCTCTGTTCTTGGGCCTGCCTTTACCTCTGGAGTCCCCAGAGAGAAATTTGGAAAATGCAAATGCTGGACAGCCCTTGGGAGGAGAGGATTTAGGGTGGGGAATTACCCTGGCTCTCAGAGAAGAGAAACACAAGTGCAAATAAAGAGCACACTAAAAGCCCTGGCTAGGAAGCTGAATTGGTTAGAGCACATGAGTCAAACACAAGGCCCATGGGCCAAATCCGTCCCGCCAGGCCTTGCAATGTGGCCCGCACCGCGCTGTCATCACTGCACTCCGCTGCGTTTCCATCACAATGACAGTTTATGACTGTTCAGTAAACCACTCGGCCCGCGATTTAGGCTGGATTTTAGATTTTGGCCCCTTCTCTGATTGAGTTCGACACCCCTAGGTTAGAGCATCATCCTGATATGTCAAGGTTGCAGGTTCCATGCCAGGTCAGGGCACATACAAGAATCAACCAATGAATGAATAAATAAGTGGTACAACAAATTGATATATATTTCTCTCTCTCTCTCTCTCTCTCTCTCTCTCTCTCTCTCTCTCTCTCACACACACACACACACACACACACACACACATCAGTAAATAAATAAATAATTTTAAAGGAACACACTAAAAATTCCAACTCTAAGAACATTAGCAGCATCCACACGCACCACTCAGTCAGCTGCCATGGAGATAGATAGGCAGGTTTTTTGGAGATGAGCTGTGGTAATATTGAGAGGCATGGATGGGTACAGAGCAGTTGCAATTAAGAAATGATACCATACCTGATATCTACCAAAGGCTCTTCATTTAGGGCACAGGGATAGACGCTTCCTCAACAGCTGACAGAAAAAGGAAACGTCTCAAACATCAGATTCCACGGTGATGCAATGAGGTCTGTTTGTGACCAGAGGGCCCACGCCCCCTATCACCCCCGCCAGCTCTGAGTGTCTGAGACCAGATGGTCCGTGCTTTAGAAAGGAGGAGCCTTATCAGCACAGCGCAGCCATGTTTTCTACCTCTGGGGAGGACACAGGGAGGAAAACAAAAAATGGTGAGGGGGAGGGATCAGAGCCCCCCAAAGTGAGGTGACCAGGCTCATTGCCTCTCAGGCACTTTCCCAAGAGGACAGAGGTGGGGGTCATCAGAGCCTGAAGCTCGGTCCTGCCAGCCTTGTCTTAACACAGCATGTCATACTGTCTTCCTCTGAATCTCAGCCTCTCTCAATAAAAAAAGAAATCAGAACCAGGAGCCTGTGAGAACAATTTCATGTTGGGGAAATAACATGTAATCCTTGGGAAGAAAAGGGAGGAAGTAGAATGGGAGAGAGGGCGAGGCTACACGGGTATCTTAGCTTCCCATCTCCTATGCTCCAGCTTTGTTTACTTCCTAACTTTTAAGAAGGCCAGCAATGTTCTTCAAAATAATATCATAAAATAAAGTAAATATCAAAGTCCAATGGCTCTGTGACCTCATCCACAAGTATAAGTTGTGCCAAAAGCATGTATAATTTTGTCTACCCATCCAAATCAGTTGAAGGAAGGTCTTTTTTTTTTTTAAAGAAAAAAAAAACACACAAGTATTTGGGTTTTCCATTAGAAAAATAAAATACTTTTATTATAAAAATTTTGGAAAAGTACTGGAGAAGCAAAAGATAAAGGGGGAAGGGGGAGATCAATTCTAGCCTTGCCATCCAGAAAGACAAAACATTTTGTTCTATTTCAGCCCAGTGGAAAAGACTGTCTCCTATTGAGAAAAATGATAAAGAGGAAGAGGGGGAGGAGGAGGAAGAGAAAAAGAAAAGGCAGCTCCTCATTTGAGGGTTATCTACCAAGACAGGTCCTGGCGGGTGGGTCAGGGTGGGTCAGAGGAGGTCCATCTGGGTGCCCAGCACCTGGAGGGGTGGAACCCAGGGAATCAGGTGTGAAGCTCATTATCAAGGGGAGGAACCACACCTTTCTCTCCCCTCTTGAGCCTCTGGTCCCCTCCATTAGAAGTCAAACAAGAGTGCCAGCAGTGGTACTATCACTTCATCTCAAATTCTGGCCACACACTGAAGGGTCACGCGTTTATTTTCTGTCATGACCTGCTGGTTGCAGGTCAGAATGATTTGAGAAAGGCTGCCCAATGCACCCAGGTGTGCGGCAGGTGAGAGAGGGCTCCTGAAGGCACCAGAGAAGGAGTGCCATCCAGAGAGAGGACAGGAAGAGAAGTGGACAGCCTTCTCCTTGCAGTCCAGATGCCAAGGGTCTGGGTCATGTCGCAGTAATCCGTGTGGCTGAGTAAGCCGGGATTCATAGCTCGGGCAGAAATGACCTCATTGCTGATCAGGGCACAAATGAGGCTGTTCCCCACCACAAACCAGAAAAGCTCGGGTGAGCACAGCAAATAATTTTATTGTTTCAGGATGTTTACAGACTGATATATGCTGAGGAAAGTCCACACACAAGCCAACTCATCTTTAAAAAATAAATTTAAAAAAATTCTCATCTAAACACAAGCACAGGCAGCCACACAAAACCATGATGAAGTTCATTCATTCAAAACACACTTCCTGAGTGGCCTGGACACAGTTGGGCAGATAGATGCTCAGGGAGCCTCTGCCCCATTCAGACAGGGTGCTGGACCCACATGGCAGAAAAGCCAACTCCACTCGCAAGAGGTTCACTGCCCAGTGGGGGAGACGGACACTTAAAACAAAGACTAACGGCTGGCTGAAAGGGGGGGGGGGTAAGGAGGAGTGGGTGCTGCTCCAGGCTAAAATAGGCACAAGGGGACTAACAACCAAAGGCAGCACAGATTTTGTCTGGATCCTGACTTAAACAAGCAAGGAAAGCTGAGTATGGACAGGTGAGACCAAAGAATCACCGCTCATCCTATTACATGCAATAGTGACAAGATGGTATGAAAGAGGTTGTTCTTTCTAAAATAGATATATACTAGATTACTTAGGGGCAAAATGATGTGATATCAAAGATTTGTTGTAAAATACCTCAGGAAGAAAGAACAGGGGGGAGAAAAAAAGAAGAGGAATGGGGAGGAGAGGGAGAGAAGGGGTATGGGGGGAGGGCAGGGTGCCAGCTTGGCATAATCTTGAAATCTCAATGACTGTTGAAGCTGAGTAATGTTTATATGGGGCTCCTTGTACTATTCTCTCCATTTTTCTGTTTGAAAATATGCATAACATCTTTAAGTAGAGGACTGCAATACATCATGGTGGATATCCTAATAAAGACAGGCATAAACACTGAGGGAATATGGAGCAAAGAGGATTTGTAAGAAAATAAAGCTGCCAAGTGTTTGGATATCTTTAATGACACATTCACAAATAATTGCAGCAGGTCCTTGAATAATGTCATTTCATTAAAAGTTGGTTCTTTATAATGTTGATGGAATGACTGAGAAACTTAACTGTCGCTTTTATCAATTAGTCTATGGTAAGTTGGTTTCATAATATATCATTTCACTTAAAGTCGAAGAACTCATCAACAGTGTAAAGTGAGGCCCTAGCTGGTTTTGCTCAGTGGATAGAGCATCAGCTTGTGGACTGAGGGGGTGTCAGGTTGAGTCCGATCAGGGACAAATGATCTGTTTGCGCCCCAGTGTGTGGCATGCAGCAGGCAGCCAATCAATGATTCACTCTCATCATTGATATTTCTCTCTCTCTCTCCCTCTCCCTTCCTCTCTGAAATCAATAAGGAAATATATATGTATAAAATGTAAGGTGACAATATAAGGTGGGAAACAGTAAGCACAGCTGGGGAGCTGTACTCATCAAACCTCCAAGTTCAGAGGACGGCCACAAAGTGTTCCTGCTTCCCTTGGTGTTTAATTCACCACACAGACCTCTCTCAAGCAGACAAGGCCAGAATCCTAGCCTGGTTGCTCACTAGCTTGTGCGATAGGAGCAAGTTTTTAACCTTTCTGAGTCTCCGTTTCCTCATCTGCAAAATGAAAATAATCCTACTTACTTCTTCAAAGGGCTAATGTGGGGAATCTAATGATATAAAGAACAAAAAGTCCCAGCACAATGAACTGTATTTCATTTCTCGACTCTCTGAACACCAGTGATCCTTAGCTTGGGGAGGACTTCAAAGATTAGCAATGTTCAGTTCAAACCTTCTTGCACCCATACCCTCTCTCCAGGGTCAAGTCTCTCTGTCAAGATGGCAGGGCCTCTACCCTTCAGTGGCAGGGAGTAAAAGGGCCAGGCCATGGCTGGGAGGCTCACCCAGATGTGGTGGAGAGAATAGACACAAGCCAATCCTAGGCAGAGAGGGATTGCGTGTACCAGTTCCTCTGCTTCTTACAGCTGCAAGGAATGGGTTTCCAATGACCAGAGCTACAACCAGCCTTGGTCCTTAAGCTGATTTATGCTAAAGTGTAACTGTTTGGGTTATTAACATAGCCAGGTGATTTAAAAAGTACAGCAAAGGGAAGATAGTCAAATAATTTTGTAATAGCTATGTATGGTGTCAGGTAGGTACTAGACTTGGGGTGATCATTCTAAAATGTATGTCTAATCTCTATGCTGTACACCTGAAACTAATATAATATTGTATGGCAACTGTAATCAAAAATTTAAAAAAGACTTTCATGCCCTAGCCAGTTTGCCTCAATGGATAGAGCATTGGCCTGTAGACTAAAGAGTCCCAGGTTTGATTCTGGCCAAAGTCACATGATTGGGTTGTGGGTTCAATCCCCAGTAGGGGGCGTGCAGGAGGCAGCCAATGAATGATTCTCTCTCATCATTGATGTTTCTATCTCATTCTCCCTCTTCCTCTCTAAAAGCAATAAAAATATATTTAAAAATAAAAAATAAACAGCCTTTCACAAGGTTGCCACCCCTAACACATACATACACACACACACACACACACACACACACACACACAAACATACATACATACACACTTAGTTTCAGGCCTCTCCCTGGAGATATAAATAAATGTGTAACTGGTTGGTAGTAAGCTAGTCATGACTTTCTTTTAGAAGAGAGAGATAAGCCGAAAGCCAGAGCCCTAGTCCTAAAGAAGGAAGGAGATAGAAATAAAAAGTGATGTCATTTTTTATGAAGGTATGCTCAGATTGTAACTCTCAATCACTTTATAATCATAATTGGTATACTTCAACGCCTCCCCCCCAAAAAAACACACACACTAAAAAAAAAACAAAAAAAAAAAAACACAACCCTGAAATCAGTCCTAAGGTAGAGGTTATTTCAGCTAACAAACACAATTAGACCATCCCAGAAGCCAACTCTCAGAGGTGAGACCCGTCCATAGCATAGGCAAGCTTTGCCCTCAAAAAGCTCCAAACACCAGCCAATCCCTTCCCATCACATGACAAACACCAGCCTTCGCCTTGATTGGAGGACAGGGTGGGCAAAGGGACCCGCAGGCTGAACAATCTGGGCTAACCTGAGTCTGGCCAAGTGCTTTACCAAGAAGCACTCCCTGAATCGTTTCGGAGGCCAGGAGCCCCCATCCGCACACAGCAGGGCCATGATCATGCCACGGGACACCCACCTTCCACAGCCACGGGGCAACAAGAAGAGCACCGGCCTTGGCTCTGGCAAAGCTAAGCTGGGTCTGAATCCTGGCTCGGCCACTTTCTGTGTGACCCTGGGCACTCACCCTACCTGCGGCTATTTCCCATCTCTAAAGCGAGGAAGGTAAAACTCTGGGAGCGTAATCACGAAATTGAATGCACAAGTACCACAGGGCAGGACCTGTCTCCCAGCCAGGACTTAATAAACCTTTCTTCTCTCTGCCTGAAGGTCAATTTTTGCTGCAGTTAGTCTCCAGAGCATCAGGTGAGCTGCCCTGAAGAACTGAGGTCCACTTGTTGGGAAGGGGACAGGAGCAGAGCTGGTGCAGGTGCCAGGACACCTTCCCCGATCCCCCCACCCCCAACCTTACCCCCACCAGTCCCCTGCAGACATCCGAGGGCCAACAGGGGGCCGATTAGTGACTTCACCCCTCAACCGAACCACGGAGGACTCTAGTGATCAGGCAAGACTGACAGCAAGAGGGTCCACGTGCAGCCCAAGGGCCCTTACAGAGCCTAAGGAACACACCTCCAAACAAAAGCTTGTTGGCTTTCCCGAACCCAGGCTTCAGAATAAACAATGCGGACGGGAGGCGCACATTTACTCTGGTTTCAACACGCCTCTTCCCCATCCAGCAAAAAAGCCCTTCCCAGCTTGGCCTCGGCGGTGAGGTGAGCCCAGGATATATTATAGTTAACCCCACGGACTCCAGCCTAGACACCAGGTCAGCGGCGGCGGCGGGGGCTGCGGGCAGGACCCTGCGTTTCCCCAAGGCCAAGGCCATTCGGGCAGGCCAGGTGGGCGCCGCGGACGCCGGCAGGGGTCCCCCTGGGCCTGGGCTGGGCGAGGGCTGCTGGGGTCCACAGCATGCCGGCCCCCAGGGCCACACCACGGCCCCAGACCCGGTCCTAGCCCGCAGGCGGCGAGGCCACTGACATTTGGCTCCACTTAACTTCCTGTTGTGGAGGAGGGAGGGGAACACGGCGGGGAGGGAGGGGTGTCAGTGAAAAGCCAGGAGAGAGCGTGAACGGCGCGGAGCCCACATCCTGGGAAGCTAAGTTTGCAGACCATCCTCCGCCCGGCTGGCAGGTCGGCACCGCCGGCGCATTGCGCCCACTCCGCGTGGACGGTTGGGGTTTTTCTAGGCTTAGCGTTGCCGGGTTTGGGTGTCGGCGGGCAGAGGAAGAGGTAGTTCCGGGCACGGTGGGAGGTTTTTTATTTCGTTCTAAGCCGTTCAGCGAGGGCTCGGGGCAGCCCCGGCCTCCCGAGCAGCGCCACCTGCTCGCCGGGTGCCCGGTGGGTCTGAGGCAGGAGATGCTGCCGCCGCACCTGACCCTCCCGGGCGCCGGCTAGGACCCAGAGTCCAGGCTCGGCTGGCACGGTCCCCCACCCCGTGGGGCTCGCCCGCCCGCCGTGCGCCGCCCGCCTTACCCACAGCCTTGCTGGCCACGGAGCCAAGGGCCAGCTCCTGCCTTCGCCTCGGCCTCCTCGGGCGCAGTGGTCAGGACGCGCAGGCCGCCTGCGGAGCTGGGAGCGAGTGAGCGAGACGCCCGGCGCAGGCTTAGCCCGGAGAGCGCCCGCAGTTCAGCGCCTCGCGGCCGGCGGCGCTGGGAGCCGCCCCATCGGCGCTGTGGCCAATGACAAGGCAGCCGGGGGCGCGGCCCCGCCCCCGCCCCCGAGGGCTGCGACCAATGGCAGCGCGGCACGGAGCCCCCGCCCTCGCCCCCCCACCCTGCTCCCCTCCCTACCGTCTCCGCCCCGGCGGGGCCAGCTGTCACCGCGGCAGCTGTGGGCGCACGTGGGCCGCAGCCGGGCGGGTGCTGGGGAGGGGCGGGCGCCCCCATCCGGACCTGCACAGATTGGAGACCCGCGCGGAGGGCCGGTGTGGGCGGGGCGTAGCGATGCTGCGAAATGCAAGCCCAGGTGCTGCTATTCTGCTGTCAAGGGAGGAGTCAAGGGCTGGCCTCGCGCTCCTTAGCCTAGGCAGCTAGCTGGAAAGCAAGCAACAAGGTCCCCTTTTGGAGTTGGTGGACGGCTGCTGTGGGCCTTCTCCTTGCTTTCCTTCTTGGCCCCTCTGGGCTTCAGCGAACGCCCTGCTTGCTAGCTGATAGGCTCTCCCCCTCATTGGACCGCCCTTGCTTAGAATAACGCTGGTGGGAAGCCAGAGGGGGTGCAGTGCAGTCAGACCACCTAAGCTACATAAGAGCCCTCTTTTCTTGGCCGTCAAGTGGCTACCTTAATCTCTGCTCTGCCCCTTTCCGGGTTGCCCATACGTCCACAGCTCCAGGAGCAACATTCACAGGAAGGACAGGGCAGATGGTGTGGGGGTCTGACCATGAGGGGTATAAAGCAGCTTTGCAAACTGTAAATACAGCAGACACCTTGCAGTGATTCAGGAAATGAGAATCCCATGGGTGAAAGTCATGTCTTACTCACCTCTGGGAGTAGGGCTCATCACAGGCTTGGCCAGGGGTAGGCATCAGTAAATGTTCTTGGAACTGAGCTGATGGAGTGGGAAGAAGAACAGGCAGACCTGGGGCAGGAGACGGTACTGTGACTCCAGGCTGCTGGAATTTTCACAGCACAGACCACCCTGTGCGAACACTATGTGCCCCTGCAGGGCAAGTACACACAGAGCAGTTTGCCCCCGTCAAACTTGGTGGCGTATATATATTTTTTTCTATTTCTTACCACATGATTCTACTCCAGGCCTTTTGGGCTCATTTAATCCTGACATTGGGTCTGGAAGGCACTCATTCTTGTCATCCCCTTTTACCGATGTGGAAACTGAGACTGGGCAAAGTAGCTCGTCAAGGGCACATAGTCAATAAGTATCAGAGTCTGGATTTGAGCCAGGAGCTATCTGACTCCACAATGTGCAATTGGGGCTTCTGCAGCCCTGCCCATATGTCTAGAGCACATGTGTCAAACACAAGGCCCGCGGGCCAAATCCGTCCCGCCAGGCCTTGCAATGTGGCCCGCACCGCGCTGTCATCACTGCACTCCGCTGCGTTTCCATCACAATGACAGTTTATGACTGTTCAGTAAACCATTCGGCCCGTGATTTAGGCTGGATTTGAGATTTTGGCCCCTTCTCTGATTGAGTTCGACACCCCTAGTCTAGAGTGCGGGACAGGCCGGGTCTGTCTCTGAAGGAACCACGCTGGGGCCTGCCCTGCCCAAACATCAATGGAGCTCAGGACTGGGCACTGGCAGAGACAGGAGTTAAGATGGGCATGGCCCTCCTTTATTTACAGAGTGATAGAGGAAAGCCAAGACAGAGAGGAGCTTTAGGAAATTGTTACCTTTGCCCCCAGCACAAGGCCTCACCCAACACAAAGCCTCCCGCTTCTGGCCTGGGCCTGAGATAACCATGTTGGCAATGGAAATGCAATCAGCTCATTCATTCATTCATTGCACAAATGCTACTGTGAGCTGGGTGTGGTTCCTATGTTCCTATAAGTTATAATGCAGCTGATAAATAATCAGAAGTAGTACATGGTGCTATGGAGCTAGCTGTATTTTTTTTTTTACTAATTTTACTTTTATAATCCCCATCACCTTGTCTATATAGCACAGCATTCTCCAAATTAAACAAATTAAAGACTACTTTAGGAACACTGTGAGCCAACCAAATTTTGTAGAGATAGCATTGCTCAGCACAGTTCTTATAGCTCAAAAAACTCAAATGTATCAGTGGGTTCCTAGGACCTCTGCCTCTTCCCATCATTCCACTCCCAATATTTTTAACTCAAGGGGCTCAGGTCAGAAAAACCCTTGGTAGGTGGGTCTCAGGGCTGAGAGGTGAGCTTTTCCTTAGAGGTAGGCCAAGCTGGAAGGTGATGGAGATAGGCCTTGGAACCTTTGAGCCGGTGGTCAGAGCCTGTCACCACCACACACAAGCCACCTTGCTGGCCACTTCCCTGTGGGGTGGAGAGGCATGGAGACAGGAGGTCCCAAGGCCCCTCCTCTGAACAAAGCAGTAACCCTGGGCTATCCCACTGGTGGGAGTTTATACAACTGAGATCATGCAAGGTGAGAGCAGACCCTAGAGAAAATACCTTGGCCCCTCACTTAATAGATTAAAGAAATAAAAAAACAACACTAAATGGAACGGGAGGCACTTGTGAGTACCACAGACTACGAGAATGATTTCCAGGTTCCCAACGCCTCTGCCCCACTCTTAGCATCCCAGGCAAACTACGTGTCCTTATGCCATAACTCGGGAGTCTATATTTAATAACAACCTCTTCCTTAGCCCACTCTTCTAGGACAGTGAGCATGTGCTTGTGAAGGTTGTCTGGGAGGGGCAGACGGCCACATTAGCATCAGAGGGAGAGAGAGAAGGAAGGCCCAGATTCATCCCTAAAAATATCTTCATCACAGACGAGAAGCAACAGGCTTTGACGCCACTATGCGCTCCTCCCCAGGAAAAGAACTCTGGAAGAGTGGGGAGGGGTGGGGTTGGGACAGGATCTTTATCCTCACTGGTTACCCACCTCACAATGTTTTTGGAGGGATGCATGGGTGTTGGGCTTGGCTTCCTTTTATTTGCAGGCCAGCACTTTGCTTAAAGGAAGGTAAACATTGAACGAAGCGGATTCTTGCTATGAAGATGTTCTGTAGCGAAGTCAGGGTGCTTCTTGCAGTGTTTGGTTGGCAGGGGAAAGAGTTGCCACCGATGCCTCACTCCCTCCAAGTGCAAAGGGGTCTGTGCCCTGGACCTCTTCCTTACGTGCAGTCATTCCACCAGGAAGGGGTAAAACAGTGAGCGGTTCTCACCAGCTTCCTCCTCAGCTGCTGTCAAAGGGCGCTGGGCTTTGGGAAAGAAGAGAGAGGCTGGTATGCAGAGTGCAGTGACCTTGCTGAATGGGGAGAAAAGGCTGATGGGCCCCAGGCCACCTTGGGAATTGTCTTTGGAGAAGGACCTTCTAAGCCAGGAAGCAGAAATGGTGGTACCTCCCCAAAACACACAGGAATGTGTGAGAAGCGAGATCCCTGGGGCCTCATTCCAGTGTGATATCCGGATAGGCCCAGAACGCACTATTTTTTTTTGTGTGTGAATAAGATAGAAAAGGTCTCTAGGAGCTTTCCAGGCCTATCATACTTACGGTGGGTTTTCCAGGGACAGGTTGGAGGAGAAAGGGCACCTGTCAAAATCAGTAATACCCTCAGAGGCACCACAGCACTTTGGGGAATGTGGGCATGTTGACAGCAATGGTGGGAAAGTCAGTGCTGGAGGGCTGAGGTTGCAGGCAGGAGGTGCTGTTCCAACCAGAGCAGAGAGAGAGACGCAGAGAGTGGGTGTGCAGAAGGGGAGAGAAGGAGACACAGGGTCAGGAAGGAACACTAACCCCAGCCTCAAATAGCCTACTGACACACACACACACACACACACACACACACACACACACACACACACTCAAAGTTAACTGTCAAATCCAAGGGCTTAATTCTAGATACAAGAGACTAAACAATGGCACAAAAAACATTGCACCCTCATAGCAGACTGGGCCACACCCACAACCTGGGCAGACTCTCGCTTATGCAAACCCGAAGCCCATTCTAGAACACACTGCCATAGCAGAATGGAGCTAGGGAGGCAGCTCCTGAACCCTCCACAGAGCAGCTGTCCAGGGGCAAGGGCAGGGATACTCTCCTCTGTGACAGCCCATGGAGGGGACTCACTCAAGCTCATCTGTCTGTCTGTCCATCATCTATCCCCCCCACAAACATGTACAGTGCAGGTGTTCTAAGAGACATCGGAACCAAGTCATTAGTAGTACAGATCCTGAAGTCAGGATGCCTGAGTTTGAATCCCAGCTCTGTCATTTACTGGGTCACCTTGGGCAAGTAACTTAACCTCTCTGTGCAACAGGTCCCTCACCTGTGATACCGGCATAGTAAGGGTGTGATATATGCATAGAACAGTGACTGGGACATAGTAAATGATACAGAAGGGTTTTTGAATTTAAAAAATAGGGGCTGAGGCCTGTCTGGTGTTGCTCAGTGGTTAGAGTGTCGGCCCATGCACTGAAGGGTCACAGGGTCAATTCCCAGTCAAGGGCAAGTACCTGGGTTGAAGGTTTAATTCTCAGTCCTGGATGAGGTGCATGCAGGAGGCAAGCAATCTCTCTCTCTCTCTCTCATTCCCTCATTCCCTCCCTTCCCCTCTCTCTAAAAATCAATGGAGGGAAATATCCTTAGGTGAGGATTAAAAAACACACACAAAAACCTAGAGTTCATAAGAGGCATCATTTGATCAACTCCAGCTTAGGGACATGGCCACTTCCACTACTAACCGTGTATATATACTAGTATCTTTCACCCACACTTTGATGTGCATACTATCATCACCCATACCTTAATGATGAGAAAATAGAGACTTGGTGAAGTGAAGTTACTGGTCCAAAGTCTCCCAGGGGCCAGCATATGGTAGGATGAATCTAACTGGCTGACTCCAAATGTGATCCTTATACCCTCCTCACTTAACACTGGGCATTGCTCCAGGGCTGGCCAACCAACCATATAGTCCCAGGGGTGATGGGTCCCACAGACATGCATATGGTCCACGCAGGTTCCTTCTTCCGGATCAGCGTGCGGATACACCTGTGAGAGAAACTCTCTCTTTCCACAGAAGGCAGGGCTTCCAGATAACGTGCTCCGTATACAGTGGAGGAGACCAGACTGTAACAGAAGAGAAAGCATGTAGAAGCAACAGCCCCAGTTCTCTTTCTCTGAGCTTCCCTGGCCCGGCCCTCCTCTGCGTTGGCTTTGTCTTTGGCCTGGTTTTCCTCTCTGCAGCCAGTGCTAAGAGCTCTTGCCACCACAAGCTACCTTACCCAGAAGAGAATGTATCTGATCAAGCATTCCAAGCAGGAGTCTCAAGACCCACTCTGAATGGACTGGCTCCATGCCTGCTTGAACCCCTGCCACGGCCAGAGGACTGGAATGTGCTGATTGGCTGTGCCTGTCAGGGCCCCTGCCTGGACCTGGGGTGGGCTCAGCTTCTTCTGAGACTCACAGGTCGCATGGCAGAGAGGTGCACACCGGAATGAAAGTGGAGAGCGATTAGGACGGGAGGAGCAGGGAGAGATGACTATAGATTGGGAAGAAATAGCAGATACCCTGGTGTCCATACATGCTTTCTGTGACTCTCTGCCCCTGGGTTTTCTCTAGCTCCAGCAGCTCAGACGATACACAGGATCAGCCAGAGCATCAGAGATACTGGAGCAACCTTTAAACAAGGGTGGGCAGGCAAGAATTGGTGGATTCATGCCCTAAATGTCTCACCACACCGGAGGGGTATCTTGGAGGTGTGTGCTATGTCTGTGTCTGTCCCATAGATCCCCAGCAGGACTGAGCCCCAGGTGCCCCAGCAGTAACCTGCTCATTAACCTACCCTCTGTTGGTGTCCCTCGGTCACTTCTCTGTCACACTTCCCCAGTCCCATGCTGTGCCTCGTGAGATTACTTCCCAAGTAAACTGCTTGCACCCAAATTCTTATCTCAGAATCTTCTGGAGCGACCCATCCAAAGACAGTCACCTGAGCCCCTGACCTTCTTCACCTTACAGTGAGCAAAAGCGTGACATTCAATGTGCATTGCTCACACAGCCCCCAGCATAGAGGAGGTGTCAGTAAATGTTTGTTGGAGGAAAAAAGAGAGGAACCTGCTTAGAAACAAACAGTCTGCTAAGCAAGGTGTTTGTGCCACTGTCAACAGAAGAAATGTTCAAACCCGTAGAGAAGTTTTATGTGTTTATTTAAGCCAAACTGATGGCCATTGCTGGGAAGCAAAACCTCAGTGGGTAAAATGCTCCAGAAAATGGCAGGTTTGCAGCTTATTTTATACATTACCATCCAAAGAGGACGCATAATTGGGCTGCATGAAATTCATTGGTGATAGATTAGGGAAACAGGAGAAAGCAAAGTGGGGGACCCTTTGAGATTAGATAAAAAGTAAAATGATAGACATATACTTGTTTTACTTCGGTGGGTGCAAGATAGTTAACAGTCAACTATTCGCTCAATAACAATGAGAGAATTTGTGGTTTCAGCTCTGGGCCTGATTTTGTTTTGAGGGGTCCAGAAAAATAAAAAACCTTTGCTAATGCAAAGGCATGTTTCTCAGGTATGTCATCCTAGACGCAAACAGAAGGGCTCAGTGAAGGTGAAGACTAAGCTTTGTTAGGGAAAAACACTGCCATAGAGAATGACTACCCACCACAAACTACTTTTAGTTAAGAACTTTTCATTTTAGATCATACTACACGGTGACTCTAGGTGTCTGAGTTTGTCAGGCTGCCATGCAGCCCACCCCCAGGTTTAGTAAGTGGCCTCTTCATGTCCACACCGTCACCCACTGTTCTCTCCAAGGAGCCTGGACCAGAGCTGCAGAGGCGGGCCCATGTGAACTCGCAGAAGGAATGTACACTTTTCCTGTCTCAGAAAGTTATCCTGGCCTCCTCTTCTATTCTCGACTTCTCACTCCCCACCCACCCACCTCATTAAGCTCTTCTCTAAGTTCCGTGCATTTTGTAGCAGATAAATACATTTTAATTAAAATTCAATTCCTGTCCAACTGCTTTTCTATTCAAATCTTTCCCCACAGGCAGCTTAGATGTCAAGAGACCGCCTAGTGCTCAGCCTCTAATCTAGGGGTGTCGAACTCAATCAGAGAAGGGGCCAAAATCTAAAATCCAGCCTAAATCGCGGGCCGAATGGTTTACTGAACAGTCATAAACTGTCATTGTGATGGAAACGCAGCGGAGTGCAGTGATGACAGCGCGGTGCGGGCCACATTGCAAGGCCTGGCGGGACGGATTTGGCCCGCGGGCCTTGTGTTTGACACCCATTCAGAAGGGGCCATTCTCCCCCGCCAGGTGAGCGGGGTCTGCAGGAGCATCGGACTGATCCGGGGACGGGGCTGGAGGCCCTGCAGAGGAGCCCGCATGGCCTTCACGGGTCAGGTTCCTGTACAACCTGGGTTTCAGCCTCTGCTCTCCCTAACGGGGTGATTTTGGGCAAGCTAGGCAAGGGAGATAATAACCCTACTTTGTGAGAAGAGAGCATAAGATCAGAGGAGGGAACATACAAGAAGGCACATTACCCCTAACTGGTTTAGCTCAGTGGATAGAGCGTCAGCCTGCAGAATGAAGGGTCCCGGGTTTGATTCCGGTCAAGTGTATGTACCTTGGTTGTGGGCACATCTCCATTGAGGGGGGGGAGGAGAGGGAGTGCAGGAGGCAGCTGATTGATGTTTCTAACTATATCCCTCTCCCTTCTCTGTAAAAAATCAATAAAAATTTTTTTTTAAGGCACATCATTGGCCCAGATTACATGTTAGTTGCTTTCCCCCATCTGTGAGTGCAGTGTTTTTCTTTAATTTTATTAATTAAATTATTATCTCTGTACATATACCATTGCCTTGCCCCCACCTCCCATACATGAGTGCAGTGGTTTTGTATTGTAGCAAGTTACTGAGCTAGAACTGGGTTTCCCAGAACTCCTTTTTCTGGTTGCTCTGCTTCCAGTTAGCACTGGCCGCCAGGGACATTTGCATGGGATTAGAAAGGTGGCAGTGACAGCGGGCTATGCACCTGGAAGGTCAGTGCAGGGCTCCAGGCACCGCTATTGTGCATGCATGTTGTTGGTGTGAAGCAAGTGCCAGGTACCTAGACACAGCCTCCCCCAACTCACACAGGCACTGGGGTTCCTTCCGCTCCTGTGAGCCCCAGTCCCAGGGAAGGAGAGCAATGTTCACTGAAGCAGGTGGAGAGCGTGAATTCTCTCCTCTTCTGCCTTTTTGACCTATTTAGGCACTCAGAGGATTGGGTGACTTCCAACGGCCTGGGGAGGGCCATCTGCTTTACTTGGTCTACAGATTTAAACACTAATAATATCATCCACAAACACCATCACAGGCACACCCAGAAATCATGTTTAACCAAATATCTGGGCATCCTGTGGCCTGGTCAAGTTGACATAAGATTAACGATCACACTTTCAGAAACCAAAGATCTCAGAGGTTAAATACCGTGTCTTAGTAACTGGCAGAACTAAAATTCAAAGCCTGTTCTGTCTCCCTCTTGTGCCTAAGCTCCTGTCACTTAGTCAGTCTGAAACTTATCAGAAACACATATCTCATCAACTAGAAACGTACTGAACATGTAGTAAATACCAATTAGGGACAGGAAAGACTCTGAGACACATTGGTTTAAAATCTTTAAGATGCCAGGGACGTAGATAAAAAAAGAGATGGGCTTATCTCAAAAGATGTAACAATACTGTCAAGAGGGAGTAAATTGTCGGTCATGGGACAAGTCATTCATGAGACAAGCTGGCTTGGGCCACAGCTCCACTGAATGGGACTGATCCCTCTCTGGGCAGGCATATCTGAAGAGCAATCTGACTTCTGACAGAAAGAGTTGTAGCTGCACAATTCAGCAGTCAGTGCCCTCCCACTGGCCAACACTCCCTGACAGTCCAACTGGGAGAAAAATCAAAGAAGTGATTGAGTGAGGGCTGCTCTGGGTTGGTGCCCGAGAGTCACAGGATCCCAGGACAAAGCAGGAAGGCACGGCCGCAGTGGCCTTCTAAGAATGCCTGAGAAGCCAGCCCTCGAGGTTTTCTATTTCCCCGAGGACTGAGGGAAGTGTCTTAGAACACGGCTGTGGCTGCCCTGTGTACAGCATGCACCAAAGCAAATTATGTTGCGTGGTTCACTCAGGGCAGAGGAGGAGGAGGAGGAGTAGGAGGAGGAGGAGGAACCCAGGAGAGGGGCACAGGGAGACCCAGGAAAGAGGGCCCGTGAAGCATCACCCCACTGGATCCAGCCTGTCTCTCCCCATTTCCTCCCCCATCTCTCCTGGTTTGAGGGCATCGTGCCTGCTGTTCCCCTCCCAAAGACCCTCCCTCTTCTTTTCCATGCAATGAGGACTGGCACTCCCTTTCAGATGGTGTTCTAAGTCACCACCTTAAGGAATCTTCCTCCTGCCTTAGTTCATGCTCCTTCCGCACTCTGCACTCACCCGTGAGGGTTTGCACCCTCTCTGGTGGTTTCTCACACACCTGTATCATCTCCCTCAAATGCTTTTCTTCTGTATATTGAAAATAAGCTTTACCCATTTTAATAAAAGCTTTGCCCAATAAAAAAGAAGAATATTTTTAAAAATATAGATAATGTCATCACCTTGAGATTTGGAGCATCAATAGCTTCGATATGGATCTTCTCTTATTATTAGTATATGCACCTATAGCTCTAAGGCAATAGGAGAGAGGAGTTAAGAGCATGCATGGGACTTGGTAGTTAAATCAGCTTGGGTTGGAATCTCAAATCTAGCTGTGTGAGCTTAGACAAATTAATTAGTCTCTCTGAACTTAAAATACACATAAAAAGTTCATTGTTTCAACCATTTCAAGGTGTAAAACTCAGTGGCATTAAATAAATTCTTACTATCATGCAACTATCACTATACCTAGTTCCAATTATATATATTATATATAAAATTCTTATTTCAGAAAGGAAGGGAGAGGGAGAGAGAAATAGAAACATCAATGAAGAGAGAGAATTATTGATCAGCTGCCTCCTGCACACCCTGCACTGTGGATAGAGCCCACAATCTGGGCATGTGCCCTTGACTGGAATCGAACCTGGGACCCTTAGTCCACAGGCCAACGCTCTATCCACTGAGTCCAAACAGCTAGGGCCAGAATATTTTTATCAGCTCAAAAGGAAATCCCACACCCATTAAGTCATCACTCTCTATTCCCTTGTCCAGCAATTGGCAACCACTAATCTGCTTTTAATCTCTGTGGAAAATCACTTTCTCTTCAGCCTTCCTCTCTTAGTTTTTTTCCTGACAGCTTGGTCAATTGTGTCTCATCAAACAAACCAAGTGAAATTTTATAAAGGAAACAAGTAAAAACAAAACAAAACAAAAACCCTACAAAACAAATGTATGTAAAATGATTTGACACATGTTACTGAGGTCCCAGAACACCTCAGTGTTTTGTTTGTAGATGCCAAAGAAATAACGTGGAGGACTGGCTGTGGAAGACATGGGTTTATTAGAACTTAAGTGCCCACCAGAGTTCACCACAGCACCAGCTGCCACTAAGTCCCATTTGGCCTGTGGACAGACCCACCGGACGGTGCTATTGTTTTACCTCCTCCCAGACTTTGCCAACACAAGGTTTTATAGAGGACAGAAAACAGAGAAAAACAGGGCATGCAGAGGGAGGTGGACATGCCATGCACAAGCTGTGTAAGAGCCAGGTGAGAGGCAACCACTGAAATGTCAAACAGGCAGATTCAATACCTGCTAGAGATGGAAGCAGAAGATAGAGAGCCGTGGACCATAGAGAGGATGGGTTCAGAGGTTGTTTTGCTTTACATGCGGTCTGTTAATTTAGATGAATTTTGTTCAGGTGGCTGAAAGGTTACTATGTAGGGATGGAGAGCCCATTACTGCAGGGTGGCAGAACAAAAGATGCGTCAAGTCCTCTGTGCGGCTGGGCTGGCCCTGCCCACAATGCCAACAGCACACAAGAGCCACCTGAATAGAGCCTGTTACTTGGACGGAGGCCCAGTGAAGGGCTATTGTTTTGTATTATTCATCTCAGAGAATTTGGTTGTTTTAAGGGAACTTTTTCCACCTAAGCCCTAAGGGGAAGAGAAAGCACTTCCGTATGAAGAATGCAGCTGTATAATAGGATTCGCTGTAACGGAACTTCACCTGGTCAGGCTTTGTCTTTAAAAACCTATGTGCTTACACTTTTGTTAGCAGAGGGTTTGTAGGACTCTTTGCTGTTTAAGAGACAGTAAGCATCCAGCTAATGACTTTCTCACCAGTAAAAGTACCGCTCCCCCACTCCAGCTCACAGTTCTTATCTGTAAAAGGAAGGAGTGGACCTGGGGCCTGCCTGCTCCCTCTCTCCCTCCCTCCCATCACCCTACATGCATGGAGCTCCCAGTAGTTCAGGGTACAACTGGAGGCTCTGAGGGTATACAGAGATCAACAAAACCCGATTAAACCATTTCCCTACACGCAGTTCATTTGCAGTTTTGCAGGGAAACTACAACCCAAATCACTGTGCTGTAGCACAGGTTTCATCGCCTCTCACTGAAACGCTTTCAATGGCTTCCCAACCAGTTTCCCTGCCTTTGTTCATTGTGTTCCACCCCTTCCAGGGGACGTGTCTGAAGCGTGGATCCAAACAGGGCGCTGCTCTTCAGCCCTATCACAACAGGCACGTGCATGCTGTGTTTTCTTTACCTGTGATATACTCCCCTTATTCTCAGTGTCTCCCACACTCCTAGTCAACTGTCCTGGTCCACCGCCTTGCTTTTTCTGTGCCCACCCCCTTATCAGAATGAATGGCTCCCTCCCACTGTGCTAGCCCACACATACTTAGTTTTAGTATTTATCAGAGGATGGTCATTTACCCGTCTGTCTCCTCGAATAGCCTACAACACCCTATCAGGGAGGGACAGACCCTAATGATTTGGTTTCCTCAGAGCATGGCACGTAGCTGGTGCTGAAGCAATGGTTGTGAAGTTGTTGAATGTCAGAGGTGAGATGTGAGTTAAGAGGGGAACAATATCCAGAAAAATTGCTGGATATAAATATAAGGATAAAAACATTCTGCCCTTTGCTTTCCCAAGCCATAGCCATGCATTTGGAGGAATCCCAGCCACCAGGGACATGTTTTGTTTTTTAATTTCAGGCATAAGGAAACAAAGTCTTCAACATCAAACACTCATATAGCCACCATACTTGTCATTTTGCCATAATTGCTTCAGACATTTTTCTTTTTCTTTTTTAAAGACATATTACAGTTAATGCATACTCTGTACCCCAAACGGATCCATTCTCTTTTCTTATGAATTTGTATTTTTTGAATTGGTATTTTTTTAGACTGATGTACATTTTTACACTTTGACTACACAGGCATATATTTCTAAACAATGTTTTGTACTTTTTTCATATTTTGAAACATTAACTTGATAGAGATTCATACTATGTGTATGAAATCACAATTTGTTTTTCCCCTTAATGTGTTCTTGAGATTTACCCATGTTGGTATTTGAGATTGAATCGTGAGAATATGCTAATTTGTTTTGACTATTGTTTTTAAATTTTTTAATTAAAAAATTTTTTTTTATCTCAAAGAGGAAGGTAGAGGGAGAGAGAAATAGAAACAGTGCGGAAAGAGAATCATTGATGAGATATATCCTGCAAGCTCCATATTGGGGATGGAGCCTGCAACCCAGGCATATGCCCTGACCAGGAATCAAACTCATGACCGCCTGGTTCATAGGTCAACCACAACCACTAAGCCATGTCAGCTAGGCTCTTTTGACTGTTGAAAAGTATTCTATTTGGTGGATATTCCGCATTTTATTTGCTCATTTCCCTGTTGATAGACATTTAAACATCCTTGTGTGTGTCCCTTGTATACAGGTAAGAGAATTTGTCCTATAGATTTATAATTGACATTTCTGGATCTTAGGGAATCTTCATTTTCAAGTTCACTAGCTAGTAAAACACCTGGTCCACAAAGTGAAGGTACCAATTTCCTCTCATCAGTGCTGTTAATCCAGCATGCAGCTCTGTCATTCAGTCTATACTGTCAGACTTTAAGTCTTGCCAATCTAGCCAAAGTGGTGGAGCGTCGGTCTGCAGACTGAAAGGTCCCGGGTTCGATTCCGGTCAAGGGTATGTACATTGGTTGCGGGCACATCCCCAGAAGGGGGTGTGCAAGAGGCAGCTGATCAATGGCTCTCTCTCATCGATGTTTCTAACTCTATCTCTCTCCCTTCCTCTCTGTAAAAAATCAATAAAATATATTAAAAAAAATAAAAGTCTTGCCAATCTGATGGAGAGAAAACCATCTTCCATTGTGATTTTAATTTGCATTTCCCCAGTTACTAAGGAGGTGAAGCTTCTTAGGCATACTGGACAGTTGGGTGTCATTTATTTGTTGAATTTTGAATTCATACCCTTTGTTGAATTAAAGTCTGTTCAAATAGTCTTAGATGCATGTATTACAGTGGAAATAATTCCCTTACCTAATGCGCCTGCATGTGGTATTTGGTGGAAGAGCCACACTCAAGGGGCCAAAGAGCCGCAGGTGACTCTCGAGCCACGGTTTTCCAACTGACCACTGGTCTAGTCCGTTTTCCTTTTGTGTAGGACATGAGAATGAATCCCAGAGCATCATTCCCAAAGGAATCAACCCTCAATGAGAGAGTAAAGAGCATCTGAGGAAGCGATCAGTGGGTGTGAGCAGAGCCAAGCCAGCAGGAAGTGAAGGCAGGCTGTTAAACTGATTGCTAAAATTTGGCTAATCTGAGGATGATGAACAAACTCCCACTTCCTAATCCCACCAAGGCAGGCACTGCTAGTCCCCAAAACAGGTCCTCCAAGCCTGGGGTTCTCAGCTTCCTTCCCAACCTGTGGCATGCACAGTGAAACCAAACCAAACCTCTCTAATTCCAGCAGACAGGCATTTGCTGGGACACCATGACAGCCCAACATTGGTGGCCCCAAGGGACTCACAGGCCTGTGTGGGGCTCCGAACTTGCTGTCTTCCATAAATAGAAGTGCAGGCACATCAGGCATGTAACCTCCTGCCATTTTAGACATCGCTTCTCCCCCCCCCCCTCCCCCTCCGAGAAAAAGGGTCAGATCAGAGGCAAACCAATTAGCTGAGTAGACTGAATGGAGACATACTATGCTACAGGATCTGGTGGTGGCTTTTTGTTCCAGCCACCAAGCTTCTCTGTTTCTAAGTGTACAGAAGCCCTTGAAATCTGGTCCCTGAATGTCTGGCAGTGGAAGCTCTCTGGTTTCCTATATCTCTTTGGAAACAAATCATTATAATATAAAAAAATATATATATAAGAGAGGTTCAAGGATCTCTGCCTTGCCTTGCTCCCTTCTGGACCTTTGCATCTGGCACACAGTAGGCGCTTACCTAATGCAGGTTAGAGTCAGTTAATATCCATTAAGTATCTATCATGTGTTAGGCACTGATAAAAAAAATTCTTATTGAGATTTTGTCCTCACTGTAATGACATTATCATTTGCATTTTGAGATGAGAAACAAAGGTTCGGGGAGCTAGTGACTCATCCAATCAAGGTCACCCAGACAGTCACTGATCAGATGAGCAAAGGTCTATCTACCTGTGGCTGTGGAATGCAGGTCCAGTGCCAGTACCCACGCTGTCTGTTGTGGAATGGAGGAGGTAGGGAGGAAGGAAGGAAGAAAAGGAAGAGAGGAGAAAGAGGAGCAGGGAGAAGCAATGGAAGAAAGAGGCAAAAGGAGGAAGGTGAGAGTGAGGAGAGAAGACTGGTGGAGTTGAAGGCTCCAGGCCTCCTCTTCCCTTTTCCAGAGTCACATCTTGGTTCTGTGAGTTTGGAAATCCCATGACTACAGTCTTGCCAGAATGCAGTTGTTTGTCCCTTGGAGGAAGGAGAGAGGGAGGTCAGACTTTCACAGATGAGGATCCTCTGAAGGGGGAGGCACAGTCCGTTGAGGTCTGGCGGATGGAGAGGAGACTCCTGAGATAGCCCTGCCCTTTATAATGGGGACAGGAAAGCCATAGCAACCTTGTGACCTCTGTAGCCTGGGAGAGGGGCTCTGCTAAAGACCATAGGGTGCACCAGAGATGGTCAGATGAGCAGAATTTGGTTAAACATTTAAACAAATCTCCAGAATATAAAAATTATTTCTCTCCAGGGGTGGAACTCTGGAAATTTTTTTCTGTTCAAATAGACTTATATGCATGTATTACAGAGGAAATAATTCCTTTTTGCTTGATTTGCAGGATGTTCAAAGATCATTCCCACCTCTGGATGGATGGATGGATGGATGGATGGATGGATGGATGAATGGATGGATGGAATGGGTGTGCATGTGCAGAGGGCTTAGCTGTGGATCTGGGGAGGCCAGTGCAGGGAGGGGCTGGCACTTCTGTGAGCACAGATGCACAGGTGAGCTACCCATTACATGTCACATTGCTAGGGCATTACCTCAGCCAGGAAAGAACCACTCTGGACTGGGAACTTCACTTTCACCTCCCTCTTTCTGCTCTCAGCTCCCCAGCACTCCTCTCGTTGCTGATGGTGGCTGAAGGAGTTTCTGAGGCCATCTCTTCCTCCAGGCTCTCTGGGGCATGGGCTTAATTACAAATCAGTCCAGTATCCCCCTCAATAGGAAACAGGGCAAACAGGATGCTGATGCCAAAGCAAGCCAAAACCCGAGTCAGTGTGGGAGGCATCCACCAGCTTCCTGTCCTGACCCGCCTAGGCTACGCTGGGACAGGAGTAGCTGGAGCAAGGTTCTCAGGGGATTTGACTGGCTTTGGACCTGGTAGGGGCTCCTGGGCATGTGGGTGGGGCTCTGACAGGAAGAGTGACTGGCATTTGCCAAGATTACTTGTCCTCAGGTGGGTGGCAGCATCTTGCTTCTGGAGGGACTTTCTGTTTGAAACTTCCTGTTTGAAACAGGAAGTCATTTTAGATTCAGGAACAGGATCTGGCTTACAAGAGGAAAGATGGAAGAGTTAGCAATACCTTAGAATACTCAGCCAAATGGGGCCCAGGAGACTCCCTGTCCCCTGGGGGGCCTGTGAGAACTGGAGCAGAAGCTCACCACTCAGATTGTGCTGGGAAAAAGCAGGAGCTGAGAAGATAGGCAGGAACCCAGGAGATCTAAATTCTCCCTCTCCCACTGCACGGATGGGGTTCCCACCATGGTCAGACCTGGCTTCCCACTGCTAGGTCCTGGGCCTGGGCAGAGCTACACAGGATGGTGTAAGGAAGGCCTGACCTGCAGGTAGGCCTGCGGGGGTGAGCAGAGACTGACACTGGCACCATCACTGTATGCATAATGAAGTGGTAAACTCAACTTGAACCTGTTATTCATCTGACTTTATCCTCCACGGCAGCTGGTATTGACAAAGCACTTGACTGGAGTTGACTCTATTTGTTTACTTCTGAAATTAGACAATTGCATTTCCTCATTCCCACAGTGAAGAACCCTTAGGAAAATGAAAAAGGGGAATCTGAGTACCAGCTAATCCATACCAGGTGGGCCACTTCCTCCCCTGCTGGCCCTTGCAGGCAGTGATCACACTTTGCTCACTGCAGTCTTTCCCACTGAGCCCAGAGGCGCGGACAGGCCCAGCGGGGCCCTGCAGAGCCTCCTCTCCAATGGCTCGGCTTTTACCAATCCCTGTGTGATTACAAGAGCAGCCAGAGAGGACAGACCGGAAGCAGGGCTGCAGGGAAGGAAGGATCATGGGAAACAAAAGTGTGAGTCTCTGTTAGCCTTTGCCACAATGATGTGTGCTGCTGTGGTAGAGTTTATGTCCCAAAGATGGTCCCAGCAATTTCTCCCATCCTACATTCTCTTCTGAAATGTGATCTTGATGGTATCTTTCTTTACCCTCTTGAATTTGGGAGGAAATTGTGGCTATTTTGACAATAAAATGAGGAGACAGTGATGCCATACTGGAGAGCTAACATAGCCCTTCATTAGCCCTGTAGCTTCCTCTTCCTTCCTCTTGGAACCCAGAAGCTGTGTTGTGAGAAGCCATGACACACACAGAAAAGTCAACAGCCCCAGCTGAGCCTCCAAATGACAGCCAGCATCAAGCACCAGCCATCTGCACGAGCCATCTCAGGCACGTAGCCTCGTTGGACCTTCATGTGTTTGCAGCCCCAGTGGACATCTGACTGTAATCATATGAAAGACTACAAGTGGCAATTGCCCAGCTGAGACTAATCAATGCACAGAACCATGGGAGATCATAATACATTAGGATGTAATAAATTGTTATAGCTGAAACCAGCTTGGCTCAGTGGATAGAGCATTGGTCTGCGAACTGAAAGATCCCAGGTTTGATTCCGTTCAAGGGTATGTACATTGGTTGTAGGCACATCCCCGTCGATGTTTCTAGCTCTCTATCCCTCTCCCTTCCAGTCTGTAAAAAATCAATAAAATATATATTTTTAAAAAATTATTATAAGCCATTAATTTGGGGGTGATTGTTACTCAGCAATAACTAGCTGGAACAGAAATAGACTACCCCAGCTATCTATTGCTGGGTAATAACCACCATTTATTATTTCTCATGAGTCTAGTTGCTCATGTGTTTTTAATCAGCTGACAAGTTAGTGAGGGTCTGGCTGGTCTGGGGTGGCCTCAGCTGATTTCTTTGTATAACCTCTCATCCCCAACAGGCTTCCCCTGGCTGTTCTCATGGCAATAGCAGGGGTTTGACAGAGTAGAAGACACAGGCTTCTGAAGACCTAAGTCTGGAAATGGCACTCTATCACTTCCCCTAAGTATCATTCAAAGCAAATCTCAGGGCCAGCATGTATTCAAAGGGTAGGGAAATGGATTCTATCTCTTGGTGGGAGGAGCTACAAAGTCACATTACAGAGGGTGTGGATGCTGGGAGGGGCGGAGAAGTGTGGCTGTTTGTGCAACCAGTCTATCCCAATAACTAATGAGGATATTAGGAAACCACCTGGGACTTGGGAGATTTAAATTCCTCTTCTTGTTCTGGCCTTTAGTTAAATCTCCATTGCTCAGTGTAACTTTCCATTATTTCCACTTTCTAGCCTGTACACGGAGAAAGGAGAAAAGGGACCACACGGAGGAGCTTTTGACTGACCAGCCCACTGGAGTCTAGTGGGTTTAAATGGTGCCCTGTGAAGCCCTGCCTTTGTGGTGGCTTCTCCATGGCTCCCCGGAGGGGAGTGGTGTGTATAAGTGTGAGGTCCCCACCCTACCCAGGGCAGCTCTGCTCTCTCTTGTGATTTCCTTTGGAGAAATCTTATGCAGCTTTGAAAAAAATAAAAAATAAATAAAAAACAGAGTTAAGCTCCATTGAACTAGACCAACCTCTCCATTGTGTAGAAAAGTAAACAGTCTTTAGTGGAGTTGCGTGTCTACTCCAAGTTATTCAGCAAAGGAGCTCTTGGCTAGTATTAGAACATCAGTCTGCTGATCCATCATTCAATCCAAGGCTAGTTCTCCTACTTTACTTTCCCTTCTGTTCACTCTGTTCAACATGGGAGAGGATTGCTGTAGCCTGGTGGATAGGGGGGAAACTGAGGCAAGTAGAGGGACATGCTAACACTTTTTCAATTTTCTACTTCCTCTAATGAGGAGACAACTCATAATGCTTCAGCCCTGTGTCTCAATGATCCCCCACACACACCACACACACACACACACACAACACACACACACACACACACACACACACACACACACACCCTTACAAAACTTGATCCTCAGAACCACAGACAATTCAAGGCATGATGTTAGCTGAGCTGGCAGGTCAGCCCTAGGGTGGAGCAGGGTACATGAGGTAGAGTTGGCTCCTACAAGGGCAGATGGCACTCCATCAGGAAGGAAAACTCATTTCCAAGGAGAAGTGGCTGGTCTTCTTGCTTAGAGCCCTGTGATCTTCTTGTTCTCCTCCCAGTGTGTTAATCTCATTTCTTTCCAAGTTCTTTTTTTTTTTTTTTTTTTTTTTTTTTTTAGGACATGGGCTATTTATAACTCCTCCTAAGCCCTTTTCAGTCTGTTTCCTGTTCAAGTACTGCATTAGTCACCAGAAAGCATCTCAGCCATCTCTGAGTCCTGGCCTGATCTCAGCAACAGGGAAGAGGGATGCTGTTTAGATTCAGGGTGAGTCCCGGTGGGGAGGGGCCAGCAGAAGGCAGGAGGTTGGGCAGTGAGGCAGCGGGAGCATCTCATGTCCTCTGTCCTCTGGCATGAAGCCCTGCGACCTGATGGCTTCCTGGAGTTTACGTAGCCCTTGGAGACAGGCACCTCCATTTGGCTGCATATTTTTGCCATTACTTGGTGACCTATTTGCATGCAGCTCCTTGCGGAGAACTTCCTCCCAAGCCATATACGGTGATTTCATTGCACCACAAAGAGGCTTCTATTGGAAGTCAGTGATAGATGCTCCTTCTGACTTGTCCTCCTACCCGTCCCTACATCCCTCCCTTTTACCGCAGGCCACCTAGGCTGCTCAGGTTCCACCAGGAGTATTTGGTCCCAGGAATTTACCAGCTTCATCTGAAGGGAAGGCCCCTGCCATGAGCTGAGCTTCTTATCTGCAGGCCCAGGGAGCAATGACCTCTGAGGCCAACGGAGGGAAAGGAGACCTCAGGCAAGTGAGTGGGTAAAGGAGTCATTACCAAGCCCTCTATTCCCTTCACCTTTCTGTGCCTTTGTTCATGGAGTTCCCTTGCCTGAAATGCATGCCTTGGACTAGGGTGAATGTTGATGGACTGGGGCAAATGTATCCATTGCTGGAAATCTTCAGCAGTCCATCAACATCTCAGGGTGGATCCCTGTGGGGAGGGGGCAAGTAGGAGGCAGAACACTGGGCCCCTGTCCACCTTGACTGCTTTGAACAGCATCTATGAATCCCTAGTGAAGGACTTGAGAGCCAGGTTTCTCCTTGGCTGGGGACAAAGGAGGAAAGGTGGAGGGAAGTCTGAGCTTCTGTTTGCACTGCATGTCATCAGGTGGCCAGCATCCCGAGACTTAGATCTTTCCCACTGTAGCCTCATCACTCCCCACGCCTCAGACCCAGGGATTTGTGTGCCTCAGACAAAGCTCCTGAGGGCTTCAGAGACATCTCACTCTAGGATCATGGCCTGCTCAGGTAAAGGACCAACTAACACCAGCCGGTCCCTGAGCACCTGCTTTATGCCAGGCAACCTACCAAGTACTGTGGAGATGAATATTCCAAACACCCAGAAACTGTCTTGGTAAGAAGGTACCTGAACACAACCCTCCTATCTAGCTCAGAGAGCTGGCATTCACATTGGCATCCTGAGCAGAGGAGGAAGAGGAGGAGGGAACTGGCTGTGAGTCATACATGTGGGACGCCAGCCTGGGGCCACACTTATCAGAGCAAACCCTGAGCTGTGATGCACACTGGCAGCCTGGCCCAGCTATCTTTATTTCCATTCTGCTCCCATCCTAGGAAATTTATTAGACTTTCTCTCCACAGAACATGTTCAATTACATCCTTGGGAGTACAAGAGCGCAGAAAATGCAATCAGGGAGGGATGAGTCAAGCTGAGTCAAGGATAAGGTTGCTCCTGCCAGTGCTTAAGTCCTTGGGACTGACTTACAAGGGAAGGGTGATCCAGGAGCCAGCAGGGGCCTGAGGACCAAGCACGAACATCTTTCTTCTGGGACCATACGGTGAACTTGGAAGCAGAGAGCACTAGAGGGTGAGACCCTCATCCAAGCTCTTGTTAAAATGAGACCCCTCACTCTTCCATATTTTTAAATGATGAAAAGTCACACACATGCAGAGAAGCACATATAACATTATACCTTCTAAGAACTGACTATAAAGCAAACATCCATGTACTCAGCATTTATATCAAGAAATGAAATATTGCCGAAACCAGTTTTGCGCAGTGGTTAGAGCGTCGGTCTGCGGACTGAAAGTTCAATTCTGGTCAAGAGCATGTACATTGGTTGCGGGCACATCTCCGGTGGGGAATGTGCAGGAGGCAGCTGGTTGATGTATTTCTCTCATCAATGTTTCTAGCTCTCTGTCCCTCTCCCTTCCTCTCTGTAAAAAAATCAATAAAATACATTTTTTTTAAAAGAAATGAAATATTGTCCATACTCTGAATCCCATGCATGACCCTACCTAACCATACTCTGTCTCCTTTAGACATTTATAGTATCTACTTCCCTTCCTTTTAGTTTTGCCACCCAAGTTTGCTTTCCTCAAAGAAAACAGTTTTACTTTGTCTGCTTTAAGCTTTCTCTGAATAGTTTTGAGGGTTTTGTGTGTCTGGCTTTGTCTGTTCAGTTATGTTTATGTGATTCGTCTATGTTGCCCTGTGTAGCTGTAGTGTGTTCTTTTGTATAGCCGTATAGTATTCCACTGCATGGATGTGCCATGTTTATGAATGCATGCTTCTATTGATTAGCATTTGGGTTGGCTCCAGGTTTTGACTATTATGAGCAAAACTGCAATGAGCATTCTCCGTCTGTATGCATGTGTTTCTCCAGGGTTTATTCTTGGAAGTGGAATTGCTGGGTCATAGGATATACAAGTCTTCACCTTTACAAAATAGTAGCCAATGGCTTCCACGAGGTTGCACTGCCCCTTGCTCCCCCTCTCCCTGTTGCACAATGTGGGAAGGAGACTACAGGTTCAGACCTGCTGGCCCCACAGAAGTAGCCCAGGAGAAGAACATCTGTTGAGAAATCAATTCACGTGCACCTTTAGTTTTGCCCCAGTCTCACTGCCTCGTTCCCCGTAGTGAGACCAGGACTCCCCAACCTCGGGCTCATGTCTCTGTGGCTCCCAAACTAATCTAGTCAGGGCATGGTGGGCAATTGTCCTCTGAACGTTAGTTGACACCTGAAGGGTAGTGGGACCTGCCCATTGGACAAGAAGCCAGAAGAGATTATACAGGGCAGGGGCTTGGGCAGGGCTGGTGGCAGGACGGAACTGTCATGTCTGGGACCTGAGGCATGATGGTTCCTTCTGGAATCCTGGAGCCAGCAGGGAGGAACAGATCTGAAGATGCCCACTAAGCCCAGAGACTTGGGGCAGAACCAGGACTACCTTCAGCATAGCTGATTACTTATGAAACTATATATATAGCAAAAACAACTTGACTACTCTTAAACAAAAAGTGGAATTTATTGGCTTGTAACAAAATGAAAGGATAGGTCTGCCTTCAGAAGAAGCTTGATCCAGAAGCTCTAATGGACTATCTTGCCTCTGCTTTAGGAGAGTCAGTAGTTGCTGAGAAGTGGTAAGATGGTCGAGGAGACTGGATGAACGCAGGCGAAGGGATTAGCCAAAGAACATGTATGCATAACCCATGGACACAGATAACAGTGTGGTGATGGCCAGAGAGAACCAGGGGAGATGGTGATATCTGTAATAGTGTCAACAATAAAATTAAGTTATATATATATATATATATATATATATATATATATATATATATATAGAGAGAGAGAGAGAGAGAGAGAGAGAGAGAGAGAGAGAGAGAGAGAGAGAGTCCAGTGTGCAAATTCGTGCACAATGGTCTGGCCAGCTCCGGCCCCAATAGGGGCAGATTGGGGCTGTTCTGTCAGGAGGGGGAGATGGTGGGAGGTTGGCCAGCCTGCCCTGATTGGGACCTGATCAGGGCCTGGCCAGCTGGTGGAAGGGGCTGTGGGTGATTGGCCAGTAGGCCCTACCCCCAATTGTAGTTGGGGGACTGATTAGGGGTGGAGCCAGCCATGGGGAAGGGCTGTAGGCAGTGGGCCAACTGACCCCACTCCCAAATGGGATGGGGGTACTGATCAGGAAGCCAAGGGCCTGGGGGAGGGGCCATGGGTGGTTGGCTGGCCCTGCCCCAAATGGGGTTGGGAGCTGATGGGGTGGAGTGATGGGGGAGGGCTGCAAGAGGTTGGTGGGCAGGCCCCGCCCCCTATTGGGGTAGGGGAGGTGCAGTCAGCAGTAAGGGGCGGGCCTATCTTGGTGGGGTAGGCAGAGAGGGGCCAGACCGGCAGGGGGGAGGGGCTGTGAGGTTAGCTGGCCCGCCCATGATTTGCCAGTTTGCTGGCCACAGTGGGCATCATAGCAACGGGTCGTTATGGTCATTAGGGTCCCTGGCTTTATATATATATATATATATATATATATATATATATATATATATATATATATATATGGAGTGGTAAGGCGAAGGGCCATAGAAAAGAAAATTCTGGAACAGGAATGGAAATCAGTGGCCCTGGCAGAGGCCTGGTCTCAGCAGGATCTGTAACTGAGGACAACCCAGGAAGTGACCCCTGTGTCGGGATGCACTGGGAACCCCACAATGTCCCAGCACTTAGTAAACCACTTTCCTTCGTGTGTGGATTGGCAGACTTGCACATTACTAATAGACATGTTTGTATCCTCAGTTTCCTGAGAAAAATAATGGATTACTATTCTGAGCATCTGGAAGGGTGCTCTCAGAGAGGAAAGGAAAAAGATAAATGTTCTTACTAGACATGAACAATTTTGAATATATTTCTATAATTAGAAACTGGAAACTGGGATCTGATTTGAGATTCGGCACTATATCCAGGTAGATCAGGAAACTTAGGTTCCAACATACTGTCAGAATTTCTGGGATATTTGCATGGTGTATGAGACCAAAGGAACAGAATATTTGAACTCAGAGCTATCTGGAAAATTTTAGAGGTATAGCAACTACATTGCTTTTTAATAACTTTTATTTTTAATAAAGAAAAAAAAAGTAAAAACCAATTGGCCTAAAACTCCACTGATGAGATCACTTCTTTGGTATTTTTTCAATAAATAACACCCCCGCATATTATTCATTACAGAAAGGTATAAAGTGAAGGGGAAAAAAAATGCTAAATCCTCTTCCTTAGCACCCCCCACACGCCTCCTTTCTTCCCACAGGGACCCGCTAGGCAAACTTTCTTAGGCACATCCCACAAACTTACTTCCTCAGCAGCCAGATCCAGAGCAAAGGAGGATTAGGGAATGCTATCAGCTGCCCACCTCCATGAGGAGAAGCCCAAAGCTTTCCAGGTCCTCTGGCTTCCTCCCTCGCTGCCCTGGCTCCCAGGAGATACCTCAGCTACCTGGTGCCAGGAGCCTCCCCAATAGGCTGGCTACACTGAGCCTCCATTCCCCCACCCCCACCCTCACCATTCACCTAGGCGCTGAGCATGCTCCCTGCAGGGAATATTTACTGTGTGAGAATGCCCTGAAGGGAAAGAGTTTCCTCCTGGTTCCATGATTGTGACCTAGAACATCTCTCTTTTTTCCGTGGTGATTCATCCAGGGATCGTCAGAGGCATGCTGCTGGGGAAGATGCCCTCATTCTCCCCAAGCTTTGATAAGGGTTATACAACTCTGTGCTAACTTGTGCTTAGAAGCCTCCTCACTTTCCCCTTGCCACCTCTCCCCAAAACTCAGGGAAGAAGACTGAATTGTGCCTGGGGTTTACATCAGTATGAGATCCTTTCCCTTAAGCATTAAGTCATGTGTATCCACACACATGCCTTTGCAGAGCATTGGACCTGGAAAAAAGGTGCGAAGTTCTCAAAAATCTCTTGATTCATTCACTCTATAATCACGGAGAATTCATCCTATACTAGGCACTGGGTAGACCTCTGGTCCCGTTGTCTTAGCCTTAAAAGAGAGCCAGGTTTTCTTGAGGCTGAGAAAGGGGCAACTCGAGCATAAGGAACAGTGGACACTAAGGGTAAATGACTTCTTCTAATTTGATTCTAGAGTAAGTGAAGGCAAGAAGCCGGCTAGAAAGGTACATGTGGCTAAATAATGAAGGACCTTGAATCCTGAGATCATCCTTTTGGACTGTGTTTAAAGGCTGTGGGAACCCTTGAGGGTTTTGAGTAGGAGATCTGAATCATCCAGGGACCCAGCAGGAAGAGAAGGCACACTGAGGAGGATAATTTGAGGGGTGTTATATGAAGGAGCTATTCATGACGGCTTGAGAAGTGGGTAGTAAAATTATAACGTGTAATGTTACACCCGGAACAAGCACTACTGGGGCTGATGGGTAGGAGGGGTGAGGGAAAGGAGCAGTGGCTGTGAGTCATGCAAAGGTAACCTTGCAAGGAGTTGTGGCCTTTGGTTATGATGACTCCACAGAGAGCGTGAGGGGGCCAGCGAGTGAAGATTTCAATCTTGCTGTTTCCTCTTTTGAACTTCTGCCAATGCTCCGCATTAGCTAAACCCAACCAGAGACCAGAATCCAAGGGAGGCCATTGTCGGGGTCCACACAGGTCAGCCCCCAGGGCCAAGAGTGGGACAGAAATAGATTTGAAGGGGCAAACGGAGGATGTCCTCAAAGATGAGCAGTTCAACAAGAGCAGAGTGGAGGATGAATTAGAGGCAGAGGGATGGGGACAGAAAGAGGTCCGGACTTATATGGGTCACAGAGATTGGGGAAAAGCAGAAATCCAAGAGATATGGAGGAATTAGAATAGTCATGACCTGTTGACAGGGAGATGCCTAGGGTGGCTGTGTACGTGGGTAGATAGTAACACCATTGCCTAGAAGAGGACTCAAGCCCAAGGGCAAGGAGTTCTACTGGAGAAAAAAGAAATCCCTCTTCCACAGAGAATGACCACCCACATGGGCAGAAAGACCGAGGCCTCCTGTGCCCCGTTCTGGGTAGAATTAAAACCGCTCTGACATCCTTCTTCTTCCACTCCTGTATCCCTTTTCTCTACTACTTAGAGGCCCTCAAACACCCATTTTCATAGAAGCCTGACCTCCTCAAAGTATCCAGGCAGCAAATCCATTTCTGTCTCCTACATCTCCCCTTTCCACTAGTTAAAAAACTAGTCCTTCTAAAACAAGGGAAGATTATAATAAAAAAGTGCTCTCGCAGAGTTTGGGTGGAAAGGGCCCGGAACTGATGACCTTGCTGAGTTACAGTTTCAGCAAAGCTGGAGTGTGCCCAGTCCTTGTTTGTTCTGTTATGTGAGATGACATATTTCCCTGTGGTTTAATGCAGCAAGTCTTCTATGTGTGGATCGATCGTCACTTATGCTCAGCACTTCCCCTGGTCACCTCCCTTGTGGTACTTGGGCCTTCAGCCTCCTCCCATCCTCTTTTCTGCATCTCAGTACTGACTATACTGGACTGTTCGCAAAGATGGCTGCAATAATTCCTCCACCCCTACCCCAGCCTGCACACTTTGCAATGTGCCTATGCTGCTTCTCCCATCAAGATGTGGAATGCATTTCTCCTCCTGTGAATCCAGACTTGGCCGTGTGACCTGCATTGGCCAATGGGAATCAGCAAACCCTAGCAGTGCGACTCCAGAAGCTTCAGAAGCACTTGTGAAGTAGCACTTGCTTTTTGGGCTGCAGTTGGAACCCTGAGACCGTGGCAGAAATGGGCGTGAGCCAGCCTGCTACAAAAGCCACATGCAGGAGAACTGAGGTACAGCCAGCACTAACTGATGGGTGTGAGTAAAAGCCATCTTGGATCATTCAACCTTAGTGAACTGCCCATAACTACAGACACATGAATGGTCCCACAGAAGAGTCCCTGAGCAGAGCCCAGCCTGAATTGTTGACCCACAGAACCACAAGCCAATAAAATGGCTATTGTTTTAAGCTTCTAAATTTTGGGAGTGGTTTGTTACACAGCCATAGCTACCTGAAACACTGATTGGAAATCCCTAGTCTGGCACAATACTCTCAGGCTCATTCACATGCCAGGCACTATGGCTGTGGAAGCAACTGTGACAAAGAACTGACCTGGTCCCTGCTCTTTTAGAAGTACTTGTGACATTTCCACATGCCAGGCACTGTGCCAAAGGCTCTTTTAGATGCATTAACCCACATGAGAATAGTCTAGTTATCACCTCTACCTTCCTGCTAAAGAAACCAAATCTAAAAAAGGAAGGAAGGAAGGAAGGAAGGAAGGAAGGAAGGAAGGAAGGAAGGAAGGAAGGAAGGAAGGAAGGAAAGAAGCCGTACCTCAGGGAATGTAATGAAATCACCAAATGTTGCAGATTGTATTTTTCAAAGAAGGCTGCAAGAGTATCTGCTGTCTGGTAAATCTATTAGGACCTTACACTCCCCACCAAGTGGCAGAACCTAATTCCCCTCTTGGATCTTGGTGGGCTTATGATTGATTGCAAACGAACAGAATGCAGCAATGCAGAAGAAACACTGCCTGACTTCTGAGCTGAGCCACAAAAGAAACCAGAGGCTCTACTTTATGATCGGAGGCACTTGCCGTTGCAGCCCTCAGCTTCCACGTAAGGTCGTCATACTACCAGTGGGCGTTCCACCTGACAGCTCCACCTGAGGGCCCAGCCGACTACCAGCCCACATCAAACCCAAGGTGATTCCAGTCCTTAGCTGTTGACTCATCCCAGCCTTCGGATATTTCATCTCAACCGGAAGCCCCAGAAATCACAGATTAGAGATAAGTCATCTTTACTATGTCCTGTCCAGCCAACAAAATGCATGAGCATAATGCGATGGTTGTTCTGCACCACTAAGTGTGGGGGTGGTGGTAGTAATATGACACCTAAGATTACAGAACTGGATAATAGGAAGGGAAGTGAGGTCAGACTTTGAGCCCTGCAGTCTGACTGCTGAGCTTGAACTCCTAACCGCTAACCCTTCTACCATCCCCTTGGCGTGCCTTTCACTTCCATGCTCTTTAGCTCGTCCCCAGAACAGAGGCTGGGCTCCCCTGACACCACCACTCCCTCCCCATCTGCTGGAGTCAAAGGGTGAGAGGAAAAGAACAAGCTTGCTTCTTTTTCTGCTGCTTCTAAGCCACCATCTCCTAATGCTCCTTCTTTTTGGAAATTTGGTCCCTTCCCTTACCTTGGCTTCATGGCAATACTACCCCAACCTTTAGGAAACAGTCCATCTTCATTGATGATTTTAGTTCCTCTTTACAGGTTTGCTTTGCTCCCCCTCAAATTCCATGTGAAAATGTACCTCTTATGTCTACCTATTGTGGGTCAGGCACATAGTAGGGATACAAAATAGAATGAGCTCTGCATTCATTCCCTATGGCTCAGTGGCAAATTGCCACACACTTAGTGGCTTAAAGCAACACAAATTAATTACCTTACAGTCCTGGAGATTGGAAGCCTGAAATCGTTCACAGGGATAAAATCTAGATGTCTGCAGGGCTGAATTCCTTCTGGAGAGTCTGGGAGATAATCTATGCCCTTGCCTTTCCCAGCCTCTAGAAGCTGCCTGCATTTCTTGTTTCATGATCCCTCCCCCATTATCAAAGCCACCAGTGTAGCATCATCAAACCTCTCGGACTCTCCTGCTTCCTTCTACTTACAGGGACTTTTGTGATTACATTGGGCCCATCTAGGTTATCCAGGAAAATTACCCCAACTCAAGGGTCTCAATCACATCCAAAAAGTCCTTTTAGCATGTAAGGTGATGTAATCACAGGTCCTGAAGATTAAGGTGTGTATCTCTGGGAGGCCATCATTCTGCCTACCACAAGCTCTTTGGAAAAGCTCACATATGGGTGAGGTTATTTATTTGTAGCAGAAACTCCTACTCCTTGCCCATATTCATCGTCTCTTCTTACTAGACACACGCTTATTGTCCTTGCATTCAGGTGTGACAACCATGCAACTGAGTTCTGGCCAATGAGGTGTAAGGAGAAGTGATGGGCACCATGTGCAGGCCTGCCCCAAACAAACCACTTAGGCCAGGAAGCTCAGTTGGTTAGAGCGTCATCCTGATATGCCAAGGTTGCAAGTTCTATTCCTGGTCAGGGCACATATAAGAATCAACCAATGAATATATAAATAAATGGAACCAATCTCTCTCTCTCTCTCTCTCTCTCTCTCTCTCTCTCTCTCAATCAATCAATCAACTTTTTAAAAACCTGATTACAGACCCCAACTACAAGACTCCTCCTCCAGGCCCCTCCCTTTCCTATCCATGTGCTAAGTGAAAAAAACTCCAGGATCCAGAGGGGAAATAAGTAGAGCCACAAGGGAAATAAGCCAGGGCCGCTGAATGGCAGTGGAAATAGTCCCCTGCTACCTCACATTGCATTTTGACATAAATTAAGACATTGACATTTGCAGATTCTAACAATACAACAGTTAGCCGACCCTGACGATCTACACCTATGGAAATGTACTTTAAAAGAATTTGTAAATGTGTATTTCATAAGTTTTACATGGCATTCAATTGTATAAGTCAATATAAAATTTACTTACACTAATGAGTTAGTCTGTGGTGCAGGCTCCATGTGAATGAGAAGGTTACTTGATACACACACACACACACACACACACACACACACAGAGAGAGAGAGAGGAGAGAGAGAGAGAGAGAGAGAGGAGAGGGAAAGAGAGGAGAGAAAGAGAGAGAGAGAGAGAGAGAGAGAGAGAGAACGAACAAAATCAGGGATTATGCTACTCAGTTGCAGGCAACCCTCTTTATCTGCCTTATTTCTGTGTTTTGTCTAGACCACCTGCACAATATTACAGAATTCTGGTGAACACAAATTAGTAACTGCAAATGGTAACAAGTATATTTTAACCTCCAGAAACTCAATAAACAGAAATCCCCAGAAAGTCTTGGCTCCGAAGTCAACAAAGAAACTAGTTAACTGGGTAACACAAATTAATGTTGTAAAGAGCATCTACACAGATTTTTTAATACATTACTTACTTTCAGTAGGATTAAAGACAATTTACCCCCAAACTTGCAGGACAAATGAAACCAAAACCAGGCAAACAAGAACAACAAAACATGAGCTCAGTGGTCAAGCAGCTGGAGTTAGGAATGTCATGGTCCAAGAAGCAAGGAAATGTGTGCATGTGAGCATGTGTGTGTGTGTGTGTGTGTGTGTGTGTGTGTGTGTGTGTGCATGGTGGCAAGGGCAGGGGCAGGGGTGGTCAGAAAGATCCTGTGTCCTTGGAACATGTAACCTATTCTCCAAAATGGTCCTTTCCAGGCACATGACTGGTCCCACATCTAGAAGACCAGGTGCCTGTGCCGAAACCGGTTTGGCTCAATGGATAGAGCGTTGGCTTGGGGACCGAAGGGTCCTGGGCTTGATTCCGGCCAAGGGCATGTACCTTGGTTGCAGGCATATCCCCAGTAGGGGGGGTGCAAGAGGCAGCTGATCGATGACTCTGTCTCATTGATGTTTCTAACTCTCTATCTCTCTCCCTTCCTCTCTGTAAAAAATCAATAAAATGTATTAAAAAAAAATAAAAGAAGAAGAAGAAGAAGAAGAAGAAGAAGAAGAAGAAGAAGACGATGACGACGACCATGTGCCTGGCTACAGAGAGAGATTTATCAGTGAGCAGAGCCTGCATCGCAGCCATGGTACACCCAGACACTATGAGGCCCAGGGAACCTGGATCCCCAACACAGTGGCTTCCAGGCCTGCTCAGTATCTCACTTGTGATATATTATGGGAGATTGGGCTGTGGCCTCTTCAGGATGGGTGGAAGGTGAGTCCTGAGGAACCCCCTGTTCTCTCTGGCATCAAAAGTAGTAGAAGGTTCTGAGAACCCAGTCAACAAACAGGCCAGGCAAGGCTGGGAAGCGGCCCCCTGTGGAGCCAGGGCTGCCTAGAAGGCAGCTTCTCCCAGACTGGCCTGGGCCGCCCTCCCAGCAGGGCCCCTCTGGGGGGAGAAGGACACCTTCATGGCCACGCACACATCCTGGCTAGCTTTATGCTCTGCCCTTTTCACAGAGTTCAGATACATTTCCTCTCCAGTTTAGAGAGGGGGGTTGGGTCTTAGCAATATTGGAAAGAGAGCCTCAGGAGCTCACGGCCATGGCCTTTCGTGGCAGAGCTGGCATTCCCGTGTGGCACTGCCAGAGCCACAGCCCATGAGCTCAAACACCTGCTGAGAAGGCTCCATGGCACCGGCAGGCCGTTCACAACTGCCCGCCTGTTTCCTCGGGGCTCAGCTCTGACGGAAATAGACCCGGGGAGGGAGGCTCTTGCCCCCAGTGGCACAGTTGGAGCTATAAATGTGACCCGGGGGTGAGAAGGAGCTACAAAGCCAGGGTACACGGCGTGCGCTTTCCGCAGGCACCAGGGCGGCGGCGGGCACAAGGTGCTCCCATCCTCACGGCCTTCGGGGCCTCAGATTTCACAGGCTGTGACACAGGCCTTCCCGGAACGGCCCCAGGGCCCTCAGGACACCCTGAGTCACTCACCATTCACACCATGGGGGCTGCCGTGAGCTTCCCAGGGCCATCGCTGTGCAGCTGCCCAGGGTGGACGTGGGGAAACTCAGACACCAGTGAGAGCTGCCGAGCTGGGGGGCCTGTGGCAGCGAACAGTTCCCAGTAAAAGTCTGCCTTTATTTCTGTGCAGGCGCTGCCGTGATGGCCCCAATGAGCCGTGGGCAGATGGCAGTGAGAGTTCTGGGTGTCCGGCGGTGATTGGTGGCAGAGAGCAACTCTCATCCACTCCCCAGATCCCGTGGTTCGCCTGCCAGACGAGGCACCTCCATACTCACCTGCCCCTGCACAGAATGGGGCTCCTCTCCCCTGGGCAGCAGATGCTGGGTCCATATGTCCCCAGGCAGCCAGCATTGCACGTGTTTGTTTGTTGTGTGTGTGTGTGTGTGTGATGCTGTGTGATACCATGGCACCTTTTCTTCCTAAGTGACACTGACAGTTCCTTGAGTCCCAGCAGCCCCACCAGAGTTTCACGACTGAAAAAAAAAACAACAAAAAAAAAAACACACACACACACAACAAACCATTTTTTTTAAAAAAATAAAGTTGTCACCCAAGTCCCTTTCCCCTCGCCTCTTCCCTATAAAATATGTCAAGCCAGGGTGATTTTTAGAATAATCCTGAGGTGCATAGACTTCACTGAGAAATGATGTGGGGGCACTTTAGACTGGTAAGAATGGGGGCTTTTATACAAAGCACTAATTTTGAGACTTTGTTCTTTTTAAACTTTTGAAAACTGAATAGCATTTATACATAACTGCTTTCTCCTAGGCATTTATTTTTTTTATTAGTGTTTTATTCAGAATTTCCACAAATTCCTTAGAGAAGAGGGAAGGATTGCGGGGAGGAACCAGCACAGGGCCTGGCTGCAGTGAACCCAGAAAATGTGTTACCTGAGTGAGTGAATGGATGGATGAAAGTACCATCCCTTCTCGTCACCTGCAAAATAGAATCCAGGCCCATCTTAGGGATTGGGGCTACCCGGGGCCCAGGCCAGAGCAGTGGCTGATGTGAGCCAGAGATCCCAAGGCAGCCGGCAGCCCTTGCCCACCTGGGCTCTGCTGGTTTATCAAGCCCCTGCATGTGGTTCCCCAGGGGACTCCTCAGGCATTCCACCAAGGAGGCAGAGCGTAGGGTTATGCAAAAATAAATAAATAAAAAGATTAAGGGAGAGCGCATGCCAGGGGTCTCCTTTGGATGGGCCGGAACCGGGAATATCAGGCAGAAGCAGAATGGCTTCTTAGCGAGAGAGGTGTGAAGGGAGCATCCGGTAGGGGCCTCTGAAGTCCCTTCCTCTCTGAGTCTACGGTCTCACACGACACCCCTCGCCAATTCGCTCACTAACGACTAGCAGGTGACTCCTCCCCAGATGGTGGGTATGGCTAAGACACCTTGAACCAACCCCCCGTGGGTGCATGGCTGGGGTGGGGGTCCCAGGCATAGTGGGATGGTGGCTTCCTCTGCCTCCCACCTGCCACCGCCTTGGGTCCTGTCTGCCTCACGGGCCTGATTATATAACTCCAAGGCCTGGGTGTAGAGCCCAGTGCGGCATGGAGCTTGTAAATCTCCTCTCACATCATGAAATGCCAGCAATTTCACAGCCACGGATTCCTGTTCTCATAAAGTCCCTGCCAGCGGCCTTGCCTCTAAAAGTGTCCTCTGACTGATGGATGGATGTCAGCGCTGCTGCTCCGGAGCCAAACCCGGGGCCAGCAGCCTCCACCACCTGCTTGACTCCTCCAAAGCCCCCAGAACTGGAGGCAGTGACTGCCAGGCCCGGTGGCTGGGGCTCTGCCGGCAACGTGACTCTCGAACACGTCTCCCGTTGGAGTAGGGGGACAGACATGGCAGCCGCACACTGGAACCTGAAGGCCTGTTTGTGTTTGAGAGCGAGGGGGAAACACACGCTTAGGAACAGGCACAGCTGTAATCCACGTGAGGAAGTGTCCACTTACGTTAATATTTGCCAGTGACGCTGCGCTCTGCCTCCCGTTAGAATGACCCGCGGAGTACTTAGAGGACTTACAGAGAGACGTAGTTCCCACCCACGGAGCTTCTGACCCAGTAGGATCTAGGATCTAGAAAGGGGCCCTGCATCTGAGTGTTCCACAGGTAAAGATCCACTACCTAGCTCAGAGGCAAAACGGAAAATCAGCAAGGACAGCGTGGCAACCTTCTATGCTGGCCCCCTGGGATCCCCACCTTGTGTAACCCCCTCCCCTTGAGAGAAGCTGAGCCTCATGACTCGCCTCTGTGACTACAACAGGGCAGAAATGATGGCATGTCACTGCCAAGACTAGTTACCAAAAGACGGTGGCTTCTGGGCACCCTCTCTCCTCCCGCTCTCAGGGAAGCTAGCTGCCATGTTACAAGTTGCCCCATGGAGAGATCCGAGTAACAAGAAATTGATGTCCCCAAACGACAGCCAGCAAGAACCCGAGGCTGCCAAAGGCCGCAGGGTGAGCCTAAAGGGCGCCCTCTCCCCGTGGAGCACTGAAGTGACTGCTGCCCCTCTGTCTGATCTCTTGGTCACAGCCGGGTGGGTGGTCCTGAGACCAGGAACCCCGAAAACTGCTCCCAGATTCCTGACCCACAGAACTTTGAGATAAGTGTCTGTTGTTTAAGCCAATGTGTTTTTCAGACAATTTGTTAGGCAGGCATAAATGATCAATACAGACATCAGTAACAAAGCATTAGTAGTGGCTTATCTCTGGGTAGTGGGGTTATGAGTGATCTGTGTTTTCTTCCTTTTGCTCATCTGTATTTTCTAATCCTACATAATAAAAGGGTAATATGCAAGTTGACCAAACGGCAAAACAACCGGTCACTATGATGCGTACTGACCACCAGGGGGCAGACACTCAATGCAGGTGCTGCCCCCTGGTGGTCAGTGAGATCCCACAGGGAGAGCACGGCTTAGCCACAAGTCGGGCTCACGGCTGGTCAGCTCAGTGGCAGTGGTGGGAGCCTCTCCTGCCTCCTCAGCAGCACTAAGGGTGTCCGACTGTGGCTCATGGGGAGTGGGCCTAAACCATGAGTCAGACATCTCCTGAGGGCTCCTGGACTGGTAAAGGGCACAGGCCAGGCTGAGGGACCACCTCCCCCAACACCAGAGGGCACGAATGTCGTGCACCAGGCCTCTAGTTGTTTTATATTACCATGGATTATTTTCAAAATGAGAAAACAAATAAATACCATTTCCAAATTATTTCAAAACAACTTTTAGAGGAAAACAAAGAAGAAAGTAATTATGACCTTATGTTAGGCAGAGCTTTCTTAAACAACTCACCAAAAAGCGTGATTCAAAAAAGATAAACAAGACATTATCAAAATTAAAAACTTTTGCTCTTCAACAAACATTAAATATTGGTGAGGAAGTTAAAAAAAAAAGAAACAAAAACGTGTAACCTTCATACATTGCTGGTGCAAATGTAAAATGGTACAGCCACTTTGGAAAACAGTTTGGCAGTTTCTTAAAAATTAAATATAAATTTACCATATGACCTACTCCTAGAGAAATGAAAAGATGTCCACACAAAGATCTATAGGCAAATACTCATAGCAGCATTGTTCTTAATAGGCAAAATCTGAAAACAATCCAAATTTCCATGCACAGATAAATGGATAAACAAAATGTAGTATGTCCATAAAATAAGCTATTACTCAGCCATAAAAAGGAACAAAGTCTGATTCGTGCTACATCACTGGACCACAAAAACAGTGCAATAGTTGAAAGAAGCCACAAAGAAAAGAGTACATCCTATATAATAAAACTCTAATATGCAAATGGACCAAACGGCAGAACAACTGGTTGCTATGATGCCCACTGACCAGCAGGGGGAGCACTGCTCAGCTAACAGCCTGGCTCATGGCTGGTGAGCGCAGCAGTGGTGGCAGAGCCTCTCCAGCCTCCGAAGCAGTACTAAGACCCCTTGGGGGATGTCTGCCTGCTGGCTTAGGGCTGCTCTCCATGAGAGGTTCCAGACTGCAAGAGGGTGCAAGCTAGGCTGAGGGACCCCCGCCCAGTTCATGAATGTCGTGCACCAGGTCTATAGTAGCATATAATTCTGCTTATACCAAGTGTCCAGAAAAGGCAAATTTGTGGAGACAGAAAGAAGGTCAGAAGTGTCTGGGGCTGGAGTGGGAATAAGTCTGACAAAATTTAAACAAGAGGAAAAGTTTTGGGGAGACAAAGATGTTCTAAAACTGTGCATAGGGATGGTTGCATGACCATATAAGCTTATTTTTAAAATCACTGAATTATATACTTACAATGGGCAAATTTTATGTTATGTAAATTATACCTCAATAAAGCTATAAAAAGTTATATTCATAACCTTGGACTCTAATTTCATGCGAGGGGCATAATCAGAAATGTACACAGACTTACATCAAGTATGCTCATAATAGTGTGGTGTGTTTTTTTTTTAAGTTAATGAGTAAATAAAAATAGAAAAAAACATGAATGCTTAGTAATACATAACAAATGATTACTAAGTGGTGATCCACTTGATAGAATAGTATGCAGCCATTAAAAATGGCATTTACAAAGAAGTTTTAATAACCTGGTGGAATGCCTAGGATAGAGTACAAAGTTGCTTTTGTGGACAGGTTTCCCCAAGACTAAAAAGAGTCTAGATATATTCATTTTTAAACCTAGTCCAATTTGTTCTGTGAATGTATGTGTCTATATATTATGACATAAGCAGATATATATATATATATATATATATATATATATATATATATATAGTTGTTTTTCTAATGTACTCCTATAAATAGTAAATTGCTGGTGGTTTTATAAGTAATTCTGTTTTCTTCTTTGTCCTTCATTACCTTTTCTAATGCTCCACACACACACACCCCCTCACACCCCCTGCAAAAAAAGCATGCATCCATTTTAAAATCTGGTGGGAAAATGTTTACAGAAAGGAAAGCAATGGCAGGTCCCTCCTATCCCGGTCAGAAGAGAGGCTGTGGTTTCTTTAGTGAGGTGTACAGCCCTGGACTCCCCTCAGGGCTTTCTCTGTCCATTGGAGCCTGTTCTGGCTGCAGGTGCAGGACAGACAGGAAGTGCTGGGAAGCCACGCCCCCAGGGGCAGCCACAGCCAATGAGGGGTGGGAAGTGGTGGATAAACCCCCCAGCTCCCTGGCCCTCAGGAGAGAACTGTTCTACACCATTTCCCAGAGTCCCCGGTGAAGTTAGGCTCCAGTTGCCTACAACGGTAACTTACTGGAAAATCACCCTTTTCAGCTTTCTTTCCTTCCCTCTCTCATTCCCCTCTTTCCCCAGCAGCATTTCCTGGGATCACCTTACAAATGAACTGCATGCATTCAACTTTTTTTGACTCAGGAATTAATTTGGGGGCAACCCAAACTAAAACACGTGTTATTAAAGATTGTGTCTAAAAGATTAGGCACATACAAACACACAACAGGAGCACATTCATGGCCAATAGCACATAACTCTGAGCTCCACTCTCTTCCACCCCCCAAACCCACCCTTACACACACACACACACACACACACACACACACACACACAGGTGAGTCAACTATGCCAGGTTCGAAGCCCCAGGGGCTTGGGAATCAGGCATTAAAGGACACCAGGAGGCAGGATCAAAAAGGGCGGCAGGAGTACAGACGGGACATCACAGGTGTGTGTGCAGTCTGCGCACAGGCCAGAATGTCAGTGTGAACTTCAGCTAAAATGGCTCTCTGGGACTTACCTGGAGACTTTCCCAGAGTCTCGGGTCCACCAACATGCTCTCACACAAACTGGTGTGCATTTACCATGTGGATGATGCCCCTTCGATGTGCCTTTGGGAAGAGCACAACCTGAATTCCTGAACATGAGCTGCAAGACATCATTCATTCAAGTCTATGAGCTGCATTCAGGAATGCAGCTCATAGATTTGAATGAATGATGCATTGCTCCTGTGGCATGTTTGTATGTGCCTAACCCAAAGCCCAGATCAGCTCATAGACTACCTGGTGGTGGGCTTCGGCTCCGCAGACCTTGCCCCACTCAGTGTACGCTGGAGGATGGAACAGAGACTTCCCTGACTTGAGTTGGGAGGGGCTGGGGAGGCAGAATCCAACTGAGGCCTCAGCCATCAGGTAGTTCTCCCCGCTCAGGCCTGCCAATTAAAGTCCTTGCAGATGAAAGAGAATGGCTTTGTAATCAGCCAGGAAGATGAAAGCCAGGCCCAAGTGGTGCTTTATGGCCTCCCAATATAATAAGTGGTGCTCCTTATTATGCTCAATCAAGAGCTTGTAATTATAGAAACCCAGGGAGATTCTCCCAGAGGCGGCACCTGGCCTTGGCTTTCACTCCTGACTGTCCCTGACAGATCACATGTTCCCATCCCCCCCCACCTCCCCGCCACCAGCAGGCATCTGGAGAGCATGCTCCTTGTCCCAGTCTTCCGGCAGCAGGCCCCACCCAATCCTGGGCCAGATTCTGCATACCTGCCCCTCCCCAGCCCGGGAGCCAGGAGCCTCAGCTGTGCATCAGGCCAGAGTCTGGGAGCATTGGGAAAGAGCAAGAGAAATGGGGGTGCCCATGGCTCAGGGTCCAGCAGACCGACAAGCTCCAGTCAGACTGTCCTGCTCCCTGTTTGATGCTACTACCTCTGTGCTCAAGACCCCATGGGAAGGGAGGACACACCCATCCCACACACCACTATTTCATCTATTTCCTTATTTCCTCTCTCCCCCTATAAGAACAAGAGCTCCATGAGGAAGAGCTGCCATTAGTATTTTCTTGCAGCTACAACACGCTCCCGCAAACTTAGTGGCTTGAAACAACACACATGTATTCTCTTACGGCACTGAAGGTCAAAAGTTTCCCTGAGCCAAAGTCAAAGGCAGGGCTGCATTCCTTCTGGAGGCTCCAGGGGAGATTCCTGTTTCCTTGCGTTTTCTGGCTTCTACAGGCCGACCACATTCCTTGACTCGCGGCTCCCTACCATTTCCAAAGCCGGCATCACTCAGACCTCTGCTTCCCCATCACCTGTCCTCTCTGACTGCTCTCCTGCCGCCCTCCTCGGCTGAGAGGGATGCTCCTGATTCTGTGAAGCCACCAGGTCATCCAAGATAATCTCCCTGCCTTCTGGCCAGCTGATTAACAACCTCAATTCTCCCTTTGCCAAGTAACGTAACATATTTACTGGGTATGCAGATTAGGTCATGGGCATCTTTGGTGTTGGCAGTAGGGGTCCATCATTCTACCTATTTTATCTCGTTCACTGCTGTATTTCCAGTGTCTGGCACTTAGTAGGCCTTCAAGAAATACTTGTTGAATAAATAAGGTAATGAATACACCAATAAATCATTAAGAATATTTAATATTACAGTAAACAGTAATCGTGCTTATTCAGTGCCAGGCACTGTTCAAAGTGTTTTATATATTATTAATTCATTTAACCCCATCCATTCTGTGAGTTTCATTTTGTAATTATCCACATGCTACCACCGTTAAAGGCTACACAGTAAAGCTGGGATCTGATCTCAGATTTATTGAGCTCGTATTGTGTCTCCTGCCCTGGCCGGGTACGTTACATTTCTGATCTCATTTCATCCTCATGAGAGGCCGGGAGGAAGGTGGTCCGAATGCAAATGCTGATCTCAGGTACGGAATTAAGTCGTGAGTTTAGCTGAGGGATTCTGATGCATCCTGCGGCTTGGTGGCTGGGGCAACGGACTGCATATTGCTTCTTGAATTTCTTTCAATGCCAATCGAACCAGAACTCAGTGCTCCCCAAGGAGTCCATGGGTGCTCATGTTCCCACCAGGAGGCAGGCTCCTGTCAGGAACCTGGCCATCTGGTTCTGCTCCTTTTCTGTACAACTAGTGCCCAGGGCCCCAGCAGGCCTGTGGCAGACCTTGACCTTCACCTACAGCTGGGTGGGGCAGCTCTGCCTTCTGAAAGCCCATCCTCCTCCAGGGGACAGGAACCTACTTCAGACCTCACCCAGAGCTGAAGTTGCATTACTCATGTCCTCAATGACAACTCTGGGGCCATGGTAACGGCCCCATGCATGCCTTGCATGTGCTGGTTGTGCTTGCTCTCCGCATGCTGGTCCCTGTCACTGTTCCTGTGACAGACTGTCCTTCCTCAGCCCCTCCCCAGCAGCCTGATTCCCCTGCCAGCCTGCTCTTCAAGGCCTGCAGGCAGCTCCCAAGCCTGGGCCTTGGCGTCCCTCCTGCTCTGCAGGGAAAGTGCTGCTCAGGCAGGGAGAAGGCACTGTCCCTTCGCGCTTGCATTTTAACCTTTAGGATCAAAGCCAAGAAGAGTGAAACTTGCCTGTACCTGCCAGCACAGTGGGGCATCACACTGTTCCTGCCCGCACATATTTCTAGGTCAGGGTCAGGTCAGGGAAATCCAATACCACATGTCCCAGCTTTTTATTTGAAAACAGGGATGTTGCTTTCCAAAATAAATAGTGTTTACAAGTAAAGCCTGGAGAAGCTTCTAGCAGAAACCCACTCAGGGCCCAGGCAGGACAGGCACCTCCTGGTTTGGTTGCTGTAAACCCAACCCCAGCCCCAGCTCCAGCCCTAGGATAGGCTGGGTTAGGGGAGAGCATGTGCGTGTTAATGTGTGCATGCATGTGCATGTTTCCTTAAGGGTCTCTAGGTATGATTAGCTTTTATATGTAAATTGGGGAAGGTTACACATGTGTACTCCTATGTATCTGTGGGTACACAGGCATGGACCCTGGGGAGGAGGGGTTCTGCCTGATGATTTTGCAGACCCAGTCCTCTCTGTAGATACCTTCTTCCTCTCCTCACTGCTGCCTCCAGTGTCAGCCCTCGTCCTGAGTCAGGTGCTGGGGTTCAGATTTTTAAGTGCTGTAAATGCATCTCCTCCATCCTGTTTCCTCTCAGTGCCCACCCACTGCCCAGTCCCATTAGACAGGAACTTGTTGTACAGACCAACTGAGGATCACTTCGGGTTACCATGTTGGGGTCCAGCAATTTGAGCTCATGTCTTTTTATTGATTTTTTTACAGAGAGGAAGGGAGAAACATCGATGAGAGAAAAATACCAATCAGCTGCCTCCTACACACCCCCTACTGGGGATGTGCCCACAACCAAGGTACATGCTCTTGACTGGAATCAAACCTGGGACCCTTCAGTCTGCAGGCTGACACTCTATCACTGAGCCAAATCAGTTAGGGCTGAGCTCATGTCTCGCTAAGGCTACCTTGACTCCAGGATCAATACTCAAGGCTCCCCGCCCCCATGCCTGGGAACCACCTGCGTCATCAAACTCAAGCCCCTCGGCCTGCCTTCTGAGAGCTGAGCGATTTTCTTAGCAAACCCTCCTGGTTTCTCCAGGACAACCTCAGCCGGGCTGCCCCTCGAGGTGCATTGGCCAGGCCGCTCCCTCCCTCACCGGCCTCTGAGCCTGCCTTTGCTCCCGCTACTCCCCTGCACAGCGCCATTCTCCCCGGCCTCTTCCCTGCCATCGCTCTGCCACCCCACACCCCATGCTGCCTTTCAGACCAGTTCTGTTCTCACCCCCCCCCCCTATCCCCATGAGGCGTTCTCAGATAAACCTCCCACCCCACAACAACGCCTTATCTGCCTTGAGCTGAGCCCCCGCATTCGCTCTCGCTTGCTGGATGACAAACTGCCCTGGGCATTACCTAACAACTGTTTTCAGGTTGCTTCACAGCACTTATCTCGCCCTCCCACCTAGATTGCAATCTCCTTCTATGGAAGAGTCCAGTCCTGTGCTCTCTTTGAATAGGCTGTGGAACCCGAGCCAGGGTGGAGAGTACAAACCAGAGATAAGGGCCTGTGGGTGAGTCGATGCAGGAAGCCAAAGCAGGGCTGGGGGTGGTCAGGCAGCAAATTGCCCGCCAGGCACCGAGGGTGGTGACTCATCCGCTCTAACTCATTAACCCTCGCAGGAACTGTGGGAGCTGAGTAATACTCCCATTTCATAGAGGAGAAAATGGAGGCAGAGAGAGGCTAAGGGACTTCTCCCGGGCCCCAGAGCTAGTAAATGGCAAGGTTTCATCCTTGACCTGTCAACTATACTTCTTTTCTTCTCCTTCTTCTTCTTCTTCTTCTTCTTCTTCTTCTTCTTCTTCTTCTTTTTTAATAATTTCATTTTCTTTTTTAAATTTTATTGATTTTTTACAGAGAAGAAGAGAGAGGGATAGAGAGTTAGAAACATCGATGAGAGAGAATCAACTGCCTCTTGCACAACCCCTACTGGGGATGTGCCCGCAACCAAGGTACATGCCCTTGACCGGAATCGAACCCGGGACCTTTCAGTCAGCAGGCCGACGCCCTATCCACTGACCCAAACCGGTTTTGGCAACTGTACTTCTTTATTACCTTGCCACAGCCATATCAGTGGAAGATGGTGTGCACATGTGTCAAACACAAGGCCCGCGGGCCAAATCTGTCCCTCCAGGCCTTGCAATGTGGCCCACACGGCGCTGTCATCACTGCACTCTGCTGCGTTTCCATCACAATGACAGTTTATGACTGTTCAGTAAACCATTCAGCCTGCGATTTAGGCTGGATTTTAGATTTTGGCCCCTTCTCTGATTGAGTTCGACACCCCTATGCTAGAGGGTCAGAACTTCTGGAAATTCTAAAGCACAGCCTGTCCAGCAGAAGTCCAGGTCAGCACTAGGTCAGAGCTGCTCCACAGAACTTCCTGCAATGATGGGAATGATCATTACTGGGCCGTCCCATATGGTCACCACCAGCCGCATGCGGCCAGTGGACACCGTAGCCACCTGAAATGTGGCCAGTGGGACGCATGGCCTGGACTTTCTACTTTATTCTCGCTAATTTAAATGTAAACGGCCAACTCTGATTAGTGGCTACCATATCAGACAATACAGCCCTAGGTAAGGGCTTCCCAACCATGTCCATTCTGAGCAAACACAGAAAAAAATAATATACAACGAAGGAGGCTGCTTGTTCGTCCGGGCACCTGGCCCAAGGAGTCCTGCCTTTCTGGCCCCACTCAGACTCCCCAGGGGTCCATCTATAATAATCACAGAGTAATATGCTAATTAGGCCGGATGTCCTTCCGGATGACCTTCTGGATGACCTTTTGGATGAAGCCAGGGCTGCGAGAGAAGCTAGTTCCAGCAGCCAGGGGAAGGAAGGCCTACTCTTGCATGAATTTTATGCATCGGGCCTCTAGTATTATAAGCTTATAATCCATTCCAAGCACACCAGTACTTAGAAATGGCCAAGTTCCCTGCCAGCTCTAGCCCCTAAGTTTAGGACACCGAAATCATTGTGATTATGAAAAACCCCAGCATAGGAAGTGTGCAGGACCTTGTCAGTCCTGACGTGGCATCCTATCCCTCCGTTCCCCTCACAGTCAGGGCCGGGCCCTGCACAGGTCTGAGATGCCACGTAAGGGTGACTCATCCCAGCTTCAGTGAGCACAGGGCAGCAGTAATGAACAGAACCTCCTGGCCTTCACGTTCACGCAGCTGCAGCCTCGTGCTTGGAAAGCAGGACCCTGGTCACAGCAACTGAACCCCAGGGGTCCCCTCTGGCCCTGTGAAAGGGGGAGGGGGGGGAGTCGTCCAGGTGCCCAGAGGTGAAGGGAGCCAGGCTCCCGCCAGGCCATTCTTCTTGGCAGCACTTTGGCGCCACCTCCTGGGCACCGTGCAGAGTGCCAGTGCATATACACTTGCCTGGAGGGAGCGAGGCCTGGACAGTGCTGGCGATGGGGGCTCTCAGACCTCTTGCACCACCTGGCGGGGCAGCAGGGGAATGCCTGGCTGGTTGCCAAGACCCAATTGGGGCACAGCCGTTGGTTGGGTCAGCTCCATTCCTGCAGAACCAGGATCTCACTCACACCTCCATCATTAAACTGCCGGGCCCTGGGTATCCAGGCAGAAACCGATAGGGAAAGGGCATGTCATAGGAATAGAACCGCTGTTGTGTAGTGATTGTTCAACTTTGTGACCGGAGCAAAGAGGTTTTATTGCAGGCCCTGAGAAACTGGAGGAGGAGTCACAGAAACCAAACGGCTGTAAAACGATAAAATGCCTCAGAGCCCAAATGGGTCCATTACTCAGAAAACAAAATACGTCTTGAGAGCAGACCAAGGGCAGGACACGCTTTGATTTTGTTGCTGTGCCTGGACCCTGACCCCTCATGGGAGTTTGCCTCTGGAATGCTGACTGTCCTGCAGTCCCAGGAACGGGCTGGGCCTGGTTTTCACAGCATAGGAAATGAACTACCTTGCCATCGGACTTCGAGATCCTGGAAAGAGACACACAGACCACGGACCCTGCAGCCCTTATCCTGCCCCCCCCCCTTCCCTCTTGCACGCAGCCCTTCTTCCTTATCTCTGTATAAGCAGCCGGCTAGCAGAAGGCGTCAGAGCAAAATTACCAGAGCACCTGCTGCTCCCTCCATTCTGCCCGCAGTGTTGGAATAAATGCTCACATATGAATCCACCTGGTCTCTGCTTAATTTGGCTCAGGTAGGGACAGGCAGCCCAGACCCAGTTTTAGTGGTGGCTGTCATGGGGTGACCGTAGGAAGCAGGGTGATGTCTAGGCTAGTCTCTGAGGGTGAGAAGAGTGGGCCACACATGGACAGGGGAAAGAGGGGAGTTTTCGGAGGAGGGAGCAGCTGGGAGACCAAGTGCTGGAGATGAGAAAGAGGGTAGTCCCCTGGGGAAGTGAAGTGGCTCAGGGCCCCAGAAAGGGCAGGGTGCATGTGGGGAAGGGGCTGGAGCTGAAGCCACTGGGGTGAGGAGGGGGCAGCAAAGTCCAACTCACCCAGGGCCTTATTCTTTTGTCATCCCCACCCCACCTAGCAGACCCCCAGAGTCAGACCCCCTGGGGCTTCTGAGTTTGGGGGTTTTGCCCATGGCTACCCATGAAGATCTGAGTGGCCAGAAGATGCAGTGGATGGGCAGAGAGTCTCTGGAAGGCATGGTCTGGCTCTGAACGGGGGAGGGGAAGAGAGCCCCAGAATGGAGGGGAGAGACTCTGCCACTGACTAGCTTCATTCCTCTCTGGGCCTGTTTCCTCCTTGGTACACTGCAGGGGTTGACTGACGGCCTCCATCGACTCCCACTTAACCGGTCTGGGTCCAAAAGTATAGGGAGGGAGGGAGGTACGGAGACGTTTTGCTCTGGGAAATGCCCCCTGCCCAGGAAGTGTGTGAGCCAGCGGCTCCAGTTACACGGGAAGGATGAATGGCCTTCTGAATAGAAGTCTCCAGTCCTCTCGGTGGGAGGACCAAGGGCATGAGGCCCACATGGAGGGTTAGATGCTGGCTGAACCAGGGGCCTATGGGGTCTTGATCTCTTGTTCAGGTTCAGCTTCACACAGCTTCTCTGCAGTACAGAGGGAGGCCTCTGCCGGATGCTGGTGTGTGTGTGGGTGGGGGGGTTAGCCTGGAGCTCTATCTAGCTCCCAAGTCAGAGGGGTTCACCTCCGGCTTCTTCCCAGGGGGTTCCCAAGCCCTGGAAACAGGGAAGAGACCCCCAATGAATTGGAAAACTTTTCTGGGAGCTGCAAAACCAGCAGCATCATTAGCTCTGAAACCTTCTGGTGCACAAGGCAGGATGGCTCCTGGCAATCCTCAGGAAGCTGGGATGGGGAGATCCATTGCCAGTCAACAGACAAGTCAAAAGCACCTCCTGGGTAGCCAGGAGCTCTCAGCAAGCCTCCCATCAACCCAGAGGGAGGGAGCCAGGGCAGGGCAGGGCGGGGCAGGGATGGCACTCATTTTGTGGTCATAAATCTTCCCTCCAGGAAGAAACACCAGCGGTCAGCAGCCCAGCCCCAGGTTTATGTAGAAAAGGAAAAGGAGACCCACCTTAGGGAGCACCGTGCACGGGGGAACATTGGTAACTTCATGACAGGCGCCTCTCCAGATCTCCTTGGAGGGCGGCATGCTGCAAGAATGAAATGCGCAATGTCAAAGACGTGGTGCAAAAAAAAAAGGCTATAAAAGTTCTTATTACTGATTTTTATTTTATATACAGTACATGTCGAAATGACAGGCTATTGGATAGACTGGGTTAAATAAAAGATATTAAAAGCTATTTCACCTGTTTCTTTTTACGTATTTCAGTGTGGCTACTAGAACATTTGGAATTCACTGAACGGTTCGCAGCTATTTGCATCGGACAGCGCTGCACCTGGTGAATCCAACGCTGGCTGGGCCGGTGCACTGTCACCACAATGTCTAGTCCACAGAGTGGGAGAGGGTAGGGACAGACAGGGAACTCCTGAGGACTTCCCCTGCGCCAGGCACTGTGCTCATTCTCTTAGGTCTCCTTTTACCCTCCCAGTACCCCTGGGCAGAGGATGGGAGCGCAGGGAGAGAGGTGCAGAGCAGGAGGCTTCATTCAAGGCCCTGATTGGGGTCAGGCTGAGGTCACGGTGAGTGGGAGAGTTCTTGCATGCTTTGAGCTTCTGAGCAGGAAGATGCCTCCTCGTCCTCTCTCTCTACCTCCCACTCGGCCTCAGCCATGTCCGCTGTGCAGGTTGTCCCATGTCCTCTCAGGCTCTGAGCTCTTCTTTCGGATCCAGACACTGTCTCACTCGTGACAGCGAACTTCCCAACAACCGTGCTCCCGCCCTGGTAGGCTTCAGCCATGTGGCAGCTTTCAGGGGAGGCAACTGGGCCTGCTGCCAGGCAGGGACCTGGCCTCGAACCCAAGCTGTGGTCTCAGAGAGCCCCTTTCCAGAAAAGCCAGAATCTGCAGTTCCAGGAGTGCAGCCCTGCAGGGACCTACCCTTAGCTCTGGGACCACCCAGGCCTGGCTCAGGGAAAGTGACCGTGAGAACCACAAGGTGGTGCTGTGTCCACCCGCCAGTAACCTCTCACACCTGCAGCTCTGACTCTCCACATCTGGAAGTTTTCCCTGGACCAGCTGTTGAAATTCTTTCAATGTTCAGCTGCCAAAGGCTATTCACGCTCAGGAATTTTGCTGTGAAAACGTCTGTCCCCCTCTGCAGAGGAGTTCTGTACCCAGAGGCCCTCATGCACACTGAACGCAGACAAAAAGGACGCACACATATCAGGCAGATAGCACACGGGTTCCCGTGTGTGTGAGTGTGGCCATCAGAGCCAGCGAGATGTTACCGGTTATCTAGCATGGGGTTTTATTTTCCTTTTTTTGTTTTAGCTCCAGGAATTTTTTTTTTTTATTCAAAAGAAAATCTGACATTGAAGCCAAATACGTAAAAAAAATAAAGGGATATTTTAAAAGAAACTTATGGATGCTTCAGTTGCAGATGTGAGGGTAGAAGCATCTTCCAGTGGAGTTTCTGGAGCAAATGTTGCAAACCATCAGTCTAGTCCCACTGTCTTACTTCGCAGGGAAAACTGAGGCTCAGAAAAAAGGAAATTTTGAAATCTTATTCAAAATCACAAAGAGTGTCGGCCTGCAATCTGAAAGGTCCCGGGTTTGATTCCAGTCAAGGGCATGTACCTTGGTTGCGGGCACATCCCCAGTGGGGGGTGTGCATGAGGCAGCTGATCGATGTCTCTCTCTCATCGATGTTTCTAACTCTATCCCTCTCCCTTCCTCTGTGTAAAAATTCAATAAAATATATTTAAAAAATTTTTTTCATAGAACACTGCTGCCTTAGCCCGTTTGTCTCCATGGACAGAGTGTTGGCCTGCGGACCAAAGGGTCCCAGGTTTGATTCCAGTCAAGGGCACATACTTCGGATGCAGGCTCCTCGCTGGCCTGGGCCCTCATCAGGAGGCAACCAACTGATGTGCTTCTCTCACATGGAAGTTTCTGTCTTTCTGTCTCTCTTCCACTCTCTTTAAAAGACCAGTGAAAAAATATCCTGGGGTGAGGATTATTAAAAAAAAAAAAGAAAAAAAAGAAATAATAAACATTTTTTAAAAAATAGACCCCTGCTGTCCTGACTGGTATGGCTCCATGGTTACTGTGCTGGCTCACACACCGGAGGGCCTCAGGTTTGATTCCTGGTCAAGGGCATATATCTGGGTTGCAGGTTTGATTTCTGGTCCCAGTCAGGGTGCATGCAGGAGGCAAACAATCAAAGTGTTTCTCTCATGTCGGTTTTGCTCTCGCTCTTACTCTCAGTCTTGCTCTCTAAAAGTCAATGGAAAAAAATGTCCTCCAGTAAGGATTAAAAATAAATACATTTTTCCGAAGCTGGTTTGGCTCAGTGGTAGAGCGTCAGTCTGCAGACTGAAAGGTCCCAGGTTCGATTCCGGTCAAGGGCATGTACCTTGGTTGCGGGCACATCCTCGGTAGGGGGTGTGCAAGAGGCAGCTGGTCGATGTTTCTCTCTCATTGATGTTTCTAGCTCTCTATCTCTCTCCCTTTCTCTCTGTTAAAAATCAATAAAATATATTTTTAAAAAATAAAATAAATAATAAATAAATACATTAAAAAAAAAAAGATTAGGACCCTCCCTTCTCATTTTTAATTTTTTTTTCAGGGCCAGGCATATCAGCCAGTATATTGTAAGCCTCTAAATATCCACTGAATGATTTAATAGGTGAGACATAGACACGTCAATAGATATATTTGGCTCCTGAGACAAGAAATTAAGATTCTGTGCATGTTAATGCCATTTTCATAATCCGCCAGACAGAAAGCCTTGGGGGATGTCTCGAGAGGAGGGGAGCTCACCGCACATGGGGCCACGTCGATCTTTCTTCCTGTCTGAACAGTACCTTCCGGGAAAAGGCAGCTTCCTACAGGGCTCGGCTCCTGCTGCATTGTTATTGTCCAGATCATTCATTTAGCTAATATTTTCTACCCACCTCCCAAGGGTCACTGTGCCTCAGGCCCTGAAGGGAATAAAACAGAGGAGTCAGAGAGCATATTTAATGACACAGTACACAGTATTTCAGGACTTAGATTAAAATGAGAACATTTCAAAGGAGCTGTGTGATCTTGAATGAGTGCTGACTCATAGTGTAGGTGAGGACAGGAGAAGCAATCATTAACAATTCGGTCCAGCAGCGACTCACTAAACCCCAATCTGTCCAAGCACGAGTGCTGGGTGAGGGGGAGGCAGGATGAGTAAGCTGGGTCACTGAGCTCCGAAGATGGATGGGACAAGACAGCACCTACGTACAATATGACCTTTTATTCGTGGTTACAGCATCCAGCACTTCCTCTCCACACTCACCAGGCATCCTTTTCCCCCTACAAAAATGGAATCCTGTTGTACATAGTTTCCTACAGTCTCTCCATATTAACACATTATTAGCAGCTTCACTCATTCCAAAGATTTTGCATTCATCCTTCAAATACTTCCTGGGTGCTTACCCTGGACCAGGCACCATGCTGAGTGTTGTATAATACAGAGCTAACCATGGTCCCTGCTCTCAGGTGCCTAAACCATATGAAGGTACCACAATTCCGTAAATCATTTCCTGCCGCTGGAGGTTTCCATTGTCACCTTTTCTTCTTTGTAGGGAAGGATAATGTTAGCTACGATTTATTGAGCACCTACTATGGGCCAGTAACTAAGAGAAGCTCTTCATGTGAATAATTCGATGAGGAAAAGGAGGATAAGGGTTTAATAATTTGTTCAGCCCTAGCCGGGTTGGCTCAGTGGATAGAGCATTGGGTTTGATTCCGGTCAGGGGCACATGCCTGGGTTATGGGCTTGATCCCCAGTAGAGGGTGTGCAGGAGGCAGCCAATCAATGATTCTCACCGCTCTCATCATTGATGCTTCTATCTCTCTCTCCCTCTCCCTTCCTCTCTGAAATCAATAAAAAAATCTCTAAAAAAAATAATTTGTTCATGTAGCTATTATGTGGCAAAGGCAGGATTCAAAACCAGGCATTTTGATTTCAGAACCCAGACTGTTCCATCCATCGGAACAAAGCTATAGTGAACATGCTGATTCATACACTTGTCTTTTTCTAAAGGTTGAGATATTAGAAATTGGGATCCGTGTGTCACAGGGCACACCAATGGTTTTACGTCTCGTAGAAGTAAGCTTTAAGACCTAAGTGGAAAGATCTGTTATGAATTGCTGAACGGTCATTTCTGTGTCGGGTCATGACTGTTGTCCAATGCGGCAGCCACCAGCCTCGTGCGGCTGTTGAGCACTAAGAAGGTGGCTGGTTCAAACTGAGACGTGCTGACGGTATAAAGCACACCTCAGAATTTCCAGACTCAGCATGCAAACAAAGCATGTAAAATATCTCATTGGTGAGTGCTACACAGGGGTGGGCAAAAGTAGGTTTATGGTTGTGAGTCCAAGAAACAGAGTTTATTCTTGCACTATGATTTATTGGTTATTGTATTATTTTCCATACAAACAACTGCAAACCTACCTTTGCTCACCCCTGTATTGGTTACATATTGCAACAATAGTATTTTGGCTGCATTAAGCTAAATAAACTATATTGTTAAATTTTTTGGTACTTGTTTCTTTTTATTTAATATTATTATTATTTTTTTTTTACTTTTATTAATCCTCACTGGGAGATATTTTTCCCATTGATATTAGAGAAAGTGGAAGAGAGGGAGTGAGGAGGAGAGAGGAGAGAGCCACATCAATTGGTGGTTGCCTTCCACATGCACCTCAACGGGGCAGGGAACCTGCAACCCAGGTTTGTGTCCTTGACCAGAATCAAATCTGAGACCCTTCAGTGCAAGGCCGACCCTCTAACCATCCGGTAATACCGGCCAGGGCTGTTTCTTTTTATTTAAATTTTACTGCTAGGAAATTTAAAGTCCCATTTGCATCGAAGGGTGTTGGATCAAAGAATGGGCCCAAGGACCGTGTGAGTGGTGGCTGAGAGGCCCTTTGAAAAGTTTATGTACAAATAATGAGCAGGCCTGGATGAGACACCGTGGGAGCAGGTGGTGCTGAGGGGTTGTGCCAGCCAGGGGCTGAGGCCTGAGCCTGGTGCCCAGGAAAATAGTGGATGTCAGACTCCTGGTTTCCTGTCTCTGTAACACTTCCCCATTCCCCCATCCCCACAGACCTGCTCTTCTAAGCGGAAGCCCCTGTCCTCACCTGAGGCTTAGCCACCTCCCAGTTTCCAAGGTGACTCCTGAATCAAAGCAATGAACTCTAAAGCCTCCCAGCCTCCAACAGGTTGGTCTCTAGTTGCCCTCTCCACCCCTATTTTATAAACTAGTTCAGAGATAAGAACAAGTCAACATTCATTTCTCACCTCTGCCAAAAGAGAAAAACATTTATGAGAAGAGACTGTCCCACCATAATAACTATAATGGTTTCTTACTCACTTAGTATAAACAGTGGGGAAAACATTCCCATCCTAGATCTTTCTTCAACAAGCTGTTGTGACTTATCTCATTCTTTTGTTTATTTATATGTATATAAAATCTATTTCAGAGAGGAAGGGAAAGAGAGAGAGAGAAACATCAATGATGAGAGAGAATCACTAGTTGGCTGCCTCCTGCAAGGCCCCTACTGGGAATCAAGCCCATAACCTAGGCCTGTGTGTGCCCTGATGGGAATCGAACCATGACCTCCTGGTTCATAGGCTGAGTCTCAGCCACTGAGCCACACCGGCCGGGCTCTCACTCTAACACATACATCTTATTCTTATTCTCAATGAGGGTTAAGTGAAATCTGGCCTCTCTATGAGGATACAAATCATGGACTGGAAGTATTGCAAGGGTAACCTTGTTTGTAAAAATGTGGCAAGAGACAATTATTGGGAAACTTTTTCCAGGAAGGAAAAAAAAAAAGTGATAGTAACTACAACTTTAGGCCCAAGAATCTACTGCAGCTGGTTTTTCTATGTGAGGACCAGAGATTGATAGTTTAAAAGCTTCCCAGAAAATTCTAATGTGCTATCCTGTAATGATAAATACCGGCCAACATTAATAACTATGGCCTGAATGTTTAAAAATCCTCACTGGAGGATATATTTTTGCTGATTTTTTTTTTTTTTAAGAGAGAGGGGGAGGGGGAGGAAAGAGAGAGAAACATTGATGCACGAGAGAAACCTTATACACCTCACACCTCTACCGGGGATGGAACCTCAGCAACCTTCAGGGCACAGGAAGGCACTCCAACCAACCGAGCCACACTGGCCAGGGCTGGCCTAAATTGTGAGTAAAATATCCTCTTGATTGTGAGTTCCACGTGCACCAGAAAAATTAGTCCCTTATGGAAAAAAAGTCACTGTTTCTGTCTTTCAGTTTAATGTACAGTGAAGATTGGCAAAACTAAATGCTTCCTTTTCTTTTCTTTTTTCTTACAAAAATAAAAACTATGCTTTTCCCCCTCTGAAGCCAAGGGAATGACTTTGATTACATTTAGTTTTAAATCCTAGTTCTAGAAATCCATACCCTCCCCCGCTCCTCTCTCTCTCTCTCTCTCTCTCTCTCTCTCTCTCTCTCTCTCTCTCTCTCTCTCTCTCTCCCTTGAACCATCAGCTTCCCACTTTAGGATGTATCGAGCCATCAGTTCATTAAAGCAGCTGCTCTCCAGCACCCATCTGCCCTGTTTAGATCTGGGCCTGCACTGCTTGCCCTAACCTGTGTCAGGTACCACATCCAAACCTGTTTCTAATCTCATTATTTTATCATCTCCCTGTTTCTGACCTCACCTCACCTTGGATGTCACAGTCAGCCTGCTTTTTCTTTTTTCTCCTCAGCTCTGCCATGTGAATATCAGTTGTATTCTATATATACCTTTCTTTGCCCACTGGCTTTTGGGCCCCTCTTCAATGGTCATTTTCTTGCACAGATCTTTCACCAGTCTCTCATCTCTTAAATTTTTTTTTTAATTTTTTTATTGATTTTAGAGAGAAAGGGAGGAGAGAGAGATAGAAATATCAATGATGAGAGAGAATCATTGATTGGCTGCCTCCTGCACACCCCCCACTAGACACCAAACCTGCAACCCGAGTATGTACCCTGACAGGAATGGAACATTGATCTCCTGGTTCATAGGTCGACGCTCAACTGCTGAGCCATGCTGGCTGGGCCAGTCTCTCCTCTCTTAATTTTATAATTTAAACCCAATTGAAAATGTTTGATGATAGCTGCTGGCAGGAAATAGAATGTAAAATTTGGAAAACATTTCAATTTTATTTGGTTTTGAACAGATAGCATTGGCATCACCTCCTAGGAAATCATTAGAGGTAAAAGTCTAGGATCCTGTGTTTAACACCCAGTGCCCCGGTCCCCAGGTGATTCCAATGCTTGCTCCTGTTTGAGAGCCACCAGCTGGACAGGTGATGGGCGCTGGTTGTGCTGCCTGACAGTGGGCAGCCCAGGGCCATTGGGGTGACTTTTCAAAGCAGCGTAACAAGCTAGCAAGGGACAGTTGTCTTGCAGAGATACTAAGCAAATAGACACACTCCAAATGTCTGCTTCAGGTCCAGAAGGAACAGCCAGAGGAATACAAATAAGACACCATGTTAGCAGTGTTTATCCAAATTGCTCCAATTGTAAGAAGTCTTTCCCAAGTTACCTGAGGACTTTGGATGCGTCCCCTCCTTTGAATCTTGCAAACATTTGACCAGAGGACTGGATGGACATCGTATTGCAGAAAGGAACGTGCAGACCCTGAGCGGGAAAAGAAAAGGAGTCTAAGCTGTGAGAGCCTCCGCCATGGGACCTGGGCTTGGATGGGAGCGTGTTTATGATGTGAACTTCTGACCTGGCCGTCCTGGCGACACCGTGCGCCAAGACAGAGAAAAGGTTTGCCTGCTTAAACAGAAAAGAGCTGCCTGCCTCAAGATGCTCCATAACCCTTCGTGGTTTAAGCGAAATTATCTTGGACTCTCTCTCGCTCTCCCTTCCTCCCTGGAGCTCCCGCTGAGCATACACAAAGGGGCTCTGTTTCCTGCTCCCTTTTGCAGAACTTTGTTGGCCAGGCCTGGCCATGATGCTGAGGGTGATAGTATCTTAATAGCAAGCACTCACGGATGCTCACTGCAGGCCAGGCTCTTTGCTGAGGGCCTTAATGAACCAGTTCTTTGTAACTTGCCATGGGTAGATGCAGTTCCTGACCTCCCTTAGAGAAGAACAAAGTGGGGCTCAAAGAAGTGGAGAGACTTGTCCCAGTTACCTGGCTGGAGAGTCGCTCAGGGCTGGGGCTGCTCCAGGGCTCCAGCCCTTGACAATGACACTGCGTTCCTCCCAATGAGGACTTCTTTCTTAGGGTTGCTCTTTTCTAATAAGAAAGAAAATATTTTAAGTGGGGAAAATGATGGTTTAGACTAGAGAGATAAATGAGCTTCTCCAAGCAATCTGGAAGGCAACAAAAGCAGGACTAGAAAACAGTTTTTTCGGCACACCACAGTGTTCCCACCGCTGCCTTCTTTGTCTGAGGTCTCTGGCCACAGACAGAGACCCGAGACACATTTCCTTCCCCCGTGGAGCTGCCTGAGGTTGTGCGAGGCCAGATTGCAGAACAATTCAAAGTGTGGACCCAGGAGTTCAAGATACCTGCTGGAATCTCTGGCTCTGGCCCTGGGCAAGCTGCATTACCTCCTTTTTTCACCCCGTTGTCTTTGAATCTGGTTGTAATTTCCTTACATATATTAAATTCAGTACGTAGTTCTGCAAGTTTTAACAAACGTATATCAACACCCTCTGTCTATCACCGCAGCCAAAGTCTAGAATTCCCCCAAATATATATAGTAAACCCCTCCCCCATCCCAGCCTCTGGCAACCAATGATCTGTTTGCAGTCTCTAGCATTTTGCCTGTTCTAGAACATCATATATATATACCGGTATATGGAATCAGTATATGGTCTTTTGAGTCTGCCTTCTTTCACTTAACGTGGTCTGCAAACTGCGGCTCATGAACCACATTGCCATTCTGTTGACTAATGAGTTTGCCAACCACTGACTTAGAATAACACACTAGAGATGCATCTGCTTGGTCATTTGTATAAGTAACACATTCCTTCCTATTGCTGAACATAGGATCTTAGCATAGCAGAAGCCAACAGCAGCCACCCTGCTTAAGGGGAAACACCCTGCCAGGCAGTTGAAAACACTGCTTATTACATCTCAGTTAATTCTCACCAGGATGGCGCCATTGCCTTGGAGATAATGGCAGTGAAGGTGGCTGGAAACCTCACAAACACATCCTGGGGGATTTCCCAGATGATCTTCCCAGCGATAGCAGGTGTGGGCTCAGAGCCCTGCGGCTCGGGCACTAACATGCCCATAAGCTAGAGAACCCTGAGATATTCAGGTCCTGGCGGTCAGGATCAGAGCCAGAACCTAAACTCAGCACTGTGGGGCTCCATTCAGCCTTCTTTCCATGGCTCCAGCTGCTCCCAACCACATCCTGGGAAAGAAGCAGCGCGGCCTGACCACAGGGGTGCGCAGATGGGCGGAAAGCCTGTTGGAGTGAGCTGAGAGTGTTCAGTGGAGACCTGATGAGAACAGGATTCTCGGCTAGGAACATTCCAAAACATAGCCTGTAGGGCCCCTCAGACGGACGGACGGAGTCAGCATCTCCAAAGGACAGCCAGCATCTGCATTGTTTACGGAGCTTCGAGAGAGACTCTGTGAGGGACCCGGCACTGGAAATTGCTCCTGGGAAGAAATAAACACATCGTGCTGTCCCCCCAGCCATGGAGAGAACTGGGCAGAAACACGTTTTTAGATGTTCTTCCTCTACAGTTGCCTACAATGTCAATTTTGTGCTTTTCCTCTTTTGGTACTGGATCGATCAAAATTCTCTTGCTCCTTAGTCATCCTCCTCCACTGCAGACACACATGCAGGCATATGCGATGCAGACATGAATCCACCTGCTAGATGAAAACACACACACACACACACACACACACACACACACACACGACAGCCGGGCTCGGGGCTCATCCCTCTGGAGCCGTGTTCCCAGGGTGATGGTCAGGAATCACGATCCTCTGGGTCGCTTTTGTTCACCCACCCACAGAAACTTGGCAAAGCCAATGTGTGTTTTGGATATTCAGTGGCTGTTACTCATGGAAACCCTGAATCCACGTGAACACTCTTTCCAAAGCCAGATGGAGTTTCCATTCAGAAAAATCTTGGCACCAGTTTCATCAGAACAATCACCAGTTCCAGGCAGGACCTGGGAAGGCTCAGTGAAATTGGGGGCTGGCACTGGGGGGGGGGTGTCAGGGGCCCTCCAGCAGCGGGGAGGAGGGCCTTGGCTGGCATTTCTCTGCCCGCAGGATCTGTGGCCCTCTGTGTCTAATCCCTGGGTCTCAGAGAGCGGCAGTAATCTCCTCTAAAGCAACCCTCCCTTGAAAAGGATTGCCTGGTTAAAATACAGGCGGCCCCACCCCAGACAGTTCGGTAGCCAGTAATAGAAAGTTGCTAAACCCAGCTCAGACAGAAAGGGAAGGATCCAAAAGCATCTCCCAGAGCCTAGGGGTGGACGGTGCAGCTAGGTCTCAGCGTCACAAAAGTCTACAACCAAGAACCAGAATGAAACATGGAGCGAGGCAGCTGCTCTCCCCCCTCCCCTGCTCCATCACTCCCCTCTCGGGCGCATGGACTCTCACTTCTCTGAATATCCCACCACCCCACCTCATTCCCCCTTTCTCTCTAACTTTCTCCATATTTTTTTTGTTCCTCAAGCAACTGGATGGTGTCTCCAGTCTCAAAATCCAAGAAAGAATCTGATGTGCAAGAAAGAAGCCAACCTCCAATCTAAACAAACTGAGAGGTAGTCATCCATGTGGACACCACACAATGCCCCACTCCCCCCCAGGACGCATTGCACCAGGGGTGGACAACGCCCATGGGCGCTCTGGAAAGAGTTAGCTTTTGTTACTTTCTTTTTATTTATTATTTATTTATTTATTTATTTATAATTTATTTTCAACTACAATTGACATACGATATTATATTATATTTCAGATGTACAACATAGTGGTTAGACATTTGTGTACCTTACCAGGTGATCACCCTGGTGAGTCTAGTACCCACCCAATACCACACGTAGTTATTACTAGTATATCGACTGCTAGAGGCCCGGTGCACGACATTCGTGCACTGTTGGGGAGGAGGGGCGTCCCTCAGTCCACCTGTGCTCTTTCACAGTCTGGGAGCCCACAGAGAGCGGGCCTGAGCTGCAGTCAGACATCCTTAGTGCTGCTGCGGAGGCAGAAGAGGATCCTGCACCCCATCACTGCGCTCACCATAGGTCAGCCTGGCTCGTGGCTGAGCGGCACTCCCCCTGTGGGAACACACTGACCACCAGGGGGCAGCTTCTGCGTTGAGCATCTGCCCCTTGGTGGTCAGTGTGGGACATACAGACCCTTTGTTCTGCCATTTGGTAGATTTGCATATTACCCTTTTGTTATACAGGATATTCCCTATGCTGTAATTTACATCCCTGTGACTATTTTTATAACTGGCAATTTGTACTTCCTCACCCATTTGTTGTTGTTGTTTTCCTTTAGTGCCAGTTTTTCTCTGTCCTTTCCTCCATCTTACTCTCTGGCATTGTCTGCTTACCTCTGTTATAGATAGATAGATAGATAGATAGATAGATAGATAGATAGATAGATAGACATTACATTCCTTGAGGGCCAGGATCCCCGCCTCTGGCAGGCCCCTCATTCATTCAGCATCTCCTCATTGAATGCTAATGTTTTGCAAGCCCCGGCTGGACTGGAGCTGGTTGCAGAGACAAGTATCCACATCCCATGCTGTCTCACATGGCTCGTACTCTCGCAGGGAACACAGCTATCAAATAGCTATGCAGATGTGTTACTATCTCTCAACCATCTCTTCACCTTTTTCCCAAGTTAGGTCAAGTTCAGTCGATTTAAGATGAAAAGGAAAGAAAAAGAGAGAAATGTATAAGCAATCCTCCCCTGGTCTAATTAATTATTCTGAATGGTTAAAATGTAAAAATAAAATAAAATAAAATAAAAATCAGTGCGTAATAGTCACCTATCCTGACTGAGTGCCCAGAAGTTCTGGGTTTCTGAGGTCCCCTTGTTTGTGTACTGTTCCCTCCCCTGGGAAAGGAACAGATAAGCCTTATCTGCTGCCCAGAGCCATTAACTGGCTCCAGCTTCCATCCACCCAGGAGGAGAGCTCCCACCCATTCAAGCAGACAGAGGGCCTTTCATGGAGAGAAATGCCCTCCACCTGAGCCGGTGTGGGCCTCCCACTCCTCCCTCCCACCTCACAGCGATGGAGGCCACCACTGGGCCTTTGGGGCAAGAGCCTTTCTGTCAAGAACAGACCTGAGGAAAGTCTTGTTTGTCCATAAGAGGTTTTTTGTTTTGTTTTGTGAGTGGGGGGTGGGGAGCTTGCCTTTTGCACTTCGTGTTGTTTTGTTTCAATGTTTTCACAGACTATTTTAAATATACCGGAAACAATGCAAAAGACACACCCATAAACCCACATGTAATTACTCAACTGTGATGATTAAACAGATGTGACTATTTGGACACTTTTGCTACAGAACTCCTCCACACTGTGTACACAGTCTCTCTTAAAGAGAAATAAAATGTTATAAATGCAACTGAGGATGGTCCCCATCTTTTTCCCTGCTTTCCACCTCAGAGGCAGCCTGAACATTTCTGGATTTTTTTTTTTTTAACTATATTTGTGCTATCCATAAACAATATGTACTATTGTTTTGTGTTTTCAAAATATGCACCAATAGCATTTGGACATATCACTTTGCAAATTGCCTTTTCCACTCCACATTATGTTTCTTTGAGAGCTATCCATGTTGTTGCCTAGGAATATTGTCCATTACTTTATTTTATTTTATTTTTTAAATATATTTTATTGATTTTGTACAAAGAGGAATGGAGAGTGATAGAGAGTTAGAAACATCGATGGGAGAGAGTCATCAATCAGCTGCCTCTTGCACAGCCCCTACTGGGGATATGCCTGAAACCAAGGTACCTGCCCTTTGACTGGAATCGAACCTGGGACCTTTCAGTCCCCAAGCCGACGCTCTATCCATTGAGCCAAACCGGTCTCGGCGGAATATTGTCCATTACTTTAACTGCTGTATCCTATTGTCTGTAGAAATCCAGTTTATCCATTTTCCTGCTTCAGTAAACATCTTTATACTCAGCACCTCCCAGCCAGGTGTATAGCAGAGGAGTTTGACAGTAAAGGGTGAAGGCCCTGGCGCCAGATTCCTAGGTTCAAATCCCAGTTCAATCGCTTACCAGCTGTGTGGCCTTAGGAAAGTGCCCTTGTTTGTAAAATGGGAATAGAAATAGTACTACCAACCTCAGAGGTTAAGAATTAGATGAGCTGTGCCTGTGCTTGGCACATAGTGAGTGCTCAGTAATGGCGCTGCTGTATTTATTACTAGATTAACTGCTGTATCTCAGGGACCAAGCGTGTATAATGGCTCTGGTGACACAAAAGGGAGCAGGTCTGGTGACAGAAAAGGGAGCAAGCTCCTGGTTCCTGGGGGTGGGGATAGAGGGAGCAGGGGAGATGGGCCAGTGACCAGGTAGATCGTGGCAAGGCAGGGCTGCAATGGGGAAGCACTTGGTTCTTGAGCAATGTCCAGATGGAAAGAGTAATAGGAAGAAATAAGAGGAGGTTTGACACATAAAACACTTGTTTATTTAAAAAAGAAAAGTGTGGCTGAAACCGGTTTGGCTCAGTGGTAGAGCATCGGTCTGCGGACTGAAAGGTCCCAGGTTCGATTCCAGTCAAGGGCATGTACATTGGTTGTGGGCACATCCCCGGTAGGGGGTGTGCAAGAGGCAGCTGGTCAATGTTTCTCTCTCATCGACATTTCTAGCTTTCTATCTCTCTCCCTTCCTCTCTGTAAAAAATCAATAAAATATATATTTTTAAAAAAAGAAAGAAAAAAAGAAAAGTGTGAGTAATCCCTGTTCTAGGCACTCATGTAATTTTAAAAAAGAAAAAAGAAAAAACGTGATTGCCACTTGTCCTAGGTCCTGGGGAGACTGCTTGCTGTGAATAAGTCAGTTCTGTTCCCATGATGACAGTGAACCACACCACCCACAGCGGCCGCACAATTCCCACACGCATCATGCTTGTTAACCATGTAAGTTAACACTTACAGCTGTAACCTCCATCTTTCATTGGCGCGCACCAGAGCGCAGACAGACTGGTACCTTGGCCAGAGAGAGGTCTTAGGGAGCAGAGCTGGGGTTCACGGAGCAGCCTGGCTGCGGCTGACTGATATTAACCACTGTGCCATCCGCTGCAACAGGCCTGCGAACACTCTCCTAACGTATCCCCGGAGCTACCGGTGGGCTTTCTTGGCTGGAGTAGGGGATCAACCAGGGCAGACTGATAAAAGCCCGCCTTTGATGGGCCTTGAACGCCAAGCTGAGGGGCTACGATTTCATCCTGCAGGGCTACATGCTGAGTGGAGGAGGATGGCTTGGAGGGGAGGGCCAGGTGGGACACAGGAACAACCTCTTCCCCGTGGTGCCCCCTTCAGGACGCTGTTTTGCAAGAATCAAGCCGGAGCTGAAACCGATTTGGCTCAGTGGATGGAGCGTCGGCCTGCGGACTGAGAGGTCCCAGGTTCGATTCCGGTCCAGGACATGTACCTTGGTGGCGGGCACATCTCTATTAAGGGCTGTGCAGGAGGCAACTGGTCGATGATTCTCATCGATGTTTCTAACTCCCTATCCCTCTTTCTTCTTCTCTGTAAATAATCAAATTATATATATAAAATAAAAAGAATCAAGCCAGAGATGACAATGGCCTGGGATGCCCCGGGCCTCTGGGATTCAGGGAAGGCGATGGCTTCCTATGGCTTGGACCATGGAGGTAGAGGAGGCAGAGGAGGCGGCCAGGGGCGGGGAGAAGTGGCCAGCGCCTCGCTGGCCAATGGCGACGCGCGGGGCGCGGCCCCTCCCCGGGGGCGGGGCCTGGCGGGCGGGCGGGGCGCGGGGCTCCCCGGTACCAGCGCTGCGGCATCCCCAGCGCTCCAGCCCCCGGCCCGCCCCCCGCGCCGCTCCCGCTCCCGCAGCCCCGCGGCGGCCTCGGCGAGGCCCGGCAGGTCCAATCCCGGGCACAGCTCCGTCCAGTCGGGTGGGTGCGGGGCAGCGGCGGGGATGGGGATGGGGATGGGGATGGGGATGTCTTTGCTTGGCTTGCCTAGGTGGGAGAGGGGCCGGGCGCTGGTCTCGGGTTCGACCCAGAAGGGAGTTGCGCTATTGCCACCTACATGGGACTGGGGTAGTAAGGTTGCGGTGTCCGCAGTAGAGCTGCGCGCTCTGACTTGATCCGGAGAGGGCAGGGCTCGAGCCCGATGAACCCAGGAGCTGGGGGGAAGGGGGGTGAGCTGGGGGCTGTTAGCCTGGGGCCGCGGGTTCTGATGCTCGGGGAGGAGGCCGAGCGCAGCCTGTGCGTGAGCATGGAGGTGGGAACACGGAGGGGATCGGCGCGCTGGGGCGTTGGGGCGCTGGGGCGCAGGGCTGGATGCGAGGTTTGCGTCTGGTTCCGAGGGAGCTGCGTCCCGGGGAGACTCGGTTTCGTTCCTTGGGGGGTGGGGGGGGAGGGTGAAGGGGGCGGGGAACAGAAGCCCCGGGGCGGGCCGGGACGCAGAGCCGGGGGCTGCGGGGCGGGGCGGGGAGGCTGGCGAGGGGTGGGCGCGCTCTGACAGCGGTTCCTTGACGCACAGGCGGGCGCCGGGCGCAGAGCGGAGATGGGGCGGCCCTGGGGCACCCTGCTGTGCCTGCTGCTGCTGGCAGCGATCCCCGCAGCCCCCTTGCCGGCTCCGACTGCGACTTCGGCTCCCGATGAGCCTGGCCCGGCTCTCAGCTACCCGCAGGAGGAGGCCACCCTCAACGAGATGTTCCGCGAGGTGGAGGAGCTGATGGAGGACACGCAGCACAAACTGCGCAGCGCGGTGGAGGAGGTGGGTGCGCCCCGGGGCCCTGGGAAGCTCAAGGCTCGGGACTGGGGAGACTGGGTGGCGGGAGGAAGCAGGCTCGGAGAGCTAGCTGGGGTCCTCGGGTCCGCCGAGGGGCTGGGAAGGGCCGGCGGCAGATTCGGTGTAATCTGGAGGCAGCCCAGGGTGATCCCAACTCCCACCTTGTCCGCCTTTCTGTCAGAAGATCGGAATCTGAGCCTGTGCCAGGGAGCCTCCGGCTGGACCCACCCACCTGTCGGTGGGCTGCCCCTCTCCCTGTTGTAACCGGGAGCTTGCCAGGCCCCTGGTATTCCAGCGTCGTCGCGCTTTTGCTGAGGCCAAGGAAGCTGCAGGCAGCTCAGGTTCTGGCTTGTCCATTGGCTTTGAGCTTGTGAGACACAGCGAGGGTGTCTTGTGGGGACCCAGAGCCTGAGCTTTGCTAGTCGCCTGTCTGGGCTTCCCCCAATGCCATGGGGTCAGAGAAGGGGAATGGAATCCTGAGCCCAGCAGTGCGACTTACCAGAGGGTGGTAGGAGGAGGAGGAGAGGGAATGGGAGAAGTAACTCCCCTCCCTCCCTCCCTCCTCCCAAGCGTGTTTTGGAGTCAGTCCTGGGCTCCAGGTCCTCTCCTGCCTCTCACGAGCAGGGTGACATTGGACAAATCCCTTAATATTCTGTACCTCAGTGTCCTGTGATAATTAAATGCCAGGACCTGTGTGGGCACCTGACATATAACATGTAGCAGTAGTTAGTGTCAGATATCAAGTACCTAGGCAAAACTGCCTGGCTTCTTCCTTCTGTCCCCTCCCAGGTCCAGACACTATGGATGGCATCCTCTGTGGTGGGGACACAGTATTGCCAGGGCTGCCAGGCCAGGAGGTGCAGCTGGTCCAACTGTCCCCGCACAGGTGTGGGGAGCGATCCCTGGTTCCTGGGGTGGGTGGCACAGTCACTGCTGTCCGGCCCAGCTCTGGCTGCGGTCTGTCCTTGGAGAGAAGGAATTAGCAACAGACTGGAGGTCCAGGCTGATGGGTCAGATGTCTTCACACCCATTTGGGCAAAGCCTCCAGTGCTGGCTCTGATCCATCAGAAGATGCTTTCTCCCAGAAGCCCTGTGTAGTTAGGGGATCTATCCCCCTCCTTCCATAACAGTCAGCCTGGAGTTTTCAGGGAGGGGGACACTGGATTGGGGGGCAGTTGCACAGGCATCAGTACCTGAACATTCATGGCATTCCTAAACTCCTGGACCTTCTGTTTCCTGTAAAAGTACAAGAATCATGGCATGGAACAATGAAAGAGGGAGGGGAGTCATTTAGGCCCCACTGTCCCCCAAGGCTGCACCTTCAAATTAAATCGAGCTTGTGATCCTTCTGGTTTCCTGCTCTGGGTTCTAGAACTTTCCCTCCTGCACATGGATCCTCGGTGAAACTGACTAGGTCTTTATTCAATGTGAACCTGTCCATGCATGTGGTCCTCCGATGGTAGCTCCTGAGGAAATGGGGGAGCAACTGGGTGTCTTCAGGCTCTTCATTGATCAGAGCAGTCTGGGGTCCAGTGGGACCTTAATGGCAGGATCCACTCTATGGGGATTGTCCACATTGACGCTGCCTGCATGCCAGCTTCCTCCCTCTGGACGTGGCTCTGTTTGAACTGAAGTTTGCCACCAGGAGAGACATTGGCTGCCACTGTTACCCGACTCAATGGTTGTTCCCTAAAGGGTGTCCTCAATAGCGGTGGGGACAGGTTGAGAGAGAGGTTGAACACCTGGTGTCAGGAGAACAGGCTGTGGGGACCAACCTTCCTTTACTCGACTCTAGCTCTGCCACTTCCTAGTGATGGCATCCAGGCTCTAAGGGGGAAATGTCCCCCTTAGGGTAAAGGAGAGACTTAAATGAGAGGATGCAGTAAAGGAAGTTATCTAACCCTATAAAATGGGTTTAATTGGCCCAGCCAGTGTGGCTCAGTGATTGAGTATTGATCTATGAATCAGGAGGTCTGGTTAGATTCCTAGTCAGAGCAGATGTCTTGGTTACGGGCTCAATGCCCAGGAGGGGGTGTGCAGGAGGCAGCCAATCAATGATTCTCTCTCACCATTGATGTTTCTATCTCTCTCTTTCTTCTCTGAAATCAATAAAAATATATTTTTTTAAAAAGGTATAATTGGTATAATGTGTCAGTCCTGATGAGGTTGTTGTAAGGATTAAGGAAGTTTGTTCATTATCAATAAAGAATGGCTTTTGTTATAATCATATTAATAATACTAGTATGAATAAAAATAAAGAACCACCATGGCCAATATATAATAGATTCTCAATAGATTGTGGCTATTGATGTTAACTGATATTTAAAGAGACTGCCTGAAGGTCCCTTAAATCACATAAACACAGAACAATTGCTGTTTACTTGTTGTCCAGGGTAAGAACCCAAAGGACTGGGCCAGATGTATTAACTGTTTACGTAGTTGCATCATGAATCTGCTGAGAACTTCCTGCCATTTTAAATACTCCAGCTGATTCAAGCTGTTGATTTCTCCAAGTGGGGGGTAAAGGAGAGATGAAGCTAACTCTACCCTTCATATCATCATTGGGGGAGTCAAATCTTCAAATGGGTTAAGTCAGGCTGTTCCTATTTTTCTGTCCTATTATTCTATATATTACTGATACATGTATTTTGAGGATAAAACTACCCCACTCCCTGCCCCCACACTCTCATTGCCTCGTCTATAACTGGCATATTTTAGAATGTTCCTGGGAAGGACCCAATACCAAACCTGGATTTCCCTCTCCAGCTTTTCCTCCTGTACCCTTTCAGCAGACACGCAGATTCCACCAACCATAAATGCCATTCTAAATAATGTTCACATTCCTCCTCTGTGAAACAAGCCCGATTGCTTCAGGCCTAAGTTTTCCTTGCTCGTGGCCGTAATAGTTGTGGTTGAAATTTCCATTGTAAACTGTACTTTTAGTTTGTGGTGCCCTTAAAGAACTGTTAGCTCATTCTGTTGAAATAACCACTGGTGGAGAGGGCGGTTTTATGAAAAGACTATCTGCTCAGCCCAAAGCAAACTCTACGCTTGGTAACTTGTCAATTATTTGAAAACCAAGCTGGTGGATTCGGATTCCCATGAGAATTTTAAAAATATGAAAACATTCCGTCTCCTTGTGGGGAATCGCCTCTGTAGCATCTGCAGTCTCCTACACTTTGCAAGCTCTATCTTTTCTATCACTAAACATGCCAGCCTCTCTCTCTTACAAAAAAAATGAAATCCTTTTTTTGCCCATTCTGTCTCCTATCTTTTGTTGTTGTTAATCCTCCCCCGAGGATATTTTTCCCATTGATTCTTTGGAGAGAGTGTAACAGAGGGAGGGGGAGAGAGAGAGAAACATTGATGTGAGGCACATCCATTGGTTGTCTCCTGCACAGGCCCTGACCGAGACTGTGTATCAGCCTGCAACTCAGGTGCCTGCCCTTGATGGAGATCAAACTGAAGACCTTTCAGTGCACGGGCCGACACTCTAACCACTTAACACACAAGCCAGGGCCCGTTTCCTGTCTTCATTCCATTCTTCTCCATTTGTTAGCAAACTCTTCAAACACACGAGAGATACCTGCTCTCTCCATTTCTACCCAAACATTCCCTGGAAAGCTTCTAAAACTGTGTTCCTAAAGGGCAGTATTGTGAAAGTAGCTATGTATTATCCCTTTGCTTGATGGCAAATACCAGACCAGGCACTTGGATTTTGTGATCCTAATTCTTACATCTGCTCAGCAGAGGAGCATCATCCCTTATTTAAAAGAGAGAGAGAGAGAGAGAGAGAGAGAGAGAGAGAGAGAGAGAGCTAGAGAGAGAGAGAGGAAGCTGGCCAAAACTGGTTTGGCTCAGTGGATAGAGCATAGGTCTGCGGACTGAAAGGTCCCTGGTTTGATTCCGGTCAAGGGCATGTACATTGGTTGCAAGCACATCCCCAGTAGGGGGTGTGCAGGAGGCAGCTGGTCGATGTTTCTCTCTCAACGATGTTTCTAGCTCTCTATCTTCTCCCTTCCTCTCTGTAAAACATCAATAAAATATATATTTTAAAAATCTATTTGAGAGAGAAAGAGGGAGAGAGAGAGAGAGAGAGAGAAAGCTGCCCTAGCCACTTTGGCTCAGTGGATAGAGCGATGGCTTTCAGACTGAAGGGTTCCGGGTTTGATTCCGGTCAAGGGCACATTCGCAGGTTGTGGGCTTCATCTCCAGTAGCGATCATGCAGGCGGCAGCCTATGAATGGTTCTCTCTCAGGTGGCCTCTGGCTTGGACCATGGGGAGATGGGCAGGGCACCAGCAGCTTTTGTACAGGGGCTAACACTGTTCAATGGGAACATGCTCAGATCCCAGCTCTGCCCTTCACATAGAGTCCTGGGAAGTTATCTAGTCTCCCTGAGCCTCAGCTGCCCCACTTATAAAACGGGAACATAACACCCACCTCAAGGGGAACTTGTGAGGTTTATGGCTATAACTAAAGATACCTATCATTATTACCATTATTTATAATTGCAAAGAGAAAAAGAGAAGTGGTTTGTTTTTCTTTTAAAAAGTTTCTTTCAATTACAGTTTACAGCCAAGTCTATTTTGTATTAGTTTCAGGTGTACAACATAGTGGTTAGACTAGGGGTGTCGAACTCAATCAGAGAAGGGGCCAAAATCTAAAATCCAGCCTAAATCGCGGGCCGAATGGTTTACTGAACAGTCATAAACTGTCATTGTGATGGAAATGCAGCGGAGTGCAGTGATGACAGCGCGGTGCGGGCCACATTGCAAGGCCTGGCGGGACGGATTTGGCCCCTCGGGCCTTGTGTTTGACACATGTGGGTTAGACAATCAGATACTTTACAGAGTGACCCCCTTGGTATTCCCAGTACCCACCTGGCACAAGGCATAGTTATTACAATATCATTAACTATCAGAATGCCTTTAAATTATTTAGATGTCCTAACCCTCCCTGACCACATTAATGAAATAGGAATATCAGCATGTACATATTATTGTCTGTTTCCTGTGCTGTTACTCTGCATCTCCATGTCTCTAGAGGGGGGGAAATTGCTCATTTAATCCATTGATTTAATAGATGGAGGCAGAAGAAGCTGCTGCTAAAACGTCGTCAGAAGTGAACCTGGCAAACTTACCTCCCAGCTACCATAATGAGACCAACACGGAAACCAAAGTTGGCAATACCACCATCCATGTGCACAGAGAAATTCACAAGGTATGGGCAGTCCTGGCCAGAGCCTTCTCCTTTCTCTAGCGCCCACTCCCATCCGAGCACTAAGGTTTTCTTTACATATTTGATACATAAGCCAAAAATACAAATTATTTTTGCTTATTAAATATTTAGTACTTAATTTTCTTTTCATTCCTTGTCTCTTATTCATTTTTTTGGAACTCAAACATGGACTTTTTTTTACTTCGCAATAGTTTCACACATATATCATCTTTTCCCCTAATATATATTCTATATATATATATATATATATATATATATATATATATATATATATATATATATAAAAGCCTAAGCAACTGATTGACTGAACAACCAGTCAACCAGTCACTATGATGTGCATTGACCATCAGGGGGCAGACACTCAATGCAGGAGTTGCCCCCTGGTGGCCAGTGCACTCCCAACAGCCAACCTCCTGCAGCTGACCAACCCCCACAGCCTCTTTCTTCGCCAGCCAACCTCCTGTGGCCCATATGGGCCCCGACCACTGGCCAGGCCGAGGGACCCCACCTGTGCACGAATTTGTGCACCAGGCCTCTAGTTTACTATAATCCTCTGTAGGGCAAGGTATATACTACTAGTTTTAAATTCTTAGGTAGTGCATCAGGACTACCTGGGAGCCTGTCACAACCCCAGCCCAATCCTCAGAGGTTTGATATCACTGATACTGGGTAGTTTTTAGAGCTCTTCAGAGCTTTGATCTCAGTCTCACACATGGCTGCACATGGTGATTCCTAAAACACATTTGTAAAACACATGGGAGCTTTACGAATTAGTGATGCATAAGGCCCATCTCCAGAGATTCCAATTCATTTGATCTGAGTGTTGCCTGCGTTGATCTGAGTGTGGGATTTATTGATTTACCACCACCATCTTGATCTGAGAGCCACCCCACTGATCCTGGGTGCCTTTCTTTGATCTGAGTGTGTTCTTCATTGATTATATATATATATATCACTTAAACTTAGCTCAATGAAGATTTTAGAGAGGAAGGGAGAGGGAGAGAGAGATAGAAACATCAATAATGGGAGAGAATCATTGATTGGCTGCCTCTGACACAGCCCACACCGGGCATCAAACCTGCAACCCAGCATGTGCTCTGACCAGGAATCGAACCATGACCTCCTGGTTCATAGGTAAATGCTCAACCACTGAGCCATACCAGCTGGGCTTAAGTACTTCTCGATAAAATAAAGATAGTTCACCTGAATCAGGAGCAGGGCAGCTGTAGCTAAAACCTGCTTGCTTCTCATGAAAGACGTTTGATTAGACACCCAGAACTGTAGCCCTTGAAAAGAAAGTCTACCTTGAGTTTCAAGTGATGAGCCCCAAGAACTATACAAATAGCGAACGCTGAGTATGTGCTGGGTGACAGGCTCTGTGCTGAGTGCTTTCACAGACCACCTCATCCCTCCACACAGCAGCTCTGGGAGGCGGAATCTGAGACACTGATGGTCATTGCTCAGAGGAGAGGCTGCTCATCTGGAGGGAAGGGAAGAGGGAGGGGCAGTTTGTCTGCTTGGCTGGATGCCCCGCTTCAGAAAATAGAAAGAAAAGAAGTTGTGGAATTTGCCCAGAGTTCCTTCTATTTCACACTCACTGTGCCTGTTCTATTGTAGATCACCACCAACCAGACGGTACAAACGGTCTTTTCAGAGACAGTGATCACGTCTGTGGGAGAGGATGGAGGCAGAAGGAACCACGTGAGTTGTTGTCTCCCCTGCGCTCACACCCCAAGGCACACATATCTTGGTGTACCTGCCAAAGGTGACCGAGGCTTCAGAGCCTGGGCAGAAGGGAGCTGACTTGCAGGCACTTCTCCTGCCTCATCTTGGCCAAGATCAGATCTATGCATTCTGGTAACAGGCTCTACATTCCTGCAACTTTGCATCAGAAATAACAGAGATTAGATTCAGTTGTCATTTGATGGCTCCGTCGCAGCCTTGCAAGGGGAATAAGGGTGCATTGATCAGAGACCTGGGGGATTCATAAGACCTGGGGCATTGAGCATGGAATGCCCTAAAGCCTGTGGCCTGGCCCCTGCCTTGTATAATGTCAGCCCTGACCAGGGAGCTGAGAGCAAGAAAACCTTAGTGGAACCCAGTGGCCTAAAGGGAAAAGGGTGTCCTCCCACTCCAGGCTTCAAGCTCTGACCCAGCGTGATATGCCTACTGCTGAGGTGCCTGTTGTTTAGTCCAACGGCATTTTTAATAGAATTATAGAGTCCTACAGTTGGAAGGGGCATCATTTCACAAAAGGAAGACCCAATGGGAGTCACTGGTCTCCAGACTCCCAGGCCAGCGGTATCTCACCTGCAGTTATCTTCTCAGAGAAGTGGCTAGCTCAAGATGCAGATGCCTGATGTGGCAGGGACATGGCGTCTGCCTGGAGACATGGGCCGCAGTAAAAGTATGCCCCCTTTGTGGAGACCGCAAGGACCAGCCTCTCTGTCCCCAAGAGCCCTGTGCACACTTCTGGACTATGAGATTTCCCCTTTGGTGCATTCCTGGCCTTCCAGAGGGAGGGGGAGGAGGAGGGGAGAAGATCAAGGATTTCCCCTACCTCTTTTGGCCTTATCCCCAGGAGAGAACTGGTGTATTCATGATAGTTAGGGAGGTGGTGTTGACATGGTTAGAGTTGATGGGCTCTTTTTTGCTTGATTTTGGCACGGAGTTCAAACACATACTGCAGGCTAGGTGTGGGGGTGGAGGTGGGGAGAGGGGTCCAGTGACCCACCATTCAAGGGACCTGGGGATTGAGGTGGGGGCAAGCTGTGTGGTGAAATGAAAGGAACTCTGGCGGTGAAGCTTAGAAGCATGACTTTGTCACTTACAGGCTGGGTCACCTCGATTTCCCCAGCTTCAAGCGAGGCAGTGATTGTCACCAGCTCTCCCGACTCCGAGAGGACAGAAGTCTTAGAAATAAGACAGGATGCACTGAGGTCAGGAAGGAAGAGAGTACAGTTTTCAAAGTTGGGAAGAGAGAGAGGGAAGCCAAACAAAAAACAAACAGCTGTAGGGTGTGGCGGGAAAAGCTTTAAGATATTCCAGATTTAAGTCTCTGTGGGGGGACCCAGGAGGGAAGGAGGGCCTGTGCAGAAGCCATGGAATGTAAGGGGCAGGGAAACAGAACTCATGGGGCTGTGAATTAGAAAAAAAAAGCATCGTCCTTAAGTTGAAAAAATAATTTTAAAAAAGGCACATGTGATTGCACAATGATAGAGGTTGGCTCCAGGGAGCTCCCCAGACCCCAGAGGGGAGCCGCCCTGGCTATGAGCGCATCCACACCTGCTGGAGGCCCAGGTGCCCTGTGGCCTGCAACTTTCACATCCCTCCCATGCTCTCCCCTGTGCCCCCCAAGGGAGATGACTATGTCACGTTTTGAGCCCTGTGTTGGGGGAACCAAGGCTTTGATCACGGTGAGCAGGTGAGAGAGAAGATCTCAAAGATGGAGAGAGTGCTTGGGTAGAGAGCTTGCACGTGTGTGCTGACCCACTGAGTTTGTGCTAGCTTTCCCAAGTGTGCATGGCTTTGTGCATCCATGTGTCCTTACTTCAGGCTCAGTTGGGGGGCCCAGAATCTCTGCACCTTTGTATGCCGTCTCCTGTGTCACTGAGCGATGCCGACATTTGTGCAGCACCCTCGTGCCATGCGTGAGGGAGCCCCTGTGGTTCGGAGGGCACAGGAGGTTGGCAGGAAGAGATAGATCCCCAAAACCCAGAAGGTAGCAACTCATCAAGTGTTTCTAGAATTGGGCTCAGGCCCTTGGCATATTAACTCACTGACTTTCTCTACGAGAATAAATTCCAATTCGGCCAGAAGGGAGACCGGGGCAGCTGATGCTTGACTGGCCAGTTTCTGGAGAACCCCACGGGTCTTCAGAGAACAGACTGGAGACTTTGCAAGCCGCCTGTGACCAGGATGTCCTGTTCAGACACAGTGACATCTGTATCACAGAGCCTCATTCATTGCCAGAGTGGCTTGCTGAAAGTCAGAGAAGCAAGATCTAGTTCCAGATGCCCCCGGCATTCTCCCACTCAGCTGCTCTCTGGTTCCTGGGTCCCCGTGGTCCTAACACAACCGAGCAGGGGCTCAGCATCAACGTTGCAGAGACACGAAGATCCTGCCTCGAGGAGGAAGCTGTAAACACGAGGCTGCCTTCAAAGGACTGTGGAGGGACAGTGGATATTATCGCCACTGACCCACGCCATCGTTTTATAACTTAATGATTTATACAGTTGGCCCTGAAATGCATTACACACTGAAGAAACTTCCTCTTCGATGGAAAAGGGAGACTTGCCTTTCAAAGGGACAAAAATCATATGCTGTCCCAACCTTCAGTTACTGCAAAGAGGCGCTACATTGCCAGCATTTAAAATTCCCAAATGAATTCAATTAAAAATAATCACTAAGCAAACCCCTATTCCCCCCCCCCCCCCCCCCATCTTTCTTTCTTCAAATGCTGGTGTGTGTGTGAATATGTATGGTAACCCGAGGAGGCCCATGGAAAGTTACAGACAGTCATACTATATGCCTGTCTAGGAAACTCAGCACAGTGTGTGCAGGGTATTGGTCTGTTTTTACATTCAGACGAGAGAGGGGAAAAGGACATGCGGCTTGTTATTTCACCTGAGCGCACTGGCAATGGCGATGTGGCCCGACATGGTTCTGTGGGGCTTTTGTGCCGGGCCCTCGCCTTCATGGGCCAGCGGGCGGCTGACTGATGTGTTGCCACTTTCGTGCAGGGTGAGGTGAGGAGCAGAGCAAGCTGGAGAGCGGACAGGCCATTATGCACCCATGGGGAGCTTTTGTTTATAGCCCCGTGTCCCCAGAGATGAAGAATCCGGTCTAATTAGCCACGGCACCATGTTGAAGGGACGCGTCCTCTCATTAAAACACAGCTCACGGCTACAGAGCTTAGCACACCGCTCACGTGTGTTGTCCTTTCTGTGTTTGCGTTAGAATATGATATAGAGCAGGAGGTGCCCTTGTTTTTCCAGCTGAACATACCTCCTTTGAACCAATGGGTTCCATTCTAGTACAACCAACTCCCAGATCTTGGTCAAGACTTTCAAGGCCCCAGGGAGACAGATTTCACTACCAAAATCATGTAGAGAGTAGCAATTTGAGTGACTCCCCCCCACCCCCTCGGACGTCCTTGTCCCCATCACAGCATGACGGGGGTTACAGTGCCTTTCTGACTCCGCCCGGTGCGCAGTGGACAGTGACAATGGAATTCTCTGCAAGTGTGAACCAAATGTCTTCTCTGCTGCGAGGAAGCGGGCTGTTATTTGTGCTGACGATTGGGAGAAGTGGGAGGGAAACGGTGGCTGAACGTCTCAGGACTTGTTTGCTGGCTTCCCATGAACAGTCGTAGCCGCATCCTGTCCCCTCAGAGTCCAGGGACACCCAACAGGAGTGTGGGAGCAGCAAGGGTGTCGAAGGACAGCCTCCTCTGCGAGACCTCAGGTTCTTCCATGCTCCCAGCCACCCCCAGCCAGGTGAGGTGCCGGCTTTGTTTGTTTCTTTGCCCTGATTTCTAAAGCTGGAGTTGTTGTTATCAACTTAATGGTGTGGCAGAGGGAGGGCGCCGTGATGATAAGTCATTGTGGCTTTAATAGAAATGCTATCGGGGAAGCCTGGGCCTATTAGAGAAACTCCGTCAAACCCTGCCCCGACCCTTGCAAGCTCTGTCCATTATGAGTCTGCTTCTTCATTTATGAAACGGGGGCTAATCATTCCCGGTTCCCAAAATTGAGTGAGAATGTAGTTAGGCAACGTTTATAAAAGCTCTTTGTGTAGGGCTCATTAGTGTTGAAAAGTATTTAAAACTAGGTTCTAATTGGTTTCTCCCCTGGTTCCCAGCAACCTATGCCAAAAGAATGGATGGGCATAGCAGCTGAGGGTATGGTTAAGGTCTCACAGGCTCCCTCCACTGATGTTCGAAGCCTTGGGCTAGGCTCTCCAGAGCCCTGCCTCCCCCTCGGGGTATTGCACTTCTCCTGAAGCTCCGTGTTCCTAGCCACAGGGTTGACTCACCTGCTGTCCTTGTTTGGGTGCTAGGGATACAAACAGAAGAAAGAATGGACCTTATGAGTGACGAGAGAACAGGTGCTGACAAATGCCAGGATGGGCCTCAGGTTGGCAGGGTGTATGCTGGTTTCTACAGAGAACAACAGATTTGTGGTTCTAAGAGTGATGAGAGTGATGGTGTAGTCTTATGTTGAACTAGAGGCCCGGTGCATGAAAATTCATGAACTGGAGTGGGGAGATCTCTCAGCCTGGCCTGCCCCTCTCACAGTCCAGGAGCCCTCAGGGGCGCAAGGCGACTCAGCGATCAGAAGAAGGCAATGTGCCCATCACACATGTGCTGCTGCCAGTGCCAGCAGCGCAAGCCTCAGCCGGCCCTGATTACCTGAGCCTTGGGCAGCCCTAGGCGGCTAGGCAGCTGATATCTGAGGCTTGCCTGTGCCTTGGGCCAGCCCTGGGCAGCTGGGGGACTGAGGGCGGGGTCCAGCCACACCATGCACCTGCTGCATGCCCCCTGCCCCGCCCCTGCTGGGCTGAAAGGACTGTGGTACTCTGGCAACAGGTGCAAGGAGCGGCTGGACCTGCCTGAGGGCGGGTTTGACCACACAATGTGGCTGCCCCCCCACCCACCTAGCCCAAGTGGGGCTGAAAGGACTGGGGAACTCCAGCAAGGCTGAGGGACTGGGCACTGCCATCTTGTGGCTATGAATGTCTCCATCTTTGTGATGGTATGACAGTCAATTTGCATATTACCTCTTTATTAAATAGGATATTTGACTTTGTGATATCTGGCCAAGTATAAGGCCCTCGTGCCAAATCTAGTAGGAAAAAACTTATAGGAAAAATTAAAGAGCTCTGGATTATTCTGAGATATGAATAAGCAATCTCCATGTAATAAGTAGATGTAGGCATTTCTTTTTTTTATTATTTCTTTTTTTTTTATTTTATTCATTTTGTACAGAGAGGAAGAGAGAGATAGAGAGAGTTAGAAACATCGATGAGAGAGAGTCATCGATCAGCTGCCTCTTGCACACCCCCTGCTGGGGATATGCCCGCAACCAAGATACATGCCCTTGACCGGAATCGAACCCGGGTCCCTTCAGTCCCCAAGCTGATGCTCTATCCATTGAGCCAAACCGGTCTCGGCAGATGTAGTCATTTCTTTTGAGCTATAACCTGGCTCTATTAAAGTGTACTCTCCTCAACCTAAATCTTCTTCAAGAAGGAATTCATCCCCTGCAAGCATGGCTCAGTGGTTGAGCATTGACCCATGAACCAGGTCAGGGTTTGATTCCTGGGATGTGGGCTCAAGCCTCAGTAGGAGGTGTGGAAGAGGCAGCCCATCAATGATTCTCTCTCATCATTGATGTTTTTATCACTTTCTCCCTCTCCCTTTCTCTCAAAAATCAATAAAAAAAAATACATATATTAAAAAAGAAGGAATTCATTAACTATGCATAATTCCATATCCAAATCAAAATATTGTGAAGTTAATAAATGAGTTTCATTTAAGTTGGTAATAATAGGATGTCTTAAAAATGTTCAGTGAAAAAATGCAATTGCTAAGCAGTACCTATACTATACTAAGTAAAATATATCTTATATATACAGTATATAAAAATATTTCATTTTTAGAAAAAAGTGTGCATAAAAAGTTTGGCAAAATATATACTAAATCATTAATAGCAGATGTATCTGAAGGAATTGAAATTTGCAGAGGCTTTTCCTTGATAGATGTCTATACTTTTTTAATGTTTTAAAAAGAGCTTGTGAATTATTTACAGGTTTTTTTATAAACATCTATATATCTACCTATCTATTTGTCATTTTTGAACAATTTTGTAAGTATTTCTTTTGTGCTGATCCTGGAAATTAAATTGCTGAGTCAAAGGCTAAATTTTGAGAGATGCTACCAAATTTTTCTCTAGAAAGGTTACAGTAATTTCACTCTTTTAAAAAATATATAGTTTTACTTAATTTAGAGAGGAAGGAAAGGGAGAGATAGAAACATCAGTGATGAGAGAGAATCATTGATCAGCTGCCTCCTGCACATCTCACACTGGGGATTGAGCCCAAAACCTAGGCATGTGCCCTGACCAGGATCTACTGGTTCACAGGTCGACACTCAACCATTGAGCTAGGCCAGCCAGACAGTAATTTTACACTTAGCAAAAAATTTTGAGACTATTTCACCAACCCTTCCCTATCGGGGGTGTTACAGTGGGTGATTCTTTATATCTTCTTTTTGTTTCTATTACTGTGATTATTAGTAAGGCCAGGGGGAATAGCTGTTGGAGAATCGTAAGTTGCAGCAAACATAGAATTCTCCACAGATTCTTCTCACCCCTTCCTCCCTTTTCCATGGTGAAAGGGCAGTTTGGCATTGTAGGCTGTTCCCAAGACCAAAGGCCATCTGTCTCTTGTGGGGCAGATTAGGAAGGTGTGAAGTTCCTGTGTGCATGTGAGGCGGCTGATGGGCTGTGAGTCACACCAGGAGTAGGTGACGATGACATGCAGGCTCCTGCCTCCATCCCTGTAAACACAAAAGACAGACTTCCTCCTTCCTTCTCCCCTGACCTCCACAAACACCCCCACACATGCTTAGATCCCTCCTGGTCGGAGAAGCACTCAGTAGGGTGGCTAAGTTTACACGCAGGTAAGATCAAGGTGCAGCTCAATATTCATGAGCCATGTATGTGACTTTGATAAGTTCCTTAACTGTTCTAAGACCTTCCTTTCCTCATATGTACAGTGGGGTTAAAAAAAAAAAAGTATCTTCCATATAGTGTTGTCATGAGGAGAAAGTAAAATAGTCCAGGTGAAAAGCACTACACAGCACCTAGGATGCAGGAGTAAGCAGTCAGTCAGTGTCATTGTTATCACTCGATTACCACAAACCATGGCTGTCAAAATTCCCAGGATTAATTACTCCACGCATGCGCTGATTTGCACATCCATTGAGCACTTCCTGCATGAATGGCAGATGAATGTAAGAGACAGTCCCTGACATCAGAGAGCACCCAGGCTAGTAGTGTACCCAAAACCAGACCATTCCAATGTGATTCCTTAGGCAGAGGCTGTCCAGGTGTGGCGGGGGCATGATCCGGTGGCCAGGGAAGACTTGTTGGGAGACAATCCTTCAGGTCCTTGGCATTTCTGCTCACTTTATATGCAGAGGCGTTCCTTGCCCTTTTGTTCCAGACTATCACACATCAAGCAGCCTTGGAAGGGAGGTGGAGATAGATCCCTTCCCTGCCTGCAGTCCACTGTAAACAACCCGGCTTCTCTAAGCTTGACATTCATTCCTCAGCTATGATGCAACCCCACTGCCGGCACAGCACCCACCTGGGCCCCCAAGGGGGAGCTGGGAGCAGGGGAACGGTTGAAAACACAAAGCTTCTGCTACTTCTGTGCTGTCAAGTCCCATGTCCCCGACCCAGGAGTTCATGTCTTCTGCTGGAAGGATCACATGTTCCCTTGCATGTAAACCCACAGACCCTGTCTTGGCAGGCTTCCTGGAAGAGGTGGCAATTAAGCCGTATCTTGAATGATGTCTAGGAATTCTCTATTGTGAGGAGGGAAAGTATTCCTTGCAGAAGACGTTTTTTTGTTCCAAGTCAAGGAAGCATGGGGAAATAAGAACACATTTGAGGAACACTGTAGTTTAGGATCCCAGAGGTGGGGGCAGCAGGTGAGGCTAGCAGGTGAGGCTGGGAGAGGCAGGGATTAGGTCAGGAAGGGCTTTGAGAACCCAGCCAAGGAGTTAGAAACACATGCTGAGTTAGGAACACATCCCGCACATCCGGAGTGTTTTAACGTGCCCTGTACCGCATGCACAGCACACCGAGGCCCTGCACAGCAGCCCCCAGAGGAGAGAGCCAGGAAGACGTGGTTTGGATGGCAGGTACATTGGTGGGATGGAGTTCTGCTTAATCCTGCTGAGTCCTTTATGCCATTCAAAAAGCCTGGCTTCGGGGCTTGGAACTTGGAACCTTTTTGTTAGAAATAGAACACGGTGTTTGTGTGGTGCCAGTAGGCAGCCAGAGGAGTGACAGTGATTGAACTTGAAATCACATTGGGCTGACGGCTGCACAAGTCCTGTCTGGTGTCTGAGGAGCCGGGGGCTGAGGAGCATTCTGTTGGGGTCTGTGGCTGTCCGCTGCTCTCAGAACTGGGGAATCCTTCCAGACCAGCCTGGCAGCACGCGCATGCGGCCTTGGCTGTGAGACACGTGGCCCTGCCCTTCCTTGATCTTGGGCATCATTCTGAAAAACTCACAAAGCTTGCAAGTCCATTTTGTTTTGTTTGTAAAACAATAGCAAGGACCACAGTATTCCCTCCTGTGGTCACTATGACTCAGAAAGCGACCAAGTTAACCACCCCCGCTCCAAGCTGCCTCGTCCTCATTTCCAGGGTAATTCCTGGATAACAGTTCAAACCAACCGTTCGCGGTGTGATCAAGTGCTCACAGTAATGACAATAATAGTAATGGATGAAGATAATCACTGCCATCCACGGGCCCTTGGTCGGTGCCGGGCACCGTGCTTGTTCCTGACCAGGTTTCCCTCCCATAACCTACAAGGCGGCCATGCTCTTAAGGGAACATTTTTAAAAGTTGTGATAAAATATTTATAACATAAAATTTACCACCCCAACCACTTTTAAGTATATAGTTCAGTAGTAAGTACAGTACAGTCCCATTGTTGTTAATCTCTTTTCATCTTGCAGAACTGAAATACTGAACTCATGAAACCGTAACTCTCTACTGCCTCCCTTCCCCACTCCTTGCCCCTGGCAGCCCCTCTCTACTTTCTGTCTCGATGAATATGGCTACTCTCGGTATCTCATGAGAATGGACTCTTACGGTATTTGTCTTTTGGTGCCTGGCTTATTTTACTTAGCACAAGGGCACAACCATGGTGTAGCATGTGTCAGATTCCCCTTCCTTTTTAAAGCTGAATGATATTTCATTATATAAAGCAGTGCTTTCTCAACACCGGTCCCAGGGGCTGCCTCTGCAGGTGGCAGTCACCGTCTCAGGGTGTCTTTAAGGTGTCATTGACAACACCAGTCAGAAGTTCTCATCTATACCCAGCCTCTAGCCAACATGCTAAAAACTGGCGGGGGTTAGTGTACACAGGCTGCACCTGGAAGATTCATCTCTGAGATCCAAAGATGTGATTTTATTTTAATTTTGGCCATTAAGATTCTATATCCCACTCCATCCCTCCCTTATAACCCCTGCCCCACCATGGTCTCCTAGAAGAATCCAAAGGCCTCCCACATTCCTGCAAGGCTCTGCAGACCCCTGAGGGCTCAGGTGGGGGTTTGTGGTAGTGGTAGTGGTGGTTTTTAAATTCCCGCCAGAGGTACAAAGGGCTTCCCGGGAGGAGGGCCAGAGGCCAGTGGAGGTTTTGGTCATTCGCACTCCTTTTCTGGGGTCAAAGTCACGGTCAGGGAAGGGGACTGGATCAGGATGAGGGTTTGGGATGCAGCAGGACATGTTTAGTGTTCTCACAGAATTTGCAGTCATGCTCCAGATCTGAGCTGGTCTCCTAAATCAGGCAGAAATGCCTATTTTGGTCCCATCCCAAAGTAGGTAAAATGATGGATAGGGATTGAGTCACCTAAATGTTTGCCCAGATCTCATTGCTCTGTCTAGACCTGCTGTCGGATTCATTTTTCCCCTCCACCTCCTGGGAGAGAGAGAATAAATGAGACGTCTGGGTATGTTTCAGGTAGCGCAGTGCAGTGAGATTTGGAGTCTCTGCTCCGTGGGCAGCTTCACTTACTGCTCTGAGCACTGGTTCCTGCGCTGTTTGTTCGGGGAGGATTTAGTGACTGTCCCAAGGCACTAAATGTTTTAGAAATAAGTGACGATGTATGAATGGTACCTGGCACTTAATAGGTGCCCAATAAATGTAAATTCTCCTTCCTGACCCTCATTTCCTGAACCTTTGAGGGCAGGAAGCAGTAATTTGTTGAGTGTGGATGTACATGTACACCGTGTTCTAGTAAAAAGCCTGCTCAGATTGGCCAGAGTCAGAGAGGCGGTCTATTAAAAAAAGAACTGGTATTGCCTCGGAAGTGGGGGGTAGTCTTATACAGTGAATATAGGCCTAAACCTGTTTTATCTGTAAAATTAGGGGGTCATCTTAAATGCCGGAAAATACGGTAATTACCTATTTTTTTGCTTCAAAATGACTTTTTTAAAAATTTTATGTATATATTTTTTTCTAGTACCAAGACTTAAGCAGTCAGACACAGTTTTATTATGCAACATGACCGATAAGATACAACATGACCAATTATATGACCTATATATTTATGGTTCAAGGCAGGCCATTCATACCAAATGCTGGCTGTTGCCATTTGGACAATCTAAGGGAAAAGTGCCCAGTGCCCCTGACTAAATAGTCAGTTATTGCATCTTTTAAAATTCTTGCAGCACACCCATTGAAAATAGCTGATCTACCTACCATTTGTTGGGCTGCATACCAGTTGCTTTTATGTGTTTTACAATATTTTCTAATCCTTATAATACTGAGAGGTAAATCCCTTATAGATGAGGACACTGGAATTTAGGGAAGTTGAAGCTATGATAGATGTTAAATAGAAGAACTGGAGTATGATCCCAGATATAAATGTTGGCCTTTTCAATAAAAAGATACATTTCTGAGAGACTAAGTCATTAAAGTTTATAGCCATAATCCTGGGTGGTTTTGAAGATGCTATCATGCACCTCCCACCACCCGGTTCTGTCCCTGTTATTTATAGCAAGTCATTAACCACCCCCAAAAAAAATCCACCCAGTGAAAAACCAAGAAACACAGGAGCCGTTCCCTCCCAGGGATGGCAGAGCCCCTGGGGGCCACCGGGAGAGGGTGTCAGAGGACGGTAGTTAGAAGCTGTGGAATCTCTCACCCACTTTTGCTGTCACTGGTGATCAGGATTGAGACCCGCTGCCACTCAAGAGGGACATTCTAAGCCACTGGGGAGGAGTGTTTTAAGTGGGTGGCTGTGCTCGTATCTGAAGAAGTTGGCCACCGACACCTTTCGGTGATGTGGTGTGGCAAATATAGCCACAGGGAAACGGCCCACATTTTCCATAGTCTCATAATCCAGGGCCTCCATGAAGCGGGGGCAGGTACAAAAGGCAGAGAGAGCCCACCACCTCAGGAGAGAAGGGGTCAGGATAGAGCACATTCTGGCTGGACAATGGGAGAGGGTCCAAGCCTCAGGCCAGTAGGTCCCCCAGGGGGTGGCTAGAGGTGGGAAGGGGCCAGCAGATTTATCAAGCCCCGAGGCACAGGATTTAGGCTCAATCCCACTGGCACAAGTTTCCCACCCAGCACCCTTTTGCTTTTTCTATGCTTCTGGAGTCCCATTTTCCCCCTTGACGTTCTATGGTACCTCTTTTCCCAGAGAGACACACACCCTGCAACAGAAAGGCCTGCCTAGGCAGAGCTGCGCCCCTCCCCCTGACAGTCTTGCTAAGATTTAGAGGGTGAGAGGAAGGAAAAAGAACCAATATTCATTGAGCACCTACTATGAGCCAGGTACGGTGTGATTATTTCATATTAGAGGCCCCATGCACGAGATTCAAGCACTCAGAGGTCCCTCAGCAGGGCCTGTACCCTCTCGCAGTCCGGAAGCCCTCGGAGGGGAGGGAGGGGGATGTCCAACTGATGGCTTAGGCATCTGCGGGCAGTTGAACATCCTTAGTGCTGCCGCTGTGCCTGTGGGAGCGCACTGACCACCAGGGGCAGCTTCTGTACTGAGCGTCTGCCCCCTGATGGTCAGTGTGCATCATAGCAACCAGTCCTTCTGCCTTTTGTTCAATTTTATTATCCTATATCATAAAGATGTAATATGCAAATGATCATTACACCATGAAGCATAACTACCAACCGCATAATGACCAGATCACGGATCAGCATAAGGGTGAGACAGCGAGCTTCAAGCGGACAGAGGAGAGATATAGGTGGGGACAGGGCAGCAAGCTATGAGGAGAGTCGGAGAGTGGGGGTGGAAGGGTTTTGGGGGAACGGAGAAAGCTACAGGAGGTCTGGGCAGCAGGCAGAGAGCTATTGGAGGGTGGCAGCGAGCTACTGGTGAGCTACTGGCGCATGGATCTGTACTCAGAGCTACTAGTATAGGATAAGCTCTTTTCCTCAACTCTTACCAAACCCACATCAACCAGGGGGTACTAGCCCCACTTTACATAAAATGAAGCACAGAGCGACTTTCCAAGCTCACACAGCTAGTCAGCGGTAGAGCTGGGATTTGGAAACAAGTCTGTCTGACTCCAAAGCCCAGACTCCCACTGGGTAACACAGCCTTACCCCGGGGTCAGGCAGGAACGTCACCAAAGGTCACTGCCTGTCTGGCAGGTGCCATGGTAAAGGGACACACATATCACCTTAGTCTTCCTGGCAACAGCACTGGTCGGGCCTGATCACCCCCATTTTACAGATGAGGAAACTGCAGCCCAATGTTATTAAATGGCTTAACCAGGCTGGGCCAGTAGGGAGAACTGAGGAGGGAAGCAACCTTGGGGAGCTCACTGTGGAGGGTGTGGGTCCTCTCTGTAGTCTGGGCTGGGCCTGGGCTTGGCGCGCTGGAGCAGACCGGGTGGTGTGTTTGTGTGTGTGTGTGTGGGGGGGGGATTCTTGGTGCTGGCACTTCAGCGGCAGCACCGGGGCCCTGGGGACGATGGGTGGCTCCAAGATGTCTGGGGTGTCTTGTGTGGCCACACCACCCTCCCTACAGCGCTGCTCGCAGCTGGAGCCTCCCATGCTTCCTGCCATCCCACCAAGGTGAAGCCAATAAGACGTGGCTGCTTGTGAGTGAAACGAGGCCAGAGCGTGTTTGCTCATGCCTGAAACATATGAAGGCTTTGTTCACGCTCATTAACATACATGGTTCAACTTCAAAGGCTGAACAATCCCACAAGCCCCCTTTTTATTTCTCCTGTGGTAGACCTCTGTGGGTAGTGCTGGGGGGAGAGAAGGGATTGTTGCCAAGGGCAGGAAGGGGGCCTGGACGGGGGGTGGGGAGGGAGGGAAATGGGGTTTTGGAAGTCCCTTCAAGGCGCAGGGCGAATGCCAGCAGGTCCTCCCGCCCAGCGGCCTGGCAGTGGGCTGCGAAATTGGCTTTTTCCTGCAAAGAGGAAAACAACTTGTGTTGGTTTAAACTTTCTTCTTTTCCTATTTTTTTTTTTTAAAGGGAATTGGAGGGATTCTTTGAGATGTATTTTTAAAAGAGGGTGATACATTGCAGGCACTAAAGCAGTGGTTCCTGACTTTGGATGGACCTTAACGCCGCCTTCTTAGCCTGGATAGAGCGATGGGGAAAGAAACGCACCCTTGTTTCCCCTGGCTTTTACGTTAAAGCAGCACTTCCTCCGATCCTCAGCACACGCAGCAGGCCACAGTGTTACCAGCAGTGCCTTTGTTCCCAAGAGCGATCACAGGGAGCTTCCCTTTCTCTTACCGTAGTTGCCAGTGTCTTTAAATAGCATTTATGCTCATCACTACTTGCAGGAGTCCTCAAACTTTTTAAAGTGGGGGCCAGATCACGGTCCCTCAGAGAGCTGGAAGGCCGGACTATATGAACTACTAATTCCCACTGTAACACCTCGGCTGCGCTCACTGCCCAAAAAACCTGGCGGGCCGGATCAGACTCCTCTGCCGGCCGCATGTGGCCCGAGGGCCATAGTTTGAAGACGCCTGATAGAGGTTAAGCTCGTTGTCAGACCTGCTAGTAGATCTTGCTATTCAGAGTGTGAGTAAAGAAGCCCATAAAACACTATATCTTGCCCTGGCCAGGTGGATCCATTGTTTGGAGCATCATCCTGTGCACCAAAAGGTTGTGGGTTCGATTCCCAGTCAGAGTTCATCTTTAGATTGTGGTTTGATCTCCGGTCAGGCCACAAGGCATCCGACCGATATTTCTCAATTGATGTCTCTCGCTCTCTCTGTCTCTCCCTCCCTCCCTCTCTCCCTCTCTCAAACCAATAAATATATCCTCAGGCAAGGATTGGGTGGGTGGGGGGGAACACTGTATCTCAAAATGTTTTGATAACTGTATTTCAGTATAATCCGTTTTCTCTGTAATCTTGTGTGTGTTTTTATTCATCTAAATGCATTACTTTGAGCAGTGGCCTATGGCCCCCAGGTAGCTGCCATAGGAGTCCATGACACAAGAAAAATTGAGACCCCTGATTTAAAAAAAAAAAAGGCGAGTGGCCAGTGCCCACACTGGGACCTCTTGGTCACTCAGGTTTAGACACGGCCTCTCGGGCAGAAGGGAATAATCTGTTGCTTTCCCTGTAGTGCAACCTCATCCTTGTAGATGGGACTAGAACCCCAGTTCCCAGGTCATGCCAAACTCCTTCCCCAATGACTAAGGAAGGGTCCTGAATATACCCATCTAGCTCAGCAGGAGCTGTTGGTAACTACTGACCATCAAACATCCTTTGGTCCCCCTCCAGCCCATTCAGGTGGTTTGAGTCCTAAGGATGATGAAGACCCAATTGCAGGAAACAGAAGTCTGGACACATTCTGGTGACCAGCAATGCCGGGATCAGGGTCCATTTCAGAGGCAGGGGTGCGCATGTGGGACGCCCATGTGGCCCAGGTGAGAAGCCTGTGGCCTCCTGCTGCTCCTGAGGTGGCTGAGTTTGTGGATGGGCGGTCAGAAGGGGTGAAATAGAGAAGCCCTTTGGACCAGCGACAAAAAGTTTGTGAGAAACAAGAGCCAAAGCCTGCCTTCCCATAGACACTCCTGTCATGACTTCCTGGAGTTGTCTCCTAGGAGACCTGCCATAGTGACACCCCACATTCCTCTCCCTTTGGAGACCTACCCTCTCCCCCAGGAGGGCTGGTCACAAGTCCAATATCTCCTCCCAGGTCCTGATGCATTGGAGTCAAGGGGGGCTTGTGGCTCCTCAGACACAGCACAGCCAGGAGGGTCCGCTCTCACCCCCAGATGTTACTTCTGATGCCCACCATTCACTGCCTAGGACATTTGTTTTAAAAGTGAATGCATAGCCGAAGCCGGTTTAGCTCAGTGGATGGAGCATCGGACTGGGAACTGAAAGGTCCCAGGTTCGATTCTGGTCAAGGGCATGTACCTTGGTTGCGGGCACATCCCCAGTAGGGGGCGTGCAAGAGGCAGCTGATCTATGATTCTCTCTCTTCGATGTTTCTAACTCTCTATCCCTCTCTTCCTCTCTGTAAAAAAATCAATAAAATGTATTTTAAATAAATAAAAGTGAATGCATAAAGACCCTCCCATGGGGTCAAGGCTGGGGTTAGGGACTCAGACACCAATCAGAACCACAGTGACACCTCCAGCAGCGAGGACTGAGACTGGACACCAGTCACTTGACTTCATAGGAATGCTAGCCTTGCCAGACCCTTGAACAGTGAGGTGGAGTTGTCTGGCCAAGGAAATGGCATCACACCTGCTTGGCCTGAAGAGCAGCCAGAAAGCCAAAGAGATAGGAGAGTGGGCAAAGCCAGAGAGGGTCACGAGATGGAAGAATTCATGAGATCAGCCACTGAGCTTATATGGCGACTAAGCAGAGGGATGTAGGCTTCCTTGCTCGACAACTGCCCGAGATTGCTGAGAGAAGCATGCCCCCAACCTGAATCATGGCTTTCCCAGTGGGTCCTGACAAGTCTTAGAAGCACCTGTTGGTCCTTTGAGCTTAAAAGTGTTCTAATTTTCACCCACCTTTCACCGAGGAGGATACTGAGGGCTGGCGGTGAGGGCACCATGGAGACAGGCGCCTGTTGCCCAGTGGGGAGAGTCACGGAGGGCTTCATTGAGGAGGAGACAGTTGTGCTGCTCCTTAAAGATGAATCCGAGGGCGTTCTAGAAGCAGGGACCAGGATTGGGTCTTGGGGTGGGTCAGGAAATCAGACTTGGAAGCAGGTTGGAGACTGGCTCTGAGGGCTCTGTGTGCCCCGCCAGGGTGGGTGCCTGGAGGATGCTGAGTGAGTGAGAATTAAGCCTGGGGCGGTGGATGCTGTGAGAGCAGTTCCTGGGTTCCGGGTACAGGCAGAGCAGATGGAACCGCAGGCCCTCTCCCAGGCCACCTGAGGACACACCTGGTTTCTCCCTCCCGCCACCTGGTCACATGGCTTTGTTATGCCAGGGCCACAGACGCAGTCTGTCCATGCTCCAGGCCTGGAGGGCAGCCTCCTCCTCCCATTAGGTGTGGATCAGATTAGCCTAACCTCAGCATCCTCCAAGGCCCTGGGCAGGAGCAGCTTGCAGAACAATTAAGGTGAGGGGTGTGAGTCAGCAGGCTGGTGTTGGAGGAAAACAGTTTGGGCTGCGGCAGGGAGCCTGTTGGAGAGGGAAAGAGAGAGGCTGGTGTCCTGAGCCTGGCCTCTGCACCATGCTGTGAGGTGCTGCAGGACATTGTTGGTGCTTTCAAGCCCCAAGTTCCTGTCGGGTTCTGGATGGCTGGAACAGCAGCTGTCTCTGAGTATGCGGCACTGACTGGGTGCTCGGTGAACCAAAAACTCTCTGCCTTTGGAGTGGGGCATGGGAGCCATGCAGACCCAAAGCCCTGGAAACATTGGTGGGGGAGAGAGCAGGGAGACGCCTCCCTCCACTGCGCTGACTCAGGAGGGGCCACAGCACTCATTTGGTGAGAAAGGACTTGGGCACATGAGCAGCTTCCTTTGGAATTAAATGTGGTGTAAGGTTGCCAACGGCAACGTCATTGAGACTAGAAGAGAGTGTGGGGAAGTGTGCTTGTGGGCTGGCGGCAGACAGGGTTCCTGAGGAGGGAGCAGGCCCTGTTCCGGAGCCCCTCTCTCCCCTCCATCCCTGGAGGACGTGTCCTCCTCGCTCAGGGCTGTGGGCCTGGGGAGGAAGGCCTGGCTGGAGCAGCCCCAGGAGACACGAGCTTGTGCAGACACCGGACTTCAGGATGAGAATAGCTGGCACCAGCTCCTGGCTCCTGCCTGGGTTTTTCCATAGGCAGGCTCCGTCCGCATCGCAGGTCAAGCCAGAGCCTGTGAGGAGGCTCAGGGCCCCTGCCTGCCCTGAGCTGGTGGAAAGGTTCCAGTGCAGCCTCCAGGAGGGACCAGGCACCCTGCTGTGAGCAAGGCACACGTGTGTTCCATAGGTTCCTGCATTGGCCTGCTTTTAAGGTCAAAAAGGACTCAGAGGACCTGAGAACCCCACTTGATTGGTAGATAAAGGGGAGACTTCCTGCTCTTAGCCCTTTAGGCACCTTGGTCCAGGGCTCAGCCTTGGGGACCTTGTCTACCCCTCCCTCCCTTCCCCCCCCCCCCCCACACACAGAGGCAGAACTAAGAGCCCCTTCTCCTGCCATCTCCAGAGGCCTCCTGTCTACACAGCCCCTCCCGCCCTCTGCCTGGGCCCCCAGCCGCCAGCTCCCAGGGTTGCCCTTTTCTCCATAGAGTAGGGGTGTCGAACTCAATCAGAGAAGGGGCCAAAATCTAAAATCCAGCCTAAATCTCGGGCCGAATGGTTTACTGAACAGTCATAAACTGTCATTGTGATGGAAACGCAGCGGAGTGCAGTGATGACAGCGCGGTGCGGGCCACATTGCAAGGCCTGGCGGGACGGATTTGGCCCGCGGGCCTTGTGTTTGACACATGTGCCCTTTTCTCCATAGAGCATTGGTTGGGTTTGGCAAGTTCTGCCTCTGCCAATTCTTACCCAAGACCTTGGTAAGTGATTACATGTCACTGCCTTGCTTTCCTTTTCTATAATATGGGGCTTCTCTTGCCCAACTTAGTTAATCTCTTCCCATTGAATTTCCTCTGAAATTCGTCCATCTGCTGCATGCTGTAATGTCTCTGGATCAATTCATTTTGTTCATTACATTCTATATATAAGTGAGATCATGTGATACTTGTCTTTCTCTGACTGGCTTGTTTCAGTTAGCATAATGCTCTCCAGGTCCCTCCATGCTGTCTCAATGGGTAAGAGATCCTTCTTTTTTGCAGCGGCATAGTATTCCATGGTATAAATGTAACACGGCTTTTTTATCCACTCATCTCTTGATGGGCACTTGGACTGTTTCCAGATCTTAGCTGTTGTAAATTGTGCCGCTATGAACATAGGGGTGCATATATCCTTTCTGATTGGTGTTTCAGGTTTATTAGGATATATTCCTGGAAGTGGGATCACTGGGTCAAATGGCAGTTCCATTTTAATTTTTTGAGGAAACTCCACACTATTTTCATAATGGCTACACCAGTCTGCATTCATACCAATAGTGTACTAGGGTTCCTTTTCTCCACATCTTCACCAGCACTTGTCATTTGTTGATGGCAGCCATTCTGACAGGTACGAGGTGATACCTCATTGTCTCTTTAGTTTGCATCTCTCTGATTAGTGATGTTGAGCCTTTTTTCCTATGTCTTGGCCATTTGGATGTCTTTGGAGAAGTGTTTATCCAGGCCTTTTGCCCATTTTTTTTTATGGGGTTGTGTTCCTTTTGTTGAGTTATATGGGAACTTGATATATTTTGGAAATTAACCCCTTTAATCAGATGTGTCATTGCCAAATATGTTCCCCCATACAGGGGGCTCCCTTTTCATTTGACGCTGGTTTCTTTCGCTGTGCACAGCTTTGTATCTTCATGTGGTCCCATTTGTATTTGGAGGCAACAGGGAGCGAGCCTAGGCTTGGGGGTCTGATGGACTTGGGTTTAAATCGTTGTTTCTTAAACTCCATCAGTGACCTTGGGCTCTGAGCCTCAATGTCCTTATCTGCAAAATGGAGCTTGATCATTGGTTCATCTATTCGTCCAGTCATTCCTTCTGTATTCTTTGAGTGGATGGCGACTGTGTGCAAAGCACAGGCTGGGGGAGTGGCTGACCTCACAGTGAGGATCCGAGAGCTGACGACCTCCGAGCAGGTCAGACACACAGCAGGTGCTCTCTGAACTCTGCACAGCTCCGAGGCAGTCCCATGGCCTCTGCTTCCCGTGCCTCCCCTCCTCCCCCTCAAGCTTTGGGCTCGAGAGGAGGCTATGGACAGCCCGGCCCTGGAGAGGTCCACCCCGTGGCTCCTCCTTCGGGCCTCATGAGCACAAGAATGTCTGGGATTCCTGAGGGGTGTGGCAGAGTGCCGTGGCCAGTGTGAGAAGGGAAGTGTCACAGCCCACGGGTCTTGGAGAGGCTGGGCCCCACCTGGCTCACACCTACACGCGAGGACAGCCTCTCGGGATCCGGCGCTGCTTGCTTCCCTCTGAATTCCTGCCTCCTTGGAGCTGCTCTCCTCCGATCAACTCCGAGTGATAAAATCAAAGACACAGAGCAGCTCCTTTGCCATTTTCCACTATTTCATGAGCGTGTCCAAGCACCAGAGCCATTTCCAGTCCCAGCATTCTGCCAAATCGGCTGCCAGCCCCACCTCCCTCGGCATCTGAACAGCATGCCTGCGGCTCCAGCCAGAGCATTCTAAATATAGCTCTCTCCCCGGACAACAAAGATGGGTCCTCCGAATGGCTTCAGCCCCGTGGCCAGCCTCAGACGTCAAGCTCCCCCCCCCCCCCCCCCGCCCCCGCCAAGGACAGGAGGGAGGAGCGGGACAGACAGGAAGCGACTGGAGAACAAGGATCGGAGAGAAACTGCTGGAGCCAGCTCATAAGTGACGTTGAGACCCAGACGTCCAGGGCCCTGGCCTTGGCCCCGAGTTCCTGTCTGCTGTCTCTGGGGATGTGTGAGGCCCAGGGCACTGTCTCAGGCCAGTCCTGTCCCCTGAGGAGACTGGTTAGTGCTGCAGGGGTAGGAAAATGAGCTTCCCGGGAGGAGCGGGGAAAGAACCTGTCTTGCCGAAACCGGTTTGGCTCAGTGGATAGAGCATCGGTCTGTGGACTGCAAGGTCCTAGGTTTGATTCCGGTCAAGGGCATGTACCTTGGTTGTAGGCACATCTGCAGTAGGGGGTGTGCATGAGGCAGCTGATCAATGTTTCTCTCTCATCGATGTTTCTAATTCTCTATCCCTCTTCCTTCCTCTCTGTAAAATATCAATAAAATATGTTTTTTTTTTTAAAAAAAGAACCTGTCTTTAGGGTCAGACCCACTGTCTTGGACTCCCACCACCACTAAGCTGGCGACTCTGGGCAGGCCCTACCCCTTCAACCTCAGCATCTCCATCTGTGATGTGTGGATAGCGAGACCCATGCTGAGAGGAATTCTGGAGAACTTGTGCCATGGCAGGCCCTGGCCCCCTGGTGCCAGGACTCTCTGCAGGCCATGGGCTGCTGTCGTAGGCTCTGAAGGGCAGGGGCCCACCATGGCACCTCCCCCTCCAGCTCCAGGGCACGCAGGTGACCCTACCTTCTGCCCTGGCAAGTGCCTTCAATTTCATCTCGGTCTAGTCCTAGTGCTCTGAGAGGTACCCCGAGCCCAGAACCTGCACGGCCTCCTATTTCAGGGCTCACCTTCTCTGACACCCTGTGTCCAGCTGGGTGCTGAGGCTCCTTTAAGACATCGGCACACTTGTGAGTGTAACCCTTGAACACAGTTAGGAAAACCTGGGATTACTGAAAAGAATAAAATCCTGGATTTCTCAGCTCTGCTTGTGGGGTTGGAGTTTAGGAGGGAAAACCCAAGCCAAGTCCTCCCCTCCCACCCTTTCAGTTCTATTTCAAGAGGGAGGACCTCACCTGTTTCCAGATCTCTGACACCAGAAAAGATGGACCCTGCCCCCTACTAGTAAGGGGTCCTCAGGGGACACCCCAAACTAACAGCCTTACTGTATGGAAAGCCTGGTCTTCATACGACGAGAGGCCACTTGGCCCCAGGCACCTTACTCCTGTGAGCACACAGGCTGCTGTCTCCAGACACACTCTGCATACAGATAAGTCAGGACGGGATGTGGAACTCCCAAGTGAGGGCGGGTCGGAGCTGGGGGGTTGCTGGTGGAAACACTAGCTCGTTGTTTGGACCTGTCTTTTTTGCAGGGGGCTCCCGGGGAGAATCGGGCATTGGATTGCGTAAGAGATGCACAGCTGCTGTTGCTATGGCCACCATTCATAGAGCACTAAGGCCACACAGCTATTCAGTGACAAAACTAGAATTCAAAACTTGTGCCCTCCTGACCTCTAGGGTTCATGCTTTGGAGTCCCAAGGTTTGGGAATGATCACAATTCTTAAAGAGCTCTGGTAGGGGATGCTGGGAACGTGCATCCACAGCGAACTGGCCGCAGCCTGTTAGAACAAAGGCTCTGAACTCTCTCAAGGGGAGGTCACGCTGGGCTCACCTACCTGGCCTTGTAGGCAGTAAAGGAAACCAATAGCTTTAGTGTTTTCAATTTTTCAAAAGTCTTTGGCAAAGTTCCATGCCAAAAAAATTTCCATAGCTAGACCAAAAAAAAATTAATTGCTTCACCATGGCTTTGCAGGGAGTGCTTTGTCATGCACAGGAGCCAGCTCAGGGGAGGAAACGGATCCCTAAGGATGAATGTGCGCTTCTCTTGATGGAGAGTCTTAAGCAGCAGGGTCTCACGGGGATTGGTGCGGGAAGGCTTAGCTCTTATCTTTTTTAATTAGAGATTCGGAAGAGGAAGCAGGTAGTGAGAAGTCTATGTCGACAGGAGGCTTGGGAAATGAGAAGCCTAATGAATGGAAAGTGTGTGTTTTTTGCTCTGGCCCCCCAGTCGTTGCTAATGATCAGCATTCTGTTAGCCTGTTCGCCACAACAATGTACAAGGGGTTTTACCCTTTCAACACGTCTCTGCCCCTCTGTGCCAGGCGCTGTGCTGGGCTCAGGCACGTATCACATATGTTGTTATTCTACTCCACAAAATGGGATTTCACGGTTCCCCCACTTGCTTTTACTCACTGATGCAAACATCACAATGCAAAGAGCTCCCTCCTTTTTCGTGTGTGTCTGGTGCCATTTTCCCATGAAATGACCACACAGCAGTTCAACCAGCCCCCTCTTGTTGGGCATTTTCACTACATCTGGACTAGAAATACTCTCACGGTGTAGCCTTAAGCATCCCTGGACTCAGGTGTTTGTACATGTGGACAGTGTCCGAGGGTGGTCACCTGGAAGAGAATGACTGGGTCTCAGGAGACAAGCATTTAGATGTGTGGCAGGTGTTGATGAGTTGCCTGCAAAAACACACCCAGCTGAAGTTTAATGGCCCCCAAAGAGTCTGGCTCGGCCCATTTCCTCAAATCCCAGCCAGTGCCGGCTATCACAACGGTTTCCTATTGCTCCTGCACCGCTTACCCTAGGCCAGTGGTCGGCAAACTCATTAGTCCACAGAGCCAAATGTCAACAGTACAACGAAATATTTATATCTCCTTTGAAAGCCACATTTTTTAAACGTAAACTTCTTCTAAGCCACTTCTTTTTTTTTTTTTTTAATTTATTTTATTGATTTTGTACAGAGAGGAAGAGAGAGGGGTAGAGAGCTAGAAACATCGATGAGAGAGAGTCATCGATCAGCTACCTCTTACACACCCCTACTGGGGATATGCCCGCAACCAAGGTACATGCTCTTGACCGGAATCTAACCCGAGACCTTTCAGTCCCCAAGCCGACGACGCTCTATCCATTGAGCCAAACCGGTTTCGGCTAAGCCACTTCTTCAAAATAGATTCGCCTAGGCCGTGGTATTTTGTGGAAGAGCCACACTCAAGGGGCCAAAGAGCCGCATGTGGCTCGCGAGCCGCAGTTTGCCAACCACGGCCCTACGTTCACAACAGGAATTTGTTATCTTACGGTTCTGTAGGTCAGAGGTCCGGCAGGAGTCCCGCTGGCCTGAGCTCCGTGTCGGCAGGGGAGTCTGTTCCCTGGCCTGTGTTCTTGTCCTTCTACGCCAGCGGCGTCAGGTGGCTGGTGGAGTGCTCCCCCTTCCGTGGCATCACCCGGCCTGTTCCGCCCCTTTCCTGTCTTCACGGCCCCTTAGCTTACACTGGGCTCACCTGGGCAATCCAGGCGCCTCTCCTTATCATCAGGTCCGCTGATTAGCAACCTCCATCCCGCCTGTGACTTCAGTGCCCCCTGCCATGTGACGTGTCAGGTCCCAGGGAGTGGGGCGTGGGCCTCTGGGGAGGGTAGTCTTCCTCCCCCACAGAGAGCGTCAGCCTTTCCCCCTGTTCTCATTGTGGGTGGAAGCTCTTGGCGGTTGCCTTTCCTGATTGCTGGTGAGGTCAAACACCCTCCGTGTGGAGAGGCAAAGCGGCTTGGTTTTGTTCCTGGGAGTCGTCTGTTAGACCCTCTGTCTCCTTTTCTATCGGGTTGCCTTTTTAAAAAATGGAATTATATATTTTTTGATTCTCATATTGGCCCCGATGCGTCAGCTGTGGCTGGGGTCAGAGATGATGCTGATGCCTGTGCCCTTCCCCCACCCTTAGCTATGCTCCTTGGGAAGAAAGGTCAGGATGCTTCTGCTGAACTGGCCGGTTCAAGTCTGTCTAGGGAGCATGGTGGCTGAGACAAGGCTCGTCTGGAGGTTTACTTAGAGCCCAGCGGGCTTCTCAGGCATCTGGACTCCGGGGTCAGACAGACAGAGTGCCCAGCCCCAGCTCAGCTTCCCACATCGGCAGCTCTTCCACCTCCCCCGTCCCGCCCCCACCCTCATCCCCACTCTCACCCCCACCCCAGCCTGTTTTCTCATGGGAAAACAGTGATGGTGGCACGCTGACATGCTGGGGTTGCTGGCACGGGAACGGGGATGAGTCAGACACTGGGGAGACGCAGAGAACAGCGAAGTTTGGTCCTTTTGCAGAGGCAGGCAACGTCCTCTCCTCAGACATTTGAAAAAAAACTTGCAGTAAAGATTGAAATTGCTTTTCAATTATGCTGGGTGTCAACCCCTGACTCTTCTGGAATTCCTGGGGGGCCCAGGGCCCGGTGTCGGCGGTGAGTCGTACACCGCCTCCGAGGTGACTCGTACACCGCTTCCCCGTCGTCATGCTTTGGAGGGGCCGCGAGACTGCTAGTCCACTGGCTGGGCAAGCCTTGGGAGGTGAGCCGGACAGGACCCGCTCCCCGAGGTGTGCCAGACTGAGGCTCAGAACCAGGGCTGCTGTTGCAGAAGCTGAGCCTATAGCCACCTAGACCTAATCCCTGTCCCCCCTCAGGCCTGCAGTTGGGTACACCAGCCACTAAGCCACCCGGAGGGCCTCCCCGCTGACCCCGCAGCCTCCCCACAGGCGCCCGGAAAGCCCGTTGGCAGTCTCCTTGTCCACACCCAGAGCACTGCTGCCTTGTGCACCGGGCAGAGCGGGGCTGGGCTGGACCCCGGGGGCACCTGCTGTCAGCACGGAGCCTGCCCTGCTCAGAGTGGGTGGCAGGTCCCGCCCGCCCCTAAGAACCTGCAGAAGGTCTGCTGGGGCCCAGAATCCCTGCCTCAGGCGGGTCTTCCTCATCCACAGTCTCTGACGGCTGCATCTGGAGCCTGAGCCCTTCCCCCCAGGGCTGGCGGTGGAGAGTCCCCTGCTCTGACCTAACTGTACGGTCCCGGGCCCGTTGGCCTCTCTGACCTCCCGGTTCAGTGCAGAGTGTGGGAACAGCAATCCCCCCTGCTGCCCCCTGGGCGAGCCCCGCCTGTGCTGGCCGGGGTGACGGTCCCCCGTGGTGGTGGCTCTTGTCCTGGTCTCCCCACGCCTGCCCTTTCCTCTGCGGCTGCCAGGGCCCCGGCCTGCGCCGACATAGCCCAGTGTCCGTGACTGGCAGGACCACGGTGACCCTCCCGTGACCTCTCTCTCTGGAACTCGGTGCTGGACAGAGTCCCTTCCTTTCTTCTCTCCTCCATTTCTCGAGCCAAGTGGGGCTGGCAGCCATAAGGAAGCGTCTGGGTGGATGGGGCAGGGGTCGGGGTGGAGGGTGGGGTGGGAAACACAAGCCGTGCCCTCGCCCCCTTTGGAAGCTGGCAGCTACCCTGGTGAGCCCCAGACCCAGGACCCTGATGTGGGCTCGCCGTGGCCACCCTTTTCCTTCTCAGTCAGCAAAGGCCCCGATGAACTCCAGCTCCTCCCGGGCCTGCAACTCATTAGCTCTTTTTATTAAATCCATCTGCTCAGAGCAGAAGCAGGGCCCCGGTCTCCAAGCTCCCCACCCTGGGTGTGAGCGGAGGCTGCACACAGAGAGGATTGTTGGACTGGGTGTGGCGTCCCAGAGGGCTGGAGCCTTCCGAGCTGTGCGGGTGAGGGCCCGCCAGCCTGAGGGGCCTGGAGCCTGTCTCTGCCCTGAGCCTGCAGAGCTGGGGGTGGGGGGTGAGTGGGGCTTTCTCTTCCTGGTGAGGTGGGCTTGCCGGCTGCCTTTCCTGATGAAGCTGTCCCCCTCTCCCCCCACACAGGAGTGCATCATTGACGAGGACTGCGGGTCCCGCAGGTACTGCCAGTTTGCCAGCTTCCAGTACACCTGCCAGCCGTGCCAGGACCACCAGGCAGTGAGTGTCCAGAGGCCTCCGGGCTGCAGCACCAGGGCGTGGGGGCCCAGAAAAGCCCTGGGGAGAAGCTCCCCGCCCCGCGTTCTCCTCTGGAGCTCCACCAGGTCCCCACCGGGAGGAGCCCCTCCGCAGCGCCCCGTGGGCTGACTCCTGGAGTGACCAGGAGGCCACCTGCCGACCCGCCACCTCCGGAACGGCAGGCAGCCCTCTGTTTTCCAGCTGCCATGGTGGGAGCGGGTTCCCTCGGCCTGTCCCGCTGGGTGCCGTCACTGGGCACAGCTGTGGGGACCAGCTCTGCTCTCCAAGTGCATTTCCCACATGGGATCCAGGCCCACAGCACCCACGTGCCTGACCACCCACCTGGCCCTCCCGGGCTTGGGCCTTAATCTAATCAGCTTCTAAGGCTCCTGGTGCTGCCTCATCTGTGGCCCTAAGCCACCTCCTTCCTGACCCAGGGACCTAACGACCGAATGAGCAGGAGGCAGGGCACAACCGCAAAGACATGTACACCCTTTAAAGGCAAAACCCCAAGCTGTGAGGGAGCACTCGGGTTCATGCCTCCCCTAGGGCTGTTTCCCAGTGTGCTGGCCCCTCACCTCTGCTCCCGTTACTTCCACAAACCCCTCCTCCCCGACCGAGGGCCTCAGTTTCCTCCTCTGTACAGTGGGCCATGTGGTAGTGTCCTAAGGCTTTCCCGCTGGGGGTTGGGGGTACAGGCGGGGCTCGCCGGGTCTGTGAGCCGGGCTGTTGTGCTTCCCACCTCCTGCAGGTCTGCACCCGGGACAGTGAGTGCTGTGGAGACCAGCTGTGTGCCTGGGGTCACTGCACCGAAACAGCCACCAAAGGCAGCAACGGGACCATCTGCGACAACCAGAGGGACTGCCAGCCCGGGCTGTGCTGTGCCTTCCAGAGAGGTGGGTGGCTCCCTTCTGTTTGCAGGCTGAGCCCTGTCCCCAGCCCCAGCGTCCCACCCCACCTCACTCACTCCCCAGCCTGAGGTAGCGCTGGCTCCAGGCCCGTTTCCTGTGAACCGAATGGCCCCTCTTCCACGGCCTCCATGCACTGCCCTCCCCGGTGAGCAGAGCTCAGGCACTCTCTCTCCTGCAAGTGTTTCTGAAAGCCTCGCCCTGGGCCATCCTCCCCATCCCCCGGTGCACCTGGTACCTGCTGCTCCTGCAGGTTTCCTCAGGAACAGCTTTCTGGATAATTCTCCTCTGGGAGTGGCAGCCACTCCAGTTCTGTTGCTTTAATTAGACTCCCCGGTCCATCTCCAAGCCTTGGCCAGCGCCAGCTGATCCATCCTCCTTTTCTCTCCACCACTCGGCCCGTTTGGGAGGCTCACGGCCCCAGCCTGAGCCCACCCCCAGGCTTTTATTGGTGCTGATCCCCGGTCTCGAACACCTGTCTCCCACTGTCAATTTCTCCTGACCTTTGGCCTCAAAACCCAGCACAAGCCCACCTCTTCCAGGCAGTCTTCCTTGACTGCTCCAGCTCATTCTCTCTTGAGCCCCTTCTGCCATTCTCATTGCTTCTCACTCCACTTCTTCAAGCCTAACCTCCGCCTGGAGGCTGAGGCTGGCACGTGGGAGGTTGCTTTCCGTTTCTCCCTCCCCTGGTGCCTGCCGTGGTGCTGGGGCGCAGGGGTGACTGTTGGCTGGTTCCAGGCCTGCTGTTCCCCGTGTGCACACCCCTGCCCGTGGAGGGTGAGCTCTGCCACGACCCTGCCAGCCGGCTCCTGGACCTCATCACCTGGGAGCTGGAGCCTGACGGAGCTTTGGACCGCTGCCCGTGTGCCAGTGGCCTCCTCTGCCAGCCTCACAGGTGAGGCCCCATCTGTCCTTGTCAGGGGCCAAGGGGGGATGAGGTGCCACCCCCTGGGGACTCGGGAGCCAGGGAAACGTGGGCTCCGTTGAGGATCGGTTTGATGGGAAGTGTCCTTGATCTTCCTGGTGGAGGGGCTCAGTCGTGGTCAGACCTGTAGGACTGGGGCTGAGAAGAAGGTGTGTGTGGGGGTGGGGTGGGGGGGGTACAGCGTTGGGGCACCTCTAGGTGGTGGTTGAAGCCTCGGGAGTGAGTGGTCTGGGAAGCGGGTGTGGAGGGAGGAGCGCTGAGGGCTGAGGGGAGCCCGGGCCCATTAGACAAAGGACCAGCTGAGAAGGCGCCTGCAGAGAATTAGGAGGGAAACCGGGAGGGCCTGCCCCGCCCCGAGGCAGAGGATACCAAAGGGGGCTGGAGGCTCTGAGAGACCACCATGGCTGTTTCTCAGTGTGCTTTTCCCAGGCCTCTGGGCGTCTGTTACCCAGCCCTCTCTCCCAGCAGAGTCCTGGGTGGCTGGGCAGACAGAAGGCCCCTCCCTGCCCCACAGGCCCAAGGCTCCCCCAGGCCCAGCAGGGGAGGCAGTTAGGCCCTATCCCACTGTCAGGGGCTGCGCCTGCCTGGAGGCACCGATGGGCCGGGAGCTGTAAACTCTCAGACTCCCCTGTCCTCAGGGCCTGCCCCTGGGTTGCTGAGCCTGCAGTCACAGGAAGCCAGGCCTGCCCCTGAAGGGGTGTGTGTGGGGGGGGGGGGGGGAGCTGCCCCTTGAGTACATTCTTCGAAAATGGGCGCCCTCAGCAAACTTTTCTAACGTAAGATGCTGGCAGGGGGGATGTTAGAGGAGGGTCCTGTAGGTGATGAGGCCGGAGGTATAAGGAAAGCCTTTGTCTCGGCCCAGGCTCCCCAAGTTGAGAGCTGGCTTTGCCCTCTGGGGAGACACGGCCGTTGGCTGAGCCTCAGCCCCTCTCCCCGCAGCCACAGCCTGGTCTATGTGTGCAAGCCGACCTTCGTGGGGAGCCATGAGGAGGTCGGGAAGAGCCTGGTGCCCCGAGAGGCCCCCGGCGACTACGGAGACGGCAGCTTCATCGAGGAGGTGCGCCGGGAGCTGGAGGACCTGGAGCGGAGCCTGTCGGTGGAGATGGCTCTCGGGGAGCCGGATGCCGCCACCGAGCTGCTGGAGGGAGACGAGATCTAGAGCCGGGCTTGTCCTCCGGTAGAGTGCAATAGAAGTAGCTAATTTATTTCCCCAGCTGTGTCCTCTAGGTGTTGGCTCACCAGGCTTTTTTCCATGGCCTCTTCCCAGAACATTCTCCCTCTGGCTCGAAACAGAATGAGGGGCCGCATACTCGTCCCGCTCCCCGCGCTGTACCCCAGGCATCTCAGTTCTGCTGCCTGGGTGCGGGGGAAGGCGGGACAAGGCTGCTAAACAGGTCCAGGTGCTGGCTGCTTTGCTTCTGCTGGTTGGCAGATGGCACGTTTCATTTTGTTCTGTGCCCCCTTCCCCCAGCCAAGGAGGGGACCGAAAAGGGGGCAGAATTTCCTCATGACGGGTTGTACGGAAATGTTGATGCTTACACACGTGGAGAAGAGTGCCCTGTTTAGCAACCATAAACCTGGCAAAAATCTAACAAATGAAACCCTCACGCAGTTCTTCGCACGGCACAGGCTTGCTGTGCCTTCGGGAGAAACATCCTGTGGCCTCCGAGTTGCATGCATTCAGCTTTTTAGCAGCCACTCAGTTCCTACCTCTGTGCCAGGCAAGCAGTTTCCCCTCCACGATCCAGACCTGTCACCACAGCCCGGTGAAGGGGCATTGATTCCCCAAATGTCAGCATCTCAGAGGCTCATACAGGTCAGGCTAGTGACGAGCATAGCAGGATTTCACCCAATGTGACCCCGAGCCTAGTGCTCCCCTACTGCTCCCCACCAGCCCCTGTGCCACCAAAAATACCCCCCACTAAGACGAAAAATGAAATTTTTCTTTTTCTGAGGCACATCTGGAATGGAGGTGAAACTAGTACCCACATGTCTCCAGGAGTCAACTTCTCCTCTTGGAAATAGCGTTCTCCCCAGTGTGGGACGGGTCATCCTTCTGGTGGTGACAGGAGGAACTGACACTGTCCCCTGGGGCGGTTAGTTACATTAGTCACTCTGAGGGGACAGGATCAGAGCATAATATTTACGTTAACTTGCCAGAAACAGCACTTGGGTAATTGTGGGGCCAGGATTGTAAATGAAATTTGCAAAATCACTTACCAGCAACTGCAGGCCATTATCAGCCACATGGAGAAAATCAAACCAAGCAAGGCTCTGTGAAATACGGCTGCAATACCCAGACTGAGCTCTGAACTGTGTGCTGTTCCACAAACGATCTTTTCAGGTGTCATGGACTGTTTCCATCATGTATTCACCCAGAGTTATTAAATTTTAAAAGTTGCACATGATTGTATACGCATGCTTTCTTTGAGTTTTAAGTGATGTATACACACATATGTTGCATTTAGAAATCAAGCATAAATCACTTAAACTCTTCTTTCGTAGTTCTTGGACTTTTTTCCTTTTGACTTTGGATAAATATGAAAAACCCTTCCAGCCAGAAAAAAAAAAAAATGACCTGCCTCTCTCCCATGTAAGTACACTTTCCAGACAACTGAAGCACACTTCTTTCAGCACCAAAATGTGTTAGAAATGCTAACCATTCGGGGATGGGAATTCGTCTTGAGTATCAGTGTTTCGCTGTCTTCTGGAAGAGTCAGTGGAGTGTGTATGTCCCTTTCCTTCATCAAGCATCTCTGGGCCATCACACTGTAGGTCCTCAGGGCCTGTGATAATAAAGCTACTGGGTATTGAGGTCATCTGGCGGCAGGCTGCCTATATTACCTCAATTAATCTTCATTGAATTCATGAGTATTTTCTCCATTTAACAGATGAAGAAATGGAGGCTCTGAAAGGTTAAGTGTTGGAGCTGGAAGTCAAAAACAAAACAATATGAAGGATAGGATACTCAGGGTCAAGTGATAACTTTAAGATCAAATATAGAGCTCGTCTCTGTTTAATGTTAAAATCATCATTGTACATTCTTATTATTCCACATACTTATAGATTGCCTGCTCAGAACCAGGTGCTGATATACTCTGGGGGTGCAGGTTGATCCTGATAGGGTCCCTACCCTGAAGGATACCCTAAACCCAGCACGGATAACACATAAGCAGTCAAACCGATATCGTAACAGAATGTTACGGTGCCTCAAAGGATGTGGCTTGGGAAACCTAGCATGGGAACTGGCTCTCAAAGATGATAGGAGCTGATCAGGAAGCCAGAAGGAATGGGAAAAGGCATCTGGGCCTTGGGCAAGAGGGAGGGAGGCAAGGAGGAGGATAGTATGTAGGGAAATAGCAAGTAATTCACAATGGTTGGAAGACAAGGTACATTTGAGCAAATGTTTGGAGAAGAGGCTGAAAATTACTTCAATCAAATTTATTGAGCACCTACTATATGTCAGGCTCTATATTAAGTGCCAGGGAGACAATCAGATAAAACTAGTTTCCTTTCTCATGGAGCTTATATGCAGGTATATTATTTTTCTCTACTTTGTTATCAATAGCCAGGAAAATATACGCAGAGAGGCTTTGCAAAATACTTGGCTGAAATCCACATAAAGAGTAGCTGATGTATCTTCCTTACAATTCTAAATGGAATGTGGTAAGGGTTTGGTGAAGTTTGGTACATGAATCTTAGGGCCAGAGTTCCTGCCAAGGTTCCGTCTCCAACCTGACCTTCCTCGCAGATGAGGATGGCTGGCCTATTCACCCTCAAGACCGTAGAATGAACAGGAAGTGTGATGGGACAAAAACAATGGCTGCAGATTCTTCCTGTTTAGTTCCTTCTTCTCTTTCCCCCTCCTGACTGGCTTTCCCTGCCTGACGAGCCTGATTCTTTAGGTTTTGGCACAGGAGAAAGGGATACTGGGCAGAAGGATGAGAGTTAGAGAGAGAAGCAAGGGGCCTGGCCTACGTGGCTCAGTGGTTGAGCGTCGGCCTATGAACCAGGTCGTGATTAGATTCCTGGTCAGGACACATGCCCGGTGTGGGCTTGATCCCCATGTGGGGCATGCAGGAGGCAGCTGATCAATGATTCTCTCTCATCATTGATATTTCTCTCTCTCCTCTCTGAAATCAATAAAAAGGTATTTTTAAAAAAGAGAATCCTGCGGTGTGGGGTGGGATCAGAAAAGGGGCATTAAGTATTCCTGCGGTCTGTGTATCCCCTTCAGACAGCCAAGAAATGCAACTTGATTATTCTGAGATGACTGATTGCTAGGCTGGGTTTCTACGTTCAGAGGCCAACAGCTGTGGGGCAGCTCCCTCCGGGCAGGGCTTGCTGGGGTGCCGTTTCAGCAGCAGCACATCTGTTCTGTGGAAAGCCCAGAAAAGGGGTAAGACATACCCGTTGAGGAAGTTAGTGTTCAGAAAACAGGCCATTTCCCTCCGAACTCCCATGAATTGGGGTGGGTGGGGGGGGATGAGACTTCTTTCTTTAGCTAAACTCAAGAGCAGCACACAATTTGTACGAAGCTACTGAGGCATTATGGGGGTGAGTCTGCGCAGAAGCCGCAGGTCCCGCTGACTTGGCACTGGACCAGAGAAGGAGCTCCAGGGAGGAGAGGAGCATGTTATAGCAGCTACGCAGTGTGGAACAGAGGCAAAAAGGAGACTCTAACAGCACTCGCCCCTCGAGAGGGGGATGGAAGGTGGAATAAGGGTGAAAGGCTCAGTGGGGACCAGGGCAGCATGGGACAAATGGTACACATTGCACAGGAAGGCCTCATGCCAGCAGGAGGTTGGCAAGTGTCAAGTTTCATAAACTCCAGTGCTGTTTGGAATTGAGTCCTTGTCTGGGAGGACCTGCTGGGCACCTGTTCACAGTGAATGAACAGACAGGACAAAAGGCGGCAGGAGCCCCACCATGACCAACAGGAGGCTGCAGTGAGGGGATGTCTTTATCCTCTTCCCCTCCTCCGGGCAGAGTTGGTGCAGGAGCATTGCCTGCCCCCCTTCCTCTCCAAGCCAGGCCCCCCAAGGACGGGCACTGTGCTTGGTGGCGGGGAAGCTTTAAATCGAATGACCAGTAAGATCAGATTGTTTTAATAATGCCGTGACTTAAAGTGACAGGACTGCACTGAGAGCGGGATGACAGCGACTTCAATGGGAAACTGCATTCTACAGAACACACAGGGCTGGCAGTTACCCCTGCATATTTGTATCTCAAGTTGATACTCCGTAATTAAATGGGTTCCTTAAGTATTATCAACGAGGCAGAAAACTATGAGACTGGACAGGGGAGGGGCAGGCTGGGAGCAGGGAACGCACCCGAGTGTCTTCCCCACCTCAGGCCGGGCCACAGGGCCCACTAGAAACTCCCTGGGGAGGGGGCCACTTCTCAGCCATGAGCAGTCGGAAGGCCAGCTTTTCTTGCAGGCAGGAGAGCCGAGCATTCTGCCTGTGTTGTCTGTCCTCCTTGCTTGCCCCTACTGACTGCTGCATTCTTTTCTAAATGCTTTAACACACTCTGGGTGTTGTCCAGTATTCTTGAGTGTTTCTCAAAGCCAAGTTTTGAAAATGAACACTGAACCTAACCCCATGACCACAGCACCCCGCTTCCCCAGGTGAACGACATGGAAGGGACATGATTTCATATACTCTTAAGTCTAGGTCAGTGGTCGGCAAACTGCAGCTCCTGAGCTGTGGTTTGCAGCTCTGTTGACTAATGAGTTTGCCGACCACTGGTCTAGGTGGTTAAAATTTATTTGGACAAAAGCTCCTTTGTTAATCTGGTTTAAACAAAACAACCCTACAAAACTTTATACATAGACACTATTTTGCATTTAAGAATTTATGGCCTTCTGATAGCTATTTGACTCAAGTATTAATTTGTTTTTCAAAAACTACACAGAATTGTTTAGATGGAGTTTTATTTACCGTGTTTTCCGGCATATAAGACGACCCCCTAATTTTACAGTTAAAACATAGGTTTAGGCCTATATTCGCTGTATAAGACTACCCCCCACTTCCGAGGCAACACCAGTTCTTTTTTTAATAGACCACCTCTCTAATTCAGCCAATCCAAGCAGGCTTTTTATGCATGCAAATTATACATGTTCTGTATCCAAAGCTACATTGTGTTCTAGTAAAAAGCCTGCTCAGATTGGCCAGAGTCAGAAAGGCGGTCTATTAAAAAAAGAACTGGTGTTGCCTCGGAAGTGGGGGGTAGTCTTATACAGCGAATATAGGCCTAAACCTATGTTTTAACTGTAAAATTAGGGGGTCGTCTTATACGCCAGAAAATACGGTAGCAAACAAAAAACTTGCTAATTCAGATTCTCCTCTATTCCATGTACTTTAGATTACAATTTGCAAGTCATAAGCACAAAAAAGCTGGGAAGGGTCTCGAAGCAGAACAAAGGGCAAAACTCAGAGGGAGAACTTCAGTAGCCAAATGAACCAGAATAAAAGACTTTATTGCATTCCATACATTCACAGGTCACTTCCAGACTTAGTGCACTCATTTAACGCAGGCCACATTGTAAGCCTGTAGCTCTCTCCTTCTCTCTTGGCCTAGAGATGTCACAAAGCCATTCCTAACAGTGCAGCCTGGCAACCAATAGCTACTGGACCGTTTTCTAGCTGTGGCACTGGTTCATCCTGCCCTCTCAGAATTTTAAAGTACTTTTCATCACAGTACAAAAGAGATCGCCAAATATTTTTGTAGATAGTCCTTCACTCACCATTTTTATTATTTTTCACTTCTATCGTTTCTGAAGTGGAGTTTTAACTAGGGAACTTCTATACAGAGCAGCAAACCATAGCATGGTCTTTAAACAGTAGCTTTTCCTCCTCGCCTTTAATACCTGCCTCAGAAATGTCCGTGCCTACAAACCCATCTGCCGCACAGTAAAAGCGCTTTGAAACCTCGCGTGGAAGCAGGGTCAGTTTACTGCCTGTGGCCTGTCTCAGCCTCAGGAGACTCAGCAGGCGAACCAGGCTCCAGGCCTGCCCGACGTGGGCAGTTGGTCCAGTTAATGCTCTGCCTCTTGGCCTCAGAGGTGCTCACTTGATCGTTTGAATCTGAGGAAAGGGGAGGGGTGGTGGAGATGGTACTGGTGGTGTTGGTGTGACACACATTTATCTCCCTTAACACAAATTACTGTTCTATCACAAGTTCATTTTGAAACGTTTACCACCCCTTTACTGAAATTACTAAGGGCAACATTGTGTTTTCACTCATTGGGTACTGAAAAATGAGAGCTTAAACTTTTTTTCTATAATGAAATTTTCTTTACTTTTGGTATTTGTGATATGCCTGCAACTAAAAGTAGCAAACACAAATAAAAAATCAGGGCAGAAGGCACAGAATGAGAAGAATTTTACCATTTACTCTTATAGGAACAATAACAAAACCAAATCAAACAAGATCACAGCTAGTTTTGTTTACAAATCAGCCTTCTTTGCTCCAGTCAGTCCCTGAAATCAGGAACCCTGTTTATTAACTTCATGACCCAAGCAGGCAGGCCTGCATGGACCAAAGAAAGTCTGTGATCCTGAGAGACAACTCCCCACCACGTTCCCAGTTTTCCTCTGAGACAACTGCCATTTCCAACAATGCAAACTCGGAACACTACTTCAAAGTGATCAGACTGTTATATAACTTACAGGGAATAAAAATTAGCCAGAAAAATACCTTAAAAAAGATTTTTATCCTTGTGGATGCCAAGAGACTTTTAAACTATATTAAGTCATTATATTCAAACTGCAGAGCCAACATCTGCTAATATTGTTTTCTAATTATTATTTCTTAAAAGTAAAAAAGGTAAAAATCTGATTTTGTAATATTGACAGGATTCTCCAAAGTTAAATATTAACATCTTTTCATCTCTTATGAGAACTTTACTGTAAACATACGTTATCATAGAAATGAGATCATTATCCAGTACACATTACAAAATGTTATATTTAAAGAAAACAAATCAATTCTCAACCCAGATTCTTCATCCATAAAAGTTGAATGACTAAAGTAACACAACAGAATGAACAAATGTTTTATTGGCATGTTCATTGTTGTAAACAGCATCTGGCATGAAAAAGTTTTACCAAAACCTTTTTATTGATTTTTATAAATTAGATGGCATTTTCAAAATGTACGTATAATTGTGTTCATTGGATAGTTGTATTTAGCAAAGCAAAAACTTGCCGATTCTAATAGACTCTGCAATGAAATCACATTGACTGCATCAGCCTGTGCTATGACCTGACTTACTAGCAAGTTTATTCAACACGATGTTAAGACATTTCCCCAAAGTTAAACTACGTGTAACTACAAATCAACTCCAAAAATTAAAGTGGGATTTACAAGGGTTCTGGAAGATTCAAACTTGAAGTATATTTTCAAAAGCAATGTACAAAAAGAAATAAAACTGAAGCCGCGGAACAGAAAAACCTCATTAACAAGGGCAAATACAACCGTATGGGACCCAGCACTGAGGAACCTCACCGAGGAATACATTTACAGACTGCTATACTTCTCAATGTACACAAATGTACATCATGGATGACATGTGAAAAGAACCATGGGAAATAGGTGAACTGCAAGTAGGTTAACTCAATAGGATCAGTTATATTTACATGCTGAATGAACGAGTGAAATGTATTGTCTACATCCATAACTTAAGTACAGTTATAATTACAATATTCAGCAATTTGAGCTGCCATCTGCTGGGAGCAGTCTAAGGGAAATGTTTCGATGTTCCAGAATAATGTTCTTTATACTTCGCAAAAAATGAAACAAGAAAACACAAATTCACAATTCTTTACTGGGTTACATACGGCTGGTTCTAAGAATTTCCTTCTTCAGCTCCTATTTTTGCTGCTTTCCAAGAGTCAACACACGCTGCATTTACTTACGAATTGTCAATGAGGTAATGTGTGTATCAGTGAAATAAACAGAAAATTCATTCATTCATGGCCTTTGCACAGCTTTTATTATTAAGCTATGAGCATCCTGTTTGAGGCTAGTTTTACTAGCGGCTATGTGCACATTTGTCCGCAAAAAAAGACATTTACTCATTCCCCTTTCCCCTTTTCTAGTAGCAGGTTTTGTTTGTTTTTATTTTTTTGCACATCCCTTTTCACTTTACAGTACGTTTGACTATAGTGCACAACATGATTCCAAGTCAAAACAGTGGCCCATTGGGCACTGAGCTTCTGATTGGTGAAGGTCCAATCAGTGCTGGTGTCACGGGGTTACCCCTAACCATGTCCGGCCATAATGGCACTACACAGTAGCAGTGAACCGTCTAATTAAAACCAAATCCCCCAGGGAAAATGCTATACTAGCAGAGTCAGTCTTGAGTCAGATCTTTATTTGGTGCTCCATCCAGATATATTTTTAATGCTTTCTCTTTCCGAGGTGAGTATGTTACTCGATGTCCCGTCTTCTGGAGTCGACTGCTTTCTTTTTTCATCAGTTCATTTCTTTGCTCATCTGTCAACTCCATTAATTCTTCTGTTTTATCCCTACATTTAAAATATTAATGATGCATTAGGCCAGTATAGCCCCTGCCTCTATTAAATTATGCTTGAATACTATAATGCTCCTTAGTGAGAAAGTGAAATCTGCTGTCACCAATGAAATTAATCTCATATACTAAGATGTTGTAAAATTCTAATGTGTTTATTAGTATAGCACTCACTTCTAAAACTGGCACAATTTCCATGTTATTAGTATAGCAGCTATAATTTCTGAACATCTATTTAATAACAAGCATTGTACCAGTTTTCAAAAATGTAATAATAGTTCTAATTCTCATAAAATTTGTCACCACTTTGCAAATAAGGAGTTAGGTAAATAACAAAGCTAAATTTGAACCTGTCTCTGCCAAGCTCCAATGACTCCTTTGTCCTCTACATCTGTATTATCCAACATATCAGCGAATAGCCACATGTGCCTACTGACTGCTCGTAGATGTGCCTGATCAAAATTAAAATGTGCTGGAAGTATAGCATATACACAGTATTTCTAAGACTTACTACAGGAAAGCTGTAAAATAACTCATAAATGACTTTTTTTTATATTGATTACATGTTGTAATCATAATATTTTGGACATACAGGATTAAAAATATTTTATTAATTTTTTTTCCTGTTTCTTTTTATTTTTTTAAATATGGCGACTAGAAAAATTTCAAAATGAAATGTGCGACTCTCATTATATTTCTATTAGTCAGGGATGCTCTAACAATAATAAAAGTATTTATGAAAAATGACATTTATGCAAAACAAAAATGTTATATCACTAGAAATAATAAAAACACTGTGCATGTTACCTATAAAATATGACTGCACCATCATCGCAGATATAAAGAGGCCAGACATTCAGGGTAGAAACTTTAGGATTCCAATCCAAATCCTGATGAATATCAAGGACAGAAATATCGCAGGGAAAGGTTCCTCTACCCTAAGGAGAATGAAGGAATAAACCAGGCCATTAACCATGTTTAATGCCTACTCGTTACCCAATGCAAACATTCTCAGAGCTTTACCTTGGCAAATTCAATATCGTCCAAAGGAATTCCACTGATTTCACAAAGCTATAAAAGAAAACACCATATGAGTTCATTTAAAATATAAATTTACTTTAAAAAGTTATTTTCCTTTCATCCAACAAACAGAAATAGCTAAGATTTAAAAATATATATATATACATTTGATATAAAAAAAATTAGGAAAAAAGGAGAAAGCGAAATTATTTAATCTATCTGCTCTGCAAATGCCATGTCCCAGAAATATCAATTTAGTATATTCCTTCTAGACGTTTTCCTATGCATATATAAACTATATGCAAAAATTTATAATATATAAAATTTTATTTATAAAACATCTCTATATAATACATTTATTTTATAAGAATAATTATTCTGTTGTAGGAATAGGATATGGAGTAACTGCATTCTCCTAAATAGTTGAACTATTTTATCGTCAACTAATGTGGATATTGAGCCTGTTTTAAATTTTTCCCAGTTACACTGCTATACTCTACACTTCCATGAATATCCTGACATATTTCTGCAAATATTTTCTTGAACTGAATTCTTAGATGTGGAATTGCACATGTGGATCGTTGATCATGCCCAACTGAACCATGAAAAAAATTATATCAATTACCAAAGGTGTAAATTTCCTGTTTCCTTAATGACCTTAGGTTTTCACTGACTTTCTAAATTTACATCAATTATAGGAAGTGAAAATTAGGTTGTTTTAACTTGTATTTCTTTAACAAATTCCCTAATCATGTAATTTGCCTATTTTAAAATGAGATTATTCATCTTATTAATGTAGTGGGTTCCTTAAAATTATGGACATGTTTCATATATTATGTTTCAAATATTTTTTTCCTTTATTTTTTAACTTTATCAGTTGCCTAAAAAATTTTTTTGACTGTGCAGAAGATTTAACTTCTATATCATTTTTTTTCTCTTTAGCTTTTTGTATTATGCTTACAAATATCTTTCCCTCTCCAGGATTATAAAAATATTTTCATCTAGTATATTTATCACTTTATTAACTTAATATAAATTTAATACATTTATGATTTATTTTTGTGTTTAGTGTAAAGTATCGACATAATTTTTTTCCCCAAATGCCAGTTGTCCTAGTATTGCTTCTAAATAATTCATTCTTTTCCCAGAGATCCTTAAAACTCTCACTTTTAAAATAAAAAATTCAGCCTGGCTGGCATGACCTGGTTGAGAGCATCAACCTGTGAACTAGGAGGTCACGGTTCAATTCCCAGTCAGGGCACATGTCTGGGTTGCAGGCTTGATTCACAGCACAGGAGGAAGCCAATCAATGATTCTCTTTCATCATTGATGTTTCTCTCTCTTTCTCTCTTCCTCTGTGAAATCAATAAAAATATATAAAAAATAAAATAAAAAATTCAAAAGAGAACATCATCTAGATTCTCTTATTTAATTTTACCTCTCTCTCTTTTTCTTCCTTTCCTTTCCTTTTCTTTCTTTCTTTTTCTTTTTTTTTTTTTAATACATACAGCAATTTACTCTGGCAACTTCTAATTAATCCTAACTACTTAGGAAAAAAATTGATGGAAATAACGGAAAGTGAGAGTCCACTTCTGAATGACCAGAAGCCAATGTTATTTTTCAAGGCATCAGGAGATTTAAACAACTAGAATGTATAATTCGAGGTGTCATAAAATGTGACAAAGAAAGAAAGATTGCTGCATCAGTATCTGGCAGTCACTTCCTAGGATACCTCTTAGGCAATACAGAGAAAAATACAAAATGTATACTAGCTCATTTTGTTAAAAATGAACTTACCTTCTCTCGCAACTCATCAACGCTACTGCTTTCCAACACAACCTCGTGGAAGGGATCCAACTTCATCTCAGAGGGCCTCCACCGTCTTGACAAAACTGCAAGCTGTGACATGGATTTCATCCTCTCCACCCCTATGAACATGCAAGATTAGACTAGCAGAGTACTTTCTCAGAGTTTATAATCTGATTTTTCCTATGCCTCCCTAAACCAAAGGATTTACTTCAAGTGTTACTCTGACAAAGTGGGCATAAAAGAACCCAATTATCCCCAGGAGTGTTGGAGAAGGAAATATTTACTTTCCCCTCCAGTCTCAGAAGATGATTCCTAACTCTTCTGCAAGCTCTGCTTCCACCAGTATTCCTAATTTCATTCTCTCCTGACTCCTGCTGAGCACTGCTCTACCAATTACTCTCTTCTCTGGATCTCCGATCTTTGCTTCTCTATTGGCTACTATCCACAATCTAAAATTGTAATCACACTGTCTTCATTCTACCTCCTTTATTTACTCAGGCTGTCATTAATTCTTCTCTTTAAAATTTACACCCCAAATTTACCGTTTCCTCAAAACCCAGCTCAACTGTTACCTTTCTCTCTGGTATATATAAGAACAAATTGTGCTGATTTGGTCCTTAGTACCTATCATTTTGGAATTACAGGTTTCGATTCTGGTTCACCCACAGACTTTGTACATCTAGAAAGCAATCACTAGTTGCTTATTCATTTTTTAAGCACCAACTTTACAGGTCAATAAATGCTTTTTAGGTTTAATTCTACGACTTCTTACTCAACTACTTGATGCTAAAATATATATTGGTATGATACTGATGCAGGCACCGCCTTTCAATAACATTATCTGGCTAACCCATCTCTGCTAACACATAATCAATCCTTCCTAGGAAGGGTGACTTCTGTGTTCTTCATGATCTCTTCCTGGCCTACCCAGACACAGTAATTATTCTCTAAGGCCCAGACACTCAGAGAAGAAATTACATTGTGAAGCACTTCCTTACACAGAACTGCATATAGTATCCTGATTTTTCCTGGTTTCCCCATAACTTGTCTTTTAATAAAAATTTAAACCATTAAAATTTAAACCAAATTAGACCTGAAATAGGCAAAGTGTTAGTATTACTGAGCCTTCTGAAAACTATCACAATTTAAAAAGAAATATTCAGAAGTTATATTTTAATTTCTATGGGAGTAAAAGGAAAATCAAAATCTTTCTAAGTGATAGCAAAGTCACAAGAGAATATATATAGAAAACCCAATGCTTTCCTTGATATCATCTCCTAAAAGCCAATTTTCCTCCCACTACTTCCTCTGAAAAATAATATTTTAAATACACCAATGGTAGTAACACCAGGAGGTATAACAAACACAAGTACTTCCTCTAGGTCACTGTCATGGGTTGAATCGGCCCCCTCCTTTGAAGTCTTAACACCCCAGTACCTCAGAATATGACCTTATTTGGAAATAGGGTCATTACAGAGATAATCAAGTTAAAATCAGATCATTAATGTAGACCTTAAAGTGACTAGTGTTCTTATGTACAGGGAAATTTTGATAGGGATAAATAAGCCCACAGGGAGAACATGTGAAGATCAGGATGATACATCTACAAGACAGGGAGCACGAAAGACTGCCAGCAAACCACCATAAGCTAGGAGAGAAGCCTGGAACAAACTCTCCCTACAACCCTCAGAAGGAACCAAAGCTACTGACACCTTGACCTCGGACTTCCAGCCTCCAAAACTGGGAGGCAGTACATTTCTGTAGTTTAAACCACCCACCTTTGGTACTTTATTATGAAAGCCTAGGAAACTAGTCATTGTTCTCTAAATTTTCGATAAATTATCAATAGCACATCTTCAACACAAAATAAGCCATAACAAAAAAATAAACTAAGTAACAAACATGGCTAAGAAAATATTTTAAAAATTTTCTGTAAAAAGTACTAAAAAGAAAACCTTAAAATTGCAATTTCCCTGTAAGAAGAAATGTTTTTTAAAAATCAGAGCACAAAGGGAACATTTAAAAGGCAAATGGGAGCTAGAGAAAAGATAGAAGAAACTCATTATTTGATTAAAAGAACTATAGGCTTCTATTAATTATAGAGCATTTCCAAGTGATTCACCTCCCCCCCTCCCCCCCCCCAAAAAATATTGGTAATACCATCTAGAACTTCAAGGAAAACCTCCCAGTTGCTGGAAATATTAATATCTTCTTCATATATATGATAATCCAAAAAGACAGTGCCAGGATTTTTCCATGTTTTCTTCCTTAGACGAAACCTACAAATATAAGACATTTTAAAGTATTATAATTTGAAATTCTTAACTTTAAAAAATGACATAAATCTGACATCAAGGAATAATTAATTATGTTTAAGTCAAATGGTTATTCATTAAAATTTGGGGAAAATAAAATAAAATGCTCCTAATACTTCATATTTAGTAGTATTATACAGAGGAAATTTAAATACAACTCTAGCACTTTTGCTTAGTTCTATTAAACTAATTTGCAGTGCTGAAATTCTGAATACTATAGAAATTTTTAATTCTTCTAATTTTAGAAAATCACACCAATCCATATAATTTGACACACATTCTTTCTTCAAGTCACTGATGACACTATAATTTTACTTTACCTGTCAATACTGAGCTCTAAACCACATTGCTCCCTGAGTTGAGGAATTAACTCCTCTTTTGATTGCCGTACAGTCATTCCTTTAGCAAACACAGCATCTAGCAGAAACTTGCATGGCTAGAAACATAAATAATTAGAGCTTGAGTTATACATTAAAACAAGATTAATAAGATATTTTATTTGCACTTTACACTGTGATAATTATGGGCCTCAGTTTAGGTGTCTAAGATATCTTCCTAGGTTCAAATCTTGGCTCCACTAGTTATTAACTTAGTTATCTTGAGTAATTTACTTAATATTTCTATGCCTCAGAGTTCTCATCTATAAAACTGGGGACAGTATCTTCCTCACTAAGTCACTGTAAAGATTAAAATAACAAATTCATATTTCCCTTCTTGTATTAAAGTGATAATTTTGAGTGTAAAAAGAATCACTTTACAGACTAAAATAAGGGAAATGCATACTAATTCTCCAAGTAACATTATTAAATGTCTCAAAAGAGACATAGTATTTATTACAAAACCCAAACTTGGAAGAAACATATAAGTCAAAATGATTGTAATGGATCACATATAAGAGATATGGTTGGTGCCCAATAAAATGTTTGTTGAATGAATAAAGTTATTTCATGAAAAATGTATCCCCTTATATATTTTTCACATTTGTCTAGGTCCCCAATAAGATATAAACATCATGAAAATAAGGTCTTTGCCTTATTTTTCTGGCTTATGTATTATTGTTATTGATTACTCCCTAAAATATGTTATTGATTACTCCCTAAAAACATAGCCTGGTTAGAACCTTAATCCACTATTTTCAAGTTGTATGACTTTATGCAAGTTACTCAACTTCTCTGCCTCAGTTTCTTCATCTTTAAAATTGGAATAACAAATAGTAGTTAGAGACTTAAAAGAATTAATACTTGTAAGCTCTTAGAGCACATAGTAAACACTAGATAAATACTTGTTAAATACTAAAATGATGCTCTGAACACAAAAAGAGCCTATAAACTCAACAGATCAAGTGCTATCCACTTGTAGCATTATACAATCATTCCCAGAAAACAAAATACCCTTTGAAAAGCAGGAAATTTTTGCCTCACTCCAACGATCACAGCAACATTTTAGAGCAGGGGCACAACAAAAAATGACCTGAGAGCAACATTCATCCCCTGCCTGCTTTTATAGATAAAATTTTAGTGGGACAGAGTCACTTGCATTGGTTTTACATATAGACTGCTTTCATGCTACAATGGCAGAATTGAGTAGCTATGACAGAGGTAGTATGGCCTGCACAACTAAAAGATATCCTAGAAAAAGTTTGCCTGCTTCTGCTTTAGAGAGATAAAAAGAAATGACTAGTAATAAAATTTCTGAATTGTATGTTTTTAATAACTAATAAAAGTGATCTTATCTTGTGTTTATTACTTACCTCTTGTTCATTGACCAGGAGCTGGTACACTTTAACTCTGTATTCTCCTTTTTTAAGTGCTCTCCCCAGTCTAATTGTAATCTATAAATTAAAAACATGTTTTAGAAGTACTTTCTCAGCAGAACAAACAACCCATTCTCACCCACTGTTTAGCTTGTTTTCCAAAATTCTCTAGATAATGGGCTCTAAGAACAGATATATTTTACCTCTGATTCCCCAGCACCTAGAACAGTAACTGACACAGTTAACATTTAACATTTAGATGAGTGAAAAAGCACCCAACAACAAATAACCACTAAACATCAAATTATCCATTTAGGGTGTCTAGTTCATCTTACTTGGATGTAGTACAAGATGTTTTCATTTCTATCATTTAAAAGACTCTAATTATTGAAAATTATTTTAATCAACCTTATTGTCATCTGAAAATGATGAAAGTGTCTCATTCAGTCGAACACTCTCAAACTCTTGATTGCTGGCATATACTCGAAAGACCTTGAAGTGAGAGGACAAAACTCCAACAAAGGGCTCTAAATGTTGTTTGAAAGCAGCCAGGGTAATTCTTTTATCAACATGCACCATCAACCCTAAGCACACAAAAAACAAAACATAAACAAAACTGTAAAAGTAACCTGTCATGTTACTAATAGAATAGATCATATACTTTTTATTGTACTGTATAAGCAGGAAAAAGCACCCTTTCCAATTATTTGACTTTTAGCTAATATAAAACATCAGATGGATAAAATACATGGACACTGAGTATATGATAGGCTAATCTAACAGCTTTAAATGTTCTGATATATTTAAGTGCTTATTTATTTAACTGTTGAATTAAAAACAAACGTCGAGAAATTCTTTCCAAATACACATATTTCTAATTCTACTCAGCAAAGGGTGGGCTCTGGCTGGGTTCCAAGCCTATCTCTCCCGCTTACTTGACAAGGAGCAAGCTGTCAGCCTCCATACCTCCATTTCTTCACTTGAAAAATGAAGATAATAATAGTATCTACCTCATAGTTTTACAGTGAATTCAATGAGGTAGTAGAGTTATCATGCTTTGAGCACAGTGCCAGATATATAGTAACTGCCTCTCCCGTGCTTCCCCACAATTTCTAACCTCTGCCTAAAGAGAAACTAGTTTTAATTATTCCAATGCTCTTGCAGGGTTGAAAATGGTAAAAATAACTACTGGCTAATTTTTTACTATGATGTGAGGAAAGTAAGGAGCAGTGGTAGTAGTCACGAGATGGTAGAAGACATTTGAGGCTTACAATCAAAACCCAAGTTTGATCTCAGAAGTGTGACCTACTGGCTCTGTGACTTCAGGCAAACTATTTAACCTATCCAAGCCAGTTTCTTCATCAGTGAAAAGCATCTACATCAATTTTACACAGCTAATAAGAACTAAATGAGATAACGTAAGCCAATGAGCCTTACAAGAGAAAAAACAAAAACAAAAACAAAAAAACCTCCATAGAAATTTAAAGCATTATTATAGAGTTTCTCTGTCTCCATTTGGGCCCACCAATTCACATTTTCTCACTTGAGTTTCTGCAAGTTGTAAGTGTAAATGTCACATGTTTCCAGTGTTATCTGGACCTTACGAGTTAAAAAAACAAAAGCACCTTTCCTTTTCTCTGACTTTTTCAATTAGTTATATACTTTTTAAGGGGTGTCAGAGGGGAGTTGTTTGCATTGGGAGAAGGAGGAAGGAGAAGAGATAAAAAATTTGGGGGGAATTGAGTACATTGAGTATAGCATTTTCTAAAGTGTCCTTTTTATTTTTTTGTATATTATTTACTTTTTAAACTATTTCATAATACTTTATTTAGTATTTTTATCATAATTATTTCCCTTTTAAAATATTCTTTTTAAAAAATAACATCTCACCAGAGTTATGACATCATTACTGTCAAAGGTCTAATGTGTTTCACAGGTCTAAGAATGCTGTTCACTGTTCACTATAACTCCATCAAAAGTGAAAACTAAGGTGATAGGGAACAGATTTATAATCTAGGAAGTTACAGGTGGTCTTAGAACAAAGTATATAACTCTTAGCTGATTTTTTAAACTAAAATTTTAAATAAACTGAGTATAAATTTAAAGGAGCATTTTCTTTTTTAAGTACATACATTTATGTCCTTCCCCAGAACCTTCATCTGCAGCATACGGTTCCGCTTTGAAATACATGTACTGTATTTCTCCCCTACTCTTGCCACTTTCATCATATTCACTATCAGTTCCAGAGTCTTCTTCTGCTGTATCCCATGTCTCCTTTTTTCCTTCATTTGCTTTAGTTCTTCTACTACTTGTGATGCTGTGAGTGTCAAGTCCATTAGCCAAAGGGATTTGAGCATTATCTGCATTGCACAAAGTGTCACTGCTATGACTAGAGCTAAGAATATCACTGTCCACTGAACTTGTACTTCGGTCATTATTCACATCTGAGTCTGATCGTTCTTCAGACTGAAGATTTTCAGGATCAGACGTCTGAAGATGCTGTTCAAGTTCTCTATTATCCACCGATGTAGAAGAGTCTCTCTCATTGAGAGGTGATTCGATATTTTCAAAGTCACTCGTCTCAGTACTTTTGCTGCTGTCCCCATTATCTCCATCTTGCTGCTGCTGCAGTGACAAGCTTTTGAGTTTCTCAGTGCTTTCTTCTAGAATAGCTTCCACAGACTTTAGGTTCCCCACAGGTCCTTTGACTCTTTCACAATCATCATCCACATTACCAGAATCACCCCCCGCTTTCTGGTATGCTGTCCTTTTGGAATAAGATCCTGGAGATTGCTCAGGTAGCAAAACAAATAATCTGATTGTATTTGCATGCCGATCCAGGAGTTTCCACAAATGAGAGTCGGTAAAGGCCATCTGGTAATCCAAAGTTTCAGAACTTTCAACAAACACCTAAATATTAAGTCAAAAGGGTTATATTGCATCATTAGTTATATTGCATCATTAATTTTAGTGATATTCTCATTCATCATATTATGTCAGTACCAGACAGTGCATAATAAGTGATACATTTTGGGATGATAGTGCTTCTAAAAGACATATGCATGGTTTTTGGAGATTATACTAAATATTGTTTATATGTATTTATAATTAGCCATAAAACTGTGCTAAGAGAGACAGACACACACATGCAGGTATCTTTTTTATTGGGTTGTGCCTTTTCAGGAAATTTCTGTATCCATATCTTGCTCTTTAGGAAATCAAAGCTTAGTATGAATATAGATAGATAGAGGAACATGTATAAAGATATGTTGGAAATGCAAGACCAAAATCCAGAATATAGAAAAAAAATCTAATGGACAAATGACTTGATTCTATAGCAAATTAATTGCAAGGAAACAATAAAAAAATACACAGAGACTGAAAAAGGTGATAAATAAAAATGACAAACAAGGAAACTTTCGAGTATAATTTACCCAGCTAAAACCAATGGCATTAGAAGTACATGGGAAAAATGATAATGAAATGCAGTGACATCATAAAATGAAACAAAACGTCAACCTGAACTTTCTCATTTTTAACAGAGATAGATGAGTAGGCAAAGAGTGAAGCCAATATGATAATTTTCTTTATACTAGGAATGCCTCTAACTTTCACAATGAAGTATGTACTACTTTATGGGAGAAGCTCAAGAATGAATAAAATTCAAAGGACCTAATCATTATGAACAAAATAGTCAAGAAGGCTTCATCAAAGAGGTAGTGCTAATCTGGGGCTTGAAAAAAAATGTAGGAAGAGAAAGAACACTCCAGGTGGGGAAAGCTCATGATCAAGGCAAAAAGAAGAGCCAGCAAGACTAATTCAGGATAGAAAGAAGCCAGATCTGACTTGACTACAAAGGATATTGCTAGAAGTTGAGCTTATAATATTAAAACTTAATTTCATTTGCTTTTACCAACACAGAAAATAATAATGAAAAAATAAGAGATACCTTGTTACTTCTAAAAAAGCCTTCGGCCTTCAGGGTTTTACTAGGTACAGTGAGAAGACGCAAATCATTGTAGCAGCGTTCCAGCACTATTCTCATTGTCTCAGCAGGTAAATGGATAGCCTATAATGAAAGTAATTTAATTTAAAAAATACTCTTTTTGCCAAAGCTGGTTTAGCTCAGTGGACAGAGTGTCAGCCTGTGGACTGAAAGGCCCCAGGTTCGATTCCGGTCAAGGGCATGTACCTTGGTTGCGGGTACATCCCCAGTGGGGTGTGTGCAAGAGGTAGCTGATTGATGATTCTCTCTCATCGATATTTCTAACTCTCTATTCCTCTCTATAAAAAAAATCAATAAAATATATTAAAAAAAAGAATTTTTCTGCAATTTATATATATATATATTTTGTCCAAGGAAATGTAAACGTTTTCATTATGGTTTCAAACTCAGAAATTCTGAATGATCTTATGTTCTTTATCATTAACTCATATAATGTGGCCAATATTTATTCCAACTCCTTCCCCGACCTTATTCTTTTATTTCTATTAATATAATAGAAACTACCTTTGTGATTACCCAAGTTTAAAACTCCTCAGGCTATCAGTGCTCCTACCTTAGTCCAACATTTACCAAACACAAATCCCACTTCCATTTATATAATTATTACAATCTATACCTTTTAGAATTTCTAGTCAGATTCCATCACCTGAATTATTTCAACAACTGCCTCATCTACATTCCTGACACCTCTCTAGTATTTGGAATACTAGTCTAGTGTGGGAAGACTTAACATTCTATAGTAGAACTCATAACACCAATGTTAGAAAAACAAACCCTAAAACTTACTTTCTATTGCCTACATCAGAAAGATCCCAAACTTTATGTTTACTATTTAAAAACCCTCCATGAGCCCTAGCTGGTTTGGCACAGTGGACAGAGCATCAACCTGTGAACTGAAAGGTCTCAGGTTCAATTCCAGTCAAGGGCACATGCCCAGGTTGCAGGCTTGATCCTCAGTAGGGAACATGCAGGACACAGCCAATCAATGATATTCTCTCATCATTGATGTTTCTATCTATCTCTCCCTTCTCTCTTTGTCTCTGAAATCAATAAAGATATATTTAAAAAATAAAAAATAAAAATCCTGCCCTGGCCGGTTTGGCTCAGTGGATAGAGTGTCAGCCTGTGGACTCAAGGGTCCCAGGTTTGATTCTGGTCAGGGGCATGTACCTTGGTTGTGGACACATACCCAGTAGGGAATGTGGGGAAGGCAGCTGATCTATGTTTCTCTCTCATCGATGTTTCTAGCTCTCTATCCCTCTCCCTCTCTGTAAAAACTAAATCAATAAAATATATATAAGATAAAATAAAAATAAAAATCCTGCATGAAATAACTGAACTTACATTTCTAGGCGTGTATTTTACAATGATCCATCCAAACACACATGTCATTGTTTTACATACTTGACTCACACTTTCTTACCTCAGTACTTTGGTCAATCTGTATTTTCTATTTGAAGTGTCGCTCTGTCCTAACTATTGTTGTCTCCTAGCTATAAATACTGGCTCCTTAAAGTAAGTACCGATTCCTATATCTTACTCATAACTACATCACAAAGTGCTCTATACAGAGCAGGCACTCAAAAATAGTCACTAATCAATTTTAAAACTTACCTTTGAAATAAGTTGTTTGAACTCTGTAACTGTTTGATTTAAGTAAGCACGAACAGTGATAGGTGCAGCTACAGATTCTGCCTTTAGATCAACAACATGAACTTTCACCATCACTTCTGTCACATTTGAAAAAAATAAAGACATAACAAAAGGTTATTTTTTAAAATGTATTTCACATGAATAATGAATTTTTAATATGTTTCTAATGAATGGTAAAGATAACATTTGTTCTAGTTATCAAAATGGTAGATATATATTATACATGTATAACACATGTTAAAACTTCTTTCACAATTTGTCACTTTACAAGCAAACACAAAAAGATAGGAAAAGAGCCTAATAAAAGTTCTAGATGTCCTTTTTTTAAAAAAATGACAAAAGTAAAAATGTGGTTTTTAAAAATACATGCTTTGTTTCCTTATAAAACGTAACACTATCAAATTTATTAAGTATATTAAAGTATATATCCAAAGTTCCAAAATACAGTCCCAAACCACAACACTAAATAAATATAAATAACTAGAAAATGAAAAACAAATAGTAAAGGGATGTAGCAGCCCTACTTGCTTTTGAACAACCTTCGTTAAACCATTCAAGACCTTATTTATAATCAAATAGTATTTTCTATATCCTATTAAAAAGTCCTACAGAAATCCTTCATGTTACAATTTAATCCCATCTTCTCTGCTTCTGTTTTTAGGAAATCACATATAACTAAACTTTTAATCATCAGAAAAATAAATGATCTTCCAATAGTACATTTAAGATAGTTATTCTCTAGCTTAAGTGATTTAATCTCTTATAGTTTATGTCAATCCTCAATGTTTTCTCATGTTGCTAATATAAATCTGATAAAATATTCTGAAGTCATGATTATTAATGAATTAAGAGGCTCAGTGCACGAATTCATGCATGGGTGGGGTCCCTCACACTGGGCAGTGATCGGGGCCAATCAGGGCCATGGGAGGCTGGCCTATTTGGGGGAAGGCCACTGGAGGTTGGCTGTGGGTGCGCACCTTTCAATAGAAGGCAGCTCCTGCTTTAAGTGTCTGCGCCTGGTGGTCAGTGCACATCATAACGACTGATCGTTTGGTCACTTAGGCTTTTATATCCTATACTAGTGGCCTGGTGCACGAAATTTGTGCAGGGGAGGAGGGGTTGTCCTTTACCCCGGCCTGCAGGCCTGCATCCTCTCCAATCTGGGACCCCTTGGGGGATGTTCAACTGTTGGTGTTGGCCCAACCCCTAAACCCGGCAGTGGGATATCACTAGCAATCCGGGACCACTAGTTCCTAACTGCTCACCTGCCTGCCTGATGGCCCCTAACCACTTTGCCTGCTGGCCTGATTGCCTCCAAATGCCCCACACTGTCTGCCTGCTCCCCCCAACTGCCCTCCCCTCCTGGTCTGATCGTCCCTAACTGCCTCTGCCTCAGCCCTGCCTTTGTCCAGAAGATGTCAGGAAGGTCTCCTGAAAGGTCTCCCAGTCTAATTAGTATATTACCCTTTCATTAGTATAGATAATAAAGAGGTAAAATGCAAATTAACCATCACACCCTTGCACACCCTCTAGTCTATAGATAAAGGCAATTAGCTAGCCTGGCTAGTGTTGCTCAGAGGTTGAGCATCAACCCAGGAACCAAGAGGTCACAAATTTGATTCCTAGTCAGGGCACATGCTTGATCCCCATTTGGGGGTCATGCAAGAGGCAACTGATCAATGATGTTCCTCTCTCTTTGAGGTTTCTATCTCTCTATCCTACTCTCTCTAAAATAAATAAAAACATATTTTTTAAAAAAGGTGATTAGCTGTAAGTTTTATAATTCACACTTACATTTAGAGTTCTTTTTTAAAAAAAATGATTTTACTGCTGACTCCTGTTATTCCTTGATAATAATTTTTGCTATCTAACTCAAAAATAATCAGCAAGAAAATGCTCCGAAAGGACTCTTTACAGATTGGGCAGAGTCTGGCTGAAGAAGCCCTTGAAAGAATACTTCATGTATTTTACTTTGGAAAGAAGAGTCTTCATTAAAATAAAGGGAGGTGTATAGGATATATAGAGGAACAGAATTTGAAAGGGTAGAAGTAGTTTTGTAAATTTAACTTTTAGGAATAAAAGTAGAGAACATAAACCCGATTTCTGATTAACAACCAATCCAAGGGAATTAGGGTCAAGACAATAACAAAAAAAAATTGGTAAAAGTTTTTTAAACATTTTTATTTTGCCCTATTTATTATAGTTTATATATAATGATGACTAGCAAATTTTGAATAGGTAACTGCCTTTAGGGACAACTTAGGGATATGGTATTTTGCTTTCTAGGTCAGTCTCAAAGAAAAAAAAAATCCTCATATACTGATAAATGTGATAGATTTAATAAAAAACAGAAAAAGCTGAAATGATGAGGATGGAGAAAAATAAAAAATGCTGACAGTGCCTGGCTAGTACGGTTCAGTGGTTGAGCGCCAACCTATAGAAGTCTAGGTTCACTTTCTGGTCAGGGCACATGCTCAGATTGCTGGCTTGATTCCTAGTAGGGGGCATATAGGAGGCAGCCAATGAATGATTCTTTCTCATCATTGATGTTTTTATCTCTCTCCCCCTCTTCCTTCTGCTCTGAAATCAATAAAAATCCCATTGGACACAGTAAGCCAGAAGTTTTATTTTATTTTGTTTTTTAATTTTGTGTATATCTTCTTGAAAGCAATCAATAATTTAATTCCTAGCTTTATGATGACTATTTCCTAACTTATCTCATTTATTTTAAGAACATATAAAATATTTTAAAAATATAAAAAACTAAATTTATTTCTATAAACAAAAATTTTATGAAAAATTTAAGTCCAGTACTATGCAAAATACTGCAAAATTCCTTACCCCCAGGTTTATAAGATTGAAAAACTTGATCAGGTTTTCTTGTCTCCAAGAGCAGATCAAACATATATGTTGACTTAACTCCACCTAGTAGAAGTCCCATTGGTGTATCTTCTTCTCCTTCATATGATCTTTCAAGATAATCATGAAACTCATCATATTTAACAAGGCGACAACAATCCACAGGTATTACCTCTTCCAAATCCATCATCTAAAAGAAAAGAACCCCCCCAAAAAAGAAAAAATACACAATATTTTAGTCTGATGTGTAATTATACTCACATTTAGAACTCTCTTTTATAAAATCTCTTAATAGGTCCTAACAAACAATAAAATCCATATGTTTATGATTTGTATCAAAGCTCAATGAAATCAAAATTAAAGGCAAAAGTTAAATACTATCCTATATAATAAAAGCCTAATATGCTAAATTTCTGGTCAACTGGTTAGGTTGTTCAATCAATCAAAGCGTAATATACTAACGATATGTTAAGGCCACTCAACTGCTTGCTATGACATGCAATAACCTTCAGGGGGCAGATGTTCTGACCAGTAGATTAGCTTGCTGCTGGGGTCCAACAGATTGGGACTGAGCTAGACGGGCTGGACATGCCCTGGAGCCCTCTCATGGTCTCTTCCTGAATGGCCAACCTCCTGCATCTCTCCCCGGCCCTGATCATGCACTGGTGGGGTCCCTCGGCCTGGGACTGCACCCTCTCGCAATCCAGAACCTCTTGGGAGATGTCAGAGAGCCCACAGGTCAGGCCAAGGGGCCCCGCTGGTGCATGAATTCGTGCACCAGGCCTCTTGTCCTATATAATAAAAGTCTAATATGCTAAGTGTATGGTCGACCAGTCGGCTATTCAACCAATCAAAGCTAATATGCTACTGACATGCTAAGGTTGCTCAACCATGCACTATGACATGCACTGACCACCAGGGCGGGCAGACAGTTGACTGGTTGACCAATTGCTATGATGTGCACTGACCACTAAGGGAAGATGCTCCAACTGGTAGATTGGCTTGTTGCTGGGGTCCAGCTGATTGGGACTGAGCGAGATGGGCCAGACATGCCCTGAAGCCCTCCTGAGGTCCCTCTCTGGCTGGCTAATCGCCCACATCTCTCCCTAGCCCTGATTATGCACTGGTGGGGTCCCTTGGCCTGGCCTGCATCCTATCGCCATCTGGGACCCCTTGGGGGATGTCAAAGAGCTGGTTTCAGCCCTATCCCACAGGGGGAGTGCTGTTCAGCCAGAAATCGGCTCATGGCTGGCAAGAGTAGTGGCAGTGGCAAGAGAATCTCCTGCCACAACAGCAGTGCTAGGGATATACGTCAGTCGGACATCCCCCAAGGACTCCCAGACTGAGAGAGGCTGGGCTGAGGGACTCTCCCCCAAGTACACAAATTTTGTGCACTTTGCCTCTAGTTTTTAAATAATCACATTTCTTTATCCCTCAGATCATTTTTTTGTTTTAAAAAAGTTAACATTATAAACTCCAGATGGACTAAAAATCATGTAATGAATAAATAAATATTTTTGTGAAACTTCCTCAAAACCAACTATGTTTTAAAGATTTAAATGGACTATCAGTGTGATTGTAAGTGCTTATACTACTATGGACTATAATAAAAACTTCGGAAAATATAAATATAAAGATAATAGTTAATACTATTATGTAAGATGTCAATAATTAAATGATAACAGTACAATTACACTTACCTTGTAAGCTATTTCTACTGCTTCCATTAATGTCTTATCCTTATGAACCTCCAATTTATTTTCCATCATGACTTGTTTCACAGGATGCAAACAGAATAGTTTTATCTAGGAATTATAAAATATCATCATAACTCAGCAGGTCATAAATCTAAGCTTAACTCTCTTATAGATAGCATTTTTTTCCCTAATAGTAAAAAAACCCCTATAATTTAAAAAAACAAAACACATGCATTGGGATTATTCTCTCTGGTGTCTCTTTTTCTCACTTAATAATTGATAGTGATTATATTTAATGTTATTAAAATTTGAAAGACATTAATTTTAACAAGTGTATGTTTCTTTTTAAGCATACATTATATTATACATAATTATTCCCTTACTAATATACAGTCAGGTTGTTTCCAATTTTTCCCTAGTTTTAAAAATACTGTGGTCAATGTCTTTGAGGTCACAATTCTAAAGCATCTATAATTATCTTATTAGGTAATATTTCCTTAAGAGAATTACATATAAAATAATATGAATTTGCATTAAGACTCTTGATAAATTCGCCGAAACCAGTTTGGCTCAGTAGAAGAGCATTGGTCTGCGGACTGAAAGGTCTCAGGTTCAATTCCGGTTAAGGGCATGTACATTGGTTGCGGGCACATCCCCAGTGGGTGGTGTGCAGGAGGCAGCTGGTTAATGTTTCTCTCTCATCGATGTTTCTAGCTCTCTATCCCTCTCCCTTCCTTTCTGTAAAAAATAAATAAAATATTTAAAAAAAAGAATGTTTCTTTGTTAGCCATAAAAAAAAAAAAGACTCTTGATAAATTCTACTCAATATCTATGCAGAAAAGTTTTTCACAAATTCATTCTTCTTGTAGTAGAATGTGACACTGCTCATCTTATTGTAACCTCGCCAGCATTGAGTATTATAACAACAAGTTATTGTTTTTAATGCATAACATAAAATCTTATCTTATTTTAGTAATATGGTTGGTTACTACTTAATAATGATAGCATAACTGTCTACAGAATCAACCCAATTAGTTAGCTATGAGAATTGCAGTTAAACAAACTGCAATAGCACTTTTTAATTAAAAGTAAAATTATAAAATCTAACCTTGCATGTGTTACGCTCGATTTCTCGTTGCCTCTTTTCTTGTTCTTCCAAATCTCTCTCTCTCTGCACCAAATTTTTAATATGTTCTGGATATTCATCTACTTCTAGAAATTCTATTAATAATGAAAACAGGGTAAGACAGTGCCACTGAAACTGAGCTTTCTTTATTTAATTTTGTTCTACTAGTTTTCCATTGTATATAATTCTACTATTGCTCTCATCAAAATATATCTCTATTACATGAATCTCTCAACTTGAAACACGAGCTTCTTCCAGATAAGGGTAAAGAGGTAGTTAATAACAACACATGGTTAGGTCTCATATTTTAAAAAGTCATATATTTATACATAATAGCATTTGGTTCCAGGACAACTCTATATAGATTAAGACTTAAAATAAAAAAGCTTCTCTAAAACTTGGAAATAAAATTATTTCTGATTTTAAATTGTATTATCTCCATAAATTATGTGACCCCGAGTTAGCACTTCTCCAGACCTTTGTTACTTCAGCACATTGCTAGCACACAGTTATTACTCAGGATACAATAAAATGTAATAAATGCTGTTGCTGCTTCTACTACTACAAATATTATTTATTTGTATATTATTTCCTAATACAATTATCTTTCCTTTGTTCTCAAAGCAGTCTTCTAATCAAAGAATTTCATATGTAACTCAAAGTATTAAGAGTGGCATTGAGACTATGACACTGTTTAACAAAGCCAATGATTATTAAGCAATAAATTAGAACAATTTATCTTTTAAAAACCATGCCTCTGTGGAAGGTAAGAATCTGCTGCTCTTAGAAATGAGCTCTAGTTCTAAAAATATTCCATGTCATACATACAGCGCCCCCTGGTGCTTCATAACAAAGCTAGAGCCCAGGAGTGAATAAAGGAAAGCTGTTATTTATTGCTCTATTAAAAATATCTGGAATGCTGGGTGCTAAAGAGACACATGAACCACAATCCTGGCTCTGCCTCCAGGTAGACCGGACAGTTACTTTTTGGGTTATATTGAGTGATTACTTCTATTCTGAAATATTTTATCTGAAATGACTTTTTTATTATAATTTTCTTTCTTTTCATTAATCCTACAGTAAATTATTGAAAAGCCACTATATGATAGACCCTGGAATATACTGTTGGTGAAAAGATGAATAAATCCTAAGTCTTGCACCAATTGAATTCAGAATTTAATGAGGGTTAAAAAATGCAAACAAAACATTATACTGCTGAAAACAGATTTACTCATGGCATGGAAGTATCTAAAGAAAAATGTTAAAATTGAGAAGAGTGAATATACTACATTAATTATAAAAAGAATATAAGCAAACATATCATCTGTGTATATAACTATGTTCATATACAAACACATATCTCTACCTATTTGCATAATGCTTTAGTCAGAGTAAAAGTTAGCAAGAAAAATCAGGAACTGCAATTTTTCAAAGTAATAATTACAAAAAAGAAGAAAAAAAAAAAAGACAACCTCACATGCTTGGGGGGAATTTTTAATAAAATTAAAATATAAAAGAGGCACACTAGACCCCAAACTTTACTTGCTTTTTAAGCAAATAGCAAAGACATTTAACAGTACTTTTTAAGAATCTTTCTAGAATGGTAAATGAGAAGTTTACTTCATTTATGGTCCCCATGCAAAGCAGATAGATACGAAATACTCCCCAAAAATTATAAAAGAAAAAAAAATAGCTAAATTTGAATTTTCACTATGTATCAGACATGATGTTAAATGCTTAAAATATGTTATCTCATTTAATTTTTATACAACCCTATAAAATACAATTATTCCCATTCTACAGATGTGGAAAATAAGACTTAGAAAAGATAAATAACTTCGTCTGGGACATGCAGCTGCTGAGTTATGACTGCTATAGGTCTGGAGGTTATCATCACTAAACAAAACTACATCTAATACAAGCTTACTGCAAATAAATACCTGGTTTATTCCATGCAGAGTAAATTTTGCCCCATAATGTAGTAAAAAATAACACCAGTTCATTGTTCCCCCAAATGTTTTTACCAGTTGGTATTACCTCATAATAGTCTTTATAATTAATTCTTCCATGGATAAAAATAACTTAATTATCCCATCAGTTAAAAATGGTCATCTGGGTTTTAAAAAAAACTTGCTTAAGTAATTAGTTTATACTACAGATTAATATCAAATAATACTACAGATTAAAATCAAATTAATGTATGTTAACATACTTGCATTTCTTGTTGGATCCTTCAGTCTATATATCAGCATATATGCATTTGTGGAGCTAGTAGAAATACAAAAAAGATTAATAGGAACAAAAAGTAGATTGTAAAGACTCCATCTCCTAGCATCAAATATTTATTTAAAATACTTTTTGTTGTTTCAAACAATTAGAAATCATGAAACTGTTCTCGAATAGGTTCAAATTTAAAACATTCTAGAAAAAAAAATCTACTTTGCTTTTACAGATACATTTATGAGTAGATTCCATATCTCCTCTTGGTAACATAGTAAAGTCTTTAAAAAAAATCCGTGTCCTAGATGATTATTATAATTAAGTCAGGAGTTAGCAAACTTCTTCTGAAAAGGGCCAAATAGTAAAAGTATGATGTATGTCGCAGTTACCTAATTCTGCTGTGGTAGTGGAATAAGATCAACATATAATATTTAAGCAAATTAGTATGGTGATGTTTCAATAAAACTGTATTTCCAAAAACTGGAAATAGAGTGGATCTGGCCCACCACTGGGTTAAACTTCCTTAATGGTGAAAAATATTGAGAAGCTGTGTTAATTTATAGACACTAAAAATTACAAAATTATTTACCTTGCAAAAGCACTGGAATAATACCCTCTGCTTCCTGAAGATCCACCGTGTGTTTTCTTAATGTCCTCTTGTGTTATCTAAAAAGTTGTTACATTTACTTTTTGGTAAAATTTTTTAACACCATTACATTTATGGCAATATGTAACCCAATATGTAAATTTTTAAGCTCCGAGTTAAATGGACCACACATACCAATTCACAAAGTTTAATCATAATCAGCAGCTGCTAGTGACCGCTTAGTTCTAGAGCTCTGAAACAGCCCACATGAAGGCTCAGGATAAGAGGAAAATTGGGAATCTTATCTCTGGAAACACTCAGCAAGCCCCAAAGAAAACAAAACCAAGAAATAACAACAATTAACAAAGCGGGAAATTTACTGAGAGCAAAAACAAAAGGTTGATTTGGTATGTGTCTTAAAAGGCTTCACTGTACACATCCAGTCTCCCATTTCATTAAACCCAGTGATTGATAGAAACGTCCCTGCTCAGCTTTTAGAATAATAATCTCAAAAAACCCCTCCTTACCCTGCTGACATGTTGATCATTGAAGCTGTACCACTGATCATCACTGAATGACTTTATACAAGCATAATAGTGACCACCAGCAGCACTCCCCGAATGAACCATAACAGAGAAGAGCTCATAGATCAAGGAATTCTAAAAGGAAAAAATAAAGGTAACTCAAAAAGAGGAAAAACATTTATTTGTATATTTCCTATTCTCTATCAACACTAGTGAAGTAACATGTTAGTTGTCATATGTTTGTTGCAGGTTCATGTTCTTCTAAGATAATTAAAATGGCAACTCAACCTTATAATTTTATACACCACAAGCTTCACTCAGTATATTCCTTCACATTTTAATTATACTACAATCCCTGAAACTATGCATATAGAAATATAATTCATTTATATTAATATAAAGAAAATAACAATCTGAAATTTTACAAGCAAGTACCAAAATATAACATAGTCAAGATATGCATAGTCAAGATCAAGAAATTTCAAATAACTTTTTTATTCAAGTAAGAATCAATTTCCTTCATAGAGGAACTGAAGGATGTAATGGTTTGAAACATCGAATGTATTTATGTAATATCTGTGATACAAAGTATACTGATTTGATAATTTAAGGTATGCAAAGCTGTTCAACATTAGAAAATCAATCTATGCCAGCAATTTTCAACCTTTTCCATCTCATGGCATATATAAACTAATTACTAAAATTCTGCGGCACACCGAAAATATATTTCTTGCCAATCTGACCAAATAAAAGTGTGATGTTGATTCCATTTATACCGGACGGCTATTGTTTGTTGGCTGTTTTTATTTGACAATCTAAGGGAAAAGAGGTGAAAGCCCCTGACTAGTCAGATATCACATGTTTTGAAAATTCTTGCAGCACACTGTTTGAAATTCACTGATCTATGTAATCCACATTAAAGAAGGGAAAATAAATGATCATATCAACTGACCCAGAATTAGCAGTTGATAAAATCCAATACCCCTCATGATAAAAACTCTCAATAAACAGGAAGAGGGGAACCTCTTTAAATTGATAAAGAACATCTACAAATCACCTCTAGCTAACACCATAATTAAATATGAGAGATTGAACATGTTCCTTGTGTGACTAGGAACAAGGCTAGCATGCCATTTGCCCCCACTCCTATGCAACATTGTAATGCAAATCCTGTTTTAATAAGGGGGAAAAAAAGAAAGACATAATTGTCTATGCAGAAAAACAAGAACAGGGTTTTTGCTCTAAAGCCACAGTGTGCCAACCCTTTTTTGAATGTAATGTTCTTTGTACTAAATTATAATGTGTCCTCTACATTATTCATCTACCTGTTCTGAAAGAAATAGGTAAGTTTAAAAGGTAAAGGTTAATTGTGGTGAGAATATAGGTGAGAATATATATATAAATTTATGCAAGTGAAACTATATTTATGACTCTAAGACTGCATATGAATCAGTCTTCATGCCAGTGATTCATATTCACACCATTCCTAAGATATATGATCTGTAATTCTCTCAATAAAGCAGAGTATATGAATGTAAAAGAAATGTTTGAGTAAAAGTCACCTATACAGTGACAAAAAAATATTCTATCCTAGAGATAATCCACCTTTTCAATTTTAAAATTATAATCCATGGAACTATACTTTTGAAGTACCTTAAGGGCTGTCATGGAGATCGAGGTGGGAAAAGGAAGAAGACTGAGGGCTTTGTCTTTCCCCCACCTTAAAGAGATCAGTTCTATTACTGTTGGATCAAGGATTCCACAGCCCGAATTTTAAAAATCAAAAGATCTAATGTTTTCATTTCTCTATATGAGAAAATTCTTAAAATGAAAGATGTAGAGGCTTGCTGCAACTTTCTAGACACAAGTCCTGATTACTAGGACCCTTTCCACAGCATCACCCACCTTACTTACACAGTCACAGTTGAGCCTCCCAGAAATCAATGCTCCCACTGTAAGTTTTTCATAAATTTAACTATAACCACATGAATGCATAAAAAACAAACACCTTAAAAAGTCTTAATTTTCAAAAATTAAAACTTTTTTTTAAAGAGAACTTTCTCAGTCACAGCTACCACATTACACACACACACACACACACACACACACACACACACACACAGTATATATCACCTCAGAGATTATATTATTCTCTCTTTTAACTAAAAACCGCAAACTATAAAAGGCACCTTTTCAAGACCAGGTTTTGAAATCTTTTCAGTTCCACTATTACTTTCAAGGCAGATCCCTTCATCAACACCATCATCATTGGAGAAATCATTGCTCATTTGATCACTGTGACAACTGCCTTCATTTTCTGCTCCACTGTCTGTGCAACTTTCAGTCTGAGGAGATTTCTTAATAAAACATAATTATCTTACAATTGCAAACTAAATAAAGGAAAAATATATAGTCAAGTAAAACTTTTTATCTACATTCTTTTTCACATAATTTAATATACTGTTAATAAATACTTATTTTACTTCAAGTAAATTTAGTTTTTCATTAAAGAGTCAAAAAATAAAATGAACAAAAAAGTGTATTTTAAAAGCATTTATATTAATGTCCTTAAAATTCTAATCCAACAAATTAGTAATTCAGAATTCTAGTAAACTCCTTTTATAGTTGCAAAGTAACAATAAAAAATTATTTTTCACCAAAATCAATAAAAGCAGAGAACCTAAACTCCAAATAGAGCTTCTTCTGTTTACAAATTCCCAAAGAACGCCATATCTTTTATTGAACAGAAAATTCCATTCAGTTTATCATTGTGCTAGGTATTGTATTAGACCAGTGGTTGGCAAACTCATTAGTCAACAGAGCCAAATATCAACAGTACAACGACTGAAATTTCTTTTGAGAGCCCAATTTTTTAAACTTAAACTTTATAGGTAGGTACATTGTTATTAACTTAATTAGAGTACTCCTAAGCTGGCCTTGACTAAAAACGTCCTCAATCTATTTGAGGCATGTGGCTCACGAGCCGCAGTTTGCCGACTACTGCACTAGACATTTAGAAAGAAAAACCAGACATTGTTTTCTATCCTCAAGAATTTTATACTTCAGTGTATAGGAGGTGAAAATATAACAAGAGCAAATCATACTATTCCCTGCTTTTATGATTTTTAAATCCCTTTCATGCATATTGAAATTGAAGAAATCTATATCTTAGAAATCCTCAATTTTTACTTTTCCTTTAATATTTTATAACATACCTAAAAATATTTTTATTTAAATAATTTAAGAATTCTTCTCTAAAGTATATCTTACAAGTTCTTGAATTAACCAAGCAACCTATAATAATAAAAGTGTAATATGTTAATTAGACCAGACGACCTTCGGGATGAAGCCTGGACTGCAAAGGAAGCCCAGCTCCCGGTGCCTGGCGGCGGCCAGAGGGAAGCTAGTGCTGGCAGCCAGGGAAAGAAAGGCCTACTCTTGCATGAGTTTTGTGCATCAGGGCTCTAATATAAAATAAGCACCAATTTTGCCAAGAACTTTGCTGTAGGAACTACATCTAACATAGTCTTCATCCCTTTAGTGGGTTCAAGGAAAAATGGAGATGAAAACCAACATCAGAACTCTATACTAAGTCAAAAGAGATCATTCCTGAAACTCCTTTACCTAAGCGAGAACATTTTTTTTCAACTCCCAAGAAATGGACTTATAATTTCCTAAAAGTTCCTGTCAAACTTTATATATAGGTTTTCTTCCTTTGGGGAAAAAATTCCCTTTTAGGAAATATATTAGGAACATTCAGAAGACCAAAGTAATAATGATTTGAGTAGGAATCCTACAATGATTACACCTCCTTTGAAAGTTTGATACACTTGGAGTAGATTTCCTAGCTTAAGCACAAGTGTTTGAGATATTATTTTAAATTGAATCTTTCAAAATGTTACCTGGCCATAAGTATCATTGAATGAACATCTACTTTATCAAAGGCACTTTCTTCTCACTTATTAGCCTTATTTTATACACAAGCAAAGTGAGGCTTACAAAAGTTGCTCTTTTAACAGCACTAAAAATAATTTGATGAATGTTTATAATTATTTTTTAGCTTCTGGGAAAAGGTATTTTTATAATTACAGTAATCAGGGCCAATCAGACAAAAAATGCTTCATGACAGTTTTGAGAATAATAAAGATTTATCACTCTTACAACTATGTTTAAGTTATTGTAAATATTCCTCATAATGAAATATTAAAGAGTTTCCAAAAAAAAATATAGTTGGACAGGCCTGGCTGGGTAAATCAGTTGGTTGGAGGGCCATCACAATATGCCTGGTTGTGGGTTAGATACCTGGTTGGGGCACATACAAGAATCACCAATGTATGCATGAATGAGTGGAATAACAAATCAATGTTTCTCTCGCAAATTAATAAAAATTTTTAATAAAATTATCTTATTTGGAAAAAACAAAAGATGGATTAAAAAAAAGAATATAGTGGGACATCATGAATCTTTTATTGGATAAGATAAAGGAATAGAAGAATTCGGGGTCAGTGAATGGAAGAAATTGGAAAGCTTTACCTGGATAGTTCAAAGTCCCATTCTCAAACTATTTAAATAAAGTTTTAATTTAAAAAAATTAATGAGAAAAGGAAAAGAGACAAGATAACTTCCTTTTCTAGCTTGCTAATCTAGCCAATTTAAGAGCTAGCAATCCTTAAATTAGAATAACCCAAAACCTTTAACCCTGAAAAAGACACTAAGACAAATAAGAAATTAAGGCAATCCTTAGTTTGCTTGTTTATTCATTCATATATACTTGTTTTGTATTTTTTATATACCACAAGTGGAGCCCACCTCTAGACTGTTTTGTTTCAATAACTATTAAGAAAGTTATAAAACTAAGATTAACTCTCCAATTAAATAATTTCAGAGTTTTAAGTCTTTTTGTGTTTTCAAATGATATTATAAGCAAGACTATTTGAAATATAATTTATAGTGGACAGGAAAAGCTTACACAAAGTTTTTTTGTTTTTTTGTTTTTGTTTTTGTTTTGTTTTTTATAGACTTGGCATTAGAAAAGAAGGAAAGGCTTCCATCAAGAAAATAGTCTAAACATCAGTTATTCCAAATAGCTCTTTTAAAGATGACTAACCAAATAGATTAATGAAAAACATAATAAGAAAATATAACACTTACCTCATCTTCAACATCAATAAATGTACTCATATCCAGCTCTTCAGGAAATGTCATCCGATCATTCAATTTAATCCTGTGCATGGTTGTATAATCAAAATCAAACCTTTTCAATTGTAAGGTCAGCAGATAAGGGAAATGCAAAAACCGAAGACCCTAAAAAGAAAGGGGACATATTAAATACTGACTGTTATCTCAGGTAATTAAGTATTAATTTCTACATGGCATCTACCTTTCGTGCATCACACTTCTTCTTACAACGTTCACAAAAATATTGATTTGGGCCATCCAGGATCTCTGGCTGAATAAATGCATGCAATGCTTCTTCCTAATTAGAAAAAAAAAATCATTTCATAATTACTTAATGATATAATACTAACGACAAAATCCTGAATATAAAAACAGTGCAAAAAAAAAAAGGCGCGACCCAAAACAATTATAAATAGAATGAATAGAAAATTAGAAACTCAAAATGCAAAAAGGAAAAAACAAAATATTATCATTATAAAAACTGAGCAATAATATAAATTCTTATTTCATTCTGTATGAGATCTGCCTTTCCTAGCACAGTACATCAGTTAGTCATTTCTACCTAACTGTTATTAACTTTACATTGTGGTATTTGCCTAAATAATCTAATAAAAATCCTCAGTCTTTGAATTAAAAAGCAAACCAGCTCTGGCCTGTGGGCTCAGTGGTTAGAATACCAGACTGAGAACCAAAGGGTTGTAGTTTTGATCTCTGCCCTGTTTGGGGGCACACGGAGAAGGAAACCAATTGATGTGTCTCTCTCACATCAATGAATGTCTCTCTCTCTCCCTCCCTCCCTTCCATCCACTCTCTAAAAAATTAATGGAAAAAATATCCTCGGATGAGGATTAACAACAAAAAAAGTAACTCCATACTTCTTAGAAAAGCAGTTATATGTATCATTTCAATATTCTGAGACATTTTTAAACTGTACAGTAAATAACACAGAACTCTGAAAATTTGACACTACCCATACATTTAAAAGTCTAATAATAATCTGAATCACTATATTTTGAGTCAATCAGTAATCCACCACTGCACTAGTGTGAAGGTTGAAAACCATTGTGCAATCTTCTCACTGCATGTCAGATACTGCTCCATTTCAAAGTGTATGAGAGCTCCTGGACTGTTCACTTAGTGTACCAGGTGGTTCTCTTTTCTCCATACAGCCTTAAGATAGAAGCAAGAAACTTAGTATGAATACTGAAGAATTTGTGGGCATTATATTAATTTTTAATCAATAAATTTTCACAATCAAAAAATGAATTTTAGTTAATACAACACATAAGATTGCATAATCTCAAATTTCATTTGATGTCAGAACTACAGACAATACATATTTATTACACATAAAGAAAAAATAAATTATTAAGATGAAGTGTTTTCAAATATTTGGTGTTCTTCAAAGGACAGATAAAGGAACTTGATCTGGCAAAATGAACTTATTTTAAAATAGCTGGCAAAGCTTATAAACTACTATCCACATACTGTTTGATCTAGCTCATTTTGGAATAAGTTCAAAGCTATGAAAAGATATTCAAAATGCTTCTAATTTCATTTATCTTCTAGTTGTTCTCAAAAACACAAGGAAGACCACAGGTGAGGGGACCAATTAGTTGGGGGGTTCTGAAATATGGCCAAGCATTTTACTGGAAGTCCTAAGAAAGAACACATTTAGCAAATAATTTTTTTTTCTCTAAAGCATATTTTAAGCATAAAAAAGCAAATTTTATAAAAACCACAGAGTAAAAGAAGCTTTCAGAGAATCACAAATATAGTTTAACGTAGAATGACATCAAATTTGTTGTTTTCCAAATAGAGGTCATTTGAATTGGTAAAACAATACCTAAAAAAAATCAGAGCAGGGGTAGGGGGAAAAAGGGTGGAGGAAGAGTGAAAAATTATCTCACTCAAATTCTACTGTACTAAACTAAGGTATGTATTGTGTGTATTGGCTAAGGTATATGTATATTATGTGTATTGTTCTCTGCCTTATAGTTTATTCCAAAAGCTTATCTTTTTCTTTTTTTAAAAAAAATTCAGAGAAAAGTGTACAGACAGAAAATTCCCAGGAACTATTTACTCAGACTCAACAGGCTTTAACATTTTGCTACCTTTGCTTGATCATCCCATCCACATATACATTATTTTTCAAGACCATTTGAGAGTGGGTTCAAACATCATGCTTTTCCTCTTAATACTTCCATGTGATTTTTAAAGAACAAGAATATTATTAGTTATCAAACTCAGAAAACTATTGATAAAGTGTTTTTGTCGTCCACATTCTAATTCTATCCATTATCCTAATAGAATTCCTCTGCTGGTATCACCTTGGCTGTGAGGGGACTAAGTTTTTTACTATAAAAGTTCTGATTCTCCTCCATGAGGTATCAATCCGGTGGGGAGGGAAAGGAGCACTTTCTTACAGTCAGACAGGAGTTAAAGGCAGGCTCTCCATGTGGTCTCTAGTGACAATGAACCAGGGGAACAGGAGAATGGCAGTGGGAAGGTTCCTTACTGCCCAGCAAAGATGAAACTTCTGGCTAGCTACTCATTCTTCTCTGATGTCACCCTGGTACCGAGTTGGAGAACTTTGTTATAACTTGATGAGGGTAGAAGTTGAGGATCCATACCAGCTTTGGCTGGCATAAGTTGGGGGACAAAGTTTTTCCATTGTGCTTGGGCACTATATGAAACTATACAGCTAAATCAATTTCAGGCTTTTGAATACATATTGTTATAATAAACAGATATTTAAATATACTTACCCAATAATAGAATAAAAGTATCCTAATAGAAAATGACCTAGAACAGTGCCTGTCAAGAGTAGGCAATTCCATAAATATGTTAAATGACAAAAGATACCCTTAAAATATAGTGTCTAAAATTTTACTGTTAAAAATGAAAAGCACCCCCCCTCTTACTGTCAAACATATGAGGTGCTATCATTTTTATTTAGTTTGTGAAACAGGCTTTCACAATTAACCAATAAAAACTATGTATCTAATTTTTATGTATCATCCTGTATTATGTATTCTAGACTATCTCCTTATTATGCATTCTCAAATGTGCCTGGCAATATGCAGATTCAAGATTTCTTTGATTATAACATTCAGAAAAACTGGTTTTAATATAGACTGCTCTAATCAGTGTAAAAGAAAAGGTTCCAATTACCTAAAAAGTCATTAAGAACAATTTTTAAAAAAATACTAATACTAATGTTTCAGCTGATGTTAATTTTTAAGAGGAATAAAATGTATAAAACAATAGGAAATTGAAACATATATTTTAGCATTCTCATACTCCCTCAACATACCAAAAACGTAAATGTTAATGTGACAAAGTAGAAATAGTCCTTAAATCGCCTTAATATAATGCAGTGCTTCCCAAAATCTATTCCTCAGAATCTAAGTATCCCTTGAAATACAAGGGATGTCCCACAGAGAAAGACAAGGCTAGGTTAAATACACTTAAACAAATTTCTCTATTATAGGAATCCTTGGGACATTTTCAAAAAAATATGTACCATAAACTTCACAAAAAGGATTATATTACTGAGTTTAATCAAAGATCTCTCAAACATCTATTAAATCTGATGGGAGACTAGTGTTGAACAAATTCAATCTGAAAGACAGAGAATGGCACAAGAATCCTTAAATACAGAGGCCCTACTTGGTCAGGTAAAATGAAGACCAGAAATTTAATAAGTATCATAGTTATAATAACTAAAATATAATTTAACAAAGAAAATATTATGATGAAGTTTTTTTTTAATTGGAGGCAATTTCTCATACTTATTAGAAATAAGTCTATCAATCATGCTGAAAACTCCCATAAAAATTAATCATAGATGTCATAAGGATAAATTAGCTACATGTTAATTTCATTCATATTTTAACTCTAAACATTATTTTCAAATAATTTATTTAAACATGGAGATAAAACAAGTCCATGTTTTAGAAGTTTTAGAAGATTAAGAGTGAAAAGCTTCAACTTTTAACTGAATCTCAAACATAACTGTCTGAAATTAAACATTAGGTGTTATTCAACCTCACTGATATGGTGGTACACTGAACAGAACATACCATAAACAGAACATATAACTGTCAATGTTGTGTGTGTACACGTATGTATGTGTGCTTGTATGTGTGTGCCTGTGTGTGTGTGTGTGTGTGTGTGTGTATGACAAAAAACAAACAAACTGGAATCCAAAATTAAAAGTTGCAAAATAAATTTAAGAAGAGTTCAATTCAAATTAAGGCCAATTATTATATATAGCCTTAATGAGATTTTACAATTCTCCTTTTAACTAGATTTTTACAACCCACATTTATATAATTCCTTTTAAACACATAGTTAACAAAATACACAATGGCAAACAGTGATATAAAACTACTTTTAGATGCGGTGTAATGATTTCTTTGGATTGAGAAGTACAGATTGTAAGTTTTGAATTCAGAAAATAATGGGAAGTCACTTACCTCTAACTAAAGTTCTCTGAAGGTAGTATCCTCCTTAGAACCCCTATCTTGGGTAGTTTCACCTGCTTTTATTTCCCTCAAGAGATTCCAGCAAAGTCTAGGAAGTTTTAGGTTACCTTCTGCAAGCCCTATTAGCGCATGTGTGTTATAAACCTGCTCACATACTGCCTCATAGCTGTAGCTTCCAGTTCCCACTGAATCACCACCACCACCATCTGTGTTTTAAGGAAGGATACTACCTTTGGAGAATTCCACTTAGAAATGTGACTTTTTACACTCTTTCAAAAATATTCTCCAAATAGCTCCTCTGCTGTGTCTATAATGTACTTAAGAGAGTGGTGGCAATTCAGTAGGTAAATAAATAATGACAAAAAAAATTAGCTAAGCAATGATATTTGCTGAAGACTCAAATAGAACACTGTAAAAGACAAATAAACATTTGTCTTCCCCAACATTCAATGAATACATAAAAAACTAAACTAAATGTATATATGAAAAATCTTTTAAAAATACTTTTGTAAACAAATTAGAAAAAATATTTTATCACTTGAGCCTATCAAATATTTCCCTAGTATATTTTTGCTCAAGAAGTGACAATATTTAAAAATGAGTTAGGAAAATAAACCATTAAAAGACAAGTGCTAACTAATTCCCAATGGTTTTTAAGTATGTCACTTGTACTTAAACTGCCAAAATAAAGTAAAAGCAAAACAAAATGAAAAACAAAACTAGTAACTCAAACCTCAGCCAATCTCACATACCTAAAATGGCAGTTTACAAAGGGCACAAAATTTTTCAAATCTACTCAGGAAGTAAACTAAAAATGAGTGAAGGAAAGGAGACCTAACCTGCCACTATCCAGGAAAGGGCTTTTACATTGGATTCCACAAATAGATTCCCTAACTTCTTGCTGATCATTTTCTGTTAGCTATATAAAAGTAGAAGAAAAAAGCAAAGGGAATCAATTGTCCTAGAGACCAGAAAACTAAGCCACACATGTAGCACTATTTTGGATAAAGTATGAACTAGCTTTAAAAACATTGATTTTAGCTACAAGCCACTATCAGTTTGTTAGCATAAATAAGGCCCAAACAACATCATGACGAAATTCTACTTTTTTTTAGATGTGTTAGTTAGCTCTGAAAGTTTCTCCTGGCTCATAATAGGTTCTAAATAAATCTTTCAGAATTCTCTCATTTTAAATATAAACATAACTCCTTCTGTGACTCTCCTTTCACATAAGTAAACACACATAAGGATAAAAATGCAATTAATAATAACAAAAAGCAATTAAATGGTTAACAGGAAGATAGGAAATCTTAATCTCCCACTTACTATTCAATATATAAACTAACCATATATAGTTCTGATTCTTCAAATTATCTGTGCTTCTTAAATGTATAATTTAAATAAATTTTAGCATAGGAATGCTCCTTTAAAAATGTGGCTTCTGCTTATCATTAAACCAAAGGTTATTTTTCCAATTTTAAAAGTATATGGAGCAAAATGTCCCCAAAAACAAATGTACTTCTCTATGCAACAAAAGGTCACAAAATAGCATTTATGGAACAGATTGTTTAGAGGTAAAAAAAAAAAAAAAAGTGAAGTAATCTAGTCAACTATCAGAAAGAATAAAACACTGATCCATGAGGCAGTACATATGCATTTACTTTCCCTTGTATACATGTATACATGCACTATTAGGACTCACTGAAGGGTCAAAAATCTTCTAGATCTTGCTAGCTTAAATGCAGGAATTACTAACAACCCAAGAAGGTGTATCTAGGATGATACTTACCTTATGAAAGATTATACCACTGTGCTATTATGTATTCTGTGTATACACAAGCAGTCAGCGGAAAGGTACACACCACACTAGCAAATGCTTGGCTGGACCCATAAGGTCGGATGACCAATGGAATATCAAGATATGTGTCGATTCTCCAGCCCTCATAACCACATTCCAGACATCTCACGTAGTCCTTCAGCTTGCCTTGATATAGTTCGTTTATAAGATCAGCCTAAAAATAAGAACATTTACATTTTAAAGTGTTCCTTAAAAACGTGAAAACATAATTAATGCATTGAAATATGAATATCAAAAGGATATTCATTTTTACTGAAGTTTCAGAAAGCTTTAAGATTTGTCTAAAATTCTATTGGAAAAAGTCAAGGCTTGATAAAAATCAACTGAAAATCAAAATTATATCAACACTAATATAAAAATCAATGTACAAAAATGACCTATTTCAATTATTATATACTAGAGGCCCAGTGCACAAAATTCATGCACGAGTAGGGACCGAGGCCTGGCTGGCGATCAGAGCTGATGAGGGCCTTCCGGCTCCAGGTCGGGGCCTCCCTTTCCTGGCTGCTGGTCGGGCCTTCCTTTGTTCTGTGCCATCCCCTGGTGGTCAAGCTCCCGGTCTCCCAGTCGAACTCCCAACGGGACACTTTGCCTATTAGCCATATGTAATTAAAAGCCCTATCATTAAACAATGTTCTGTTAAAATCAGTTACCAATTTATTATACTATTAAGTGTCATATCTTTTAATTAGGCTGAAAATACTCCCTAATCTATCACTTTAGGTACATTGATAATTACACAGTTAAATAACTGGCTGTTTTTATAGCTTTACATATGCATGACCACTCTCACAATAATATATTCATATTTTTAAAATCATATCTGCTAGCACAAATAAAACTTTTTAGCTTTCAGTAACATATATAAAACTATTTTTAAGGAGGTTATAATTTATTTTTAATGTACAGAAAAATTTTAAAAATCTCAAATTCCATCTCCGTTAAAATACCCTCACCGAAAATAATGGCTCTCTTACCTGGCCCAAAGAAGGCACATAACTCCCTAAGTAAGGAACCTCCCTCCATGTGAATGTCTCGTCTCAAGATTCTTGTACCCAAACTTTGGAACGCAGCAGGAATGCCCCAGCTGCTCTTAATAAAAGTGTTAACTCACAGAGGGATGTATTACAGTAAGAAGAAGGGAACTTCAGACTTATGAAGAAAAAAACAGGCCACTAATACCATCTATATAAAATTACTAAAATACAATCCCACAGGACTGTTCAGAGAAACTACATCACTAAATAAACTTAACATGTTTTCAACTCACTTAAGAAGAAAGCACATTATATAGACCTCTCATAAATTTAAATCTCTTCTAATATCTAGGACTTAATAAGCCTTCAAACTAGAATCCACCATCATTGTCTACTCTAATATTTAATGAAGCCTTCTTCATTCTCCTGTCCTAGTCACATTTGATTTTTGTCTTCTCTGTAATTTTGTAGTGCTCTAATTCAGTGTTTTTCAAACAGTTTCAATAACACAGAAATTTTCATTGCAACCCAGTACATTTAACTGTAACTAAAGTTACATAACAATAATACTTACCCTTACTTATGTGATGCTGTCTTATACTTTTCCATTCTATTCCTTTTTTTTTTTTTTTTTTTTTTTTAAAGTGCTGGTGTATATTCACTAAACAAACCATGAAGGAATCACAATCTAGTTTAACAGGTTAAGTGCCCAGCCTGTTTTGTCTTCCGTACAGAAAGTATAGTGTCAGTCACTGGTGACTGACTGGGCATTTTATGTGTTAAAACCTCTGGCCCACGCCACCTTAATAGTTTCAATGAGAAAACAGACCCTCCAGGCTGTTGTCTTGATTCTTCACCGAGTCCCCTTGTTTTATCTCTGTGATCCTCTATCACTGCACCCAGTATACATCCTCTGTGCTGAATCCTCTGTCTCATCCAATTCAGCCTTACTCCTCATCCCAATGACATATCTAAGGTTTTTTTTATTCTTCTAACCCATTCTTCCTTCCGGAGGATAAGAAAAATAGGGTCAGAATAACATGGATCCTAAATGTGAAAAGCCTATGACTATGATCAAAACTAAGGTAATGCTTGATGAATACGGTATACTTTGTAATGTGCTACAGATTACAAGGCATATATTTTACTTAATAAATATCTGAAAAAACTGTTCAAAGATCATCTCCTTAAATCATGTATACCACATTTACATATGTATGTATGCATGCATGCACACACACATACATAAGAATTATGTAGTCTTTAGCTAAAAAGAAATCTACTAGATAATAAAGCCCAAATTCATTATCATAAAGGTGAGGAAACAGATCTACAGTAGGTTTAATGAGAATTTTTATTATTTTTTAATTAGATTCTCAGTTAATTGAACCTAGTATTTTCAATTCCCCATTTAGTATTTTCACAATTGAACTATAAACACATCAAAACATTTCAAAGGAATAAAAGTCCCTTTAGGGTAATGAATGATTTATTAGAAAACACTCCCCTCAACTTGAGAGAGATGAATTACCTGTTCTGTTTGTTTCCATTTCTGTTCCAAAGCATCAAACATGACTCTGCACAGTTCTTGTACATCATGCTGCTGCCAAGCTATTTTAAGACAAAATTTAATTAAAATAGCAATACATTTAGTGTAATAAAATGCTAAGTTGTTGTTAAAGACAAATTTCATGGAAAAGTCTATGCAAACTGCTAAAAAAAATACACATTACAGTCATGAAAAAGCAATTACAGGAAAGAAGAGATCTCAACATTTACAGATAACATATGCTTAATGTGCTATGTGTAATATTTGCTATTATTCTTTTTTTTCCACTGTAGGGTTAAGAAAGATCTAAGATGACAAATTTAAATTATTTTAGTTAAGTAACATAAATAGAGTATAACCAAGTGTATTTTAGAGGAAATTTTTAATTATAAAATATTTAGCCCTGGCCTATCTTGCTTAGTTAAGAGCGTCAGTCTGAGGACCAAAGGGTTAAGGGTTCAATTTCCAGTCACTGGCAGTTAGCAGATCAATCTCCTGCCCCTATCAGGGCAAGAGTAGGAGGCATCCAATCCCTCTATCTCTTTCACATGGAAGTTTCTCTTCCCATCCTCCCTCCCCTCTTCCCCTCTACTCTAAAAATCAATGGAAAAAATAATCTTACCCTTGGAGTGAGGATTAAGAAAATATACATAATAAAAAATGTATCCCTCAGAACTTAAATTTTAAAAATAAATTATTTTTAACCCCCAGCAAAAAGAGTGAAAATGTTTAAGGTAAAGTTAATGAAGTTCTTAATTTGTGTTATTTTGCTATTTGTTTATAATATTCTCTGCTAGGATTCCTTTAAACATTAGAAACATTTATCATTACAAAAGAATTAGTACCCTCACTACTATCCCATCCAAAGCTCCTTGTAACATCTGTGGTTTCAATTGCTCTCTTTTTGCTGGTTTGCAACAAAACAAAAAGCCTTTGTAGTTGGTATGGAATACTGGTCACTGGATCTTCTTCAGATTCTTCAAACTCCCACCTATTGAAATGAAATGTTTAAAAATTATTTATAAAATATTTTTATTCCTTAAAGCATAATTAATATTAACATTATAGAAATGTAAGAGCCTATAAAGACCATGGATATTAACCGAAGCTATTAATATTTAATGAAACACTAGCCTTTCTAGAATTCATAAATTCAGAGCAAATTTAGACATTAATAAAAGACATTAGAAAGCAAAATGAATGAAAGACAAAGCACATTTAAAAGTAATTGTCAAACTTAAATTTGATCAAAACTCTTGTTCTAATTATTCACATAAAATACAGGGGATAGAACAATTATGAAATGACACTATGGAATTCAAACATCAAAATCCAAACTGTTAAAATTATAGACAAGTGAAAACATATTTTCAAGAAATAAATTACAAGGTGGGAAAAGACAGAAAGGGACTAAAAATAGATTAAATAGATTAAGGGACTTACCAATCAATTTGAACAGATTTTTATAATTTAGGTGATACGACAGGTGTGCTTCCAAAAAATTAGAGCGAAGGATTACAGAATAAAATAATTGATCTTGCGTTGATAACAATCAAAGCTGATGATAGGTACAAATATATTCATAATAACATTTCACTATTTTTTAATGTTTGAAATTTTCCTTAATAAGATGTTTTTAAAATTCGGATAAGTAAATAAAGTAATCCAGATTCAATATTTATCTTCAATATATTTCTGATAAACATTACTCTAACCCTAACTACAAGGACTGTCTCAATAAAAAGCAAATTCCTAATCAAAGGACTTAAGAGCTCATTGAAAAAATAAGATTTGGTGGGATTAAAGTTTGTAATAAAGCCACAAAAATCCTTAAAATAATTTATATACAATAAAATAAAATGCCAAAGACAAAATTAAATAAGGACATATTAATGATTCTCTTTCTCTTAAGCTGGCAATAACATTATTACTTTCCACTTCCTCGCTAGAACTTTCTTAGTTTCAAAGGAGGTTGCAACATTAACTTTCCTGTAATGCAAGTGATGTATATACTAAAAATCTTTCTTCTCTTTTTTCTTCTTTTGGTATGTCCTTCTGTTAAAGTATTCAATACTTTGTTTATTTAGGGCTAAGAAATTGCAGTTCTGAATCCTGTTCCTTTTTTTACACAGCAAAGCTCCCTTCTGTTTTGCAGGTGTCAGTGGAATACATTTAACTTTTTTCTTCTCAAAGCTTCCTTGCAAACACCTCGTCATTATCCACTTTTGTATATTCAAACCCTAGCCCTCTTTTATTCTTATTTTTCTCATTAGAAGGGATTTATACTTGACATTATAGGATCTAAAATTCCCCTAGTAGCTGTAAAAAAAACAAAAACCTATAAAGTCAAAATACAGAATGCTTAAATTTTTTGCTAGGAAAATTCACTAAGTGAAGAGGAATTACTATAATATACAACAGAATTCTCACCTGTCCTTTATGCCTGGTATAAATACCTTTAAAAGGTGTTAGTTTTTTTTTTTTTTTTTTAATGTTTTTATTGATTTGAGAGAGAGAAAGGGAGAGATAGAAACATTGATGAGAAATATGAATCAGCTGCTTTCTGCATTCCACCTAATGGGAACTGAGCCTAAAACCCAGGCATATGCCCTGACTGGGAAATCCAACCAGTGATCCCTTGGTTCATGGGTCAACACTCAACTACTGAGCCACCCTGGTTGGGCCTTAAAAAGTTTTTTCACCTTATTGTTATTTATGATATTCTGATCACCTAAATTAGAAACTTTGGTGCCATATTTGATTCTTCCTTTTTCTTTACTCCTAAATAAAATTTGTGATTAAGTCATATCAGTTTTCAATTTGAAATACCCACTGTCACCAACTTCATTTTGACCCTCCTATATCCATGTCTAGTTTAATAACAGAGTTCTTCAGAGTTCCCTACCTTTCAAATCAATTCTTCATGTTGCCATATATTACAATATATAAGCTTTCCTAAAACAATGTATTTAATGCATCACTTATATGCTTCAACATCTAAAGTGGTAGAGTCTCTGTTGGCTATCATATAACAAGTGAGGAAAATAAAGAAACAGAACCCTATCCGTTCAGGCTAGTGCTACCCTAATTGTAATGCAGCAAGGTCCAGCCTTTTTTAGAGCCATCCTTTCTTTGGTTCTATACTATAAAACATCATCAGGCTCTCAGGCTTTGTTTCCCAACTGGCAATTAACATCACTATTCTCACAATCCCCATGGCATTTGGCCTTCCTATTTAACCTTGTTTCACTGCCTCTCCTCACCACTGGGTCCAGTCACAATGGATTTGTTTCTAAAAGGCCTTTGCACTTGACTTGCAGTTTTGTCTCGAATGCTCTTCTCCTAGATCTTCACTGGACTGGCTCCTGGTGAAGTCTAGTCACATGGTAGTTCCTTAGTATTCCCTGACTACTCAACCTCCTGACAGTTACTCTTTCCACATAGTCCTCCTTTATTTTCTTCATGGCAGATATGACTATGCAAAAGAACTCATTTATATAAGCTGAAGAGAGAGACTTTGTCTTATTCACTATTGTCATTTCAGTGCTTTACACACAGTATGTACTCAATATGTTTTTGTTGAATGAGTAGACTTGGCTATGCTCTTAGTCTTCTCCACCAGGCTAGATATTTACAGACCACTTTCAGGGATTAGGAGTCACGGTTATTTCCTGGACTCCCCATTCTATGCACTACTTGCCAAAGCAGGCACATCACCATAGACTGTTTATTTTTATTTTTTAAAATATTTTTTATTGATTTTTTATAGAGAGGAAGGGAGAGGGATAGAGAGTTAGAAACATTGATGAGAAAGAAACATGATCAGCTGCCTCTTACACATCCCCTATTGGGGATGTGCCCGCAACCAAGGTACATGCCCTCGACCGGAATCGAACATGGGACCTTTCAGTTCGCAGGCCAATGCTCTATCCACTGAGCCAAACCAATTTCGGCCACCATAGACTGTTTAATATGTTCTGGTTTGAATGGCAGGCTAGACTCCATATCTTAACCACAACTTTTAGTACTCTGACAAAACTCCAATTATGCTACCTCTAGGAGACTTCTAGGCATATTATACTTATTAGCATCAGCTACAGTACAGGCAGAATAGGGAAGGGATTCTGCTATGTACTGGGTGTGTACTTCTGGCATTGTGGCCTCTGGCAAAGTACCTAACGTGTCGGTGCCTTCAGTTACCTACTTTGTAAAATGTGGATAATAACACTGTGTAATTCATACAGTTACTATAAGAATTAAAGTAAGCTATATGTAAAGTGCCCAGCACAGTGTCTGATGCAAAATAATACCAACATTCAGAGAGCACTTATTATTGCTCATTTTTACTTCAAAAGTCCCCCTATCTGTAATGTTGTCTCTATCTTCCCAACCTGGTTAAACCATACCTACCTTCATGACCCCAAATTATACTTTCTAAACTAAACCACTTCTCCAAGTTTCCTTAATTACCCTACTCACTAAACTCTCATGGTATTTAGCTATTCTTAAATGTGTTTTTAAAGTATTTCATACATACACATGTTGCTTTTGTGAAGCAATCTGTCACTTCCTTAAGAACAAAGACCTTATTTCTAACTCCATGTCTATCCACCAAGTGCTTAGCATATAGACACTACTGGGTAACTAATATTTGCTGAATGAAAAAAAATGTCAATTTTTGTTAAGTAAATTGAGCTTACACATAAATGCAGCAGTACTAGAATGTTGTTTGAACAATATGACTAATATTAAAAGTTCCCAAAATGCTTTAAATACATATTTATAATAATTCAAAAGATGTTACTCAAAAGTAACATGAAAATGGAAAGAAGTCGGTTTATTTGTATTTTAAAATGTCTTAAAAAAATAAAAGTTATGTAAACTTAAAGAAAACATACGAGGTGAGGCTGTATTAAATGTATTATCATAGGCATTCATAAAAATAAATGTGTGACTTTAGGGTTTACTTACATATGGACTCCATAAAATATTTTAAAATATCTGATGTATATACAGTCTTTTAGAAGAAACACACACACAGCCCTAACTGGTTTGGCTCAGTGGATAGAGCCTCGGCCTGTGGACTGAAGGGTCCCAGGTTCGATTCTGGTGTACCTTGGTTTCGGGCACATCTCCAATAGGGGGTGTGCAGGAGGCAGCTGATAGATGTTACTCTCTCATTGATGTTTCTAACTCCCTATTCCTCTCCCTTCCTCTCTGTAAAAATCAATGAAATATATTTTTAAAAAAACAAAATCACACACACAAACAGAAAACACAGAACAGTTGCTTTACATGTTAATTAGAAACAAAGTTTACAAGTTTAAAACTATAACTTTGCTTCTTAAATTGAGAAGTGAGGGAAAGAAGTGGTTTACATATTAAGATTATCTCAAAAAGAAGATAACATATTTCTTCATAAAGGTGTTAAAGTTATAAAGAAGGGAAGTTTATAAACAATAATTTATCCCAAATGTAAATCTGATCAATTGTATCCTTTGCTATGAACTTCTGATTCTTACTCCTCACAAGTTTTTTATATGCCAATCTCTCATACAATGCTTTTCTTACATATTATTCTGGTGTGTTTTATGAAGTGAGAAATGCCCCAAACTTTAAAAGTGACTGTAAGAAGATAAATTTGATTTTATTCATTAAAAACTATATTTTAATTTTTAATCAGTTTTAGTTATAGAATTTTTTAAATACTTACTTATATAAGGCATTCCTAAATTCAGGAGTCATAAAAAGTGTTTGCAAAAGGCTATTCAAATAGCAAGTCATTGCCTGGTTTACTAATCCCACATAACCTTTAAAAAGAAAACACAAATATACATGAATCAGCATTTATATTAAAAAAATAACAAAAATGAACTTAGTAAGAATTTAATGCACAGTAAACTTGGATAGGTTAAGGTTACTTAGTTGATGATTATTTCCATTCTTTCAACACCACCTAAGAAATATGTACACTATGTAAACCTTGCTTCTCAGAAAGTCAGGATATTTTTATGTCCAGAGACATACATTTAATAAAATTTTAAGAGAAATATGTTTAATATAGTGTTTAATTGACATAAAAATAATCATTGTTCCCCAAATCTAAAAGTTGTGGTTTAAAATGGAAAAGTACAAACATATTCACTTTATCACACATGCCCAATGTCGGAAGACTGAACTGAACCAGTTATCTCTGTCATCTGGCCCTATAACCCAACTTCTACTAGGAATTAATAACATAAAATTCAGAATGACTTCATTTATTTTAACATGCCATAAAGTAAGAGATTCTATAGATCAGCATTGCTATGCAAAGATTAAGAAGAGAAGTAAGAGATGGAAGCAGGAAAGATTGGAGGGAAGAAGAAGAGGGAAAGAGAAAAGGAGAAACTTATATGAACTTAAAATTTAAGCTTGGGAGGATTGTGTTCTGGTAGCTTGAAGCCACAGGAGTTCATTAAATATTCACAAGTGCTTTTCAAAAAATAAAAGTATTATGACGAAACTGGTTTGGCTCAGTGGATAGAGCGTCAGCCTGTGGACTGAAAGGTCCCAGGTTCGATTCCGGGCAAGGGCATGTACCTTGGTTGCAGGCACATCCCCAGTAGGGGGTGTGCAAGAGGCAGCTGATCGATGTTTCTAACTCTCTATCCCTCTCTCTTCCTTTCTGTAAAAAATCAATAAAAAAATAAAAAAAATAAAAAAGTGTCAGCCTGAAAACCAAAGGGTTCGAGTCCTGGTCAAGAGCATGTACCTCAATTGTAGGTTTAATCCATGGACCCATTTGGGGCACATTCGGGTGGGAATCAGTCGATGTGTCTCTCACATGATGACACTCTTTCTCCCCTACCTTCCTACCTCCTCCCCTCCTTTCTTCCCTCCCTCCACCTCTTCCCTCCCTTTCTCTTTCTCTCTAAAAATCAATTAAAAAAAAATATCCTCAGGTGAGGACTGAAAAAAAAAAAGGAAGGAAGGAAGGAAGGAAGGAAGGAAGGAAGGAAGGAAGGAAGGAAGGAAGGAAGGAAAAAGAAATGGGAGGCTCTATGGATAACTATATTGCTAAAGAAGGTAATAATTAATGTCGTTTTCTAATACTTTTTAAAATCAAATTTAGTTAAACAATACAACAAAATTTAATCAACAATATAGTTGCCGTTGTTTTCTACTACTTGTGCCCAACGCTCAGGAAGCATTTTAATCCCTCTGTTGTAAAATTCTTGTGATTTTGATGCAAAAAATTCGGTCAATGCATTTTTGAGGCATTCTTCATTATTCAATTTTTTTCCAAGAAGAAAGTTTTGCAAAAAACGAAACAAATGGTAATCGGAAGGGGCAATATCAGGAGAATATGCAGGTTGAGGGAGAACTTCCCATTCCAACTGGCGCAGTTTTTCAGCAGTGATTCTTGCAGTATGCGGTTGTGCATTATCGTGGTGAAGAATTACGCCCTTCCGATTAATCAGCGCGGGTTCTTTTTCTCTTAAAGCTTGGGCTAACCTTTCCAATTGGGCACTATACACTGCACTTGTAATGGTTTGGGTAGATGGTAAAAGTTCATAATGAAGAATTCCTTTAAAATTCCACCAAACACACAACATCACTTTTTTCGCATGCAAGTCAGGTTTTGGCGTGGGCTGCGGAGCCTCATTTTTGTCCAACCATTGAGGCCGCCTTTTCAAATTAACATACAGCACCCATTTTTCATCTCCGGTAACAATTTGCTCTAAAAACGGCAAACGGTTTTGACGAGAGAGGAGCGAACTGCAAATTGTGACTCTTTGATAACGGTTGTTGTCGGTAACTCATGAGGAACCCATTTCCCAAACTTTTGGACTTTGCCAAGTGCACGCAATTGATTGGAAATTGTTTTTTGTGAACAATTTAAAGTTGTCGCAAGCTCTTGTTGGGTAATTTGAGGATTTTGCACCAAAAGAGCTTGAAGAGCTTCTTGATCAAAATTGGACACACGGCCTCGACCACTCTTGTCATCTAATGAAAAATTTCCCTCGCAAAATTTCTCAAACCAACGCTGGCATTTTCTGGCGCTAACTGCATCTTGACCAAGAGCACTACAGATGTTTTTTGCAGCCTCACTTGCTTTTCTTCCTAATTGGAACTCGTAAAGCATGCAGTGCCGAATATGCTCTTCATCCGCCATCTTCTTAGCCCTAGTTTTGCAACAAAAACCAAACCAAACACAAACTTTTTCAAGCAAAACTTGTTAATTGCACTTCACACATTCTGTAGATACCACGTGTTTGAAGGTTATGTCAATACAAGTCAACGCCAAGCAAGATTTTAAACGAATGTTTAAAAACGACATTAATTATTACTAGACCCGATACGAAAAATTATGCATGATGAATCTTGGGTCACTTTTGGAAAAAAAGGAATAGATTCCACACTATTGGTACCTAAGAGACCAAGCAGCTATACACCTTTTACTTTGGATTAAGATTTAGCTTTCATTTCTAAAGGCTTTAATCTTTATTTTAAAAACTATGTTTACATATTTTACATTTTTTATAATTATAAATTGCTTGAATTACTAACCATCCCTTACCTGAGTTGTTTATATAACATCTTGTTCTTAATCTATATAAGAGACTTTATCTCACTATTTGTCATTACCTATTTACATCTATTTCTTCCTTATTAGACCATATAACGGCAGTGGTCAAATCTGTAAGCAGTAGATGCACATAAAGGAAAAGTGCATATGACATACAAGTAACTCAAATCTGTATATCTAGCCTGATTGTTAATAATAATAAACATTACTTCATTCTTAGTCCATGTAAACAGTCTCTTCCCCACAAAGTACTCTGTCCAGGAGATCAGGTTATTCTGCACTTTCTTCTCAGCTAGGGCTGCCTGGGATTCTTCCTCTTCTCAATCTCCTTTGCCCAATTCCTCAACAGTCAAGGATAACCACTTTACATACCCCTTTAAAACTACTATAGTCCTTTGTGTACCTGCATTTATTCTGACTTGGTTTCCCTTCCCTGGGCTTAAAAAAAAAGAGGGAGGGGAAAGAGGGTTTTTATAGGAAGGAGGAAGAAATAGCAATTCACTTTTGCCATCACTCATTATTTTGCCATTAGCAATAAAGTAATATAAAAACTTATGGTTGTTTTTACTTGATTTAACACCATTTAAGCAGAATGAACAATGTCTCACATAAATGTACTACTATTTTTCAAAATATGAAGATTTTAGTTAAACAAGTTAAAAGTGCTACTGAATTAATATAAATATTTTCTCATTATGCATCATCTAAATCAACAAACTTCAAATGACAATTATCATTAAGTGGGTCTTCTACCTGAAATAGTTGTGAATAAATGCTGTTAAGTATAAGCCAGTAAGGGGAAAGAATGTAAGAATGTATGCAATTTTTTTAGAAGACACATGCGGAAAGAAATCCTAAACAAAAACAATAGGTAATAAAGTAGAAATCAAACAGGTAAACTCCTGGAGCAGATAAAAGAACTATTCAAGAAACTGGCCAAGAACAGATACGCATTTAAATAATGAAACATAACCAGTCACATAATTTCTAATCATGTATGGGGCCATTTCAGCCTTCAATCCACTCTTCATTCCTCAGAATTCATACCTCCTCATCCCCCAATCATTTTCTATTGTATTTACAGTAGCTAGCTACCAAAGAAGAGTTGGTAGGCAAAGAAGACAGGAAAGAATATGTTAAGATCCCAAGCCCCCTGCATTATAGAGAAATATGCTCCTAGAGTCTGTGTTGAAATTATGAGAGCAATATCCAATGAAAACATTTTACACATGGTACCAAGATTTACAATAATTTCTTAAGGAAAACACAAATACAAAATAAGTTGTTTTTAATTTAAATGTTATTTTTCAATTTGTTTACATTTAATATTACTTGGTATTAGTTTCAGCTGTATATATAGTGATTAGAGAATCATCTTTACAACATGTGCCCCCTGATATTTCTAGTACCCACTTGGCACTATACACAGTTATTACAACATAACTGACTGTATTCCCTATGCTGTAGTGTGCATCCACATGATTATTTTGTAACTACCAATATGTACTTCTTAATTTCTTCACCTTTTTTCACCCAGCCTCCTAATCTCTCTCCCCTCTAAGAATCATCAGTCTGTTCTTTTTATATGAGCATGCTTCTATTTTGTTTGCTCATTTATTTTGCTCTTGAGATTCCCCATATAAGTGAAATTATCTAATATTTTTTCTTTTCTGACTGACTTATTTCACATATCATAATACACTCTAGATTAGGGGTGTCGAACTCAATCAGAGAAGGGGCCAAAATCTAAAATCCAGCCTAAATCGCGGGCCGAATGGTTTATTGAACAGTCATAAACTGTCATTGTGATGGAAACGCAGCGGAGTGCAGTGATGACAGCGCGGTGCGGGCCACATTGCAAGGCCTGGCGGGACGGATTTGGCCCGCGGGCCTTGTGTTTGACACATGTGCTCTAGATTTATGCTGTCACAAATATAAGATTTCATTCTTTTTATGGCCAAGTAATATTCCATTGTCTATATATACTACAGCTCTTTTACACATGTGTCTAGTGATCAAAATAAGTTTTGAAGCACAACTCCTTGGGATGCTTATAGACTATTTCAATTCGGAAAAGCACTACCCCAGAATATTGGAGAAAAAGGTACAGATGGGAAAAAAGGAGTAGATGTGTATGAGGAACAATAATTGGGAATAAAGACCATGATTACATGGCAATGTATATCAAAGGCATGTAAAATGTCTTAAAAATAAATTTAAACTTAGTAATTCAAGCTCTGGGAACTTACCCTAAAGAAATAAATCAGCAATGAAAATAAAAACTTATGTGTAAGAATTTTCATTATAAAACCAGTAATAGTTTAAATCCCTAAGCCATATACTAAAATACTAATTTTCAGCCATTTTAATTTTCAACCCATATTAAAATACTAATAGCATAAAAAATTGTCCCATAAAGTATTAAGTTAAAAATATAGATTAAAGCAGAGACCAGTTTGGCTCAATGGATAGAGTGTCGGCTTGGGGACTGAAGGGTCCCGGGTTCAATTCCGGCCAAGGGCACGTGCCTTGATTGTGGGCATATCCCCGGTGGGGGCTGTGCAAGAAGCAGCTGATCGATGACTCTCTCTAATCAATGTTTCTAACTCTCTGTCTCTCTCCCTTCCTCTCTGTACAAAAACAATAAAATATATTTTAAAAATCTATATATAGATTAAAAATATGCTCATATCATGATTGCCCTATTTTCTAAAAAGCACGTATATATACATGTCAATGCCTCTCACACACTATGACAGGGCACAGAGCAGGTTAGGGGATCCCCCTCCAAGTGCATGAATTTCGTGCACCAGGCCACTAGAGTATAAATATATATAGAGAGAAAAAAGATAAAAATAAGCAAATCACTAAAAGTAGTTTCTGCTAGGAGGACTGTCAATGATTTTCATCTTTTTACATTTTACAATATGAAAATGAATCTGTATTACATTTGTATAATCAAAGAGAAAACATTTTAAAAGTATGTTTTAGTCTTTAAGAATTTAGGGGCATCAAAAAGCCATCCTATATAATAAAAGCCTAATATGCTAAATGTCTGGTCATCCATTCAATCAATCAAAGCATAATATGCTAATGATAAGCTAAGGTCGCTCAAATGCTCACTATGACATGCACTGATCACCAGGTGACAGCCGACCAGTCGACCAGTTGCTATGACGTGCACTGACCACCATGGGGCAGACACTCCAACCAGTAGGTTAGCTTGCTGCTGAGGTCTGGTCAATAGGAACTGAGCAAGAGGGGCCAGACATGCCCTGGAGCCCTTATGTGGTCTCTCCCCAGTTGGCCAACTTCCCTCTTCCCAACATGGGCCCGATCATGCACAGGTGGGTCCCTCAGCCGGGCCTGAGCCCTCTCGCAATCTGCGACCCCTCGGGGGATGTCAAAGAGCTGGTTGTGGCCCAATCCCACAGGCCAGGCCAAGTGATCCCACTGGTGCATGAATTCGTGCACCAGGCCTCTAATATACTCTACAGCATGAAGTAAGAGTTTTATAAATACTTGTAGCATAAAGGCTGAACTGGTTGTCAGAATACAGAGCAAATATTTTAAGAATCCTTGTTTTTAAATCTGGAATATTCTTGGTATTCCAAATATCTCAGAATAACATAAGGTGCTTATTTAAAACAAAATGCAATTTATCCAGCCTGCTCCAGAGCAGCTAATCAGCATTGCTTTGAAACCTATATTTTTAACAAGTATCCCATCCCCAAATGATTAGCATTATGCTAAATGAAATAAGCCAGTCAGTGAAAGAAAAATACCACATGATATCACTCATTTATGGATAATAAAGAACACTATAACCTGATGGAAAAAAAAAAAAAAAATAGATAAGATACTGAGGCAGAGAAGCATTGAATAAACTGTCAAATTACAGCAGGAAGGCTGGGGAGGGTTGCGGGGCAGGAGGTAAGAAATCAATTGAAGGACTTGTATGTATGTATATAAGCATAACCAATGGAAGCAAGACACTGGGGGGCTGAGGTGAGGGCATGTGCTGGGGGTTAGGGGAGACTGGGAGAAGGTCAATGGAGGGAAAAAGGAGACATATGTGCTACTATTTGTAATACTTTAAACAATAAAATTAAATTTAAAAAATTTGAGAATCACTATTATCCTATATAAAAAAAGGCTAATATGCAAATCTACTATGACGTGCACTGACCACCAGAAGACAGACACTCAATGAAGGAGTTGCCCCCTGGTGGTCAGTGCATTCTCACAGGGGGAGTGCCGCTGCTCAGCCAGAAGCCAGGCTCACAGCTGGCGAGTGCAGTGGCGGTGGTGGGAACCTCTCCCACACTACGGCAGCACTAAGGATGCCAACTGACAGCTCCCAGACTGGGAGAGGGCACAGGCCGGGCTGAGGGATCCTTCTGAGTCCACAAATTTTATGCACCAAGCCTCAAGTAGACAGTATAAAAGATAAACAGCTTTATTGTCTCCTATTGTCTGAAATACAAGATAATTTTGCATTTCCTTTTATTCTTGATAGTTTCCTGCAAAAAGTCCTACTGATATAAATGGTCCTAAGTCCATAACAAATACACCATTTAGCCTACACAAATAGTTAGCTCTGAGGAAATTAATATATATCTTAACTACAACATACAGTAAGTGGAAGGTTACCAATCGCATTCAAACAAAACGTGTATTGTAACTCTAAAGTTTTCTTTTTATACCAAATATTTGTATGTAATACTTGAAATCATTTCTGTTTTGAAGTTCTAAGACTAAATTTTCAAAAGCCATACCTAACATTAACTAGTTGCAAAATCAAAGGCTTTTCTGTACCTACGTTTCCATTTCTTTTAATATGAATAATATTATTTATAGCAAAAATTTATTGTAAGATGCCATGATGCAAAAGTATTTAAATTACATTTTTAGGCAATTTACCAATTATATATAAAGGAATAGCCTTTGTATAAAAAAAGCAATTTCATAGACAATAAATTTTAAAAAGTTAAAAATCTAGGTTTAATCATGTTTGGGAAAAAGGGAGATTTTAAAATTACATGATCAATGTCAAATATATTATTAGGTTAAACTGAAAGATAACATAATCCTCTATCATAAAAGGCTAATATGCAAATTGTCCCCTTGACTGGGAGTTCGACCAGAGAGTGGGCTTGGTCAAGGGCAGGGCTGGCCAGACCCCCATTAGTGCACGAATTCGTGCATGGGGCCTCTGGAAGGTCTAGTAAAATGAGCCTGGTTTATCTGCTTCAAAATGGATCTATCCCCTGTAGTCTATTCCAGTCCAAAAGATAGCAGAGACATTCCCTTACAAAGGAAGTAAAAAATTTAAAATTAAATTTGAATACAAACTTACCAAAAAATAAATCTTCCTTCAAAATACAAACTCAATATTTTTTACTTTATTACTAAATAGTGGCGATAACAAAACAGTAAAAATAACAATGGGTTGAGGAATAAGGAAATTACATTCTTGTTCTAACTTTGCTTCTGTTAACTACTGATCTTACTCTGAATGTTGTTTTCTAATCCACAGAATGAGGGGATTAGGCTTGAGACTGATCTTGAAATGCCCTCTATTTCATAAAAACACAACAATGAATCTTACCAGTTTCTGATTTATTCAAAATGGATGAATAGGAGTAGCTTTGGCTGACATAATCACTGGTTGAGCCCACAGAACCTTCTCTTGGAAGTGGACCTATAAATCTGTCATGCGCACTGTCATCACCAGCACTGGAATCCTCCTAAAATGCAGCATAATCAATATTTACTAAATGGCAGAAGTGGCTAAAACAATGAAGAAAAGATGTACTAATTGCTGAGGCAAAGGAAAAAGATGAGGCCTTACTATTATTTTTACCACCAAGACATTTAAAGGAGTGTATACCCTCAGCTTTAATGTAGGGAGGATTGAAAGATGCTTTTTAGAAAACACTTTGGAGAGTTGCTCATGTCTCCTCCCAAAGTTCTTACTTTCCCAATTTTCTTTAATTTTCTTTCAATTACATGAGAAAGAAGATATATTTTTGGTACTAATAAAGCAGAAGTACTGTTGTGAACTCCTTGATAACAGAGTCCATCATTAATTTTTACATCATCCTTGCCAAGTAGACCTCACAGGTAGAGGATATTCAGTAAGTGTTGAGTGAAATGAAGTTTCCTACTGTCTTCAGCAAGAAATCTATCATTAATGAGAAAAATGTCAAAAAGGATTAAAGAATGTAACATCAGCACAAACAATTAAGACAAAGCTGAAGAGTAATTACAATATTTTAAAACATGAATTCTCAAATTGTGAATCCAGAGGTTCCTAAATTTTTTAGTTGATTTCAATGTTGGACTAATCAAAATCTTCTCACGATGTCATAAAAATAAATAATGACATTAAAGCAGATCAAAGAGCACATTCTGATATTGCTTCAGAATGGCTGCCCTATGTTTAATTATTACCTACTGTCTAGAGAGGCATTCTAATTCATAATAGACTTCTAAATGAAAAGCATCAAATAGAACTTTTAGTGAAAGAAAGTTTCACTAAAGAGAAGGTTTCTGAAAAAGTCCATAAACTCTTGGAGCCTTCCATTCTTTAGTCCATCAGGTTTTCTCCTCAAATTGGAGTTATTGCGATAGATCATCTCTAAGGCTATTAAATCAGACAGAAAATCTTATCAAAATATGAATTGGAGTAAACACTAAAAGAATAGAAATATATAAAATAATTTACAAACTAGTCATTCCCCCAAAGGCAACGAGGAATGGGAGCAAAAATGACAAAGTAAAGTATTCTGAGGGTTTGTCCCATCTCCAAAATACCAAAAATACCTGGGGAAAACTGCCAAAGATTTACAGCAATTAAGCGAATGCTTAACCAGAGGAAAGGCCACTGAAATACAATAGATCTTTGTAGCATTTTAACTTATCCTAGACATACCCCTGTCCCAGATGTCCTGGTGGTCTTGAAGATGGTAACCTATGTTTCCAGCATGGCAAAAGACTAAATAAACAAACAATAGTGCTTTGGATGTTCAGTGTAACCATGTGAACATATACACTTACAACAAACCAACATTAAATAGAAAATTAATTTATTATACATAAATTATAAAACACATCTCTCCTCCTCCTGTTGGAAAATTGCTTCCCAAGCAGTAGGTGACATTGCACAAAAATTATGAATAGAGGGCTTTCTAAAATAGTTTACCAGCATTATTTGAGGCTGTTCACCATCTTTATCTGTCAAATGTAGAAAATTCTTCTTTCCTGGTTCAAAATTAGCATCAAGAAGAGACTTGTCACTGGTATGATCTAGTGGAGCCTATGAACATAAAATAAAATATCTCAGATTAGGAAAAACATTAACTACAATAATAAAATAAAACAACTAATATGCAAATGGACACATATCTTCAGTTAATTGTCTCAAATAATTTTTTAAAGATTCTGGTAAATTCTACTAATCTACAATTGAAATTAACTCATTTACTCATGTATTAGAATGGCCAACCCCAACGTCTAAAAAACTGAAGAGAGAAAAAGTTAAGAACTAATGTAAAGTACTACAAAGAATTAAAAACATTTGTTCTTTATGTTCTCTAAAATGGATGCTATATATAATAGTATTATTTAATGGATTTTCATGAAAATTAACTAAAGACAATTTTATATAACTAAAAAACTAAAATCATGTTTTTATATGTGAATTATTGAGAATCCCCAGATAAACACACTAAACAACCCAAAATAATTATGTAGTATAACAAAATGGGCACTTTTAGATAGTCCCTTTAAGGAAAATTCTCTCTTAGTAAATGATACCTATTTTAAGCCCACTGCCTGAACCCAGAGGATCTCAGGAGGATAAAAGTGACCACTCCTTTGAAAATTAAACACCTAACTCTTTTATCAGTTAGGGCAGTTTCAATCCTAGCTGTCATTGTAATACACTCTAGATTAGGGGTGTCGAACTCAATCAGAGAAGGGGCCAAAATCTAAAATCCAGCCTAAATCGCGGGCCGAATGGTTTACTGAACAGTCATAAACTGTCATTGTGATGGAAACGCAGCGGAGTGCAGTGATGACAGCGCAGTGCGGGCCACATTGCAAGGCCTGGCAGGACGGATTTGGCCCGAGGGCCTTGTGTTTGACACATGTGCTCTAGATAGTGAATGAGAGATGGAGCTCAACATGCTCCAAGTCCCACTCACCCACACACACTCCAGTCCACTGCTGAGAAAAATGCATGATGAAATGAACACTTTATTCTTTGGTTTTAAAACATTTTTGTTATAGTAAGAAATGTTTTTTAATGTTTTAAAGGCATGGCAATGTCTCCTTAGAAGGACTTGTTTTATGGGAAAGCCTTTATTTCTTAGGAAAGTAACAGTTTATAAAAGTACAGGTGTGTTAAGGACAAAAAAAATAACTTAAGTGGTTTTTCCACTTGATATTCATGTGACTTTGGGCAAGTTAAAGTTAGTTCACTTTCCTCACACTCAGATTCCTCAACTGTAATACGAGGCTGTAACACCACCTACCTTTTAAAATGGTTGTAAGGATTAAGGAAGATTATATTTGTATAGAGCCTAGTGTTAGAACAATGCTAGGTACCTAGTAAGTGCAAAAATAAATGTTAAGGAAATAAAATAAACTATATAATCTATATAATCTATTTCTTATCTTTGGCTCTAGAAATCCTTGAGAAAAATAGCAGATAGAAAACCTGAAGCTAAGAGAAGCCACATAGAAAGAGGAAAGGCATCTTTGGGTCCCTTACATACCCTGGCAGGGAATAAAAGATTACTAGATGATATAGCTCGAATATATAGGGGTTTTATCTCAATAAATGTGTCTGTGTACAAAGTGGTATCTAAATGGGCTAGGTTTTCAGAGAAGCATACATTCAATATTGTGCAGTAAGCAGGTGAAAGTTTACTTGTAGAAATGTAGAGTAGGCAAATAAAAATATATACCGTATTTTTTGGACCATAAGACGCACTTTTTTCCCCCCAGAAGTGGGGGGAAAAAGTCCCTGCGTCTTATGGTCCAAATATAGCCTACACATATACTTTAAAAAAAAAGTTTTTTTACTTGCCCGGCTCTGTGTGCTTGCCCGGCTCTAAAATGGTTCTAAATGCTGCTGTTTACTTTACAGGGTTGATTACATGTGTTTATGACTGTGATATTGGGTTTTAATGCACATAAAATATTTTAGGACACTATTTGTTTCAGAATCTTTTTTTCTTCATTTCCCTTCTCTAAAAACTGGTGTGTCTTATGGTCCGGAGCGTCTTATGGTCCGAAAAATACGGTAAATTGAGTACTTAAGAACAGCCATAGCTGAAGAAAGAGAAATAGTAATCCTGGCTCAGAGCTATTTGAAGCTATGCAGATGTTAACTTAATCAACACTTTTTGAGTACCTATCGGAAATATGTATAGAGAATACAAAATTAATACTATCAGATCCTAGCCATCAAAATACATTCTACCAAATGGAAGACACAAACGAATAGTCTCTTCTTATTGTAGAAGAGACTAATAAGTGGCAAAGCAAAAGAAAATATGGAATAGGAGGAAAAAGAGATAGATATTACTTTTAAAGTTGCATGAGGAAACATTAAGTAAGGCTTCTTAAATGTGAAATACAACCAGGGCTTGGGTAGGCATATATGACAGTATAGACTATCCTTTAATCCAGAAGTGGGGAACATCCAGCTCAAGGGCCTTATAGGCAAGAGAAATCATTTGGTCTGGCCCCGTCAAGACATTAGGTATTAACTGTTGGATCAAATACAGCAGGTTAATTTTTAAGTTGATAATTTTGTTTGGCCCTAGAATGATATTATAAATATCCAAATGGCCCTTGGCAGAAAAAGGTTCCCCATCACTGCTTGAAACTGAAAAAAGAGGCAACACTAGAAATTACATGGTAATATAATGGAGTATTCCAAGTTTCAGATTAAATATTGTTTCTCTTTGTATACTTTGTGGGACTACCAATTTCAGAAGAAAAAGTTGACTAATTTAAAATATTAGTTCCATATTTTAAAAAACAAATATATTACAAAATAGAAAGTAAAATATCATGAATTTTAAAAGCAACATCAAATACCTTGTATTCTTCTATGGAGCCAATCAAAACTATGCCCTCCAAATACCGATAGGAGACACATTTAATTTCATTTGCCATTACAGGTATTTCCTGGAAAACTTAAGAGTAGCAATAGCATAGGACGAAAAGAGGTAATATAAACAAAAACATGGACATGGAAAATTCTGTTAAGAAAATAAATTAGTCCATTATCTGGGAGTTAAGATTATAAAAAATTAAAGGACAAATGTAGCTTGTCTTGAATGCTAGCCTAGGGAGTCTGATTTTTAATGGCGGACAGTGAATAGTTACTGAAGATTTCTGAACTGAAAGGTGACACGAGTGCTAGAATTTGAAATGACTAAAGATAATTCTCAAAGTAGTATGCAGAGTGAATTTGGACTTAGAGATAGGAAACAAAAAAGATTATTTAGAATATTATTCTAATGTGCAATTAGAGCCAACTCAATAGTCTCATTTACCACTTTCCATGCAAAACTGATCAATGCCTCCTCTTTGTACTCATGGCAAATTTAAAACATGTTAGTGTAATTAATTGTTGATACATCTGTCTTTACAACTGGACTGTGAGAACCTTGAAGTAGAAATCATATTACTACCAAACTTCCTGATAAGGGTCCTATCACTCTATCTGGTATATAATCTCTGTTAACATTGGTGTGTATATCCTTTCAGTCATTTCTCTTTCTATATACACTCTTTTCTTCTTTTCTAAAAATTAGATTATAAAACACATATAATTTTATATGTTTTTCATTAAAAAATACAAAAGGAACACCATTCCATTCACTAAATATTGAGAGTGTTCTGGAGTTGACACAACAAGATAGTCATCTTACATGAATAAAAAACTGATGGTGCTAACTTTAGAATAAGCAAATACTGAATCCAGAATGAAGGCAAAGGGATGAAGAGGGATACAATTATTGAGTGACACATGGGCTCTTAATATGACAGTTTTGCTTATATTAAAAAGGGCTCCAGGATTAAATATTGTCAGTTATAACAATAATTATGATAATATTATTAGTCACTTAAAAGAAAATGCTTTAAGTCTAGGGTTTTACCATATCAGCAGTATTGATTCCATTTCCCCACACCAAATCAAAGGTTCCATTTATGTAGCCTACTTTGTTGGCTACATCTTCAAAGAGCTTTCTGAGTGGAGTAGAAGCTGGTAAATTTAAAGTGATCCGTTCATTCACTGTCTTTGAATTAGTAATATCTTGTATTATACATAAGACTCTAGGTTCTTCAGCAGCATTTTCTATCTGAAATTTAAAAAGCACACACAAATATTATTTATCTTTATAGCCTAATTTTTCTATGATTAAATGTTTAAAAATTTCCACAATTTTTTTTTGTGCTAGTATTACTATTTTATGTCTGCAACAATCTAATGGATATGTCAAACATATAAATAGCACCACATTCGTTTGCTTTGGAAAAACTGGGGCATATTTAAAAATAAACAGTCATTCTTGTATTTGCTTTTACCTTTTAATGATATAAATCAGTGGTTCACAAACAATGAAGACAGTATACTTAAGAAGTTTTCAATTGAAAATAAAAATCTGATCTTTAAAAATGTGTCATTACCTTGCTAGTCAAATCAAACAAGTCTAAGTCTCCTGGAGAAACAGAAAAGGGAACTGTGTAGAAATGCAGTGAGGATTGTATAATATTGCAAAATCCATAACTAAGGGACATAGGCAACCAGGCCTCCAGACCTTTATGATACTGTACCCATAGACCAGATGTCCAAAAAGTCCAGTATCGATGTATTGGGAACTGACAAGCTTATCCAAATAAATCAGCCAGTAGAGGGAGAAGGAGAAGTTTTAAAAAGAAAAAAAAAAAAAAAAAAAGCACAACACATTTTTTAAAAATTACTATGTAGAAGAAAGTTAGGGTCACAAATTCTCATTTCTCAGTAATTATCAAGACAAAGAATTTAAAAGACATTTTCTCAAAGACGCTATGTCCCCCTCACGCTAATGAAGGACACTGATTTCCTTTAGCACTTTCCACAGGGTAATAGGCTACATTGGATACTTGTGGAAGAAGTTCTTACTCTCCTTCTCCTATATGCCCAACTCAATAAACAGCACCTTCACAAAGCTGGTGAAACCAAAAAGCTGAACATTTTTCTTGTCTCCTTCCTCCTCTTCACCTCACATGATCACTTTCTCTTTTTTCTGCCTGCAATCAGAATCTTACACTGAGATGATGGCAATAGCTTCCTGAGAAATTTAACTTTTCCAATATCATCCTTCTCAATCCAGAATAGTACTTTAATATGCAAATTTGATTATGTAAATATTGTGCTTTCCATCAAAGTCAAATGCAGCAGTCATTTAACTGGAGGTCCTCTTGCTATCCCCATGAAAGGCTTGTCAGAATTATGAACTGTACAAACTGGAACTGTATATAAGAACTTATTTCTTGTCAAAACCGGTTTGGCTCAGTGGATAGAGCGTCTGTCTGTGAACTGAAAGGTCCCAGGTTCGATTCCGGTGAAGGGCATGTACCTTGGTTGCGGGCACATCCCCAGTAGGGAGTGTGCAAGAGGCAGTTGATTGATGATTCTCTCTCATCACTAACTATCTATCCCTCTCCCTTTCTCTCTGTAAAAAATTAATAAAAGTATATATATTTTTTAAAAAGAACTTCTTTCCTTCCTTTTTACAATATAACCTCGTTACTTCTGTGTTACCCATCTATATACATAAAAGCCTAAGCAACCAAACAACCGAACGACCAGTCAACTTGGTCGCTATGACACACTGACCACCAGGGGGCAGACACTTAACATAGGAGCTTCCCCCTGGTGGTTAGTGCACTCCCACAGTAGGAGCGCCACTCAAGTGACCGACTGAACATGTAATGAATAATTTTACACATTTTAATCCAAAACTGAGAACCACAAAGTGGACCTTTTAAAAAACTGGTTTACAATAAAAGAGTGAGCAACTAAATTTCAACTATAAAGGTCCACTTTTACAGTTTCAATAGTATACTTCAGAAGTAGGTTCAAGTTTTCAAGGTATAAAATATATGGTGGCCAGATTTTCAAAGTTTCAGATAAATTGGAGTTGATCATCCAAGGAAGATGACTAAGAATTCAGAAATCAGAAGTGCTGACGCAGCATTAAGATTGGTGATGTGGCGACATCAAATGGCCAGACATTAATAGTTCCTAGTTTGTCCCCTAAATACATGAGTACAAGGTACAGGCATTCCAGCCTCTTCATCTTTCACCCCAAAAATATGGGGAAATTATCCCCAAATGAATTTTATCTGAAGACATAAATGTACAATAAATAAAATTTAATCCTATGTAATGCCTTTTTTTCTTTTTAATGACAAAAGTTCCTTTTTGTTCATTGTATATAAGTAATTTTGCTCCCTTTTTTAAAAAATAGGAAGAGTTTAAAGGAAAAAGTGAAAATCACCTGTTAATCCCATAACACAAGAGATAATATTAACATTTTGGTGTACATCCTAGAAATAGTATTCTTACACACACACTCACACACTCCTATGCTTTATAAACACAAACACTGGTTAGAATATAAATGCTACTTTGTAATTTCTTTCTTTACTTATAAACATATCATGTAATCTTTCCCTATTAAAAATTTTAAACTCATCATTAAATAGTTGGATAATATTTTGTTAAATGAATTAATAATAATTTGTTACATCAATTCCATTTTATTGACTCTTAGGCTGGACTTTATTACACTTTTAGAGATAATTTTGTGATGAACATCTAAATAACACTTTGTGTACTTTTGTTTCCTTAAAATTCCTACAGAATTTTTCAATCACATTTTACTCTTAAATTCAATTCTAGGATAATTTAAACAAACAAAACTCTCTGCTCTTCAAACAAAACTCTCTGCTTTTCTTTAAAGCTCTAAGATAGTCACTTGTAAATTATATGATTTTATTCCCAACCTTCTGGCCCATTGTTTATTACTAATTTAGTATGTGGTTAACATCCATGAACTGAATCTAAATTTTTTATATTACTACCCTGTTTCCCCGAAAATAAGACAGTGTCTAATATTAATTTTTGCTCCCAAAGATGCGCTAGATCTTATTTTCAGGGGATGTCTTATTTTTCCATGCACTAGGTCTTATTTTCGGAGGATGTCTTATTTTCCGGGAAATGCGGGTATTGCCAACACTAATCACACTTCCCCATCCCCACCTCCCAATTTGGTAACTGACCAAAAAATTTTCAATTATAGAATACCATCAATAAGGTATACCAATAACTTTATAATAGCTTTTATTTTTATTTTCTAAATATATTTTTATTGATTTGAGAGAGGAAAGGAGAAGGATAGAGAGAAAGAAACATCAATGATGAGAGAGAATCATTGATTGGCTGCCTCCTGCACACCTGCTACTGGGGATCGAGCCCACAACCAAGGCATGTGCCCTTGAATGGAATCAAACCTGGGACCTTACAGCCCACAGGCCGACATTCTATCTGCTGAGCCAAAATGGCTAGGACTATAATAGCTTTTAAACAACAACTCTGTAATATTATATTATACATGCCAATTTCAAAAACATTTAAATTTAAAATGGCATTTTTTAGAATTGGAAAAATAAAGTAGCTTTCTTTTTTAAATTTCTTTGGAGTTCTAACCTTGATTGATCCTATTTATGTGGGGGGGTGGGGGAGAGAGAGAAGCAGCAGTGCCATCTTGATGTTAATTAAAAAGATAGCTAAAAACTCTTTGCCATTCTTTTTCCTTTTTTTTTTTTCTTCTTCCCATACATATGAGCTGGCCTTGTGACCAGTTGGAACCAACAAAATGACACAGAAGTAATAATGTGCGGGACCTAAAGAAAGCAGCAGCTTCTGTTTGTGAACTTCTTGGAACATTTCCTCTTCTAAGCCAGTCACCACAAAAGAAATCCAGTTAGCCTGGAACCACCATGCAGTGAGGAAGCCCTAAGAATCGACACATAAAGTGGCCACTTAGTGAAGCACTGAGGTGTTTGATATGTGCAAAAAGCCTTCTTGTATATTCCATCCAAAGCCAGCCACCAGCCAAATGGAGCCAAGTAATGATCTCAGATGATACATGTGAAGCAAAATAACTGACCAGCTGAGCCTTTGCCCAAATCCAATCTCATTGTGAGCAAATATATTAGTTGTTTCAAGCACTAAATTTTGGGGTAAGCCATTCCATAGCAGTAGATAACACACACACACACACACACACAAACATTTAAGCACAGCCAAGCTCTAGTTGGGAAGGGTGGTAATGATGATATTGTTAAGGGAGTTAAGGAGGAGGGTGGCCATTTAAGCCCTAAAGCCAATATTAAAGTAAGATATCTGAGCCGAAACCGGTTTGGCTCAGTATAGAGCAGGCGTCTTCAAACTGCGGCCTGCAGAGGAGTCTGATCCGGCCCGCCAGGTTTTTTGGGCAGTGAGCGCAGCCGAGGTGTTACAGTAGGAATTAGTAGTTCATATAGTCCGGCCCTCCAGCTATCTGAGGGACTGTGATCTGGCCCCCACTTTAAAAAGTTTGAAGATGCCTGGTATAGAGCAACAGCCTGCGGACTGAAAGGTCCCAGGTTTGATTCCGGTCAAGGGCATGTACCTTGGTTGCAGGCACATCCCCAGTAGGGGGTGTACAAGAGGCAGCTGATCCATGATTCTCTCTCATCAATGTTTCTCTCTGTCCCTCTCTAAAATACAAAATAAAAAAATAAAATAAATTAAGATATCTGAAGACAGAACATAATTTATGGAAGGGAGCACAATTTTTGAAGGAGTTAAAGGAGTTCTAGGATGAGTAAAAGGAAAGAGACAAGATAAAAATAAGTGCCAAGTTTTACAAAAATCTAAAGAATGCTCCATTAGAGAAAACATCCAATCTAATAAAAGAGTAATATGCAAATTAACCATCACTCTGCTACACCCACAAGCCATGCCCACCAGCCAATCAGGAACAAATATATAAATTAACCCAACCAAGATGGCTGCCACCATGGAGAGAGCAGGAGGCTTGAGTTTCCCCCAGTGATGGAGGAAGCCAAGCTTTCTACATACCCTGGCCTGCCTTGGCCTCGGCTCAGGTCACCAGGGGGCGTGGCCAGCCTGCAAACCACCACAGGCCCCTTGCCCAGGCCATCCCCCGATCCAAGGGAGCCCTCACCCTAATCCAGGACTTCCTTCAGGGCAAACTAGCTGGCCCCCACCCATGCACCAGGCCTCTATCCTATCCAATAAAAGAGTAATATGCAAATTGACCATCACTCCAACACAAGATGGCTGCCCCCCTGTGGACACAAGATGGCTGCCCCCATGTGGACACAAGATGGCCAGCAGGAGAGGGCAGTTGAGAAGGACCAGGCCTGCAAGGGAGGGCAGTTAGGGGTGACCAGGCCAGCAGATAAGGGAAGTTGGGGGGGGTGATGGGGCCTGCAGGGGAGAGCAGTTTGGGGGGGGGGGGGGGGAAGAGAACCAGGCCTGCAGGGGAAGGCAGTTAGGGGTAAATCAGGCAGGCAAGCAGTTTGAAGCCAGCAGTCCTGGATTGTGAAAGGGATGTCCGAATGCCCATCCCTTGAGAGGTCCCAGATTGGAGAGGGTGCAGGCTGGGTTGAGGGACACACACACACACACACACACACACACCATGCACGAATTTCATGCACTAGAATTATATTTATGTGAGCTTTTGAGGGGCACAAAGTTTTCTACACAGAAAATCTAGCCAATACAAAAAAAAGAGAGAGAAAACATAACAGCAGTTATATTAATACTAAAAGAGTGTTCTGTCTACGCTCATTGCAGAAACAAAGCCAGATTTCCTAATTTTTCATTGAAAACTCATTTGTCTTCAGATAGGCTTACTGCTAGGAACATTTACAAGTGTTTGAAACAGGTAGTTCTAAAAAATCTCAGACTGCTGAAGGCATGCTTGTTTGTGTCTTCAGTCATTTAGACTCCTTTTCTTGGCATTCTTAACAGTTTTAATTTCAAATCTGAGTTTTCTCTTGTTAACATCAAAATTTTTGTTTCACAAAAAATACTTCCTAGGTGTTTATTTTGAAAAACACAAAACAAGGTCTATAATTCATGATATATATTCAGAATGGCATTAGCATGTAGAAACACTTAAGAGATGAAGGGATGGGGGGAGGGGGAGAGAGAAAGAACTCATGTACATGAACAACAGTGTGGTGATTGGGAAGGGATGGATGGGTAAAGGTGGAGGAGGATATAGGGGATATAAATAGTGATAGAAAAAATTAAAATAAATGTATACATATATTAAAGAATAAACAGCATAACTTAATATCAAATAAAATTCAAAATTATCAAGATTCAGATTTTTATAACAAAAAAATTAAGATAAAATTTAAAATATTAAGCCAAAGCCGGTTTGTCTCAGTGGATAGAACGTCGACCTGTGGACTGAAAGTTCCCAGGTTCGATTCCAGTCAAGGGCATGTACCTTGGTTGCAGGCACATCCCCAATAGGAAGTGTGTAAGAGGCAGCTGATGGATGTTTCTCTCTCATCGATGTTTCTGACTCTCTATCCCTCTCTCTTCCTCTCTGTAAAAAATCAATAAAATATATATTTTAAAATTTTTTAAATATTAAGAAAGACCTCTTTACTTACAAATTTAATAGTCTCTTTTCTCTCAAAACTTTTCTTCCTTTTAATGTTATTAAATAATATAGCATTAGTGTTGCAAACAAAAAAAATACACATATACTCATAATTTGATTTTATCTGCTTCTTGACAAAGGAGATGCCATGAGCTAAGAAATTAGGCCTTAACACAATACCCTTCTATATATTTACAGATCATGTTTAATACATTATAATATATTTAAAAAGAGAACTGATGGTGTGAATACATCTGCTGATTGAAATTTATTAAATTCAATGGGCTCATTCAGACTGTGCATTTTTATTTTAACAAGTGACAATTCTTGGGGTAGTAATGGGGATCCTAACTTATATGACAAAATAAACCACAAAACAAGATTATTTTATTTTAAGTTCCTCTCTCCACTCTACTCCATTCCAACCATCTCAGCAAACTCTGATGTAATATGATCAGTGGTCATACTGCTAAGTGGTCTCTAGCCATAGGTCACTTGGAGAGAACAGAGGAAAAACACTTGGCGGAGGGGGGAAAGACTAAGAGCTAGAGACCTGAGAAAAATGGCGTATTAAGAAAAGGTTAAAATGGGATGCTATAGCACTGGAAAATTTAGGTTTGAATTGTATAATGGGCTGCCAGAAAGTTAACATTTTATATAATTCTTCAAATAAGATTTCTGGGTTTTGACTCAGTAAATTAAAAGATAATTTAATCCCAGAAGCATTACTATTTCAGAAAATAAATATGCCTGTACATAAAAGAGACAATATAACCACAAGTCAAACGAAGAGATCTTGTAGTTTTTATATCAGTTTCCCCCCTCATTCACTTGTTAGAAAAGCAGACCCAATCAGACACACATTCATTTAAGGTGACTTTCTTATTATTAAAACTGGGTAGAAGTAAAATAGTTAAAACAAGCATAAAACTCAACACATGCCTTGTTATTAAATAAAAATACTAACATGCTGTTTCATGCTCTGCTGATTATCACACTAAAGCAATTACATCAGCAGTCTACCTGTAAAAATTTCTTCTTCATTTCATCAAAGATATTTTGTCTGCATCTCCAAAACACATCCTATGACATACAGAGAACAAATGAATCACAAATTATTTATTTAAAATACAGAGGTAAGACAGTGAAATGAGAACAATTAACCTAAAGACATTTTTTTTTGCAAACAAAATACATATTAAAAATATCACATCCAGAAATTATATTTATAATTTGTATTTTAGGCCTCAATTACTCTTTTTTAAAAATATTTTTTATGGGTTTCATAAAGGAATAGAGAAGGGAGAGAGAGAAATATCAATGATGAGAGAGAATTATTGATCAGCTGCCTCCTGCACGCCCCCTGCTGGGGATCAAGCCCAGAACCCAGAATCCAGGACCCTGGACCAGAATCGAACCCAGGACATCCTTCAGTCCACAGGCCGACACTACCCACTGAGCCAAATCAGCCAGGGCTCAATGACGCTTATAAGGTTACTGAAAATCTATGCTTTCACTGTAAAGGATAACATGGAAAACAACCACATTTCAACAAAGAGTGGTAGCTTAAGAATTATGAATAAATAAAATGTTCTAAGTCACATAATACTTTCCCAGTTTTACTGAGATATAATTGACATACAACATTGTATTACTATTACCACAATAAGTTTAGTTAATATCCATCATCTCATCTCACATAGTGATGAAAACCTGGCCACTATACTATGTGGGAGCCAGGTAGACACATGGAAAGGTCATGTGTAGAAGTTCCAGCCACAGCCCAAATGAGATCACAGCTGGCAAACATCATCTGCCACCATACATGTGGGTGAAAAAGCATTTAGATCAAGCACGTCAAACTGAAAAGGCTAACACAGGCCAAATAAATAAGGTTTAAGTTTATGTGGGCTGCAAAAAAACCCAAAAGCTTCTATTTTCATAGAAACATAGGTTTATTTCGATAGAGACATGCTGAATACAAAGGGATGAAATACATGAGTAACTGTTAAGATAAAAGAATAGAACATTTTAATAAAAATTAATTTTTTCTTGAACATTAACTTACCAGACACTGAACAACTGTACAAATAAGTGTAATGTAAATAAACCTATTTTTCTTGTTCTCCAAAAGTGAAATATTTCCTGTTGCACACACCAAACAAGTCAGTACACGACTAATTATGTGGCAATCGGCTGCTAAAATATTTGGTGCTAGTGTTAGTGGAAAGAAATGTTGTGCCTGCACAGAAGGCATGTAAGGGAGACAAATGCAAAATGATTATAGTAATCAGTCATTAGCGAACGTTGTAGTTTGTTTGTTATTAATAATTATATATAAAGGATATTATAAAAATTAAGTTACAAATTTTTATTAAAACATTTCTTACATACTGTTATTTTGGCTGGGCCGTAAAAATATTCGTTGTGGGCCACATGCGGACCACGGGCCGTAAATTGACATGCTTGATTTAGATGATTCCAGCCCCAGCTTTTCATCTGCCCCAGCTGACACCTAGCAAAGCAGAAACAAGCTGCCCTAGTCCCATTTTGTTTAAATTAACATCTGAGAGCAAAATTCACTAAGTTGGGGGCAAATTGATATATAACACAAGATAATCAGAATAATAGTCAATTTCTCACTCTAGTCTTCTCATCTTCCTATATAAAAGTACAATCCTCTTGATGTGCTGGTTGGGTGGCTCAGTTGGAGAGTCTTCCCCAACACAAAAAAAGATTGCAGGTTGGATTCCTGATCAGGGCACAAACTTAGATTGAGAGTTCAATCCCCATTAGGGGCATGTAGAAGAGTCAACTGATCAATGTTTCTCTCTCACATCAATGTTTCTCTTTCTCTCTCTCTTTCCCCAGCCCTCTCTCTCTCTCTCTAAAATTAATAAACATCCTAGGGTGAGGATAAAACAACAATCCTCTTGGTAATCTTCATTTCCCTCCCTTGCTTCCAGTTTCTACACAGTACTTATAAAGACCTGAAATATTTGTTTGCATTTTACATATTTATTGTCTGTCTCTAAAAAAAATTTCCATCGTGAACCAAGATGAAATAGCAGACTAGACTTACCCTCCTCACCTTAAACTAAAAATCTAGATAAAATATATAAAGAAATCATTTTCAAATATTGAACAACAGCCAACACAAAACAGTGATCCCTGTGAAAAGCACCTTTCAGGCTACAGTGTTTGGGAGGGAGAAGCCAGGTAGAGTCCAATCCAGCAAACTCCCTGAGTTCAAGAGATGAGGTGGGGGAGTTGGAAGAGACTAATTCAGCTAGAATTTATAGGGCAGAATACTAGGGAGAAGAAAGCTGCACAAACAGCAAGCTCCAGAGATCTTTTTTGAGTACTCAGCTGAGTACTCAACAGCATATCTATGTAAAGAAACTACATGAGTCGGGGGAAAGAACCACAGGAAAGCCGAAACCGGTTTGGCGCAATGGATAGAGCGTCGGCTTGGGGACTGAAGGGACCCGGGTTCGATTCCGGTCAAGGACATATACCTTGGTTGCAGGCATATCCCCAGTAGGGGGTGTGCAAGAGGCAGCTGATCGATGACTCTCTCTCATCCATGTTTCTAGCTCTCTATCTCTCTCCCTTCCTCTCTGTACAAAATCAATAAATATATTTAAAAAAAAAAAAAAAAAAAGAACCACAGGAAAGAATCCCTGGAGCTCACTTTAGTTTCCACCAGCCAGAGTGGGGAGGTTTGGAAGGGGCAAAGAATCTCATTAATACACATCATATAACCTTATAACACAAAATTAATAGCCTTTTAAAAAGTCTGCATTGGGCCCTGGCCGGTGTGGCTCAGTGGTAAAGCATTGGCCCGAGCACTGAAGGGTAATGGGTTTTATCAAGGGCATGGTCAAGGGTAGGTATCTGGGGATCCAAGATGGCTGTGCCCAGGTGAACACCGAGCCGCAGCCGCACACAACAATTTCAATAAAATACAACTAAAATATAAAACGGACATTGCCCAGAACTACAGGAAGGTTGACTGACTGGAAATTCTACAGCGAGAAGCAAGGAGAAAACCAGAAGGAGGAGCGGAGGAGCTGGAAAAGCCCAAGAGGCGCTGGCAGCGAGCACTGAAGGACCCGCATAGGGCGGGGCTAACGGAAGCCAAAGCTTCAGGCTCCACCCTGAAACCCCATCCCATCTGTAACTGCGAAATGGGACAACAAAATAGATCACAAACAAAAGAAATGGAGGACAAGAAGCGTCTGGATATAGAGTTCAAATCTACGCTTATAAGGTTTTTCAAGAATTTCCTAGAAAAGATGGATAAGGCCTATGAGGATATGAAAAGAGATCAACTAGAATTAATAAGGAGTCAACAAGAAATGATAAGGGATCAACAAGAAATAAAGAATACATTGTCTGAAATAAAAAATATTTTACAGAGTCCTAAAAACAGAAGGGAAGATCGCAAAAATCAAGTCAAAGATTTGGAACATAAAGAGCCAGAAGACACCCCTCCACAGAAGCTAGAAGGCAAGAGAATCCAGAAAATTGAAGATAATGTAAGAAACCTCTGGGACAACTTCAAGCGAACCAACATCAGAATTATGGGGGTCCCAGAAGATGAGAGAGAGCAAGATATCGAAAACATACTGAAAGAAATAGTGACAGAAAACTTCCCCCACCTGGTGAAAGAATTAGACTTACAAGTCCAGGAAGTGCACAGAACTCCAAACAAAAGGAATCCAAAGAGGACCACACCGAGACACATCATTATTAAAATTCCAAGAGCAAAAGACAAAGAGAGAATATTAAAAGAAGCAAGAGCAAAGAAGGTAGTAACCTATAAAGGAGCACCTATATGATTGTCAGCTGACTTCTCAACAGAAACCATGCAGGCCAGAAGGGAATGGCAAGAAATATTCAAGGTGATGAATAGCAAGAACCTACAGCCAAAAATAATCTACCCAGCAAAGCTATCACTCAGAATCGAAGGCCAGATAAAGAGCTTCACTAATAAAAAAAAGCTAAAGGAGTTCATCACCGCCAAACCAGAATTATATGAATTGCTGAAGGGGGTTCTTTCAGAAGAGAAAGTAAACAAAGATAAAAATTATGAACAAATACTTAACTATCAACAAGTGAATCTAAAAACCAAGGAAATTAAAAAAATCTGATGAACAATATTAACTGTTGAATATAACAGAATCAGAGGTATGGAAGGGGAGTGAACTGACGATTCCTGGGGAAAAGGGGAGAGGGGGGCGTGGGAAGAGACTGAACATAAACTGTGCACCTATGGATGAGGACAATGGGGAGAGGGGAAAGGGCAGAGGGTGGGGTGGGAACCTGGTGGAGGAGAGCAATGGTGGGGGGGGGGGGGGAAGGAACATTTGTAATAATATGAACAATAAAAACTTATTAAAAAAAAAAAAAAAAAAAGGGTAGGTATCTGGGTTGTAGATTTGGCTCCAGCCAGGGCACTTGTGTGGCCTTGCAGGAGGCAACCAATTGATGCTTTTCTCTTTCTCTATCTCCCAATCCCTCCCTTCCATTTTCTCTCTTAAAAAAAAAAAAAAATCAATGGAAAAAAATATCCTCAGATGAGGGAGGGAAAAGTCTGTTGGGAAAGAGGACACATGTACAAAATAAAAGAATTGCATTGAAATGTTTACAGTATTGTATTTCAAGAATAGAATTAGAACTTTTTTCCTCTTTATGTTTTTCTGGGACTTCCAAATGTTTGGCACTGCACATGAATTTGTTTTTACAATTTAAATGTAAATCACAAAAAAGAAACCTGTAAATTTAGTTAACATATATAAAGTAAAAAATGTGTTAGTCCACTCTTACCCTTTCAAGAGAGACAAAACAACTAAGTGCACAGTAAGAAAATGAAAGTCATTTGCCTGGACAGCAATACACATGAAAAAGATCTGGGGAGAGTTCAAGAACTATACTCTTAGTGTGTACAGCACCCAGAATGATGTATCTACAGAAAACAATAGAAACTAGTATAATCAAGATCAGGTAACATTAGCAGATATATAAAGTTTAGGCAATTTGAGGTTATTACATAAAAATATAATTAAAGAAACTAAGAATACCTAAAATAGGGAAGGCAATAAACTGCCACTTCTAGGATTCCTTTGCTTCAAGTACTTGGAAAAATACATGGAACAAGGAAGGGTGAAAGCCTCTTAAAAGGAAATTAAAAAGAAAATAGCATTAATTTAAATAGTGGTTAAAAAAGAATTACTGTCACTTACAGGCTGGGAGCCACACACAATATTCTACTCTTTAAATATCTAATATTTCATTTTCTGGAAGAGAGGGTAGATGCACTTCTATTCCTCCTGCTAATAAACTAAAAATGTTTTGTACAAGGCAAAGTTAAGAAGACATTGAAATGTGAAGAGAAAGCAGAATGGCTAAAGGCCCAAGGGATGAAGGACATGGTGGTTAATTTCCTGTATTTATTTTTTGCCTAACACATTCTGGTCTGAGAGGGCAAACACTAAAAAAGCCCCAAGAAGAGAGTACCCTTCCCTAACTAACTAAGGAAAGGGCAGCCTTATAAAACAGACGACTTTTAGACACTAACCACTATATATTACAGCCAAACATCACAGGGAAAAACAAAACAAAAAAAACTGTTGCCTTCTGTTGCCTTGCCAACACTCTCATCATCAAAGTCTGAGAGAGAAGTCTTAGATTTCCAACATCAGCTGGTTGTAAGAAGGCACTACCTTTTCCCTGACCAAGGTGGTGTCAAAAAAGACCTAGTGGGCAGCAAGGACTTTCATTACAGCCTAGTGGTAAGGAGAGCTTCCTCACTTCTCCATCACTGGAGGTCACATGGAAATAACAAAATGTCTCACCCACTCCCAAACCAGCAGGTGTCCACAGAAGCTTAAAGGGAGCATGAACTTCAATGCTATCCAGCAATAAAAAAAACACCTCTTACTCCTGATTGTAAATAAAGGGGGAATGAGGAACTGGACTCCCACTCCAACTTCCGAATAACAAAGTACTCCCTTTTCCCAGTTGACATGGTATCAGAGGAGGCCTCTTTAAAAAGATTTTTAAAAGATCCATAGTCAGCACACAGCTTGCCCAGCCAGCGTGGCTCAGGGGTTCAGGGTCAACCTATGAATCAGGAGGTCACAGTTCGATTCCTAGGGCACATGCCCAAGTTGTGGGCTCGATATCCAGTGTGGAGTATGCAGGAGGCAGCTAACCAATTATTCTCTCTTACCACTGATGCTTCTCTCTCTCCTCTTTTCTCTCTAAAAATCAATAAAAAAAATATTTTTAAAAAGAGATTCAGAGTCATATCATAATACCCAAAATGTCCAGAATATAATACAAAATCACATGTCAGACCAAGAACCAAGAAAATCTCAACTTGGACGAGAAAAGCCGTCAACAGATACCAACACAGAGATGATGCAAATGTTGAAATGATCTGATAAGGAGTTTAAAATGCCCATCATAAAAACATTCAACAAGCAACTATGAACACACATGAAATAATAATTTTTTTTAAAGTCTCAGCAAAAAATATCAGCTAGGGGCACCCTCAGGCTCCCCTCCCCCCCCCACTTCCCTACCCAACTTTGCAGGGGCCTGAACCCTCAACCCTGCTGAGGGAAGTCTCCTGCTCCCATGGCTAATTAACTTCCCATGCCCAGCTCAAATCGGGACCCAGGTAACATACAGAGACTTGGCCGACAGCAGTTGCCGTCTCACTACAAGACTTGAGTTGTCTTGTACCCGTGGCGTGGGGAAGTGGGTTTTTGATATATAAATCCAGCCCACCACAAGGAATGCTCAGGGCCTACTCAAGAAGGCAAATAATCCTTTCCACTAATATTTACAGGGTAAAATAAGATTGTTGTTAGGGTATTAAATTGGACAGTAAAATAGTAGACAAGTTTTCAGGCTAATTTAAATTGGCTAATTGAAATAAGCGAATATCCTAGAAAAATTAATTGTACTGGACAAAAAGCTGTTCCTAAAGTGTTAATTAACATTTTTATTGGTAGTTCATCTCATGATAAAATTGCATAACATGTAATGAACCTACAGAGGTCACATTATAGTGCAAAAAATTAAAATTTAAAAGACTACATTATATAATTTTCAAAAGCCTCCTAATATTTAAAAAATACGTATTTTATTGATTCTTTTCATAGAGAGGAAGGGAGAGGGATAGAAAGTCTGAAACATCGATGAGAAAGAAACATCATCAGCTGCTTCCTGCACACCCCCTACTGGGGATGTGCCCACAACCAATGTACATGCCCTTGACCGGAATTGAACCCAGGACCCTTCAGTCCGCAGGCAACACTCTATCCACTGAGCCAAACCAGTTTCGGCGTAGCCTCCTAATATTTAAGTCAAAAAAGGGGGGAAAGTAGAAGAATATCATGTAAGGAAAAATATCTTGTAAGTAAATTACATCTAGAAAATTTGTACTTTAGAAAATTGTAATGCTAACAGCAAGACACCTATAAAAAACATACATGGTGTCAAAACAAGCCAGAGGAAAATCATTTGGGCAAAAAATGAAAAAGGATCCCAAGTCAAATTTATAGAAAATATTCCTTTATTAACTTTTGGTCGAGAATATGTTTGTACATTTTCAGAAAACAACTCCGAGACCATGTGGATTCCTGCAACAGAGAGGAATTGATAAGACTACTCCAGCCATGAAGACAGAAGGGAAGCAGTCCAGAGATGGAAGACGCCAACGTCGTTTCCCCGAAAATAAGACAGTCTTATATTAATTTTTTCTCCCAAAGTTGTGCTAGGTCTTATTTTCAGGGGATGTCTAATTTTCGGAGGATGTCTTATTTTTGGGGAAACACGGAAGCAGTCAGCAGCTGTGCGTCACTGCAGGTTGCCCAGGACCAAACCAGAAAGGGTCTGACCTGCATTACCACCATTTGTCCACCATCCAGAACTAAAATATCATTGCTAACATATACACATAAGGAACTGTTTGACATTGAAATTGGGTCTCTAAAGAACTGTTGGCCCAGTAGGAAACTCACTACAGATTGATTCATTTGCCTTTCAATAAAACCATTATTGCTTGTCTCATTTTCGGTTCTTATATTTCTAGTAGGACATGATCTCACTCATCTAGGGGAAATGATGAACATAGACGGATGAACAAGAACAGACCTAGAGACAAGGAGCCATGGATCAGACTGTTGGACCTCAGAGGGAGGGTGGGAATAAAAGGGAGAGATCAACCAAAGGACTTGTGTGCACACATATGAGCCTAACCAGTGGTCAAGGACAATTGGGGGGTGGGGACATGAGAGGAAAGGGGTAGAGAATGGGAATTGGGGGAGGGGGGGGGGAGGACAAATATGTGATACCTTAATCAATAAAAATTTTTTTTAAATAATTTAAAATAAATAAATAAAAATAACAGCTAAAGTACAATAACCAGAACTAAAACTCATTAGTGGGCTCAATAGCAGAATGAAGATGACAGGGAAAATAACCAATGCCTTAAAGAAAAAGAAAAAAGGAAAAAAAAAAAAAAAACAGGCTTAAAAAAATCCCATCTCATGAAACTATAAAAAAAAAAAAAATTCTCAAGCACCTGTAAGACTATAAAAAAAGGATCTAACACTTGTGTAATCCAAGTCCTAGAAGAAAAGGAGAAAGGGGGTGGGTCTGAAAGAGCACTCAAAGAAATAAGTGACTTTATAATGTTGACATATTTGTGGCATTAAAACTGTAACCATGGTTTCCTCTTACTTCTATCCTAAAACTCATCCTACTTTTCTCTTATTCCTTTTAATAGTAGTTGCTCTACTACTGGTAATGGGTAACCCACTAATATGTACTGTATCTAAACTTAGAAATTAAACAAACTGCTCTCAAGAGGGGAGATAATATGCACTTTACTATTCCTGTTATATTTATGTTTCATTACAGCTAAGTTTTCTTCTTTAAAGGTCTTAAATGTTCTTCATTATTACTAAATCAAAGAAGCTGTAACCATGCTCTTTATTTAGAAGCATGGATAATAATCTAAATATAAGAATATCACTTTCTTATAATACTCTAAACATGAAATTATACAACTAAAAATGTTAAGGTTACTTAAAACTATTTAAAGACTTTATTTCCTATAGCGGTAAGCTATAGTATAAAAAGCAATATAATGCAGAGGCAAAAAATCTAGACTAACAACTCTCAAACTAAGGTGGCTGGCTACTTTATTTTGCTGTGTAATCCTATGCAAGTCACTTATCTGTGACTTTCAGGCATCACAAAGAGATTTTTTGATGATCAAAAGAGAAACTTGAAATGCACCATAAGGTATAATATCATATAAAAGGCATTATTATATAATTATCAGTTACTATCCTTATAACAGATTTAAGAAATCCGCAATCCTCAACTATGTTTATACATACAAATTATATTTATATGTTGTTTATATTATTTAAAATTTCAAAAGATAAACTTCTTTGGATAATGTAAATTTCATCAGATGAAAAATCTGCACATACCTAATTTGTTTTCTGATTGCACTTGCCATGGCCTCTCACAAGTTTAAAAACCCACCACCAAAAAAGTAGAGAAAAACGTACTACTAAAAAGTTTATGTAGATTTATAATTTAGGGACACATCTTATACTTTATCACTATGGTCCAGCTCCCTTATTACACAGATGAAAGAGATAAAAAAGAAAGGCCCAGAAAAAGTAAGCAACTAGGGTAAAGTCAAACCAATGAGTTTTCTGATTCCCAAACTACTGTCCTTTTAACTAAGCCAGTTAATATGTAAACCTCTCTCTCAAAGAGCCTACCAAAATTATATCCCTTCTATTTTCATTTGAGTGTAAATTTTCAATATTAACTTAGGACATAAAACATTCATGTAAGTAAAGTGTTTCAAAGAACAAATTTCAGCAATTAAACTTTTAACAATTATAAACAAATTATTAACTTGTTTTGGGGGAGGAAAAAAACATTTTCTTGTCCCCTAATATCTACATAATAAAAATCTAAACTCCTTATAGATATACAAATCCTTCAGAATTTTAAGACACAATGTGCTAAAACTATCTTCTCTCTCAACCCCAGCACCCTAAGAATCTACACCAAACTTTTGCTACTTCTTAAAATGCATTACCAATTTTGTGTTTTAAATGTTATTCCTTCTAACTAAAACTCTGACCTTTTTTTTTTATCCTCACTCAAAGATATGTTTATTGATGAAAGAGAGAGAGAGAGAAACATTAAAACATCCATTGGTTGCCTCCCATAAGTGCCCTGTCAGTGGATCAAACCTGCAACTCAGTTATGTGCCTTGACAAGGACTGGACACTCCAACCAAATGAACCATCTGGCCAGGACTGATCTCCTACTTTACATGGCAATCAAGTCATCATTGGGACCTAGTTAAATGTTACTTTCTCACAGAATCCCCTAAATTAAGCCAACTATTTAGGATTTGTGCTATGCATATAAGAATATTTAGTTGAGCTGAAACCAGTTTGGCTCAGTGGATAGAGAGTCGGCCAGCAGACTGAAAGGTCCCGGGTTCAAATCCGGTCAAGGGCATGTACCTTGGTTGTGGGCACATCCCCAGTAGGGGGTGTAAGAGGCAGCTGATCAATGTTTCTCTCTCATCGATGTTTCTAACTCACTATCCCTCTCTTTTCCTCTCTGTAAAAAAAAAATCAACAAAATATATTTTAAAACATTTTTAAAAAAAGAATATTTAGTTGAAAGGTCATAATCAGAACTGTAACTTCAAGTAGCATATACAATAATAAAAGAGAAACATGCAAATTGACTGTACCTCCACAACGCCCACCAGACAATCAGGAGTGAGTATGCAAATTAACCCAACAAATTGGCAGGTTAATTTCAATACACAGGCACAGAGCAAAGACTGAAGGCTCCAGCCCGAGCGAAGACTGAAGACTGAAGACTGAAGAGGCTTGGCTTCTCCGCTGCGGCCGGAGCAAAGGCCTGGGTCCTGGCTGCCGGCAGCCAGGGGAAGGTAGGCCTATTGCACAAATCTTCGTGCAATGGGCCTCTAGTATTTAATAACTAAAAAATTATTATCAAGAAGTTGGGATATTATCTACCCCACTGAGTGTTAGGGGTAGAGTCCTTACAATATTTTAAGAAAAAGAATTTTCTGAGACTTGCAGTGAGGATGAAAGATTTTTATTTGAGTGAAATTGCATGTCTGGGTTTCTGAAGTGTCCTGGAAGGGCAGCTAGGGATTCAGTAAAGCTAAAAGCAAAGCCAGTGTCCAGAGTTTACATTCCATGTTGCAGCATCAGACTAGTTGTAGTCCATTAGTCCATGGTATGTGGGGGTCCACATGGCTGGGTCCATGAGAGAGACCTGCAAGCCAGGAGTAAGTGCAACACGCCAAGAGCCAAAAGAGCAAACTTCTTTGTTCAGGGAATAAGTATCCCTAATCTCCCTGTGCTTGCAGTAGTCATGTCCAATCTGGGTAATGACCTCTGTTCTTAGGTGTAACTGATAGCAACCAATTTCCCTATGTCACCCCATCTTTACTGGGCATGTGTCTATTCTCTCTCCTGTCCATTCCTTCCCCCAGCAATCTGTGGGGGAATGGACCAGTGGCTCCTACAGAGTGTAAAGCTGCAGCTTCCTGACAAAACTGCTCAAATGACATCCTATAATATTTGGCCTTCCCTTTAGTCCTTTCCTGTTATTCATAACTAGGTTAATTACAAATGTCTCATTATGACTTCATTTTCATTAAACAATAAATATTTATTAGACCACAATGTAGAGCACATTGTGCTGTTCTCTAAAGAAAATAAAGGTGTGAGACAAGAAAAAATTTTATTTAGGTTCTTTTGGCTGGTCTAATCCTCTCTAATAAAAGAGAAACAAACAAATTGGCGGTACCTTTGCCACACCCACAAGCCATGCCCACCAGCCAATCAGTGTAAATATACAACCAAGCTAGCGGTTAATTTGCATATCCAGGCCAGAGGGGAAGACTGAAGACAGCCTAGAAAGAATCCAAGCTGCGAAGAAGCAAGCAAGCCGGGCAAGGGAGCAGGGAAGCAGGCAGGGCAGGGAGAAGAGAGAGAAGCAGGTGGGGCAGCAGAGACCGTAGCAGGAAGCCCTATTGCAGGATCTTCCTGCAAGGGGCATCTAGTAATCAAATAGATACAAAACAGATTAGCAAGAGAAAAGAGACAAATTTAATACATACATATGTATGGGAACCCACGTCCATGAGAGATTCAGAGACCATATGTATAACAGGTTCAAAGCCAGAAAGGGAAAATGGGTATATATCACATTCTGATCTAGGAATGAGGTAAAGCATCTTGAGGTTTCAGAAGGTAGTTGCAGGAGAGCACATGTTCAGTAATTAGTAGTTTGCTCTATCCTACAGATAGGTCCTAAAAGGTTATTTCTGATAATCCCTTATTATGGGCAAGGGCCCCAATTCAAGTTTTTCTAGGTAAAGGGAGGGGCAGAAGTTTCTCTTGAGCCTGCAGCTAAAGTTGCCATTAGCTCAAAACAATTCTCATACCACAGAGGCACATCTTGGGGTGACTCATTCTGAAGCCCCATAAAGATAATAACAGTAATGAAGATAGTCAAAGTAATGAGGAGCTAACATGTATGTAGTGCTTATTATGTGGAAGACACTTTACATGTATTAACTCATTTAATGTTCCCAACAATCCTAGGAGGTAGTTACTAGTATCTCATTTAACTAAGGTACTGAGAAGTTCAGTAACTTGCCCAACTTCACAAAACTAGTATTTGAACCCAGGTACTCTGGCTGTCCTGACTTTTAATAGCTTCTTATCTAGCCAGGACCGGTTTGACTCAGTGGATAGAGCATCGGCCTGTGGACTGAAAGGTCCCAGGTTCGATTCCGGGCAAGGGCATGTACCTTGGTTGCGGGCACGTCCCCAGTGGGGGCTGTGCAAGAGGCAGCTGATCGATGATCCTCTCTCATCGATGTTTCTAACTCTCAATCGCTCTCTTTTCCTCTCTGTGTAAAATCAATAAAAAATATATTTTAAAAAAATAGCTTCTTATCTAATAAAGGCATTAAAGTAACAAGTAACTTATAATAAAGGGGTATAATTTTTTAAATGCTGACAACTACAATGATATGATAGTTCAAGGCTACGAAAATGTAATCAGGTTGAAAGAGGAGATCAGGAAAGGTTTCTTGTAAAAGTAAGAGAGGCTGGATTTTGCTGGTTAGACAGAATTTTTAAGAGTATGCTTTTTAAAAATCATCAAAATTCAATACATTTATCTTAGTCATTTTCATAAAACAGTACTCTCTCAAAAATGGGTTGTAGCAATAGTTTTATGTAAGTGAAAATATATCCATGGTTACTTTAAATATGCCTGGTTCGGCTTAACTCCATTAAACAAAAGAACAGGACAATTATTATTGCTCCTACACCTACAAACAAAGTAAATGGAAGTATGCAGTAGAGCAGAGAGTAGATATGTTTACTCATACTATACAAATGAAAATAAGTTCAAAAATATATGTGCTCTTTAAGAATCTTGATGTAAAAGATCACATTATTTTACAATCATTTGCCATCACTGCCAAACACAATCATTTTGCCAAAGGTTTTTTAACAATGCAGAATATTGGTACAAAACTAAATATTAAGCCAGTAATACCTGGGAAAAACACTTTAAAATATGTGTAATAAGTCTCACAGAAGAACATGCCTCTGCATTTCATGACACCTAAACATGTTGCCTGAACTGAAGAAGATCCTTAATACCAATGAATCAGTTTAAAAAGTAGTTATCTTCTAGAACACATGTGTCAAACACAAGGCCCGCGGGCCAAATCCGTCCCGCCAGGCCTTGCAATGTGGCCCGCACCGCGCTGTCATCACTGCACTCCGCTGCGTTTCCATCACAATGACAGTTTATGACTGTTCAGTAAACCATTCGGCCCGCGATTTAGGCTGGATTTTAGATTTTGGCCCCTTCTCTGATTGAGTTCGACACCCCTGTTCTAGAACCTTAATTTAAATATGTATTTAAATCTATATTTAATGCTATGTTTTTACAACCCCCTATTTTTTTTTTTACATAATCTTTTCTTTCCAATTTGGGCTACGATGATATACTAATATTCTAGAAATGTACTAACCCTCTCCCCCTCCATTTTGGCCAAAAAAATTACAGTGTCTGGGCACTAAGATACAAAAATAAATAAATAAATAAATAAATAAATAAATAAATAAAATTTCATGTGACTAATCCAAAAAATGGAAAATAAAAAAGAGGCAAGAATGTATCTAAGAATGTACCTAAGTACTTAAATAGTAGTTTTCATGTAAAGTCAAAGTTCATCAGTTTAAAAATTGGATAATAAAAACAAATTTCTATTACTCACACAGGGCAAGGGAGCAGCAGGGACAAATAAAGGCATATAGCACATTTGGGAACAATAACTAATGTAGGCAAATGTATCTAAAACAAAATTAGCTTGGGGCAGGACATCAAAACATTAAGTTAGGAATTTCTGGTTAAAGAGGATAGACTTAAAAAAGCATTTAGCTCTGAAACTTCAAATATTTCTGAAACAAGAGTAAAGAAATTCTTTAAAAGATCACAAACCAGAAACAATTTTAGAAGCTGGAAAGCAGAACAGGTGATAATGACTATTACACTTGAGAAAGCTGAATCCTACATTACTAGCCTAGAGGAAAACCAAAGACACCTGGTTTACATCACATTTACATTTATACCAAAATACCACTAAAATCCTTAGAAATGCGGTTGGTTCCAGGGGGAGAAAGGACAACTCTTCCTCACAGAATTCCAATTAATTATTGTAGAAATAATGAGGGAAATAAAAATTGCTACTAGAATATAGCAGTAATAAGGATGCTAAAATTAATGGACATAAACTTAAGCAGAAACAGGATATCTGCATGGTCCAAAATATTTAGTAAAGTGGAAAATATTAACTTTACAATATAGAAATCTAGCAGACACCACCTTAATTAACCAAGTGATCAAGGATAACATCCCCAGTAGTACATGCCAGCATCATGTCTCCCCGCCATCTTCAAATGGTATACTGAGAAGGACATGTCTATGATATCCCCCTCTTTAATTCATAACCTCACTCTAATCATGAATACACACCAAATACAAATTGAGGGTCATTCTACAAAATAACTGATCAGTATTGTGCAAAAGTGTCAAGGTCATGAAAGGGGGGAAATAAAACAACAACTAAGAAATGGTCACAGATAATAGGAAACTAACCTGATTTGACAACTAAATTTAATGTGGGATCCTGAATTTGGATCGTGGAACAATAAATTAGTGAAGAATAAAATCTGAATAAATTTTGTAGTATAGTTAGTAGTATTATAGTAAGGTTAATCTCTTACTTTTCATAATATGTTATAACAGAAGAACCAGCTTGGTGAAGGGTATATGGGAATCCTATATTATTCTTGCAACTTTCATTAAAAAAAATTAAAAATAACCTAAACGGCTCAAAAATGACAGTTTCAGATATGCTGAGATAAGGGAGGAGTTCAAATTAGAACAGACTGAAGTCTGCTTAAAATAACCCCAGATTCTCTCTTCTACTCACCCACCCTGGCAAAAGACTGAGCAATCTCTGGAGAGCATAAAACAGCGTATCTCTGGACTAGAGGACACCAGGTTCAACTGAATTTGAGGAGGGCTACCCCGAACACTGGGGAAATTAAAAAAAAGTGTACGTACTTGCATATTTTATGATGAAACCCACATACCCATTTCCTATTCAGATCCCAAGCTTTTTCCCTTTGGGCAAAAGACCAAACACCTTTTCTGCAATACTAATCCAGCACAAGAGAAAAGATATGTCACTGGGAGTCTGCAAGGAAATTATAATTAGTACCCTCTATCAACTTATAGGGGAAACCATAGTCACCTACTGGCAGAACTTCCATTCAGCTTTTTTTAAAATTGCAATTAAATTTTGGAAGGTGACATCCTATATAATAAAAGTCTAATATGCAAATTGTCCCCTCAGCCAGTTCGACTGGGAGTTCAACCAGGGGGTGAGGCCAATGGGCCAATCACCCACAGCTGCTCCCCATGGCTGACCCTGTCCCTAATTGCGCCCCCCCCCCATTGGGGGCAGGGCTGGCTGGCTGGCTGGCCAACCTCTCACTTCTCCTCCCTCCGGCTGGCTCAGCTCAATCACCCCCAATCGGGGCAGGCCAGTTAGACCTCACCCATGCATGACTTCATGCACCAAGCCTCTAGTTGGTTAATAAGATTATATAGGTTTCAAGTGTACAATTCTATGGTATACCACCTGTATCTTGCATTGTGTGCCCAGCACCCAAAGTCAAATCTTCTTCTATCACCATATATTTGACCCGCTTTACTGATATTACCCCCCACCTACACTCTGGTAAGCCCCATACTGTTGTCTGTGTCCATTCAGCTTTTCAAGGTACTTCTCTTAAATAAGTGTTGACTTCCAAGAATCACCAAACATCTAAAGTAGGGGTGTCGAACTCAATCAGAGAAGGGGCCAAAATCTAAAATCCAGCCTAAATTGCGGCCGAATGGTTTACTGAACAGTCATAAACTGTCATTGTGATGGAAACGCAGCGGAGTGCAGTGATGACAGCGCGGTGCGGGCCACATTGCAAGGCCTGGCGGGACGGATTTGGCCCGAGGGCCTTGTGTTTGACACATGTGATCTAAAGAAAGCTCCCAATAAAAAGACAAGGGTCAAAGCAATAGAACAAAAGGAAATTTGGAGAAAAGAGAGACCATGCAGAAAAGAAAACTACCAATAATTTCCTAAAAAAGAGAAAGACACTGCACCAAAAACAAAAATAGGATATAATTTAAAAATCTTTCCAGAAAAAAAAATAGTGCTTGAAAATTAAACTTGATAGCAGAAATAAAACATTAGTAGAACTGGAAGATAAAGTTGAGAACAATTTCCCAGAAAACACGAAAAAAAAAGAAAAAAAAAGAGAGAGAGAGAGAAATGGAAAATAGATGAAAATAGACAAAATTAGAGAAACCACTCAGTAAACCTAACAGCTAAACAATAGGGATTCAAGAGAGAACATAAGAAACAAAGGGGGGGGGGATTATTTAAGGAAATTTCTCTGAACTGATGACACACATTCAAGATTGGATATTACCCTGAACCCAGCAGAAATGGATTAAAAACAGACCTATTCCAAGACACACTACAGAAATTTCATAACTCTAAGTAAAAAGATTATCCAAGCTTCCAGAAAAAAAAGTTTAGTGAAAAAGAATTTTTAGACATCTGATATCCCAACTGCAACACGGGGGGGGGGGCGCGACAACAATGAACCAATGTTTTCAAAATTCTAAGAGAAAATTACTTCTGATGGAGAATTCTCTGCCCAGCCAAACACTTTATAAAGCAAGGGGATAGAAACATTTTCAGACATGTGAAGTCTTGAAAAAATTATATCCCATCTAGAAGGCTATTGAAAGTGGTCCTTCAAAAAATGAGAAGGTAAGCAAAAAAAGATGAAGACATCAAATATAGAACCAGGAGCTCCAAAAGAAGAGAGACCTGAGAAGAGAAGATGACAGTAGAGGCAGCAGCAGGAATTCAAGGAAATTCAAACAAAAAACTGATAGGTCAGGACCTAGTAATTTTATAGAAATTTTATACACTTGAGAAGAGAGTTAGGATTAAACCAGGCTTTCTCAATCGTAACACTAATGACATTTTGGGACACATAATTCTTAGCTGTGGGGGACTGTCCTGTGCAGAATGAAATCTGACAGCATGGCTGGCTTCTGCTCACTAGATTATCAGTAGCACACTCCCTGCCTCCCTCCACCTACCTAACATTGCCAAGTGTCCTCTACATTGCCCCCAGCTGAGAGCCACTTGGCTAAATTAATAAATATCTAAAAAACTAAAAAGCAAATTTATAAAAATATTAACTTAGGGAAAACAATCACAGTAAACTACATGGCTCAACTGTGAATAGTTGAAAGTCTCATTGATATAAACTGTGAGTATTAATGTATCCAAACAATTTGAATATGACAATAGGGAGGGTTGAGAAGTGTGTCTTTGTGTGGGTGGCAATATTGGTAAACCATTTCTTTCTCTGTGGGAAGTCAGTCGATAGTCCCTTAAAATGAAAAATCAAGAAAGAATATTATTAGCGTGCTATTTTAAGATATGGAGCTAAATATCAAAAGAATGAGTTGAATGTAGTTGCTTCTGAAATAGAGGGGAGAAAGATTGTGCAGAGAGTTATAGTTTTTGTTTAATCCTGCAGAGCTTTTCAACTTTTAAATGTGCGCATATATAACTTTGATAAAAATTAAATTTAAAAAATCAATTGAGAGCTGAAACCGGTTTGGCTCAGTGGATAGAGCATCAGCCTGCAGATTGAAAGGTCCCAGGTTCGATTCCGGTTAAGGGCATGTACCTTGGTTGCGGGCACATGATCAATGTTTCTCTCTCATCAATGTTTCTAGCTCTCTATCCCTCTCCCTTCCTCTCTGCAAAAAATCAATAAAATATATTTTTAAAAAATCAGTTGAGACTAGAATATAGACTTTCCAACTGGTTAAGGCCACATGAACTTTAACAACTATACAACTTTAAGCAAGTTACTTAACCTCTCTAAGCCTTACTGTCTTTATGTTCGAAATAAATAATGAAAAGTAGCTATCTGAAAAGGCTGTGATAGAAGTTAAATAAGATACTATATGTAATTGTTTAGTATAGTGTCTGGCACATAGTAGTGTGTATAAATAGCACCCGTTATTTAATTTCCAATAGAGGGTACTAATTATAAAATTTAAAACAGGTAAATCCTAATATCATCTGTTTTAAAAAATAATTCTGGCAGTTGTGAGAAGGATGGGTAGGAAAGAGAAGAGCTTAGAAGCCAAGAGACCATTAGAAAAGCTACATTTGAGTGAGAAAAGAGAGGGACTCAGAACCATAAATAGGAAGATAAGGGTACAAGAGGTATTTTCCAAGTGATGAACCACCTACAGTGTATGTGAAAAAAAGAAAAAATGAGGAGTCAAAAAAATGCTCCGAATGTATGCAACTAAATAGATGGTGATGACACTAAATGAGTAAGAGAATACAAAGAAAGAATTATGTTAAAGGAGGATGTAAGGGAGAAAAGACAGATGAGATTGATACTACAACACTAAGAATACATTTCTATATAAATAACTATCTCACAAACTACAATCAGATCATGTAAATTTCTTTTTTTAGTAATGTACATGGCTCACTGTTGAAACATACATAGTCCAATAATCCAGATATCCAGAAACAGCAATTGTTAATATTTCAGAGTATTCCTTCTAAATTTTTCAATGCATATAACCCTAAAGAGTTTATTTTTTTCATGACAAAAGTGGAATCATATACAACTCTGCATTCAATTATTAATAAATATTTCCAATGATAAGTGAAATACTAATGACTTATGTTAAACACTTCAATTTATGTAAACCACTAATTAGTGTTACCTGACATACTTGCCTCTTACTATAAAGGAGAATCAATACCCCAAATTTTAGAAAAAATGCTAATTTTAAAAGAACCACCAAAAACAACAATGTCTACTGCAGTCCAGTTTCTCAAGTAATTTAATTAGGAGAAATAATATTAAAATAACATTTATTTGACATGCTCCAGAATAGATATTGATGATTTTATAAAAACAAAACCACACAACAGAGATGAAAAACAAGTTGTTTCAATGATTTTGGGGGGTTTTCAATAGCAATGGCCCATATATAGTTGTGAGGTGGCTGTGAAACTCAAATGGTTTAATACATACAACGCACATACAAGAGTATCTGATATATAATAAATGCTTAATAAATATTGGTTATTACTACCATTATCATTAGTTCCAGGCGGAAGTAATGCTTACTGCATGGAAAAGAGAAGCAGAAAAAGCAACAATAAGATATGAAACTGCATTCTTTTTCTTTCATTTTTCCATCTTCTCTACATTTATATATTCCTGGGACACCACTTTAAGTGTTTCAGTAAAAAGTATTATTTTAAAAGCATTAGTAAATATGCACCCTATCCCTAATCTATAATAATAAAAGTGTAATATGAAAATCAACTTAACGGCTGAACAGTGGAACTGTCAGGACAACCACACTAAGACACCCACTGTTGCCAGGTTAGCCAAGGAGGGTGCGATGCAATTGGTCAGGGGCCGAGCCAATACCTACAGAGGGAGGTCCAGGCCAATGGCCAGGGGCAATCAATTGGGGACAGTGGGTGGGGGGGACTTCCGTGATTGCCCAAGGAGGGTGGTCCAGGTCACCCCTGCGGAGCAATCAATGGGGGGGGGGGGCTCCAAGGAAAAGGGGGGTGTAGTGGTGGACGCTGGCAGCACCAGGCCAAGGCGGGTGTAGGTAGGGGGGCCATGAGGCAGCAGGGGCCGAGAGGGAGCCTGGGCTATGAGGCCCACCCTTGCACAAATTTTGTGTATTGGGCCTCTAGTTATAAGATACTTGAGCGCCCTGGCTTGATTTGGATCAGTGGTAGAGGGTAGGCCCATTAAGGTTTCGAGAGGCAACCAATGGATGTGTCTCTCCCTCCCTCCCTTCCACTCTCTAAAAATCAATGGAAAAATATTCTTGGGTGAGGATTAACAACAACAAAAAGATACTTGAGGGAAGAATTAATTTTTTGTATTTCTTCTAAATGTTCCCTATATAGCAAAGTACAATAATATGCACAATGAATACTCAATAAATATTGTCATAAATTCATATAAGGAAACAATAAAAACAACAAAGCAATAAATACAAATTGTGAGATCTCAAAGCCCGTGTCAATATACAATAATTCAAAGACATATAATAGAATGAAAAAATGAGATGAAAAGCTTTATTGTTAACCACAATGAACAGACCACATTCTCCTTGCTCTTCTCTGTGCACAATAATTTAGGAGGAATACTAAAAACACTATCTAAAAGAGAACAACTGAGAAACAGTTCAGAAACTGAGATGCTCAGACCGTCTGTAGAACAGAGAGGGTTTGGTTTGCCCTCCTGCTCTCATCCTCCACTTTCAGCAATGAGAAAAAGGCATCCTATGGAAAATGATTAAAGATTTCTCTCTTGTCCAGAGGCAACTATCAAAAGATGGTCACAACGGAGATCAAGACTTCTCTCAACTCAAAAAACTTAATAGCTTTCTTCTAAGCCAAAGATATTGAGAGAGCTTAGTTATGAAAGTATTCAAGCAAGGGCTGGAAAACAGCTTGCCAAGGACTCTGTGGAAAACATCCAAGCAGGAGTCATCAATTAGAATTTTAAGTTTCCATACAACTCTGTAACTACATCAATGAGTATTACTGAATACCTGCTCCAGGAAGGACACTGTCCTAGACCTATAATAAATACAAGACAACAGAGAGAAACATACAAAGATCTCTGCTGCCAAGAAATGTATAATATATAAAATGTATATTACAGTTTGAGACCATAACAGATATCACAAAGTATTATTTGTTCATTGCCAAATGAATTCTATTCACATACAAAGGTCTTCTAAGAAGGAGAAATCCCTAAAGTTAGTTTTTAGAAAGCGCTTTTTAGAATAAAGATATGAGGTACTTGGGGGGAGGGGGGGAGGCAAGGAAGAAGAATGTGTTTGAAAGTTAGAAAGAAGTAGGAAAGGGAGAATAGCAGAGATAGAAATGAAAAGCAAATTAGAAACCTGTTTGGCTGCATTAAAAACTTGTTTCATGGAAGAAGAGCTAAGCTGAAAGGGCAGGTTGTGGCCAGAATCTAACTGTACTGGGCCTTGAAAATCAAGCTAAGTAGTTTCAAATTTATCCTTCATACAGCAACTATAGCAACTTCTGAACTCTGTTGTAGCCATAGACAATGGTAAATAATTAGTACATTGCGGGGGATGGAGGAGGTTGTAGGGGGTGGGGGGAAGATAATCATGGCTACATTACAAAAAAAAAAACAAAAAAAAAACTGAATTACTATACTGAAATGTGAATTTCATGTATTCCATATGTCACAGAGTATACTTTTGATTTTTTTTTCAACAATTTGAAAATGTCAGACTCTTAACACACAGGCCATACAAAAACAGGCTGTGGGCTGGATGTGGCCCAGGGGCTACAGTTTGTCAAGCCCTGTACTGCACTAAGCTGTCTTCTTCAGCAACCCTCTTAGGTACATTTGTCCTTGAGCTTCAGGGACCAGAATAATATATTACTCATTCAACATGCATGAATGCACACACTTACCCAAAATCTAAATCTAGTAGGGGTCAGAGGTTCTCTATACAAAGGTCCTCAAAAAACTTAATAACAACAAGAATTCTCTAATTCGCCATTAGAACAGAAGACATTTTAAAATTTTGTTATTTTCACATAGTAACCATTTAAGAGAGTTACAAGTTATTCTTATAGAGCCTCTTTGATACTTGGCGTGATCTGTAAAATAGAGTTTAATCCAAGGGACTGTCTGTTCTAGCCTTACTTCTGTCATTTACTCATTATATGACCCTGAACAAGTCAGTCTCAATCCTCTGGCCAGAATTTTTTCATCTATAAAGTGAAGGGGTGTAAGCTACTGGAGGATCACTGTGCTCTCTCAGCTTTAGCACTGTATGGTTCTACTCCTATTTGAAAAGAACCAGCGAGGAGACTACAAACACCAGACAAAAGTGATAATTGAGGACACAGAATAGGAGAGAAAGGCATTGACTAAATGAGTGGGCAAACAGGATAAACAGGTAGAAAAAGAGACCAACAAAGTATAGTTTTACTATAATCAGAGAATGCATTCCTTTTAAGTATAAAATGCATAAATAAAAAATAAATAAATAGAAGCAAGCAAGAAAAATTCAAGGAATATGGCCATAAAAAATAAAAAAAACAACAACAACAACAACAAAAAACCAACTAATTAGCTATCTAAAAACAAAGGCAAGGAGTTCAAATGACAGTCTTAAGATCCGAGAGTACTGTGCATGCTTCCAGAAATCATGAGATGAACCAATGTAAAAGAAAAGACTGGAGTGTAGGTAACAGAAAATAAAGGCACATGGTCCAGAAAAAGTAGGAAAAAAAGTTGGGGTGAACTTGAAGCCTCAGTTAGTAAGGGAGTTAGTCTTAAAGAAGAGGCTTTTTTTTTTTTTTACCTTAAAATCCAAAAAAGGGGGAGGGGGGGAGAGAAAGCATTACAGTACCAGTTTTCATGTTTTCTATACATCACATTTTAGGGAAATAAATCTAACGTTAGCTTTTCTTAAAGCAGAGTTCCACCTATATTATACTTTCTAATGGCCACAAAATTAGGAAAACTATTTGTCACAGGTACATAATTTCAACATCACCAGAGCCTGCTTTAAGTGGCAACAAATTGCTACAAAGCAACTTAAAAAGGCAAAAAGGATTTTTTTTTTTTTTTTTTAATGAACGTTACTCATAAATACCAAGATCCTACTGCGGAGCTCATTTCAACAGACACCTGCCTCTATGGAAATATACGGGAAATAAACACATCCAATGCTGTAGGCTGAAGTTTAACCAGTTAAAAAACATTACCTTTGTATACGTTGAAACTATGTATAAAGCCAACAGAGATACTATTTATACGTTTGAAAATTCCCTGGCCAGATGCATTCATTTTCGACTACTCAGGAGCAGCCAAGAACTCGAGGCTTCTCCTATCACCCGCTTTTAAGAATTTAAGAAGTCACCCCAAACTGGCAAACACACCCCAACTTTAGCCAAAAAGTAGTCCAGCTCCCCATATGGCAATGCCAGGCGACCTCCCACACCTTCCCGTCAAGTCACATTCACTGCTTTGCCGGGATCTCCCCGGGCCCCATGCGGACAGGCCAATCGCACCACCAAGAACCAACAAGCAGTTCGCAAAAGTCTTCGGTTAGCTCTGCCCTCCCACCGGTCCCCAGTCCGGGGGTGTCGATTTCACAAGCCCTGAAAGTTATCCACCGCCCGCCACTGTCAAAACCAGAAACACCGTCAACCCCGGCGGCCCCATCAAGAACTGTTTCAGCATTTTATTTTATTTTATTTTATTTTATTTTATTTTATTATTTTCTTTGAAATGACCCATCTTGGCTCGACAGGTTCCATAAGTACTTTTTAAAAGGCCACCTTCTCGCCCCCAAAGCGGGACCTGATTCCTTCCAGTTCGCTCCTTTATTTGTCTAGCCCCACACACCTCGAGGGGGGTGGGTGGGGGTGGGTAGAGGTCTCTACTTCTTAGGCTGCCTGGATCCAGTCGGGTCCCTAACTGCTCGCCGCCCCTACCAGGCTCCCCACCCTCCTCCCCGCCTCCAACCACCCCACCACCCCTCCTCCCGGCCCCACACCCGGGCCCGCACACGAGCTGGGCCTGCACGGAGGCTGGGCCCGCAGCCCGCCCCTCGCCCGCCCGGGCCTGCGCTGCTGCCTCCGGCGGCCGCAGGCCTCGGGCCTAGCCTCCTCCGCGGGCCCCTCACCTCTTTAGGGACCAGTTGGTTCTCCTCGCCGGGCACCATCGCTCAGACTCCGGCCGCTCCTCTCCGCCCTGCCGGGGAAGGGGGGAGTGGGGAGGTGCGGCGGCTCAGGAGAGAACGGCGGCAGGCATCCTACTCGCCGCCCGCGCTCCTGCCACCGCGGAGGCCTCACCCTGGGCCTGACACCAGCGCGCAGAGACCGACCCACCGCTCGGCTGCCGCTGCCGCCGCCGCCGCCGTCGCCGGAGTTGTCGGCCCCTCCCCCCGCCCGCGGCTATCAATGGAAAAATGGCGGCAGCCGCTCTCGCGAGAATTCGGGCCGCGGGGCTCCGCCGAGCCCGGCGCCTGGCGCCCGAGGTGAGGAGGCAGCTGTCGCTCGTGTTTAACGACTTCGGGTCTTCCTCGGCCCCGAGGGGAACCCAATTGGAGGAGCGGCCGCCTTGCCGACGCTTTTCCGGAGAGGGATTCTGGGCCGTCCACCTCGGGACTCCCTCTGCCGGCGGCAGAGGAGGGGCCAGGCCGCCGAGTCCTCCCTGCCCGCCGGGCAGACCCAGGCGCCTCAGGCCCGTTTCTTCCCCGATCGCACCTCCGGTACTGCTCTCCCAGCCGGAGCGAAAGGCGCCCGAACTTCACCCCCTCCACTTGGGCCGGGAAGAGAAAGCACCCCGGGCTAACCCCACCTCCGCCCGCACCACGGCCCGAAGCAGAAAGGGCCGCTTTCTTTCCCCCTTTCCCCTTTTCCCTATCCTCCCGGCGGCCAAGCTAGAGAGGCAACGGGCCAGCTCCTGCTAGGGGAGGCCGCAGCCCTGGCCTCAGAGCAGTGGGGTACTCCCCCCCTCCCCCCTACACACACAAACTCTCTCCCCTCTGTCACCCTCGCCCCCACAAACACACACACCTCCATTACAGCTGCATTCCCCTGCAGCCTTCAAAGGCACTTCCTTCTGCAACAGGTTCACGCCTGGGACTGAAATGGCTTCAGGGAGGAGGGTTGCAGCTTGAACCTGTGATCCTCTTTTTTAAATGTTTTTCAGAGGACTTTCATCTCCTCTAGCACTAAGCATTGTGCAATAATTATTTTTCCAAATCCTCCTCATTTCTCAAAATTTTCCTTTTATTAACCAACGTCACCCAGATAGATTTCATTCTTTAAAAACTTTCTTTATGAAGACTGAGTGGGGTGTCCATCAGGAAGACTCCTGTGGACACAATGACTTGGCAGCACGCTGAGATAATAGAAGCCTCCTTGTTCCTAACACCCACCGCCTTAACTACCTCCACCTGTGCTCCTCCAAACTGCTTTTGATTGCACTCTTATTACCAAATAGGAAAAAAAAAAAAAAAAGTTTATATTCTTATGTAAGTCACATACATGTCCTGTTGGGTAGGATACAAAACATTTTTTATTATTTAAAAAGGATAAGATAGCCGAAACCGGTTTGGCTCAGTGGATAGAGCTGACTGAAGGGTCCCAGGTTCGATTCCCATCAAGGGCATGTACCTTGGTTGTGGGCATATCCCCAGTGGGGGGTGTGCAGGAGGCAGCTGATCAATGACTCTCTCTCATCGATGTTTCTAACTAACTCTCTCCCTTCCTCTCTGTAAAAAATCAATAAAATATATATTTTAAAAGATAAACATTTAAAGTAATGTAAGAGTTATTTTTAGATTAATGATAGAAAATCCTTGTTACTCTCAGTAAAAATATCTAGTGAAAGCAATATGATTGACTAGGTTTCCATGTTTGTAAAAATCTTTAATATCTTGTGAAAGTTATTCAAGTGTCTGATTCAATCTTTAGATTATTTCTGTACTCCATTTTAATGGCCTTCCTGAGCTGAAAAAGATAACTCACAAAGATATGTAGATCCTAATGGAAGAAGTACATCTTTAGCGGCTCTTTCTAATGCGTTTCCATTTTTATCACTTCCATCCACCAACCATGGAAAGTTTTTGTAGAAATTCAACAATTTTCCCTGTTGTCAGCCAGAAGATGTTGCTTTTTTATATTCTTAATGAATGGGTTCAAAACTCTCTGGAATCATTGCTGGGAGGATTTTTAAATAGGTTAGGAAATTCTGTCCTCAAGTTTTAGTGTACATGTATGCTTTTTTTTTAAGGTTCTAATCTTGTCTATAAAATTTTGATATTTTTGTTCATCACAGATTTTTGCATTCATTTTGACTTTTTAAAATGGTCATCTTGATTACTGAGTTTTGGGGCCTCCCTTAAAGTGTTCACCAGAGATGAATGCCACACTTGCCTCATGGTAGTTCCAGCCTTGGATAGAATACATACATTATTTTGCATCAAAATCACGTAGTAATGAATGTGTCCAAATCTCTGATTTCAAAATGTCATCTCCACTACTTAATAAGATGACTTCTTTAGAGCTCATACTAGAAATAGACATGTCATCACTAATCTTGTCATTTTTGCTTATGCTTGCATTATGATCTCCAACTTATGTTTTCTTTCCAGAAATCTTTTTTAGCTACTTTAATTTTAATGGGGGTTAGTTCAATGAAATAATAATGTAATTAGGAAGTCTGCTTAGCCCAGAACACATAAACTAGAATAAATCACAATATATTGAAAGAAAAGAAATTCCTGAATTATTCTCCACCTTGCATAATTTGCACTTTTCACTCTAATAATGAGATGCCAGTGTAAATCTATATAGTAAATATTTGTAAAATATTTTATTTTTGTTCTCAGAAAAATGTATTTTTAAAAAGTTATAATATTTCCTTCCCATGATCCACTATATTTTTAAAAAGTTATATTTTCTTCCCATGATCCACCTTCTCTAGTTACACACTCTTCTCTTTAGAGGCCAGTGGCCTGACTCTACTAGACACTGATCGATTGATCGGTATACAGTAAGTATTTCTGGATTAAGAATATGACTGCATTAACTGATTAATAAATAAGTAAACAAATAAAGTGTATGGCTACTCTCCCTAGTAAGTGAAGTTATTGATACTACATAATATGTATTTATTTTATAGTTGCATTTTTACTTCAATCCTTACCTCTTCCATAGACTCCAAACTCATATATTCATTAACCTTTTTTATTACTCTAAATACCTGAAATTTAAGTTGACCCGAGCAAAACATTTGAATCTCAAGCCTCCCACTCCTTGATAAACTAAATTGATGGTGCAATCTAGTTTATCAAGCCAAAAAGTAGAGAACCTTCATCCTCTGAAATATATTCCAATCCAATCACTTTTTTAAAATATATTTTACTGCCGAAACCGGTTTGGCTCAGTGGTAGAGCATCGGTCTGCGGACTGAAAGGTCCAGGTTCGATTCCGGACAGGGGTATCTATCTCTCTCCCTTCCTCTCTGTGAAAAATCAATAAAATATATTTTAAAAGAACACACTTGAGCCTTTAAATATATATATATATATATATATATATATATATATATATATATACACTATATTTTACTGATTTTTAGGGAAGAAGAGAGGGATAGAGAGTTAGAAACATAGATGAGAGAGAAACATCAATCAGCTGCCTCCTGCACACCCCCTACTGGGGATGCGCTTACAACCAAGGTACATGCCTTTGACTGGAATCGAACCTGGGACCTTTCAGTCCTCAGGCTGATGCTCTATCCATTGAGCCAAACCGGTTTCAGTTGCCAATCACTTTTCTTTATGTCCACTGCTGCCCATTCCATTCCAATAATAAGCTTAGCTTGCCTATCTATAATAATAAAAGCATAATAAGCAAATTGACCCAACAGCCAAACAGTGGAATGACCATCCGGACCATGAAGCTGGGGCTGCGAGGGCTGAACTCCTTGCACAAATTTCATGCATCGGGCCTCTAGTACTATTATATGCAATTTTTTTTCTAACTGGGCTCTTGGCTTCTACTATTATCCTCTAATAATTCATACTCCATACAGCATCTTTTTAAAACCCATATTCCTAACTGTGGCCTGTAAAATCCAATGTAATCTAGCTGTCTAGCTTACTCATCTTATCTACCACTCTTCCTTTTACAACAATGACCCACCACTACGTCTTGATTTCTATTTTCTAGTTGTTCTTTTCTAGTGTCATCTTGTTATTTGGGCCTCTCAAATGTTACCTCTGGCATTTTTCATTAAAGAACTGCAAATGAGAACAACAACATGCCATTTTCTCTCTCAAATTAGCAAGACTTATGGGGAAATGGCTTATTTAAATTTTGTGAATTAGTGTAAACTTCTTTGAAGGAAATATGACACTATGTGTATCAAAATTATACATAAAATGCACACATCTTTTGACCCCATACTTCTAATTCTAAAATTATCCCACAAACACAAATGAACAAAAATACACCTGTAATGGTGTTCATTATAATATTGTTGGTAATAACCAAAAACTAGAAACAACATGAAAATGTATCAGTAGGATTATGTAAATTATGGTACACCCATAATACCATGCAGTTGTTAAAAATAGAGCGAGGTGATGCCAAAACCGGTTTGGCTCAGTGGATAGAACGCTGGCCTGCGGACTGAAGGGTTCTGGGTTCGATTCCAGTCAAGGGCATTGTACATTAGTTGCAGGCACATCCCCGGTAGGGGATGTGCAGGAGGCAGCTGGTCAATGTTTCTCTCTCATCGACGTTTCTAGCTCTTTATCCCTCTCCTTTCCTCTCTGTGGAAAATCAATAAAAATATATTTTAAAAAAATAGAGTGAGGTGAAAACATAAAAACTGACAGAGTCTAAATGCATCATGGCATGCTGGCTTAGATCCTGGAACAGAAAAAGGACATTAGCAGAAAAACTAGTGAAATCTGAATAAAGTTCATAGTTTAGTTAGTATTAATGTGCCAATGTTAATTTCTTATTTTTGACAAATGTGCCTTGGTTATACAGTATGTTCATATTACATATTTCATGTAAGTTCATATTACAACTTTCTATAAATCTAAAATATTCCAAAATGAAGTTTAGCCGAAATTGGTTTGGCTCAGTGGGCAGAGCATTGGCCTGCAGACTGAAAGGTCCCAGGTTTGATTCTAGTCAAGGGCATGTACCTTGGTTTCAGGCACATTCCCAGTGCGGGGTGTGCAGGAGGCAGCTTATCAAAGTTTCTCTCTCAACAATGTTTCTAGCTCTTTATCCCTCTCCTTTCCTCTCTGTGAAAATTTAATAAAATATATTTTAAAAAATGAAGTTTATTTCTTAAAGTAATATAAAAAGAAAACTAAGCATAATAAATGAAAAAAAAAATCCAGGTGGGGAATAGTATATACAGTATTCTCGTATAGCATTTGTATACTAAAAGATGGGGTTTATCTATAATAATAGATAATAGATAAAGGGTAATAAGCAGGAGGCTTGGGTTTCTCCAGCATGGAGGAAGCCAAGCTTTCTGCCTGCGCCTGCCTTCACTCAATGCTACAAAGTTTCAATTATAGAAGATAAATAAATTCCAACAAAAATGGTGGCAGCCACAGAGCTGGAGAGAGCAGGAGGCTTAAGTTGCCCACAATGATGGAGGAAACCACACTTCCTCAACCCTGGCCTGCCTTGGCCTCTGTTCAAGGCTACAAAGTTTCAATTAGAGAAGATAAATCCCAGATACCATTGCTGGAGGAGCCCACGCCTCCTGCTCTCTCTATGGTGGCAGCACTCTTGGTTCAGTTAATTTGCATACTTGCTCCTGATTGGCTGATGGTGTAGCAGAGGTACAGTCATTTGCATATTACTCTTTTATTAGATAGGTTAACAAATTGTAAATTTTTATTGAGTATTGACTATGGTCCAGGCCCTGTGATAAATAGTTTACACATAATATCTCATTATTTTCCACAGTAAAATTCTGAATTTGGTACAATTGGTATCCACATTTTGTAGAAAAAGAAACAGGAATAAGGAAGTTACGTAAATGGCCAGCGTCACAAGGTTAATAAATGGTGGAGCTAGGTTTCGAACCCAAGCAGGCTGACTCCAAAGTCTTTTACCATATAAATCCTTGTTTACCTCTATAGATGCAATAGAATATATTTTAATATATAGAATATATTTCCATAGAATATATTTTAACTTTCTTATGGTTACGTGATAAGTATAATTTATTTTCAGTGGAAGAGACTAATCACTTTTAATTTTTAATGAAGTTGGGTGATTCAACGTCTCTGACCTCCTTTTAAAACTTCAGCAAAATGACTTTTACTGCTTGACCCCTTACTTTTAAATGTTCAAACTGGTCTTTACATTATTTGATGATTTTCACTAGACTAAATGATCCTACTTATGATCATTTTTATATACTTAGTTATTTAATCTTTATAGGTGTTTTTTTTGTGGGAGATTATCAATCACTCTCTAAGTACCTTAAAAGTGAACCTTTTTTAAAAAAATATATATTTTATTGATTTTTTTACAGAGAGGAAGGGAGAGAGATAGAGAGCTAGAAATATCGATGAGAAACATCGACCAGCTGCCTCCTGCACACCCGCCAGCAGGGATGGGCCGGCAACCAATGTACATGCCCTTGACCAGAATCGAACCTGGGACCCTTGAATCTGCAGACCGACACTCTATCCACTGAGCCAAACCGGTTTCGGCGAACCTTTTTCTTTAAAAAGATAAATAGCAGTTGTTATTTCTTCCTCCTCCTTCTTCTTCTTCTTCTTCTTCTTCTTCTTCTTCTTCTTCTTCCTCTTCTTCTTCTTCTTCCAACTTTATATAAATCAGGCCATTTCTTTTGCACGTTATAATATAAATTTGTCTATCAAAACCTTTCCCAGACTTGGATAAATGAATAAAGGAATATTTTCTCATTAGCTTGCATCAGTGTCGGGTAAAAAATAAAATAAAATTGCAACTTATGCTGAAACCAGTTTAGCTCAGTGGTAGAGCGTCAGTCTGCAGACTGAAAGGTCCCAGGTTCGATTCCGGTCAGGGGCATATATGTTGGTTGCAGGCACATCCCTGGTAAGGGGTATGCAAGAGGCAGGTATGCAAGGTCCATGTTTCTCCCTCATCAACGTTTCTAGCTCTCTATCTCTCTCCCTTCCTCTCTGTAAAAAATCAATAATATATATATTATTGTAGAAAAGTATATATAAAATTGCAACTTATGTTAGTTGTTGGTAGACTTTTCTACATGTATAGTAATAGACCTTTTTTAATTAAAAAGAAAACACACAGAAGCTTCAACTATTATCTCATGTACTCTTCAGTAGCAGAATATTATACATTTTGAAGCCCAATCAACATCATAATTTTTGTCAGTAATCAACATTGGATTCCTATTGTGTACATGACACTGCTATTTATGAGGAATCATGTATTCTTAGCCACACTCATTAATTTTACTACAAAAACTTCAAATTTTATTGTGTGTGAGCACTACAATCATACAAAGCTCTTTGGAAGCTAAAATACAATAAATAAAACTGAGAAACTGGATCATAAAGAAGATACAAAAATGTGATGGAAAGAATGGAAAATGAGTTAGGGTCACTTATCATAATAAATTAATTTCCACTAACTATCCCTAAGGTGTTTGATGAGGTGAGAGATGTTTAAGAGAGCATAAAGTCAGTGTGGTCACTGATTTCCTGCTTAAATGAATAGAGAAAATTTAAACGATGGAACACGTAAGAAATTTCTGTCTGCAAATGTACTCTGAAATGCAATTCAACAGAAACTTATTGGGAATCTTCTGATAAAGTATGTTGCAAGGAACTGTGCCTGATGATGAACATGTATGTTCTCTACTCTTAGGGAGCTTACAATCTAGTTAGAACAGTGCTATCCAATGTGTGAATTGGAAAAGGCCACTTGAGGGGTCACAGCTTGATGAACAGTGTTTAGACTAGACTTCAGTCTTCACTCACACTCAGCTGGGCATTCGTGTGTATTGCACATCTTGCACAATCACAGGTGGCAGCCATGTTCATAACTAAAACATATGATGAAAAGATATAGTAGATACATGCATAAAGTCCTGAGTGCGTAGAGAAATAGGGTCTGTCAGGACAGGCATTTGAGCCTCAGATGATTTGTACTATGTGTTACAGTGAGAAAAATGAACACCTTTATTTGTGATTGGCTCAGTTTGAGTCACATGCCTTATGCAATGGTGAAAACCTGAACTGAGTGGGGACAGCCCAATAAAGACATTAGTGAAAAGAAATTTCTGGAAGGCAAAGCAATGGGGGATTTTGAGAACTAGAGAAGAGGATCACAAACATTATGGAAGAACCTATATGCCATGCTAGGAAGTGAGGCACTTTGGGGATGTTAGTAAAGACATAGAAATAAATTTTGCTCATTAAATTTTTCTCATATAATGTGGAAAATCCTAACATTATTTAACTCTAGAAGTATAAGTGGGAATTTAATCTTAAAGTTCTTTTGTGTGCACAGTCTCATTCCCAGGAAATAACCACAATAAACAATTTGTAGTACAGATTTCCCGACATTCATAGAAAGTTGGTTAGCTATCTGTTAATCTCTAGGGCAGTGGTCTCCAGTGCTTTTTCTGTTTCTTTTTTTTTTTTTTTTTTTTTTTTTTATCCGGTGCTTATTTAATAAAGCACCAACATATGTTGGTTCATTTGTTTATAAATTCAATACACATCGTACTAAAATTGGCTAATATCCCCAAGCATAAACAACTTAAGGCAAAGTTCACCATTAAGGATAGTGAATGCAAATCCACATTTTCAAGTACCTCCTTGATAGTTTCATAAAAATTTGTTTTACTGTCACACTGGTCAGCCTTTCAGCTTCCTAAGGTGTCTGAGTTGTATCAGGAGGAGGAAAAGTATTGGCCCTGCATTTTCTTTCTCCTTTCCTTGTGCTTGTAAAGGAGGATCATATTGTGGTTAAGAGAACTGTCTGAGGTGAATTGAGGCTCTGCCATTGGCCAGCAGCTTACTCAAACTCTCATGTTTAAAATGAGAATAAAAACAGTACCATCCTCTCAGGGTTTTGTGAAGGTCAAATGAATTACTGGAGACGAAGCCCTTAAGACTGTGCCTGGTGTGCAGTACGTGCTATGTAAGGATTTGCTACTGGCTTTGTATTCCTACTGTTGTTTTTTGCAGGAATCTTTTAAGGCCTCTTTTCTGTTTTGTGAGCGCAAACCAGATAAGGTAATCTGTAAATCTACCTCACTGAATCCTCACTGAACCCTCACTGAACCCGGGAGCTCTCTGTGCTGTGGGAGCTCCTCTTCGCTTCAAGAGGCCATCAGACATGCATGCTGAGTGGGAGTGCTGGTGTCAATCCACGCAAAAAATGTTAGTAAATCCTCGACTTTCTTTTTTCCTTTTTGTAAAAATAAAAAGCAAATATGTGCGTGTGTGTATTCTTTTTTTTATTTTATTGATTTTATACAGAGAAGAATTGAGAGAGATAGAGAGTTAGACACATCGATGGGAGAGATACATAGACCACCTGCCTCTTGCACACCCCCCCACTGGGGATGTGCCCACAACCAAGGTATGTGCCCTTGACCGGAATCGAACCTGGGACCCTTCAGTCCGCAGGCCCACGCTCTATCCACTGAGCCAAACCGGTTTCGGCTGCGTGTGTGTATTCTAATATTTTCACACATCAGTGGGTTTGTATTCTAACACTTTCTTCCCACATCTCAGTGGATTGCTAGGGAATTCCCTGTGATGCGCCCACCCACTCTGGGTGCCTGTGTGCTAGGGGACACACTGCTGGGAATAGCTCCACAGCTTTGGAGAGCTGACAGCTGTGGAAGCAGGACCCGAGCAAGATGAAGCGTTGGGCTGGGAAACAAATGCAGGGACATGAAAGGACAGGCAGAGAAAAGGAAACCTGGCAAGAGCTCATGAGTGGAATTTTAGCTGGAGGCAATCCTGTTCGGAAAGCTTTTCCTGGGCAAGTCAGTGAGGCCATGGGGATTCAGATCCTGCCCTTTTCCCACAGCTCAGCTGCAGGCAAGTAAATATGTACCCATTACCTACTGGGGCCCAGCGCTGTGCTATGGGCCCCAGGGTAAGTGGTCACTTCTGCAAGGAGTTCATAATCTGATGGAGATGACTAACACTAACATAGAATTTCAATATGAATTATTTATTTATGTCTATTAATGTGCAAAAATACATACACTTTATGCATAAATCTCATAGCATAAAATGCTATAATTTACAGAAGGAACTACTTAGCCTTACTTGAGTTTTTAGAGAAATGGCTTCTGGAAGAAGGAGATGGTGCCTGGATAAGTACTAAAAGAACAAACTTTCCTTCATTAATATTAAACAACAAACAAACAAACAAACAAACACCCTTCTTTTACTGTTTATTAAAGATGCTGTTCCTGCCGAAACCAGTTTGGCTCAGTGGCAGAGCGTTGGTCTGCGACTGAAAGGTCCCAGGTTTGATTCCGGTCAAGGGCATGTACATTGGTTGCCAGCACATCCCCGGTAGGGGGTGTGCAAGAGGCAGCTAGCTGGTCAATGTTTCTCTCTCATCAACGTTTCTAGCTCTCTATCTCTCTCCCTCTCTGTAAAAAAAATCAATAAAATATATTTTTAAAAAAAGAAAAGAAAAGAAAAAGAAACATCATTTAAAAATAAATAAATAAATAAAATAAAGATGCTGTTCCCAATGACTCAGGCTTTGTATAGAGCCAGTATAGACACAAGAATATAAATTCCAGGAGGACATTTGTTGTTGGGTTTTTTTTCCACTACTGTGAGCCTGATGTCCACAAAAATACTTGACACACAGTGGGTTCTCATTTGTCCAATGAATTAATGAATTAAGCTTCATAGTATCTCTTTGAATCATGGTATGAGTATTATGGTGACTACAGACCAAATTTATCCCAAGTTCCACAGCTGAAAAACCAAGGTCCAGATTATTCATGTAATCCACTCAAGGCAATCCAAGGAGCCAGCTCTATCTCTGAGTTAGCACTCCCATTTCCCAATTCTTAGCCTAGACCTTTCTTCACGATCCAGTGGCACTTGCCCAGAAGTACCAGATGTAACTACTTAGATGTTCACTATTCAGATCTCCTCAAGAGCCAGGAAAGAATCTGATTCCAGAAAGTTGATGGAAATGAAGACAGCTAGAGATTTTTCTCTCCAGCAGCTGTGTCCATGTCTGTGTCTGGCCTCCCTGGAAAGCAATGGTTCCTGTTGTTATATGTCCTTTTTCTGTCAGAAATGAAGAAGAGGAAACAAAATAGCATTAAGTGTGCAGGTAAAATTTAAATTATGTAACATAAACATTCTCTAACTACTTCCATTATTTTCCAAGCAAATTAACCAGACTAGTAGTCCAATCTGGGCAACAGGAGTATGATCAGAACCTCTCCAAGTTCTGAATGGTACAATTTTTTAAAAAATATATATATTTTATTGAATTTTTACAGAGAGGAAGAGAGAGGGATAGAGAGAGAGTTAGAAACATCGATGAGAGAGAATCATCAATCAGCTACCTCTTGCACACCCCCTACTGGGGATGTGCCCGCAACCAAGGTATATGCCCTTGACCGGAATTGAACCTGAGACCTTTCAGTCCTCAGGCGATGCTCTTTCCACTGAGCTAAACCAGTTTCGGCTGGAGGGTACAATTTTTAAGGGTACCTTTTGAATACACTGTGAAATAAATGTATAATCTATAAACTAGTACACTTCATATAAAAAAATGTATGTATATATATTCAACAATCCAGAAATTTGTGTTTTAGGCCTTATCATAACACCCTTTTGTCTCTGCATACATCTTATTGTCTCAATATGATCTCTGTAACCCTTTCTAAATAGGAACTTTCTGAACCTTACTAAGTTTCTCCCCACTTTTTAAAAATGATGTTTTTATTGATTTTAAAGAGAGAGGAGGGAAGAGGGAGAGAAAGCGAGAAGAGAGAGAACAATCAACTGGCTGCCTCCTGCACACCCTCCCACAGGAGATTGAGCCTACAACCCAGGCATGTGCCCTGACTTGGAATTGAACCTGGGACCTCCTGGTGCATGGCAGGAAGCTCAACTAACTGAGCCACTAGGCAGTCCACACCCCTGGCCCTTAAACTTAAGTCTAATAGTTTGAATTTTGTTGGCCTCAGTTATTTGTCAATTCTACGTCCTGGACATGTCTCAAAACTGCCCAGTTTTCTCCATCTCTACTGCAACAAGATAGACCAACCACTATTGTCTTTTGATGAAGACTAATAAAATAGCTTCTTAATTCTATTCCCTCCCTCCAATACTTTTCCCACACAGCAGTTAGAATAATCTTTTTAAAAAAGAATCATGCAGCCGAAACCGGTTTGGCTCAATGGATAGAGCGACAACTTGGGGACTGAAAGGTCCCGGGTTCGATCCCGGTCAAGGGCATGTACCTTGGTTTCGGGCATATCCCCAGTAGGGGGTGTGCAAGAGGCAGCTGATCGATGACTCTCTCATCGATGTTTCTAACTCTCTATCTCTCTCCCTTCCTCTCTGTACAAAATCAATAAAATATATTTAAAAAAAAAAAGAATCATGCAACTTTTTTGGTTATAATCTTTCCACCCTTCTCATAATTCATGAAGTAAAAGACCAGAGTCAGGATCTGGCCACTCACCAGCCTCCTCTTGGGCACATTCCTAGATCTTTGCCTTTGAGCCACATTCTTTTCATTCCTGAGAGCAGTAAGCTTTTCCCTTCCCTAGGGTTTTTCCCATGCTGATTCCTCTTCTTAAAATGCTATCTACTATGGCACTTACCCTGCCCCACATACTTTATGCATTTTTGTGAGTGGGCAATGGAGCGGGTGGATGCTGGAGAGTCCTGTCTAGCAGCTCCATGCAGGAAGATTAATGGAGAAGAAGAAAAGAAGACTAGTTCTTGGGTAAACCAAAAGATGCCTTTTTGGGCCTTGCAAAATGATTGGGAAGAACCTGGGTGGGGTTGGATTTTGAAGAAAATAGGGGCAGGAAGAGGGGGAGATCAAGAAATATATTGCTCAGGATCATGTAGGTTTTTGTTTTATTATTTGTTTGTTTGTTTATCTATCTATTTATTTCTACTTTAAACTGATGTGACTTTAAATAGATAAGCTAGCTATATTTTCTATTCCACACCGAGTATGGGTGGCACTCAGTAAGTAAAGACACTTTATGCATGCTTATTGGCTTGAAATGAATAGAACAGCAAAAACAGGTTTTGTCTAGAATATTTAAGAATATATTCAAAGTGATAACTTCTATTCATCGAGCGACATGTTGCACATTATGCTACCTGCTTCACATTTAAACCTCACAACTATCTGCAGGAGAATGTTTTTTTTTTTACAGAGAAGGATTCTGAGGCTTAGAGAGAATCACCTGCCCATGTCACAGCCAAGAATCAAACCAAGAAATGCCTGGTTGCATAGCCTGTGTTCCACCTTTTCATACTGCTCTGCCTTTCTGCATTACTGAGTCATCAGAACTAAGATAATTTTCCAGAGTGATGTTAATCAGATTTCCTGCAGAATTATTACTTATGTGTCTCTATTTGCTGCTAATGTGTGACCTCCTAGGGTGGAGAGAACTGTTTAATTCCCCATTTTGTACCTACTGTTTAGCACAATAACTGGTACATAATAATAGCATTCATTGGATATTAGGTGCTAAGCATAGTTTAAAGTGCTTTATGCATATTAGCTTAATCCTCATGAGAACTTTTCACGATAGACACTATTAATATCTTCAGTCTACAAATGAAGAAACGGAGCCATGAGGAGGTTAACTAATGTGCCCAATATGCCATAGAAGCTTTCAGTGCTCCTCCTTCCTGGGTTCTCTCTCTCTCTCTCTCTCTCTCTCTCTCTCTCTCTCTCTCTCTCTCTCTCAATATATTTTTATTGATTGCAGATAAGAAGAAAGAGGAAGAGAGAAAGATAGAAACATCAATGATATGAGAGAATCATTGATCTGCTGCCTCCTGCATGATCCACACTGGGGATAGAGCCATCAACCAAGGCATGTGCCCTGACTCGGAATCAAACTGTGACCTCCTTGTTCATAGGTCAATGCTCAACCACTGAGCCACACCAACTGGGTAGTCTCCTCTCTTTCTAAGCATGTGGGGGGATCATTTTTCCCACCCTCTTGTAGTTAGATGGCCAATACACTAGAAGTAGAATTGACATGTATCCCTTCTCACTAAAGCATTTAATTGCTGACATGAGACCCTGCAGTGCTCAACAAGCTGACATGCATACTTAGCTACAAGGAGCTGGCTCTCCGTGACCCTGGATTTCAGAGTGATTATGTGAGAACAACTCCTCTCCCTCATAATGGAACTGTAACATGAGTAAGAAATAAACCTTGGTGTTTTAAACCACTAAAAATTCAGTTTTGATTTGTTACTATATGCTATAAACTAAATATCTGTATTCCCCTCAAAAGTCATATATAGAAATCTCATCTCCAATGTGATGCATTTGGAAATGGGGCCTTTGGGAGGTGATCAGGTCATGAGAGTGGAGCACACATGAATGGCATTGGTACCCTTATAAAAGAGAGCCCTTCTGCCATGTGACTACAGCAATAAGGCAGACAGCGGTCTATGGCCTATGAAATCAGGAAGCAGGCTCTCCCCAAACACTGAATCCACTTGATCAGACACTTGATCTTGGACTTCCCAGCCACCAGAACTGGGAGAAATAAATGTTTGTTGTTTATAAGCCACCCAGTCTATGGCATCCTATATAATAAAGATGTAATATTTACAGCATAACGACCCACCACATAATGACTGAATCATAGATCAGCAAGAGGATGGGGCAGCGAGCACAAGTGGGTGGCAGGGAACTATAAGAGCGGGCAGGGTAGCAAGCTATGTGGGGAGAGGGGACCAAGAGGCGCTATAAGAGGGCGGGGCAGCAGGCAGAGAGCTACTGGAGGGCAGCAGTGAGCTACTGGCAAGCTACTGGTGCATGGATTCGTGCACAGGGCTGTGGGAACCCCTATCACATCTGGCGTGGTTCAGGGTTCCACTTCAGGGTTCGGGTTCTGGAGAAGGCCGCACACAAATGAAAGAGACTAGAAAAGTATTAATTTGGGGGCCAGGCGGGAGCCCACCTCTAGTGGGAGGACTATCGCCTTGCTTTGACCTTGCCATCCCTTTTATTCAGGTTTGAGACACACCCATTGCCCTTAGACAGGTAATTCCAGTAACAGGAAGGGTATCTTAGCAAGTAAGGATTTACATGATTATTTGGTGGAGAAGTTGCCTCAGTTACCACATTGTCTTAACTAGATAGGGAGTGGTTGGCTCTGACCTTTCAGAGCTTAAAGGTAGACCAGCCTTCCACATCTTTGTATTAGTGAGACAATGATCCGTTTCCGGCACAGGGCTACTAGTTTTTATTATACAAGTCCAAATGGGCTAGATACTATAGTAAACATAACTTATGCTGGCTAAAACACAGGATCAGAACTCTAGTAACTGATGGAGTGGAGATTTAAACCTAGGCAGCTCTGGCTCTGAAGCGGATTCTTTAAATCACTACCTTGGAAATTACTAGCAAATGTCAATTGACTAATGAATGAATAAATGGTAGGAGGCCTTTGTTATTCACTCATGCTTAGGACTCAGGAGTCGGCTTTGGTAGAGGGTGGAATGCTTTCCCTTTTCAAAGAATATCATCTCATTTTCATCTTGAAATACTAGACAGTTTTGATATTTATAAAAGATGAATATCTCTTAATCAACACAACATTCATCTTTTTAAAAAAATATATTTTATTGATTTTTTACAGAGAGGAAGAGAGAGGAATAGAGAGTTAGAAACATCGATGAGAGAGAATCATCGATCAGCTGGATCCCTGTCCCTATCTGAGTAACCAAAGTGGCCCATGTATGGCATAGCTACAATCTGCCCTCCCCCATCTTAATTGTTTTCCCCATTATGTATTTGTCTCTTTGTATTAGCCAAGTCATATTTTTTCCCAGATGATTAAAGAAGTAAGCAATATAACATGGTTTTTAATTTTCTTTTTTACATACTGTCAGTTTATAGAGTGGTACTATATTTTTCACTGGAACAGATCGTACTTAAAACAAAGAAACAATGGTTGAATAATGCTTTCTTTCTATGGGGGCTTAATATTTTTCCCATATACTGTGTATTACTGTTTGAGAATTATATCTTTTCTAACTCATATAACTTTAAGGACTAAGTTTTATCAAACTAAAGTCATCCATATCCTTTAAGTAAAAAACCAATGTAAGTATAATTAATTTGAGTGTTGAACTAAGTTAAGTTGTAAGATCCTGAACATGCCAGATTATAATAAAAATATCTCCTTAACCATGACTACAGTGGTTAAAATTTAATGCAACATTAATGGTGAAGTATGACCCTTCTAATGGTCTCTGCTCCTGCTTTGCGGAAGCTAAGGCAGGATTTATGCTACCAACAGGACTCTCTTCATGGAAATATGTAGCTTAGTTTTTAAATACCCTTAGCACATAAAAAGACCATTTGCTCTGTTTTATGTTTTCATGTATTTATTAGTTTGTAATAATAACCATGACCTCCAGAGGCTGGGCATTTTCTGGGAGCTAATGGCCTGGGTTAGAGGCCCAAAGCTTCATGCTGAGACCATTAATCAGCCCACCAGCCCTTAGCTGATGGTAAACACCTTCTTCCATCAGTCATTGTAACTCAGGCCTTGCAAGCCAGAGCATGATGTTTGGAGAGCCTACCCTGGGCCGGGCTAGGCTGAATACCACAGCACACTGCTAATCACATCCATAAACCTGTGTCAGAAACTTCACACTGCAGTGGACATATCTTCTATGACTCTCACTTCTCTAAGACCTTGAGCTGTACCTCAAAGACCAGGACACGAGACAGATCATCATTAACTTCCTTTACAAGCCATTGGCCAACCAACATTAAAAATATTTCAAAATATTTTTATATAATTGAACCTTATTAAATAAGCATTTTTAATCATTTAAAAACTAGGATGGATTTTATAAACAGGAACATCACAAGCCCAACATTCCATTGTTTTCGTTTACAATTGTATTATGATTGACAGCTTTAGGGCAGATCATGTGTTGCTAGCACACCAAGCTCCAACAACATTTCACTCCTGGAAGGTCTCAGAACACTGAAGCTGAGAAAACCAGGGGGCTTGTCCTCTGGAGGCTGATCCCTCAAGTTCCAGTCAATCCCCAGGGGCCTCTTCAGAGCTTTCATCCTCCCCAACCTCACTGTGAAATGTTGACCACTTCCTGCCTCTGGACACTGCTGTTCGTTCATTCAACAAGAATTTATATGGCTCCTACAATGCACCAGGCACTCTTTCTCCCCTGGCTTCTGTGTTGTGTTTCTTACTAGTAGTTCTCACACCTAACTACTACTTTCCACCTTTCCTGTTTGCACTTTGTTCATCTTTGCGTTATCCAAGGTTCTCTTTTGTCCTTTTTTTTTTATTTTTTTTTTAAGTTTTTGGGTATACTTAATATACCACAAAAATCACCCATACTACTTAAGTGTACAGTGTTATGAGTTTGGGTAAAGGTACACAATTGTGCAACCACCATCAAAGCTTTAGAACACTTTCTATCACCTCAAAATAGTCCTTCCTGTTCCATTTCTGCTTTTACTTTGCCTCTTTTAGAATTTCATATTAATGAAATTATGAGTATGCTCTTTTCCCTTAGCATGATGTTTTCGAGATTCATCCATGCTATGGAGTGTATCAGTAGTTTGTTCTTGTTATCCTCACCTCCTCACTCAAGGTTATTTTTCCCATTGATTTTTAGAAAGAGTGGAAGAAAGGGAGAAAGACAGAGAGAAAAATTGACATGAGAGAGACATCTATTGGTTGCCTCCTGAACGTGCCCCTAGGGACAGGGTCTAGCTGCTACTTTCCACTGAACCAAACTGGCTAGTGCAGTAGTTTGTTCCTTTTAAGTGTTCAGTACTGCCGAAACCGGTTTGGCTCAGTGGTAGAGCGTCGGTCTGCGGACTGAAGGGTCCCAGGTTCGATTCCGGTCAAGGGCATGTACCTTGGTTGCGGGCACATCCCCGGTAGGGGTGTGCAAGAGGCAGCTGGTCGATGTTTCTCTCTCATTGACGTTTCTAGCTCTCTATCCCTCTCCCTTCCTCTCTGAAGAAAAATCAATAAAAAATATATTAAAAAAATAAATGTTCAGTACTATTCATTTCATTGTATGGACATACCATTTACTGTTGTATCCATAGATCTTAAACTTTTTAGCCATCCTGTGCCTCAGTCTCCCAATTTGTAAAATGGTCACAACACTGGTAACTTAGAGCAAAGGCTGGTATCTGCTAAGTTCTCTGTTAGCTCATGTAATTATATTTTATTGCCCACTCCTGGAAGATACAAATATCTTATCCTAAAGGGGTCAACTCAAGAACTTTTACGGCATTACTCATGAATGGTGGGGTTCTCTGAGACAGTCTTCACTGGGCTTCGAGACTGAAAGAGAGGGAGGGAAGTGTGGTGTACCTGGGGTGGGGGTTTAGGGCAGCGAGGGAAAGTTGGGGGGACAGGAGAATGTGGACCTTTTCAGGGCTATATCTCACTCATTTGTTTCTCCAAAAGTCCCTAACACTGAGCCTCGCACTTGGCCCATTCTCATTTGAGTTTTTAAATTTAATTCCAGAATCACAGAATGAAAAGCATGGTGAACTCTCCCTCCCATCTCCACCCCCGCAAAAAAACAAAACACACACACACACACACACACACACACACACACACACACACACATACACTCATGCACAACATCCTCTGATAACAACAAAAGAAACCCTTCTCTTGTTCATATGATCCTTGTTGCCTGCAATTCTTTTAATAGGAGACAGTGGTTTTTGTTCTGTCTTGGGCCATTCTTGCAATATTGTGTTCCATTCTGGGCGATGCTGTTGAAAGGACTTTATTGAACTGTAACACATCCAAGAGAGGGTGAGCAATATGGGTAGGCGCCTATAAGTCATGTCATATTATGAGCAGTTGGGCATATTTGAACTGTGGGGACATAGTACTCAGTGGGAGGGTGACAGCTGCCTTCAAACAAAGTAAAAGGCTGCCAGGGGGAGAAGGACTTGCTTTATGTTCTGTGAGGAGATATTGTAGGAGGCTAATTTTGGCTAACATGACTGAGAACCTTTTCATGATTAGAACCAGCCAGAAATAGAACGGGCTGCCCCAGGAGGCCTTGATTTACAATCAGTGGAGGTGTTGACTCAGAGGTTGGATTCCATGTGTGGGATTATTCTAGGAGAACTGATGCAGACGGTGAAGAATTAGAGAAAAAAGACTTCTAAGGTTACTTCCAGACATCTGATTCTATTTGGTAAATTTTGCTTAAGACGATCTGACTTCAACTGAGTCACTGAAGACCTTTTCCTATTTCCGAGCCCTGAGAGTGGGAGGTTGTTGGGGAGTATGAATGGTTGGGGTTCAGGTAGGGGGACGAAAGAACTGTAAAAAGAAGTGTAGTAGGCAAGGTGAGAAAGAGTCCAAGAAAGGGGAAACACTCCTAAAGGAAGGCTGCTTTAGCCCACTTCACAGGTTTTTAGTGTTTTTTCCTGGAATCGGTTTTGTTCACCTTTGCTGGAGAGGTACCATGTGGCTCAGTGAGCATGTGGGTGCATAGCTTATTCTCTCTCCCTCCTACTAGGTCCTCTCTGTAAACCACACTCTATTTACTTGTTGTCAACCCTGATAAGTCAAAGTGGCAGATTTAAAGATGAAATTTCAAGCAGTTTAAATTAATCAGTGGAATGTAGACTTGTGTTCTATTTCTATTCCTTCCCTGTTATTGTGTAGGTCAGTGCATAGAGGTCTGATTCACATACCCAATGTGCTTCTCTTGCCTTGTCTTTTAGTTAGTTTTGTCAGCCACATTTGATTTTGTTTTCATTGGATCCCAGCTTCAGAGGCTGGGGTTTATCGTCACAGAATACAATATGCCAAAGACAAAGCTGTCCTGCCCATAGCTGCTGCCTAATGGTCCAGACATTTCCCCTCTCATTTTACATTATAGCTGCGTCTGGCACACCATATAACACCCTTTTTCGTTTATTGGTATGGGATGTGAAAGCATTTTGGAAGTATAAACACACTATACAAGTGTAAATTACCACTAGGGATAATATGCAATTCTAAGGAGGAAGTTTATGTAGATATTTCCTAGTACCTTACCAGCAGAACATGGCTTCATTGGTTTTATGATATGTTATTAGACAGATAAAGCTGTCATTATAAATTGGCACCTTTAACTTCTGGTGACTTGATGTGCCTGTAGTTTTCAAATGGCTTTTCTCCTAGAGGCATGGTCCCCAGGTGAAGTTTCATTATCCATCCTTTGCTTTCTTTCTCAAAACATCACACACCACTTTGATACACTTTATCAAATGGAAATACTCTCTTCTTCAAACCTCAGTAAGTTGGTAAATTGGCAACGTAAACTTTTTTTCTGCTTAAAAATCAAAATCACAGCCTGCACTTTGTTTCGGGAGCAAATAATTAGGAAAGTAACCATTTGTACTAAAGTACATCAGGTTACTAGGTTACAGCTGAATCATCTTACAGTGCTGCTAGACATGTCCAATACTACTTATATTGCAATCAAATTATTGCAACGTGTACTATGTGTTAGTATTACAGATTTACTTTTATATATAACTCTTTTCGGTTTGACCATCTATTCTGTACTTGCTCATATAGTAGCTTGATTTTTTTTTCTCTTTTCAAGGACCTGTATTTGCCCTTCTCCAACAAGCCTCCTTGAAATATGACCATATATAACATCTAGTGTAGGTCTGTGTGCATGGGAAAACCACATAAATGCTTATTATATGGATGAATGGAGCTTACTGTTGTTTGTCATATTTTAAGTATCATCAGTTGTAACCAGATGAGCATCAGTGTGAAAACTCTGTTGCCTATAAAGGAAAATTTAGAGCAAGTCATTATTAAAGAAAATATAAGACCAGAACATCCATTAAGAAATGGAAGGTTCCCATGGATCATTAAAATATGCTTCAACTGCAAAAAAAAAAAAAAAAAAAAAGATAAGATAAATTATATTCAGAAAACATGAGTTAAAAAAATTCAAACATTTCCGATTCCTTGTAAAAAGAATAAAACTTCTAAAAATAAACATTTTAAATATGACAAAAAGGGTCTAGGTAATATCAAACCCACCAAAGATTATACATGTCAGGATTACATCTGTCTTATCTTCATTCTTAGCAATTATTGACAGGAAATAAAGAAGAGAAAACATATTTAAAAAGTGTTAGCCAAGTCTCATTGTAGGATGTGACATACAAAAGGTTTTACAGAAATCTTATCTCTCACCCACAAAAGTGAAACCAAGACAAGACCAGAGAGTTGTGTAAATGTTTGTGTTACCAGCCATGTTCTGCTGGTAAGGCACTAGTGTTTGTCTGTCAAAGATGAAGACAGTGAACACCAGGTTGCTGGTACTTTCATTTTAATTGCAATGGAAATTTTAAAACTGCCTTTATACTGTTTTGATGATAGGACTCTAGCAGATTCCAAAAAGCAAAAAAGGACCACGTGGAAATCATTGTTGGCCTTGTAGTAGGAGTTGCAATAAACAGCTGTTCTCATAGCACAGAGCTTCCTTTGTCATCCAGTCCATCTGTGCTGGAATTGGAAACATGTAACTCACAAGATGGACTTTGGGCAGAGAGCCTGAAAGATAAGGAGGCTTTCAAACCCTGAAAAAATAGGCAGCAGTTTTGATCACAGTCCAGAGAGTTTTCTAACTCAAAAGATTTTTTTAAAAAAAATTGGAATTTGTCCCCAGTAGTTCCAACGGTCACTGTAGTTATTTGTCCTTAGCAATTCCTGATCACGTCAGGGATAGGTGTGGGAAAGGAAGTCACCATCTCATGATTCTGTAGAAATCGGGCAGAGATCATTAAGTGGAGAAACAGTTCAAGAGTACAGCCAACTCACTTGGAGCAACTTAAAATCTTCTAAGAGAAAAAAAATACAATAAAAATTTCTAAGAGAACCAGAAGATATGTGGACATATAAAAGAAGGCTACTCAGATATATTTTTAAAATATGTTTTATTGATTTTTCACAGAGAGGAAGGGAGAGAGAGAGCCAGAAACGTCGATGAGAGAGAAACATGGACCAGTTTCTTCTTGCACACCCCCTACCGGGGATGTGCCCGCAACCAATGTACATGCCTTTGACCGGAATCGAACCTGGGACCCTTCAGTTCGCAGACCGACGCCCTACCACTGAGCCAAACCGGTTTCGGCTACTCAGATATTTTTTCATGTTTGTTTGTTTGTTCTTCAGTCATAACTACCTCCTTGCTCTTCAGAAAGAGAAAAAGTAGATTTGGATGAACAGCCTCTAAATTTGAGTTTGACTGGTAGCAACAGGTTATGTCTAAAAGGGTCTGGGAGTATATTTTGTAACATGTTGGATGCTAATGATGGAGTTCATATGATGCCTAAAACTGTCTTGGAGACTGTGGGTCTTATACCAGACAAAATGAAATCTCAGGGTGGTGGTGGTGGGGGGAGAACCAAGACAGAAAATAAAGTCTCAGGTATCATGATCTTAGTTCTTAGCAATTATAGCCAGAAGGGAAAAATGTGTCAAGTTGCAAAAAAAGAAACAAGATAGAATGTATTCAGACAAAAATAAATTCATCTTAAAAAGCTGGCAAGCATGATACTAATATTCCTAAAGAGACTTCAGTGAAATAACAACCATGTGATTTTCCTTCTGGAGATGCTGAGCCATTTCCTTACTTCATTTCTACCTTTCATTGGATCTACTTAATCTTTGTCCCTACCATTCTCCTGAGATGCTGAGGTCTCTTTTTAAATGTCTCCCCTTCTTATAAAATCCAGTGATCCGGTCTCGGCCCTCTTATAACTTGAACTGTCAGCAGCATTTCACACAGTTGGTCCCTTGTCCTTTCTTGACCACTTTCTTCTTTTGGTTTTGGGGACACTCTTTTTGGCTTTTTCTCACTTTTGGCTGCTCCATTTCAAGCTCCTTCTCCAGCACTTCCTTTTGTTTTCTGACTTCTAAACATGTGCGTGTCTCTGAGCTGAGTTCTTGGCTCTGCTCTTTTTCACCGAGATAGCTCAGCCAGTTCTGTGGCTTTGGATCCCTTCTACAGGCTGGCCATTCCGAGGTGTACATATCTGTCTTCAGGCTCTATCCTGAGTTCCACACTTATATTTGCCAACTGTCTATGTGGCATATTTCCTTAGGTCTCTAATGGGCATCTCAAATTCAACAAGTCCAAAGCAAAACTCCTAAATTTCCCCTGCCAAACCGCTCCTCCACAATCTTCCCCATCCTTTTTGCCCGAGTCTAAAAGTAGTCATTCTTGAGTCTTTTCTTTCTCACCTTCCACATTTGATCTATCATAACATAGCCTCAATTATTCCCTTTATTCCCTTTTCTCTACAAAAGTTTCCCTACTTTCACACTTCTCTGCCCATGTTTTCCATATAGAAGCCAGAGTGATCAGTTAGCTATTTAAATGAGGTCACATCACTCCCTTGCGTAAAACCTTCCACCAGCTTCACATGACCCTTCAAATAAAATCTAAGTTTTGTTGTTGTTTTTTTAAAACTTACTTGCAAAGTCCTATGTGATCTGGTCACTGTCTAACTGTCTGACATTATTCTGTTTATTTTTCTCCTCTGCCTGTTCTGTTGGATTTAAACTGCTCTGGAATCTTCCAACCCAATAAGACAATTCCTTCTACTGAGTTTCACCTGGCCTTAGCAAGCTGAAATGGCATCTTCTTTGGGAGGTTTCCCTCACTACTCATTCACTGTTTATTTGGTATTGTCTGAACCCAAATAGAAGGTGATCAGAAATCTTGTTTTGTTTATTCCTCTCTTTCTCCTGCATCATTTGACATAATACTTATGTGTCGTCTACAAGACATTGGATCTGTGAGCCTGAGGCACAGTGGAAGAGGTTGGAGATGTCATCAGCTAAAACCTTATGCAATATTTTTCCAAGATCTGCTGATGTTATCTTCTAAGTATTTCTCTGTTCCAGTGCGTTCCCTCCATCATCAAAGAGATGGATTAGGCACAAAGATGTCATTGTGTTTTTCCAGTATTACTTCTACAGTTTTCCAGCTGGTCTCTCTGCCTTTCCTCTTGTCCCCTCCAATCCATTCTCCACTTCAGTTTCCAAAATACAGGTATGATGGGTCACTTTCCTGCTTAAAACTCTTCAGAAGCTCCCAACTAACTTGCAAGATAAAGCCATTTGCCTAACTTGGCATAAGGGCAACTCCTCCTTTTATGCCTTTTCTTCTTCATGCTTTATTCTCCAGGGACACCCAACTGCTTGTAGGTCCCTGGATCTTGCTTTACCTAATTTTCAAGTCTTTGCTTTTATTTTTCTACTCTGCCTTGGGATCCCTATCACTTAGAAGCTGTGTGACCTTGGAACATCCCTTATATTTCCAAATCTTAGTTTCCTAATACTCATAATTCTTCACAGAAGCAGCATGAGGGTCAAGTGATATCATATACAGACAATCTAGGACAACATCTGGCATATAGCATGTGCTCAACAAATTGCACCTATTTTTATTACTAGCAATGTTAGTATTAACAACAACAATAAATAATAATATCATGGAGCTAGTATAGAATTTCTGGTAGTTCCTTCACCTGCTTTCCCAGGAGGAAAGTAACCTGATCTAGTTAAAAATTCAAACTATCAGCTGCATTTCTCTGATCTTCTGATTCAGTTTCTTCACTGTCTTGCCTAGAAACCTCACCATTTACTTAACGGTCACACCAGGAATCGCACATCTGCAGGGACAAGATACAGACCTGTTTTTCATCAGACTTTTGAATGCCTCCTGGCTGTACACACAGATGAACGGTCAGTTGGGATTGCTCTTCATTCCCGTGTCTTGGGATTAGAAATCAAGAATTTGAAGTTTTTCTCCTATTTTACCCTTTCAAGTTTCAGGGACCTGCCAGAGCCTCCTAGTGGTGGCTTTGGGAATAGTCATTACAACAGGGTGAAAGGGACCTGTCAAGTTCAAAGTATTTTGGCTCCAGTTATCTTGCTATCACTGCAAAAGGCTTAGGCATCTATCTAGCATCTTGTAAACTGAGGCTTAAAGAAGGGTAATGACATGTTCTAATCTCCCAGGGCGGGGTGGGAATGATGAAGAAGGGCTTTGGTGTAAGTGGGATTCTTTAGCCTAGGATGCTCCATAAGAACAAAAAGCAGGATTGCTGTGCATAATGACAACCTTTACTGGATCAGAGTGGGACCCCAGTGAGCCAGGCCTCCTGGTGATTTTGGTGATTTGAATCTACGTTCAAAGTTTAGCTGCTCTGAGCTCTGTGAATTTCAAATAGTCTAATAGGCAGTCTGGCTAATGCCTTTGTTTACTTAGAAACTTTAAAAGTTAAAGCCAACACATACCTACTGAACATCTACCATTTTCTGGATACTGTATTAAGTGATGTGGCAAATTCTGAGATGAATTATGGTTCCTGCCCACTCCCCCTGGGAACCCACAGTCTTGGTAGTGGATATAAGACATGTAGCTCAATAACTGAAACAGAGGGGAAACTGATGATTCAAGACAAATCTAAACAAAACGTAAAGTGAGTTCAGAGGAGGGGGAGATGTCCAACAAGGATTGGTGGCTACTATTATCACTTGAAGTAAGAAGTTAATGTAGATGAGTGTAGAGAAAATACCATTAAATTTGGAAGGGGAATGCATTAGTTTGCTAGAGCTTCCATAACAGAGTACCACAAACTGTAAACAATAGAAATCTATCATCTCACAACTCTGGAGCTTAGAAGATCAAGGTGTTGGCAGGGTTGGTTCCTTCTGAGGATATGAGGAAGAGACTTTTCCATGCCTCTTCCCTGGTTGCTGGTGATTTGGGGGGAAGTCTTAGCATCCCTTGGCTTGTAGCCAAAGCATCCCAACCCTGTCTTTGCCATCACATGGCATTCTCCCTGTGTACATCTCTGTGTCCAAATTTCCCCTTTTTATAAGGTCACAAGTCATATTGGATTAGGGGTCCACCCTACTCCAGTATGACTTCATCTTAACTAATTAAATCTTCAACAACTGTAGTTCTGAATAAGATCATGTAATGAGGTACTGGGGTTTAGGACCTCAACATAGGAATTTTTTTGGGGATACAGTTCAGCTCATAACAAGGAAGGTGGCCTTTGGACGAACAGTCTCAGCAGAGATCAGATTATGCACAGAATGAGAAAAGTAAGTAAAATAGTGGAACTCTGAGAGGGAAGGAAAACAGAAGAACATGGGACAAATTAGAGTATATTGACCAGGAAGGCAGAAAAGATGTTTATATTGGTGACAAAGCAAACTGGATAGATGACCAATAATTTATGTTTATATCTAAGCCCAAAGAATGGAATTTTCTGTACCTCCTACCAGGCCCTATACTCTTTTGTTTTGTTTTTGCCTGAAGTACATGGAAAATTGGTTTCTCTCTTCAGTTTACTCATGAAAAAAAAATTGTTAAAAACTTGTCACACAGAGAGAAAGAAAGCAAGCATATTTAGGCAATCCTGATTAATGTTTATTATAGAAATATGAGGGAGAGAAAAAGAGAGTCCTCCTTTGGGTACAACTTGTAGAATTTCAGAATTTATTAAAAAAAATATATATGTATAAAAATATATATATATATTGCCCAAAGAAGATATATAGCTTAGAATGAAAAACATTTCCTTTGAGAAAAAGCTTTAAAGATAGTAATAATCTTAATTAAATAGTCTTTCATATTCAGAAGGGAACAGAATTATAAATGTACATACAACTTTCTCTACCATAAGTTCTTTTAAATGATATTAGTGTGTCTCTAGAGATAATAGTAAAGCTTATTCCTAATTAGGTAATATTTCATTAAACTGAATGAAATCTCATGTTAATTTGAATACCATTTTCAAGAACTAAATAGCTTTCATAGCCTCAGATAAAAGAGTTTTGAAAAAACCAGTTTTAGGATAAGGAAACACTGAGTCTGCTTGTTCAATGAAAATAATTCAAATTCCCCAAGATTTTACCAAGCATGAATACATTATTGCTGATTCTGCTTATGCCAAGATAGCTATTTTAAGCAAAAATTAGAATAATTTAAGCTTTGCAAAAATTCTGTAATAGAGTAATCTTTTCATTCTGATCAGTTGAAAAGATTTACATTTATAGATTCAGCCTTAATTAACCTCTAAGGGTATTGTACAGAACAGTGGCATGAGGACTGGGGCTGGAGGCAGAAAGACTAGAGTTCAAATCCTGGTTCAATTACTGAAACAGAGGAAGAGTTTAAAGTTTATAAAATTGGAAATGCTAGGGATTAAAATGATTGTAAGCAGTCCTACATGCACCTCTATGGCAATATATTTGACAACAGAAATGACAGTTAATCTTCCACAAAAATATCAATCTCCAAAAGAAAGAAGCTGAAGTGGAAAATATGAATGTATCAATTCATATTTCAAAGATGTTGAAAAAGTGATTAAAGAGCTATGATTGATGAAGACAAGAGGACTAGACAGATTTATAACAGAGTTTCCTCTTAATTTTTAAAGAATAGATAGCTCAAATGTTTTATAAACTAGTGTAATAGACAATCATTACATAGAAATATAGATGTAAAATTTTGAAGCAAAATATCAGCAAATAGATCCTAGTAATGTATCTAAGAGTAGTGAAACAAATACAGTTTATTCCAAGATCACAAATTAAAATTCAATAATGGAATTAGGCAACATAATTCATTAATAAATTTGTTATTTTAAAATAAAATTTTACTATTTGAAGTTTTGCCATTGCAGGTTTTACTTTGTATAGATGATTTCTGCAAGTAATACTTGTTATAATTAGATGTGTTACTGATTTTATATATATTTTTTTGGCCCAGAGAACAAAGCACATGCATGGAGCAAAGATGAAAGCTCTAAATGCACAATAAAATGAAACTATCTTTGAGATCAGAAGTTAGGGTCAAAATGTTTTCTTTGTGCCTGACACAGACTAAGTGCTTGGTAATTACTAATTATTATTTGAAGGTGTTAATACTTTGTTTTGCCATCCTACCTTCTTTAAGACTTTGTGTTGGAATTTAGGGAGACAACAATTTGTATTGAGCCTGGATCAGGGGTCAGCAAGGTAATCTTACTAAGTGAGGCAGGCCAAGGGGAAGATCCAGCAGGGATTGGTAGTGTTAGATGAAGAAGGCTAAAGGGTCTTTTACTACTCATAGCTCTAGCTAACTGCTGTCATGAGGAATGCAGGTCATATGTTGCCATTACTCTAGGTTTTTCAATAATCTGAAAATCCAAATTTTCAAAGTGAAACCTGATATTTAGGCATTGGCAGGTAATTTGAATTTTATGAAGCATAGTATGGGCCAATATTATGTAGTTTTAGTAAAACATGTCTGCAGGATGCATACCACTTTTCCTCTGGTGCAGTTCAGCTCAGCACTGTCTTCATGGTCCCAGTCCTGGAAAATGTGAAGTAGGAGGAAAATGTCTTCTGTCTGAAAAGTCCCTATTGACAAGAAAATTCGGCTGTATCCCCAGGATCAGATAAGTCAGGTACACCCTTGGTCCAGATCTGAAGGATGGAGATGACGGGAAGTATACTGGGGAGAGATTTGCCTAGTACACCTCATTTACTTGTGCATTCCCCTAGAAATAGCAGCGTGGAATGTTGGCTGTCTAGCAGCAGATGGCAGCATTAGAACAAGAATTGGCCTGTTAGGGCCTATGGTACCCTGAATTTCTTCCTTATTTGTGTATGAATAAAAGAAGGAACAGGTGATCCCAGATCCATTTCAGAGGGAAGAAAATTATTTGCCCTACACACTGTGCTGTGCCTTTTCTCAACACTCTTGTTTATTCTCACAACCTGTGATATAGCTAGCTATTTCCCCCAGTTTAAAGATGAGGAAATTGAGTTTTAGAAGACTCTTTGCATGGAGTCACACCAGTCTTTACCAGCCTTGCCATTGTGTTTCTGTCTAAATTCTGTTAGTGTTTTGTCTGAGTAATGTTTTGGGGAAACTTGGACTGTATTCTGGGACAGAAAGAGGACATAGCAGAGGACATTTGCCCCAGAGGCCATTTAGGTGGTTGTTTGAGAGAAGATGCTTGCTATTATGGAGGAACACCAGGTTTATAGTCTGCAGAATTGATGTGGAAATTTAATGTCTTTTTTCCTTTTTTATAGAGCAATTCATGTGACAAGAATAGCCTACCTTTTCCTTTATTTCTTAATGTTCCAAGATAAGTTATCTAAGAAGTTCAGTGCTTCTTGTGATAAATGTGAGAGGCTGGCCTTCAATCCAGTTGTTTGGAAATGAAGGCTGCAAGATTTTTGCATGACAGACCTTTGGTTATTTTTCATACTGCGTCAGATCTTGTTTGATGAAAAATGCTTAATCTCATGATTTTGTGTAAATGGTTTAAATCTGTTAAAAGACTCACTAAATAAGTTAGATCCATCAGCAGAGCTTATAATTTCTTCCAGCTCAGGCAGTGTTGGGTAGAGAGCAGATTCAAGACTATTCTTCTCTTCATCTATGACCTTGTGCAAGAAACTCATTCTTCATCTGTACAGCAGGGGATGGACTGGTGGCATCAGGCATTTCTTCCTACTCCCCTAGTTTGTGATTTCCTGGAGTCCCCTGAGATTTGTATGTGAACAGAGCTAGTCCCTTTTTGTGCACACGAGCTCTAGAGGTGGTCACAGAGATCAGATAAGCCCTGGCAGCCAATACAGTCATTTCCACTTAATGCTTCCATCTTTCCCCACTCTGAATGCACCTTGAATAGCACCTATACAAGAATAAATCTTTTTGTTGTGGTTTCTGTTCACTGCTTCAGCTGTTCCAACATGGTCAGCCAGCCTTTCCAATGATATTAAAATAGTTCACATTTATTGGTACTTTTAAATACTTTGTATAAATTCTATTATATAAATTATCAAACTCTTTAGAATGATATTATTATTATTATTATTATTATATTTTATTGATTTTTTTTTACAGAGAGGAAGGGAGAGGGACAGAGAGCTAGACACATCGATGAGAGAGAAACACCAATCAGCTTCCTCCTGCACACACCCCACTGGGGATGTGTCCACAACCAAGGTACATGCCCTTGACCAAATAGAACCTGGGACCCTCCAGTCCACAGGCCAACGCTCCATCCACTGAGCCAAACTGGTTTAGGCAGAGAATGATATTATTTTTTCTGCCATACTATGCACCAGGAAATTGAGGCACAGACATGTTTAGTAGTAAAGCTAATTTTTGGATGGATTGACACTCTGATCACAGAGTCATTGCCTTTAACTCTCCCAATGAGCTCTTAACACCATGAAGACAAGCTTGGAGATTACTGGGGTTGAAAGAGGAATATGTCTAAATGGCCCCTTCTCATCAGTAGGTCTCCTAGCAGCAGGACAGAAATGAGAGCACTATGTCCCCAGCACTGGCCTCCTACCTCCCTCATCATGTCACTGGAACATGCTAGATGCAAGGCTGCCCACTGCCCGTAGATCATGAAGCCTGCTAAGGTGTTCCATTGACCAGAGCCCAGAGCTGTTACTCTCACTTTAGGTCCTAGACCCTTCATCTTTCAGGCTTCCCTAAAGCTGCCATTGATAATTTTTTTTTTGGCTTCTGTCTGAGGATCTGCACACATTGAGACCAATACTTGCTGAGTACCTAATACATGTTGACTGTTATTATGCAATATCAGTGGGATGGGATAGAGTACTATAATGATAACTGTGTAGCAGTGCACCTCTTTCAGAAAAAAAGGACTGAGCTATATCTAATCTATAGTAATGTATTTATAAAATTTCAATAACTTGTCATTCATATTGCAATGGAAATACAGAGCCGGATGCACATGTAATTTATTTCAGGAATTTTTCAATTTGATAGAAAATGTGCATAGCATATAATAAATCTTCATTAAATGAATGAGTGAAATGTGCGAAGAAGTCCTGGTACTGCAGGAGAAAGAGGAGTAGTCTGCTTGAGAGAGGCCTGGGCAACTGCGGTAAGTCAGAGTGGTCAATTGTCCAAATCCCTGATTCTAGAGGATGCAGTGGATCTTGAGCCAGTCCAGACAATAAGTAGAACAGTGAAAAGGCAGTGAGCATCTGAAGGCTCTCACCATGACTGTTGGTAGTGGAGATGCTGGGGCCAAGGCAGGGCAGAGCTAGAGGAAGCAGGGCTGGAAGCAAGGCAGAGAGGAGAAAGGAGTCAGGAGCAGAGTCCTCATCATTTGCACTCATTCCAAATGGGGAACTGAAAGGAGAGCCAGAGACCAGGAGAGAGGCCTGTCAGACATTCAGAAAGAGCTCTAAGGGATTAATGATGGCTCTGGCTCTGGCTCCCATCACTCATGGGCTTTCCGGAGACAGGCCTGTGTGTGGGCACTGGAAGCATTGCAAACCCTGATGGCCATGTGAGCCAAGCCTGCTTCTTGTACCCTGAGGAAAGGTCTTTATTGCTGGCAGCTGGGAGTGAGCGTGCCAAGGACTAGATTCCAGTTCACATGAGGCAAGACACGGAACTACACCCAAGCCTGATGAGGATGGGCGCTCCCATTCTGAATCTGGAATTTGCACTGTGAACCTCCCAACTCCTGGAATTTTAAAGTGGAGTTGATTGATGGCTTTTCAGAAATGATGGAAAGATTTATATTGTGTTTGTCACTAAGAAGTATAGATGTTATCTTTTTGGAGGGTAATTTTGCGATATTATAAAAATTTAAAGGGTGGTAGGTGCCATGTTGCTTGTGGCAGTGAAAAAGTGAAAATGATCTAAATGCTATCAACCGAAGGCTGGTTAAATAAGTAATAGTATGTTTGTACTTTGGAATAAAACACATTAATCAAAGATGAAGAAGTAAACACATACATACAGACATGGAAAAAAGATGACCACATTATATGAAAAAAGCTTGCTTCAGAAGAATGAATCAGTATTACCCTGTATGTGTAAAAAATTGTGTGCATGTAATACTTATGTTTGAGTCATGCCTAGGACATATCTGAAGGATACAAACCAAATGAACAGGGACTAATTCCAGAAAAAAGGATGGATGGGAGATGGGAAGGAGCAGGGGATTTCACTTCATATTTAATAGATTTATATACTATTTACTTGTTATTGTTTTGTTTTATGAGTACTTATTGCATGCTATTTTATTTATTTATTTATTTATTTATTTATTTTTAATATATTTTATTGATTTTACACAGAGAGGAATTGAGAGGGATAGAGAGTTAGAAACGTCGATGAGAGAGAAACATCGACCAGCTGCCTCTTGCACACCCCACACTGGGGATGTGCCCGCAACCAAGGTACGTGCCCTTGACTGGAATCGAACCCAGGACCTTTCATCCGCAGGCCGACGCTCTATCTACTGAGCCAAACCAGTTTCGGCTTGCGTGCTATTTAAAAAAAAAAAAGTAAATATCTCAAAACAAAAATTTATTACCTTGTATTTTGGGTTTTATATTTTCTTGACTGTTTTTAGGTTTGGAAGAAGTTGCTTGTTTTGAAAAAATGATATCATGTGGCTTTTTAAAGACCCCAGGGTTTGTGGAGAGACTGGCCGCGGGGTGGAGTCATAAGATGCCAGAAAGGAGCAGTCCCTGGGAATTGTCTAGGGGTTGTGGGCAGGAGAGAAGATTCCTAGTTGTGTCACTCTCTGGTTTTGAAGGCCATTCACTGAGTGCCATGCAGGTCATCAAATGGACACTTGTTAAATATTAGACAATTAGACCTCTCACGGGGCACAGCTCAGAGCACTTCAAAGGGAATGTTGCAGGGCATGGCATAGAACTGTTGACCAGCTATCATGTTTGGGATGGCTGAGGTTATCTCACTGTGCAGCACATTATACCTCAGTGGACCTATGGTAGTCATTGTATATAGAGCGCATGCTAGACACAAAATAAACTCTATGTGTGCTGCTGATTGGACCCTCTATCACAGTGTTTTTCAACCTTTTTTGGGCAAAGGCACACTTATTTCATGAAAAAAATCACGAGGCACACCACCATTAGAAAATGTTAAAAAATTTAACTCTGTGCCTATATTGACTATATATAAAGTAATTCTCTTGAATAGGAATCAAATAAACACAACGAAAGTATTTTATAATTACTTTATTATGAAATATTAAGTAAACAAAATAGTGAAAAATTATAAAATTCTTGTCTTGTCTGCACCTACGGCACACCAGGCAACATAGTGTGCCGCGGAACAGCGGTTGAAAAACGCTGCTCTATCAAACCCTTACTGGATTCTATACAGAATGTGACTTTCTGTATCACAGGTGGTCTCATGCAGAACTCTGAGCTGATCCCCAGGAAGCACACCTTGGGCACTTCCGTGACCCCAGTGATGAGTATGAATGGGCAGCTGAAGAGTTTGATTCTTTCATCCCAGGCTCGCTCAGGGGACACCTTCTAGGAACAGAGCCCATGCGGTGGAGGAAACAGCTGCAAGCCCCCCAGGCCAACATGTCCTCTCTGCCAGGGCTCCCTGAGAGACTGAGATGATGGGGAAGGTAGGCCACGCACCGGAGAGCTCACTCACACTGGTCACCTCCTTCTGGTTTCCAGAAAGTCCCCAAGCGTCTTAAAAGGTCAGTTTGCTGTGCAAAAGTCCAAATAAACAGAAGCCACTGTCAACAGTACAGATACTTCGGAGAGTAGCTGGAAGTGAAGGTAAACATTTCCCAAAAAGCCTGAAAGGAGAACAAAGCTCGAAGATAAGGAGTGTGCACAGAATTAGTGCTGCTTGGATGACAGGCCGCTGCCTAGGGTATGCCCTAAGGCCTTGGTACATTCCCATTTTCATGTTGCCTATAATTGCCTACATAAAAGGCAGTACGGCCAAATTAAATATCTTAAGTGGCCCTTCACACCCTTCATGAGAGTTTCTGCCCCATCAATGCCAAGAACAAAGCGCAGTTGAGATAGGATGCAGGGTGGCTGGCTAGGCTGGATGCAAGAATCAGACTCATTAGCTAAGAGATTATTCCATATATTCAGAGCCCCAGAAATTCAGAGTTGCTCCTAAGCAACCAAAAAATGACCACACACAAAAAAATATTTTATGGACCTGTAGAGTCACTTGAGAATGATCAAACAGAATTTTGTGGCTTTTGAATTTAGAGGACCCATAGCAGGGGTGGCCTTTACCCCTCCCAAATACTCCCAGAGGAATTTTGGACCTTCTTGGGCAGCTCCTTCTATTGTGATTAGTAAACACAGGTGTCTGTGCCAGGGAACTCTCACTCAACTAGGAGAGATACCCACACATTTATTCAAATTCTTCACTTGAATCAAGAAGGAAATGTTGGCTTATTATGTTGACTCGGGTACCTCTCTGTTTGTCAAATACGCTGAAGGAATGCTCTTGAAATTCCCCTCTCCTCCAAGTCCCTGGCAGCCACTAGGTTTCTGTCTCAATAAATTTATCCTTCTGGACATTTCATATAAATGGAGTTCCACAATATGTGACTTGTTGCATCTGTCTGCTTTCACCTAGCATAAAGTTTTTGAGGTGCATCCACATTATCCTACTAACATTTTAGGGATATTGTGTGGTATAAAAAAGAATTTAATACTTGAAGTCAGACAGACCTGGGTTTTAGTTCTGGCTCAGCCACGTAATAGTTGGAGTACTAGGAAAGCTATTTTAGTCTTTTGGAGCTTTAGTCCTTATTTCTGAAGTGAGAATAATAACCCCTTCCTCATATTCAGTTGTGAAGATTAACAGAGGATACATGTATCCGACACATAGCAGGAACCCCCTAATGGTTAGAGACAAAGAAATGAGGTTAAATGTGAGAGTGTGTGGTGCATAGCATGCTGGTCCCTTGCCTTTGCCTCCTTTCATGCTCCTTCTTTTATGCACTGCCTTACATAGCAGCAGATCTTTGCCTGAATTCCTGCAACCTGTTTCCCTTATCTAAGTAATTTACCATGCACGTCCTGAACCCTTGTCAAGTGGGTTCTTTTTCCTTTGTGTGTATCTTATCTTTCTAACTCAACTGCATATTTTCTTGAGATCAGAGGCTATTTTCTTCTTCTGGAGAATACATGCTCCAGATTCTGCAGCCCAGTCCCACTGTTAAAAACTGTTGTGTAATCCCATAAGCCACTGGGATATCACAGACAGTCTAATGGTTTGGCATCCAAGCTGTGACCCCCCTGACCGCTCTGGCATGCACAAGTGGCACACTCCTTCTTCAGCCTGGGCTTGGGCACGATCTCAGTGTTTGGTGAAAGTGCCAGACACCCAGAAATGCCAGTCTGTCCCTTGCCATCCACATCGAAATGGAGTAGGCAGCAGGTGAGAGGCCCCTCCTAATTATCTGGCTGTAATTGCAAGGTGCAAGTGGGCCTTCTCTGGAAGTGCTTCTTCAAAGGCACTGCTGCAGAGGCTTACGTCCTAATTAGACTGGAGTCAGTTCCTCACAGAAGCATCAGCTCTTAGGAGGTTCTGAATAGGTGTGCGTTACCAGAGAATGAGGTCAGGCATGGGCAGGAAAAATGTCCTTCAGAGTTCCAGCAGAACTTAGACTCATAACTGAATTTATATGTTGAGTTTTTACTACAAATAAGATGCAATAATGCTCACAGCACCCAGCTAATGTTTTTGACCCTGTCTTTTTTTATACTGGGAAGTTGGTACTTAGAGAAGGAATGAAAATAGAAACTCAGAGTCAGAAACATTTATGAAGGGGATGAATTTCTAGGGTAGTTGTTCTTACCCATTTTGGTTTTTTTGTTTTTGTTTTTTTTTGTTCTTAATCTACCTCACAGAGCTCTTTGAGGATATGATAAAAGACATAGACTCTCTTCAACAGGAAGGTGCACATGTGTACAGGCACTGTATTTTGCATGTAATTTTGGGGGGACTTACAGACTCTTTTGAAACCAACCTAATGCCTTCAGGTTAAGACTTCTTTGATGAGAGCCATCAGTATTAAACAATAAGGACACGAAGGTGAGTAAGATGTGGCTCCTGCCATCAAGGGGCTTGCACTCTGGTGAGGAGATCAAACATACCCAGACACTGATATCTTAGCTAGTCAGTTGCAGAGACTTACTAATTCTCTCTGAGCTATTTTTCTTTTGGCTTCCTACTATCCTTATCCTGGTTTTGTCTCATTTCTGGGCAGGTAGCAATAGCTTCCGAGCTAGTGGCCTGTTGGTGATTTCTCTGACCTTCACATGGATGAGCAGTGGTCCTCCTCAGGCTCATTCATCTGAGGAAGGTTGGATAGCTCTTCTCTTGGGAAACTGGCAGTGTTGCTTTTCCAATCCCTCCACAACGGAGACCCAGCTCCTTGACACAGCGCTCAGCTTTATGTCCTATCCTGCTGGTATGAACTCTGCTCTTTATTAATACCAGGTCTCTCATTGTTCCTCAAATAAAACTTGCATTTTATTTAAATGATTACAAAAACTTGCATTTTCAAGCTTCTCTGGCTGGCTCATTTTGTACCCTCATTCTGGAATGCCATTTCTCTTATTATCCATCTATTAAATCCTTCTTATCCTCAAAGAGCCAGATCAAATACTTCCTCTGAGAAACTCTCCCTAATCCACTGAGGCAAAATTAATGAGGGCTCTTTAAAAAAACAAAACAAAACAAAACAAACAACAACAACAACAACAAAAAACACCTGTATTTAGCACTTAGTCTATTCTGTCATATAAGAATGTTACTGCCTCCATGAGATTTCTCCAACAGACTATGATTTTTGAGGGGGCAAAGCTGGCATCAAACTTACTTCATGAGTTTGGGATCCGTCCCTACAGGAGGGGTGGCCTTCTAGACATTTAATCTGTGCATTTTCCCCCCTCTTTTTTTAGTGGAAGGGTTGCAGAGAGCTACTATGACTTCCTGGGGCTGGCATTCCTTAGAAAGGTGGCAGTGGAATTCTTTGGAGGGTCTCCCTGAGAAAGGCGAGGGCCCTTGGAATCATTAAAAATGGATTTTCTTGCCCTAGCTGGTTTGGCTCAGTATATACAGCATTGGCCTGTGCACTGAATGGTCTAGGGTTCAATTCTAGTCCAGGGTACATATCTTGGTTGTAGGCATAGTCCTTGACCCTGATTGGGGCATGTGCAGGAGGCAACCAGTTGACGTGTCTTTCTCACATCAATGTTTCTCTCTCTGTGTCTCTCCCCTCCCTTCCACTCTCTCTAAAAATCAATGGAAAAATATCCACAGGTGAGGATTAACAACAAAAAAGATTTTCTTAAAAAAGGAGTGTAGTGTGGTTGAAGGAAAAGGACATAACAAAATCCTATGCGTGGGAATTCAAAATGAAAGCTGTTCAGTTCTTAAAGATAAGTCCCAAGAAGGAAGAGGATGGTGATTCTTGGTCCAAGAGAGGGGGTTCCCCAGAACCCATCCCAGACCAGCACATTCCTAAGCTGGTCTTCAAGCAGAAAGACGTGCTGTGTGAGGACCATGTATGGACATGGGAGCAGAAGACCCACCTTCACCTCTGAGTTCCAGCCTGCTTCAAGGAATGGGCACTTTGCACTTTGATAGCACTTGGGCCCTCTGGAGGTTCTCCTCTGTCAACCCTTCAGCTCTCCCTATACCCAAAGGATAGAGCTTTCTTCCATTATGATTTTCATACCTATGCCATGCTGGGAGATGGGAAAAGGTTAACCTGAAGGTCCTGCTGGACCCTTTAGGTTAGCTTCCAGAGGAGGGGACACACCCTAAAATGCAGAGCTGCTACTGGAGCTGAGGACTTGAAGCCACTTTTGTGGTTTGAAGGTAACTCCCCAAAAGGAACTTTTGCTCAACCACTAGAGCCCTTCCCGGAAGTCAGAACAGAGAGGCAGAACCAAGGAAGTCTGGACTTTTCCTAAGCTCTAGGGATGCCTAGCACATTACCAGGAAGATATTGTGATAGAATTTATGCTATTGTTGTCAGAGTACAACCTGGGGCTTACTAATTGGATCTCTAATAGGTTGAAGGACTCTCCTGCTACATCTGATGCTCCAGGCTTGTCCACAGTGGACACAATAAATCTTACAGAACTGAATTCTAAGTGCTTCTTAGCTGGCTCTGCTGCACTAACGTTTCTTCCCACCCTCCACAAGACCAAACACCACTGTTTTGGCCCCTCTCCAAGGTCTCTGTCTCTAAGCTCTTAATTAGAAAAAAGAAGCAGTAATAATTAAAGTTATTAAAATATGGAATATTGCAAAGGAACGGATTAGAAGTCTTCATGCTAATCCAAACAAATTGTGCTAATGCTACTTTGATTCTAGCAAAACCAAATCCTCAGAGCAAGATAAAAGCAAGTGCTTATTTTCTAAGTAGAAGTTTTAGCTTATTCGCTAAGCCAGGAGACATCAAACATTCACTAGGACCTGCAAAGGAAGAGCAAGAGAAGATGAAAGCAAAAGACACGTGAACATGATAGAAAAGATTAGGTGGGAAGGGTGGAGAGGTTTGTCAAGAGTCAACACAGTAGCTTTACCATAAACTCCTTCCTCTGCTGGGGGCTAAGGGGTACAAGGAGTGCCATTTCCACCTCTGACTTCAGCAGTTGCATTCATGAAAATGAGGCTCAAACCCTCTGTCTAGTCCAGACACATCTGTAGGTCTACTGGTCATGGCCACTAATCAGAGAGAAGAATGTATATTCCAACCAGCATGGTCCCCAGAGCTCCAACAGAGTTACACATCAGACATGTGTTTGTCTGGGAACCTGCCTTAGCCCGGAAGGTCTCCACATGCATCTAAAATTCAACACTTGCCGACTAAATGAAAACTTAGGGCCCCCTCGCCCCCGCCTCCCCACCTTTCTACTTCATGTCAGTTAGTGTAACCACCACCCACTCCATCCTCCAGGTTGAACACCTAAGATGCTCTATCCACTGAGCCAATCCGGTTAGGGCAGAATATGAATTTTCTATGATTGATATCTTCATACAAACATATATTTACTCTGAAAAGTGGAAACATACTACTTTTCCAGGTCCTGTGTATGAATCAATCACATCTTCATGCTTTTTCTTATCAGAAATACTGTAGGATTGACAATATCTGATAAGTGGACTGAAATTTGTATCAATTTCCCCTCCTTTCCTTCCCTCACTTCTGGTTGGTACAAAAATAGAAAAGCCAGTAGACCCTAAAGAAGTGGACCAAATGAGAAAAGAGAAGCAAAATGTCCTGGTAATCCACAAAGAACTAACATTTCCTCTTGTACCTTTAATGTACTTTTCAAAGACATTATTCTATTTATTCCTCATAGTAATATTGGGATAGATACTATTACTTCCATTTCTGGGGTGAGGAAACTGATGCTCAAGAATCTTAAAGTATTTGAATACGTTGGGACAAGTAATAAAGGGCAGAACCAGAATTGAAACTCAGGTGTTTATTCTCCCAAACCCACCACACTGGATGCACCCATACCGCAGCACAATGCATGGCAACCAATTATGTTTAAATATGTGGATAGTAAGAATAACCAAATCTTAGTGCACTGACAGTGTGATAGGCAGTCTACTAAGTGCTTTGCATAAATTATCTTTCTTACTTTCTCATTCTGACCCTACGATGTAGGAACTGTTATTAGTCCCAAAGTATAGAGAAAGAAATTGAGGCACAGAAAGATTAAGTCCCTTGCTTAAATGGCAGAGCCAAAATTTAGACCTAATTCTGATGGACTGCTGAGGCTTTGCATTTGAAAGTGGGTAACACACCTTCCTTTGTCCCCTAATCAGGGAGCATCTTCCAATCATCTCCCCTCTCAGAGAGGTGGCCAGTGCTATTTTCCTTTAGGGCTTGGCTCAGTTGGGTGCCGTCTTAAGGCAGCAGGGCTCCTCAGCTGTCTTTTCTACAGATTTGGAAAAGAAGCTAATCAGCCCACTCAGAAGATGGAGGAGAAAGATAGTGGCTGGCTTTTCATTAGTAGGAATTAATATCACCATTTGAAAGCCCCGAGGTGAAGTCATGGATATTTCCTTGTATTCCATTTGGATTGTTTGCTGAACAGAATTCTGAGATGAGACTGTGCAAGCAGTGACCCACACAGAAACCTCAGGTACTGTTTTCATCCTGTTAACAGGTTTTACTAGCTAAAGATCCTTTTAGGGTTTTTACATAGCTGTTTTTATTTTATTTTATTTTTAAAATATATTTTATTGATTTTTTACAAAGAGGAAGGGAGAGGGATAGAGAGTTAGAAACATCATTCAGCTGCCTCTTGCACACCTCCAATTGGACTGTGTCTGCAACCAAGGCACATGCCCTTGACCAGAATCAAACCCGGGACCCTCCAGTCTGCAGGCCGATGCTCTATCCACTGAGCCAAACTGGTTACAGCTAATCTTTGTTTTTATAAAAAGTTCTGAAAGGGAATTTGGAGAGTTTGTGGTGATGAGGTGGTGACTCTGCCCCAGATTCCCCAGGTCATGAGATTTCTTGGTTTTGACCAACCCTCTCCCCAAATTTCATGTTTTAGCTTTTCATGGCCCACAGTTTTTTGAACTTTCCAGCTCCTGTTTGCCCAGCTCTTATTGGTTAGTTTTACTCAACTGCCAAATTGGACTGGAGTGGGGAAATGATAACAAACAATAACAACAACAACAATAATAATAACTTCTCTAACTCTTCTATCTTTTGGGTCTTTTAACTGTAAGATAAGATAGTTCCAGCCCCCATCCCATCTCAGTAGATACCCAGTAGACTCCTCAAGATGTTAATGCATTCCCTGGGTGTGGTGGGGGTTCTCAAGCTCATGGCCACCTTGTGCCCTAAGCTCCTGTGTTTGCAGAATCGGTTCAATCTCACCTGTTCCTGGCTGCTTCTGAGACACAAATCATTTTACTTAATTTTGCCTGGTAGCAGCATTGGCATCTGTCTTTTTATGTAAGTGTAGTGGCTAAAGTAGTTAAGTGAGTCAAAACTTGGATAACAAATAGTATATAATCTCAGGTTGCCTTTTTCTACCTGGGTGTTGTGCCTGCTGCCCCTCCCTTCAAAATTATGAATCTTACAATGTGTTAGACACTGGGAGGATCACTTACCCATGTTATCACATTTGATCCTCAAAATGGTCTGACGAATAAGACTTTGTATTCCTATTCTGCAGATGAGGAAATAGCAACTCAGATCAAGGGAATATAGGAACTGGGATTGGAAAGACTGACCGATTCAAACATCTCACTCCTTGTCTTCCCTATACTGAGGGCTGAAAGCTCACTGCATCCTGGCTGAGTTACCGGGGTAGGGGACACATTGGGGCAGCTGCTGTTGTTTGTTCCTATCTCTTATGTCTGAGTAGTCTGGTGAATGCTGCACCATGTTTGTCACTGGCATCTGAGGACCTTGTTCTCTAGTGAGAAGACAGAATCCTTTCTTTCTTGTCTCCATCTTCTGTCCAAGTTCTCTCCAGCAGAATGTGCCCTTCTAAAAAGCCATAGATCTCCATAGCGTACTTTCGTTGAGTATGACTATTGCGATAAGATGATTATTGTGAGGGTAATGTAACCCTCTCCTCATTGCCAAACTATGACTTTAGCACATTGGTGTATATTAATGTAGTTAGTGTATTTTATGCCAATGACCACAGTTTCTATCTCTTGTTCTTGACAGTATATGCCTAATATATGTGAAGAGTTTATCTTAGGTCAAATGTTAGTGTTTTGTTTTGTTTTTTAAGAAGACCCTCTCCCATCATCCAAAATTAAGGTGAATCCCTCTCCTGCTCTGGTTACTCTATCATATTTAAATGATTTATTTAAGTTACTAGAGGCCCAGTGCATAAAATTCATGCACTGGGGTAGGGGAGGGATCCCTCAGCCCAACCTGCACCCTCTTGCAGTCTGGGAGCCCTCACTCCTTACTGCCCACCTACTCGCTCCTCCTTATGCTGCCACGGAGAATGGAGAGATTCCTGCCACTGCCACTGAGCTTGCCAGCCATGAGCCTGGCTTCTGGCTGAGCTCCTGCATTGAGTGTCTGTCCCCTGGTGGTCAGTGCAAATCATAGTGACTGGTTGTTCCACCATTCGGTTGATTTGCATATTAGGGTTTTATTACAAAGGATATTTAAATAAAATTGAAATGACTGGTATGATTTTTCATATGAAATATTCATAAAAGACAAGTATATACAGACAGAAAAGAGATTCATGACCTCCGTTTTCTACTCTCCTGTTAATGCTTTTTTTCCTTCTTTTTCTCCTCACCAATGCCCAGAAGCCACCAACATACCTTCTCCCAGAACACTAATTTATGGAACCTGGCAAGATTTTCTGCTTTTGCAGTCTTGATAAAATCATCCAGTTGCCTGGTTACACTGAGGGAGCATAGCCAACAATGCGCAAGATTCCCCAACACCAGACACATTCCCACCGAGTGCACAATTTTCATGCACCAGGCCTCTAGTATAGTATAATCTGCTCTTTTCCTTCAAGTAACAAAATAAGTAATCAGGCCAAGATCTATTAATAATAAATCTGCCAGAATATACAGTTTTGGTTTAATTCAAGCCTGAAGTACCATGTTTCTGAACCCTCAGTAAAACTGGTCAAGGAGGGACTAGTGGTTTTTCACTGCTTGTGTCTTGGCCTCCCTCAGCTCCTCTTACCTGTAGACCCAGGATCGTCATTCCTGACTAGGACACAGTTTACATTAGCAGCCTGACCCCCATCACTGGGGAGGCCTGGAGTTAAGTCATGTGCCCAGACTTGATGTTTGCATAGCAGTGATGAGCTCTCCTTGTTTAAAGGGCAGCCCAGTCCTGGTACTTCTTAAGTCAGTATTGGACCTCAGTATTTATCTCAACCTCTGCCTTATTGTCACTTGGATATCATGCTTTGTATTATAATCTCTCTCCAGGACTGGGATCTGACTTAAACTCAATCCATGAGATTGGAATTTACACCCAGCTCAGTTTATTCCCTCTGGAGGGGGATGGTGGAGAGATGCTGAAATATCTTTCCTGAAATGCCACTTCCCAAGTTACTAACTGAAGTCCTGCTAGGAATTGATGGAACACCAGAGCTGTCATCATCTGTCTATATGCATCTCTCCCATACCAAGTTCTTCTACTTCAGTACACCATCACCCCTGCATGCTCTCCCCAATTCATTGCACCCCAACAATGGTCTCACCTTGCCTGAGTCAGCGCAGAATAAACTATACCTGTCAAACGATGAGTTTTGGATCATCTGTTGCCCTTGCTCTAACCAGCCTATTCAGTTGAGATGGATTCAAGGATTCTTTATTAGGTGCTGGAAGGAGTATAGAGAACAAGTAAGCCCTTAGGTCTTACTTTCAGTATTGCCCACAGCCCACAATAGAACTTCTCCCTCTGCTTGTTGGCTCACATTACAGAAAGCCCTCCATGCATTGCATCAAAGTCTCCTGTCCAGTATGGTATAATTTCTCACAGTTGCAGGGAAGAATGAAGGCAACATAGAATGAAATCTTGTGAGTTCAGGTAAAAGCAACATTGGGATCTTAATTCTCCAGGTAATAATATTTTCATTTGTTGTGAGCTTTGGAATGCTTTTCTGTTCACAAAGGTGAAGGGAGTTTTTCAGTTTTCTAGAGAGTCCTAGTCTGATAGAAATAATAATGCAAAAATCTATAATAATAAAGCGTAATGTGCTAAATAGGCTGGACTGCTGAACAACCTTCTGGATGTCATTTCGGACATTCTTCTGGATTAAGATGTGGTGGCAGGGGCCAAGGCGGAGGTAATTAGTGGTGATTAGGCAGACAGACAAGCAGTGAGGGGCAATCAGGCAGGCAGGCAGAGTGGTTAGGGGTGATCAGGCAGGCAGGCCAGCTGTTAGGAGCCAGCATTGCCAGATTGCGAGAGGGTGCAGGCTGGGCTGAGGGACCCCCCACCCAACTCCTGTGCACCAATTTTGTGCACTGGTACTCCAGTGGTAATATAAGATCCATCATGGGTATACTGATAACTTAGGGAGAGCCTTGAAGGGTGTATGTGTTTTGATGGTTTGTTTTAGGCAAAACTAGTGCCTAACCCAACAGTGATGGCAATAATAACACGAATGCTGGAAAGAAATCCAGAAGAAAGCCATTCACCACGCTTCTGAAATGTGCCAATCACTGTGGCAATGGAATTGTCAAAGACTAGGAGGATTTTCTGCTACAAATCTCAAAGACCCTGGGCATGGAAGGAGAGTTCATTTTGTGTAAGGAATATGAGAAATATTTTTTAACTGCCTCCGGCTTCAATTTTTCTTTTTTTCTCTAAAAAGCTATAAGCTTTTCATGCTATAAGCTGCCTTTCTTTATAGAACTATGAAAATCTTCTTCAGATGCAGTCAAATTTTATTGCCAAAAGGCAGAGAATAAATGGGGAATAAATACATCTCTCTATTCATTAGAACCTTCATCCCATAAAATGGATTTGACTCTTTATAAACATTTATTCCACCAGCACTGGAAATGGGTGAAAGTATGTGTGGGAGGCATGTATCGGGAGACACTGACACATGGAAACAAAACAAGGAGTCGATATGTCCTGTCCTTGTTCTCTGGTACTGAGCTCCCTTAGTTTTCCCACGGGGACTGATCCACTTAAGGATGCGTGGAGTGCCCCTGATGGACGTATGCACAAAGTGTTCTGGATCCCTCTGATGGAAGGCATGCTAATTTGGACGGAGCCTGTCATCATTAAGCTTAAACAATGGCAGAAAGCACTGAGCTCAGTGGACATATAGTTATTTAAAACTAATAGTATATTGTCAATGTATCTTGCAGACAGTAACTTTCAGTCCCGTGGGTCCCCACAGCTGTTGCTAAGGTGCTTTATTGATAGTAATCTTCTGATTCATCTTCACTATGGATACCAGTTTCAACTTAAGGTCTGTAATCAGCCAGCAGAGTCCTCTCTACACAGTATCTTCTATGCACCTAATCACTCCAGACTGTCTGTAAGTGAACATGCAACTCTCAGACTAGAGATTTGATGGGCTAGAATCTGGTCAGATAGGATTTTATGGACCTGGAATAAATAGCATCAATTCACTTTTTTTTTTTCCTAAGGAAATCTGTCACTTTGGAAGAATTACTGATAATTCCCTAGTCATATATCTTCAGTGCCAAGAAGCTAAAAGAACTTCTTGGACACAGAATAGTCACGCTCTTCAGAGACACTCAATTGCTATTTGGAATTCTATTATTATCCTGTCCAATCTCTCATCATTTATTGATGGATGCTTTTAGCAGCAGGAACACTCCTTACAATGCAAGACTTGAAGTTTTAATCAAAAGAACACATGCGAATCTAGAAAACAACTCGGAAGCCTTTCTCTTCGGGAACATTTATACAGTGAGCCTCCCAGAAAGTGCAATTCTGTCCTGAGAGGGTCAGTGCTAAAATAACAGTGAAGCAGGCCAGTGGTCCAGCTAACTGACCAATGTCCATTGCATAGGGTCTTTCTTTCACTGCAGACCAGATGGTAACTCTGTAGGAATTGAAAAATGCAAAGCTTCTTCCGGCACTGCCATCTTCATCCTGGAGTTCAGTCCACCAAAGGGAGGACCTAGGCTGTTCTTGATCCTGTATGTGCTCTTGACCACCACCAAATGGACTTAGCAACAATAGCAACGACAATAGTAATACTTGCTAACACGTCTGAGGCATCTATTATGTGCCAGGTGTTGGGAAGGTTGTTTTTCATACTTTATCCCATTTAAACATTACAATGACAATGAAAAGTAGGTATTTTTTTTAATCCAAACTGTACAAAAGAAGTAATGGAGGCACAGAAGGATAACACAACAATTAATCTGAAGATTCAAACAGGTCTCCTTGAGCCTGAGTCTTATACACTATACTCTACTTTCTCTAAAGTTTTGGTACCATTTGAAAAGGCACTTTAGAAAAAATAAAGTTTACTTTTTTATGTTATAAAATTTATGTTTACTATAAAAAATTTAAAATGAGAGAAAGTAGAGAAAAATATGACTGAGCTGTGATAACAGAATATGAAAGAGAGAGAGAGAGAGAGAGAGAGAGAGAGAGAGAGAGAGAGAGAGAGAGAGAGTTAACAATGATCTCAAGGGGTATCATGATAGTGATAACAGTCTCAAAAAGTAAATTTTAACTAATTAAGAAAACATTGTTTCTTATAATATTGCTATTTAGGAAGGCAGGAAGTTTTGGGGAAGCTTAGATATAGGGGGAAGCTTGGTGTGTGGAAGGCCACTGAGATGGGAATCCGAAGGCCAGAGTTAAATAAGGAGCTCTCTGGTTACCAGCTGTGTCATCATCAGTGAGCTGGCCTCTCTGAGCCTTAATTTCTTCATCTGAATATCCAAGCACCTATCTCTGTTGGCGACAGTCTCTGTCCAGGTCACATGAAAAGCCTACTGGAGACCCCAAGGTTCCATTTGCTGTGTGCAGTGGGGCATTTTCTCAGAGTCCCAGAGATGGAAATCACTCACTTGAGCCTAGGACCTGCTTGATGGTGTCCCTGTTGAGTTGCTTTAAAACACACAAAAAAGAGTTGGTTGTGAGGTAGAGATTCTTAAAAGGCATTAAACCTATCCTATGGATAAGAGGAGTGTTCTAAGCGCAAATTTGTTCTCAAGTTTAAGACTGAAAATCCCGGTGCTTCCTGTCCATCTCCCTGCTCATGACTAGACCTGCATGCCTGCATGTCTCCTGGGTCATCCCTCACGAACAGCCACACACTGATTCCATTCTGCTCCTTCCATTTCGCTCCCGAGTTTGGTTTTGGCACCTGAGTTGTTCTTCCACAGCTACCTTCTAGCTCTTTTCTCTGATCTCTTGCCTGTTACAGCACCTGATCATCCAGAGTTTGTGGTATTCCAAGCACGTAAAAAGCCCTTTCATTGAAGTCAGGCTCCTCAATCCCACAGTGTGTTGGGAAGAGCCCTGAGCTATGAGTCAGAAAAATCTGTGTTCTAGTCTTAGCTCTGCTGCTTACTGCTAAGTTTCTCCACCTCTGTTGGCCTGGGTCTTCCCCACATCAGACTTTAAGAAAATAAGGGTGGGTGACGAGATTCAATTTCCCCAGTCCCAGAATTCTAGTATTTGTTGATCAGGCAGGGGTGAATTCTGAGCTTGCTAGAGAAAGAGCATCTTACAAGAAATCACAAGGAATGGAGAGAAGTAAGAGTAGTCCAGTGGGGGACTGGGACTCCACCACACTTCAACCCTGAATAAGTTTGCAGCAAACCAGAGAATGGAGAGTTTTACTTTAACCTTCTTTCCCCAAGTGAGCAGTCTCCTTCCTAATATCTTACATGGTGCAATAACTCACTCAAAATTGTATTGAGGTTATAAACTGCCCAGGGCTCCTCTTGAAGAATTGATGAGGGGTCTGAAAGCTGTATATTTACTCTAGAGACATCTATTGTTTGTTTATAATGTGTGCATGTTTAATTTGCAATAAAACTGGGAGGCACTACTGTACAAATAAGCAACTCATACCCTCTGGAGTGCTGTCTTGGAAGAAGGAGGGTGAGTGGAAGGAGAGATTCAGGGGAAATTGATTACTTTGTCCTGTCAGTGGAAAGATTTTGAGTTGTTGCTTGACTGCTAAGGGGTTGTCCTGTTATGCTTGTTGGCTGGGTGACTCTGTTATGGGGATTTCTGATTATCTCCTTATCCCCAATATTTCCTGATCAGAGTTCCATACAACCTGAATTCTCCCTTGGGGTCTGCAGATAAGTGATGGGGACTCACAGATGTGGGATCCTATGGAGACATCATCAGGTCCTGATATCTGGGGACAGAAACTGGGAAAATGGGAGTTTGGATGAAACAAGTACTACCTTCACAGGAGAAGGAAGCCTATGTGGGGTGCCCTAGAGGACCATAAGGGTCCAGACCAGGGAGTGGGAGAAGGAAGAGTAAGGCCAGCGGTAAAAAGGAAGCCACTGAAATGTGCTGAGAGTCTGATATGCCAGGCTTGATGCAAGTGCTTTAAACACGGGATCTCTTTCAATGAAACTCTGAGAGGTTTGAATTATTATCTCCATTTTACACATTGGGAAACTGAGGTGCAGAATAAGAGGTAGAATCAAGCTGTCTGTTTCTAAAAGTCATTGTTTTGAACCATTATGACATGGCTTTATTATAATAAGTCCAGCTTCTTTGTGAACCAGGATGGGAGACTCAACTTTTCTTCTTAGGGAGGCCACCTGAGATGCTGACTTGGGAAAATAGAACCTTGGGAAGGGTGTAGGATCTTCATTGTGAGTACCCCACGTTGGGCTGCCAGTTGCAAGTGTCTCCCCCCCCCCCCCCCCCCACGTCCGCGTGGTTCAGGATTCGGGCTCTGGAGGAGGCCACACACAAATGAAAGAAACTAGAAAATATTAATTTGGAAATATTGGGGACCAGGCAGGAGCCCAACTCAAGGGGAAGGACTTCATCCCACTCTGGCCTTGCTATCCCCTTTATTAAGACTATGGGATACACCCATAGCCTTTAGGCAGGCAATTCCAATAATGGCCAATCAGCAGGTACTTACATAAAACTAAAAAGTGGAAGTTGCTTTAGCTACCATTGTCTCAAGTAAACAGTGGGTGGTTGGCTCTGACCTTTCAGAGCTTCAAGGTTGGCCAGCCTTCCGGGTTCCTTGTCCACACCTCTCTGCTAGTGAAGGCAACGGGCAGCTTCCAACATTCATGTTTTTATTATTAGAAACCCTTGATGCTTAAAGCATGGTCCTGTTATAAACCTCTTTACAAAAGAGGATATGGTGCTCACATTCACTTTTATTAGTCAAAGACCTGAAGGGGATTGTGAGCACCTGCGAATGGTGTTGGGCATCTGTGTCCCACACACATTTATATTTCAGTGGGAAAATCTGACCCCCCACCTTAGAATATGAGCTCCATGACATCAAAGATTATATGTACCTTTTGCCCTTGTTTTCCTAGGGACTAGCACAATATCTGCCACATACCATATTTTTCGGACCATAAGACGCACTTTTTCCCCCCCAGAAGTGGGGGGGGGGGGGGGGAAAGTCCCTGCATCTTATGGTCCAAATATAGCCTACACATATACTTTAAAAAAAAAGTTTTTTTACTTGCCCGGCTCTGTGTGGTCTCTGTGTGCTTGCCCGGCTCTAAAATGGTTCTAAATGCTGCTGTTTACTTTACAGGGTTGATTACATGTGTTTATGACTGTGATGTTGGGTTTTAATGCACATAAAATATTTTAGGACACTATTTGTTTCAGAATCTTTTTTTCTTCATTTCCTTCTCTAAAAACTGGTGCGTCTTATGGTCCGGAGCGTCTTATGGTCTGAAAAATATGGTAATTAATATTGCTGAATGAAAGAAGAAAGGCTGGAGACATAGTTCTTTTGGAAGCTGGGGACTTTCTGTGCCATGAATAGCTCAGTGGTTGGTTCCTAGGCTTTGATGCTGGGACTGGAGATGCCACACTTTATAGATCACTAGAAATTTTTATTTCCCGATTGCATTGTAGGCCCGTGAGCTTTCTCTGGGGTCAGCTGAGAAATTCCTTTTGTGGCTGCTGGGGCAGAAACCTCTATGACACATCTCTCATCACCAGGACCTGTGTCCCTCCCTGGTTTCTTCCTACATCAAACCTGTTTAAAGCTCTTGCCTTTTGTCCCTGATACAGTTAATTTAAGAGGACATTTGGAAGCACTGGGATCCCCAGGAAGGAGTAGCTCACTCTTATGCGGTATCCCCAGAAGGCTGAGCAGAGGAGCAATTAACCAACTTATTTATTAAAGGGATCCTCCTGCCTAGGGTTCAGTGGGGCTGTGAGTGATGATTTATTCTAAAGACCATCTGAGTTATAGTTCTTACCAGGGAGGCGTTTTCTTCCTGACCATTCAGTTTCCTATAGTTACTCTTCAAGCCACCAAAGGTTATTTGTACAACCAGAACATGCAGCAGTGGAAGCATCCACCCTGCTACTCTGCAATCTCAGTGTTTTCCAGCATTAATAGTGTCAAAGTTCTTATCCACCTGCTCTGTGATTCCCAGCTCCTGTGATCTTTTGGTGACAAAGAGGGCCCACACCTACAAGGCTGACAGAGAGAATTATATACCCTCTTTGGGTTGCCTTTGCATCATGGCTTTCCCAGACAGTCCAATATGGTAAAATAGATAAGCAAGAATGGACAGAGTCATGCTGTGCAGATGCCTTGGAGGTGTTAGAGGGAAACATTGTCTAAGAAAACTGACCAGGCAGAGAAGTCCCTTGCCTGCAAGTCTGAGTTAGTGGTTGTTTGCCTTATACTATGAGCTATTCACAAAGAGCCATCTGCTCTGTGAGCAAATGTTGATTGTCTAGCCTTGGCATGTTGGTGACTCTCTCAGCCATTATAGCTGTTCTGTAAAAAAATTGTGGTAAAATGCACAACAAAATTATTGTCTTAACTGTTGTAAGTGCACAGCTCAGTAATGTTAAGTACATTCACACTGTTGTGCAACCAATCTCCAGAACTCTTTTCATCTTGAAAAATCTGAAACTATATCCTTTGAACAGCAACTCTTAGTAACCCTCCCCTCAGTTCCTGGCAACCACCATTTACTTTCTGATTCTATGCACTTGACTACTCTAGGTAGCTTATATAGGAGGGATCAGATAGCATTTGTGTGTTTTTTTACTTTTATTTCACTAAACATACTGTAATGTCCTTAAAGTTCATTTATTTTGTAGTAGGAACCAGAATTTCCTTCCTTTTAAGGAAGAATGATATTTCATTGTGTGTATTTGCCACATTTGTTGATCAATTCATCTGCCAGTAGGCATTTGGGTTATTTTCACTTTTTTGGCTTTTGTGAATAATGCTGCTCTCAATATGATTGTACAAATATCTCTTTGAAACTCTGCTTTCAATTATTTTGGGTATATACCCAGAAGTAGAATTGCTGGATCACATGGTAATTCTATTTTTATTTTTGAGGAACTGCCATAATGTTTTCACCATTTTATATCCCCCATGCTCAACCACTCAGCCAAGCTGGCTGGACTTTTGATAGTAGTCATCCTAATGGATGTGAGGTGGTATCTATGGGAGCATAGTTCCTCAGACATCAGGTATCAGATTAAGACATGAGAAGTCACAGGCATATATAGAAGAGACTTTTTGTAGACCAAGCAGCCATTGCTACTACAGGAGCCATCAGAAGAAGTAGTTCTTCAAAGTAGCCCCACAAAAGCAGCCCCACAAAAACAGCCTCACAAACCAGCCTCACAAAGTAGCTGCATGAAGTGGTCCAGCCACCAGCTGATCAGTGGCAACTTATATACACACTCAAACAGCAGAGGCCTCATGCTAATTCATGATGCTCATGCTACATTAACATAAACAGATTATATCCTCGCCTGTACGCATGCTATGGCAAATTGGCCTTGATCATCCAGCATACTCAGATTAGGGTTCCCACAGTATCTCATTGTGGTTTTGAATTACATTTTTCTAATTAGTCATGTTGAACACTTTTTCATGTGTCACCATTGTGGTTTTGACTTCATTTATTTGATGCCACAACCAGGAACCACTGTTACTTCATGAGGCAGAGCTTTCCTCATTACAACTGGAACCAGTCCCTCTACTCAGATTAATCTTTCAGGAGGCCAGGGACTTTGACTCTTCTGTCTGGCCTCGTGCACCAGTTTGCTTTCCCCAGGTGTCCCTTAGAACCTCATTCTGGTCCCCTCACTATATGCCCTTTGCCTTTAGAACTGAATGCATCATGGTGTGCCCAGGGAAGAGCTGGGAGAACTTTTCTTGAATCCGAATACTGCAGACCCATGTCCAGTAGGAATCTCAGCTCATCCTGGGAGCTGGGCACAAAACTGTATCACGGGGTGGATGATTGAGTATTTGGAGTTTCCTTGAGATGTTTTAGGAGCAGCTGCTTTGGCTGGATGAATAGATTCTCTGCAGGTCAGTTGGAGCCGTATTACCCCAGATTGAGCCCAACTTGGAAAAGCTCAATGGTTTGAATTAGAAACCCAGAGGACTGGATTCTTGTCAACACCCTATCATGTTTTATTTCTGCACATCTCACTCTGCCACCTAACTCCTCTCCCAGTGTCTGGATCTGCTTCTGTTTTCAGGTGGGGGTGGGGCATTGTCTAGAGGGATGAGCCTATCCCTACTGCCTTTCCAGAGTCCTGCTGCTTTCACTATCTCTTGTTTTTGGCTGCTGGCCCATTAATTAATCAACCAATTCATTAAAAATTTTTGAATATCAACCCACTGCCAGATCTCATGAATTACTGAGGTTTCTTTGATTACAAGTATCAAAACTGAATATGAGTTATTTTACATAACAAAAGGAAGTCTGTCATTAAGATGGAGGGATGTTTCCTACAACTTAAGTACAGGAATACAGCCAGGCCTCAGGAAGGGGCTGGAAAAATCATCAAGCAGTGTCTGAAAAACTATCATGGACCCAGAGGTACTCTCATCTGGTCCCTAGTCTCTGCTCAAACATCTGTTTTATTCTCATTTCTTGGAAGATGAGCTTTCTATGTGTCTCAATTTATGTGATAAGTGCAAATGGCTGCTCACAGCTCCCAATTCATCTATGCAAAAAATCTGCCTATGCTGATGTAGAGTCAGTCTATCAGCTTTAGTTCCAACAGGAGAGAGAATCTGACACATTGAGTTTGAGTTAGGCATCAAATAGGTAGTGTTAATACCTATCTAGAGCTTTCGGACCCCTTTGTCCTAGTACCCTTGGCTTAGCTTATTAGCCATTTCTCTATTAAGCTAAGCCAAGGGTACTAGGACAAAGGGGTCCGAAAGCTCTAGATAGGTATTAACACTAATATTGGAGCTGGCTCTTGAAAACACACTTTCTAGGTTTTCGAGAAGTGCCCGAGATGGTAGCCTGGAAACTAGACCTCTCACCCCAAAGCTCTGAGCACATGGAAGGAACAGGAGAGGACCCACATCCTGGGGATCTTCATGAGGTGGGGACTCCACAGTCAGAGAGGCATCTCCTCTCCCCTCTTTTCATTGCAAAGTATTTACTTCTGGAAAAACAAAAGAGAATGTTTCAGAAATGAATTTATTTATTTATTTATCTATTTATTTATTTATTTATTCTTCATTGTTGGAAGTATTACTAAGTCCCCCTTTCCCCCCCATTGACCCCATTCCAACCCACCTCACATCCCTCACCCCAGGCCTTCATCACCCTATTGTCTGTGTCCATGGGTTATGCATATATGCATACAAGTTCTTTGGATGACCTCTTCCCACCCTTCCACCCACCCACCTCCACCTTCCCTCAGGAATCTCTTAAATCACATGTGAATGAAGGCAGCCAAGGAGACATTGGAAATGAAGGAAATCTGTGGGGTTCTATTCTTAAAGCAGCCAGGGCTTTGACTGCATTTCATCAACTAAATGGTGCTATTTAAGGCCAGGACCCATGTGGGCAGGGTGAAGGCTTGTGTGTCCCCTTGGGAAATGTCTGTCAGAGGCATTCATTTTATTCCACAGATGTGTCTTTGGAAGTAAAAGAGGATTTCACACAGAACAAAAACAAAGTGTATTTCTGACAGGCAGCTAGATGCCCTTTTGCCAAGGTAGTAATACAACGCTTGTCAGGGAGGTGAAGAATCTCAAAATTATTTGGGAAACAGGTTCAATTGCTTCTTTAATCCCAAATAACCACTCTGTATGAGACAGAGCAGCCAAAGGATAATTGACCAAATGGAGCAGAAGAAAACCCACTGCTCTTCCTCTTGAAAGGCTTTAGCCTGCCTTGCACAGGTGGTGTGTGTAAGAGCTGCTTTCAGCCAGCATAGTGCCCCTCGGCTTCTCCTTGCTGCAGACATGCCCAGGAACCAACCATCCATCATGCACCCCGGAGAATGGAAAGTACTCTTTTGTAATCACTACTATTCTTCCCAAAGTACACAGATTGAAACATCAAAAATTCATAGAATAATATATGTCAAAGATGGAAAAGATGCACTGGGGTCATGGATTCTGTCTCCAGTGATCCAGAAGGTAGAAATAATGATCATCCTTGACCCAGACAGCACCTTGCGCTTGCCTCACGGCAGAGGCAGCACAGAGTGCTTGCACATCATTGTTTAGATGGAGGATGTTTATTTTGCCACATCTTGTCTCTGATGGGTCTTGAGGCTGTGCCTACTCAAATACTTCTTTTTCTCTTCTCCATATATTTCTTCTAAGGTTTTGAGGCTTGTGGCTGAGCAGAAACAAATCTAGGTCAATCCTAGAACCAAGTGAGTACATGGGTTGTTTAGTTCATGGTCAGGGTAATGGGTTAAGAACAATATCAGGAAGTCACTAGGAGATTTTGACAGCTGTATGAGGGAGGTCCCCAAAGTTGTGGTCCAGAATTTTGGACTGGGATCAATAATACTGCAATTACTTTCAAGTGTGTTTTGACCATCACTAGATTCCTGAAGTTTCATCTTTGCCAGGCCCGGTGTTAGACTGGTCCTGGGTACATATGCAGATTAGACACATTCTCCCATTCTTTCCCGCAACAGAGACACACACACTCACACCCCCCCCCCCCCACACACACATACACATGAACCCCAGACTGAGGATACAGTGATGAATGAGATAGAGAAGGGACAAAATGACCTTGTCTGGAGTTCACAGTCCCGTGAGGCTTATAAACAGGGATTCTAAAATAATTGGAAGCACAGTGACAGAAAAATGCATGGTGCTTTATGGAGCACAAGGAAGGGCATCTGACCCAGCCCGAGAGCGGGGATGCTTAGACCCATCTTAGGAAAAGTGAACAAGGACTTCCTGACCCATCCGGGGAGAGGAGAAAGAGAAAGAAGAGCCTCAACTACTATTATAGAAGAAGATAGTTTAGAAGGGGAAAGGATCAGATTGTATCCTTTTATGTGTTGGACTTTGTAAGCTTGGATATGGCTTTGCTTCCATCTTTTACCATATTGATGTAGGACTGATAAATACACCGACCTCTGAAATGCTTGGTTCTAATCATTGAAACCCTCAACCTATCAGGGTGCTCTGTGAAAGGGTTGATTCACTTCTGTAGATGAGAGTGGTGGTATAGCAATATTTGTGCCTATAATTACATGACCAAAGCATCCCGAAGACAAGAGAATGTGGTGAAACTAAAAAAAGCAGGGAGCACTGGTTCATATTCCATTTGGGGGAGAAAAGCAGATCCTTTTCAGTGGCTTATGAACACAGCTGCATTAAGAAAGAGAAAGGGTGTTCCCAGCACAGTTGAAGCCTGATTATGTCAAAATAGCAAGCCATGACCTCAGTGTTATCCATGTGGCCTGCTCTTGCACGGCACAATTAACATCAGCCTCAGATTTTCTTCCCTTGAATCCTACATCCCTGCTATAGCAGGGCTCTTTTTCTTGATGTCTCAATGACTTGAGGTTTCTACCAATATTTTTATCCTACTTTGGTGTCTATGACTTGATACTATTTCTGAGTTCCTGTCTTTGCCTTAATATTTGTCTTCACCTGAACCTGTCTGTGATTTGGCACTTATTCATTTGATGTACAAATGAACAAATGGGGGTAGTAATTGATTTCTGCTGGTGTTATTGCTGTTGTGTCTCAATTTCTTTATTTCTTCTATTACCCTTCCCACCACTCAAACTAGACCTTGGCTTTCAGGGAAAGGAAGCCATAGTGGAAATGGGAAGTATATTAAGAACAGAATGAATTGTGTTGACATAGAAATTGATTTAGAAGAATACTTGGCAAGCCAGTTTTCATTTCTCCCTATTTCTACTATTAGAGGAAAAAGAAAAATCTCTGTACTTGAAGAGAGAAAAGAGTTGAGAGTGGAGTAAGAGAGTGTGTGCCATTGAAGGTCACTGAGATAGTTTCCTCAGTGTTAGCTCCAAATTCGTTTTAAAGGGGTTGCTACCCAAAGAACATATCAGGGATCTGAAAGTCAGGGGAATCCAAGGAGATGGCAGCTTTTTGATAATTCCAATGCTGCCATTGTGTGGAAACAGGAAAATAAAATATGGATATCATGGGCAGAGAGGAATTTACACAACTCTATTGAATTCCTGCTGTCCCAATAAGTATGGGAAAGCACTCGAAAAGCACTTGCTTATATTCCTGAGATGAGGGTATATCAGAGATCTAGATTTTCTCAACCAAGACCAGAAAAAGTTCTTTTCAAACATTTGTTAGTCAGACCCACTCACATTCACGTTGGCAAAGCAACAGAACCCAAATTGATGACAGAACCCAAATTGGGTAGGAGTGGGGTGGATGCAAGTATATTCTTTGCAGTTTTAGTATGAGGAAGCACATCACAATGAAAGGGAATGGATTCAGGGAGAATGAAGATTTGAAGTCTTTGATACAATCTACCACAGCAAATAAATGAGAAGAGAGTCATGATTAAGCATCGGGGGGGGGGGGGGGGGGAAGCCATCTTAAAGTGACTGCTACATCAAGCTATGTTGGACCACTTTGAAGCCAGGCAGAAATGTTTTAGGAAAAGGTGGAGTAGAATATAAAGGTGATATTGGATGTACACATGGACAAGCAACCAGCTTCCATTTGAATTGCTTCATACTTTAGGATAATTGCAGGCAATGATGTACCAGTTAAAATATTGCAAAAAGTTGCTTAAAAAGTGTATTCATGTTTACCACCTTGGGTAATTTAAAATACTAGCTGTAATTGTTCGTCCCAAATCCATTTTTTTTTTGTAAGGTGGAATAATGCTCAGCCAGTTTATTGAAAACCACATTAAGGTACTTTGGGTATGTAGGCCATTGATTTTTATTTGTTATTCTATTGGTTAAATTTCTTGCCAGGAAATGTCCTCTTTGGATCAACTCACTCAGTAGAATCAATGAAGTGGTCAGCATAAATTAGGAGCCTGGAATTCCATAGTAGCCTTCTGACTAGCCTCATTCCTTTCATCCTGTCCAGCTCCTTCTGGGCCCTTAGGCCCACTCCATTAATTAGCCAGTCCTGAATGCAATTTGTATTGTATTAGTATCACACTGGATGAAGTTCATGAATGACTTATTGTTGTAGAACTGTTATTTCAGGGTGATTGGTTGCTGGAGAGTACCTAAGCCATATCATTTCCAATCCCAACCCTGTTAACACTTGTCTAGTGGAAGCCTTTTATTATGATACTTGTTTAGCTTCTGGGCAGTGGGGAGTCAAACAGCAAGAGAATTGAGCAGTTATATTTTCAAGACTAATTTCTAAGTTGCCCCACTCCATATCCACATATCCTCTCTCTGTGCCTGTTTGCTATCCAACCTCTGATATCACTGCAATATTGTTCCTTCCACTTCATTTCTTCCAACATTTGGCCAAGCATGTCTTCTCCTGGCTTTTGACAAGTCTCCTCCTGATTGATTCAAGCATGGCTTGGATGGACTTGGCATATTGGCCTTTTTTCCAAGACCCTCAATCATGTAATAATCTATGAGATGCCCCGATTGATGAGCCCTTGTGTGTGTGTGTGTGTGTGTGTGTGTGTGTGTGTGTGTGTGTTGCTTTGATTACACAAAGACCATGGCCAGAAGATACTCAGGATCCCAACTCTGTCCAGAGCCTGCTCACCAGCCCAGTCAACTAAGTTCATGAGAACATGTTCAGTCCTGTCAGTTCCTTTCCCCTGGGTACTGGATAGACCTGTTTCTTGGGTTCTTTTATGATTGGTGGTAGTCCTGCTGTGAAAGACCTGATTGGACACAACTTAATGCTGCTGCTACCTGAGTGTCAGGTGTCACTTGCCATCAAGAGCTTCCTCCCATGAATTTTCTCAGTTCCCCAACTAGTTTCTCTTTGACTTCTATGCTTAGGATAACCAGGTATCTCAACTATAATAGATCAACCACTATAGCCAGGTCACATTCCCAATGTCTAGCCAAGGTAGTCCTAGCTTCATCTGCCTCTACTTTGCTTGTGTTGTTAGTGTTCCTCACTTTCCCCTGCTGGAGAGAATGACACTAGTAGAGAGATGGTCAGGCTGAGACCATAAAGATAACATTGTCTCTTTCCGGATTCATATTTATAATCCAACAACAACAATGCATAGCTGAGAAGATGCCTCAGGTAAAGAATCTGAGCTGCAGGTGGAGAGAAAATCTGAAAATGAAAGATTGCAAAAATATTTTCTTAAAAACTCCAATCTACAGAGACGATTACTCTTTACTATTTACTGAAATGTCAGTGCTCTCTAAAGCTCTCAAATACCCATCCTGGTGATTAAGAAATCAATAATTAACATGCAAATCTGAAAGCTCTAGGCAAATTGAATATTAATTACTGACTTCATAAGTGGAGGCTGCTCAGCAGTATGAAAATAGTTCAGGATAATTAGGATTTAACAACCTTCAGATATAAAGAAAATATATACAGGGTTTCTTGATGAATGGCTTCATTTTTATTTCATTATTGTATTATAAACATTCTTGGTTTTTTCAAAGACCAAGGAGAGACAGAAAAAGGGTGGTTTTGAATATTTAGTATATATCATGGTAACAACTCCCTTCCCCTTCCTCCACTGAAATCCTTTGGGAATTTCCAGGTAGAAGTTAAGTTCCATATTCTAAGATTGCAAGGTGACTGTGTTAGCTCAGACCCAAGTACTACTATGAAACTGGAAAACAATGACTATGATGAATGGTTAAAACAAGTAACTATTTTAGATCACCTCATTGGGCTGTAATGCTTATATCGATATTAAATGATCACCTGGGTATCCCTTCCTTCCTGAAAGCTTCTAATCTCATATTTCAGCCACTGATATTTTTAGGATCTTCTAGCTTCACCTCTTCTTGTTATGGTATCTTGGCTTTCTTTCCTGGCTTCACCTGCTCTTGGTTTCTGGCATTCACACATGATGAGGTCCTCATTTCCTGGCATCTGGCCACTTGTGAGGTTGGAATTTGCTGACACTCTCCCTGGCAGTCTATATCTAAGTTTCTTTCCCTTTTTGTGTCTAGTATTTGCTGACCATCACCAATTCAAATTTAGCTTTTTAATACAATTTTTGTTGAAAGGAAACATTCATACAGGAAAGTACATAAATTTAAATGAGTTGAGTGAATTTTCACCAAGGAAACACACTTATGTAACCAATAACTAGGTTAAAAAAATGTTGGCAACACCTCTGAAGACTTCCAATGCCATCTTCCAGTCATTATTCCCACTCTTCTCCTTCAAGATAAACATATAACTTTGAATTTAACATAATAGATCTTCAAGTGTTTTGAGCTATATTAACTGTATGAATAGAATCATTCAATATTCTTTGTGTCCTGCTTCTTTTATTCAATTTCACATTGTGAGATTTGATGATGATGTTGCATAGAGCAGGAGTTCACTCATTTTCATTGCTATATTCTGTTGTATGATGTAGTGCAATTTCATGATCCATTCTATTATTGATGGGCATTTAGATGTCTCTACCATTTGATGAAATTGCTAAATCATGGCTTATGAATACAGTTAACTTTTGTAGACATTGCCAGTTTTCGACAGTGGTTGTACAAATTTGAATTTCCTGCAGTAGGATCTAAAAGTTCCAGTTACCAACATTTGATATTGTTTTTCTTTTAAATTTTAGCCTAAATTTTTTTAGGGTGGACCTTGGTTTATAATTATAGTTTTAACTTAACTGGCATTTCATTGAAGAACATCTTTTCACATGTTTGTTGGTGATTTAAAAATCCTTTTCTGTTTGGCTATCTGCTTTTTTCTTATTTTTTTAAAAGACATTCTCTATATATTTTTGCTACAGTTCTTTGTAGGTTATATGTTCATATTGCAAATATATTTTACCAGCCTGAGGCTTGCTTTTATATTCATAATGCTCCTATGTATGTTTTGTCTTTTCATAAGTAGAATTTCCAAATTTTAGTGTAGTTGATTTATCAGATTTTTTCTTGGTGAGTAGTAATTTTTGTGTCTGTTTAAGAAATATATGGCAACCTCAAAGTCATAAAGATATTTCTCTGTGATCTCTTCTAGGAGAAGTTTTGCTTTGTCCTTTACATTTAGATACATAATGCATTCAAAATAGATTAATTTAGTATGGTGTGTGGTATGTTGAGGTATTGTATGGTGTCAAAATACATTTTTTCATATTTAAATTTTAAGCTAAGTGAGTTCACACATCAAAAGCTAGGCTGAAATAGAATTTCCCAGCATTCCCTTTCTAATATATTTCTTGTTAGGGTGAGCTACAAGGACACCTTTCTCATGAAAGTTGGCGCACAGAAGGGAGGTAATGGCGATTTTGTAGTATTGTCCCAGTTATATTCTTCCAGTTGTTCAATTATGTAAAACTAAAAATCTTTTAGAAAAACATAGTAGGTTCTAAAGATTTCCTCATATGTTTTATTCTAAAAGTTTTCTAGTTTTACATTCTGCTTTTCTATTTGCAATCCATTCAGAGTTGTTTTCTGTATGAGGTTTGAGGTTTAAGTGGAAGCGATTTTGCTTTTTGTTTATTTGTTTGTTTTACATATAGCTATCCAGTGGCTACAGCATGGTTTGTTGGAAAGACCATCCTTTCTCCATTGAGGTGCTTTTTACCTTTGTTGAAAAATGATTGGGTAAATTTCTGTGGGTCTGTTTCTCAGTTTTTATTCTGTTCCATTGATCTATGTGTCTTTTCCTCTGCCAATACTACATAGTCTTGATTACTGTCACTAAATAATGAATATTAAAATTGGGTAGAGTGATTTCCTCCCCTTTATTAACCTTTTTAAAAATTATTTTAGTCATTCTAATGCTTTGCCCTTCCATACACATTTTAGAATGAACTTGTCTATATCCTCAAAAACCTTGCTGAGATTTTGATAGGAATTGATTAAACCTACATATTATTTTGTATGGGAATTGATCTTTTTACTAGGTTGAATTTTTCAATATTTGAGCATAGTATTTTTGTTTATTTCTATCTTTTTCAGAGTTTTGTAGTCTTCAGCATATTAAAACATTACATATGTTTTATAGCAGCATATTTTATATTACCTATTAATGATTAAAAATGGTATTTTATTTTTAATTTCATGTTTATAGTTTTCATTTTTAGTAAATAGAAATAAAATTGATTTTTGATTCTTCATTTATTTTATTAGATTACACATATACCGTATTTTTCGGACCATAAGACGCTCCGGACCATAAGACGCACCAGTTTTTAGAGAAGGGAAATGAAGAAAAAAAGATTCTGAAACAAATAGTGTCCTAAAATATTTTATGTGCATTAAAACCCAACATCACAGTCATAAACACATGTAATCAACCCTGTAAAGTAAACAGCAGCATTTAGAACCATTTTAGAGCCAGGCAAGCACACAGAGACCACACAGAGCCGGGCAAGTAAAACAACTTTTTTTTTAAAGTATATGTGAAGGCTATATTTGGACCATAAGACGCAGGGACTTTTTCCCCCCACTTCTGGGGGGAAAAAAGTGCGTCTTATGGCCCGAAAAATACGGTAAGTGAAATATTTGTCTTTTCTGTCTGACTTACTTCACTTAGCATAATACCCTCTAAGTCCATCCTTGTTGTTGAAAATGGTAAGATTTCATTCTGTTTCATGGCTAACTAATAAACCATTGTATATATGTACCACTTCTTCTTTATCCAGTTGTCTGTTGATGGACATTTAGGTTGCATCTACATTTTGGCTATTGTATATGAACTGCCCTTCTTTGTTTCCTATTATAGCCTTTGTTTTAAAATCTATTTTATCTGATATAAGTATTGCTACTCATGTCACTCTTCCTCCAAGATAGCACAAGACAGCATTGAGAGAAATCCCCTCAATACCTGAGTTCTCCCATGGGGTGAGGGGAGCAACTTCCTCAGAACTTTGGGATGTTACCCAAGAGGCCCAACTCTTTTGTACCTCGCTCAGGACCTGGGAGGAATAAGGAAAAAGAGAAAAGGGGTGGAGACTCTTAACAACCAGCATGCACAGATCTTAGTACCAGTCCTCAGCCTCTGGTAACGGATCCATCTGTGGTGGACACTGACCAGAATCTCTGGTCAGAAGGAATGGTGAACTGTGTTCCTTGCTAAAGTTGTGGTTACTAGAGGCAGAGGCTGGGGCAGGGGTAGTTGAAGGAAGGTGGTTTAAGGCAAAACTTCCAATATAAGATAAATAAGTACTAATAATATAATGTACAGTATTATGATTGTATATTACATTATTAGTTAACAGTTAAAAGTATATTTAACATTGCTGTATGATATTTCACTAAGTTAAAACAGAAGATCTTAAGGGTTCTTGATATAAGAAGAAATTTTTTCTTTCCATTGTTCTATATGACCAGTGGCCAGGTGTAACAAAATTCATGCATGGGGGTGGGGCAGGAAAGTGTTCCTCAGCCCGTTCTGCACCCTCTCCAATCTGGGACCCCTTGGGGAATGTTTGATTGCCAGTTTAGGCCCGATCCTGCCATCAGACATCCCTCTCACAATCTGGGCTCACTGTCTTCTAACCACTCATCTCCCTGCCTGCCTGATTGCCCCTAACTGCTTCTGCCTACCAGTCTGATCACTCCCTAACTGCTATACTGCCAGCCTGATTGATGCCTAACTGCTCCCCTACTGTCCTGATCGCCCCCAACTGCCCTCCTCTGCTGGCCTGATTGCCTCCAACTGCTCTCCCCTGCCTGCCTGATTGCCCTCAACTGCCCTCTCTTGCCAGCCTGATTGCCCCCAACTGTCCTCCCCTGCCATGATCCGCCTTCTCTTCTGGGACCCGCCACCTCCACACTACATGGAGCTGTGAGACCCCCAGGCCTCACTGTGCAGAGCAGCCACTGGGCCCCACCTCTGCTGTGGGCGTGGCCATCTTGTGATGATGTCACATGCGAGGGCCACCTAGGCTTTTATTAGTATAGTTATAATGGATTTTAACTAAATCTTATTGCAGTAATAATTTCATAATATATGTAAATTAAGGCATCATACTGTACACCTTAAACTTATACAGTGATGTATGTCAATTATTTCTCAATAAAACTGGGAGGAAAAGCTACATAACAAATCTTCAGATTCTTTACTCTAATAACAAACTATCAAAAAGAGAAGTCAAGAAAACAATCTAATTTACAACTGCATAAAAAGGAATCAAATACCTAGAAATTAGTTTACCTAAGGAAGTGAAAGACCTGTCTATTGTGTACTATAAGACATTATTAATAAAATAAATTGAAAAAACAGAAGTGGAAAGATATTTCATGCTCAAGGACTAGAAGAATGAATATTAAAATGGTCATACTACCCAAAGCAATATACAGATTCAATGCAATCTCTATCAAAATTTCAATGATAGCCCTGGCCAGTTTTTCTAAGTGGTTAGAACACCAGCATGCACACTGAAGGGTCACAGGTTCGATTCCAGTCAAGGATAAGCACCTCAGTTGCAGGCTGAATCCCTGGCCCCCTGTCCGGGCACACGCGAGAGGCATCCAATCAATGTGTCTCCCTCACATTGATGTTTCTCTTTGTCTCTCCCCCTCTTTCCACTCTCTCTTAAATAAATAAAAAAAGGAAAAAGTATGCTCAGGTGAGAATTAAAAAAGAAAATGGTGGTATTTCATCCTAAAATTTGTATAGAACCACAAAAGACCTTGGATAGGCAAAGCTATCTTTAGAAAAAACAATAAAACTGGAGGCATCAGGCTCCTTAATTACAAAGCTATAGTAATTAAAACAGTATAGTATTGACAAAGAAACAGACACGTAGATCAATGGAATAGAATATAGAACCCAGAAATAAGCCCCCACATCTGTGGTCAATTAATTCATGACAAAGGAGCCAAGCATATACCATGTGGAAAGGACAGCTCTTCAATAAATGGTGCTGGGAAAGTGGAACATCCACATGCAAAAGGATGGAACTGGACCACCATCTTATACCTTGCACAATATTTAACTCAAAATGAATTAAAGACTTGAATATGAGACCTGAGACTATACAATTCCTAAAAGAAAACTTAGGTAGTAAGCTCTTGACATAGATCTTGGTGATGATTTTTAAAAAATCTGACAGCAAAAGCAATAATAAACAAGTGTGTCTACATCAAGTTAAAAAGCTTCTGCACAGTAAAGAAAACCATCAACAAAATAAAAAGGAGCACTGGAAGAAAATAACTGCAAATTATATACCTGATAAGGAACTAATATCCCAAATATACAAAGAAGTCATACAAGTTAATAGAAAACAACAACAACCCACAAACAAACAAACTCCAAAACCCCAAACAATACCCCTCCCCCAACAATTTGATTAATAAATGGGCAAAAGATCTGAATAGACATCTTTCCAAGGAAGACATAAAAATGGCCAACAGGTACATGAAAATATGCTCAATATCATTAATCATGAGGGAAATGCAAGTCAAAACCACAGTGAAACATCACTTTATACCTGTTACAATGGTTATTATAAAAAAGAGGAGATAAGTGTTGATGAGGATATGGAAAAAAAGGAACTGTTGGTGGGAATGTAAATTGGTGCAATCAGTATCAGAAACAGTATGGAAGTTCCTTCAAAAAATAAAAATAGAACAACTATATGATCCAGCAATTCCATTTCTGGGTATTTATGTGAAGAACACAAAAAACACTAATTTGAAAAGATATTTATTTATTACAGCATTATTTACAATAGCCAAGATATGGAAACACTCTAAGTGTCTATTGATAAATGAATGGATAAAGAAATCACACTCACCAGTTTCAAGAGTTATTATAATGCTATAAATTATCAAAAGAGCATGTTATTTTAAAATGAATAGACACATAGAAATATTCATCTATAAAAAGGGAATGAAATCTTGCCATTTGAGATAACATGAATGGATCTCAAGGGCATTATGCTAAGTGAAATAAGTCTGATAGAGAAAGAAAAATACTACATGATATCTCTTATATGTGTAATCTAAAAAAAAGCTTATAGATACAGAGTATAGATTGGTGGTTGCAAGAGGTGGTGGTAAAGATGGGAGGTGGGAGAAATGGGTGAACTTTAAAAAAAAGTTTTTATTGATTTCAGAGAGAGAAAAAGAGAGGGAAAGAGAGAGAAACATCAATGATGAGAGGGAATCATTGATTGGCTGCCTCCTGCATACCCCCTACTTGAGACTGAGCCTAAGGCCAGGCATGTGCCCTGACTGGGAATCAAATTGTGACCTCCTACTTCATGGATCCATGCTCAACCACTGAGCCACACTGACTTGGCTGAACTTTTTTTGTGTTAGTTTAAATAAATTGAATAATTAAAAAGACATGAAATACTATTGAAAAGCAACAAAAGAAAAAGAAATCAATTGGGATATATTCCTTATTCATGATCAAAGGCAGAATATATTAAGATGTCACTTCTTTTTAAATTGATTTAGAGTCAGTGAATCCCAATAAAAATCTCAGCAAGCTATTTTGTAGATATTGGCAAACTCATTTTAAACATTGAGTAGTCTAGACAAAACTGATGAAGAACAAGTCGATGAATTCATACTTCCCAGTTTCAAGATTTATTATAATGCTACAATTATCAAAAGAGCATGTTATTTTAAAATGAATGGACACATAGATAAATGAAACAAAATAGAGTCCATGAACAGAACTGTGCAAATAGAGTCAACTTGATCTTGGTCAAAAGAATAAAGACACATCAGCACTGAAAAGATAGCCTTTTTAGTCATCATCAACAAACGATAAGTGTACAAGTGGACAATCATAAGGAAATAAATGAACAAAGATACAAACTTTGTACCCGGGAGACAAATGACCTCAAAATCATTCATGGCCTTAAATATAAGATGCAAAACTGTAGGAATCAGAATGGGAAATGTATTGGCAGATGCTTGTGAAGCTAAGTATAGTGTCACCATGTGGCGCAACCATTGTGCCCTCATGTATTTTTACCAAGCTGGTGTGAAAATATAAAAACCACTACGAACACACATAAAGCAGATTTAGTAACCATGGGCAAAACTTGGAAGGATCCACTGTCGGTGAACCACAACCAAGCGAGGCACAGGAGGTGAGACACTTGAGGTACACATGGGTTGCAGGCACAGGGTAAGGAGCCATGAGTTCAGACAGGGGCTGGAGGAAAAGTAAGTGAAAACACTGGTTGTCCAGGTGGACTGGAGGCACACCGAATATAGACATATATGAACTGGTAAGGCTGAAGCACAGGGTAGACACACTCGAGGGATGGAATAGGATACAGATATATGGCATTGGAGGCCTGGTATTACATGGATCGGATATGTACTGCAGGGACAAGGGACATTGACACTAGTTGACTGACTGGTTTTAGGAATAGGAGATGGAGACTCAGGTGGGTTGGCAAGGGCTGCAGGAACAAAGGAAAGCAAACAAACACCATCCTGCTGCATCCCAGGAGGAGGGCCTTTGTGAGTGTGCTCCCTACTTCTTCCCTGGGCCAGGTTAATGAGTTGGAACCTGCTTCATCTCTGTGACAAGAGTTCTCATGACTTCTGCCATTCTCTCTCCTTTCTGGTCATAGGAAACCTGACCTGTCTAATAGCACCTGTCTAATAGAGACTGAAATACTAGTGCCAGGTTTTGTGCGATGCATGTTATATTGACTAATAAAGCTTGAATAAATAAACAAATGGAAAAAAATCAGTTGTGTTTCTATACACTAACAATGAACTAACCAAAAGAAAAAAAAAAAGAAATTTACAATAGCATGAAATCCCATTTACAATAGCATGAAAAAGAATAAAACAGTCAGGAATAAATTTAATGCTGGAGAGATAGAAGATTTGTACACTGAAAACTGTAAAGTACTGATGAAAAAATTAAAGAGGACACAGATAGGTAAAAAACATCCTCTGTTTATTGTTTATGAGTGGAAAGAATATTGTTAAAATAGCTATACTACCCAAAATGATCTATTGATTCAATGCAATCCCTATCTAATGGCATTTTTTTATAGGAATATATATATAAAAAACCCACAATTCTAAATTTACTATGGAACCATAAAAGACTGTATAGCCAAAGTAGTTTTACGTAAGAACAACAAAGCTGGAAGTATCACACTTTCTGATTTAAAAATATATTACAAAGATATAGTCATTAATATAGTATGCTACTAATATAGACATATAGACATATAGACCAATGAAGGAGAATGGAGAGCCCAGAAATAAACCCATGCATAAACAAGTCAATTGAAATTCAACAAAGATGCCAAGAATGCACAACAGGGAAGGGATACTTTCTTTAATAAATGGTCTTGGGAAAACTAGATATCTGCATACAAAAGAATGAAATCAGACCCTTAGCTTACACCATACACAAAAATCAACTCAAAATGGAATAAAGACCTAAGTGTAAGACCTCAAACTATAAAACTAGAAGGAAATGTAGGCAAAAAGCTTCATAACATTGGTTTTAGCAATGATTTCTTGTTCATGACATCAAAAGCACAGGCAATCAAAACAAAAATAAACAAATGGGATTACATCAAACTAGAAAGTTTCTGCAGAGCAAAGGAAACAGTCAGCAAAATGAAAAGGCAGGTTATGGATTGGGAGAAAATATCTGTAATCCATATATCTGACAAGGGGTTAATATCCAAAATACAAGGAACTTCTAAAACTCAATATCAGAAAAAGAAATAAGCTGAAATGGGGGGGCGGGGAGAGAAGAGGCGGGGGAATGGAATAGATAATTGTCCAGAGAAGACATACAAATGGCCAACAGGTAAATGAAAAGGTGCTCAACATCACTATCAAATGCAAATCAAAATCACAATGTGATATCACCCTATTCCTGTTAGGATGGCTATTATAAAAAAAAACAACACCCCAAAATATGTGTTTTAGGGATATAGAGAAAGGAAAACCATTGCACATTGTTGGTAGGAATGCAAATTGGTGCAGCTACTTTGCAAAAACAGTATGAATGTTCCTCAAAACATTAAAAAGACTGGCCAGCTAGTGTTGCTCAGTGGTTGAGCGTCAACCTATGAACCAGGAGGTCACAGTTCTATTCCCAGTCAGGACACATGCCTGGGTTTTGGGCTTGATCCCTAATAGGGGGTGTGTAGGAGGTAGCTGATCAATGATACCCTCTCATCATTGATATTTCTATATCTCTCTCCCTCTCCTTTCCCCTCTGAAATCAATAAAAATATTTTTTTAAAAGTAGAGAGTTCTATGAAATCCAGCAACCCCACTTTTGGGTATACAAAAGTGAAATTTCAATCAGGATCTCAGAGTTTTCTGTAATCCCATGTTCACTGCAGAATTATTCACAATAGTCAAGACATGGAAGCAACCTAAATGTCCATCAGTGGATAAATGGGTAAAGAAAATGTGGTTTATACATACAATGGAATATTATTCAGCCTTAAAAAGGAAGGAAATCTTGCTATTTGCAACAATGTGAATGAACCTAGAGGACATTACACTAAGTGAAATAAGCTAGACACAGGACAAACACTATGTGATAGAACTTATATGAGGAATTTATAGTAGTAAAATTTACAGGAACACAGAATGGAATGGCAATTGCCAGAAACAGAGGGGAGGGTGTGACAGGGGCAGGGGCAATAGCTGTGCCTGATGGAGTCCATCACATCTTCAGACAGACATCCCTGTTCATGTCTGAAGAGAAAATGCCACAGAAGGAGTGGGTGCTATGTCACCCTCTCTCCCAGTTACCTTATCCGATGAATGATTGAGGGAGGAGACATCTCAGAGAGGCCCACTTTCATTACGCCTGTGAAAGAGGAGCTGCTGAAAGTGCCTCTGCTGGATTATTTATGAAGATGGAGGGGAAAGAGGCTTGGAAATAAAGAATTGTATAGACGAGAAAACCAACGATGCAAAGGCGAGGAGAGAAAAAAAAGGGGGGGGGGATAGAAGCGGGGAGGGGAAGAAGAGAAAGAAGCCAGGACTGGTGCTGCTTTTGGGGAGTGGAGTGGGAGCAGTGGTAAGGTCAGGGGGAGAAGGGCTGGGCTGCTTTCTGTCATCATTACAAACCATTGCAGAAGGGAGCTCAGCTTCTGCTGAGAGGAGATACATTTCTGTTTCTTGCTCATGTTCAAGTTGACCCCAGCTGATAACGGAGAGACCTTCTATGCACCCTTATGGTTCTGCATGGGAGAATTCCACAAGTGAAACTATCCTGTGGGATTTTGTCTGTCTTTTTTTTTTTTTTTTTAAATATATTTTTATTGATTTTTTACAGAGAGGAAGGGAGAGAGATAGAGAGCCAGAAACGTCAATGAGAGAGAAACATCGACCAGCTGCCTCTTGCACACCCCCTACTGGGGATGTGCCCGCAACCAATGTACATGCCCTTGACTGGAATCGAACCTGGGACCTTTCAGTCCATAGACCGATGCTCTATCACTGAGCCAAACCGGCTTTGGCGATTTTGTCTGTCTTAAGTGACCTTCCCCACACATCCTCTGGGACCTTCCTCTGATCATCATTACCTCCCCCACCCCCCTTTTAAAAAATTTTTTTAGTTATCCCCTCTTCTTAGGGCCCTTCTATCTCAACTTGAACACAGAACTTCCTTTCCTTAAGTTGGATTAACCTCTGAAAGCCTCAGTTTGCTTGGATGTCAAAATGGAGCTAGAGCCATCTCCTTTAAGGACTTTGGGGGGTGGAATTAGGCTGAATTGTGTAGCATAGCCGGTTCCCAGGATGTTTCCATTGCTGGCTGTGTCTCCTTCCTTATTCTTCTTTCTTTGAAAACTGCTGTCCTTTTTGATAGCATTAGCCACAGGAGGCAACTGACACTTGAAATGTGGCTGGTCCAATCTGAGAGGGGCTGCCTATGTGTGAAGCATCATGATTGCATACTAACACCTGCAAGTCCCATACTGGTCATTCTTACCCTGGTCTCATGGTTCATGTTACATGTATTTCCTCCTGAGATGGCTCCAAAGTGAATTTTATATATGTCACATGGCATACACACATATATAAAATAATAGCTGTATTGAGATACAATTTACAGGCCATAATGTTCATCCCTTTAAAGTATACAATTAAGTGGTTTTAGAATATTCAGAGAGTTGTGTGACCATTACCATGATCTAACTCCAGAACATTTTTATCACTCCAGAAAAAAACACTGTACCCATTCGAGTTACTTCTCATTCTCCCATCCCCTTGGCCCCTGGCAACCACTAGCCTGCTTTCTGTCTTTATGGATTAGTCTACAATCCATGAGTATTTCCTATTAAATGGAGTTATGCAATATGTGACCTTTTCCCATAGCTTATAAAGGAGACCATCTCAATTATAATCTCCACATCTGGTGACAATCGTGCAATGTATTTTGTGTGATGCAGTGATAAGCAAGTGCATGGAAATGTAATTTAATTTATATACATGTGCCCTTATGACCACTTTGTTGTTGTCTTTTAAAATATATTTTAATTGATTTCAGAGAGAGGAGGGGAGAGGGAGAGATAGAAACATCAATGATGAGAGAGAATCATTGACCGGCTGCCTCCTGCATGTCCCACGCCTCCTCCCCCCTCCCCCCCACGCCCAATGGGGATGGAGCCCACAATCTGGGTATGTGCCCTTGATGAGAATCGAACCTGGGACCCTTCAGTCTACAGGCCAACACTTTATCCACTGAGCCAAACCAGCTAGATCCCTTTATGACCACTTTGGAAAATATTGTCTCCATTGCACAGGTGAGGAACCTAAAGCACAGAGAGGTTATATAGCTGGCCTGGGGTCACATTTCTATTAAAAGAAAGTTCTGGGACTTAGACTCAGATTGCTCCCTCCTGCCCCACCCTGTACTCTCCAATATAAGGTATGTGGGGATCTTTTTCTTTTTCTCTCCTCTGAACCAAGCAGAGTATCTGATACTCATGTATATGTTTGTGAAATGGATGAATAATTCAAGGACTGAATCAGCTGAGATATCAGGTGATGGGGAAAGGAGAGTGGTCTTGGAATCCCAGGTATTAGCCTGACAGACCTCAGGCATTGCTATGGCTGCTGCTGAGCAGTAGTGCAGGCCCAGCAGGCCTTGTCACCCATGCTGTGTAGTACATGCCGCCTGCCCGCCCTGGGATGCTCAGCTATTAATCCTGGCTCTCCTTCTCCCTGGGCCATTAGTATCTCACTGGGGTGCAGCGGCACTCTTGGGGGCTGCATGCTTCAGGAGGACAACTTTCTACAAATCAGGATAGATGGACATAGGGGCCCAGTGGCTGCTTGGGTCACCTAGAGTAATTTAGTGTACGTGTTTTCTCAGCTGGAGACAGCGTGGCTGTCTTGCTTTTCATCTGTGCTTCGTAGTACATATTACCTCATGTGGAAAATTAACAGGCAAATTAACCCCTCTGCAGGGCCCAGGCTGGAGCAGTGGACAAGGCTCCCGTTTAGAATGCAAAAGCTTAGGGTAAGAAGGAGGCTGACCACAGGGACAGGGCCAGGGGGAGGCCCACATCCCAGGTACCTGGGAGCATGTCCAACCTGCATGTGGGCTCCATCAGTGCCAGGGGTACTAGAAAGGGAGCACTGTGCTGCTCCCTGAGACCAGTGGCTTTCTGGTGACTGTGCTGTGCAGCCAAGTGGGAAGGTAAATTAGACAAAACAAACAGATTAATAGGAGCTCCAGCCACTGCCCCATTTCTTCCAGAATTCTGGGAACACCTTATCTATCTTTGTTTCTGACAGTCTCTTCCATACTATTTGTCATGTCATCTTCTGTCCTACATGTCATATCATTTGCTTAAATCTCTAGTGCAAAGGTCCTCTGGCCTACCTGCTCCTCCAGCTAGTCTGGCCCTGCTCCACATTACTCTCGCTGTTCCGGACACCCTGACTTTTCGTTCTCCCCCACTTCATTCAGCCCAGCGTCTTGGTACACAGTTTCCTCAGCCTTGAAAACCCTTATTTTTTTCTCAGAGCCAAACTCCATTCAGTTTAAATGTCACTTCCTCAGGGAATCGTTTTCTAATTTCACACCTCTCACCTCAACCATTTATATATGGTCTCAGGCTCCTATATTTTCCCATTAATAGCATTTGTCAAAACTGCAATTAAATACTTAGTCTGTAATTAGTTGTTTAATGACTGCCTTTCCTGCTGCACTGTTGGCTCTGAGAGAGCAGAGACTGTGTCAGTCTCATTCACCTTTGTATCTCCAGGGTCGAGCACAGTGCCTCGGGTGGAATAAGTCCTCAAAAATGTATTGGATGAATGAATAGCTTTCTTTTGTGCGTGCGCGCGCGTGTGTGTGTGTGTGTGTGTGTGTGTGTGTTTGTGTGTGTATGTGTGTGTGTGTGTGTGTGTGTGTGTGTGTGTGTATTTTGCCTTAGCAGGAGGTTCTTTCTGAGATTTAAACTTGGCATTTCCTGGAGGAACGAATTACTAAGTACATTTAGTTCTGAGAATCATGTTATAATCCGCATATAAGCCAAAGTACCACACACCACAGTCTAATCTTAGAGCAGTGTCCCATGCAAAGAAGCACAGTTCAATACCAAAATAAACATTCCTTCCATTTCTAGCTCATTTTTCTCTCCCTGCCCTGACCTCTAATTTCTACACTTTATTAGGCAGAGTGATTCAGGTTTTTTGATTGAGCTGGGTATGCAATGGTAGTCCTTACCTGTCAGGAACTTGTGGTCTGATTACATAAAAGGCTCTTGTTATAGTCCAGGCAAGAGATTATGGTAATTTGGAAACCAATGAGGTAAACACTTTTAAGATATATTTTAGGAGATAAAATTGAGGAGGGGTATCAAGGATGTTAGGGCTGACACTTCATATGAGCCATAATCCAGATGTTTTGTCCAAGTTGTTTATAGAATGTCATCATCCTATTTTCTGGGGATAATTGTCAAATTCATCGATTAATGGTCATGTGATTAAGTGCTGTCTGTTTTTGAGACATGAGAAGTCCAGTGGAGACTTTGGGGAAGAATCACCTTCCTCTTAAGGAGAGAACCATAAGGGGGAACAATAACACTCTTTTGCTGAATGTGAACCAAGGACTTGTTCTCTGACTACTATGATAGTATCTCTGACTACTGCTGCTATACACTGGAGGGGACAGCCATGGGAAGGCAGGTGATGGAAAGAGCCTGAGCCCATACGGACATCACTGAGTTGCTGATGCAGTGCGTCTGAGCCCAGCCTACCTGGAACTGATATAAAGAACTTCCCCAGTCTTTTTATTTTTATTTTATTTTTAAAATATATTTTATTTATTTTTTACAGAGAGGAAGGTAGGGGGAATAGAGAGTTAGAAACATCGATGACAGAGAGAAATCGACAGGCTGCCTCCTGCACACCCCCACTGTGGATGTGCCCGCAACCAAGGTACATGCCCTTGACTGGGATGGAACCTGGGAACTTTCAGTCCAAAGGCCGACACTCTATCCACTGAGCCAAACTGGTTTCGGCAAATTTCCCCAGTCTTTAAGCCGTTTGGCTGGATTTTCCATTACTTGCAGCAGAAAGCATCCTGAATGATGGGGAGGAGCAGTGGTAGCTCAAGGGCACAAAGGTGTCTTTGTCTTTCTGGAAGATTTCCAGTCTCAGGGCTCATGAGCAGCAACATCATGTCTCTTACCTCTCAAGACTGGGGCTCCCAGTTTCCCTTCTGACCTGTGCAGAGATGGAGCTGAGGCAGCATGTGGGGGCCTTGATACCTATAGTTGGGAAGGGGTGGAGAATAACCCAGATCAAACAATAAATAGTGAATTCCTCTTTTGGGCTTTCAATCTGCATTGAAATGGAAAGGTAGTTACTTACTGATTTATTTATTTTTCACCACGCTCTATATTTACTCTTTTTAGCTAATGTATTTTTGAGGCATTTCCTCCCCAAAGAAATACCGTATGATAGTAATATAAATTAACATATAGAAAAGGATAAAAAGAATCTTCTATTATCCCATAACCAGCACAAACTGTTGTGTTTGCCCATGCTTCCTTAAAATTCTTGTTCATATTCATACAAAAATGTGCACAATGGTAGTCATATCCAGGCATCATTAGTTTTTTATTGAGGCATGACATGTGTGCTGTGAAGTGCCCATATCAGTACAGCTTGACGATTTTTCACATGTGTTCACTTTTGTAACCACCCCTCAGTTCAAGATATAAAACATTTGACTGGGTATTATTTTGCAGTTTTATTTTCAAATTTAATGTCATATCAGAATCTTGTTACCCTGCTGTTTATCCTAAGAATTTTTTAGTATGCTACATGGTTTTCAGACTGATGACTATTAAAGGCATTAGCACTTCAATCAAATGGCTGTATCACATATATCTGAGCCAACCCACATTACTGGACACTAAGATTGTTTAAAATAATTCGATATCATAAATAACGCTTCAGTGCTCTGTATAGCAGAGGTCAGAAACTGGCAGCGTGTAGCCTGGATTCTGCCCACATACCCATTTTGTTAATTTCATATGATGTTGGCCACAATATTTTTAAGAATATCTGAAAAAAAAAAGACTATCTGAATTTTGTTGTAGACTTGTAAAACTTGAGAGAACTCACATGGAAATCTAGATTTGTTTATTCCTTCATAGAGCAGAAGGTCTGGTCACATGGTCTACAATCCCAGGAGTGGCAGTCATGTGCAGACGAAGGGATTACCTTCCTTAGAAGAAGGTGCTCCCAGTTTGCCACAGTCCCTGAGACTCCCAATTTTTCAGGCTTGTTCACTCATTAAAAGCATCTGCCTTGGCCCAGTAGACAATTGAATTTGCTATTCCCGGCATATGGGTTCTTTTTCCCTGATGCTTATAAAGATGTCATTTATGCATGAAGTTGTTGATAACTCCAAGAAAATAATAAATAGAAGCACTTTCAGAGGAGCATAGTGAAGAAGAGCATGCCTATGTATCCAGGACACCCTAGTTGCAATCGCAGCTCATGACTTTGGTCTGGTCACATCCTCTGTGGGCTTCAGGTGAGAATACGACTCCCACATCATGGAGCAATTGTGAAGCTCTGCTAGAGGGTAGCACACAGTAGGCAATCAGTAAATGGTAATTAAGTAAAAAAAAAAAATCTACTAAAAATGTTAATTGATTCAATTTTAGTTCTTAAAGAAAAACTAGAACATTTACTTTTATAAAAATGAGATTTCATTTCCTCTGAATTTTTGTAGTTCATTCAAAAAGTCTTCAGAGCTGAGACCGGTTTGGCTCAATGGATGGAGCGTCGGCCTGCGGACTGAGGGGTCCCGGGTTCGATTCCGGTCAAGGGCATGTACCTTGGTTGCAGGCATATCCCCGGTGGGGGGTGTGCAAGAGGCAGCTGATAGATGACTCTCTCTCATCGATGTTTCTGACTCTCTGTCTCTCTCCCTTCCTCTCTGTACAAAATCAATAAAAAAAAAAAAGTCTTCAGAGATCCTATAAAGTTTTAATAACAGCAACAATAATAAAGTTGTGTCTGAGTGTCTAAAGAGTGGCCTGATTATAGCTGGCTACTTTCCAATCCAGGCCTGCACTAATGTGTAGTCTTAGGGGAAGTTGAGAGGTTGGACATGTTTATTATCTACTAGAGGCCCAGCACAAGAAATTTGTGAATGAGTAGGGTTCCTAGGCCTGGCCTGCGATCAGGACCAATCTTCCCCAGCTGCTGGCAGCCAGCTCCACCCTCTGCCACTGCCACCACCAGTTGCCCTCTGTGTGTGGGGCAACTGCCATTCTCTCCTGTTCCCAGTTCTCCATTGGGGTATCCGAGCCTGCCAGCCAGAGGGAGAGGCCAAGAGGTTGGCTGGTAGGCCCCGATCATCTGATGGAGCCTGTGGGCTGGGGACAGCTCCTGCATTTTCTGCCCCAAGCGGTCAGTGTGTGTCATAGCCGACTGGTCTTCCTACCTTCCAGTTGATTTGCATATTATGTATATATATATATGCATTATATATATATATGAATTTATTCTATCTTGTTTGTATCATACATAACCCTCAGAGCCTCCACCACTTCCTATTCCCTTAGGTCTACTACTCTCATATTTGTAAGAGGAACAAAATAGAAATAGGGATAGTAACAATAATGATGATGGTATCAATCAGGATTCATAAAATCTGGGTTCAAATACTAACTTCACCATTTATATTAACTGTGCTTCATTGTTCTTTTAGCAATGTTAAAATCACAAGGTTATTATGAGGATTCAATGTTTGCACTCAATACTTTCCCCTTTTCATGTATAGTGATATGTTTTAAAGTTATCTGGAGAGGCAAGGATTAAAACCAAGGAATGCTGCTTTAATGATGAAATTTTAGACAGTGGGTGGCATATATATTTTTGGGTTATAGTTTCTCCACATGTTTCTGACATTGTAATATGGAGGTAACTTCTTACTCTGCCTACATATAATGGGATCTGGGCTTTGCCACTATGATTTCAGTATGATGAACATCCATGGTCCTTGGCTCTGGCCTGTGTAATTGATCCTGTTCAGATGGAAGAGAGATTCTTTAAGTTTTATTCAGGTCTATTAAATATTTCTTGAGTGCATTCCTTCCTCTTCAGCCCCTCACTACTGTCATGGTTCGGGAACTCATCATTTCCTATATGCATCACTGCATCATCCCTGCTGCTGGGCTCTCACTCTGCTGCTCATCCTTCACACAGCAGGCAGGGTGATCTTTCAAAAGCATGCATGTGATTCTTCACTTAAGAGCCTTCAGTAGCAGTGCTTTCCAGCCGTAGTGGATCTCAGCCTCTCTTGTAACACACCAGTTTGTCACATCAGTTACAAGGCTGATTCATCCATTTATCTATTCAACACATATTTACTGAGCATCTACTATGTGCTAGTTACTATTCTAGGTTAGGTATTTGAGGAGTACCCAAGTAAAAACAACAACAACAACAACAACAACAACAACAACAACAAAACTCAGACAAAAATCAATGCATGTTGTCAGAAACTTGTTAAAAAAATAAGAGTTAAAGTCTGGAAGATTGTGGGTGATTTATCTGTTGAATATATAGCAGCTACATGTTTATTTCTACAGTAACATTTCCCTAAATCACTTGCATGGTGAGGTGCTCCTTGATGGGGAATGGAAGGGGAATTTATAGCTACTAGTAGGGGAATTGTGTGTAAATCTGCATATTCCTTTGGCAGTGTGCATCTGAACAGTATCAGCATTTGGCTACAGAAAAAAATGTTAAGTGTTGCTGCTTGTTTACAAGATAGGGTACAAAGCTTTTAGCCTTCATTATTTGGCCTGGGCTTCCCCATCAGCCTCATTCTCTGCCACGCCCTATCTTGTACTATACACTTGCTGGTCCTTAGCCCTAAAACTGTTTCATATTGATTTAACTTACCACAAACAAAAGGGTTTGAATTATAAGTAACTAAAATATATAAATAATTTTTTTGCAAGGTCAGAGATTGTCTTGAGGGAGAAGGGACTAAGTCCGTTTTGTAAACTGAAAATGAGGAGTGAGGAGGGAATTTGGCTGGACCATCAGACTCCTGAGAGTAGATCACATTTCTAGTATTTTAGAAAGGTACATTTTTTGGCATTTAGACAAAAAAATAGGCACAATCTTATGATAATAAATCTGAAAACATTTATTGCTATGTTATTATTCAATCACAAAAGTAGCAAACACTTTGGAGGATGGGTTAGCTTTGGAGGACAAGAAAGAAGTAAAGCTTCTAATTAATGTAGAGAGTATCCTAATTTGGCCCATGTGTGAGAATGGAATGGACAGAAATGAACTGGAGAAGAAGAATTTTACTACACACGACAAAAGATGCAAATAGGAGCCAAGGCCAGGTGGATTCCTGCAAACATCAAATTGCTCCTTATTACAAAGTGGACTTGCAAAGCAGCCTTAACTCGGAGCTACATGCTCCATTCATCTTATTCTCAGAATAAAGTTTTTCTCCTAATTTCTGATGTTGACACTTGTCTTCTCATTTATGTCATCAAAAGTGATGCTTGACACAAAAATGGCAGTTTGAAGAGGGAGAGAGTAAGATATCAAAGAAGCTGCTCTCACTGGGTTTTTATAGAAAGGTGTGAAAGGGAGAACTTTAGGCAACCCAGATAGGGCTTTTTGAACAAGATCTGGCTGAGAGTCCACAGGTGGCATTGGCTGGACATTCTCTTATGCCATTTTCCCCGTGATGCTCAGTATGACTGGTTGGTGGTTCGTCAGGGCGAGATTCACTAAGAGGTGTGGGAGAATGGAACATCAGCAGACATCCCTGGGGTGTATCGCAGTTTCTTGAAGCAGGAAACAGAAATGGGGACTCAAAGCCAAGAGTCATTCTGGGAACATAAAGAAGAGCATAATAAGCAGGTCAAGGAGTATAGAACCTATGACTCTTCTGCTGTTGGAGTGACCTTGAGGGATTATGCCACAAGGTTCCCAGAGACAGGCCATATAGAGAGATAGGCCCCTCTCCATGCTTTTCTGCCCCCACAAACAGGGCTGGACAATTCTCAATTATTTGGTCTTTGCAGCTAAGACTGCAGTGCTTGGCTTCTCTCCAACAGTGGGTAAAATGCGGTGAGGGGTCATTCTGGGGTGACTCTCACTTTGTAATTAACACCCTAATTAGCATCTCACTTGCTTCTGATGGGGCAGTGCACATGTTTGTGGTTATGTAACTGCCCAATAGGGCTAGTCCTGCTGTTTGTTGGCATCCTAATTGTCTCCAAATCACAGGGAAATGAATTGCAGTGAGAAGAGTAATGAGGAGTGGAGCCAGCCTAGGGCTCCACACTATCAATGGCAAAACTGGGGACTCTGTAATCAAAGTGGGAGAGCCAGGGAAGACAGATTCAGGTGCCATCCTGGGAAAGAGAGCACTTGAGTGGGGACAGAAGGAGAGGTTCAAGCACTTTTTCCTCTTCTTCCTCTTCTTCATATATTTTATTGATTTTTTACAGAGAAGACCGGAGAGGGATAGAGAGCCAGAAATATAGATGAGAGAGAAACATGACCAGCTGCCTCCTGCACACCCCCTACTGGGGATGTGCCCGTAACCCAGGTACATGCCCTTGACAGGAATTGAACCTGGGACCCTTCAGTCCGGAGACCGACGCTCTATCCACTGAGCCAAACCAGTTTCGGCTCTTTATTCTTCTTGTTCTCTCCTATCTTCTGATCCCAGCAGTCTCCGATACCATGTTAGAAGAGATCTTGAGAGCACAGGGAAGTGAAGAGAGGGCAGGGCAGGAAGAGGACGGGGAGCTGATAAAAGGGGACTGTGTGGATGTAAATGATGAAGAAGAGCAAAAATCTTAAAGAACAGTTATTCTCCACCCCATCGTGAGTTTGCTGTTGCTACTGCCACTGCCAAGGTGATGGTACTGGCCCTGTCACTGAAGCTGTGGCTGCTGCTGGTGGTGTAGTTATTTAAATGACGGGAATGGAAACCCTAGAGCTTTAAGTCAAATGAGTGGAATGAATGCCGGAAACAAATCAGTTTCACTAAAAAAGAGATGTTGACAAGAAGCCAGGAAGGCTGGTCAACAACCTTAATTGCTCTAACCACTCACCCTTTAGTTAAGACATTATTAGAAGAAGCAGCCTCCATCTTGTTTGTCCCGTGTAAGTTTCTGTTATTTCCTGCCTAAGGGCTACATGTAAATTTCTGTTTATGTTGCCTAAGATGTTTTCCTAAAGCCTTTATAAAAAGGGATGGCAGGGCCAGAGCAGGAGTAGTTCTACTAGAGTTGGACTATGGCCTGGCACCCCATATCGCCAAATTGAATTTCTTCAGGTCTCAAGTCTCTTCATTTGTGTGCGGCCCTTCTCCAGAACCTGAACCCTGAATTGGAACTCTTTCCATGTGGGTCGTGAAAGAGATTCCTATAAATGAGGAAGAATACAAATGTCATAGAATGAGATCAGCACTCTGTAAAAACATCCCAAGAGTTCATAAAATGGGAAGTTAGTAAAAAGCAGTCAGTAAAAGGAGTTTAGGAGAACCCATTCCATCAAGCCTCACTCAAGCTGGCGAATCTCGCATATTCGTATACATAACTGGCTGCAGCTGAAACCTAACCATGGGTTGATGATTGAAGGAGATTTGCAAAGAGCTTACAGGGGAAGTCCCTGATGGCAAGATTTGTCTTTGAGTTCCCAGCATTGTCCAGGGAAGCAGGTCTGAAAATCAGGAAGACAGAGTATTCTTGACCTAGGGAAATGTGGGTAGGGATATTTCACAGGCGCTCACAAGTGGTTTGGTGCAAAGTTCCTCAGGACTCTTCAGTTTCTGTTGATGAATTGACTCTTGAATTTATTTCGTATTTACTGGGCACACACTATAGGACAAACACTTGGTTAGTCTCTGGGAATAAAGAGGTGAATAAAACAGATGCAGCTCCCATCATCCTTGAGCTTTTGATTGGGCAGAATATACAGAGAGTTATGCAAGAAAATCCAGAGAAGAGATTGAGCATGGTGTTTTGGGCATGGAGACAGGGAAAATGGCTGGAGATGACACTGGCGAGGAAGGTGAGACCCAGGTCAAGTAGGGCCTTTGCTCTGTGCCAAGGGGTTTGGGCCCTAGTCTGAAGGCAACTGTGTTAATCAGAACATCTTTTATTGCAAGTGAAAGAAATTTAACTTGAACAACCTATGGTGAAAAGGGATATTTATTGGCCTGGAATCCAAGGAAGAGATGACTGTACACTGATAGGACCATCCGAAATGAGATTAAACTGAAGGCACCAGAGGATCAGGAGCTTGAACCTGGCTAAGACTTTCCCTGCCTTTCCCACATTGCTGGCTTCTATCTCTTTCCAACACAATTTCTTCAAATGGTAGAGAAAATGGACAGACTAGATTCTGAGTTTTTACCTTATAGCCTTCACCATTGGAAAAAAAAAAAGTCATTGTCCTTTCTCCTGCCCCAGGTCAGATATCCCTGGGAGGAGGCTTATGGCCCATTTGGGTCATCTATCCATCCAGGATCAATCCCAAGTGTATAGAAGGTGAAGCGAATGAAATAATTCAGAAGCTACACTAGGAACTATGTACATTGGGACTGCTAGATATCCCATGGATGTTCACTACAGCCTCTGGGCTTCTAAAGCAGGTTCCCAAGACACACTGATTATGGAAGAGATGCAAAAATTAATGGTAGGTTTTGGCAAATAATTCATATATGTATATGATTGATGACTTAGAGTAGTAATTCCATCTACAATAAGTGTTAGTGATTGTCATTATGATGCAATGATAATGATGATGATGAAGAAGAAGAAGAAGAAGAAGAAGAAGAAGAAGAAGAAGAAGAAGAAGAAGAAGAAGAAAATGATATCCATCTCTTTTGGGTATATGGGCATAATTCAGTTTTGGACCCACAAAGCTAACAATCAGGGTTATGGTGACCCTATTAAGTCAGGGACAGCTTGAACCACCAGTCAATATCTTCCACATCTCAAGTTCATCTCCTTTAAGTTTCATTTTCAGGGATGTCATTACTAAGAAGTAATGACAAGTAATGACAAGCAGGAACCATGTTTTCTTTCTGCAATTCATTACCAAACATGGTGCATGCTCAGTAAATACTTGATAAAAATAAGTGATAAAGTATATTTGACTAGAGAATTATTATTATTTGTGTGCCTTTATTTGAATAAGTTAGGGTTTTCCACTAAATTTTTTGTTACCAACAGAATCTCCATGGATCCTCTAATAACAACCTTGACAGCCAAACTCCAAACAAACATTAATTAAGTCTCTTAACACTCTTGTAAATCAGTGAGCCATATGACAATTATAAAAAAATGATCATTTTAAGGAGCAAGAAATTTTAAAATGATTGTTTACTTTATCATGATAGAGAAATAATTTATATACACAAAAAATGAATATTCAGAGTCATAGGTGAGACAGAAATGCTTGGCTAATTTCTGATGAACCAGAATCAACTAGGTTAAATTTTGATCTCCTTAGGACAAAGATGTATATATATTCTCTGATTTATATCCCCAATTCATATGCTTGTCCTAGACCCACACTATCTAATAGAACTTTCTGTGATAATAGAAATGTTCTGTATCTGTAGTGTCCAATAAGATAGTCAATAATGGCTGTGTGACCACGGAAATTTTAATTTATTTAATATGATGTAACTTAAATACCACATGTGGCTAGCTGTTACCATATTGGACAGTACAAACTTAGACCATTGTTCATGGATTTGGAGGGGATATACAAGAGATCTTATTATAATGTTAACCAGATCATGGTCTATATTCAGGGAAAGGAATTGTCATAGTGGTAAGATTGTGCATTATCTTAGGCATCACAGGTCATTCATTCATTCTTTCAAAGACCATATATTGAGTACCTACTATGTGCCAGGCTCTGCACTGATCAAGGGGCGAGGCAACAAATAAAAACTAATTATTGCCCTGACTTAAAGATGAAGGGTGTAAACATACAGAAGTTTGTGATTATATTAATGGCAAGCATGTGATATGTGGGCATATAGAAGAAAGGCAACTAATAGGTAGGTCCCAGAATACTTCTCAAAGAAGTGAAGCTGATTCTTAAAGGACCAGTAAGGATTCTCCCACGTGATGAAGATGGAGGCGGGGAGGGCACAGGATTTTCCCAGGCAGAGGTATGGGCACAGGCAGTGGTACAGTACTATCAAGTTTGTACCTTTGGGAGAACTTCTAGATGTGAGATGTATACTGTAGGGCAGCGTTTTTCAACCGCTGTTCCGCGGCACACTAGTGTTGCCTGGTGTGCCGTAGGTGCAGACAAGACAAGAATTTTATAATTTTTCACTATTTTGTTTACTTAATATTTCATAATAAAGTAATTATAAAATACTTTCTTTGTGTTTATTTGATTCCTATTCAAGAGAATTACTTTATATATAGTCAATATAGGCACAGAGTTAAATTTTTTAACATTTTCTAATGGTGGTGTGCCTCGTGATTTTTTTCATGAAATAAGTGTGCCTTTGCCCAAAAAAGATTGAAAAACACTGCTGTAGGGTACATGTGGTGAGTGGTCAGTCACAGTCCCAGGAAGAGGACAGGAGCAGTAGAATGAAGGAGTTTAGATTTTACCCTAAATACAGTGGGCATTCATCCAAAGGCTTTTAAGTAGAGGAGCCACAAGATCAGATTTTTGTTCTAGACAGAACCCTTGGCAGCATCATGGATAATGATTTAGAGGGAGTGAGAGTGGAGACAGGAGTCCCTGGGGAAGACAAGCTTTCTTCTGTGAGAGATCCTGAAGTTGCATTTAAAGTAGTAAGTGCTGCTGGCCAGATGTAGATGCCTCTGCTCCTTTCTGAGAAATGGTGGAGATGTCTGGGAAGGTCTGAATTTGGCTTCAGGAAGAGCAAAGAGTCTGGCATGGCAGCAGGGAAGCTCTGCTTTGGAGAGAGAAATGTGTTTACTTGAGTGAGCTGTTTGTGGAAGTGAGGTTGGGTAACCTGAGCTAGGTGAGCCTTGAGGCGAGCAAGCGGACTGGATTACTCTGCTACTTTCCTTCCTATCTTTCCTTTGTATGCATGAACTTTTCCCTGGGTCACCTGCTGTATTAGTTTGCTCTGATTGCCATACACAAAATACCATAGGCGGGGTGACTTAAACTACAGATATTTCTTTCTCATAGTTTTAGAGACTAGGAAGTCCATGATCAAAGTGCCTGCCAATTTGGTTCTTGGCAAGAACTCTGTTCCTGGCTTGCAGATGGCCACCTTCTCACTCCATCATCACATGGTCTTTTCTCAGTGCCTGCCAGTAGAGATACCTCTCCTCTTCCTCTTCTTTTAAGGCCATCCGTGAGTGCTCCACCCTCATGACTTACTCTAACTGTAATCAACTCCCAAAGGCCCCATTTCCAAATACCACCATGTTGGGGTTAGGGCTTCAACATATGAATTTGGGGATGATGCAAACATTCAGTCTATAATAACTGCATAGGGCAAATAACCAGGTTTGTAGCTTGGTACACACATTTGGGTTTTCCAAGAGTATATGCTGAGTTTGCTTCCATTTGGTATCTCAAGAGCATTTATACAACTTGGGCAGGAGCAGAGGGCTTGTTTTTAGAGGTTGCATAGTTGATACTCTGCTCCCTGCTGAGTTGGGGCAAGGACCCAGACCCACTCCCAGCTACCTACAGACTTCTGGGAGGCATAAAGGACCTCTGGGCATTTTGGGGAGAAAATGGAATCTTGACCTGGCTTACATGGCCAAATTCCAAGAATATGCTTATAAGTTTGGACTTTGTCCCTTGGGTAATGCACTCATACATGTTCAGTTAAATGTTGAGAGAACTGAAGCTCAGTTATAATGAACTAAACCTGACTTTGTAATAGTCTTTCATATTGCTCACTTGCAGATTTTATGATCACATCTAACACCCTCTTCTCTGTGATTATTTAAAAACGTACCTTGCTTTGACATGTTACAGAGATGGTATAAAGAAAACTAGCATGAAATTTGGAGACATTGTGAATCTCAACATCTGCATAGTTAGCTATGTGACCTGAGTCACTTATGTAACATGTCTAAGTGTGTTTTCTCTTTTGAAATTTAGGGGTAACCTTTGTCTTATAGAAAGTCTGGTATGGTGCCTGATACATAATCTCATTAGATACTCAATAAATATCCCCTTTTCTTAATTCATAATCATCCCTTCTCTTTTCAATGCTCCTACATCTTAGGTCCTGTGAAAGTATGTTAAATTTTATGACTGTAAATCATATTTAAAATGAGGGGGGAAAAAACCTTAGCCATATGGCTTAGAGTATTAAGAAGTGTGTTGTATCTTACAAAACAGGAATTTCAAGTTGACTCCAGAAATAATATACTGTTTGTCAATTTTTAAGACACACTTCCTTATAAAGATTTGTATAAGAATGAAGGAATGAGAGTCATATTTAAACAATCACATTTTTTACCAATCCAGAAAATTCAGTCATGCAAACTTTTTAATTTCAATAATTTTGATTTGAAAAATTATGGTATAGGTTCATTTTTTTTCATGCATAATTTTGAGCTACCTCAATAAAATGTTGTAGGCTCTTTAATCTGAAAAAAATCTTAATGATGACCTATAAGAAATGCATGTGACAGTGGCATGGATTATTATCAGGGATGTTCGTTGTTCTATAAATTGGTCCAATAAGGAAATTCAGACTCAGTTGAGAAGAGGTGAGTTGATCAAGATGTGGTGACAGGGTTAGTGACAAAGACACTGTACTGGCCTGCTTAAAGCTTCTTTCTCATATGAGAGTCACCTTAGGAGTCACTTGCCCCTCTCTTGACTAATTGGCAGCAGCAGGACATGTAGAGAGACTGGCTTCTCTGGCCTTTACCTTCCCTCTATGCCCTCCTAGTGGGGCCTAAATTCCCCTGCCTCATGTAGCTAGAGGAAAACATTGTTAGTGGTGCACATTTACCAAGCTCCCACATGTTTCTCTTGAATTATTAGAAAAAAGTCTGGCAGAGACTGAAAGTCAAAGCAAAGGGATATCCTGGTGGGCTTATACATGGTCAGAGCTGGGTCAAGCTGGGCACCCCAGCAGAAGGGGTGTGAGTGGGTGCATAGCTCAGAACTACAGATGGTCTCTTGACAAGTCTCAGCCACTGAGACTTGTCACTCAGCGGCACTGTGGTACCTTGACAAAGCATTGCTGATTGGAAATTAAAATGCATGGAATTGTGAGAGGAGTGTTTTCAAGAAGAAACAGAATCAACTTTGTAGCCCCATTGAGGCTATTACAGCTGAACACCAGATGCAAGGATTTTTTCAGAGAAACCACAAGGCTTTCTTCCTTCCCAGAGCAGAAGGCTCAGTGTTTAGGTTGGTTATAGTAAAGCTATTTTAGGATAAACTGCCAAATCCTGAGCAAGAGGTGTCAGAGAACTGTGTCAGGATTGATGCAGACCCAGCCTTGGGACCAGTGTGGCAAGCGGCCCTTTGATCCTATCCAGATCTATTTGCCTGACTCACTGGTGGGGGTGGGCTCCTCAGGTTGTCCTGCTATCCCCAATCAAATATCTGCTGTGCTGTGGGGGGCAGGGGACTGCTGTGCCCAGTGAGTCACCACTTTTTTTTTCTCACTCTGCACCCCTTCTCACTCTTGGTGAGCTTGATTAATTCACCAATTCCTGAGCTCAGATTTATTCCATTAAAAAGTATAAGTATGGAAATATACTTTATATATATAGTACTGTAGAAGCAAATCTGCTGTTAATCAGTATATATAAAGATGTATAAAAATGACCCCATCCTAATCTCTGAAACCTATGATTATGTTATCTTAGACGGCAAAAGGACTTTGCAGATATGATTAATTTAAGGTTCTTGAGTTGGGAGATTATTTTAGATTATCTGGGTGAGCCCAATATAATGACAAAGTCCTTACAACAGAGACAAAGGAGGAGTCAGAGTCAGAAAAAGGAGATGTGATGTTGGAGCCAGAGGTTAGAGTGATACACTTTGAAAAGGAAGCAGAGACCCTGAGCCAAGGAATGTAAGGAAGCCCCTAGTAGCTGGAAGGCACAAGCAGATGATTCTTTTCTAAAGCCTTCAGAAGGAATGCAGCCCCCCCACTACCTCCTTTTTTCTCTTTTGACCTCCATAGCTATAGCATAATTTTTATTTTTTAAAGCATAGCTTGTGCAATTTGTTACTGCAGCAATAGGAAACTAATACTACATATACACTAAGTGTGTGTGTGTGTGTGTGTGTGGTATGTGTGTTTAATATATATATACCGGTATATATGAGGCCCAGTGCATGAATTCATGCATGGGTGGGGTGCTGCCAGCCTAGCCAGGGAGAGGGGACATGGGTGGTTGGACGGTCTGCCTGCCTGCTGTTTGAACTCCTGGTCTAGGGGACAATTCACATATTAGCCATTTATTATATAGGATATACACTGAGTGGCCAGGTTATTATGCATTCAGAGATCATAATAATCTGGCCATTCAGTAGATATATATTCTGAGTTTAAAAATTCAAGGAATATAAAACATATGTATCTGTACATATTATATAAAGTAAAAATGGCAATAACACACAGTACTGGTTATGCCTTATAATTGTGGTCTCTGGATGCTTTAGCATTGTGACTTAATGGAAGTCACTGAACCTCTTTGTATCTCAGTTTCCTCATCTCTAAAAAGGGAATATTATCCTATCTCACAGGGTTGAAGTGAGGGTTAAGTGAATTAATCTATATAAAGTACTAATAAGAGTACCAGGCATGCAGGAAGTGTCATATTGAATAATGTTACTATTATCCTGATTTTTCACCTGGAAAAACTAAAGTTGACTTTTCCATGGTCCTGCAGCTCTGAAATGACACAGTTGGGGTCAGAACCACATTATCCACACCACACTTTCTTACCAACATAAGGTATCTCTATGGACTGGACTAAATGTTTGTATCCCTTCAAAATTAATATGTTGAAGCCCCAATCCCCAGTGTAACTGTATTTGGAGATATACCTCCAAAGGTTAAATGAGTTCAAAGGGTGGGGCCCCAATCATATAGAATCAGTGTTCTTAGAGCTCAGTCCCCCTGCAACTCCCTTCTCCATACACACTCTGGGGAAAAGTCTACTGAGGAGATAGCAAGAAGGCAGCCATCTCCAAGTCAGATAGAGAGGCCTCACAAGAAATCAAATATGCCAGCACCTGGATCTTGGACTTCCAGCCTCCAGAACTATGAGAAATAGATTTATTGTGTTAGTCACTCATTTCATGGTATTTTTTATGGCAGTCCAAGCAGACTAATAATATTATCCTTCCCCAGACCCCAATTCTATTCCACAACCATATACTTCTGTTAGCTGTTTGGTATATACCCTTTCAAATAGACAGACAGACACACATACACACAAACTTACAAAATATAATAATTCTAAATAATATATGATTTTGTAACTTGGCTATTCATTTACTACATCATGAATGCCTTTTTTATTGAATTTATTTTAATTATAGAATAATACATACATATATTTTTCCCCCCACAAAATCAGAACATTATGGGTAAAGCTAAACTCTCCTTTGGCCACCACTTTTTTTTTTTTTAAAGAATAGTTTAATGAACTTTTAGAGAGAGAGGAAAGAAGAGAGAAACATTGATGTGAAAGCTCAACATCCATCAGCTGTCTCTTGCACGCCCCCTACTGGGGATCGAGTCCTCAAACAGAGTAGGTGCCCTGACCAGGAATAGATAGAACCAGCAACCTCTGTGTGCACAGGGATGATGTCCAACCAATTGAGCTACACCTGCCAGGGGTGGGCACTCTATTGATTTCAGAGTATAAGGGAGAGGGAGAGAGAGATTGAAACATGAATTATGAGAGATAATCATTGATTGGCTGCCTTCTGGGCATGTGCCTCGAAAGGGAATCGAACCATGACCTCCTGGTTCATAGGTCAGTGCTCAGCCACTGAGCCACACTGGTTGGGTTGGGCACCACTTTTAATGCAGCACTTTTAATGCTGATTTTCTCTCCTGTGCATTGAGAAAACTACAGTTTGAGTTTAGAGCTTATCCTTCCAGATTTTTGTTTAAATATCTTTGCACACATGCACATGCACTCCTAGTAAATGTATTGTATTGTTTGTTGGTATATTTTACCTAATTTGTGTCATACTGTAAAGATTGTTTGGAAACTTGTCATTGTGTTTTTGAGATCCATCTATACTTATGAACATAGATTTGAATGGCATTCTATCACATAAATGTATTGAGCAATTTGTCCATTCCATTATTAATGGACCTTTAGGCCATTTTCAATTTTGTGTTATTATAATGCTTCAATTAGTTTCCTTATCCAGTCTTCTTGCATGCATATTAAAGTGGTTCCCTGAGGTAGAGATGTAGAAAAGGAAAGTCTGGGTCCTAAGATATGCACATTTGTAGTTTTAATAGACTGCCAGAGGACCTCCCAATGTGATCATCCTCATTATGTTTTTTCCAACAGTGCGAGAGTACACTTTTTCTCTACAGTATCACCCACACTTGATTTTGTCAGTGTTTTAAATTTTGCAGATTTGGTGATAAAAATAGAATCCTCTAGTTTTAGTTTGCATTTAGAAAAGTTAATCAATTTAGATAGTTGAGCAACTTTTCAAACTGGCTTTTTGAGTTTTCTCATTTATGAATTGCCTATCCATATTCTTCCCCCAATTTATTGCATTGTCTACCCTTTTTTATGATTTGTAGGAGTCCTGGTGGATATCTTTCTGTCTAAATACAAGCAGGTTTACTTTAATTTTCTTAAATGGTTTTAAACTATTTAACCTCATACATCAAGGGTCAGCAAATACTGAAGTCAAATCTGGTCTTCCATATGTTTCTGTAAATAAAGTTTTGTGGTTTTTTTTTAACACACAGTAATTTTCATTCTTTTACATATTGCCTGTGGCTGATTTTGTGTTCCAACAGCAGAGCTGAGTAGCTGTGACATAGGCTGTATGGCCCACAAAGCCTAAAATATTTTTTATCTGGCTCTTTATAGAAAACCTTTGTTCTCATATAGATAAACTGTAATTTCACCATTTTTTTTTCCTGAATGCATGTAGTTTGTTTCCCATTTCCCAGTATTTTAATAAATCATTTGTAGTTTATATCATTAGCACATACATCTTTCCCTACCGATGTGAGCATTTCCTTGGGCTGGATTCCTGGAAATGAAATAGCTGGCTTATCAGAAGGCTGTGCTTAGTGAAAATTGCTTATTGGAACTAGTAATATGTCTGAATTGGAGCATATTTTACAGAATGATGATAGTTATTTCCTAGGAATGATGATAGCTCCCATTAGTTAATACCTGTTAGATACCAGGCATTGTACTAGATGTATTACATACTGGTGTATTATATCATTTAGTCCTCCCAATAATCCTGAAATTGGCATTGAAAACTGTCTTTTGTTCAGGAATTGAGGTTCAATGAAGTGAAGAGCTTGTCTAAGGCCACAGAACTGGCACATGATAGTGATAAGATTTGAATCTATTTCTCTAACCTCAAAACTCTCATATTTACTACTACACAGTGATGTCTTTCAGTAAAAAGCTAGATGATGTGCACTATTGGCATAAAATCACATTATAAGTAGTGATTTTACATAATTGTTCTTCTTTAAATGAACAGGTAACAACATTTGTGATTAACATAGTAAGTTTTTATAGACAGATGGTTAAAGTAATTTTATAGACTCTTAAACCTGTTGGCTTTCTTAAGCAAGCTAAACATTTCCTTTGCAATCTTATTTCTGTTTCTATAAATAAGCTATGATGTGGGAGAAAGAATACTGGATTTAGAAATTTAAATTTAGAAAAAAAACAACACGGTTTCTGCCTCCTCCCAAGGCTGCTGTGTGACTCTGAGCAAATTTCCTGCCCTCTCTGTACCTCCATTTGTTCACAGAATTGTGAGAAATCAAGTCTGACATCTATGATGGCCCTTGTGCCCAAGGCTATTTCCAGGAGGAGGGCTCAATGTAATAAACCCTCAGTATACCTCTGGGAGCTCATATATATATATATATATATATATATATATATATATATATATAGACATACTTTTTTTTAATTGATTTTCCACAGAGAGGAAGGAAGAGGGATAGAGAGCTAGAAACATCGATGAGAGAGAAACATCAACCAGCTGCCTCCTGCACACCCCCTACCGGGGATGTGCCCACAACCAATGTACATGCCCTTGACCCGAATCGAACCTGGGACCTTGCAGTCCACAGACCGACGCTCTAACCACTGAGCCAAACCGGTTTCGGCATGGGAGCTTCTTTTTTAAAGCTCTGCCATGCAACCCTAATGTCACACACACCCTTGGCATAATAGTAACAGAGGTACCAGACATCCATTGCCAAGAAATTACCTAATGCCTGCACACATTAGGGAGAGCAGGGTGTGACCTTTCCTGGCATTTCTCTATTGCTATACCTGGCCTATGCTCTTTTGCATCCTGAAAACCTTAACATGAACAGGTAACATTTAGTCAACACTACTGTGCCAATTATCTTATTTAATTCTCACAGCAGAGCTAGTGGACCAGAGCTCCTTCTATTCCTCCGAGAGATGGAATAGATGAGGAAATAGAGAGAGACCTAAACAGATTTAAAACGGCATGTACGAAATAGGTTAAAAAAATTAGGATTTGAATTCATATTTCTCTAACACTTAAACCTGAGCATCTAATCACCAGGCTATACTTTCCCCCTCAGTTGGGAAGCCACAGGTCTGACCCCAGTGACCCTGCTGCCTTTCTACTTCATAGCCACTTGGGAACTGGGGCTCAAATGTCCTCAATTCCAAAAGGGGAAACATGGCGCAATGAATGAGGCCTATTTTGCCAACCCTATGCGCTTCCTACCCCCAGTGGAGAAGTAAGCGTGGGGAGGGAGAAGGCCCAGGAGCCACCGGCAGTCTCAACCCCCCCCAGTCCCTCCTAACGCCTAAAAAACGTGTGCAATTGCCTAAATTAAAATCAATATGTTGCTTGGTTGGAAGGCTGTGCAATTGTTTTTGAAGCCGGGTATATTATGTCCTAAATGTTTAATCTGGCAGAGGCCATAAAAGACTAGTTCCAGGCCATTTGAAGCTTATATTGCGAACAAGATGGTCTGGAAGGCGGCTAAAACCAATAAGATGACAGCAATCCCAACAGAATGGCACAGACAGATTGATCCGGTTCTGACATGGGTGCTAGAAAGCAATCTGGGGTGAGAGAGACTCCTTCGTTGGCAGGAGAAAGGCGGTGATAAAAGCAGAATGGTCAGCTGTCAGGTCTCGCTTTCTAATGCCACTGAGATGGCAGTAAAAATCAATATGGCTAAGGCAGACACGTTGCCTCGTGGCGCCAGACTGTCAAGAGGGGAAGCCATTGCCCCAGATGCTGAGAGATGACCGTTTAGCAGGCACAAGTCTGATGCACTGTATGCCTGAGGGGGGAAATCCTCCAACTCAAGCCGGTAGCTGAAGTAAGCACATGCATGGTCCCAGCAGGGGATCCTCTTCTTGAAGCATTGATTCAACACCACCACCACCGCACAGAGACAATGGGGATTGGTACATTCTACATTTTGGTAAAGATAATGGCATCCTCCATGCAGGGCTGATGGTGCGTAGCTTGATTAATTGGCCAATTCCAGGGACTCAGTCATTGACACAGACCCCAGCACAGTTTCACTTGTTCATTCAACATACATCTGCAGAGTTCTCACCTAGCCAGGTGCTGCTACATAACCGTGAATGTTGCCTTCAAGGAACTCATTCTTTAGGATGGAAGACGGACACACATAATGGTAATTTCAATGCACCGCTCTGATGGCTGTTCCAAAGAAACATCTGCCAAAGCTGGGGAAAGCCACTCCAGGTCTCCTTATTTTCCACTGCCACAGGGCTACTCAGAACTGAAACTCAAATGCAGTGGCTTAAACATATTATCCGATTGTTGTGTGACTTGTAGAAGAAGCCTGGAGGCCAGGGGCTAGTGCCCAGGAGCTCCAGCTGTCACATCCCCATGCCAGCAGGAAGAAGAGAATGGGTGAAGGGACAAAAGGCTTTTACATGGCCCTCTTTAAAGTGTTTTCCTGGAAGCCCCTGCCACTTACCTCTTTCTGAGACCACGTGAGTCTGTTAGCTGGGTTCTTTGCTGCCCCCTACAGAAGAACAAAGGGAAATGGTTACAGCACAGACAGCTGTTAGTTATTGCGACATCCACCAATAGAACGTTAGCTTTTCCACCACCTAGATTTCTTTCTTTCTTTAAAAAAAAAAAGAAAAAAAAATATATATATAATTGATTTTTTACAGAGAGAAAGAGAGAGAGATAGAGAGTTGGAAACATCAATTAGAGAGAATCATAAATCAGCTGCCTCCTGCACACACCTACTGGGGATGTGCCCACAACCAAAGTACATACCCTTGACCGGAATCGAACCTGGGACCTTTCAGCCGACGCTCTATCCACTGAGCCAAACCAATTTCGGCCACCTTGAGATTTCTTACATCTGTTTAAAGTAAAAATGGATAAAGGAGATGTCAGACCAAGCCAATGACAAAGTTTTGGGTACCAGTGACATGATCAGTGTTGATTTGTATTCCTGGTGTGGTGAGTGGGGGACTAACAGAGTGGAGGATGGAGATGAGAGGGAGGGGCAAGCTGATGGGAAGCTGGCTCAGAAGGAAGCGACATCCTTGGGGGAGATGGGGAATGAAACACATGGAAAGCTGTGTCTCAGGCAATCGAGGAGCCACTTTTTCTGTCTGCAATGGAAATGGGGAAAGCCAGAGAGAGAGCACTGGGAGGTGGTTGGTATTTGGGGCTATTTCTTTGGCTCTTGACCTGAATTTATAACAGAAGTCAAAAGAGTTTTGCTACTTCAGCAAACTTCCTGAGAGGTCCCCAAGCCCCTGGAATGAGTTTTAGCTCTCAGAAATGAGCCTAGAAGTTATGCTATCAGCCTCTTATCTTCCTAAATTGACCTGTCATGATGATACGAAGCAATTGTGTCTTTCAGATAGAAATAACTTTATACTTAAAAAACCTTCCCACTCTGGTTGCAGAGAAATTAAATTAGAATAATGAATCAAGTTTGATAAGTGAAAATCTAACTTTGTCTGCTTTTAGAGAAGTAGCTGAATGTCAGCCAGAAATAAATGTTTCACGACCTTGGAGAGTTTGAAACATGACAGGTAATAATAACCCATTTTGTGGAGAGGCGCACAGAGGTATGGGAAAACATAGGCAATGGGGCCCTTTATAGCATTCATCCTGGACCCGCCATTGACCACACAGACACTGTGGAAGTCCAGACAGCCACCTTTCTGTCCTCCATCCCATTGGGACCCTCCAAACTCAGCATGTCCGAACTATCATCCTTCCCCCTAAACACTGGGTGGCATTCTTGACTCCTGCCTGTATACTAAATTCTTATCAATCACAATGTCCTACTGATTTAAATACCAGAATTTTTCTCAAGACCATTTTCTTCTTTCCACTCTTAGTACCAGTACAGTGGCCTAGTTCAAACTCTTTCTCTTGTTCCGCTACCAACCAACCTTCCAATGGGCACTTCTCCCCTCAAATCTTCCCCCTCAACTCTGTCTTTATAGACATGTGATCTGCCCACTCTCTGTGTAACATTCCTCAGGGGCTCCCTTTCCCTACATGATAACATGCGCTTTCCTAAGCATGGCTTATTCCAGTCATCGATCACACAGGTGGTAGAGTGTGGCAGTGTTGCCTGCCACTTGCTGTGTGATTTTGGACAGTTACTTTTACTGCCTGTGACTTGGTGTTCTCATCTGTAAAATGAGGATGATCTCATTAGATTGCTGTGAGAATTGAGTAAATAAAATAAAATTTTGTACACTCACACACACACACACACACACACACAAAGTGCCAGCCACACAGTAAACATGTATGAGCATTTGCTCTTGTGACCACTTTCCCATGCACTCCTTTCCCACAACACCTTGTCCTTTCTTCCTGGCAGTGAGGTTTTCTCTCTCCATCAGGCTGTCCCTTATTTTGGGGTCTGCTCACATCGACCCCTTTGCCTTGGAAGTTCTCCTGCACCTGGCCGTCTCCCAGCCATCTGCTGTGAATTTAGGAATTGCCTTCCCAACTCCCATAATACCTTGAGCACATCCTTGGCTTCATGTTTTACCTTTGTCTACTGGTTTTCAGCCTGAATCCCCCACTAGCTTGTGGAAAGGATGGGATGCATCATATTGCTATATTTTTATTTCCTCCCTCTAGCTCAGTGATTGGTATGTAGAAGTGCAGTAAAAGTTTGTGGACTGGAAGATATTATAGTACTAATAAAAACCCCACTGTCAGAGCTATCTTTCTAAACATAGATCTGATGACAACTTTTCTCTACTCAGAAATGTTTATTGTGAAACAGTGAGGACTGTGTTCAGAATAAACCACAAAACTGGCAGCCCACTGCCTTGCAGGGCCAGGAAGAGCCTGGGTGGGAGATGTCTAACGCGGATGCCCTAAGGCAGTGTAGCCAGAGGGAGAGCAGAAATCATGAGCTGGAGAAGCAGAGTCTCAGCGGGGTGACCCTCATGCTTTGTGAGCCACTTTTTGAGGGAACAACTGCCTTTGCTCTCCCTACTCAACCCACCTGCTTGTTGAGAACCCCTGGGTGGAGCATCAGAATCTTCTTTTCCCTATTTGGTGGCAACAATGATCTAAGGTAGAGCTGTCAGCCATGTCCCCAGGAGGACATTCAAACCTGGGAGAGCAAGCCCCGCTAGTAGGGCAGTGACACCAGCCCTGGGCAGCATCCAGACCTCATTATATCCAGGAAATATCTTCAATAATTGAATTAGATGCCTGGGTAGTGAGACCCAGGTGTCCTTCATGTTTAAAATGATCCAGGTGATTCCAGTATGCAGCAAGGTTAGGGAGAATTCCTGCTGTAGGAGGGGAGTGGTGCCGGGCTGGATCAAAAGAAAGAATTAAACTCAACCTGTCTCTTTTCTTTGGGCCAGATGTGCTTCCTTCTTAAAAATCACTTATAGATTAAATTACTTTCCCAATTCTAGTCTATAATAGGCTAATTATTATTTACTCTCTAGCTTTTGTTCATCTGTTTGGTTTGTATGCTTTTGGGGTAACTTGAGCTGGTCATTATTGTTGTGAACAAGAAGAGTGATTTTCAACCCATGTGCTGCAAGAATTTTTAAAACCTGACTATTTGGTCAGAACCACTGACCTCTTTTTCCTCTGATTGTCAAATAAAAACATGACAACAGCTAACACAATAGCTGTCCAATGTGAGCGAATCATAATTATAACTATTTTTTGTCAGATCAGCAAAAATATATGTTGTTTGGTGTGCTTTGATATGGAAAAGGTTGAAAATCTAAGCTTAAGTTCCAGCTTAGATGGCAGATTAGGCAGGTTCTTAGTTGCAAGTAATGAAATCAGTTGTGTGTTTTTTTGTTAATAGGAAAGAAAAGTTAAGTAGAAAAGGGATTTTTAAAGAAAGTTTTATAACATGAAAACGAATAAATGTATATAACATACATTTGCAATTTTAATTGTTTTTAAATTTACAGTTCAGTGTCATTTAATGACATTCACAATATTGTGCCACATCACCAGTATTTCCAAAACTTTTTCAACTTATGCAGAAATTCTGTACCTATTAAGCATCAATTTTCCCTTCTTCCCTTCCCCCAGCCTTGGTTAATATGAATCCTACTTTTTGTCTCTGTGAATTTGCCTAGTCTAGCTACCTCATGTAAGAAGAGTTATGAAGTATCTATGTTTTTTGTTTGTTTTGTTTTTGTATGACTTACTTCATTGAGTATAATGTCTTCAATTTATAATGTAGCATGTATAGGTATTTATTTATTCCTACTAATGGCTGAGTACAATTTTATAGTATGGGCATATCACATTTTGTTCATCCAAGAAAATGAAATTCTTAAAGGGTATTGAGAGGTTCTATAGAAGAAAGCCTGAAGCCTGTAGCCAATGTGGGCTTCAGGTTCCATAGGGGCTGTAGCTGGGAAAAATAGATCCCTGAATGTTGCCGGGACCGGTTTGGCTCAATGGATAGAGCGTCGGCTTGGGGACTGAAGGGTCCCAGGTTTGATTCCTGTCAAGGGCATGTGCCTTGGTTGCGGGCATATCCCCAGTGGGGGGTGTGCAAGAGGCAGCTGATCGATGACTCTCTCTCATCGATGTTTCTAACTATCTCTCTCCCATCCTCTCTGTATAAAATCAATAAAATATATATAAAAAAATAGATCCCTGAATGTTGAATCCAGCGGCCTCTCTACTGTGCGGTCTCAGATAAACTACCGTATTTTTTGGACCATAAGACGCACTTTTTCCCCCCAGAAGTGGGGGGAAAAAGTCCCTGCATCTTATGGTCCAAATATAGCCTACACATATACTTTAAAAAAAAAGATTTTTTACTTGCCCGGCTCTGTGTGGTCTCTGTGTGCTTGCCCGGCTCTAAAATGGTTCTAAATGCTGCTGTTTACTTTACAGGGTTGATTACATGTGTTTATGACTGTGATGTTGGGTTTTAATGCACATAAAATATTTTAGGACACTACTTGTTTCAGAATCTTTTTTTCTTCATTTCCCTTCTCTAAAAACTGGTGCGTCTTATGATCCGGAGCGTCTTATGGTCCGAAAAATACAGTACTCTGAGCCAGTCTCTCATCTGTAAAATAGCGATAAAAAAATCTTGTTCAATCATTTGAGATAATCCAGGTAAATCATTCGGCATAAATTGTGACACAAACAAAAGAGTGAGTGTTACCCATTATTATGGCTTATGCAATCATTGTTTATGCTTCTTCCTGATACAAAATCAGACAAGTAGAACTTTTTCTAAAACATCTTCTCCTAAGGAAAGAAATAAAACTGCATTGCTTTTTTATATGTGATTTCAATTGATTTTTTTTTGGGGGGGGTGTCCTTGGAACTCTGAGGAAGGGAAGGAACTCTGGGCAGTACAGCCTATTGTCCTCTTTAGATGGGACAACCTTAGGGCTATTCTTTCTGAGTACAAACCTACGCCATGGAAGCATGAAGGGCAAGTTGGGTGGAAGAAATGTCTATTGAAAGGAAATAAAATGTAGCTCCATTTGACATGAAGAACTGTTGATTCTGGCTGGAGTTTCCAGCAATGGGAACTAGTTATAAACCCAGAGGATGCTATGGTCCTTTGGAAGTAGAGGGACCTGGATTCAAATCCCAGCTCTGTTGCTTACAGGCAAGTTACCCATTTTATAGGGCTGAAAGAGGTCACTGTGGGAGCTACAAAGGGTGGTAGCACCCAGGAGATTTACTGCACAATGTGCTGTGGGCAGAAGTGTCCTCATGGAGCCCTCAGAAGAAGCCCAAATATCAGGCTGAGGGGTCTTGTTGCTCATTAATCTTTCACTCCCTCTGGCCTCTCTGCATAGTCAGCTTAGACATCTTGGCTATGAAGAGCCTTCTGTATGGTCTTTCCTCAGCAAGGAAGGAGTATGAGATTTCCCATCCATTACTGGTTGAGGTCCAACTTGTACTGTAGCTGGGCTCCCTGATTCCCAAATGTTTTAGTTAGTTGAAAAATTGTGGGACACACACACACACACACACACACACACTGAGCATCCAGATTATTATGATCTCTGAACACATAATACTCTGGCCACTCAGTGTGTGTGTGTGTGTGTGTGTGTGTGTGTGTGTGTACTTATATTAGAGTCCTGGTGCATGAATTTGTGCATGGGTGGAGTTCAGCTAGCCTGGCCAGGGGGAGGGAACATGGGTGGTTGGCTGGCCTGCCTGCTAGTAGAACTCCTGGTTGAGGGGACAATTTGCATATTAGCCTTTTATTATATAGGATATACACTGAGTGGCCAGATTATTATGTGTTCAGAGATTATAATAATCTGGCCACTCAGTATATACATATATATATACACAAAATAATCTTTACTCACCATTCAGATGCCTGAGAAATCAAACCTGTGGGCTGCATTTTGACTTGGCTCTTGCCACTGCCCAGCAAGGCCATGAGAGTGCTGGCAGTGCAATTGTAAGATGTATCAGGGGCCCTCCTAACAGTTGTATTTAGCTGTGCATTGTAATCATGAAAATAATAATGTGCATTGTAATCATATGTGCATTGTAATCATCGAAATAATAATGACAACCTCTTACATAATACTGATCATTTAACTCCATCACTTAATTTATGCTTTTCAAAAACTGTGTCTAGCCTGTGATGGAAGACTAGCTTCCATTTTATTTATTTATTCATTTAAATATATATATATATATATATATATATATATATATATATTATTTCAGAGAGGAAGGCAGATGGAGAGAGAGCTAGAAACATCAATAATGAGAGGGAATCATTGATTGGCTGCCTCCTGCATGCCCCACACTGGGGATCAAGCCAGCAACCTGAGTATGTGCCCTTGACTGGAATCAAACCTGGGACCCTTCAGTCCTCACGCTGACATTCTATCCACTGAGCCAAACCACCTAGGGCTAACTTCCATTTTACAGATGTGGAAACTGGAACTCAGATATTGATTGCTAACAGATGGTCCATCTGGGGTCAGTATCACACTTCTGGCTTCTGGTCTGGTGGTCAATTTATTTCCCCCACTATGAGGTAGCAATGTGGAGGCTCTAGATTTTAATTGACTTGGTGGCTTGAGATATTGTTACAGGGTGGTCACTTGATCTCCCTCTGCCTTGAAAGGGAGAAAATCTTTCTCTCTCTCCAAATTTCCAAAGAGGAAGCAACTCTCAGCTAGAGCAGGAGCCTGAGCCAATTTTGCAGGCAAGTGGGGTGTGCAGGTGCCTCATTGCCTGTGCCTGGGGCAACAGTAAATTGATATTTGCTGCTCTCCAAGCCTCTGGCAGAGATGGGGAGGAAGGGCTGGGAAAGTGACATTTCTGTAAATAACTCCACCTGGCTCTGAGGGCAGGAGTATTGGCATGTCCCTGTAGCCTCATCAATTACCATCAACCCTTGCAAAGGGAGCCCCAGGAGAGAACATCTCTTCACACTCTTATGATGCATATTTATAGACACCTAACCCTGTCCATACTCTGGGGGGCGTGTGGTTTGCTCAAAGCAGCCTCCTTCCAGATGTGTTTATATCCTTCCAGGCTCAGTGGAAAGCATCCTTCAGTCCCTCTACTATGTGGAGCAAAGGGCATGACCAACATTGGGGCATAATGAAGATGTGGTAGGAGAGACATGAGCAGGATGCCCGAATTTCTCAGTTCATGTGGGTTTTGTTTGTTTGTTGGTTTGTTTTCCTGCAAAAAGCTTTATTGTTTCCTTTGGTCTAATGCATGGGAAAGGGCTTCAGGGTGGTTAAAAGAATGGCTAGTGGTTTTGGGAAGAGGCTCAGGTAAAAGCCAGACACCAGTGGAATGCAGAGGGGCCCCTCAAAGGCCTCTGGGCTCCAAAGGCTCCTACCCTGTTTCCCCCAAAATAAGACAGTGTCTTATATTAATTTTTTCTCCCAAAGTTGCGGTAGGTCTTATTTTCGGAGGATGTCTTATTTTCGGGGAAACACGGGTAGTTGTACTTGAGGGTGAATCTTTTGAAGAGATATTTGCCCAGCTCAGCCTGAGGAACAGCCAGCCTGCAGAGGTTAGTCAGCTGGTTGCCCAACTTCTTCATGAGTTTTACCTCCTCATCGAGGAAGTAGTTCTCCAGGAAGTCACAGAGATGAGGGTCTGCAAAGGCAGAACCCAGGGCATGCAGCTCCAAAAGGGCTTGTTTAGGTTCCTCTCCAAGGCCAGGGTGGCATCCATGGCGTCCTGAGTTTTGCCCCATCCACTCATATTGGGAAGGCTTCAGCACATCCTGGAAGAGAATGTGGCCACTGCGCTTGTTTTGAAACTTCAAGAGATGCTCAGTGCCCTGAAGCTTCTTCTTAGCCAACTCAGGGAAGAAGTGGCCCACACCCTCAAGAGCCACATCGCCATGATGGAAATAGAAGCCCAGAGAGAGGAGGTGAGGGAGGCCCACAGGTGCAGGTTGGCTGGGTGGTTGACCATAGCTTCCACGTCGGTGAATAATTCTGACAAATTTGGGAGCTCGTGGTTGTTCAGCAATAAGAAGTTAAGGCAGAACAACAACAAAAAAAAAAACCAAAAAAACCCCCAAAACAGTGTGTTGGCTGGTCCCGGAGGTGTTTCTGAAGATGGTGACTGGATAAGACGCAGGAGAGTGGCCAGCGGCTGGAAGAAGGGGGTCCCTGGGTCTGTTCTGTCCAAACATTGTTGAAGCAAGAGACAGATCCAGGACCCATGAGGGCACTGCCTGAATGGCCTCTTTGCTGCTAATGAAGGCAATTCGGTGTAGTGATTAAATAAACGTGTTTTGCAAGCAGATAGACCTGGTTTTAAATCCCAGCTCTACCATTTACCAACTGTGTGGTTTTCATTAAGTTAGGTTACTTAAAGCTTCGTCTCCATTTCCTCATCTGTAAAATGGAATAATAATATCTCCTTCCAGGGTCATTGTGAGCGTTGAATGCAGTGCCTGACACAGCAAGTGATAGATAGGTATATGGTGCCTATTTATTTATTTATTTATTTACGGTATTTTACATTTTAAATATGGAATACTTCATGAATTTTCACATCATCTTTGCCCAGGGGCCATGCTAATCTTTGTATCATTCCAAGGTCAGGATATGTGCTACTGAAACAAGCACTGGTGCTTATTCTTTTAAGACACTGCTAGTTACTGTGTGTGTGAGTGTGTGTGTATGTGTAAGTGTCTGTGTAAGTGAGTGTGTGTGTGAGAGTGTGTGTGTGTGTGTGTGTGTAGAAACTTATGAGCAGTACAGGTCAGAGGGGATTTCTTGGTAGAAGGGGTGATTCAGCTACCTGAGGTTCTGAAATATATTACTGGACATGCCAGCAGGGTGTCTACTGTCTGATTATGGGATGGCAGAGTGCCTTAGACCAGCATTTAGTTCCAGCCTGGGATGATGGTCTGAGTGGCCAGTGTCCAGGCTAAGGCTTGGCAGTCTGTCCAGACAGAGTTCTGTCGCCTTGCCACACTGAAAGGTGTTTGTTTAAGAGCCAATCCAGCCCCCACAGAAGTGAGGCTGCCTAAAGTGACAAAAAGAAAACCTACATTTGGGGTGGGTTATCTGCAGTTAATAGATTTTTTTAGTCAGTGTTCAAATTTCCACAGTTGTTTCTGCACCCCTTCTCCCCCCGCCTCCAGTGGAATCTAAATGACATTCACACATGGCAAGTGGTTGATATTTCTCTTAGTCTCTTCAGCTGATAGATCCCCTTGCCATCCATTTGTTGAAGAGGCCAGGTAGTTTTCAGATAGGACTGCATCCCTTAGGTGTCACTTTAGCCCCTATATTTCCTATAAAATGTCAGCAAGATCTAGTGACTTGGTCTGATTCAGATTTGTTTACCTATAGTTCTACATTGTAGGTATTGTCCTGTGGTCCCATCACTTGGCACCTACTGACTGGCTGTCTCTTTGTGATATAACAGTCATTGATAATTATTTTCCAGATTCATGATTTCTTGTGTTTGCAAAATGGTGGCATTCTATTCTACCATTAAAAATATAAGGAAATCTTGCCATTTGCAACATGAATAGACCTTGAGGGCATTATACTAAGAGAAAGAAGAGAATGATAAATTCCATATGATTTCACTTGTATCTATCTAAAACAAACAAACAAAAACCCTGAACTCTTAAATATAGAGAACAGGTTGGTAGCATGGATTGAAATGAGTAAAAAAGTACAAACTTCTAGTTAAAAAATAAATAATTCCTGGAATGTAATGTATAGCATGGCTATAGTTGACAAGATTGGATTGTATATTTTAAAGCTGCTAAGAGAGCAGATCTTAAAAGTTCTCATCACAAGGAAAAAAATTGTAACTATGCATGGTGACTTACTGTGGTGGTCACTTTACAACATATGAAAATGTCAAATAATTATGTTGTACACTAATATAATATTATGTTAATTACATCTCAATTAAAAAAAATTAAAAATAAGGAAACAAAAATTTATAAAAAAGAACAGACAATTATTTTCCCAAAGTGTTATACCATTAACAATCCATCAAAAGTGTAAGAATGTTCCAGTTGCTCTATATCCTCATTGACAAATAGTATTAGCAAGCTTTTAAGTTTTAGTCATTCTCACAGTTCTAGGGGCTAGAAGTCCAAGATCATAGTGTCAGCGAGTTTAATTTTTTCTTGGCTTGCAGATGGCTAGCTGCATGTTGGGTCTTCACATTGTCTTTCCTCTGTGTGTGAGCATCCTTGGTGTCTTTGTGTGTCCAAATTTCCTCTTTATGGAAGAGCACCAGTCAGATTGGATGAGGACTCACCTTAACAGCTTTATTTTAACTAAATCACCTCTTCAAAGGCCCTGTCTCCACATACAGTCACTTCTTGAGGTACTAGGGGTTAGGGCTTCAACATATGAATTTTAGGGAGCACAGTGAGCTTATAATGGGATTTTATTGGATCTATAGATCAATGTTGAGATAATTGACATTTTAATAATATGGAGCCTTCCAATCCAAGAGTATGTTACATCTCTCCATATATCTAAGTCTTCTTTAACTTCCCAGTATGTTCATATATTTTGTTAATTTTACCCCTAGATTTCTGTTGTTTTTTTGATGCTATTGTAAATAGTATTTTCCCAATTTTCTAGTTATTTGGGGGCTAGTGTATAGAAATGCAATTACTTGTTTGTATGTTGTATCCTGAAATCTCGTTAAATTCATATATTAATTAGTATATTTTTGATAGGTATCTTAAATATACAATCATTTACTTATTTTTTTCCAATCTTTATGCCCTTTTCTTGCTTTTTGGTTTGGTTGGGACTTTAATACAATGCAGAATGGAAGTGTTAGAATAGACAGCCTCAACTCATTCTGGATCTCAGAGAAAAGTGTTCCAGGTTTTATCATGAAGGCTGAGATCAATTTTAGTTTTTTTTTTTTCATAGATATTCTCCCACAATTTGGTAGCTATGAAAATGCATTTTTTAAATTTCCAAGTGTAAGAAGCTTAAAGGTAGAGAGCCCAACAGCTGTATTCTGAAATCCATCACTTTGTGCTGAAGTCAGACTTCCCAAAGACTTCTCTCAGCCAGTGCCCAGGAGCTGTGGATTTCTCTGGGGGCCATGACTTTGGCTTGAGGACTCCCTCATGGCTTTGCCTAACTCTCTAAAAGCTTCACTGAAGTTTCAGATGCTTCTACATCACCTGCCTTCTTCTCCACTCCTTCCCCAGATTTGTATCAGGAACTAACAAGTCTCTCATTCTCTTCTAGGCCTTCTCATTTCCTTTCACAAGCATTTCCTCTAAGAAATTTCTTGCATGTCTAATCCTTCTTTGTTATCTGCTTTTTAGAAGATCCATACTAACATAGGGACTAAGGAATTCCTTTTCTATTCCTAGTTTGCTGATAAGGTTCCCCCCTGCTTAATCATGAATATGTATTGAATTCTGTGAAAGGATTTTTCTGCATTTACTAAAACTGTCATATGATTTCCCCCCCTCTTTCCTGTTAATATAGTAGCATTAATTGCTTTTTGAAAGTTAAGCCAACCTTGCATATCTGAGATAAATCTTAGTTGGTTATAAAGTTTTATCATTTTTATATATTGTTGATTTTAGTTACATATTTTTAAGGTTCTTATATCTATATGCATGGGGATATTAATCTGTAATGTCTGGTATTTTTATAAGGTTTTGGTACCAATGTTATTACGGTCTCATAAATTGAGTTTGGAAGTATTTTTTCTTCCTCTATTTTATTTTTTTAATTAATTAATTTTTTAAATTATATTTTATTGATATTTTACAGAGAGGAAGGGAGAGAGATAGAGAGCTAGAAACATCGATGAGAGAGAAACATCGACCAGCTGCCTCTTGCACACCCCTTACTGGGGATGTGCCCGCAACCAACGTACATGCCCTTGACCAGAATCGAACCTGGGACCTTTCAGTCCACAGACTGACGCTCTACCACCGAGCCAAACCGGTTTCAGCTCTTCCTCTATTTAAAAAGAAAAGTTTTTGTAAGATTGACATTATTTCTTTTAAATGTTTTGATAGATTTCACCAGGGCAGCCATTTGTGCGTGGGTTTTTTTTCTTCTTTTCTTCTTTGCATTTTTACTCTTTATTTCTGGCATATTTCATTGTCTGTGAGAACATTATTCTTGTTTTTTTCTTCTTAAAATAACTTTGTGTGGGATTGAAAGACAATCCTTTTTTGTTGTTTATGCTTAAAGGGCATGAGTTATTCTATCCACTTTGGTAAGGAGAGTGGGCCAGGATTGTTTTCCTAGCTTCATAGCTCTGCAGTCCACTATTCTGTTATTACCAAGTGTTCAAATACATGGCTTATATATTCTAACATCTGCTGGTTCATTTAACCTCCCCCAGTTTCATCAGGAGCTTTTCTTCCCTTTTTCCCAAGTGCCTTGTCCTATGTAAATTAGATTCTACCCAAGTAATTTCTATTCAGTTCACACCTTTGTCCTGAAGGGAACTCTTGTAAGTTCTAAGAGTTCCTAGAACCCAGGCTGCCCAGCATTCTCTGATCTTATGGCCACAAACTGAAGCCTGCAAAGTTCCTGCTGGTTATGGCTGTTTTTTCCAAATTGTGTTTCCCTTCACTAAAGCATTTTCCCTTCAATTGGCAATTTGGGGTTTTCGGCTCCCAAGTTCAATATAAATCCTGTATCTTTTTTGCTTCCCTCACAGTAGTTGTTGATGTCACATGGTCTGGGGATATTTGTTTTGTTGTTGTTGTTTTTTCTCTCAACTGTTCATATTTTGGGGCTGGTATGGATTCTTGATTTGCTATAGATGTTGTCTGTGAGATTTTGATTTTTGCTATCGTAGCTTTTCTGTTTGTGGAGTGATGAACAAAGATAAAAAATTATACCACCATTGCTACCACCTTCCTAGAGTCCCTGAATGTCTGGGAATTTTATGGTGAAGGTGGGTATAAAGATATCCAATTTTATGCCTGACTTAGGAGCTTAAGCGATATGTACAAACCACCAAGAGTTTTATTTGATTTTGAAGTGTTAGAATTCTTGCGAGAATCTACAAAAGACCTTCAGAATTGATGGTGGTAGGTGCAGAACACTAACAGTAATATAAGTGGGGGAAAATAAGATGAGTTCATTGAGCTCTGCTTGGTACCGGGTATTGTGTGAAGTCTTTTGTATGAATTTTCTTAATTTTCTCAACCACCTTATAAAGACGGTACCAAGCTTTTCCACTTCTATCATAAGGCAAGTAGTATCACTTTTACTTTACAGTGTCGAAAATGAGGCTTAGAGTGGTTTGTAACTTTTCCACAGCCACACAAATCTCCCAGACTTCAAAATTGGTGTTTGTAGCCATTCTACCATACCACCCTTCCCTCTTCGAGCATATACTGCAGTGGACAAAGGGCTCAAAAAATCAGAGAATCACTCCCATGTAGGGACCTGAACTCTTGCCTGAGCCGTGGAGATGACACCATGTGTCTAGCCTTAATGACCTGTCCTGAGGATACCATACAGCACTCTCCTAACTCACACAAAGGAAAACTTTGAGAGAGTATCCGCTAAGAAAGTGGCAACTCTGGGGTCCAATGGCAGGAAGAGAGGGCTCTCCCCAGTGAGGCAGGGCAGCCAAAGCAGATGTGTCAGTAACAACAAGGCCAGTGATAGAAGCTTCAGTGGAGGTCACCAAATGAACATGGGAGATCAGCCTGGGGGAAGTCTCAGGAAAGCTTACCTTGCTCTGGAAGAGAAAGTATGAGCCACACTCCCATGCTGGAGGAAAGGTGCCGTTTCAGGTCTTCAGATTCCAAGTGCTTCTCTTGAGAAACGAAGGCCATTGGTGGCAATTGCTACCCAGAGACAATGTGGACTAAGCCTGGGGTTCTAGAGCAAGATACCTGGGTTCACAGGCTGGCTTTGTCACTTCCTGGCTATGGGACCTTCAGCAAGATCTTTTACCTTCTTTTTGGCCTCCATGCCTCGAGTTGTGAAATTAGACAGTAGTAAGACAGGCTTCATTGTGTTACTAATGTAAAGCACTTAGAATGCTCCCTTCTGTCCTGTGTCTGTATGTGTTCCTTCCAATTATAATCCATCCTTTTTATATGCAGATTCTGTGTTTGCAAATTTGCCTACCAGCTAAAATTTATTTGTAACCCCAACACCAACCCTCATGGTGCTTTCATGCCATTTGTGGAGAAGAATTTGAGTCACCCAATGTGTGTGTTCCCCACTCAGATTGAATTAAATTGATGCTCAATCTTCTTATTTCAGCTCTCATATTGTAAACACTGTTCTTTCCACAGTCTAGTTAGTGCCATGTCTCCTCTTGCATTTTTGTGCTCTTCGTTGGTGATTACACTGTCTAAAATGTCCACAACTATAGTGCTGAAGTGGTATCTACTGTTCCTAAGCACAAAAGGGCTGAGATGTGCCTGACAGATAAGATATGCAAGAAAGGCAGCATCACCTGGACCTCACCTGGTATAAGCGCACAAAACCAGAACCTAGCAAAGTTGCATTGGTCCTGTAACATCCTGGCAATCTGGCACCAAATGTCATGACACAATTGCTATGGCACATACGTGCCCAGAACATTAACCATGACAAAATGGGACTTGGCACCAACACAGTGATACACCGTGAAATTGTATTCAGACTCCACACCTCACACCCCACCATGCCATAGCACTGACATTATAATGTGACAACCTTGGAGCACCGCTGCACGGATCATGATACCATCACATGCAAATCATGCTATCTCAGTGCCCTGACAATCACCAGCATCTTGCAGAGCTCTAGGATCTCTTTTGACCAACTGCCTTAATGAAGTCTCATCAGGTATTTTGGGAGTTTTTAAGCTCAGCCTAGAAGCACCACTGACATAAACTGCTGAAGGAATTCCCTCTGGCCACTCCCTCTCTTGTGCTATTGGTTGACATGCCCACCTTCTCCCCTGGGTATGAGGAGAACAGAGGTCATTTCTTCCTCACCTTCCTATCGCTCAACACTTATAGCACCTGACTCTGAGTGAGTGTAAATAAGGAAAAGGCTGGTGAATGAGGCACCGAGTTAAAGAAATCCAATGACATGGAGGGATATTGTGTAAATCACAGTCACAGGTCCAGAGGTACCTTAGACTAGAATCAATATTTCCCAGAGTTTACTCATCCCTGCCTTCATTTTTGTCATATGTGTGTATTACCTCAATATCTTTAAATGTATTCATTTAAAAAGAACACACACACACACACACACACACACACACACACACACACACTTCATTCCTTAAGAAGAAAACAAAAAGCCCAAAGAATTGATAGTCCCTTGCTCTGTGTCACTGTGGGACTCATGCCAATGTTGTTCTCTGTGCCCTGCTTGGTATGTGAGGGCTGCATTTCAGGTGCTGCAGGAGACAAGTGAAGCCTGAGACAATCTGTGCCCCTGAAGAATGGATGGCTCCATGGATTTGGAGGCATCAGCCTAAGTTGGCTGGAGGTCTTAGAGGCTGCACCTGACCAAGGCTGGGGAAACGGCTGCCTCAGGGAGACTAGGAGACTTAAGTCAGCCTCCGGGGGCCTTCCTGGGAGAGAGGAGGGGCTCTATTCCGGGGCCCGCTCTTGGTATTTTTTTCCAATTGATGCTCAATTGATGCTCAATTGATGCTCAATTGATGCTTCAGCACTATAGTTGTGGACATTTTAGCTAACAAGATTGAGCATCAATTGAATGCACCCTTGCTAACATTTGTTGAGCTCTTTCATTAAAGTGACCTACTCTTTCTTTTTTAATTTTCACAGCAATTGAATGAGATTGGTGCTTTTCACTAACCCCAGTTTGGTATTTGGGAAACTGAAGCTCAGAATGGTTGTACTTTCACAAGGCCATACAGCAAGTAAGAAGCAAGCTGGGTTCAACCACAGGCTGGCACCTCTGTGCTCCAGAGTCTGATCTCCCAACCATTATGCTGCACTCCAGCTCTGTTTTCTCTAATTGGTATCCTGCTTCCCAGTGTGGCCAGGAGACACACAAAGGACTGAGATGATGTCTAGCTTCGCCTCTTTGCTTGGACGAAGCCATTCTCTGAGGGTTTGGAGAAGCTGGTTGATGAGCCTTGGAGGACCTGAGAGCCGGTGGTCAGCTGAGCTGTGTGGCGTTCTGTCTCAGAACATGTCTGGGGGCCCAGCCACCGCTGCCACCTGAGATGTTCCAGAGACACAGTGGGATGTACTTTCAGGCACATAGAATGAGGAACATGAGAAGGTAGGATGTGGCTAATTCTATCGCCAGCATTTTGCTTGATTAAATGACACTCCCAGAGATGTGTAGTACTAATTACTTTTTCTCTGTCATGCCCCCCTTTTCTCCCACTAATTTGTTCCTGAAATACATCTACAATTCCTGCTTGCCATGGCTGGTTGCTTCTCAATCTACAACCCTTTTCATCTTGCTGAATTGCTGGGACTTTGTCCTAGTTTGCTCTTCAATGTAGGATCCCCCTGGTGGAAGCCTTGAGATGGTGAGCACAGATATTTACCTTAAAAGAATATAAGCTTATTAATATTACATATGAATCAAGTACATGTGCACACTTGTTAATAGAAGCCTTATTCACAATAGTCAAAGGGTGGAAATTATCCAAATGTCCATCACTGGATGAGTGGATAAACAAAATGTGGTAGATTCATGCAATGGAATATTATTTGGCCACAAAAGGGAATGGACCTTGAAAAGATTATGCTAAGTATAAGAAGCCAGACTCAAAATATCACATAGTTTCATTGATATGAAAAACCCAGAGTAAGTAAGTTCATAGAGACAGGTATAGATTGGTGATGCTAGAGGCTGGGAGCCAAGGGGAGGGTGGGGGGGGAGTCGGGGAAAACTGTTTCCTGGGTATCCTGTTGGCATGAAAACATTTTGCAACTAGATAGAGGCAGTGGTTATACACACTGTGAATGTACTAAATGCCACTGAATTGCTCGCCTTCAAATGCTTAATTTTATGTGAATTTTACCTCAGTGAAACAAGACCAACGTTTAAAAAATGTTACATGGGAGATATTTGGGTAAAGCATCAGATGATTATTAGAAGAGATTTGAAGTCATGTCAGCACCTACCCAGTCCTTTGGTGGAAGCAGCGTCTGTATTTTCTCATCTTTACACATTTCCCATGCCAATGGGGTGCTGCATGCTAACCCAGAGTGTCCCAGGAAAGTATTAGGGGTGACAAGAGGGTGACAGGGATGGGAAAATAACCCAGGCAGGGAAGTTAGACTCCAGTTCATGACACACTAGGCCATTTCTTCTGCCTGGGACAGGGGAAGGAAGAGATCTTCATTTTAATTTCTCTAGAATGTACAAAAATTGATCAGAGGACACATAATTAAGTAGCAATATAGTTCTAGAGAAGTGGAAAATGTTCTATTCATGATTTTTTTTTCCTTCAAGTTTATTGTTTCACTTAATTATAACAGTGACATGAACTATATATATATAAAAGGCTAATATGCAAAATGTCCCCTCAGGAGTTTGATAGGGAGAACGGGAGTTTGATCACTTGCTATGATGTGTGCTGACCACCAGGGGGTGGTGTGGAACATGGCGGGCAACCAGTGGCAGCGGTGGGCACTGAGGGAGCTAGGGAAGGAGAAGGTGGGGAGGTTGGGGGTAAGGATGGGGAACCTGATTGGCCCTAATTGCTGGCCAGGCCAGGGACCCTACCCATGCACAAATTTTGTGCACTGGGCCCCTACTACTTATTATAAATTAGGAAGAACATAAAGCAAAAAGAAAAAGGGGGAACATTACCTATTACCTCACCATGCAGAAGTAGCTACTTTTTAACAGTATTTTATCTTTGCCCCTTAGTCACATAGCTAAAATCATATGATGTACATAAATTTTTAACCTACTTCTTTTTTTCTCATTATATTGTAGTAATAAGAATTCCTATGGTGGTTTATTAAAACTACTTTGTAAACATTATTGTGTTGGCTGCACAATATTCCATTGTCAGGAGGTATGGTTTATTTAACCAATCCCCTATCATTATACATTATGCTTGCTATCTAAGAGCTAAATATTGAAAACTCCCCAAATGCATAGATCTCATGGGAGGAGTGACGCGGGAGGTCACCTGGAACTGACTGGATGACTGAAGATACACAAACCTTCAGTGGAGGTGCCTGGCTACACTGTGTTTAAAACTTTGCTAATCCTAACTAATAAAAGGCTAATATGCAATTTGACCAAATGGCAGAATGACCAGTCAAGTGCACTAACCACTCAATGCAGGAGCCACAAACCCTGAGCTGGGCTCACAGCTGGTGAGCACAGAGGCGGTAGTAGGAGCCTCTTCCACCTCTGTGGCAGTGCTAAGGATATCTGATTGATGGTGTAGGCTCTCTCCTTGCCAGTCCCCAGAAGCAGGCCCAAGCCATCAGTCAGACATCCCCTGAGGACTTCCATATTGTGAAAGGGCACAGGCTGGGATGAGGGACCTACCCCCCTGAGTTCACGAATGCTATGCACCGGGCCTCTAGTAGAATATAAACTCACAGCAGTAAATATCCTGTTTGAAGCACAAACACAAGGGTGACATCAGCACGCAGCCTGGATAAGAAAGAACCCAAAGTTGACAGACTCATTCAGACAGCTGACCAGTGAGAAGGGGCCCTGGCCCAGAGATTTATAATCTTCACATCACCAGAAATATTCCCTGAGATCCTCTAGATCAGTGTCTCCCAAAGTGTGGTACGTGTACCCCCAGGGGTACGGGAAGAGTTTGGTGGGGGTACACGTTGCACCGGAGTTTGGTGGGGATATGCACTGCACCGTGCTTAGCTGCGCCTAATTCTACGTTCTCATGAGTACGAGGGGTACTCAGCGCTAATAAAATTATAGAAGGGGTACACGTATGTCAAAAGTTTGGGAAACACTGCTCTAGATAGTGGGCAATGGGCACATCGTAGGGATAAGGCACTCTCCTTGCCTCAGAGCAGCATGACATGTGGTGGCCCAGCTGACTGTTGTGTGATTGTGAAGACTGCTGCGCAGGGCGGTCAGAGCCATGATAGGGCTATGCATTTTGGGAGCACAGCGTAGCGTGCTGGCCCAGTCATGGTATAACGTGGGAGGTGGGGCCACGGAGGCTGCCAGAGAAGGTGACTCCGATGCTGACACTCAGTAGATGAACTGGAATTACAGAATCCTCTGAGCACCCCCAGTGCCATCCCTCTTCTGATTCCACACACACCAGGCAGCCATTGGTGAATTATTTGCTTTCAACATCCACAGAGCAACAAGGCCCTGTGCAGGTCCGCAGGATGGGCGCACCTCTCATTGCCATGACCGTGTTAGCATCTGCTCTTGAGCTTGGTTCCTGAGAGTCTGTCCCTGAGAAATGGGCCTGCCCTTTGTTCCAACCTGGTGAGTTTTCTGAGCCAGCAAGGCTAAGGTTGCCACTCTCATAATACTACAGCTTCATGCATGCCTTTTCCTTTCTAACGGCAACAGCTCCCTCTCAAGGGGGTCATGCGGAATAAGCAAGATGCCGTGGGCAGTGAGGCTGGCTCAGAGCTGTGCTCAGCAGTCTAAGTCCTGGCTCCCTCCCTCGCAGACTCCCCTGCTCCTGTTGGAGGGTAGCTGATGTGTGGGATGAGTCACATAGTTCACCACACCCTCCAGCTAGTTCTCCCAGTTCATTAAGCAAGCCATCAGTCAATGCGACTGTTACTTTTTGAGATAAATGTTTAAAATATCATCGCCTATAACTACATTTGTGGGTTTTTTTTTGTTTTTTGTTTTTTGATTTTTCAAAGCTCAAGGCCTTGTTGGGAAGGCAGGGGGAAGATAGTAAGCATGAACAGAGCAGAGCAGCCAGAGAATAATACTGGAAACTATTTGATGGTGAAGATTCCCTCTTCTAGGTGTGGACTGGAATGCACCAACTCAACCTGACTGGTTATTTAGGATCAGCATGGGATCTGACCAGGCAGCGTTCATGGTACACCACCACAGCCCCCAACCCCTGGCCTAGTACAAAGACTGGCTTCTTTTTCCTGCTCTGCACCTGTGCTAGCACTGGCACCTGGCACCTTATAGCTGTGTGGGGAACAGAGGCTCTCCTTCCCCAAATCTCTGTGCCTCTGTGGTATGTCTAGAACCAGTCCTATTGAAGAGCCTGGTGTGGGCTCCACCTGGGAACCAAAAAGCCCTGTTCTCCATCCCTCTTGTGAGCTGAGAGCTCAGTGAGTTTCACTAAGCTTGATTTCTTAGGTTGTGGAAGCAAGGTCACAAAAGAATGGGAGACAGATGCCTTGAGCTGTAGTTAGCATCATTTCCACAGGCTTAGGCGAAGCTTTTGGGAACTTGCACAGATGCCTGAGGTAGCCTTGGAGTTGAACTCAGACCTTTGGGTAGCCTGGATGAGCTGATCCAAGACCACAGTCCTGGGATGTCAGAGCTGTCTGGGGCCTCCATCAGGAATGCCCCTGACTACACACACTAGACTCACCCATTCCTTTCACTTCCTGTACCCTGCCTGCTCTTCCCTTCACCCTTTTTCCCCAAACTTTTCTCTGAAAACACTTATCCGTTGGAGTCCTGGGGTCACAATGGCTACACTGAAGGGGAGGAGTTAATGTGAGGTGTTGGTTCCAATTGAAGCTTGTTGCTGGTCCCCGTGGGCTGGATACAGCCCCTGGGCCCTGACAGGCCTACATGGCCCTGATAGTGTATGACCTGACACTTTCCATAAATAACACTGGACCTGTCCTACTACTGCTGCCCTTGCTCTGGATCTGTGGGATGCTGGCTCTCTTGTCAGCTGGCTCAAAACATCACTTCAATCTATACTTAGACTTGCATCTAGGAATAAATACGCCTTTTCAGGGATGAAACTAGCAAGTGATAATAAACCAACCCTCCTCTACCATCACCAAAAAGAAAAATGAAAAGGCTAGTACTCAGTTCCTACTGTAATGCTCATGCCCATGGCCTCCCCCGCCTCCTGTCCCCAAGGCTGCTTTAGATTCCTTTAGGGTCCTGAGATCTCAGGTGTTGCTTTGCTCATGCACAAAGCAGAGGCCTGTGTCCAGCTCCTAGGTCAAGAGCAGAGACTCTGGGGCCAAATGCTTGTGTTCAGATCCTGGCTCGGCAGATTATAGTTGTTTGGTCTGGGCTCGTTATTTTCTTCTCTGTGCCTCAGTTTCCCCATATGTAGAATAAAAATGATAATATTACCAACCTAATAGGGTTTTTGTGGGGATTAAATGAGTTAATATATTTAAAGCACTTCAAATATAGTGCTGGGAAATGGGAAGCTATATGTTTGCAGTTAGGAGGTTCTGGGTGGTGACTGGGTTTCTGGCCGGAGTTGAGCTAGCTTGCTTCAGACAGGATTCTGTTTTGTGCTTTGGGTCTCTATCACCTGTACTTTGAGCCATTTGTAATAACAGATGATATTTATTGCAAAGGATTTATTAGTGGAATATTGGTATTTAATCCCCCAAACACTTATAGGATTAAAAAATGAAACCTGCTTTAGAGAAGGGGTCTCAGGAAAGTAATGGGAGACTGTGGGTCTCAGCTGAACGACGACAGGAGCCAGTTTATTTCTTGCAGTAGCAGCCGAAGTCTTTGAACCCTCCCCCGTGCCTTCCCAACTCAGGACCTTGCTGCTTTCTCTCCTCTCTTGGTTTCTAGATGCAGGCATGTGTCAGACGTGGGGCCCTTGGGGCTCGCAGAAGCTCCAGGTAGCTCCCCGTGCTCTTCATGTGGAGACTGCAGCAGGAAAGCCCACCTCCGGCCTTTAAAAACAGAAGCAGTGCCCTGTGGGGCTGGCGGCTGCTCTTGCCTGCAGCACGCAAGCGGAAGCCTCTAAAACTGTTGTAGATGTACCTGGAATTCTCCGTGTCTAGGAACTCAGGGAATTTCTGGCCAGTGTCTGGATTTAATGAGAGAGAAACACACACTGTCTGGTAGTATCTTCAACTGCCAGAAAAGCTGCCCCTTGACAAGTATATGGGCATGTGTTAGACAGGGGTCTCCTGCGGACCTGAGACCCAAACAGTGCATCTCCTCTTGGCCAGCATAGAGTTCTTGTTTGCTGAGGTATGTCTGGCTGATGAGAGTCATCATCATTAAGTGCCTTAATGAGAGCTTTTGAGTCTTATAACACTTACTCCTTAAAACTGACTTGGAGGTGGGTATCTTTATTATCCCCATATGCAGATTCACAAACTAGAGTTCAGGGAGGCCACATGTCTTGTCCAAGGCATACAGCTGGTCCCTGGCCGAGCTGGAATCAAATCTGTTCTGTCTTTCTTTCCCCACGAAGCTATGCTTTTATCTGCTTCATGTGGTGCCTCTGTGTAGACAGAAAGGTTATGGACTGGGGTGTCGGATTGGCCTGGCTCTGCCTTATGAGCTGTATGGCCCTGGACAGACCATTTAGTCTCTTTAACAACCACAACAGCAGCAGCAATGGCAATAACAGTGGGTACCTATGTGGCACTTGCTAGGAGCACCTGTGTTTTACGGTCTTCATTTGTTTAACTTGCAACAACCCTAGGAAGTTGCTGCTGCTATTTTGCCAGGGAGTAATAATAGCAACCTCCGTGTGATCACATGAAGATTAAATGAGCTACTATTTAGGTGGAGAGGAAGGGCTGAATTGTAGGTAACGTGGCTGACTACAGTGCTGAGGAAGACACACAGGCCAGCTCCTCTTGGCCAGCAACCTCCATTTCTGAGAAGAGCGGAGCCAGCCTGTGTTGGATTCGATGTCTGTGTTCTCTGATTTTCTCTGCTAAATGCATTAGCTCTGTGTCTTGAAGCTGCCGGTCCTGCTACTTTCTCCAGAATAGCCTTTCTCTAGGCACTCCGTAGCTGCCTGCTGAATGAATGGGCCAACGGGTCATCAATCCCCTGTAGTGATTTTGTCATCATGTCCAGAACAGAAAGGCCGTTTTCTCATTGACAGAAAAAACTCATCTCTGGGAGAAGGCCCTGGGCCACCCTTGAGCCTCCCATACATTTGGGTGGTGTTTGGAGGCATTCTGCTTTTGTTATCAGAAAAGGGGAACAGCTGCATGGCTCACCATCATCCCACACCCCAAAAAAGGACTTATTTTTCTGCACACAATTCCTAGGATTTTGTCCCTGGGGGTCAGAGTTGGGCGGAGGGTCTGCGGTGGGGAGAGGAGCCATCACTGCATGGACTGGAGAAGCACTTGGCATCCCGGTGAAGGGCGTGTGCTCCTAGCGCCTTGCCTGGCCAGAGGCATCCTTGCGTTCAGGAGGCTGTCCTCCGGGCATCATGCACTGCCTAATGTGTCCACTCCGGTCTCTTTAACTGCCCATTTCCACCCTGACAGGAAGATTTTTTTTTTTTTTTTAATTCTTTTTAACTGAACTTGAGCATCTCCTCCTCTGGAGTGTAAACTCATTTATTTTGGTCCTGTGCTCTGAGCAGAGAAGGGCAACCTGGTCACCAATTTCGATATAATAACCCTTTAGATCCTCAAAGACTGTTATTAAATCTCTCCCTGGCTGCCTCTTCTCCAACTAAATAATTCCTGCTCCTTTCACCTTTCTCCTCAGGCCCAGTTCTTCCACTCCGTGAAGCACTGCTCAGATCCCCCTGTCTCTCCTACGTGACCAGGAACTAGGAAGCTGAGGGGTTAGCTGAATGTTAGAGGCCGCTGCTAGCTGAGCGGGGAGAGCAAAGGGCGGTGTGTGGGGGCATCAGCCCACGGTACTCCCTGTTGCCCCTGGTCACTTGTACGCAGCCTCAGCTTCTCTCCTTGCTGCTGCCATCTAACAGGTAGAAAGAAGAAAAAGTGTGTCCTGGCTGGATTGGCTCTCGGATTGAAGGGTCCCTGGTTTGATTCCAGTCCAGGGCACGTACCTCAGTTGCAAGTTAGATTCAGGCCCTGAGGCAACTAAGTGATGTGTATTTCTCACTTTAATGTTTCTTTCTCTCTTTCTCTCTCCCCCTCTCTTCCATTCTCTCTAAAAAAAAATCAGTGAAAAAATATACTCAGGTTAAGATTTTTTAAAAAAGAAGAAAAATGCTTTCCACCAAGGGACAGCCTTGGCCCCCAACCTTCCACCCCCTCCCTACTTCCTTCCTCCAAGCTCTGCCTGAGTCCCTGTTGACCTCGGCTTTCCAGCTGCTCCGCTCAGTTCACACGCACAGAGAGGACAGGCAGAGAGCTGAAACAGGCACCCACAAAAGCAAATAACAATGACAGATGACACGGCCCACTGGCAGCCGGCTAGCTGCATGCTATTCTCTGTTCTTCAAACAACTGATGGTCTGTACTTCACACAAGAAGATTCTAAGTCTCATCTGTGGGCCCGCAAGGCTCTTGTCTGAGAGCACACCTAGGAGTCAGTACAGACAGAATGGGAAGCCAGGCAGTGGGACTTAGGACACAGTACTTTTAACACCTGCTGCCTCATTCTGCTCACTTTGCAGAAAGTGTATCAGGGATGGGAAAAGAGCCCATGATGGGTACACCAGGAGCAGGTGGCTACTGTGGGCCACTGGGCTAAAGAAAGGGGTTTCAAGAAACAGAGAGGAGGACCAGAAGAGAGCATCTCGAGAAGGAAGATACACACAGAAGGGTCAAATGTAACTTTTCTGTTTGTCTTCCAGGCCCAAGGTGACCTGTCTCCATGGGACCCCTTTTCTGGCCTCTGGAAGAGGCCTGTTTGTGTCCTAGGCCTGCCCTCTGATTATACAGATGTCACTGGCCCTTTTCTCCATAAGGGTTCTCCTCAAGCTTCTCCAATTCCAGGACTCCCAATCCCTCCCAGCCCACCTTCTGGTTCCTGAAGGGGCTCTCAGAGGCGAGGCAGGGGAACATCTGGGAAGGTATGGATCCTCCATCTCCCCGGGTGCTGGCCTGGACCCAGCTCTCTTGCTTCCCAGTTCACAGGGTCTGGCCTGTGATTTCACTCCCTGCATACTCACTTCCCAATTTCTCTTCTGCCTTCTCTTTCCACCCAGCCATCACCTATAGAAAAGGAGTCTTTGCTCTTTTTTGTTTCCCCCCAGTACAACCAACTGGAGTGTGGTTGACTAAAATATGACCCTCTGAGTAAGAGATAGCCATCTCCTAATCCCAGGAACCTGTGAATGTTTCTGAATGTGACAAAAAAGAGGTTTTGGCAGACCTGATTCAGTTAAGGATTTTGAGGTGGGGAGAGAACCCTGGATTATCTAGGTGGACACTAAATGCAACCACCTCTGTTCTTATACAAGCAAGGATTTGGCACTATCTGGTGTCAAAGTCTGGGAAGAGAAGAAGGAGATGTGAAGACAAAATAAAGAGAGATTTGAAGATGTTGGCCTTGAAGATTGAAGTGCTGTGGCTGCAAGCCAGGGAATGCCCGCGGGTACCAGAAGCTGGAAGAAGCGAAGAGCAGATCTCTTTCCCAGACCCTCTGAGTGAGCATGGCCCTGCCAACGCTTTGATTTTGGCCCAGTGATTTCAAAGTTCTAACCTCTAGAGCCACAACAGAATACATTTCTGTGCTTCTTTGTGGTAATTTATTATGACAGTCATAAGAAAGCGAATATATGGGCACAACCAGTACACATTTGCGGGTTGAAGTCTACCACCATTTAAAAATACATGGGCCCCAAATTTTGCAATTCAATGTCTAGGGTTGGGATAGCGATGGGGGTAAAGGTAAGAATTTGAATCCATAGTTTAGGGAGATAGTATTTTGCTATCATTCCTTCATATTTTTCTATCTCCTTCTTTCCATGTTTAAGGCTCTTAAGGTCAGAAGCTTTTCCTGTACAGTATGAGGGGAACTTGTTAATTTGTGCCTTTTTAAAGATGCTTGCATTTTTAAAAATATATATAAATTTTATTGATTTCTTACAGAGAGGAAGAGAGAGTTAGAAACATCGACCAGCTGCCTCTTGCACACCCCCTACTGGGGATGTGCCTTCAACCCAGATACATGCCCTTGACTGGAATCGAACCTGGGACCTTTCAGTCCGCAGACCCACGCTCTACCACTGAGCCAAACCGGTTTCAGCGAGATGCTTACATTTTTAAAAGAGTGCTTGCTGTCCTCCACTCTCTTCCCTCCTCTCCGCTCAACGTGCAATCTTTAATCTTGTGTCTTCCCTAGGCTTTGCAAGTCCCATCTAATGGGCTCTAACATTTGGCCCTTCTGCGTGTATCTTCCTTCTCGAGACGCTCTCTTCTGGTCCTCCTGTCTGTTTCTCGAAACCCCTTTCTTTAGCCCAGTGGCCACAGTACTGGTTTTTCTGTTGGACCTTCAATTCTAGAAGACACAGAGATAGAGAACAATGAAAAGCAGAGTGGGTGAGGGCGTGAGGCTACTTAGCTTAGGTTGTCAAGAAAAGCTTTTTGAGGACATGACTTTTATGCTTAAAATCTGAGCTATTCCAGGTAGAGAGAGTAACATGAGTGAAGGTTTTGAGGCAGGAAAAAAACCAGGCGTGTTCTAGGATGGAAAGGAGGCCACTGTGCTGAGGAGCAGAGCGAAGCTGATCACGCAGAGCTTTGTCGGCACCTCTGGAGAGGCTGGATTTTCTTTAAGTAAAATTCAAAGCAGGCAAAATCCCAGACGCTTCACAGTCTAACTTACCAGAGCTATCTTTTTTCCATCTCACAGATGAAGATATTGGGACACAGAAAAATTAAGTTAAGTAACTTGCTCAAAGTCACACAACTAATGAGTGGAGTCTGGATGGAAAACCAGTTGTAGATGATGCCAGCCAGACCCTGTGCCCTTAACCACCACAGCCAGGATCTCCAGTGGATTTCACTGTGGTTGACGTGCAGCTCAGCCTGGCTGTCAGCAGAGATGGGCCTCTAGGAGCACAGTCTCCCACGTTGCAAACTTTAATTATTATGTCAGTTAGAGAAATGATCACTCAAGATGCGGTGAGGAGCTGTGGTTAATTCACCCTGTGGTTGGACCCACGGGGCCCATGGCTTTGACTTCTAATTGTCTGAAATGCCTTTGTAATCTAATGGGCTCGAACGTGGAGTGTTAATGATTCAGAAACTGCTGGCTGATGTTAGGGAGGAGAGATAAAGAGAGAAGAGAGAGAAGTAGAGTTGGGAGGGAGGCGGCAGAAAGAGAGAGGAGGAGAAATTCAGTTAGCCCCTTGCCTGGGATCTATTTTCAAAATGGTCTTCTGATTCCTCTTTCTCCCATTCTCACTGCTTAATAAATGTTACTATTATTATAAGTTACTAGAGGTCCAGTGCACAGATTCATGCATCAAAGGGATCTCTCAGCCTGGCTTGCAGGGATTGGGCTGAAACCAGCATCCCAACATCCCCTGAGAAGTCCCAGATTGCAAGAGAGTGGTTCTCAGGCGACACACCCTGGAATTGGGCTCCTCCTCTCTGGAACCGCAGCTCAGCAGCTCCTACATTGAGTGTCTGACCCCTGGTGGTCATTGCACGTCATAGCTACCAGTCAGATGGTTGAATGGTCAGATGGTCACTTAGACTTTTATTATATATATAACTAGAGGCCTGGTGCACAAAATTCATGCATGGGGGGGGGGGTGTCCCTCAGCCCAGCCTGCACCCTCTCCAATCTGGGATTGGGCCTAAACAGGCTATCAGAGATCCCTGTCACAATCTAGTTCCCAACTGCTCACCTGCCTGCCTTCCTGATTGCCCCTAACTGCTTCTGCCTGCCAGTCTGATTACCCTCTAACCACTCCCATGCTAGCCTGATTAATATCTAACTACTCCCCTGTCAGCCTGTTTGCCCCTAACTTCTCTCCTCTGCAGGCCTGGTCACCCCTAACTGCCATCCCCTTCAGGCTTGATTGCCCCCAATTGCCCTTCTTTGCAGGCCTGGTCCCCCCTAGCTGCCCTCCCCTGCTGGCCATCTTGTGGTAGCCATCTTGTGTCCACATGGGGGCAGGATCTTTGACCACATGGGGGCAGCCATCTTGTGTGTTGGAGTGATGATCAATCTGCATATTGCTCTTTTATTAGATAGGATAGAGGCTTTGGTGCACAGGTGGGGGACAGCAGGTTTGCCCTGAAGGGTGTCCCGGATCAGGGTGGGGGCTCCCTTGGGGCATGGGGTGGCCTGAATGAGGCACCTTTGGTGGTTTGTAGGCCAGCCACACCCCCCAGCAACCCAAGCAGAAGCCCTGGTATATGGAATTTATTTACCTTCTACAATTGAAACTTTATATATATATATATATATATATTGATTTTATACAGAGAGGAATTGAGAGGGACAGAGAGTTAGAAATGTCGATGAGAGAGAAACATCGATCAGCTGCCTCTTGCACACCCCCACTGGGAATGTGCCCGCAACCAAGGTACATGCCCTTGACTGGAATCAAACCCGGGACCCTTCAGTCCGCAGGCCGATGCTCTATCCACTGAGCCAAACCGGTCCTGGCTACAATTGAAACTTTGTAGCCTGGAGCAGAGCCAAGCCTCCTGCTCGCTCTGTGGCTGGAAGCCATTTCTGTTGGAATTTGTTTACCTTCTATAATTGAAACTTTGTAGCCTTGAGTGGAGGCTTAGGCTGGCAAGGGCAAGCAGAAAGCTTGGCTTCCTCTGTTGCTAGGGAAACGTCTCTCTGCTGCTCTCTGTGGCTATAGCCATCATGGTTGGGTTTATTTGCATACTCGCTCTGATTGGCTGGTGGGTGTGGCTTGTGAGTGTAACAGAGTGATGGTTAATTTGCATATTACTCTTTTATTAGGTAGGATTTTCTCAAAGTGGTGGAATTATGGGGGAACTCCCAAAAGAGAAACAAAACCAAGAAGATGGAGGAAGGGATGACATTGCCAGAAAGGCTTGCCTCATGGGATGGGTGGAACTAGTCCTGCTGGGTCTGGACTGAGCCCTGAGCCACTGGAGGGCACAGAGTGGAATGGAGAGGTCCAGGTGGCCCTACAATACGAACTCCTTGGAAACTGTTTACTTTAGTGGAATTCCAGATTTTATAGTGTTTCCCCCACCCCCTGCCCTGTGCTACCAGGTACAAGCATAGAAGAGGAGATCCTTCTATGGGAGAAAGATACCTAACTTTGAGGGTAGGAGGTAGAGGCAGGGGGAGGGAGGGGCCCTTTATTCATCTCTATTCCTATTGTTTAGCACAATACCCAACACAAGATGGACCCTGAGGAAGTGTTGCACTGCAGTAGTGGATGGAATGAAATAACTCTAGCTCGGTCCTGCTGCCTGTTCCCTGGGTGACCTTGTTTAAACTATGTTGCCTCTTTGAGCTCAGTTTCCCCATCTTCTGAGTTGGCACGAGAGTAGCAACTACCTGTCAGAGTTCGTCTTGGGGAGAAAGCACAACAAATGCACCATCTGAATTCTAGGGCCCTAAACAGTTCTAAGGCATGGCAGTCTCCCTTTTTAAATATGTTCTTCCTTTTTAAATATGCCAAGGTATCACATTTAGAAATGGTGAGAAGTTCTCCCACTGATATATTTCTGCATAATTTTCTTCTCCATAGGATTCAGGAAAGCTATTTTCAATTTGAATTGGAGGAGAAAATGCTGTCAATAAACAAAATAAACACATTGTGTTTCCTCCTTCCCACCACACACACACACACACACACACACACACACACACACACACACAGTAGCTCTCCACTGGCTTAGGACAAAAGAGACAGTAACATTATTTTTTAAATATATTTTATTGATTTTTTTTTTACAGAGAGGAAGGGAGAGAGATAGTTAGAAACATCAATGAGAGAGAAACATTGATCAGCTGCCTCCTGCTCATCTCCTACTGGGGATGTGACCGCAACCAAGGTACATGCCCTTGACTGGAATAGAACCTTTCAGTTCGCAGGCCGATGCTCTATCCACTGAGCCAAACAGTAACACTATTTTTGTGCCTCATAAAGACTTCCCCTTTGTCCTCAGTCCCAGCAATGGTACTTTCTCCTCCTCCTCCTTCCCTATTTAACTTTGGATAGTCTGATGTCCTGAAGATCAGTTTCTCCAAAGAGATCTCAGAATCCCTTGTGATCCTTCACTCAGGGGTTTCTGTGGGCCACTCGGAGGGGCTGGGCTCTGCCTCTGGGCTGGCTGTAGTGGCTGTGCTAAGCCAGGCATCCTTAAAACTCGGGTTTCTGAGCTCAGATGGTTGAAAGGGATACATGTGGAGTAGTGTTTGCTGGTGGAGGCTGCATTCTAATGGAAATGCCAAGCAATGTCAAGGTAAGAGCAGCCCTCCTGCCAGGAGAAGGGACTCATTACCACCCATTTTCTGACAGTGAATAGGAAATCCATTCACGCAGAGGGAGCTTTTAAAGCAAAAGTCTACCCAGTGAGTGCAGCATTCTGGGAGCTTCCATTCCTGCCTCCCCAGCCCCCAGGCCCCCGGGCTCCTTTTCCCTTTGACACAGCCAGGAATTTTCCCAGTCACCTTGATGTGTGAATCAGCTATCCAGGGCTCACCTTGGAAATGCACCCCTTTCTTGCTCCCAAGAGAGGCCTGGAGGAGCACTTGGCCAAGAGCTCTTTCACTCCAGGGGTCTCACACACAGATGCAGCTGGGGGTGAAGACAGGGCCAGAACTTGAGGACCGAGTGCCTTCTGGATCCCAGGCCTAAGGGATTGCTGAGTAGAGAAGTAGTAACAGAGGCCTTACCTCCTAAATGAGAAAAAAAAAATCACCCTGTGTCCTTGCTTTCCATATACTCATACCTTGGAGGACAACAGAAACGACATCTATGACTAGATATCAGACACAGTTGTTTGAGGCTGAGCAGCCCCTAACCTCAGTGAGTGAACTGCAGTTTCCCTGCTGGGAGAGGGAGCTGGTGGCTTGTGAGCAGGGAACTGGGCCAGAAGAATCCAGTTCAAAGATGCTGGGGAAGAGAAGTGAAGAAGAAATCTTCGGTGCGCCATCAAAGCACCCAAGGGCTTACAGGAGCCGTGCTTTCCTGCACCTAGGCTGATTTGAAAGGTGAGTGAGTGGAAAGGAAGCTCAGAAAGAGACTACACCAGGTCTAGGTAAATATCTGTAGGCAGAGAGATAGACCCTGGTTCTAGTCTTGGTTTGGCCACATATGAAGTCCATGACCTTGTGCCTGAAGCTTGGAGTCTCTGAGTTACCATTTTCTCATCGATAAAATGAGGCCAGTGACACCATCCAAGTTGGATGAAGTGGGATTTAATTAGAGAAAGTGTGTGAGGCTCATGGCATAGGGCCTGGTATCTCTAAGCTCAGTCAGCAGGGGCTGTTTCTAGGACTTTTGAGCTCAGATATCTGTCCACCTGCTGACAAACAGAGGAGGTGTCCCCAGTGAAATGCTAGCTAGCATCGGGTTTACAACCTCACAACTTCTTCAAGGGACAGCCACCTACAAGTGCTCCTGAAGTGTACTTGTGGGTGGCTGTCCCTCCCCCACTCTGAAATGTCACAAACCCCTGCCCAGACATGACTGGTCAAATAATTGGCCATGTAGTGCCTGGAAATGGCTGCCTCTGGCATCTGGAAAGCACTGCAGAGCCTTGGAGAGCTGTGCTTTTCGAGATACTGTCCAACTCCTTCTGCCATCCCTTTGGGGCAAGGCTTAGTGGCAGAGAGAGGTCCCTAGTTCTACCTGGTCAGTGCTTGGTCCCCTCCCAATAGGCCCAGGTGCTGAAGTGCTGCACCAGTGCCACTGGGCTCTTATCTTCTACCCTGTGCGATGATTACAATGCAGACTGGAGATGTGGCCTTGGTCTGGAGGGTCACTGGTGAGAGGAAGAGTGAAATTTGGCCAGGGTTGAAATCCTAATGAAAACAGACCACTGACCAGCTATTACTCAGTTCCTTATGGATAGAGTTCATAGGCACAATCATAAGAATCAGCTATGGACTGAGCAACCCTGTGTGATTTCAGTTCACCACTTCCAGCTCAGTTTTATCATAATAATAACAATACTTACCATATTGACACACAGAGTGGGTATTCAATAAATGATTTTTTTGAAAAAAAAAAAGAAGGATTAAAGTGAAAGCATCAGCCCTGGCCAGTGTTGTTCGGTGGTTAGAATGTCGGCCCTCCAACCAAAGGGTCTCAGGTTTGATTCCGGTCAAGGGTGCCTACCTGGGTTACAGGTTCCCTACTCCGGTTGGAGAACATGTGAGAAGCAACCAATCGATGTGGCTCTCTCAGATTGATGTTTCTCTCTCTTCCTCTCTCCCCTTACCCTTCCATTCCACTTTCTCTAAAATCAATGGAAAAAATACCCTCCAGTGAGAATTAACAACAACAAAAAGTGAAAGCATCTAGCCTGATGCCAAGTAGGTGATAAATATGTCAATAGAATCTGAAAATTTACCCATCTTCTTCTCTGTGGAAATGAGAATAATATTAATAACACCTACTTTGCACTTTGCACAGGGTGGGTGTGAGAATGAAGTGGGCCAATCTGTGCAAAGAGCCTAGCAGAGAGCCTGCCATGCACTGGGTTTGCAATATCTGTTCTCTGTTATTGTTATCAACTATGCAGGTAGGGGATTTTTATAATGTGGTTAATTTGAAACCAGGAAATGAGAAATAACTACCTCAGGAGTCCTCAGCTCTCCACATGCCAGCAAAGGCGGGGGTAAGGGGAGGTGGGAGTGGTGAGAGGGGAGGAGGTGGATGGAGAAGCAAAGGGAAGGACAGAGATAATGAAAAAAATTTTGGCCTGCTAGGTACTTCCCAAGATAATAGGATTCTAAATCAGTTCCAAATGATACTTTTTTCTTTTTTCTGAGAAAGAAAGCAATTAGAGACTACAAGAAGCCGAGAGTGACCAGGCATGCTGTCCTTGGGACGCTGGGAGCATGTCAGGGGACAAGTCTGATTTTCATCTGCAAGAAAAGGACTCTGAGCGCTCCTGACAAACAGCTTCATTTCTAGACATGGCTGTTCGCTTTGGAAAGCAAGAGCAGAATAAGGCAAGGCTGAGCAAAGGAGTGTCAGCTTAAACTGCATCCCAATCATTGTGCAAGACAGAAGTGCAAGACCAGGGCTCTGTGTGATGATCATCAGACTAAACCTGGTGCGTATTTGACAACAGCTAGACCTCCCTGTCCCTTACCTCTAGAGGTGACAGAGTAAGTCCCCTTCCCTGGCTGTGAAAGCTCAGCTTCTCCGGGAGATTTCTGTAATTCCCCCCTGGCTTCGTCTATCAGGTCTGGAACTCATCCCTCTTCTAAATTTACACACACACACAAGCTCACAAATGGAGTTGCGTCTATTGAGCTTTACTGCACATTTGGCTAAATGAAAAAGGTACACAACCTAGAACAGAATATTTGATACCCCTGTCCTAGACGGTGCCTTAACCGTTCCTCAGCTGGGAGTATCGCATCCCACCTTTCTCTCCCTTCTTTGCTTTCTCAGGTGACTAGTCTCTTCAGTCTAGCTCCCAGCCATCTTTCATGTCCATCTGGAAGGGACTGCCATTGAAGGGGACCCACCCCCCATTAGGTGGCAGGTGTGTTTGTAAGTTACCCTCCCCCACTCCATATCCACACCAAGAGGGTTTCTAAACCTGCTTGTTGAAGAAGGACAGGAGTATATACTCCACACATGGGAAGACTCTTCCTCCTGATCTGAGCAAGAGAAAGATCAGAACCATCTTCCTGGAGCTACAGGCCTCCCTTTCCAGCCTGGAGATTAGACTGGCCAGGCTGGCTTCGTGCCCTCCAGCCTGCACACAGGGCTGCGTCTGTCATCAGGCATGCCCGCTTGCTGCCTTGGGCTAATAAGCCTGGGTGACAGGTGGCAAAGCACAATATTACAGGCTGAGGTTTCAGCCAGAGGCCAACACTCATGCTGACCAGACCAGCTCTCCAAAGCAGAGCTGGCACCAGCCTGCAGATCATACCACTGACATTTGCCTCTGCTCCGTCCTGCAATGGCACAAGAGCAAATTAAATGCACCTCTGAAGAGCAGGGACCACACAGTTTTCTTTTCCCAGCATTCACCGAGGCTTCCTCTGTGAATGCTCCACAGATGCTCTCACACTGGCCCTGCGGGGAAAGAGCCTCTGGCCTTGCAGAGGCAGGTGCAGGCATGACTTCCAGCCGGGCTCCAGAACTTGGCGATGATGGCCCATCCTTCCTGGGAGAAGGGGAAGAACACTGCCATTTCCTGGGCACGAGCTGCGGTGCCTGGTGCCTCCACATGTCACCCTTTTCATTTCTGATGGCACAGCTCTGATAAGTCATTAGCCCCACTTTTCAGACAAGGAAACCAAGTCTCAGAGAAAGAATGGTCAGAGGCCATATTATTATTCTGACTGCAGCTCTCCTTGTTATCACCCACACAGCAGTGACCCTGGGCTCAGTCCAGCATGTGTGGATGCCATTGGGAGCTCTTCACCCAGCTCTGCTGGCTCATTGTCACCAGGCCTCTCCGACTGCCAGCGTTTCTAGTTACTGTGTCCAGGCCCAGAGCCCTGGCACAGCAGGGAATTCCCTACCCAGCAGAGAGTGGCTTCTGCTGCCCATGCCCTGTGACCAGGTTGTCTAGAACAAGTGAGCTGAGCAGGAGGTGGCTGCAGGAGCATCCAGCTGCAACCTCCCTCCTTGACACCTTCCGCCTGCCTCACCATTGCAGTTCAGTTCCTGCATCACAGACCTTGGTGGGCCTGAAGAATGTTCCTGACTTTCAGCCTTTGCTCTGGTGCTTTGATCTGATTTGAATGTATATATCTTGGTCAAGCAAGATAGGTGCTCCTTTATACAGATCGGGGTGAAAACAGTACCCTCAGCCCATTCCAAGAATGCAATGCTTGAGTGCTGTATTAGTCATGGTTCTACCAATAGGACACATACACACACACACACACACACACACACACACACACACACACGTATATATACATATAAAGAAAGGGGATTTATTTTTAAGGAATTAGCTCACTAACTGTAGGAGCTGGCAAGTTTGAAATCGGTGGGGCAGGCTGGCAGGCTGTAGACTCAGGTAAGAGATGATGGCAGCCATGATTCTGATTCACAGCAGCAGCCTGGAAACTCAAACAGGACCTCTACATCGAGGTCTTAAAAGAATTGCTTTTAAGGCCTTCAACTGATGGAGTGATGGAGAGTAATCTGCTTTGCTCAAAGCCTACTGATTTACATTTTAATCACAGCTACAAAATACCTTCACAGCAACATCTAGACTGCTGTTTGACCAAACACCTGGGCACCATAGCTGAGCCAAGCTGACACAGAAAGTTAATCCTCACAAGTGCCTTGTGTGAGTAATAGCGGCAAGTCCAGAAAGCCAGGCCAGACCCTTCTACAGCTCCTCGATGTGTCGGGGGTGGTCACGCAGGAGCTGCTGCAGTGGCCACGCACAGAAGTCACCATGAATAGCAGTAGAAGCTCTCCCAGCATTACGCTCAGGGGAGGGCACTCCGTGGAACTGATCAGGGCCTTTAGGTGAAAGCTTTTAAACCTCCCAGGCTTGAAGAGGTGGCCTTTGCCATGCAAACCTGTGTACTTGGAAGCAAAATGCCATTGGCTGGGCACCCTGACATTTAGGAAATAGGCAATGGAACCTCGCCCACAGAAAGCAGGAGTAGGTCAGCTACCCCAAAGGTGGTGTCCAGAGCACGAAGTGGAGATGGAGTCCTCTCCTCCGCCTGCCACTTCGGGCAGCAGTTCCTGGCGAGGTGTTCAGCTCCGGGGCCTTCCTACCCTCAGAGGCTTAACCCCAAAGGGAAATAGGAGAGATGTCAGTTGTTGCTGCTCCAGCTCCTGGCTCTCATTGCAGCAAGGTGCCCTCCCTGAGAGTCTTGTCTCCCTTTTCCCTAACAGAAGCTTGCTGCTGCTTTTGGTACAGGCAGGGCTAAACGCTTACATTTCTTACCAGGGCAACCGGAAGGAGCTAATCATCCAGAATAATAACAGGACTGGCCAGCCTCATCTCCCTCCACATAACTGCGGGACCCAGGGAAAGCGCATGAATGGAAGGCCACATTCCATGTCCTTAAATAATTGAGTTATAAAATGTGCAAACATACTGCTGAATAAAATATATTCTATTCTCCTACCTGGTCAAATATGCCTTCATAGGCATCCGAAAGGCCAGTTTGAAATGAGCATCCTCGGTCTCTACTGAGTTCTGAGAACATATTGTTATAGGGAGAACTGACACAGGACCCCAGCCTCCAGGCTGCCTCTCTTACTCTGCCCATTCCTGGCTCTGACCCACCCTTCAAGAGCGTTTGCATGCACACAGTAGATGCTCTAGCGTACATGTCTAAGCTCCATCTGTAAGCCCTGTAAGAAGCAACTCTGGGCCACCCCTCCAGCCTAGGGGTGTACACACTAGCAGAGTGGTCTGACTTTTGGAGGATGAATCCAGGAAAGAGGTCTGCTCAAATCTGGGACCCAGACTCAGGGCAAAACTTAATTCAGGGTACCCACAGTGTATCTGGGTGCAGAGTGTGGGACAAGCTGAGGGTGGGCTCATCCTCTGGGCCCTGTAAACTCTTTGCTTCCTGTAGAGGAGATCTAAAGCAGGGCTCTCTACAGTGTGGGTGCCAGGGCAGGGAGCCCTCCTACCTAAGAGTGGTCCTGTACATTGGAATGGCACCATAAGTGCTAAATCAGCAATAGCTTCTTGCTCTGGGTATCAACTATTTAGTGACTTGTTATTCAATCTGTTTCCATGGTTATCCACTTCCCCTCTCATCATTTCCATCTCTTCCCCCACCCCCCTTCTCTATAATCTTGAAGATTTCACCAAGTTTTCCTATATCACAGATCAGATTTATTTTTATGGTGAGTCAATTTTTCTGACCACTGCCATTTAGGGGGCACTTTATTTATTTATTTTTAAATATTTTACTTTGGGTTCTATAATCTTTTAAGTTCTCTCCAGTTCCCTTTGCATCCCAGATTTTACCTCAAGCCCAGTTTCCACTTGTGATTCTTTTGGTTTACTTTACAGAGACCAGGTCTCCTTTCACAGCATTGAGGCATCAAGGAGCTTTTAAATAATTTATTCTGTTTCATAGTAAATAATTTTTCAAAGATATACTTTTGTCTTTATTTATGAAAGATGTAATTTTATTTTTATTGTCTTCATATTGGATTGTTGGTTTGTTCATTTGTGAGAAGAAATTAAACTAGGTTTTCATTTTGCCAACCAGCTTCCCTAATTCCCCTAGTGCCTGGCATCCCCCACTGGCATAGCTTGAGCTGCTGTGTGATCTAAGGAGCATGGCTTCTGCCCCAGTGTCAGGTTCCAGCAGTCGATGCACCTGCCTCTGGACAAGGCACGGGGTCTTGTTCTGAGGTCGCTGTCCTCTGTCTAAGCGTGAGGCCAAGTACTGCTCTTTCTGTCTGCATGTAGTACATAGAAATCCCTGAGCTCTGGCATGCTGGGCTTCTAGAAGGTCTGTCTCTGTCCCCATTTATGGTTTTCTAGGCACAACACCCTCTACTCTCAACCCTATTGTATTCTTAGAGTTTCATTTCTGAACAGATCTAGAGCATAGGGCTGGGAGCCGGTTGTTTTGGTTCAGTGGATAGAGCATCAGCACATGGACAGAAGGGCCACAGTTCGATACTGGTCAAGGGCACATATCTTGATTGCAAGCTTGATCCCCAACCCCAGTTGGGGTACATGCAAGAGGCAACCAGTCAATGTGTCTCATATTGATGTTTTTTTCTCTCTCTCTTTCCCTCCCTTCCACTCTCTCTAAATATCAATGAAAAAATATCCTTGAGGGAGGAAAAGAAAGGAAGGAAAGAAGGAAGGAAGGAAGGAAGGAAGGAAGGAAGGAAGGAAGGAAGGAAGGAAGGGAAGGAAGAGAGGGAAGGAAAGAAGGGAGGAAGGAAAGAAGGAAGGAAGGAAGGAAAGAAGGAAGGAAGGAAGGATGAACCCCAATTAGTTTGACTCAGTGGAGATAGCACGTCGGCCTGCAGACTCAAGGGTCCCAGGTTTGATACTGGTCAAGGCCATGTACTTTGGTTGTGGGCACATCCCAGTGGAGGGTGTGCAGGAGACAACTGGTTGATGTTTCTCTCTCATCGATGTTTCTAGCTCTCTGTCTCTCTCCCTTCCTCTCTGTAAAAAAAAAAAATTAAAAATATGTATTTAAAAAAAGAAAGAAAGAAAGAAAATAGCTGGGGGAGGGGAAGGGAGCAAACAAATTAGCATGAATTTGGCTGTTTCCAAAAATAAATATTGAACAGGAAGATGGGTAGCTCTTTTGTATTTGGCAGATAATCACATGCCCAAGCCAGGGGAAGATGGTGGGGGATGAGGGCGGCACACAGAGCTTTTTACTGCCTTCCCACTCCTCCTGTTTTCTCCTAGAGTTCAGAGGGCAGAATCATTAACTGAATATCTCAATCCAACCTTAAATCAGCTCTATACCTTAGAGAAATTTCCACCTGGGTTCTGGGAAAAAAATCTTTTTTTAGCCGTAGTTTCTGCCTCATTCAGAGATTATTTAGTTGCAAGTGATAGAGCCATGCGAGCTAATTTAAGGAAAAAATAGAATTAATTGGAAGGACAAAGGAGGTGGGAAATGAAGTTATGCCCCATGAGGGACTGGGGAATGGAGTGCTCTGATTTATACTGCGGGATGTGATTAGCTTGTCTTGGCTGAGAGTCAGAGTGAATGCTCCCCATGCTGGTAGCAATAGGAAGATCAGAAATTCAGTTTAACCTTTCAAGGCCACAGCACATCCCCCTTTAAAGGTACAATGCTTCTTTCTACTTTCAACTCAGGGATTCTGTTAATCTCACCATGCAGCAGGCCTCGGTGGAAGGGTACTGGCTGCTGAGGTAATGCTGCCATCCATGGTCAGCTCTGAAGCCTGGGGGCTGTGGCTGCAGCAGGTGTTAGGGCTCCATCTTGCCCCAGCCATGGTACGTTTTGAGAGGTGGTGAGTCCACTGCCCAGTGAATTAACTCTGCCACCCAGACTCTCCTACCATGTGTGGAGGCTGCATCTGGGTAGCCCAATCAGCACAGGTTCAATGTCTCTCACCTTATCGGCTGTTGTGGGGGATGGCAGGGGAAGCAAAACCCTGCTCTCTATTGTGGGAAATAATTCATGGAATATAGTGATATCTCAGGCTTATTCTCTCTGACTTCTCTATAGATGTTGGTGTGGAACCCTCTTCAACTGCAATGGTTCCTCAAGGATTTTAGGTGGGAAGGCTCCATGCTTTAAGCCTACATGATAGAGCATTCAGTAATTGGCCTTTTCAGTACAATTCATGGCCCAAGAAGAGGGCTCAGGGCAGTGCCTGAAGGATTGGAAGCGAACTGGCTTTGGTGCCTGCTAACCCACAATCCCTGTTAAGTGGGACAGGACTAAATGCATAAGGATGCCAAGACTAAGCATAAGTTCTACTTGTTTTTACTCTCATTGGAAACTTATCTTGGAGACTTATTTTGGGGATTCTTACACCTATCACTGCTCCTGGATTGTGATTAGGGACATCTAAATTTGGCCCATAGATATTCCTACCTTTACATTTTGAAGGGAATGGGTTAAAGGTATGAGTGTTGTTCCTCCCAGAATCCTGAGTTCACTATGCAAATTTCCCCACGTTCTCACCAGAGCACTGCACACCATCAACAAGTAAAAAAGTCCCACACTGAGCCTTTCCCTCCTGACTGGGACCCTCTGCCTTATGTCTACATAAACAAGAGAGGTTCTCAAAAGCAGATCGGGTGAATGTTAAGTTTCTTCTTCATTGAAGGAAAGGATTAATGAATTCAGATGGGGCACTCCAGGATAACCTGAACCAGAAGTGAATATCTTAATAAGGGAGTCTCTTCTCTTATCCTCTTTGTCCTTCCCCCTGGCCACTCCTCTCTGCTTCACTCAGTGACTCTGTTCCATTTGCCCATTTTTGCCGAGTGCTTTTCTCTGCCCCAGGCTCAGCTTTATACACTTCCCTAGTTGACATGCTCTAGAGAAGCCAAGCAGAACTGCGGTGCATTTTTTCAAGTCTGGGAAGAAAGAATCGCATTGGCCAATTTGGGTTAGGTGTTCATCAGTGGACCAATCAGCTCTAGCCAGGTTTTGGGGCCACAAGTCTACTACCCAATCAGTAGAGGCCACACACATCTGTCTGGGAGTAGAGCTGGCAGGGCAGGGAAATGGGAAAATGTCCACCAGTTTCCATCACTTTATTGCATTTCTTTCTGGTATTTTGATAATATCAGTGTTAATCTATTAATAGGAAAGGAGTCACTAGGTCAATCTCCTGTGGCACCCGGTAGGCCTGTCAACTGACTTCATGGAACAGAGGCTACCAAACTTTACAGGGTGTGCAGGTTTTATATTCAGAAATCTACGGAAGTTTGATCAGCTTTCATGCTTTTCTGATACAGTGGTGAATAATTCCAATATGCAATTATTCATAATTTGAATCCAGTAATTCAAAAAGGATTATATAAGGGGGAACAATGAGAATGAAATAAAGTCTGAAATATGGGGTGAGGATGTGGAGTATGAGGTTGTAATAAAATTCCACTTTTCCTTTTATATTCTAATTTATCTAGGTCACCATGAAGCGAATGCAATATATTTTCTGCCACCCTGGGAAGAGCTGTGCCCCTCCTCTCTGCCTTCCACAGCACTTTGTTCATGTTTCAATTTACTATTTATCACACCACCTGGTCATTATTTGCTGATGGGTCTGTTTTCCCGGCCATACCAGGTTCCTCTGGGGAAGAATCTGTATCATGCTCCTTTTGTACTCTTCGCAGTCTTTGGACTTGAACACAGTAAAGGTTCAATAAATATTTGTTGAATGAATCAGACCCAGGACTAGATGAGCCCAGGCCAGCCTTGGGTATTCATGCAGCATCCAAGTTGAAGAATTCCCTGCCTTACTGCTTCTTACTATGTGGACTCCATCCACATCTCATGGCTCTCTGCCTCCTATAACACCCTCTCAGACTGGGGGTCTTCCCTGCTACCAGCCCACTTGGCTGAGCCTTCACCCTCTGCCTGGCTCTCACAGTCCTCTTCAGAGAGACCAGACCCAGCACTGCCTGGGTCCAACCTGAACAGACAGATTTCTGGCACCATGACATCGCCCAGCACATGGTATCATACAGCTTCCTGCTCCACGTGACCTCTTCTGTTTTCTTCTGTATGTCAGAATAGATGATTATCCCTGCACTCCCTTTCCTGTCCCTGACTCCAGTATGGACCATATTTAAACTCGATCTGCACTTTGGCTAGTGTGGCCCCTCCCTTCACCTGATTTGACATCATCCCTCTTCCTCATGCTATTGGTTGACCCCTGCTTTTCTTGTTCTGTTCCCCCATCAGCTGCATGCAAATACCATGGCACATAAGAGCCCTATTTTCCCTGGGTCACTATGCCGAGGGCTCAGTGTGAACCCGTCCTGGTGCCTTTCAGAACTTTTACATGCATTGCTTGGAGAGTGGAATTTTCCCTCTGGTCTAGCTGGACCACTCAGTGTTTCCTCAGCTGGATAGTTGCCATGGCCACCATGTCAAACTTACTCTTCTGGGAGTTAAGACTGGTATATAGTAGCCCTCGTAAAATCAAAGCAAATTTGTGTTTGACTAGCTGACATGTCATGGAGCTGAGCCTTGCCTGGCTTCCTAAAGCAGCTGAGGAGAGATGTAGGAATAAAGCCACCAACCAGAAAGGAAGCAGGACTACAGGCAGGCCACTTCTGTCACTCAGGGAAGCTTCAGTCTGGCATAAAAGCAAGTGTCTATAGGGACCACCATGATAGCAGTAATTGCATTGGTTTCTAGGGCTGCCATAACAGGGAATCACAACATGGGTAGCTTAAAGCAACAGAAATTTTTTGTCTCGTAGTTCTGGAGGCTGAGTACAAAATCAGTGTGTGGGCAGGGCTGTGCTCTCTGACCTCTGTAGGGTATAAACTGCCTTGTCTCTTCTTGTTCTGGTGGTTTGCTCGCAATCCTGGGTGCTCCTGGGATTGCAGCACTTCGGTCCCTGCCTGTGTCACCATGTGGCATTCTTCCTCTATGCATCTGTATCTCAGTGTGTTCTCCTCCACTCTAAGGACACCAGTGACATTGGATTAGGGGCCAGCCACCCCACTCCAGTATGACCTCATCTTAACTAATTACATCTGCAATGACCCTATTTCAAATAAGGTCACATTCTGAGGTAGCAGGGGTTAGGACTTTGGCTTATCTTTTCTGCAGACACAATTTCTATTCATAACAGCAACTCCAAGGGTGTCAGAATGAAAGTTTGGGATTTCATTAAGTGGGTGGGACTAACTAATGGAGAATTTAGAATGAACATTAATGAGGAACTCTGGTAGATTGTTAGATGGTTTAGGACTCAAAGGGAAGTTTGTATTCAGGCCAGGTATATAGGAATGCCTGACTCTTATTCCCACTAGACTCTTAACCAAAGGAAGCATCCACAAGGAACATTGGCCATGTGGGAAACCAAACACTGGGCAAGTGCCTGGACTTCAGTGCCCATTAGTAAAATCTGGCACATTGATTGTCCAGGTGCTGATTAATCAGGTTACAGTGCTTCTCCCCTAGAGAGAGCTAGTAATGCAAGAGGCAGAGAAAAGCCAGTGGTTGAATGAGACAGTTGGGAAACAGGCAGTAAAACTCTAGCTACTTGTCTGAAGCACCCATTTTATTAGAGCCTGAGTCTGGGAAAGTAGTTTGAAGTGGTAATAGACCAGTTCTATGAACTGGGGTACCACATGAGACTCAGTTTGGCACATGATGGGTACAAAGGTATTCAACACATGCATAATTAATCCAAATGTGGAACTCAAGGGAAACAAAGACAATTCCAGAAGCAGAGCTATAAACTGGTTAGATTTCTTCTCCAGTTTCCAGTCAAAATCAGTAGACACAGGGATTGATCCAAATGCAATGGGTAGTGGCTATGGGGAGATGGGGGCGAGGGAGGAAGCACAGATATGGAAGCTAGAAATTGGGATAGATCCTGACCTTTCTATCTATGTGTCTCTTCTTAGTCATTAGTTTTCATCATTCTTTCGGCCTTTTTTGTGCTCTCCACAGCCATCATACTTGGCAATACCCCAAACCTAGATGAACTCAACCAGTTCCCTGCATGAATTTAAATAACTAAACATTGCTGAAGAAAAATCACATACCTGAGACACTCCCCTTTAAACATAATTTCAATCCACTCTCCAGAATTTCTAATTATCTAATAAACTTGCTATTTCAGCCTTTCTGATATTTCATACCTTCACCTTTCTTCTCAAATCTCCTACTTCATTCCTGCATGACTCATTCTTATCTAATTATCCTCAGTTGTATCTAATTGAAAAATTAGAACCATCAGACAAACACTACTCTACATCTGTGTTCATTTGCATTTCCCCTTCTGCCCTCCTGGGATAAAAGAAAAAGCACTTCTACCACAGCTAGCTCCTCCTGGAACTGGATCCCATCCCCTCTCACTTTTCCAAGGTTTTATTTCTCTAATTATCTCCTATCCCACCTAAATGATCAGTCCCCCCCTTTTCTATGGGATCATTCTCTTCAGCTCACCAACATGCCCTGCTCTCCTTTATTCCTCAAAGTCCTTTGTTGGTTCTCATATCTCTCTCTAATTATTTCTCACTTCTCTACATCCCTTCACAACTTGTTGCCTCAAAATAGTTATTTACATAATCTCCATAGTTTCACCTCAATTACTCTTCAAATTATCAAATTGTGTCTCTTCCCCTATCATTTCACCAAAACGTCTCATGTCAAAGTCCCCAGCAATTTTCCTGTTGTCAAATTGTCAGTTTGTGTTCTTGGCCTTACTCAATCTCTCTGCTGCATATGACTACTCCCTTATTTGACACTAGAGGCCTGGTGCATGAAATTCGTGCACTGGAGAGCGGTCCCAGACTGCAAGAAGGCTGGAAACAGGCCCAAGTCAACAGTTGGAAATTCCTACCATAGTCCAAGACCCCTCACTTCTTACCGCCCATCTGCTTGCTCCTCCTTACCACTTTGCTCACTGCTTTTTAATGCTGCCACGGAGGTAGGAGAGGTTCCTACCAGCACCATTGCACTCACTAGCTGTGAGCCCTATTTTTCTGCGTAGTTGTCTGTGGGCCAACTGCATCTTCTTTCTCATTTAGGGAGAGCAGCATGTTAGGGCAGAGTATGCTGTCATAGAACGCAGAGGGCTGCCTGGAGCTGAGGGAAGTGGTCAGGCCCTCAGGGTGAGAGGTGGACACAGAGGACGCTGTCTTACTCAATTGTGAGGTGGGCTGGCTGGCCTTCATCTGCCTGACCCCACCCAAGGGAGGGACCGAGCAGGGTGTCTGCCTCTCCATTCCCCATCCTTCTATTTGTGACACCTGTCACCCTTGCCAGGCTTCCCCCAAAGTAAGTTTAGCTCAATCCCTGAATGTTAAAGGGTAAGGGGAGGGGAGGTGGGCCTCCACTCCAGTGCTCCCTAATTCCCAGTGATAGGACCTGGTTTCAGGACAGTGGCCACAGCTGCAGAACATAGGTCTGTTTCAAGAAAAGTTGAGAATGCAGACTTTTGTATGAACCCCTATTCCAAAAGGTGGCAGTTTATTCACATTGTGGCAAAGACACCTTCAAGAGTAACATAAGTGGGTAAAGTCAGGGCCAAACCAGGCCATTTCCTCATCCAATCTCTCTGAGGCACATGGACAGAACCAAGTCTCAGCTCTTCACAGGACATTTCCAGGTTTTTTGTTTTGTTTTGTTTTGTTTTTCCCCCTAAAGGACAGTAGTCTGTCTCCATTCTTATTCTTTGGGATTTTTTCATCATCAGATAAAAGGATACATACATTGGGGCAATCCTCTCGAGATACAACATTCCACTTGCATCCATATGATGATGACAGCACCCCTCAGAAAGAGGGAACCAACAGATGGGGAGCAGGGAATTCTGAAAACCAAAGCAAAGGTTCAGAATATGGAAGAAGTCCTTGGTGTTCTGTCGAGAAACTTGGACACCTTCCTCTGTGGTCACACAACTGTCACACACCAGTCAGTCACTCAGAAATATCTTTGAATCGGCCAACTTATAGAATTCTCACTTCTGTTCTCCTGAGTTGGACCTCGGACATTGACTGCAGCATTCTCTTGGTCATCGTTTTTTGTTGTTGTTTGTTTTGTTTTGTTTTGTCCAAAAAGTTACAAAGTTTCTATGAATATAACACACAAAGATGCAGCCTCCTTTGTAGGACCAGGGAAGGAAGGGGTGGTTAAGTAAGACACACTGAGCTACAGCAAGCACCAGCTGTAGGAAAGGCCAAGGGGGAGAGGAGGTTGGTACTGGAGCGGAGGCCCTAGAGCCGTTGCTGGGGAACTAGGGATCCCCTCTAAGCGCCACGTTCTGAGGCTGAACTAATTGGTCAAGCTGAGGTAGAGGTGGTTGGCCATATCAGCCATCTTTTAAAAAAAGATGTTGTAAAACCCCAGAGCCCTGGATTCCAAAGGCTCCATCCAGAACAGAGGCCCTGGAAAGGGGTGAGAGGAAGTGAGTAGGGCAAGTTTGAAAGTTGATATGCCTGTGTGCTGAGGGATGGCCGGAGACAGTGGTGAGAGGTAGCAGGGAAAGGGCTCTCATACAGACCCTTCTGTGGGGGCCACAGGTGAAGGAGGCCAGGGGAGTAGGGTAGGGATGGGGCACCATGGCCCCAGCCCTCTTAGGCATCCCTGTCTGTCCTCTGCAGTGTACATGGAGGAAAGGGGCTGCCTCTGAGTAGGGGCCCGGCCAAGCCAGGTGACCATCTTGAGTTCTGGCTGAGGTAATGATCTTCACCTTGAGACGCCTTCTAACTGGTAATGGACCCAGGCCTGACTGCTGCCACTGCCTTCGCTGCCGCCCGAACCCAGATATTCAGTCATCTGTCCTATCATGATGGTCCTAGGCTATTATTAGTATAGATTACACCATTGGTTTTCTTCCCACATTTGGTATCTCCAACAATTTCTTCTCAGCTCTGTTAAAGACCCTCTTCGTTTCCCAGTATCCACATACTGGTGTTTCCCAGGGTTAGTTCTCTTTCTATACTCTCTTCCTCAATAACCACTTTTTATGCCCTAAAGTATTGTCTACATGCTGATGTTATCCAAATTTGTGTCTCCATTTCAATCTCTCATTTGTGCTCCAGACATGTGTATCCAACTGTCCACCTAAATTTTTACTTGAGTACATCACAGGCACTCTCAGCTTAAACATACCCAAAACAAAGCCCTTTGAGTCTTTCTCCTCTATATCTTCAACCAAACCTATTCCTTTAGTAGTCTGTTGATCCATTTCAGTAAATGGTGAGGCTATCTACTCATTTGCTCAAACCAAAAATATAACTGTTGCCCTTTATTTCTTCATCTTTTTCAATAAACAAATCCTGTCATTTCTATCTTCTAACACATCTTAAATCTATATGTCAGCTTCTCTTATTCTTCATTAGTCAAAGCCTCTTGCATCTTTCTCTGGGACTGCTGTAATAACTATTTTAATGTTTACCCGCTTGATTTTTTTTTTTTAGCTTCCTTCAAATCTATTTTCATAAAATGATCAGAGAAATCTAAGAACAAATCAAGTCACACTTCTTTCTTGCTTTAAAGACCATTTTGCATCTTTTCATTACGTTTTTAAATATCGAACTGAATTTACATATAATAAATTGTACAAATCTTACATGGTTCATTTACTGAGTTTTTATAATTATAAACACCCGAGTAGTTACTAATCCAGACAAGTTTGATCTTGCTTGCATAATTTGTTCTTTTTTACTTGCCTAGCAGTATTTCATTGGATAAACACATGATTTGTTTATTCATGCTTTTATTGATGACAATTGTTTTCAGTGTTGGGCTATTATGAATAATGCTGCTGTGAACATTCATGTACAAGTCTTTAGGTAGATATATGTTCTCATTTCCCTTGGGTAATGTAATTGCTACCCAATTAGTAGTGCAATTACTGGACTATACAGTAGAATTATGTTTAACTTTTAAAGAAACTGCCTAACTGTTTTCCAAAGTGACTATATCTTCATTACATTTAACATAAAACTTAAACTCCTTACATGGCCCAAACACTTTTCCTCTGCATCCTTTTCTCACTTTATTCTTTTTTTTAAAATATATATATTTTATTGATTTTTTACAGAGAGGAAGAGAGAGGGATAGAGAGTTAGAAACATCAATGAGAGAGAGACATCGATCAACTGCCTCTTGCACACACCCTACTGGGGATGTGCCCGCAACCAAGGTACATGCCCTTGTCCGGAATCGAACCTGGGACCTTTCAGTCCACAGGCCAACACTCTATCCACTGAGCCAAACCGGTCTCAGCTCTCACTTTATTCTTTACCTGCTCCACTTAGTCCCTCAAACACATGAAGCTTTTTTCTACCTCTGGGCCTCATCTCATTTATGATTATTATTTTTTTTAATTTACTTACTTTTTCTGTCTCCTTCACTAGACTGTACCCTCCTTGAAGGCAGGAACATATCTGTTTTCTTCACCATTGTTTACCCAGTGCCTTGTATGCAGTAGATGCTCAACAAGGATTTGCAAAATAAATGAAAGCCTATTGACTGGGCTTTAGAATGTCTTGGGAATGCAGGTCCTTGGACTGGGCAAGGATATCACCCAGGATGGTAACCAGTTTTAAGAAATTAGTGTTGAGAAAGAACATGAGATTTTTTTCTAGGAAATCTGAAAACATTTAAAATAAATGTGCCTATTCATTTATATAATTGCACAGAGCACTCCCCCAAAGCTCTCATTCTAAGTATTTCAGTAAAACAGTACAATGAGTCAGAGTGTTGAGAAGAGACAAACTGCCTTGAAACTTGAGGTCTTGGGAGAATGAGGAGCAACACCCTTCCCATGGCTTATAAGAAGTGACGCTAATAAAAAAAAAAAAGGGGGTGGGTGCAGGAGTGGGTTTGTTATCAGAATCTGGGAGACGAGGCTCAAGCCTGGAAGATGCCATGGCAGGTAGAGTATAGCTAGGAAGTCTGTTTGATCTTGCTGTAGGAAGAGGGCTAACTTGGCTAAATGAAGTTAGCCTCTGTTGCCCAGATTCCCAAGTACATGTGACTCCTTTAAAGATTGATGCTCGTGATATTTTTGATTCCCAAACAGCCTTAGAAGATGGGGCTAAGGCTGAATATAAACAACTGAGGCAGAACTAATGGTGCCTCTTACATAAAAGGCAGCCCAGAAGGTTGGGTCCTTAACTAATACAAAAGGAGAGAGCAGTGGAGCAACGGATCAATAATGAAATATTTTATTTGTTTCAGGGACTGTATGCTCAGAGATAGCTGCTCTTTCCACAAAGAAAGACTTCTTCCAGTTATTCTAAATGGACCAGGGGAGAAACTGGCATTCCCTGGGAACCACGCATATCAGAGAGGCGCCTTAGGTTGAAAGTAATAGAAATGGGCTCTGACTACTTAAACAAGGGAAGGGGAGTTATTGGAAGGAAAGGGAATAGCCCTGAGGTTGAAGAAAAAGCTGAAGAATTCGACTCCTGAAAGGCCAGCAACCAGGGGAGCCCCAGAGTTCTCAACTGCAGAAACTGATCAATCTTTTATTATTTTTATTTATTTATTTGTTTTTAGGCAACTACCATCCAATGACTTAGCTTCAAAATCCAGCGTGGGGAAGCCTATATTGTGGGCCATATGTCTGTCTCAGTGGGTCCGTTGCTCCACTTCTCTCTCCTTTTGTATAAGTTAAGGACCCAACCTTCTGGGCTGCCTTTTATGTAAGAGGTTCTTTGTCCCACCAGAGCCACAGGGAGAAGAGAAAAAAAAACTGTTTCACAAAGAAATCGATGTAGGCAAGACAAAAACAAGCGATTCACTATTCTGATAGTGGTAGAGGTGTCAGCAACCAGAGTAATGAATTCATTCATTATTAATCTCATCAACACATATATAATTCAGTCATGTTACTGAGCTGTGTTATACAGATGAAATAAAACACACTGCTTATCCTTAAAAGAAGTTACTATGTAATGTTGGGAGACAAAAAGACACATGAAACTGTTGGAGTTATGGCTCCTTTGGTTGTGAGAAAATAAAATTCACAGTTATTGTAGTAAAGAATGATGTTTATTGCAAGGACACAGGGTTCTCACAGAATCAAAGGACACAAAGCAAAGTTCAGATGAGCATCTGGGAGACAGAGAGGAGCAGAAGCAGCTGGCTGCCACCTCCCTGTTTCTCTTCTGAGCCAAGGGCTCTTCTCTCTTCTCTGCATCTTGTCAGCTCTACCTTCCTTTCTCTGAGGAACAGCTTCCCCCTTTTACTCACCAACTCATACATGGTGGTCATTACTTTCAATTTACAGGACCTTCTCACCACCAACCTCCAACAATCTTACGTTTTATCTCAAATTCTCAAGACAGAATTTGTTCAACCTTGCTCATCTCTTGGTGCAAGGTCACACAAAGTCAGATTTCTAGCCAACAAACTTATTGGCTACTTTTGGGTCAAACAGTCATCACATTTTCGATTCTGCCTTAGGAGTGTGTGTGTGTGTGTGTGTACACACGTGCATTTTTTTGGTGGGGGTTGGACAAAGGGGGCTGAGTTTGTGAAGCTATTGTATTAGTGGGACTGGCTCAATGGAATGCTTCTTTTACAACAGTACAGTTATAATGATGCTTTTTGTCTCCCAACATTATAGAGGATGCATGACTGATGTTGATAAAGACAGTCTTGTTGTATCCATGTTTTGAACACGTAGAAGAAGGGGAGAGGGGAGAGATGAAATGAAACCTTGATAAATAGTAGAACAGAGGAAAGGTACGGTGAGCATCTATTGCTTTTGTCAAGCATCCCTTCATCTTTTGACTTGCAATTGTATTTCATTTTACTTCTGGAACTCACCCGACATTTCCTCTGTTCTTTTAATCTATGACATTTCCTCTGAGCACATCTAAGCTTTACATTTATCCCAGAAATTGTGATATCTTTATTTGAATTTCAAAATACTTTATAATTTCCCTTTTGGTTTCTTTTATCGTCAAATGAGTAATTTATGAGCATGTTATTAATTTCCAAACATTTGGATTTCCCCAGATATCTTCATGTTAAAGATTTCTAGGTTAACCCCATTGTGACCCGAGAAAAAATGCTTCATAAAGTTTCAACCCTTTTAAATTTATGGGCTTTTTTTATGGCCCAGGATATAGTCTATCTTGGTAAGTAGTGCACAAGTACTTAAAAGAATGTGCATTCTGCCATTGATCAGAATGTTTTATATTTGTCAGGTAGGTTCAGTTGTTTCATATCTTCTGTATCCTTAGTGATCTTCATCATGTTGTTGGATTACTGAAAAGGTGTAGAAATATTCCACTACAATGTGGATTTGTGTGATTCTCCTCCCAGTTCTATCAGTCTTTACTTCAGTTTTTTGAGGTTCTGTTATTAAGTGTATATACATTTAGGTGTTTTATGTCTTCTTAATGGAATCACCGATTTATTGTTAGAAATATACCTTTTTTATTTTGTAATATTTATTGCACTGAATTCTTTTCTCTGTATTAATATAGTCACTCCAGCCTTCATTTGATTAATGTTTTCACAGTATATCTTTTTGCATTCTTTTACTTTTTTACTTATTTATGTCTATGTTTTAAAAATGAGCTTCTTCTAGATAGCATAAAATTGGTTCCTGCTTCCTTTTTTTTTCATGGAATAATTTCAGTATTTTTACATGCACATGGACTTGACTACCTATAAATAGAACTTCATTTGATTAGGAACATGTTCCAAATTGCTATATAATACACTCATTTTAACAACTAGACATTGGGTTATTGGAAAATTCACTAAAAAATCTGGCTGTCTCATTTCAAATTTCTAATTATTTTTCATTTTGTTATTTTTGATATTTTTCTCAATATCATATTTCTTTTATAGAAAATCAAAATGGCTTACAAGTAGTACCTTATTTTAGTGAGTCCCATGTACTATCCAGTCTGTGTAATGGAGCAATTTCTATATTTTTAGCTATAACGATTTTTTATATGGGTATAGGACCATAATGTTTCCTCTCTAGAACTTGTTTTTAAAAAACCCACATTTTTTTTAACCTTTTTATTAAATTTATTGGGGTGACATTGCTTAATAAAATTATATAGTTTTCAGGTGTATAATTCTATAATGCATCGCCTGTATATTGTATTATTTGTTCACCACTCCAAGTCAATTGTCCTTCCTTCACCATTCATTCTCCCTATAACCTCTTCCATCTCTCCCTTTCCCTCTAATAATCATTCTTATCTATATCTATAAGATTTTCTTAATTTTTAATATTTTTATTGATTTCAGAGAGGAAGGGAGAGGGAGAGAGAGATAAAAACATCAATGATAAGAGATCAGCTGCCTCCTGCACATCCCATACTGGGCATGTGCCCTGACCAGGAATCAAACTGTGACCTCTTGGTTCATAGGTCAACACTCAACCACTGTACCACATCAGCTGGGCTATTTTTGTTTTTTTTGCTTAATCCCTTCATCTTTTTCACCCAGCCCCACAAACCACCGCCCCTTTGATGTTGTCTGTCTGTCTTAATCTATAAGACTATTTCTATTTTGTTTGTTAGTTTATTTTGTTCATTAGATTCCACATATAAGTGAAATCATCTAGTATTTGTCTTTCTTTGACTGGCTTATTTCACTTACCAAAAGCTCTCCAAATACATCCATCTGTTACAAAGGGTAAGATTTCCTCCTCCTCCTCCTCCTCCTCCTCCTCCTCCTCCTCCTCCTCCTCCTTCTCCTCCTCCTCCTCCTCCTCCTCCTCCTTCCTCCTCCTCCTCCTCCTCCTCCTCCTCCTCCTCCTTCTTTTAACAGCCAAGTGGTATATTCCATTGTATAAATATATCACAGCATTTACTGATGGGCACTTGGGCTATTTCCAGATCTTGACTATTGTAAATAATGCTGCTGTGAACATAGGAGTGCATATATTTTTTTCTGTTTGGTGTTTCAGGATTCCTAGGATATATTCCCAGAAGTGGAATCACTGGGTCATAAAGCATTTCCATTTTTAATTTTGGAGGTAACTCCATACTGCTTTCCACAGTGGCTACACCAATCTGCATTCCCATCAGCAGTGCACAAGGGCTCTTTTTCCCACACCCTTGACAAACCTTGTTTGTTGATTTATTGATGATAGCCATTCTGACAGGTGTGAGGTGATATCTCATTGTGATTTTAATTTGCATCTCTCTTGTGATTAGTGATAATGATCATCTTTACATATGCCTCTTGGTCATTTGTGTGTCCTCTTTGGAGAATTGTCTATTCAGGTCCAATGTCCATTTTTAAAATTGGATTAATTGTTTGTGTGTGTGTGTGTGTGTGTGTGTGTGTGTGTGTGTTTTGTGTGTGTGTGTGTGTGTTGAGTTTTATAAGTTCCTTATACATTGTATATTAACCCTTATCAGATGTTTTATTGGTGAATATGTTCTCCCATTCAATGGAATGTCTTTTCATTTTGTTGATGTTTTCTTTTGCTGTGTAAAAAAAACCAGTTTTTTATTCTTCTTCAAACTTATAATTGCTTAATTTAAAAATATTTCTTCATTTGCTATTCATGTCTTCTCAATATTTCTAAATGTTATAGACTTTCATTTGATCTTTTTGTCATTACTCCTGCCTGCCATTTCTAAGATGCGTTGGAACCCTGAACTTCTGCTAATTTTGCCAGAAAATTCAGATCTTCTTGCCTGGGGAGAAGTGAGTGGTCTGGGTATCATATATCTTCATCTAGGTGTACTGCCTTCACTGAATTCATCGACTTTCCAGGGTTTTATGAAGTAAATTGCTGTTTTTTGCACATCCCTCCTCTGACTTCTTTTACCTTTGCCAAATCAGTGTCTATTGCTCCAACAACTTTTAGACTCTTTAGAAAAATCTATAGAGATCTTTCAGTGCTGACTGATGTCCCCTTTCTCATTCTTTATGTGGTTTTTAAGAATGATTCTTTTTAGCAGACTTGTGGGAGCTCAAAATGAAAAAGAAATAACACATGCTAGCAAACTGCTATATTTAACCAGAACTCTAACTTATATAATTTTTATTGCTATTGCTATAATGAACACCTTTGTCTGCCTGTAGCATTTTATTCTCCTTTTGCATTTATAGATTAGTGTAGGATCAAAAGCACACTAAGAAATTAGACTTAAGTAGCTAGAGGGACACATTATCTCACATTTCTGAAGCTGAGAAGAGTTGTAGGAAGAATTTGAGGCTAATGGAAAGGAAGATGAAGATCTTTGTTTCCTATGTTTTCATCTTTAATGAATATATTATTTTAAAATGTTTTTTAAATTTATTTTAAAGAGAGAGAACAACATTGATGAGAGAGAAACATTAACATCAATTGGGTGCTGCCTCCCACACCCCATGCCCCACGCTAAGGATTGAGCCCATAACCTGGGTATGTGCCCTGACCAGGAATCAAACCAATGACCCCTTAGTGCATGTGTTGATGTTCAACCACTGAGCCACGCTAGATGAGTGTAACGAGTTTATTTGTAGAGTGACAGGACTGTGGATGTCTTGGACTCCTTGTAGGGGTGTCGAACTCAATCAGAGAAGGGGCCAAAATCTAAAATCCAGCCTAAATCGCGGGCCGAATGGTTTACTGAACAGTCATAAACTGTCATTGTGATGGAAACGCAGCGGAGTGCAGTGATGACAGCGCGGTGCAGGCCACATTGCAAGGCCTGGCGGGACGGATTTGGCCCGCGGGCCTTGTGTTGGACACATGTGCTTTAAAGGGTGGGGGAGGAGGAGTCTAGAGCACTTTTCTTTGAGAAATAAGGACCCATATTAGAAGCTTCTTTAATTTTAGTTCTTTGCCTAAGACAGACTCTGTTGATATAACTTCCCAGGGAAATGAAATCTCCATTGACAAATCCAAGGCATCAGCCCTAAGGGCCAGATATCTTCCAGGGATTGTGCCTGCTTGTGTCCAAGGCTTCTCCTTTTCCCAAATCCCAGCCCATATGGGCTGTGAGTCTTCGAAAATCCCAGAAAATGAAGAAGGAACCTGCAAAGATTTCCCAGGAGATAGGTCTAGGTGAGACCAGCTATCTGTACATGGTTTCACCCAAATGAACAACCCCTCTTTTTAGCTGGTTGACTGAGCTTTAGCTCACTGAACTGTGATCTGTAGCAGGAGAATCCTTGTCCTTTCTCAGCTGTACCTTGTCTCTTAATGCCTGGGCCCAAACCAGCAACAGGAGGCCCTGACATCCCAGACCAGAGCGGGAACTGAATGACTTGACTCATTTCACCCTATTCTTCCTTTGGACTATGAACTCTTCCAACACTTTTATTTCTTACATTTCCCCCACAAAGCTTTTTATAGCAATGTGAGTACAGTGCAGGCACTAAATACTTATTAGCTAAAAATTTGTCCAAAATGGAGGGGGTAAATGACAGCCTCTCTCATTCACACAGCATTTTATAGTTTTCATAGCCCTTTCCTGACTCATCTGATCCCCACTATAGCCCTGGGAAGTTATCAGGATAGTGAATAGTGTCTATCTTTTATAGATGAGGTAGATGAGGTTAGTGACACAGTTTGTCCAAGGTCAGACAGCTAATATATGTCTGTAGCAGGAATCTCTTGACTTCAAGTCCAAAATTATTTTCAGAGTATAATGTTGTCTTGGAAAATCAATAATAACACAAAACTTGGGAGTCACCCACATAAAAAATATCCTATAAATTTTATTATGTTATACCCAGACTATGAGCCAATACCTCCTTTACTCCCCACTGCTAACGGATTTGTTTTTTTGTGCCTTAATCTCAAAGTCCTGGGAGAAAGAATCTGATTGGGCTAACCTCTGGCCATGAGGTATTATCTCTTGTTCAATCAGCTTTGTCAGATGTGGGCCTGATGGTGGTGGGAGAAGCAGGGTGGCAGAATGCACCAGCCGAGGCTGAGGTTACTCTAGGTCAGTGTTTCCCAACCTTCTCTCATGATGAGAATCACCTGGTGGAGTTGTTAAAACACAGATTCCCGGATCCCAACTAAGAAGTGCTAAACTAGAATTTTTGAGAACATATAGGTAAAATTGCATACCTAACTTAGTGCTCTGTATATAAAATCTGTCTTAGAGCACTAGTTAAGTATACAATTTTACCTATATGTTCCCAAAAATTCTAGTTTAGCACTTCTTAGTTGGGATCCGGGAATCTGTGTTTTAACAACTCCACCAGGTGATTCTCATCATGAGAGAAGGTTGGGAAACACTGCTCTAGGTAGAGAGTGTGATGCTTCTGGCACAGTGTCCTGGACTCTCGTGCTTTGCCTTCTTTCAGAAAGAGAAAGAGACAAAGAAGAAACGATGGGAGTTTTTTGAAGAACAAAAGTGGTTACCAGTCAACCAATTTTCCTTTGATCCTCTGACTATTGCATATATTGTCTTTCTTGTTGATTATTTTTTATTCATTTGTTTTGTTTTTATTATTATTTGATTTAACCCCTTTTGTGGTGCCACCAGGAACATCTGCTCAGTTTGGACAGGATCCAAGGAAGTCCTGTCACTTGCCTCACCAGGCACACCCCTCAGTCCTGATCTTCTCAGGTTAATCCCTTGAAGGCAGTCATTAGAATAAATGTTCAGGCTGGGACTTAGTTGATCAAGTAGTTTATGAGGAATGAAGTAGTTTATGAGGAATGAAGTTAGCAACATATAGACAATTGGGAGTCTCCTTTCCTTCCCATGATCCTCAATGAGTCCCCACCATCTTTCCCCATTACTGACCATATAAATTCACCTTAATGTGTATGGTGGCCTTTAATCTGCATAAATGACCTGTGGTATGACACACACTCAGGTTAGGCAGCTGCTGTGTGAGTTGGGTCTCCAACTGGGAGCTTGGGAGGCAGGGGGTTAACATAAAGATAAGAGAAGCTGGAGTGCTATGGTCAGAGACATCAAGAAAAAAGGAAGCTTTTTTTTTGTACTGTAAGACCATTAGACAGGAAGGGCTGGGAAAAGGGCTGGTAGTGGTCCCTTGAGTAGGATGGGAAGACTCTATCTTAATGAAACCAAACATAACAATAAGCATTCTGTGTTGCTTCTTGTTTGCTTGCTTTCTCTGATGTCCCTGATCAAGGAGTATTTATGGTTCCTTTTTCTCTCTTCTCTTCTCTTCTCTTCTCTTCTCTTCTCTTCTCTTCTCTTCTCTTCTCTTCTCTTCTCTTCTCTTTTCTTTTCTACCATTCCTTCCTTCCTTCCTTCCTTCCTTCCTTCCTTCCTTCCTTCCTTCCTTCCTTCCTTCCTTCCTTCCTTCCTTCCTCTCTGCCTTCCCCCGCTTCTCCTACTCCCCCCTTCCCCACCATCACATTACCCTGATATCACAGAGACTGAAAGGCCTCCAGCCCAGAGTTGATGGAATCAGATCCAGCTGTGCCTATCAGCTGCTGGGCTGTTTTTCATGGAGGTTTGGAAAGTTCCAGCAAAATCCCTGCCTTTGAACCAGAACCCTGCTGCACGTGGATCCTTTGTAGTGGAGACAAAGATCTTTGTTCTCAATAAAAAGTAGAGCGGCACTCTTGTAGGGGCCTCCTCTCTACTGAGAATTCCAAGTAAGGCTTTTTTTTTTTTTTTTTTTTTTTTTTTTTAATCCCTGAGTGCACTATGTTGCTTTAATGTCTGGCAGAGCACAACTTGTAATCATGTCATTAGAGTAAAGGCTGCCCTGAGATGGTGGCTGGAGAGGAATGGGCACTGAAGAAGAGAGGATTTTGGCTGAAAATGAGCTGCTGAATAATTTATTGGGAATTGAAAAGTCAATACAGTAAATGAGGCGTGGTGAAGCTCAGGAACTTGGAGGTAAACACTGTGAGGATGTGCTTTTTGAGAGAACATTACTGAAAGGAGTGGCTCCTGAGAAGGAGTAGGAGGCAGAGAGAACCTGGTCAGGGCTGGGGTGAGGGTAAGGCACAAAAGGATAAGAAGAACAGAGCTTGCCTTCAAGGCCACTGTATATTATCTGGAAGAGAGGTGAAAGGAGTTGGGGAAAGGTTCAGAACAAAATGGGTGATGCCAAGCAGGAGTTCCAAGAAGACTTGAACAGTAGGCACAGGAAAGCTTCCTGGAGAAAGGAGGACTCAGGCCTGGAAGGGAGGATTTGACAAAGGGAGAGGAGGTAAAGGGAATTTTATCAGACAGGCTTTTAAGCTGCAGTAGAGAGAAGCGAGGGAGGCTGCTGGTGGTACAGAGTGAAGGATGCCATGCAGAAGGATGGAAATGTGTTCAAGTTTAAAATGGAAATGTTTGCAGATTTTGGGGGCAAGATATTGACATTTATTAATTCTACAGAAACTCAGCATATAACTGAATAGTTATGTTTCAGATTTTGTGTTCAGTGCTATGCATGCCATGATGAGCAAAAAAAACAGGCATGAGTCTTGACCTAACAGGATTTATATTCTGGTGAGGTAGATAGAGAACCAAAAAATAGGAATCATATTTATTGTGCTAAGTGTTCTATATGTATCATCTCAACCTTCACTGTGGGGTTAAGATGTGGGTGAAATAATTATCTCCATCTTACAGATAAAGAAATTGAAGCTTAGAAAAGTTAAATAATTTGCCCAAAGCAATCCAGCTGGTAAATGGTTGGATGGGGACGTGAATGGGGCCATGGTCAATGTTGGATGCATGCCTTTGTTCAGGGGGTCAGGGAGGCTCTCTAGAGGATGGGGTTAAAAGAAATTAACCAAAGAACTTAATATATGCATAACCCATGGACAAGGGCAATAGGGTGGTGAAGGCCTTTGGGAGGGTGGAGAGGGACTGGGAGGAGGGGGATAAAGGGTAAAGGGGAGGGAGAACTAGAGACATTTATAATACTATCAATAATAATATATTGTTGATAGTATTATAGATGTCTCCAGTTTTATTTTATTTTAAAATAAAAATAGGTGAAATCTGTAAGATGAACTAGGGTGATGTGGTGAGGTAAGGTGATGTGGCCTAGAAGTGGTGAAGGAGGAAGGTAGGAGAGGACAGATCTGGTAGGACTTTAAAAGCTTGTCTGGGAGACTAGACTTCATCCTGAGCTCAATGAGGAGCCACTGAAGGGTTAGCTAAGAGGAAAGGAGTGTGTGTATGTGTGTGTATGTGTGTGTGTGTGTGTGTGTGTGTGTGTGTGTGTGTGTGTGACAGAATCAATTTTGCATTTTTAGGAGGTCACTCTGGCTGCTTTGTGGGGCAATTGATTGGTGGGGCCAGGAATGCAAGCAACTGGAACAGTGAGGAAGTTGAGAAGCAGGAAATAAGTGAACCAATAAATATGTCAAACCCTTGAATACTTTATTCATTGGAGAGTCCCGAAGCCCATCTCTCGAAGCCTTTCTTCCCTCATTTACATCCAATTCTAATAACTCAGCTGTGTGTTTCCCCAATTTATAGCAGATTAAGAGTAACAATTTAAGAGAGAATTTGGGAGTGCAGAAGGTGAAAAAACACTAGCAATTGTGAAAAGTGGCAGTTTGATACTAAGGAAAAGACACACATAAAATGCTCAGCAGGTTAGTATTATTCAACGGAAACACACATAGCCCTACTCAAATGGCATCCTCACATTTTTATGTAGTATTTGATGACCTTAGTTAGTAATTAATTTGAGTAAACAACAAAGTGAGATCTTAACCTTTCTTTAAAAAGTCAGGAAATAAGGGAAACTTCCCATTCCCAGAAGTGCTTGTGGGTGGAAACTCCTAAGATTACCACCAAACAAGTATTCTGGCCCAGTTTCCAAGGCCAGCTCTGTGTCTCCCTGGTGTGAGGGTGGCCACCTAGGGTTGCTTAAGTGGAGGGACTGGGCACTGGTCAAAGCCTACTGACTCTTGTCAGGGAACTTGGAACACGGGCTGAACCAAGATGGCAAAGTGACATGACAGTCTTGGGCCTCCTCCTTCAGAAGCCCTGCCAGTACACTTTCTAGATGGCTGCAGCCTTTAGGGTTTAGAACCATTGCAGCTGCTTGGGAACCGACTCAGAGAAGCACAGATTCTACAAGACCCCTCAGGGCTTGGACTCTTGGATTTTACCAGGGTGGACATGGCTCCCGCCCCTTCCTGAGCCCAGCCAAGGTTATATGGGCATTGCCCTGAGCTGTAAGGACTTAGACTCATTGTTCTCCAGTCTTGGACTGATGCTGTCCAGCATGGTACTCAGACATTCAGGCACAATCTATCATCACAAGGATCACACTCCACCTTTCACAGTGGGAGGAGGTGTGAGTGGAACCGGAAAGGGGGCCTGGCCCTTGGCGGGTTTGCCTAAGGTCAGCTGGTAGGTAGTGTGTGGGTTCTTGACTTTGAGCAGGAAAAAGTTCACAACACAAGTCCAGATGACTATGAGGGGACGTTTATTAAAGCTGAGGATGTGGACCATGAAAGGGCTTACTAGTAGCATAGATGAAGCAACAGGAGAGCCTAAGTTGGGCTGCCTTAGCTCTCTGGGAAGTCAGAGAAAAGGGGGCCCTGGGATCAGGTTCAGAGACTAGCCTGGGACAAGCTGCTGCTGCCCATTGCTCCCCTGGTTGCAAACCTGGTGGGGTCCCTTAGAGTTTAGGGGGAATAATTTGGGGGAAGAAAAGGGTCAAGGGAATGGCAGGGGCTGCTCCTCAGAATGAGAACACGCACTGGTCCTTTGTCTTGAGACTTTATCTCTTTCTCACAGGCAGAAATTTCAGGGGAGGTCTCAGGGGAGGATTTTAGCAGAATATTCATCAGTTCTCTGGGTGTGCTCCTCCAGGACCATGGTCTCTACTGATTGGTCAGTGTCAGGGCAAGGGGTCATTAGTCATTGCAGCTGATCCTGGTGTCGCCCATCTGGTTTTGCTGCTTTTCCGGGTCTGGAGATGAAATATATCGGAGGCCTAGATGTTATCTTCAGGGAGACGACCGACCTTCAGTATCTGCTGTAAATTGCCCTGCAGTTTGTTCAGCTATCTGTCTCCCTAGTCCATTCATCCTGGCTCACTGGCCTGTCCGTCATAAGTGCGGCCTTGGAGCTGGGCAGATGTAAGACTCCCTCACCACTCCTATTTCAGGTGACTTATTTTGTTGTTGTTAGTAAAATAGACTTTAAGAAATGTTATTTGGTTAAGATCTAAGAGGTTACAGTAGTAGTAATAATAATAATAATAATAATAATAATAATGTCCAAAGACTGGGGAGGCCTCCCAGGCTTCCATTCTGTAAAGACTTAGATTCGTTATTGCTTCCTCTAGCTATCCCGGACTCTTGGTTCCATGGAGATACTCCAGATATTAGAGTTCCATATGGGAGGCCCATTAGGAAAAAGTATGTAGTAGAAGATAGTTGGGCTGGTCTGAGAGGCCAGCCTGGACCTCACCTTTTACTCAGTTAGGACATTCTGGCTGGGAAGCAGAACCATTGGAAGTATGACTGTGGGAGCTGTGTTGTTTCTTACACAACTTATACTAGCTTCAATTCTGGGCATATTTTTTTATTGCTGTGATACATGTAATTGAATTGTTTCCAAATTGTTTTTAGGAATGTAGAAAAACAATTGATTTTTATTTATTGATTTTATATAGAGAAACTTATTAAAGTGCCTTATTCATTATAATAAATTAGCATTTATTTGGAGTTATCTCTATATATAATCATCTCAGAATAATGACAGTTTGATTTTTATCTTTTCGGAAAGCAAAAAGGAACATGTGCAAGGTGCAAGTATATTTGTAGAAGATTCTTTTTCAAACTGATTTAAATATAGCAGAACAAATAAATCACATTTAAATTATCTGGAGATTCTTATATGTCAGATTTATTGTTGTCTGACACTGTCAGATGACACATAATTTAAGTAGAAATATTATTCATCAGCTTATTTTTAGTACCCTGATAGGTTTGGGGGATATTATTGTGAGTAAAACTCAGAGAGCCATCTCTGCCCACTAGAAGCTAATATACTAAGGTTGTTTATTAGTTAAGGGTCCAGGTGAGAAATGAATACATTTTAGTGAAGGTCATGATGGAAGATATGGAGAATTGTGCAAGGATTTGTGGCATATTTAGTAGGTAAGGCCAATACCACTTGGTCATGGATTGGGCATGAGGAACAACAGAGAGAGGACTGGCAGGAATAACTTCTGGGCTTGTGGTTTGCACAAATGATGGATGTTATCATTCCCTGAAATGGAGAACAATGAAAGAGGACCAGAGTTAGGAAGGGAGAGAAGAGGGGATGCTTGTGAGTTTGGTTTTGCCATTTTAATTTTGAGATATTTTTGAGTTATTTAAGGATGGATGTTAGAAGGCAATTGGGTATACTGGTCTGGAACTTGGAGGAGAGACCTGGCTAGAACCATCTGTCTTTGGAGAGTAATTGCTGGTTTGGCAATTGATGAAATTGGCTGGAGAGAACAGAGGAAGTAGAGAGAGGCTTGGATGGAATCTAGAGGAGCTACATTTAATGGCCAGATTAAAAAAAGATAGATTGGCAGTGAGGAGAGGCAAGGGGAAATCTAGGAGAGTGTGTTGTCCTGGAAGCAAAGGAAATTGAATTTTTTAAGAAAGAAGAGATATTTAATTGTCAAAAGTTACTGAAAAGTAAGTTGAGGACTGAGAAATGAATGCTATTAGATGTAAGCACATTGTAATCATGGACAACATTATTAAGAGCTATTTTGGAGATGATTATCATGGTTGAAGATTGGGGAGTGAGATTTTTTTTTATAATTGATTGGAAAACAAATGAATTTGCACTGTTGTATTTTGGTATCAGAATAGGCCACACATAAGAATGTTATCTGTTAAGGCTTACAGAAATAAGCTTTATGAATGAGTACAACCTTAAAATATTGGACCAATCCATTCAACATTGCAGTCACCCTGCAATGAAGTTAGGGATAGATGGCAATGAATTAGCCGTGTCTTTCAAACTACTTGGGTCCTAAATATTTTGTTCTAAAATCTGTCAGTTCTCTCATAATGCTTGCAAATGCTTGGATAAGGGAGTCCACTCACAGTGGAGAATTACTAGCATTTAGATTTTCTTTGGTTTTGGACTCAGTTAGAGAGTGATTATACTGATATCTGTAAACATATCCTGCCACATCTACCTATCTATTGGCACCTGCTGAGGTTATCTGGAGTGTTTTGTACCTTTGTACATCTGCATTTGTCTTGGATCTAAGTTTTGAGAAGTTCTTTGATAATAAATAGCTCAGTTCTCTGAGGAGGGCCTGTGGGCCTGCTGAAAATGCAATCTGTCCCCATCTCTGGGCTCTGGCTCTGTCACAGGAAGCAGATTGTTGACTATCTCCCAGCTGCTTCTTGCCACTCACAGTTTGTGCTTTCTACAGAAATCACTGTGTTCTGAACAAGCCAGTCACCTCACCGTTGTAAGAAGGTTGTGTATTTGCTGAATATTTTATTTACCATCTGGCTGGCAGCAAAGCACAGAACATACTTAAGGGCTAACAGTGCCCCAGACCATCATATACCAACCCTGAAAAGGCCACTCGCTTCTCCTGGCTGGCACCAACAATCCCTCACACAGGTCCTGTGCTACTCTGAGGTTTTGGAATGGAGGGCTCTGTGCTGTGCAGCAGCTAAAGGAGCTTTCTGTCCCTTTATCCAGGCATCAGGGTAGCCCCAGGCATTTTCCTAAGAGGAGGGGCATTTAGTTATCCCAGAGCCTCTTCTTTCTGTCTTCCTGAAGCCCACACAGGTTTCCAGAGAAGCACCTTTTATGGGGACGTGGAAATCTGTGATGTACCCCTGCTATTCCCTAGGTGCTCCATAAATGACTTCCCTTTCCTCCACTTCACCAACCAGACTATCTCTTTTGGAAAGGGGGGATTCAGTAGCTTTTTTCCTTGTGTAGGGGACAATATCCAGTTAGGGTTTGAAAGCATTTTTGTTTTCAGCAATCCTCTTTACAGTTGAAAATACTTCAAGAGCTCTCTCACTTTTGAGTCTGAGTCAAGCAGTAATTCCTTCATTGAAGATAGATATTCCTTAACAGATACCCAGTAGGGTTGTGGTATATGGAAAGAATACTGGACTTAGAAGTCCTTTACCACTTCTACTTATTAATTTTTGACCTTAGATACAGTGTCCTCATCTGTAAAATGGGTATAATAATATCAATAATATTTCCTTATGGGCTTGTGGTAAAGGTCAAGACATGTGTGAACAGTTGTCTGTAGATTGAACAGTACTAGTATATCCAACCCACCCTACAGATGTAGGTGGTCTAACAAGACATATTACTGCTCTGTAGATTTACTTGGTTTTACTTATATAAATTGTATAGAAAACTGGTAGTCATACCTTTAAGTAATGAAACATTAAAATATATATATATATCCCTAGCTGATTTCACTCAGTAGACTGAAGGGTCCCAGATTTGATTCCAGTCAAGGGCACATGTCCGGGTTGCAGGCTTGATCCCCAGTGGGGGGCATGCAGGAGGCAGCTGATCAATGATTCTCTCTCCTCATTGATGTTTCTATCTCTGTCTCCATCTCCCTTCCTCTCTGAAATCAATAAAAATAATACACACACACACACACACACACACACACACACACACAGAGAGAGATGGGGGGGGGATTAGTTTTTTAAATATCCTATATAATAAAGAGGTAATATGAAAATTGACCATCACTCCAACACACAAGATGACCTCTCCATGTGGTCAAAGATGCTCACCCCCATGTGGATACAAGATGGCTGCCACAAGATGGCTGGCAAGGGAGGGCAGTTGTGGACGATCAGGCCTGCAGAAGAGGGCAGTTTGGGAGGGACCAGGCCTGCAGGGGGGGGGGGGCAGTTACGGGTGACTAGGCTGGCAGGACAGGGCAGTTGGGGGTGATCAGGCCTGCAGAGGAGGGAAATTAGGGGTGACCAGGCTGGCAGGGGAGGTCAATTAGGGACAATTGGGCCAGCAGGGGAGCAGTTAGGTGTCAATCAGGCTGGCAAGGAAGTGGTTTGAGGGTGTTCAGGGTGGCAGGCAGAAGTGGTGAGGGGCAATCAGGCAGGCAGATGAGCGGTTGGGAGCCAGCAGTCCTGGATTGTAAGAGGGATCCCAGATTGGAGAGGGTGCAGGTTGGGCTGAGGGACACACTCCACCCCCATGCATGAATTCTGTGCACTGGGCTTCTAGTTTGCTGTAAATGTGTATAATTAGGGGTTAGCAATGAAGAAGCATTTCTTATTTAAATAAAAGTGTTAAGTACTATTAAAAGTAATATTGTTAAATGCTTACCACAGACTGAGTAACAAGCTTTACAAATATTAATGCATTTCATCTTCACAATCCTATGAGGTAGATATTGCATTTTACACATGAGGAAATTGAGATACAAAAATTTATAACTTATCCACTTTCACAGAACTAGTAAATGGCAGATCTAGAGTTTAAATCCAAGTCTGTCTAGTTACATGTGTGTAACCACTATGTCCTACTGCTTTCCTAATTGACATATCTCCTCTTGAGCATCCTTTTAGAGAACAGAAAATCAAAGCATTTATAAAATCTTTTACTGATATTCACTAGCAGTCAACTCCTAAAAATGTCATTTATGGAGAGTATACAAAACTAAGAAATGGCTTTGAGTGAATAAAAGAAAAGTGGTGGTTGATAACATTTCTGCTCTCACAAATGGTGAAAGTGGTTATGTACCTTGATGATTCCATTGACTTTTTTCATTAGGAAACACACACAACTAGTATAAGTAGCTTAAGTATTGGATGTGTGTGTGCAGCAATACACATGTGTGTACACATTGCATTTGCCAAAAACCTTCCTCCTATGGAATTGCTTTCTTCTCTTGCCATAAACCATAAAGGTCGGCCACTTCCCTGTTGAAGAAGAATGGTCATTATGAATGTAAAGGTTGAGTTATATTTGGTGTGATGAGCTCAAAGTCTACCTATGTGTGAGGCTGGGCTGGCCATTTGTTTGCTGGGTATAACAGTTATCTCTCATTTACCAATGAGGAAATGGTCTTAGCATATTTATAAGACTAGCTCAGCTCACAAAGCAAGTTAGCAACCGATGTGAAACAAATTTTAACTCAACCAAATGAATTATTTTTTTAAAGTTAAAAAAGAATAATTCAAACATCAGATAGTTATTACATTAAGAAATATTCATTGTAAAAATTCAGTCATTGCAGATGAACTTGGTAAGAAGTTCAGAAGTTGGTCATTATCCTTAATTATGGACCTTTTCCCAAAGAAAGCTTATAGTTAACAATTCCATGTGTATTGCCTCTCAGAATTTTTGTGTCTATAACTCATTTGGTGATTTTGTTAGACTGCAGATTCTGATTCAGCAGATTCTGATTTCAGTATTAAAAATAATGTTTGACCATCATCGGTATATTTGTGAACAGGGATAAACTTTTTCTTTGACTAGTAATGACCTTCCTTTCTATAGACATAGTTGGTGAACCCTTTTCATTCCATGGCAGACATAAAGAAATACATTCTGTAGCACACCAAAAAAAGTTGTACTTTTTGTTTGTGTGACCAAAAAAATAAGTATAATTTGAATTGATTTACAAAAAAAAAAGTAATTACACTTACTTCTTTTAGCTCCAAAGGGACTATATTTGTATATAAGGATTCCTCTACCACAAATGAAGCAATCAGGCACAAACTTATTATGTAATGTGACCAATAAGATGCAATTTTATTCTATGATCTAGGTATGTATGGTTTAAGACAGAACATTCCCACTGGTAGGCTATTGTTGTGTTGGCTATTGACTTTTTTTTTTTTTTTTTAACAATTTAAGGAAAAAGAGGTCAGTAGTGCTCCTGACTAGTCAGGTTTTGCATATTTTAAAAATTTGTGTGGCATACTGGTTGAAAAATCACTAATTTATCCAGATTTCCTTGCCTTTTACTTAATGGGTTTTTCTAGTTCAGGATCCCATCCAGATTTACCACATCAATTTACTTGTCATGTCTCTGTAGACTCCTTTTGGCTACAACAGTTTCTTAGACATTTCTTATTTTTTAATAGAGGCCCAGTGCATGAAATTCATGCTCGAGGTAGGGATGTTCCTCAGCCCAGCCTGTAACCTCTCCAATCTGGGACCCCTCAAAAGATTTCCAACTGCCCGTTTAGGCCTAATCCAACTGCTGGCTCCCAACTGCTCACCTGCCTGCCTTCCTGTTTGCCTCTAACTGCCCTCTCCTGTAGGCCTGGGTCCCTCCCAACTGCCCTCCCCTGCAGGCCTGGCCACCCCCAACTTCTTTCCTCTACCAGTCTGGTCATCTCAAACTGCCCTCCCCTGCTGTCCATCTTGTGGCAGCCATCTTGTGTCCACATGAGAGCAGCCATCTTGTGTGTTGGAGTGATGGTTAATTTGCATATTACTCTCTTATTAGGATTGTTTCTTTGTTTCTTTTCTTTTTTTTTTCTTTTTTTTTTTTTTTTTTTTTTTTTTTTTTTTTTGCACTTCCTTACTTTCTATCACTATAAGGTATACTAGATTCATCTTATATATTTCCCACTCTAGTCCCAGCATGAGCCATTTCTACAGGACTCTGGTTTTTTGTTTTGTTTTTTTAATTAGAGAACTAGAGGCCTCGTGCACGGATTCATGTGTCAGTAGGATCCTTCAGCCTGGCCTGCACCCTCTTAAAATCTGGGTCTTCTTGGAAGATGTCAGACTGCTGGTTTTGACCTGATCCCCACAGGCTGCTGGTAGCCTCTGGCACCCAATGGTCAACTGAGTGGCACAGAGCTCCCACTATGGAAGCACACTGAGCACCAGGGGCAGCTCCTGCATTGAGCGATTGTTCCCTGATGGTCAGTATGCGTCATAAGAACTAGCTGGTCACCTGGCCACTTAGGCTTCTGCATTTCTAATAAGCACTCATCTTATGCTGATGCAACTGGTGCATGGACCACACTTTCAGCCCAAGTTACAGGGTATGTGCATTGTTAATTTTATCATGTATGCCAAACTGCATTTCAAAGTGATTGTACCAATTTCACTTTCACCAGCAGGTCACATGAGTACTTATTTCTCTTACATTCTCTCTAATATTCAAAACTTATCTAATATGATAATTTAATATAATTTGTCAATCTGTTAAGGTGAGATACGGTATCTGTATTTTAAAAATCTATTTCCTAGTTTTTAACAAGTTTAAGCATCTATTCATATATTTATATATTCTCTTTAGTTAATTGCTTGCTCATATTTTTGCTCCATTTTTCCTTTTGGGAATTTTTACCCCTCTGTTTTATTTGTTTATATGACATTTTTATACATTTTGGATATCAATCCTTGGTTAACTGTCTTACAAATATTTCCCTCCAGGTCTAAAGAACAAATTCCCACTTGGTAGAGCTGAACTCAGGAGTGCCCTCTAGTGGTCAGTGTGCTCTCACAGGGGGAGTGCTGCTCAGCCAGAAGCCAGGCTGAAGGCTGGTGAGTACAGCGTTGGTGGTGGGAGACTCTCAGTGCTAAGGATGTCTGATTGCCGGCTTAGGCCCACTCCACATGGGGAGCGGGCCCAAGCCATCAGTTGGGCATCCCCTGACAGCTCCTAGACTGAGAAAGGGTGCAGGCTGGGCTGAAGGACCCCTCCAAGTGCATGAATTTCATGCACCTGGCCTCTAGATGTTTATAAGAAAGATTACATGGGGACTAACTCTTTGCTGGACTGTGACTGTAAAACCTTTGTGGGTCAATTTTTGTGCTCCCTTCCAATGTATTTGTTTATAACCAAGGGGTCGAGAGTCTTAAGTTTGAGGGTACTGGGGGCAACAGTCCCTAAAACCCAGCTTTCCATTTTTACCATCCTATCAGCCTATGCAGATCCCTGTACCACTGATGGTGAAGACAGACATTATGAATAGAAAACCACTGTGCAGGAGCCCAGTTAGGCAAGCTGAGTTTCTTGCTTCAGTGCAGCTTCAGTTCCTGTTAGCTTACATTAGAGAGAGAGAGAGAGAGAGAGCACTGATACTGGTTGGGGAGAAACCAAGTATTGCTAAATAGGAGGATAGGGTTCATGGATTTGAGCTCTGGCCTGGAAGGGGAGGAACCATATTCTGGAAGGAAACTCACCTGATCCTGTGCACCCATTATGTGGCCTGAACCAATTAAAGCCCTTTCTGGTGCCTTCTCTCATTTAATCCTCACAACTAATCCCTTCAGCAAGTCTTGTTTACATTTGACACATGGAGAAATTGAGCCCTGGTGACTTTGAAACCTGTCCAAGCTCATGTAACAAATAGGCAGTGGATCTGGGATTAGAGACCTGGAGTCTGGCTGCACCTCTGGTTGATAATCTCTAAATGGGTCACCTGGACCCTGTGCCCTTTCAGAGTGGAGAGCCTGCTCTGCATTCTTCTTTGTTGCATCCATCCCTCCACAGTTACACATTAGAGGATCAGCCGTAAGGTCACACAATCCACGTTGCTTTTTCCTTGAACCTTATTTTTAAACTTGGCGCCTCCTCCCTAACCCCCACCTCCATCAAGAATGTGAAAATGAGTACCGCTCTACTCCGTCTAGCCCTGTGGTGGTTTGAGAGATGCTAGGGGAGCTGGAATTCCAAGGCTTCTCCTGGGAGCGTGCAGAACAGAAAGGAGAACTAGGCCTTTCTCATTAGTGGTACTCAAGGCCATTGCCTGTACAGCCAGCCAGCTAGAGGAAAGATCAGACCCTTTATCTTGTGAGCTGGTTATACTTCCAGAGAAGAGAGAGGCAAGTTTTTATTCCCTCATAGGTAGAGATTTCTATACCTTGTTTCCCATCTCCCCTCTCCCCCAAATAGCATGTGTTCTTTCCTTTCAAATCTATGGACACATACTATCCTTTTCTACTCTCCCCAGCTCACACCTATTGTTCTCCCTTCTAGCCATGGGGAAAGAGAAACCTTCTGGGATCCCTAGTTGGTGTCTGCTTTCACAGCATCTTTTAGGGGTTTAGCACTGGTCGAAGGGCCCCTGGCTGATGGTCATAAAGTGCCCCCTCTTTTGTGGGACCAGTGCTTTGAATCCAGAAGACATCACTTGAGGGAGCCACAAGGTGGGCATGCAGCAGGCTGCCTCCCTGAGTCTTCAGGCCAGGGACATGCATGCTACAGATTGAGAAGAGGAAAGAAATATGTGTTTTCAAAAGTCTTTGTCTAAAGGAATTCTATTTAGGTGCGGAGAAGACATGAGTTCCTCAGAAAGGGGTAATATGAATATCTGGTTAATAACAAACAAAATAGTGTCAACCATAGGAGTCCAGCTGTGTGCCTTTGCTGCCGGACACAGGCCTCCCTAACACCAATCACAAGAAGCATGCGTGGGGGCTGTGCATTTCAGAGAGCTTATCTGTCTCCTCCTTCTCCAGGGATGATTCTGTGCGGGTGTCCCTAGGCACTGAGATGAGCCTGGTCCCCTATGGAGACAACGGGTGATATAGGACACCACGTGGTCCTGGGAGTACACAGACTTTTTAAAAAATCTAGGTCAGGGCAAAAAACATCTAATAAATATATATATATTACTGTTTTTTTACAGAGAGGAAGGGAGAGAGATAGAGAGCTAGAAATATCGATGAGAGAGAAACATCGACCAGCTGCCTCCCGCACACTCCCTACTGGGGATGTGCCCGCAACCAATGTACATGCCTTTGTTGGGATCGAACCTGGGACCCTTCGGTCCGCAGAGGGACGCTCTATCCACTGAGCCAAACCTGTTTCAGCAGGGCAAAAATTTTTGAGGGGGATGGTGTTAGTGGTCCAAAATCTTGTGCTCCGTTGACAGTTGCCAAGCTTGGAGACATCCAGGAGGTCAGCGGACAGGGTAGAGGTCAAAGTGAGGTCAAGGAAGTAGTGGGCCTGTACAGGGCCTGACCCAGGGCAAAACAGGGCAGGCGATCCCACGCATGCTTTCTTGGCCTCTCTGCGTCTTTGGCAACAGAAAAACAGTCCAGGAATGACTGGTGGGGCCAGCGCGAGGAGCCCCAAGGCAAGGGCCAGGGAGGGACTCTGTGCTTCGGGAACCCCCAAAGACTGGAAGTTCTCTAGAGCATGAGCAAGAGGTGGAATTTACCTAGAGGTGGAATCTACCCGACCGAGGAAGGGTTGGGACTGGCAGTGTGTCCTCTCCAGCAGCTTTGGGTCTGGGGACCAGCCAGGTGAGGGTGGTTGCTCACCCTCACGCCTGGGGGGCGGAAGCCAGGCGCTGCTGGCAGGTGGGGCCCGGGGGCTGGACTCCGCCCCTCCCGCGCCCTCAGCCTCGGTCCCGCCGCCCAGCAACCAGCCCCGCCGCTCCGGAGCCGGAGCGCGATTGGTGGCGGCGCTTGTCGCTCGGAGGGGGCCGGGCGCTCTGCTCCGCGGCTCTCGCTGCCGCCGCCGCTGCCTTCCCTCCAGCAGAGCGGGCCGGGGGAACCGCCACGGCAGCAGGAGGCAGCCGGGCGCTGGCGATGGGAAGCTGCACGGCCGCGCACCCGGGCGGTGGCAAAGTTTCCCAGGCGCGCGTCTTGGGGCTCGCAGCCGCTGGCCGCCCGTGACCGCTCGGAGAAGGGTTCGGAGATTTTTAATTTGGGGGAAAATCCACCTCAGTTCCTTTGTCAGGCTCTCTTTCTCCGGGCGGCCGACGGCGGGAGCGCCAAACTTGGGCACCGCGGCTCCCCAGCCAGCAGACAGACAGACAGACAGACAGAGCTTTGCAGAATCTCCGGACTCAGGTGCTCGGGCGCCTCGCTGCCCGGGGCGGGCCAGGGGGTGTGAGCGCGGGGCAGTCCGGGGAGCGCACGGCGAGGAGGGGGCCCGGGAGCTCTCTATGGAGGAGGGAGCCCAGCATGGTGTGCACCAGGAAGACCAAAACTTTGGTGTCCACTTGCGTGATCCTGAGCGGCATGACCAACATTATCTGCCTGCTCTACGTGGGCTGGGTCACCAACTACATCGCCAGCGTGTATGTGCGGGGGCAGGAGCCGGCGCCCGACAAGAAGCTGGAGGAAGACAAAGGGGACACCCTGAAGATTATTGAGCGGCTGGACCACCTGGAGAATGTCATCAAGCAGCACATCCAAGGTACGGGAGCCCCGGGAGCCCCCAGGAAACTTGGGCCGCCTGCCCGTGAGGCCCGGGAGTGCCCGGCGCAGCGCGGGGTGCGTGGGTGCTGGCTCGCAGCGAAGGAGCGACCCCGGGGCCCAGGCTGCGGATGCCGGGGGGCTGCGTGTACACACTCTCACCCGAGTGCGGGACCCTCGCGTCTGCGGCGGCCGTGCGCGCGTCCCCAGGACACACGTGTGTGCTGCTCGCCGGCAGGGTGGGGGCGCGCTGCACACGTGTCCACATGTGCACAGGGCTCTCGGGATCCCATAGAGGTCCGACTTCAGTGTGTGTACGTGTGCATGATTGTGTGACCAAGGGAGTTCCTTTGGCTACTGGAAGGGGCCACGGTGAGATGCATTTAGAACCCACAAGCTGCGGGACCAGCGGAAGCTGGGAAGGTTGCATAGCTCCAGCCCCAGCACCAGCCCCAGCCCCGCGGTGCACGGTCTGTAGGGGAAACGCAGGGAGATCCGTGGTTGGGGTGCTGCTTGCCCTCATCACTATCACCACCACCACAGCCGTTGGCTCCAAGGACCCTCTCCAGGAGCAGGTGTGGACCCGGGGAAAGGTTGGCGCCTGGAGCTCTGTGTATTGCGGTGGCGCCTCCTCTAAGGATCCGGAGAGCCCGCCCTGCCCTGGGCTGCGCCTTCCTCACGGAGCCGCTGGCAGCTGGGTGAAGGCCCTTCCCCTGGGTAGCTCCACTCCTGGGCCCAGGGAGTGGCTGGGTGGAGCAGACAGAGCCGCCTGGGTGGATCTGGAATCTAAGGCAGTGCTGGGAGGTTTCACTCCCGGCCTGGGCTGGGGCCAAGGGGAGGGTGGGGAGCTGGGCAGGCGCTCCATCCAAGTGCCCTGGTCCAGCGAGCTGTCAGAGGCAGGGAGTGTAGAGCGCCAGGCACCCGTCTGCACGCAGGCTGTGCACACACAGGCAGGTCTCTCACGTTCCGTTTACACTTAATCTTTTCCTCGTCACTCACACCCCCTGCTTTCTGCCAGGCCTGTGAGCTGCTGAAGGGCAGGCTCAGCTGAGCCTAGTTCACCTGTAAATCTGGCAGGCCCACCTGGCTTTGGTTCCAGCACCCCCTTGTACCCCGCAGAAGCACTCTCTTTTGTTTACATGGAGCGTCTAGATCCAACTCTTGCACCTGCTGCTCCTGCCGGGGTGGAGACAGCGGCTCTGTCCACATTTGGGTGTTTCCTCACTGCGTCCAGAGTCCAGAATAGTTCCTTCCCCAGGGACTTCCAGGTGCGTGCAGGCGAGGTGTGCATAGCCACGGGTGCTTCCTGACAGAAGACCTCAAAGCAGGTTCTTGGCGCTGACACTTCCCCAGAAAAGGAGACAGTTGGCAGCTTCTCCTTCACACCTGCCTCTGCCTCTCAACCTGGCACTGGGCTCGGCAGGCAGACCCATTTATCTTCCGGATGGTGCCTGTTGCTGCTCCTTTTGACTTGTCCTCCCCCCCTCCCCCGATTTGGATTGACAATTCATCAGCAATGGAAGTACAATGTTTGCCCCAGGGTGACTCAGAATGTTCCCAGGGAGACATGGCCATTCCTTACTTTGACATTTTCAGTTTGTCCACAGATTTTGAGAGATTTCTAATTCACAGATTTTCTCTCTCTCTCTCTCTCTCTCTCTCTCTCTCTCTCTCTCTCCCTCCCTCCTCTGTGTGTGTGTGTGTGTGTGTGTGTGTATATTCATTCCCAGAAAATGATTCTCTTATGTTTCCCAATCTGGTCAGAGAGGAGGTGAGCAAAATACTACTTTGAAGAGCAGTAAGGAGACACTCTTAACCCATGATCTCATCACGAAGTGGGGCCCTGCCATGCGGAATGTGGAAATGTGGACCATGTCACATGGTTTATAAGGTTCTGCACGAAAAGGAGTGCAATGTTGAAGTTGAAAGCAGCCTTTGTGATTTTTTTTTTCCTCCCAGGAAACCTTATAACTATGCATTGTTTGGGACTTTCAATTTTATACCTGAAAACACTAGAAAGGATGGAAAAAGAAGAGGGAGCAGGATCCTTAAAACCTGTGTTAGTGTAGTTCTGTTGAATGTGTGCGCTGCCTGTGTTATGACTCCTGTGGATATTCAGAAATGACCAGGTTCTCAGGACAGAAAGCCACAACCCAGAACGGGAGGGGAGGGATTGGTGGCAGGGGAAGGCTGGACAGGAGGCAGATGGAGGGCAGAGGTCACATGGACGGTTGTGCCAATGACAAGTGACAGCTTCCTGTGGTGCTGGAGCCATCCCTGAGCTGGGGTTTAGGGAAGTTAAAAGGAAATTTAGGGATTTACCATATTTAGGGATTTACCTACAAAATTTGTGACTGGCCGAGTGCATTGCCCTGAAGGCAGAGGATGGGAAAGGACAGGATTAGACTCTTGTACTTGATGAAATGGGCCTTTATGTACATTCCGCCGTCAGGTCTCCCGTAGTCTGTGGAGACTTTTGAGCAATCCAGTTTACTCTGCTGAGCTGAGTAAATAAAGGATAATAGTCGTAATAGCTAAAAATTACCCAGCATCTATTACATGCCAGACACTACTCGAAGGGCATTACATATATTTACTAATTTAATCCTCACACCCCTTTGAGGTAGGTAATATTAACTCCGTTTACAGAAGGGGAGGTTATATGACTTGTGTAGGGTCAAGGACAAAGCCTTGGCCTTACCTCAGATGTTCCAGGAACGACACTGGGAGGCAACTTGGATACAGAAGTGAATCAAGATACTTCTGGTCCCTGTCACAGCAGACTTGTTTTCAAAGGACAATAGAATTCCTTGTATTAAACAAAGTCAGGGTTTGTTAGTTAGTTAATGGAACAGTTGCTTAAAAAGGGGAATAAAATATTACCTACATGCATAAAACATTTTATTTTACTATTATTCACTGATGTGTAGCAGTGCAGGGATTTAAAGCCAGCTAATGTGACTTCAGAGTCTGTGTTCTTAACTATATACTCTACAGTCTCCTGAGAGGGCCAGTGGATCAAAGCGGGAACAGTGCTCCTCTGGATGGGGGATTTGATATCAGAGTGAGATACCTCAGAGGGTGGCCCCGTGACGGCCTCATAGCCTTCCAACGTGGAGACTTCCTAAATAAACTCAGGGAGCTCTGGGTTTTGTTTTGTTTCATGCGGAGAGGGAGAGGTTACATTCACTTAAAAAGTGTTTGAGGAACAGCCAGGACATTTCCTGGCATTCACAGCGAGCAGGTATTGGATGGATGGGTGGATGAATGAATGAGTACACAGTGCGGTCACCCAGTGCGCTGCTTAGTCATTAATGAAACATTTCCATTCGCAAATGAATATGTTTTGCTCTGGAGTCTTGCTTAGGCTCCTCTTTGCTTTGGAAGAAAAGTTGTCCCGGAAGCTGCAAATGTCACAGAATGTTCTGCAGGATGTTCCATAGGACTTGCAATTAGAAGAGACTTTGGAGCATCACCCTAGAGGTCTGTTCTAGTCATGACTGAAGAGTTTATTTTCCACTTGAGGGTGGCAGTGATATTTCATTTTAATTTGTTTTCTGATTGAATGATTTAATTAGATGGTATTTCGGAATCTCTTGGGGATGTACATTGCAATCTTGAGATATTTTTTTTTTTTTTTTGAGCCAAATAGATGGCAGACGAAAGGGTGGATAACTCCAGATTTTTAAAAAAAAAATAGCATCTTGATGGGTTGGGAACACAAAATAACTGTTAGAACAGATCTGGTCTAAAGAGGAAAAAGATCAGGTTGCTTGAGGTGGAGAAAGTAGAGGAGTGCTGAAGTAGGTCTATGTGTTGAAGAGCTTAGGGAACGTTAATGTTAATTCACGTCTTAATTTGGAAGTCCAAAAGAGACAACAACAGCATTTCCCTTTTCTTGATTGGTATCTTTTTGAGTCTGAAAAAGAATGTGCCGATATGAAAGAAAATATTAAAAAAATGTATGAAAGTGCTTCTAATTTATTCACCCTACCCTCAGACAGCCATTTTGCTTTGTGAGCATTCCCTTCCAGCTTGCCCTTCTGTCTCCATCTGTCTCTGAAAGCAAAGGTGTAGTTGTGGTTTACATGTAATTTCCTATTCTGCTTTTTTTTTTTTTTTTTTTTCAATTTGCTTTTTGTTAGAAGCATTTTTTTCATGTTTGCTACATGGTTTATTGATTCAGTCTTTCTCTACTGGAGACTTAAATGTGCCAGGAATGACACTGGGGAGGCAAGTTTGGATACAGAAGTGAATCGAGACACTTCTGGTCCCTGTCATAGCAGACTTGTTTTTAAAGGACAATAGAATTTCTCATATTAAACAGAGTCAGGGTTTTTTAGTCCGTTAATAGAACAATTGGTGAAAGAGGAGAATAAAACAAGATATTACCTACATGTATTAAATATTTTATGTTACTGATCTTCAAAAGGTACATTCATTTACCAGCCTTCGGATGTAAGGCCGAGTGAGGCCTTGTCTTCGGCCAGCGTGTGCTTTCTGATCCTCTTCCTTGCATAAATCACACCCATAATGTGCTGTTTACAGAGTCTGAATTTTTATTGTTTTTGGTAAAATTCATTGAGAGCTTAAAGATGCTTATAAAGCAATCTCAGTGTAGGAGCTTACATTTTTATGATTCTGAGTGATCTTTTGCAAGTCATTTTGCACACAAGTAATTTGACTGCTATGTAAGTGACTAGCTTTATACAGTCTTTCCAAAGCATTTAAATTAATTTTCTTAGAAATAACAACTCTCATCTTTTTAGTAGTCATATTCCATAGGTTCATATCGCATGTAATTAAATTACATTGTTATACATTTGGGAACAGATCCGTTGGGCTGTTGGTAAACATACGACTCAATTGCTAGCAGGAGATTAGAGTGGGGGCAGGAGAAAAAGCTGACACAGAGGGACAAAGGCATCCTGCAGTTTGTTTCTTAGATGGAATGAAAGCATGTTGAATCAGGAGAGATGATTCAGTGCAGGATTTTTAAAGAGAACTTTTATAGTATTTTTAATGACTGCATAGTATTCCATCATTAATAGAGCATCATTGATTTAACCATTTCCCTGTTTGTGAACTTCCCATTTTCTGTTACAAATAATGCAGAAATAAAGATCTTCACCTCACTGTTTTCTTCATTTGACTTAAGTAAGCGGGATTACCATTGACTCAAAGATATGCTACATGGTTTATTGATTCAGTCTTTCTCTACTGAAGACTTAAACATTTTAGTGAAAGATTGTTTTTCAAAAGGAAAGCCTCTCTACATGGCCACCAGCAATGTATGATTGTACCGGTTTCATGGAGACTGGCCAGCACTGGGTGTTATCATTCAACATATTCTGGAGAAAATACAATCCCTGTCAAATATTCCATTCTTTTGATTTCCATTCCTCTGAAGACTATAGAACATAATATCCTCCCTCTATACCTATGTTTGATTATACCTGGCATTGGTGTCCTTTTTTGAATTTTCCTCTTGAGCTATCAGTATTTGTGATTTAAGTGTTAGATAGTTATATTCTATTTACACATAAATAAATAATACCTATATTCTATATTACACATGTGATTTTTGCTTTGCAGAGATGCCTTAGGGCAGTGGTTGGCAAACTGCGGCTCTTTGGCCCCTTGAGTGTGGCTCTTCCACAAAATACCACGTGTAGGCGCTCATGTACAGTGCGATTGAAACTTCGTGGCCCATGCGCAGAAGTCGGTTTTTGGTTCTCAATCAAAAGAAATTTCAGTCTTTGTGCTGTTGATATCTGGCTCTGTTGACTAATGAGTTTGCTGACCACTGCCTTAGGGCAATGGTTTTTCAAACTCTGTCCCCAGGAACCCCAGGCTTCTAGGAGGTTTGATCTGGTCCTAAGAAATGAAAGGGGCGAGTGAGGTCTCCTGGACCCCTCCCCCGCTCCTTCAACCAGTGCAGCTCCTCTGTCAGCTGTCTTATATTTGGTGTTCTGTAAAAGATTTCATTTTTAAAAAAGGCTCTGCTTTTAAAAAAAAATGTAGAAAATCACTGTTTTGGGAGAAAAGGGAAGATCAGACTCATTTTTGTGAGGGATGATAGTAGCAGAGAGGATTCAAGAAAGTAAACAAATCTAAAAGGAAATTGAATTCCTGGTGTTGTTCTTATAACATCTCTTCCCCCTCCTGCATACCATGATTAATAATGTATTACAATTGTATGACTAATTTCTAAATCCATTATCTTACTTCATTGAGTCAAGATCATCCTAACAATAGGAAATGGATTAACTGTTTTCTGTTACCTAAAAGTGTATTAGGCATATTATGTGCATATTAATGATATCAAGTCAGTAAAAGTAGGTTGCTCCTGGTGATTAAAACCATATGAGGTCTTTAAAAATCAGAAAATGTTCTAGGCCTGGAGATTGGGAGGTATTTTCCTATCTATAGTTTTTAGATGTTACCTAGAGTGGTCCTCCTTGTCTGATCTCTGACTTGGCAGGGTTGTGAAGAAGAGAATATGATGTTTGCTGGATGTTGGATGTTTGCTGGATATGAAGAGGATATGATGTTTACCGGATGCTTATTTGAAGAAAGGGTGTCATTTATTATTATTAATTAGCATTCTTTTTTAAAAATATATTTTTATTGATTTCAAAGAGGAAAGGAGAAGAAGAGAGAGATAAAGACATAAATAATGAGAGTGAATCATTGATTGGCTGCCTCCTGCATCCCTTCCTCTCCCCCCCATGAGGGATTGAGCCTGCAACCTGGACATGTGCCCTTGGCTGGAATCAAACCTGGGACCCTTACATCTGCAGGCCAATGCTTTATCCACTGAGCCAAACCAGCTAGGGCAAAAGGGTGTGTGTCATTTAAACAGTAAGGCTGTTTGTCCTTCAGAATGAACTATGGCTTGTGAAATTGTATTAGTAACAGTGATTGATATTTTTGAGAGCGTTCAATAGCAGGATGTAGAGTTGAGTCCAATTACCTTTATTAATAGCTCAGGACCACATCTTTATGGACTAGAAAGACCTTGCCAAAGAATACAACTTTTTCTCATGGCCAAAAAATTTTCATTTTTATCCAGAAGTGTGTAGGTTGTAAAATAAATGAGTTCCACATTCTTTCCCACTCACTTGACATAAATTGTTATTTGCCCTTCATAAGTAAGCTGATGTAGAATCTCAAGGAGAATTCAGAATGAAATGTCGGAGAGCCACAGTCTGGTTTTCTGCTTTTTGAGGGCCTCGAAGGTCAGCTTCAGTTGCTTGGGTTAGGCTGGTCTGTGTTTCCCCAAAGGTATTAATAGGATTCAGAGCCACATACAAGGTTACTGGAGGGTCTTCATTTCCATCCAGTAGGATTTCTGACATCACTTAACTTGAAAAGCTGAATGTGCTTTTGCCTTGATCTGAGGCTTGAAGGTCTTTGAACGATTGTTGCCTCTGGGACAGGTAGGCTACCTGTGGAGAAGCATATAGGAGGGTGGTCCATCTGGAGGTGCTACTGCACAGAAGTTCCTTTGAGAAAACTCTAAGCTGAATGTAAGTGATGAAGGTAGCCAAGATTCAACAAGGTAGGGTTTTTGGAGAAAAAGGATTAGGCATGAAGCTGGAGAGGTGGACGTTCAGATATGTTGAATGGGCACTGAGTCTGCTGGTGGATGATCCAGATTCAATGATTGGTGGGCTTCACTGCTTTTCTGGTCTTGAATGTCTCTCTAGGGCTAGAGGTGCTGCCTTGAATTTGTCAGAGATTTGATTATTTGCTGGCACCTACAATAGTCCTCTTACCAAATCTCACTCTGCCTTTGGGGTCAGAGCCAGCTCCATTCCCCAGGGCAGTACCTCAGCACAGGAGTTCTTGATGTTTTTTCCTTACACACACACACACACACACACACACACACACACACACACCTTCACATGCAGGGCACATTCCCCAGGTCAGGGTGTATGTACCAACACACTGCATGCATTCACTTTCACTCTATTTCTTTTTCTCTTACTTCAGAAAGCGTATTAGTATGCAAGAGAGTGTGATAACCTTGAAATCCCTTCAATTTATTAAACTTAATCATTCATAAGCTTTGGTACTGAAATTATTATTAATAACAAATTACTGAACAACTGTTCCATCATATAGTCTGCAGTGGCAGTGATTGGGAACAACTGCTATTCTGGAATCTTCTGTGTGGGTCTATGTACTCTTTGTCGACCCAGCTGAGGGTAGCCCATAGCAGCATTAAGCATAAGGATTCCTGCTTATGTGAACACTGATGCTATGGTAGTTTTTCTGGCTAAATGATTATGGATTAAAATATGTTGGGAGAACAGACCATCCCGGTGGCTATGCAGTTCTGATATGTAGTCCTTTTTCACTGCCTGATGTTTAATTTCAGTTCTGTGAATCAGGTTGCTGAAAGCCCTAAATATCCAGCCCCAATGAGACAGTGACAAGCTCCCTGTATGATGCCACGGCTCAAATGGTATTCGAACCAGCCAGCATGCTTCGCTGAGCTATGTCTCGTTATCACTGTCCTTTAAGAGCTCATAAACGTACAGGGTTTGGAAAGATCCAGGGCAGTGGCATCTGCACCCATCTCCTCGGGAAAGATGAGAACAATGGGAAATGATAACTTGAAGAAGTCATGAATGAGTTCATTGCACCGGTGTCCAGAGTCTATATCTCAGAGTGAGCACCCTATTTAAGATTGTTGGGTGCTGCATTTGAACAAACTCTGGTCCCTCATTTGGCTTCACCAGTCCGACCTGCCCATCTTTGTCCTCTGGGGACTTAGAGTTAAAGGCCATTGAGATCCCAGAGGAGCAGGAAGGTAGTAATTCAGGGACTTGGGCAGGACAGCATCTGAAACTTGGGTTAGTAAGTGTCATGCTAGTGGCATCTGGGGACCTAGGGGAACAGCACCAACATTGCTCGAGCCAATGACTTATGAGAATAAGGACTCTCAGGAGAGATGTGAAGCCACAGAAGTGACAAATGAGAATTCTAACCAACCTCTTGATTTCTTTGAAGAATAACAGGCCTATAAACAATTGAAGATTGATTATATTAGACAAGAATGGAGGAAGAACTATCACTGAGGGTCAGGGACTGGGCTAGGTACTGTCCATGCATATTGCTTTTTATCTTCAGAGCATGGTGAAGGAGAGTTTTAGGGGTGAGAGCATAAAGATGTAGAGACTTAGAGAACTTTCCCAAGGTCACTCAGAACTGATAGGTAGTACTTGCTTGTCTCCTACTCTCACTGCAGTACAAGCAAGGTAACTGTCTCCAACATCCGTGCTCTCTACCGAATAGAAACATATCAACATGACACTCTCACAGAGAGAGGACCAGAAGATCATTGTGCCAGAGACGGTGTGAGAGTCGAAGCTCAGAGGCCTTGGTTCAGGTGGGAGAGGAAGCCAGGCAGATGTCTTGGTCTGTCCTTGTGTAAGCAAGGAACCTAGAGGTCAGATTCCTATAATTGAGGTCAGGTCGGGATGCTGGAGTGAGAAGACCATGCTTTGGAGGGGCAGTCATGAGGGCTTGAAGAGAGAGCCTTTTCTCCTGGCTCATTGTGGATCCACTGGGTGTTGTGGGGCACACAGAAACTTGACCTTGTAGAAAGAGTGGAGTGGACCAAATGCAGACTCAAGCTCATTCAGTGGCTTTGGAGCACCTCCAGTGTGCCAATCACTGTGCTGAGTGCTCTCCTGTGCACTGGCACAAGTGACATTGACCAACTAGTCCTGTTTGGCCAGGACACTCAGTGTTTTAAAACTAGAAGTCCCGGGTCCAAGGAGGCCCCCCAGCCCTGGGCAGACCTGGATGATTGCTCATCCTCTTCTTCCCAGTGAGGGTGGTAGCTCCTAGCATCAGGGGAAAATCACCCTACAGATTGCACCACCCTGTGTCTTCTGCTCTCTGTTCTTGAATGTTGACTTTGTCTGAGAGTTAGAAAGAGGACAGTGAGAGACCCAGCAGCCCCTGACCTACCCTCTACCCCCCAGCCCATCCAGGCTGCATCCTCTCCCCTTTGTTGTTAGTTCCGCCTTGGCACTCTGTGATTTTTAGCTGTCTGAGCCTCTTAGGATTTGGAAAGGGAAAAGAAACAATTGCTGTAAATGGAAGTTCTAATAAAGTGATTTGGGCACAAAACATCAGCAGCTGTTTATTTGCCCCAAACAGTAGGAGTCTGGATTCATAACCTTGTGAGTTACACGCTAGGAAGTTAAAAGTAGGCAAAATTCTTGCTTGAGACCCGCAAACGTGACTTTATTCCTTTATTGAACTAATCTATCTTCCTGTATATGCTAGTGATGTTTTCCATTATCCACGTGGAAGATTCCTTTGGATCTTCTGTTACAGGTTATTTAGCTGGGCCTCGGCGGGGGTCCCAGAGCAGAGGGCTTTTCTGGTTTCTCTTTATTGCAGTCCCGATGCTTGGTGTTTATGTGGTTCCTGCCTCAAAGGATCTTGGGGAGTGGGACAGGCTTTGTCTAATTAATCATCTTATTTCCCTGACAGAGAGGGAGCCACGGAAGGATGGGAGTGGGAGACGCTTTAGACCTGCCTCTCTCTGCATGGCCTTGGAGGGAATCTTTTAATGTTTTGGTTTCTTTTGCTTCTAAATCTCAGTTTAATAATAAACCGAGCCTCTGATTTGTTTTATTTTCTAAAAGACTGTATGGAGGAAAATATAACATGCAGGAATTATGATGTGGACCCTCCAAGCCTATAATTGGGCCAGACTTTAAAGAAAAAATTGTTAGAATCTGGGGAGTTATGCTAGAAGGGGAAGCCAGTGGAAAGTAGATAGAAGATATTTTTATCAGTGTTTCAAAAATTGGAAAAAAATGAACCAGTGAGGAGAAATAGAAATAGGTCAGAACCTGTCTGGGAGATGGGAAGGGGAAGAGAATTAATATTTGTTGAGCTGAAATCGGTTTGGCTCAGTGGATAGAGCATCGGCCTGCGGACTGAAAGGTCCCGGGTTCGATTCCGGTCAAGGGCATGTACCTAGGTTGCGGGCACATCCCCAGTAGGGGATGTGCAGGAGGCAGCTGATCGATGTTTCTCTCTCATTGATGTTTCTGGCTCTCTATCCCTCTCCTTTCCTCTCTGTAAAAAAAAAAAAAAAATCAATAAAATATATTTAAAAAAATATTTGTTGAGCATCTGTTATGTGGTAAGTGCTTTACATGGGTTACGCAACCCTATGGAAGGTGTTGTCTCCCCCCGCCCCCCCTTACTCCCCCCTGCTCCCCATTTTATAGATGAGGAAATCCAGGCTCGGCACCTATCATTTACTGTCCCGGGTTATGCAGTGAGAGTAGGAGACAAAAATCTATTACCTCTACCATGCTCCTTAGTAAAGGAGCTAGGGCCCCTCTTGTTTTTCTGCTCCAGTGATGCCATCAAGGGAAAACAGGCTCACCCCTATGTCTTAGCAGAAACTTTTCAGGTGAGACTGGAAGAAGGATTCACGAGAGCAGCAAGGCCCTACATGGGTTACAAAGTGACTGCTTTGTGCCTCCTTTCCTGGAGACGCAGGAGAACAGCTGTGCCAGGAGCTGGCCAGGGCGAGCACCCTGGCAGGCTGAGAGCCTCCCAGCATGGCTCTCTGCAGCCAGCAGTGTTGTTGTTGTTTTTTCCAGGAGAGGACTTAGTGTGAACAAGACCATCTCTTCCACTCATTCATTTCACACTTTATTGGGGGCGGGGGGTCCTCCAGCACAGGACAGGGTCGGGCCTGGGGCAGTGGAGGGGTCTGGCACACACAAAGGAAGCAGCAGGCATGCCCAGGTCTGCCAGAGCTTCCCATTTAAATGAGGTGGGTTACTCAGGGTGCAGTGTGGGCCCTAAGCAATGTGGGCAGATGTAGGAAGTAGACCCCAAGGTTCATATTGTTTATTGGGGCCTGCGGGGCCTCTGGGATGATTGGGAGAAACTGCAGACATGCCTCCCAGTTTCTATTCTCCTCTGTTTGAGCCAGAGTTTGATGGTGGCCTGGGATGTATGTATTCCTGCCTTCTGCTAGTCACATGCTCCCATTCTTCCCCTCCTTCATTCAACCAGCACTTATTGAGCACCTAGGAAGTGGTGGGAATATGTCAGTGGAACAAACACAAAAATATGAAGGAGTTACAATGAAGTGAGGTGGTCAATAACTCAACTAGAAGCAAAGACTTGAAGAACGTTAGGTGGGAACTCTGGGGGAAGAGAGTTCCAGGTGGAGGGAACAGCCAGTGCAAAGGCCCTGAGGCAGGAATGCACCATGTGCCTTGTGTGACTGGGGAATAGTGATGTGGTCACTGGGGCCAGAGCACAGTCACTGTGGGGAACAGGCTGGGGGAGGGGCAGCTAGGGGCTGCTAGGGAGCAGGTTGTGCAAGCCTTGGAGACCACTTTGTGAGGAATGGGGAGCCACTGGAACCCTCTCTTAAAGGCATCAACTGGGCTGTTCTCTGGCAGCTTCCTGAATACCTCTCGTGGTCTTGACACTGTGCCAGGTATGGAGTGGTGATGACAAAATACGTGGGACAGTGGTCCTTTTCTTTAAAAGGCTCATCATAGGCTGGGAAGACAACCCAAGAAACGGTTGAGGCTCCTTTGTAAGCGAATGCAGTACAGGTTAAAGCTGAATTCTAGGAGTGGCTCCTCAGAATAGACTTCAGGGAGGGCTTGGGATTTATGACACATCTTTGAAGAACGAGGAGGATTTAGAGGAGTGTAGTCGGGAAGATTAGCGAGTGCAAGTTAGCTATTAAGTAAAACCAACAGTTCCCTTGAAGAGGCAAGCCTGGTTCTCTCGGTTAGTGTGCAGGCCCACAGAGATCGGATCAGCACTGCCATTTCCACGTCGGGCAAGTCACTTCATGATCCAGAGCCTCGGTTTCCCTAACTAGAAATGTAGACAGTTGCTCTGTAAACACTGTAGGATTGTTGTGCTGAGCAAAGGAGGTGACGTGCAGGAAAGCACCCTATCCTGCCCATCCCCTTTTCTTCAGTCTTCCTTTCCCCTCTTTCCTTCACTCCCACTACCTTCCCTTCTTGGAGCTTGAATAGAAAATATGGTCCGGAATACATTTCCTGGTTGTACCACCTGGCCTATCAGATGTAAAGCCATTCCAGCGCCATGAGCCACTGTGTGCCAGGACTTCCCCAGTCAAATCCCACCAGAGAGAGTCATTGGGGAGATTAGAGGGAGCCTGACTCAGGCTTCTCAGCTGAGACACGTTGGAGAGTCTGTCTGACCTGACTGCTCCTCTGAAATCCAGAGCCTGCGGGCCTGGGCACCGCCCCTGGCTGCAGACAAATACTTATTTCGTAAGACCACTTGGCATGGCAGTGGGCAGCGGCCCATATGAGGAATGTGGTGTTTGTGGAGAGCTTGGCCTTTGGGAGAGCCATGCCAGGTGTCTAGTTACCTGGCGGAGAGTCTGGTTTCTGAGGGAGAGCCTGCAGGAGGAGAGACCGCTGTTTTCCTCATCTCGGCCTCCCCAGAGAACTGGAGCCGCTCTGCCTGTCTTCCTGCCAGGGTGAATTTGATTTAGCTCAAAGCAATGTGACTTATAATTTCAACTGCAGGCAGGAAGGTGTGATTTAAGACAATTGTCAGGAAGATTCAATTTAATCTTTTTTCCTTCCCCCTCTACAAAATGTGCATTTTGTTGCATGATATAATTTCAGTACACACTCTTTACAACTCAGATAGATGTAGTTTCACATTGGGAAGGTACACTCTACATTTTTTTTTTGTACTTATCTATTTACAGTCTCTTTAGTGACAGCAGGGAACTAGGCTGGCTTTTGTTTTTTCACGAGTGAGAATCGTAGTAAATCATTCTGAAACTTCCCAGGCAATAAACCTTTTTTTTAAATTAGCAAAGTTTCTTGATTAATAAGTGATTTTGGTCACTTATTAATAGGGAGGTAATTGCCTTAATGTAACAATAAAATTATTATTTTATTTACTTAAAACTGTACAAGTGTGAATTTTGAATATTTTCAACAATAGCCAGTTGCTCTTACCAAAACAGGCATAAGTATTTTTTATTTAGTAATTACTTTAGAAGTACAGAGAATGTGCATTGATTTTTGTAACTAGAAAGCTAGATGTCTTATTTCACCCTGACTCATATTAGAAATGTAGAGTACTGTGTTGTGCAGCTCAATGCAATCCTCCCTCTCTCTCATATATTAGCAAAGAAGGGTGAGCTTTCTCATGTCGAATCTCAATTGTAAAGGTTTTAGCCTGAAGGACTGTTACTTAGAATCAGAGCATGCTAGAGCCATAAGTTTAACATCAGTTCGTCATCCTCAAACTGTTTGCTGCCCTGACCAGCGTAGAACATCGGCCAGTGCACCAAAAGGTCATGGGTTGAGTTCCCATCAAGGGACACATACCTGGTTGCAGGTGTACTCACAGCCCTGGTTGGAGTGTGGGCAGGAGGCAATCAATTGATGTGTCTCTCACATCAATGTTTCTCTCTCTCTCTCCCTCCCTCCTTCCTTCCTTCCACTCTGTCTCTAAAAAAAAAAAAAAAAAAAAAAAAAAATCAATGGGAAAAATGGCCTTTGGTGAGGATTAACAACAACAACAAACTTGTTTGCTGAGGAATCCACGGTTCAGCACAACTTGGTGACCACCCTGAGTGCCCTCCCTTGGGTCCTAGAGACTCTGTGATGGGTCTTTAGGAGGAACCCTGACTCAGGTTTAGAAAGTTTCCTTCTACATTCATTGCTTCCCTCAATCTCCTCAATGGGAAGGTACATTTTTAGTTGTATATTCTCAGATGAAGGCAGATGCTTAAGGGGCCACGGGATGGGTAGGTTTTCAGATGGGCAGGCTTCCTTACACGGGGTCACAGGGGATGAGGCTAAAGGGGGTCATCAGTCCCCTCTCTCTGTATGTCTGGGCCCCTGGGGCCTGCACCCTAGTATCTTCGAAGTTGGGGATCATCTTTAGGGTTGGGGAATCATCTTCAGGCTTGGGACATAGCACTGTTGAGCAGGACCTAACTTCGGATCCAAGCAGTGCGTGGGAGCTCCTGATGATGCTGAGTCTGTATTGGGAGCAGTTATCTCCCCAGCTTTTCAAATCCCAGTGGCAGTGCAGATGGAGGAGGAGCAGAGATTTTACATCCAGGAGAGGAAAAGAGAGAGAATTGACATTTAACAGGCACCGGCTAGATGTTTGTTTAATTCACTTCATAGTGTTTAATCCTTAAAATAAGCCTGAGAGATCATTAGCCCCATTTTACAGAGGAGAAAATCGTACTGCACTGTGACTATTAACCTGCTTTCCCCATCACATTGTGAGTTCTTCCAGGGTAGAGACAGGGCCCTATGTTTTCCAGTTTCCGGTTTCACACAGTGGCAGACATGTCACTGGAACTAAGCAGGGATTTGTTGAGTTACTGAATGAATAAAAGGCAGGCCTGCCTAAAACCACTTAGTAAGAGGGTTCGTATTTGGGTCTGGAAAGGAGGTCAAGGGACTGAAGGACTGCTTCTCGGCCCTCAGGCTTGGGGTGGCTTGCGAGTGATCTCATACTGCGTCCTCCTTCGGGGTCAGGGGCAGGAAAACACATGCTCCTGGGGTTTCTTTCACGGCACCTCATGGCTTGTCCTGTGCTTTCCAAAAGCGGCAGCACAGTGGGGAGTGTGTGTAACTTGCTTTCCTGCACTGAGATTCCCCTGGAGTCAGCCAGTGAGAGGAGCATGAAGCCTTCAGGGGACCCCTGATGTCTGTATTTTAATAAAGCTGTCACTTATGGTCACTTTCAAACGAAAGCAATCTCGTGGGCACAGAAGGGGGAAAATAAACCTGCACTGAAAGCAGAGAATAATGCCCGAAAGGATGCAGCTGAGCGGAGGACAGAGTTAGGTCATCTCAACGGGCACCCGGAGAGACAGCAGGAAGGAGAAGGCATGGTTTGATTGCCAGGATGGAGTGGAGAATTCCTCAGGGCCTGGGGCTAAGGGAAGGTGTCTTCTGGCTTCCCGGCTGAGGTGACAACTGTTTGACTTCCTGCCCCTGCTGCGCCTGGGAGACCCCCAGGATGGATCCCATGGCTGGCGGGTGGGTGGCGGGAGTGAGTTGGGCCTTGCTCTTCCACACCCAGGACAAGTGTTGGGGGTGGGGGTGGGGCTGTCTGCGGGGAGGAGGACTGTCAGACAAGACATCTCTGGAGTCTGGAGTGGGTTGTCCTTCCTGCCCTGTCAATTCCTTGGCACCCCAGGCAGGAGGTGGGCAGGGAAGAAGGTCCTCGGGGACTCAGCCCATTGGACAGAGCAGCCCCTTAGTAGGAGCCACAGGTTACTACGATTCTTCTTTTCCCATTATTCCCTGATATTTTCTATTTGAAAAGAGTCATTTAAGCAGTAGAGTGGAAGAGGGCATAGTAGACACAGGGGGGAAAATTGAAAATGTCATTTAAAAACGGCTATTGGATTCTTTTTTTACCTCATTAGACAGATGGCTGCCTCACCTTTTGCCCATGGCCAGGAGCAAGAGCCCCGATGGGTCTGCGAGGAGAGCAGTGATTTTATTTTTCTTTTCATTCCGAACAGATTGTGTAGCCCTGGAGGTGTGGGGGACCAGTGGAATGAAACTCTGGGCTGGGAAACTAATTATGCCGCCCTGCATGGCTGAGCTAGTTAATACCAAACTGTCACCCAGGCTGATTCTTCCCTGGGGCAGAAAAGCTTCCCAAACTCCTCGTCGCTCTCTCCCTTTGCCTAGGGAGAGGAGGCCTTTGGTTTCTGCTGGTTTGAGAGAACAGGAGCAAAATCCAGGAAGCTTCTGGAAGCTCTGAAGTGGTGCTCTGGGTTTTGGCTCCAAAGGTGGCCTCTGATCCACAGTAGCCCTGCCTCCTCCAGCTCAGATGAGGCGCTGATTTTCGGAGTCAGATACACTGGGTTCAAATTCGGGGGCTGCCACTCACTGGAGTGAGGTCGCTGGAGGGTGCCAGAGTACCTAGGACTGGAAACGGAGGGCTCATCCACCCTGTCTGTCCCTTCTCCCTCCCCAGCAGGGTGGGCTCAACAATGTGTTGCTTGCATAGTAAGCCTGCCTCACTCTACTCATCCTTAAAAGGAGACCCAACCAGGTGGATTGCATGGTCAGCATGGTGTCACCTGTGGAGACTACACATGACAATGGATACTCAGAAATTCAATTATGCTTTTAAATGGATTTTTAACTTCTTAATCAAACCAATACACATCTGTGAAAAATGGATACACTAATATGAGTAAGGCATATTTACTCCATCTGTAGATAATAAAGTTGTTATGCTTCGCAACGGTTCTCACTCCAGTACTTTCTGCTCCCCCCCCCCCCCCCCCCCCGTGGGAGAATTGTGGCCCACAGTCTGTGCAGTCCCCAGCTAGCCAGGCATCTCCAATAGCACTGGATTTAATAAAATCCATGGGTGTTTTGAAGGACAGAAAAAGAGTTTTAAACATTGGTGGAAGCATTTAAAAATATAGCCTTCGTGACAACAAGAACATCATGACTATTCAGCTTGTGCACAATCTCAAGCAATTAGGCAGATGTGTACTTCCAGGGAGGGTGTTATCTTGATGGCCGAGGGCACTAGGGCTGCTATCATTTCAGAACCATATTTCCCTGGTGCCTTTGGGGCCTGATTTCAGGGAAATTTGAGGATGAGGTCTCAGGGACATCCTATTTCCTTCTCCCACCTTTGCCAGGCCACATGCCCCCTGCCTACATCCATGTACCTAGACTTTAGCTGAGAACTTGCCAAGTCTCCTGAGAGAGAGGACTCCCTCGATTCTGAAAGCTGAGGTGGTAGCTGGTGCAGAGAGGAAGCAAGGCAGCCTGCTTCAGCTGGGAGGATGGCTGTTACGTGGTAAAGCTTAGTCTGGGCTGGCTTTTGTTGAGACCCCAGTTCTCTCCATGTTCAAGTCCCACCAAAATGAATTGTCTTTGGAGAAGCACCAAGCACCAATGGAAATAGTTGATGGAAGATAAAGCTTAGAACTGTGCCCTGTCAAAGGAGACTTGGGATCCCCCCGGACTTTCTTCTGACTTTCCAGGAGAACCAGCGTTTTAGCAACTACAGGTTAAGGTAAGAGTAAGGTTACAGTTGTGAGTTCACAAAACACAGAATTTATTCTTCTAATTATTAATGATTATATTATTTTTCCATATAAACAACTGTAAACCTACTTTTGCCCCACCCTGTATATATCTCTAGGTATTCTGGGACAACTTAGTTCCAGGTATTCTGATCTGTTGTCTCCAGGGACCATCTAAAGGAATCATAACTTCTAGTATTTCCAAAGTTTACTTCTCATATTGGTCCCTATACCTGGAAGCAGTGCAAGGCCCTTGCCAGACCCCATGTCTATTATTTTTAATTTAGACAATATGGTCACAATGAAGTAAGCAGAGCACTAGTACATGGAGCCAGCTGTTCCCAACATAATTCTCCTCCCTGCCCCCCCCCCCCCCCCCCCCCCCAGCAAATCACATGGGATTAGGAGAGGCATTTCAGGAATGGTAGTGTGAGGAACTCAAGGGATGCTTTCCCCGGTTAAAAACAACACAAAAACTGGTGAACATTATTCTTAAAACCCAACCATTTAAAGTTTCTGGAGGTTGTTATAAGAGCATACACAAACCAGAGAAACACTTATTAAAGGAAATCTCAAGCTCAATAAGAACAGCAACAATCTGTGGCTTTGGAACCATGACCTGCTCCTTCCTTGGGTCCCACCTCAAAGAGACAGAAGCTGTTCTCTGGGCAGATATAGATAAGAAGACAGATCAGTAGATACCGTGAAATCTGGAGAAAAGAGATAAACTAATTAAAAAAGAATTACATAAAACATAGAGTATTGTTGGGTGTATAACAGAAACATAATATTAGATCATAATAGCATAAAGGAGGCACAAAAATGGAGAGGAGAGATATATCTCACCAAATTAAGTCAATGGATTTGAATGTGTTACAATGTATATTGTAAACTTCAGAACAGCCACTAAAAAATAACTCAAGAAATGTAGTTAAAAATCATTTTAAAAATTGAAATGTTGTACAGTATTCACTTAATGCCCAAGAAAGCAGGAAAGAAAGCAAAGAGAAACAACAACAAAAATAGATGAGACCTATAAAAAACAAAAAGTAAAATTGCTGGTGTAAATCCAACTATAGCAACAATATTATTACATATGAATGCATTAAGCTCTCCAGTCAAAATGTAAATGATCAGACTGGATGTAAATACAAGATGTAGCTACATCATGTCTACAGGAGACTCACAGTTAATTCAAAGTACAAACTACTTGAAAGGGAGAGGATGAATAATGATACAACATAAGAAAGATGCAGTGACTATATTAACATCAGACAAAATAGCTTTTAAAATAAAAAACACGTTACTAAAGAAAAATAAATAATAATAAAAGGGTTAACCCATCAACAATATATAGCAATTATAAACACATATGCACCTAACAGCAGAGTCCCAAAATACATGAAGCAAAAGAGGAAGGAATTGAAAGGAAAAATAGGCAATTCAACAATAATAGTAAGACGATTTCAATACCTCCTTTAAATAATGAGTAGAACAATTAGGCAGAAGTACAAGGATGTAGAAGACTTGAACAAAGCTATAAACCAACAGGACCAAACAGATAACTACTAAAACAATCCACTCAACAAAAACAGAACACACAGTTCTCTCAAGTACATATGAAACATTCTCTACAGTAGACCATATGCTTGGTCATAAAACAAGCCTCGGTAAATTTATACGGACTGAGCTCATGGAATTAAATAGGGAACAAATAAGAGAAGAGTATCCGGAGAATTCATAAGTAATGTAGAAATTAAATAAAACACTCCTAAATAATTAATGAATTACAGAAGAAATCAAAAGGGAAATTAGCAGTTGTACCCCTACCTCACTCCATGCATAAAACTAACTCAAAATGGATCATAGATCTAATTATAAGAGTTAAAACTAAAACATTCATATAAGAAAACAGTTATAAATCTTTATGATCTTGGGTTAGGCAAAGTCTCCTGAGATATGATATCAAAAGCACGAGTGATAAAGTAGGAAAAAGATAAATTGAACATAATCAAATTAAAAGGTTTTATGCATCAAAGGTCACTATCAAGTGAGTGAAATGGTAATCCATAAAATTGGAGAAAATATTTAGACACCATATATCTGTTAAGTGATTAATTCCAAAATATGAAAAACCTATAACAATTAAAATGTAATAAATGACCCAACTAAAAAATGGGCAAAGTGTCTGAACAAACATTTCCCCAAAGAAGATATACAGACCTTCAATAAGCATATGAAAAGATGCTCAGCATAATTGATTATGCAGGAAATGCAAATCAAAACCATGAGATATGACTCCACACCTACTAGGGTGGCTTTAATAAGAAACACATATAATAATGAGTATTGGTGAGGATGTGGAGACATTGGAATGCATTGCTGTTGGGGGAAAAAATGGTACAATCACTTTGCAAACAGTTTTAGGAAATCTTCAAAATTTTAAATTTAGACTTACAATATGACCCAGTAATTTCACTTCCAGGTATGTATCCAAGGTAATTAAAACACATATCCACACAAAAACTTATATATGAAAATTCACAGCAATATTATTCAGAACAGGCAAAAAATGGAAACAATCTAAATGTCTATCAACTGATGAATGGTAACCAAATATGGTATATCTATGCAATAAAATATTCAGGCAGAAATGGAATGAAGTGCTGACACATACTACAACATGGATAAACTTTGAAAAAATGCTAAGTATAAGAAGACAGATACAAAAGACTCTATAATGTATCATTTGATATATATGAATAGGCAGATTTATAGAGACAGAAGTAGATTACTGTTTGCCTAGAGCTGTGAGTGGGAGTAGAAAATGGGGGGTGGCTACTAATGGGTACATTTTCTTGTGGGAATGACGAATATAATCTAAAATTAGATTGTGGTAATGGATATACACAGGTCTGTGAATACTCTAAACACAATTGAATTGTACCCTTTAAATGGGCCAATGGAATGGTATGGGGATTATATATTAACTAGAGGCCTGATGCACAAAATTTGTACAAGAGTAGGCCTTCCTCCCCCTGGCTGTCAGCACAGGCTTCCCTCTGGCACCTGGGACTTAGGCTTCCCTCACAGCTCCCGCATCACCTGGAAGGTCGTTTGGAAGGTCATCCGGAAGGATGTGTTGTCTAAATAGCTTATTACGCTTTTATTATTATAGGTAAAACTGTTGAAAATTATGTCAGTTATTAAATGTTAAGATCTGATTTAGGCTAGTGTTTTTCCCGTGTTGGTGGGTGGAGGAGAGCTTTTCTTCATATAAGATTTATTTCTGGAATGAGATTCACCTGGAGAGAAACTACAGCTACCAATGAACTATGGCCATTTGGATCTGACACTCCTTTAAGAATCTTGCTCTCTTCTCTCTCTTATATGCACACCGACTGTGCTGGGCCCCCGACTGCTCTGAACCCCAGTTCTAGGCCAGACCCCGGGGACCCAGGCTCATCCATAGGGAGCCGGGCTGCGAGGCGGAACCCTGGGGAAGCGGCGAAAGGAGGTCCTGGCGGCGCACACTGCGCGCAGAGAAGGGACAGTCAGCTGTGCCCTGGGATTGCCCCGGTGGGAAGGAGACTGGGGCTCCAGACTGCTCTGAACGCCGCCTCCAATCCCACTTCCAACGGAACTGAACTCCAATACCGGGCTCATTGGGGGAGAGCATAGACTGTTTGGCAGCAGGCGAAAATCGAGGGCACCTATCTCTCAGAGGCGCTTTGCAGCGAGTACTGAAGGACCCTGGGGATTACTGAGACCGAATATGGCGGGGCTGACGGAAGCTAAGGCTGTAGGCTCCACCCTGAAACCCCGCCCCATCTGTAGCTGCGAAATGCGAGAAAGAAATAGATCACAAACGAAAGAAATGGAGGACAAAAAGCGACTGGATATAGAGTTCAAATCTACGCTTATAAAGTTTTTCAAGAATTTCCTAGAAAAGATGGATAAGACCTATGAGGATATGAAAAGAGATCAACTAGAATTAATAAGGAATCAACAAGAAATGATAAGGGATCAACAAGAAATGATAAGAGATCAACAAGAAATGATAAGGGATCAACAAGAAATAAAGAATACATTGTCTGAAATAAAAAATATTATACAGAGTCCTAAAAACAGAATGGAAGATTGCAAGAATCAAGTCAAAGATTTGGAACATAAAGAGCCAGATGAGACTCCTCCACAGAAGCTAGAAGGCAAGAGAATCCAGAAAATTGAAGATAATGTAAGAAACCTCTGGGACAACTTCAAGCGAACCAACATCAGAATTATGGGGGTCCCAGAAGATGAGAGAGAGCAAGATATCGAAAACATACTGAAAGAAATAGTGACAGAAAACTTTCCCCACCTGGTGAAAGAATTAGACTTACAAGTCCAGGAAGCACACAGATCTCCAAACAAAAGGAATCCAAAGAGGACCACACCAAGACAAATCATAATTAAAATTCCAAGAGCAAAAGACAAAGAGAGAATATTAAAAGAAGCAAGAGCAAAGAAGGCAGTTACCTATAAAGGAGCACCCATACGATTTTCAGCTGATTTCTCAACAGAAACCATGCAGGCCAGACGGGAATGGCAAGAAATATTCAAGGTGATGAATAGTAAGAACCCACAGCCAAAGATAATCTATCCAGCAAAGCTATCACTCAGAATCGAAGGTCAGATAAAGAACTTCACTAATAAAAAAAAGCTAAAGGAGTTCATCACCACCAAACCAGAATTATATGAATTGCTGAAGGGGGTTCTTTCAGAAGAGAAAGTAAATAAAGATAAAAATTATGAACAACAAATACGTAACTATCAACAAGTGAATCTAAAAACCAAGGAAATTTAAAAAAAATCTGATGAACAATATTAACTGTTGAATATAATAGAATCAGAGGCATGGAAAGGGAGTGAACTGACGATTCTTGGGGAAAAGGGGAGAGGGGGATGTGGGAAGAGACTGAACATAAACTGTGCACCTATGGATGAGGACAATGGGGAGTGGGGAAAGGGCAGAGGGTGGGGTGGGAACCTGGTGGAGGAGAGCAATGGTGGGGGGGGAAGGAACATTTGTAATAATATGAACAATAAAAATTTATTAAAAAAATAAAAAATAAATTTAAAAAAAAAAAAAAGAAAAAAAAATAAAAAAAATCTACCACTCCCCATAGTACAAACGTGAGGACCAGTTCTTTGAAAACCCACAGCAGCACAGGGAAATCATGTTTCATTGAGCATGGGGCTCATCTTTGAAATCTTATTCACAGAATTCAAGAGTGGATTTGGAAAAGCCTGGAAATTTTTAGAAGGTGAAATTCACTTATAGTATCATTTGGAGATTGTAGGAAAAAACCAAAACAAAACAAAAACACAACAGGTTTGGTCCAGTTACGTTATTATCTTGCTGGTATTTTGAGATATTTCATGTGGAGGAAAGGGAACAAAATTCCTTGCACATCTTAGAAGTCTTTTGTTAGCATCAGTATGTTTCCAGGGAAAAAAGGCCAAGCTTCCCAGTGCCTTTCAAAAATTTGGAAATAGTGAATGTAGTAAAAAATAGATATATTTTTGATTAAATGAAAAACTGGGTTTCTTAAAAAAAAAAACCACCAAAAAAAACAAAAACGAAATTTGAAAGATTGAAGGACAGATTTGGTATGCACTGTTCATGCCATAGATATTTTAGCTCATGAGCTGACAAAGGTAGAGCATCCTTTATGATCCTCTAGTCCAGGGGCTGCAAATTCAAATGCCAGGCAGGTATATTAAAGGGCTTGTTATAATATAACAGGGAACATTTGGGGATGACAGAAAAATGGACACTGTATGTCCTGCCTAGAGGTGGCTGCAGTGGACATATTGAAAGAGAGCTTGGGTGGCCCTTGTTCTGGTCTGACTCCTGACATTATGTATATAAGGGGGCGATCAGAGGCCTTGAGAAGGAAATGACTTCATAGGGTACTGTGTCTTCTTTTTGCAGAGTGGAGCTACATGAAAAAATTCCAAGATGGGTCTCAGACTTCCTTGGAAATGAGCCCTTACCCTGCCTTTGGCATTTCAAAGAGTCGGAACTCCCAAATGTGCTTTGGAGATTGGTAGAGTTTTCACATGCAGAATGTTCCCACCCGTCTCTCACTTTTCTGGCTTCCTAAGAAAGAACTGTGATGTATATTCTTTTTCTGAATTTAATGTGGTTTTGAGCTTGTGTCTGACTCGGGATGTGTGCTGTGCGCCCGTAAGGGGAGGGAGCATGGTTCCTCCAGGGAACCATGGTAGGAACTTGGGGGAGGGTGCCCCTTATTTGGTTGGAGGTTCTTTTTGGCTTTGGAAAGTGGAAAACAGAAGTGGGAAGAATTAATGGCTCAATATTATCTGGAAAACTCAGTCCATTTCCTCGCAGGAACAGTATATCAATATGTTTTGTGTGCTGGGAAACAGCTTTGAGTCTTTTCTTTTTTTTTTTCCCCCCCTCTAGTAACTATGCATGCAATTTCTTAGCATTTTACTTCCGGTAATTGATTAAAGCTTTCCTCTCTCTTTAGTCATTAAATAGTAAAATGCTTGCTGGAGATGAATTGATGGTATTTCTAGGGACTTGCTTAGAGAACTAGGAGTCTCCTTAACTGGTGGAAAAGTTTGTTTTGATCTGTGCTGAATAGACTTTCGTAGCTAATGTTTATTGAGTATTTGCTATATGCCAGGTACCATGCGAGCTGATACATACAAACTATCTCACTTTATCTTCACAGAAACAGTCTGCGATAGGTATCGATACTTTCATTACCCTCCTTTTCTGATATTAAAAGTGAGGCTCACAAGCATTAAATAATGTATCCAGGGTCACTTAGCACATGGTGGGAAAGGAATTGACTTCAAGTGGCCAGACAATGGGGTCTGAACCCTTGACAATTAACCTTTTTTCTTCCCAAATGAGAACCTTTTAGTCCTTATGTAATTGCAGGCAGATGCTGGCTTTCATGATTACAGGTGTGTTCTCAGGGACTCAAACCTCATATCTGGTGTATTTTGGTCCTTTCAAAGAGCTTCTGTATGGCTGGGCCCAATGTATTTCTGTCCAGCACTAAAGAGAATGTACTTCCATCACTGTCTTAGCCTCCTTTGAGCCCCTACCTTCACCCAGAAAGGAGCATTTCCATAAAGTTGTTTTAAAATGACAGCAGTGTGCACTGGGGGACTGCATTCCTGTGGTTGAAAATGTAAGCAAGGAAGACAACATTTGGGCTGCCAGGGCCTCCTTCACTACTCACCTATAAAGTAGAAAGGGAATGTTTGGAATAATTTTCAGTTTCAAATGATGAACCTGAGAGACACGGATGAGAAAGAACTCCCTGAGGGCTGTGCAATTCAGTCAACCATGGGCCAAGCCCTGCGCTAGATGCTTTACGTACAGATCTCAGTCAGTCCTCATAATAACCCAGTTGATTCAAGGTCCCTGTTTCACCAGTGAGGAAATAGAGACTTCAGAAGCAAGTTGGGGGTTGATATCCCACTAGCTTATACCTGGTGCACTGGGTCCTTCTGATTGGCTGGTACCTATTTTATTTAGAGTAAAGAAAGTTAACTGTAGTACTACCAAACCTCAGTGGCTTTGACTAGTAAAACTGTATTCCTCACTTAGCCAATGGCCAGGTTAGGGTGAGCCAGACATTCCTGCCATCCAAAGATACTGGCTTAGTCTTGAAGCCTTCTGCTTGACCCTCTACATAAGGATGACCGAGAGGAAGAGAAAGAACATGGAGACCCTTTTGGGAGGTTTTTATGGGCCAGGACTAGAAGTGGAGCACATCATTTCCACCATATTTTACTGGCAGGAACTTAGTCATGTGGCACCCCCTTATTGCAAGGGAAGCTGGGAAATGTAGTCTGGCTGATTGCCCATGAGTTTTAGTGAACACATAGCAGTCTCTGCCACATGTACATGCCCTACTGGTTGTTGTATATTGGAGTTTTAGGTTAATTCAGAAAGCCAGCATATGTAACCACAGATCTGGATGTTTTGCAGCCTCTCTCATTTTCCTCTAATGGCTGGATCAAATTCTGTGGGTGCTGCACGTGACCATGTGGTCTTTGCCTTCTTGGGTCACGTCATGTAGATGTTTGAGTCGCTGTCCCTGTTTCATCAATGCCCTGTCCTGTGCCCTTTCTAGCACTATTTGGGTCGTGGATCTGAGAATACGTTTTTAGGAATTTGGGGGAGCAGCCAACTCAAGTCAGGTCTTTAAAGCTCCCAGCTTACACATGATGCTCAGTTGCTATGCTGGGAGTGAGAGACGATGGACCAACTGTGTCACTCAAACTGTGTCACTACCCAGCTGAGCTCAGGCTGTCATTAGCATTCAGCAAGGCTCTGAGTTTTGTACAAATCAGCTGTTTAGAGATTTAAAAAACAACATCTGCCGAATGCCTCTCTTGGTTGAAGCTCCTATGAGTGTCCATGCTGACTGGACAGCAAAAGGGGAGCCATGGTATAGTGTTTTCTTTTGGGGGCATAGTTTGGAGTCATTTTCAGCAATGTAGCTAAATGTTACGATGCTCTTGGAATGTGGGCATCTCCTATCTTTGGCAAAGGGCATGGCTTGCTTCTTTTTAGAGCTCCAGACCTTGCTTATTTGAAGGAGCCAGAAGGAGCTATTGGTTTCCTAAGTGTGCTTGTCCCCTGGAAAAAAAAATGCCAGATTTACCATCTATTCCCACATTTTTACACTGGTCCTTCACAGGAGTCTCAAGTTAGAGGGACTCTCTTCCTTCAAGCCTCTCTCTCCACTCTCACGGGGACTCTCAGGAGAGGGGCTCACAACTAAACACCAGTTCAAACACTTTATCCCTTCACTCAGGGCTTCGGCAGCCCTTCCTAGTGTCTTATCACTTGGGAAGGTGATTCCACACGTGCAGTCCTCCCAAAACAAAGGCTCGGGGCACCATGCCAGTTTTGACTCCAGTCACTGTAGTCACTGGTGTAGCAGATCCCATTCCCTCAGGCCTGGGCAGAAACAGGCCTGGGAAGTAAAGAGTCCTAATGGGCACTGCCTGTTGGATGGTGATTAAGTGGGCACTGAGAATTTCCCTAGTTCCAGGTGTCGGGGAGTTGGAGACAAAAAACATCTGTTCTCATCTAAAGGGAGAGTGGCAAACTACAAATCACAAGTCACTCTCAATAAATCCTGGAGCTGGGGTTTGAGATCAAGAGTGCAATCTGTTTGCCCAAGTGCATAGGGTATTTGCAGTATTTTCTTTGAATATCAAAAACAGAATTAAATTTCTCCAGAGCCCAGAGCTGACCCAGATGAATCTCGTCTTGCTTCATGGCATCTGCCCGATTTGGGGGAAGTATATGGGATTGGGCTGATGCTGAATGATAGGGATAAAAGAATATTATTGCTAAGCCCAGCATCTGCCTGATCCAGGGAGAGAATTCATAGGCAGAGGTAAGAATTGACCCACCTGGCAGGAATGAAGGCATAACTAACCTTTCTCCCTCTCTCCCTCCCTCTCTCCCTCCCTTCCTCCTTTCCTTCTTTCCTTCCTTCCTTCATCTACCTATCCATGCATCCATTGACTTGGTCAACTGACAGTGCCAGATTCTATGCTAGGGAGATGTAGTGCCTGCCTACAGGTTCATAGGCCAATATGGGTGGAGACATGGACAGATGTAATCCAGTCCCCAGGTAGGATGTGATAAGTGCCATAAGAAAGGGAGCAACAGGAATGTGTGATGGAAGATCAGCAGTGGGTGCACTCTCTTACAGGTGAGCAGATGTATGAGTAGGTTTGGAAATTTTCATGGAGAAAGGGGTATCTGAACGGATCACTGAAAGATGGGTTGGAATTTAACTACAAAAGGTTGGGGAAATGGGTTAAGAGCCTCAAGGCATAAGGACTTATATGTATAAAGGTGTGGAAGTTAGGAATAAAAATGGAGATCTGTGAAATGCCTCACCTATAATCAGTTAGTGGATATATACCACTCTCAGTGAATTAGAGGAAAGGCTTTCTCCTTCTCTCCCTCTCTTTCACCTCAGATTTCAGCATTTTGGGTCCATATTAATCTTTGGGACCATGAAGAGGTCTTTGAAATGGGAGCGGAGGCGGGGCCAAGGGTGGGTGTGGCTTCACCTTGCCTTCACTAGTCATGGACTTTCCTCTCTTTCATTGTGAGCACCTACCAGGGAAAGTCAAAGGGAAACATTGCCCATTACTTATCCTTATTCCAGGTTGGTTTTGATGACTGGCCTTACTCTGCTAGGATAAAATCTCTGAAACAGAATTTGTGAGGACATTAGATTTTAAAATTCCAGCTTTTCCCCACTTTAGACTATTTCCCCTGTGTGACTGTGGCTGGTCCTGCAGAGCTGGGTTTGGAGCTCCGGTTCAGAGAGTAGGCTGAGCACCAGGGAGCTCCTTCCTAGACCCCAGCTTAGGTGTGGTTGCTGCTCATTCCTATCTCACAGAGAAGCTGTAAGTCCCAACAGCCTCCTCTTGCAGCTCTCCTTGGTTTGGCATATAACTCATTCTTCAGAGGCGAGCCTGCTTGGCTGATAGAGTCCATCTACCTGGCATAGTGACTTGGGCATTATGGTGTTTCCAGCCAGTGTTCATCCCTCTGGAATGTTTTCCCCAAGCTACGTGTTTCAAGTTATATCCAGGTTTTCTCAGCCTTTAGGGAGTGAGACAAGGGAGGTTGGTACTCGGAGCTTTGTGCCACTGATAATGGCATTTGGCAATTCCAATCAAAACGATCCTGGCTATAGCACTTTCTAGCAGGGTGCTAGAGACTTCCTAATGTGAAGGACAGTTACTGTTTAATTGCTGTTCCTTGAGGGAGGTTGGAGTACTGAGGGAGGGGCCAGGATAGTGGGTGGTACTGGTGGGAGATTATCTCTGAAGTGACTCAGGACAGTAACTATTTACCAAATGGTAAGACATTGTTTTAGTATTGTAAGAATTGATGTGGCGAGACTAGTCTATACCAGTTAAATGCCAACCCTGAAACACATTATTTTATCAACCTCACCCTGACTATTGACAGCCTGAGCAGAAAGGTTCCAGTTGGCTTCTGCTTGTCAATCAGGGAAGATCGTACCATTGGGACTTGGAGGAGGCCGAGCCTGAGTCTTATGGATACTGGGCCCTGAAAAGTATAATTTACTATCTTCTAACAGTAATTAAACAATAATTTAAACATGTTATTTTCAAGTATTTGATTACATGGCTCCTTTATGCTCTTAAAAATTATTTAGGACCCCAAAGGGCTTTTGTTCATGTAAGTTACATCTATCAATATTTACCACATTATAAATGTAAACAGAAAAATTTAAAAATAATTGTTAATTTATTTGCCAATGACAATAATTAACCCAATTATATTTCAGCATACATAACATTTTTTAAATGAAAAAAAAAAAAAAGATAGTTTCTAAAACAAAACAGACTTTATGGAGATGAGTTGCCCTGTTTTGTATTCCTCACAAATATCTCTAATGCCTGGCTTGGTAGAAGAAAGCTGGATTCTCATATCTGCTTCTGCGTTCACTCTGCTGCAGTATGTTATTGTCCTTGTAGTATAAGAACATTCTTCACATGGATATGTAGATGGAAAAGGGGGGAGTAATTTAATAGCATTTTCAGATCATCGTGATATTCTCCTTTGATGCTATGCCCAAACTGGACAAACGGTAAGTTTTTAGATGCTGGTTGCCATGAGGACTATGAAACTGTACCAATAAACTTTTGTACCTGTTACATCAAAATCCCTGATCTGTCTTGTACTTTTATTCTTATATTTTCTACCCAAGCATGATTCTGTCACACTTTCACTGTGCACTTGGAAAAGGTAGCTTCACTGACTTATGGAATCTAAATGCTGATAGATTTTATCATCCAGTATCAATGATTACTTTTGCTAATATTGTTTATCTCATCAGAAGTCTATGGGGAAAATATTAAGCTCCTGGTGGTGGATTAAGAAAATAAATCAAAGTAAACAAATTTTCCAAAATTCTAATTTTTGCTTAACAGCTTACATTCTTTTTTTTTTTTTTTTTTTTTTTTTTTTTTTTTTATCATTGGGATAAATACTCTCAGAAATGTTTCTTAGGTCAGGTGTTTTATTTTTGACAAAGCCTGACAAATTCCTGACTTGGAGTAACTGTGGTCTGTCAATCAGTTGCTCTTTCAAGTAAAAAGAATGTTCCGTGAAAAAAAGTGGCCAGTTCAGCTCGAATGGCAAACACACAAGTGCTTTTTCTCAAGAGGACCATCACACTTTAAATGGCAGCAGAAGTGCTTAATGGATATGCTTGTTTACAGATATTGCAGAATAATAGGAATAGTTTCCTCTATGGCTCATTGGTTTTGCTTGTTTGTACTCTGACTCCCCAGGAATCTCAAGGAGAAAAGATTCTGTGGGTGCTTCACTCTACACAGGCCTCCCGCTGGCCTGTATGTTCAGTGCTCCTCGGCACTCTCCCACCCATTCACGGCCACGTGAGATGCCCCAGAGAACAGGAACCGCTCCTCTCGTGGCATCTGCCATCATTTCCCTCCGTCGGTAACCTGATGTCTCCAAGGTTCATGTTTACTTTGATGTATTTTCTTAAGAGTGTAAAATACAAGCTGCCTCCTTGTGTTTGTGTGTTGTTTTCTTTCCTGAACATAACTTCCGGGACTTTCCTGGCACAGCACTGTGTCTACTCTGGAGCTTCCTGTCCCTAACTGTTGGAAGGACACTTTGCTTTATTTAATTTTATTGCCTCACTTGTGCTTCCTTTTAGAATCAAGTTCCTGGAATTCAGGGGCCACTTCTCCTAATGCCCCTTTTTGCTACTCTATGTATGTCCTCTCTTCTCTTCTTTGCCTGATTATACTCTTCAAGGCTTAAACGGTATCTAGCTAGACAGCGCACACTGCCAATTCTTTCTGAATTCTGTCCTCATGAGAATTTGGTTCATCTCGATTTTGTTGTGTGACCCTGTGTTTTTCTTTTGTGGAGAGGTAACTTGCCCCAAACCAAAATTCACTCACTAGTACTTGGGTCCTATATGGATGCCCAGACCATATATACTCCTTGGGGACTGGACTATGCCTGGGACAACTTTATTCCCCCCTCCCAGTTCCGCCAACACCTGGCACATTATGAGGATTCAACCACCGCTGACTGATAGCGTGTTAGCTGCCAGTTTGGTTTTGGCTTCACGAAAGGAGCTGAAGATTTCCACATTTTCCATCACCACACTGAAGGTCTGCATTTGAACGAGTGACATCTCAACGGACCTCTGGTCTTTGGATGTAATGCCTTTGGGGAATGAGATGTAAATGTGTCCTTTGCTGGTGCCAGGTGGAGAGAATTTAGTAGCTACAACCTTTTTCATTTATTGATTAAATTCAGCTTTCATGTGCTTTTCAGCCAAAAAACAGGAGCTAGCAACCTTTTCACCTTCTGAATTTTATTGGCCCGTGGATTCTGATCATGTGCATTTAGTCATGTGCATTCTAAAAATGCTAATGGAGCACCTACTATGTACTAGACACTGTGTGAAATGCTCTGGAGGATGCAGAGGCACGGAGTAGGTCGTCATCTATCAGGGGGTGTGATATATGCGCACAGAGAATGAGCATCCAGGAGGACAGGTGCCAGGAAAAAGAACCCAAGAGATGCATAGAGGAATTAGCTGTATCTTCCCTGACCACTAATTGGGTGGGAGACCCATATCTCAAGCCTGGGTCTGTGTTGGTTTGGAAAGATTCTCACGTATGGTGACAAATTGAGCACAACTTCTCAGTAAAGAACTGGAAAATAGCATGTCTTCTATGTCCCTCACTGCTTTCTCAGAAGAGTGAGTGAACGCCATTTCTGAGGCATGTACAGGCAGGCATTAAAGAGAGGCCGGTGTCTTCCAGGTTGAGATATAAGATAACATGGGGGATAAGATGGTTCAGGTTATCTCAGATTCTTCCTCCTGCAGGCCCATGGTGGCTACGTTTGCAGAAGGTGTGTGGCTGGGGTGAGGGTGGGGGAGGTGGTGCGGGTACAGCTGATGGGTGAGTGTGTGTCTGTTCTCCACTTAGCAGCCAAAGTAGTCTTATAAAAACACAGTCACTTCAGGGCACTCTTCTTAAAGTACTGTAATAGTTATTCATTATACAAAGAATAAACTGCACCTCCTTTAACAGGGCCTGCAAGGCTGTATCAGCGAGTTTCTGGAGGTTGGGCTGTAGTAACATTGTGAAGGCTTTCATCCCCAAAGCTGTATTTGTCACCTACGTGGAGTGTCAGCCCTGCTTCACAGGCCGCCTTCATTCCTAGATCGAGGCTGAGGAAGCAGCCATGCCTGAACATCATACTGGCTCTTAGAGCTTCAGTTCAAGGTGCTGGACATCACTTCTGCTCATACCATTCCCCTGGCCCACGCAGGTGAGACAGCCACCCCCTGGGGGGCCAGGTATGTAGTCCCCAGTGCATAGCACTGCAGGTCACAGGGTAATAGATGAGCATGTTTTATCCCTTTACAGGAAGGAGCAATAGCAACCCTCCCACACCCCCACAATGGCCCTTTGCTCTCTGGTCCTACCCCTGCCCCATCCTCCTCTCTACCATTCTCTTGGGCCTCTCACCCTGCTCTGGCTCCATCAGCCGTGTGCGGTTCCTCAAACACACCAGCTCAGGGCCTCTGCCCAGAATGCCCAGATCTTTGCAAGCTTCCTTGTCACTTCATTCAGACCCCTGCCCAGATCTCAGCTCCTCAGAGATGGCTTTTCTGACAACTGTCCTCCTCTTTGCCACTGCCTCTGCTTTGCTTTCCTTTGTACACACACAGCCACCTGAGATACCTGCTCTCTCTGCTCATTTGTTGTCTTTATCCTCCCATAGACTTAACTGTCATGAGGGCAGGGACTTACTTGGTCCTGTTCTTCTTGGCATCTCTTGTACCATGTGCCTGACATTTGGTGGGCTTTCAATTATACATGTGGAGTGAATGGCTGCTCACCCACAGGATAATCAAGACAGTCCCAAAGCAGACACACTTCTCGCCTATTCTAGCAGCCCCTTTGTGAATTATCACAAGTCTCCAACCAGCCTCAATGCTCCTGTCCTGCTGAGCATGCAACAGCCACATGTGCCTATAAGGGGACTTCCCCTTCATCTGCTAGTCTACCCAGGGGGTTAGATGGATCCAGTCATTATAAAGCATCCAATCGGCAGCAGCCCCTGTTGAATTAACAAGGAGCTACCCCTTCTGCATCACTGCTCAGTGTGATTGCAGTAGATGACCTCAGCTTGTGGCTGGGGTCAGGTCAGTGTCGGGGGTGGGGGGGCGGGGAGAAGAGGGGGGAGGCTGGCTCTTCCCCATATGCACATCCAGTTTTAGCTGGGGTCACAGCTGCTCCTGTCTCTGCTTGCATCACTGTTCAGATCCAAAGTAGCAGGAAAGTCAACAGCTATTATAGATGGGCAAGGAAAGCAGAACATCCTGGTGGGCACCCCCGGAAGGCATGAATTACACATGACCAGCACCTGGCTCCATTTAGAACCCATTTGCACCCAGATGAAAAAGGAATTTGTCATGTCAGTCAGACCCAGTGGGATGCACCAATTTCTGAATCCAGGGAACAGCCAGAAAGCCAGCCCCACCTGGGAACTATCTCTTGTCCTGTATCCACTCTCTCTGCCCTGTGCTCATACTCAGGCAGCATCAGAGTGGGCTGTGCTCCCCATGTCCCCACCTCCAGCTCGGCCCCGCCCCTCAGGCCTCAGGGCACTTCTGTCCTGTGCCTCTGAACAATTTAGGAAAGATGAGGCCTTTCCAGCTGTGGCAGCTGGAGCTCAGCAAGCCTGCTTCTCTTGGGACACCAGCAAATAGACTAAGCTCATGTAGCACATAAATTGCCCTCATCAGCACAGTCACTGTCTCTCTCTCCAAGGACCACAGGAAGCTGCAAAGCAGGCTTCAGGGTGGCACTAATAATCCTTGGTGTCATTTTGCTGGGATGGCCTTGTGCTGGAGGAAGGGAAAAGTCGCAGAAACCCCAATGTGATCTTTTGATGTGATTGTCCCGTCCAGGGTAGGATGGAAGTAAGTCCTGGTCTTGTGTTCATGGACTGCTCTTGGAGATGTTTATCAGCATGTAGAGAGGCCCTCACCCTGGACCCTCATTCTGGCTGAGCCTAGGAGTGAGTTAGGCCCACATTAGGTCAAGGGAGAGACAGCGCTGATATTGGGTGGTGGTAGGTGGGGACAGGGTTGATGGACACTGAAACATGTCGGTGTGGCCATATGGGCCATCTTGATCAGTAGCCCTTTGTATTGGCTTGTTGGGTGTTCTGTTTGGGCGGTGCCCATCCTATTATACTATTAAATATTTTGCATATTACTCTTGTGTGGAGGTTTCATTAATCTGTAACTTCCAGTGACTGAACTGCCTGGCCATAGAACTGTTGGCATTTATACTTGAAAAATGAGTAGGAGACCAACTGGTGTGGCTCTGACCCATAAACCAGGAGGTCATGGTTTGATTCCCTATTAGGGCACATGCCCAGGTTTCAGACTCAATCCCTAGTAGAGAGCATACAGGAAGCAGCCTATCAATGATTCTCTCTCATCATGGAGATTTCTATTTCTCTCTCTCACCCAAAATAAAGAAAACATATTTAAGAAAAACTGAGTAAGAGTTCAGTAGCAGAATGGTGAAGGGAAGGATTCTAAGTTGAGGGAACAGCTTGAGCAAAGGCCCAGAGGCATGAGAAAGCCTGACTATTTAGAGGTTAACATCTTAGGGACAATTTTATGAATGCCTTTGGTAAGGAGAATCCAGAGTTAGGCCTCAGGGTGGAGAAGAAACAGGATGGCACCTTCCTCAGACTTCAGGATCAGAAACAGGTGAGATTTGCCCTGGGCCTGCCAAGGTACTCTCTCAAAGGTCTTTCACTGTTGTTGGGGACAGTGTAGGAAACCCGGAACCAGACACTGAATGTGACATATCAAAAACTCACAAAGTGAGTTTAGTGGTAAAGTCAGAGTTTATCTGATTGTTGAATATTGGCCTCCACTTTACAAAGATATCTCCTTTCCATCCATCCATCCATCCATCCTTGGTCTCTTTATCTCCAATCCACTTACTCTCTCTTTTGCTTTCTTGTTCAAATTTGAGTGATACAGAGTTGTTCATCTTCCAAACTCCCTCCATCCTGACCTTCCTTTCATTCCTGTAGGAATCACTGAAGGTCTGGGAAGCACCTTTTTGCTGAGTTCTCAGGTCCTCGGAAGCCATTTTCAGGTGAAGTTACTGAGTCACATCTCAGCTATGAGCTGGGTTCTGACCAAGGGTACCGAAGCTATGTCTTGACAACCTCCTTCCACAGCGCTCTCAGAACGCTCTCCTTACTGAAACAGAGTTAAATGCAGGAATTAGTTCTTGAGCATTACAGGGCTTAGCACATTGATTTATAAAATCACCCATTGGCATGGCTTCAGAGCACACAGGAATGGGCTTACAAGTTGATTTAGAAGGAGACAGATTATCAATGAATCTGAATCACACAGCTTTTTCATTGCCCTTCCCACATTGAAACTCTGGGTGTCAATTCCAAAACCCTCATCTAATCTTCCTGGTGTCTGTTTATGTCCTATGAGGCCATGGGGACCTTGATAGTGATCCAGGGGCTCCGGGCCTGATGGTAAGGGTAGGGAAAGAGACCTTAGCTCAACCCCACCTTTCACCACAGTGGCTCTGTTCTACCTATATTTTAGGTTGGGCACATATCTCATACTTAAAACAAGTTTGGAAATCATTGGAGTGAACAAGCCACTCCAATATAGCCTGTCCAAGTAGCCTGCTGCCTGTCTCCTGTAAGCCCTGCTACAGCCTGGAGAGATGGCGGCAGCTGGGCCTTGACTCAGCACTCACTAGAGCCAGATGTGGGCAGACCAGGGCGGTCCTATGCCTTGGCAGCAGGGCAGGATGCTTCCTCTGTCATCACTACCACTTGGCCAAACATATGCCCAGACTTATATCCCCCCCCCCCCCCCCCCCCCCGATTCACCCCACTGAGATAGTCTGTCCACAGCTAGGTTCCAGCCACCCTGCGTGTCTGCTGGGATGTCACTGGGCAGGAAACTCAAGTTGCCCTCCTGGCTGGGTACGGATCTGGAAGTGGCCTGTCCTTTTCCCAGCTGTCCAGTGGTGTTACCCTTCCTTCCTTCCTTCCTTCCTTCCTTCCTTCCTTCCTTCCTTCCTTCCTTCCTTCCTTCCTTCCTTCCTTCCTTCCTTCCTTCCTGAGGCCCAGGGCAGAGAGAGGCCACCCCATCCTTTTTGGATCTCCAGGGAGCCATTTGGTCCAAGCCTCAAGATCTTTGCTGTTGACAAACCCTTTCAATTTCTAAGAAGGCACAAAGCATCAGAAGGCTAATTTTAGGAAACAGATGGTGGGGAAAGGTAGGTTTGGGATTGTACTTTCTCTTCTTTCCCTCATCACTGCCTTTGCATTGCAGCAGGAGTCCGGGGAGAAGGTGGGTGGTAAGGAGATGGGAGGGCCCATTTGTCCTGCACATGGGAGGCCAGACCTGCCTGCAACATGCTTCCCTGGCCCTCTAACTCCAGGAAATGTGGTCTCTTCCAGGGACACCTAGTTGCTTTGTGTCTTTCTTTTCTAAAAAAACAGTCAATAAATCCATCATGGTAAAGGAAAGAATAAAAGCGAAACCTATTCTTAGTTGGCTCAAGGCCATTGCACACATTACCAGGTGCATTCAAGCTGCAATTTACTTTTTAATTGAAGTTCTTTCCTCCTCTCAGAAAGCTGAACATTGGCCAGTGTTCTTTCACCTGGAAAAGGTGTATTGGGGAGCAGTTACAAGGAGAAATCGAGGAGATCATTTGGCTTATTGAGTTAGATTTCCCCCCTTCCTTTTTTTTTTTTTTTTTTTTTTTTTTTAATTCCTTTTGGTTCTTCCTCACAGGCTTTAGTTTGTTCTTAGACAGTGGCCTGCAGGAGGGTCTGCCCAAGATCCTTGTACAAACTCCATGGCTGCTAGAGTATTCTTGGCTCATTCCTTCCAGTCCCTGATTCTGTGGCCCAGGGACCCAAGCCCGAAAATCCTTACCTAGAGCAGGCTCACAGGAGGAGTGCACAGCACCTCCATTGTAGTGAATATTGGAGAGGCCACGGGAAGGCCACATCCTGAGGGTTAAGGCCTTGCCTGCTCCTTCTCCTCCCAAATTGCCAGTCTTTCCTCTCATTTTATAGGGTAGTTTCCTGCTCCTTTGAAGCCCTGGCTTCCCCAATACCACCCAGGCCCTGTCTTCTTGCTTTCATTTAAGCAATTGCAAAACCAGGAATCCTCCTGACAAAGACACTCTTTCTTGAGGGAGGGGGTGGGGTAGCTGAGAACTTGTCTCCATCCCCTTTCTACTAAGATAAAGGTTCCATCTGCCTGCCCCAAAATGTTCAGTACCTCCTGATTCGGTGGGCTCCATTTAGAACCCCTGGGTCAGAGGGGAGAGAGAAGGCACGCACTCTTTAACAGTGACACTATATCTAATGAAAAGAAACTGGAGGGGTCAGGGTCTTTTCCCTTTTGGGGGTGTGTGAATGCTTTCCTTTCCTGGCACTTAGTAGTCTTCACTCATAAAATGCCTGGCATTTTCCAGAGCGTGGTCACGGGAGGGTCAGAGGGCACCTGTCCTGGAGTAGGGCTGGATGAGCAGAGTTGCCCTGTCTGGGCTAAGCTGCATTCTGTGGTCTAGGGGGATGAGTGGTCCAGTGACTCCCACAGTGGTCTCCACGAGGACCTGATAGATGTGAAGTTGATGGTAATAATCAGAATAATGGCTAATATTACTGTGTCCTTGGTATGGGCCAGGTACTTGCTGAGTGTAACACATCTATCATTTCATTTACTCCCCATCACTGCCCTCTGAAGTAAATATCATCATCCCCATTGTATAGATGAGAAAACTGAGGGGAGGCCACACAGCTAGTCAGTGCTGCAGATATGTGGACTTGCATCAAGGCAAGAGGCTGGCAGTCTGAGAGGCTACAAAGCTAGTTTGACAGCTGTTGAAGTCTGAGGTTTGGTTTCTGTATATAGAGCCCTCAGCTAGCCACACACACACACACACACACACACACACACACACACAGACCTTGTTCCATCTCTGGAACTAATGGGGTACAGTCACGCTGTTACAACTGGGGCCCAGGCTGTGCCAATGGAGAGATACTTGCTTTGTGCAACAGCAAATAAAATTAAAAAAAATTATTATTTGGTTTTCAGTTTACAAAGCACATTATCATTCTTGGGTAATTTGTAACTCATACCCAGAGCCCTGACCACATTAGTAACATGTGTTAACCCAGCTAAGGGAGCAGGCCCAGACCCCAGCTTGGGCTTCTGAGTTGGGCGGGCATGGGGTTGAATCAGCCCCACTGCCTTCCAGCTATGTCAACTTAAAAAAACTATTTAATCTCTTGGAGTCTCAGTTTCTCGGTATGTTAAATGGGATAGTAACTCTTCTTATATGGTCTTAAAAGGGGGTCACACAATAGAGTGGCTGGCATAACACAGAACATGTGCCTGCATATTGTAGATGAACATGTCAGTGAATACTAATACTTCATCATCATCCTTCTCCCCTCCCATGCCCTACCCCTCTATCTTCTCTTCTCACTACATTTGATAAAGCAACGTCTTGAGGGTGATCTCTTTGGGGAAATTTATTGAGATTATGTGATGTTCTATCGTTCAGATTTTTCTCTTACTTATTCTAAACCCAAGTCATGAAGCAGGATGAGGCTGTGCATGGAACCACAGCTTGGTGAGCAGTGATGGGAAGCCTGACCAAAGACCACCTCCTGGGAATCAGTGCCCAGAACCTGGCCAGATGCAGTCACAGCAGGAGCTCAGGCTAGAGAAGGGCAACACATCCATTTACCCGCCTGGGCTTTAATACATGCCAGGCTGCCTTGCCTTCCAGAAACAAACAGAATATTGATAGCCAGGTGGTTCAACAGAAGCACCTGAAACCCTGGCTCTGTGTCTTTCTGGGTGACCCTGGGTTAGTTACTGCACCTTTCTGAACCACAGTTTCCTCTTATGTGGAATGCGGGTCAGGTCACCTGCTCCTAGTATCATTGTAGGGGAACACTATGTTCCTAATGAATATGGGTATTACTTTCAACGTGTGAGGTTGATATTATTAATACATTTCCTCCTCAAAGGAGTGCCCATAATGATCATTTGTTTGCTCTGGAATGGTTGGTGACTTACAAATGGAATCCCTTACTTAGCTGAGTGGCTTTCTTTTCTTCCTCCCTTCTCTCCCCCTCTTCTTTCCTCTCATTCTCCTTCCGTCCCATCATTTTGTAGCATCTGCTGTTGACCTGACACACTGTGCTGGAGCTGGGGAAGGCATGGGGAGGGATGAAGTTTCCACACTTGAAGAGCTCAGGGCCTCATAGAGAAGATTACACAGGGAGTAAATTCCAAGGTATGAGAGGCTGAGCCAGGGATGGCGAGTGGCTCTGGAGTAGGGGAAAGGTAACCTGGAGACTCCACAGAGACCATGAATGACCATTCAGTGGCTCATTTCATCCTTGGCTTCTACCCTCCAATGCCGTACCAGGAATTAATTGTATTCATAGTAAAGAGTTTGGACCTGGACATCAGGCTAACTTAAATAAACCTCTGTTAAATGTTAGATTTATGATGCATTTTTAAATAATAGCAGCAGTAACTAGACTGGGCACATGCTAAATAGATGAACCTAAATGTTTAAAGAAACCTGGCCCAGGAACGCCAGTGAGAAAAGCCTCATGATAAATCATAGCTATTAATTTGCGTGCTTAGGGTCTGCCAGGCTGGAGCAAACAATTCTTTAGCCTCCCGGGAGTGTTGAGCAACAGCCTTTATACACATCCCGAGTAATTTACACTAATGCTTCTGTTCGTCCTTGCTTTCTGAACACGACTCCTTTGCTGAGAGAGACGTTGTGCTGGCACCATCTGTTTTGTGTGGCTCTCCTGTTCCTCCCGCAGAAGGAATTTCCTTTTGACATTGGCTCCTGCCTGCACCCAGAGTGCCTTTCGCTATCTTGGACAATGGTCGGTGCTGGTGGGACTTTTCATGACATGGAACAGACTTTGACTCTAAATAAACCTCCTGTGGCATTCTAGTGGCCACAATGCTGTGGGTGAAAGGCCAGCCAGAGCCAGAACTGACTGGCTTCTCCTGGAGGCTGTATCAGATGGACTTAGCCAGAACTTGGGTTCGGAATTGAGGGAGGATCTTGTGTCCGTCCTCACTTCCAGTGCTTTGCCTTCGGAGTCTAACGCTTTGTTCACAGCAGCTCCTTGCTCTCCATCAACCTTTTGCAGACACAAGTGAGTGTGTCTTCCTAGGGAGACCGAGGTTGCTGGGCAGATGTGGGGGCCGAATAGTGCTCCCACCTCCCTCATTACCTTCTCCTTCCCAGAACTTCAGGCTCTGGCTCTGTAACATGGGATATTAACCCCAGGTTGGCATGGTTGTGGTGAACAGTAATGATATCATCTATGAGAAGTACCTGGTATTAAGTAGTGCTTGGTTATTTGTGACTTTTCATCTTGGCCTGACCCTCTGAGGTGGGCACATAGACCTTAGGTAAGGCTGAAACCCCTTCCAACCAGTCTTCTCACTGTCGTGAAGGGCTCTCTGGGGAATACTCTGGCCCTTCTGAGTCATGCCCTGTGTCTACTGCTTGCTGGTCCTGGAGAACAGGCTAAGGAAAAGTCTGTGAGGGTAAAAAATAAAGATAACTTGAAAGGGTTTTGTGTAGCCTTGGTACTCAATACATGGCAGAACCATCTCCTCTTTGTCAAATGTATGAGCATAAGGGGCTGTTGCTTTAAGAATTCTTCTCCATGGTTTGCTTCTGGCCGGGTGAACTCAAAATGGCCACCTGGGCCGCAGTTAGAGTTGTTGCTGTCATTGTGTTCCCTTCTTTCTTGTCAGCAAAAACCGGTGCCTGCTTCTGCACCCCTGGCAGCTGGCAGGGAGGGCAGGTCACCCCAGGGCCATCTGTTCCTTGTCCTCCTGCAGAAGGGCATGGGCTGAGCATGTTCAATGTCAAGGCTTCTCCTGTCCCATTCCTCAGCTCAGACTTCACGTCCTAATGCTGTCAGTGTAGGATGGGCAGGAAGCCTGCAGGAAGAGCCGCTGTCTCACACATGCACCACCTGCTGGGTTCCATGGGTGAGGCCCCAGAGGAGCTTGGACCCTGGACTGAGGCCGAACTTATGTCCCCATCTCTGCAACTTTGGACAAGTTACCTAGTCTCTCTGTACCTCAGTTGCCTATCTTTAAGATAGAGATAATGACCCTGGCTGGTGTGTTCCAGTGGTTGGAACATTGGCCTGTGCACCAGAGGGTCTCTGGTTTAATTCCCTGTCAAGGGCACATAGGTACTAGGCTTCAGATTTGATCCTCACTCCCTCTGTCTTTCTCACATCAATGCTTTTCTCTCTCTTTCTGTCCCTCTTACCCCTCCCTTTCACTCTCTCTCTAAAAAAAACAATGGAAAAATATCCACAATCTTCGTTAATGTTGCCTGGCATATAGTCAATAATTAATGAATGTTAGTTATTTTATTATTTTACTCATATCATTTGCCTTGTCCCTATGAGCTACCCAAAGGCCAAGCAGGGTGTACTCCTTTTCTGGATGAGGAAACTGAGGCTGAGATGTTACATGCTCAGGGATCTCACAGGAAGGAATGGCCGAGCCTGGATCCCTGCAAGACATGGCATGACAATAGTGTCTATGCCATTACTTGATGACGATGTCCAAACACTGCTCTACAGGCCTGCTTGCATGGGGAATATGGGTTCTTGGGCCCCACCTCAGATCTGCTGAGTCAGCGTCTCCATTGGTGGAGCCTGGAAATTTGTATTGCAAAGTGCCTTCCAAGGGATTCCCTCTGATGTCCAATCAGTGTTGGGGTCACAGTCATCCCAAGACAGACAGATGGACAGGGACCCCAAAATGAACAAACACCTTCACCGTGAGCAGCCCAGGAAAACATGCCGTCCACAGGTTAAGTAGGAACTTGTGGAGATGTAGGTAAGAAAATGATCACTTTACCACACACCCACTTTTTTTTTTTTTCAGGTCATTGGATTTCTTTCCAGATTGAATAACCTCATTAAAGTATTATGGGCTCTGTGGAGAAAGTTCATTTTAACTGAATTGAACCATTCTTTGTTAAGATATTATGTTTGGCCTGCACACAGTTAATTGACAAGAGGCTGCCAAAGCCAACAAATTTAGTTGCTTGCCCAAGAGCACACATTGCAAAGGGCCCCTGGGGACTTGGTTGAACTGAAATTGTGCAGCCTCCCACCCACAGCACATTCTCTCTGCCGAGGAAAAGGCGTCTGTCACCAGAGGAACATGAAGTTCACCCGGCACTTCCTCTGACTTTGATCTGACCCAGTCATTAGGAAGACTAGAACCTTGGGGCTTCTGGAAGCACAGGGCTCAGACCCAGAGAGTGGCACTAATTTTGAAGAGCTACATTTATCACCAAATAACCTTGTTTCCCAGCACATGGAGGGAAAGGCATTGCAGGCTCCTTGGTTGCCTCCTTCCATCACAGAGTCAGGAGTGGATTCTCCAAAGACACATCCCTTGGACATTTCCCTTTGGTCCCCCAATGTTGCAGTGTTGAGGGTGGCGAAACACTTGGGTCAAGGATCAGTGTGTCTGACACTCACTAGCCATGTGCTCTTGAGCAAGCAACTACATTTATTTTAAGCCTCGATATTCTCATCTGTAAAATGCGAGTCCCCAAGAAGGAAAAGAACTTGGTGTATTCAGGAAACCTAGAGTGTGAAGGGAAGGAGGCCAGATGAGGCTGGACTTATGGGCAGGCATAGGTCATGCAAGGCCTGGGGGGGCTGAGGTGCAGGGAGAGGCAAGCAGATGTGGGCAATGCTAGGCCTGCCAGGGCATGTAAGGAGGGAGGAGACTTACACAATAGCAGTGTTAAAAGGTTCCATTAACTTCAGTGTGGAGACTAAGGGTATGCGAGCAAGAAGGCAGCAGGAAGGAAGGCTGCTAGAGTGGTTCATGGGAGACACAGTCCAACATATTAAATCTCATACTGTGTGCTCAGCCCAGTGCTATGCTCTTTGGGGGCAAATACTGATCCATGAGATGGGGTGCACTCTTCCATTCACAGTTCAAGGCTCACCCTCACTGACACTCAGCTGAACTCATTACACATCCTTTGCTCACGGTGGAATCTAGGTCCTTTCTGTGCGTTTCCCCAGCAAGGAAAAGTCCAGGCTGCATTTCCCATCAAGCAGGCCCTTTCCTTCCTGCTCAGCTCATGTCCCTCTTATGCAAATCTCCCTGGCCAGAGTTTCTTTCCTGAGAGTTTCCTATTTCTATGGACCAGCTTCTGACTGTTTCGATTAATCTCCTCTGGCTGCTCCAGCAACCTCATGTCCTATTTTCTGATCCCCACTTCTCATCTCTGCCCTGCTTGCCTACTTATCAGCAACTTGAACGTAGGTCACAGTCACCACTGGTTCTGTACTGGTATCCAGACCCCTCCTCATTCCGTGATCTGTGGAGGGTGGAAGAATGGATTTTTATCCCATTAAGAATCATTCAGTCATTTGAGAAAGCAGTTTTCCTGGGCAGATTGAATGTAGCCCTTGGTGTGGTGAAGCTGTGACTGTCAAGATTCTGACCTATTCCTCTAGACTCAGAACGTGGTTCCCCTACAGGGACTTTGGGAAATCAGGAGGCTCTTTGTCTCTTGGGGAGAGGCCCTATGGCCTATATGCTCCCTGAGACCAGAGTTTTTTGTTTGTTTGTTTTTAATCCTCACCCAAGAATATTTTCTCATTGCTTTTAGATAGAGTGAAAGAAAGTGGGGAGAGAAAAGGGGGAGAAAGAAAGAAACATCAATGTAAGAGAAACACATCTATTGGTTGCCTCCCACATGTGTTTTTACCAGGGCTGGAGATCGAACTTGCAACCAAGGTATATGCTCTTGACCAGGAATTGAATCTGAAACCTTTCAGTGTGCAGGCTGACACTCTAACCCACATGTGTCAAACACAAGGCCCGCGGGCCAAATCCGTCCCGCCAGGCCTTGCAATGTGGCCCACACCGTGCTGTCATCACTGCACTCCGCTGCGTTTCCATCACAATGACAGTTTATGACTGTTCAGTAAACCATTCGGCCCGAGATTTAGGCTGGATTTTAGATTTTGGCCCCTTCTCTGATTGAGTTCGACATCCCTACTCTAACCACTGAGGAAAACCGGCCAGGGTGAAACCAGAGTTTTTAAAAAGAATTCAGAGAGAATGTGAAACAGAAAGGGGGAAGCGTGGCAGGTGAGATTCTGAATTCCGGTCAACAAATACCCGAGCAAAGTTCCACACCCTGATACAGTTTCCAGGCACGCTGGCTGTGTAATGTGATCTAAAGGTATGAGTCTTACTGCAAAGGACCCTTTTCCAGGTGGGATGCTGCAGTTAGGGCAGGTGGTGGTCTTACACACTCTAAGCAGAAGATAAACCTCAAGTGGAAAGCTAAGACTTTGGGCATACTTCCATAGTAGCATCTCTGAACTGAGTTTTCTTTAGCTTTCCAAAGTCCAGAACTGCAGGCAACTATTTTGTAGCTCTTGGTTGAGTTCTTCTGAATGTACCTCATTCTATCATATTCTTACTTATCAGTCAATCATCACTGGCTACCTTCTGGTTTTAGTAAATCCTTAACCACAGTGACAAGGAGGTGGGTGACCACAGAATGCACAAGAAGCTGGGGGTTGGGAAGACTCACGGTGCATTAATCACATGGTCAAGGGTTTTGAAATGCGTTGTCATAGAATTTCTGGTCAAACAAAGTCTTACCTGGAAACCTAATAAATTTAACAGATCAAAACAGATGATCTGGCTAAAATAAGAGATGAGGGCCCACTGGCCACAGGCTTCTTCTCACCCCAGCTGTCTGCTGAGACTTCTCCGAGAAATCCAGCATTGGGTTTGAAAACCACTGATCAGTTGAGACAGGGAGAGAGACGTGGAGACTCATGGTTTAAGGTGTGCCTTCCCCTTACTGGAGTCCAGCATTCCAACCTAATGACTTGCTCCCGTATATCGTGCTCTGTGTCTTAGACCTTGAATGTCCAGCAGCCTTGGTGTGGAGCCTCTGCAGGAGAGGAAAAGGGGGGATATTCACTCTGAGACCCCAATGGTGGTGTTGAAACATTAGGCCTTCCTGTCTCCCGACTAGAGTCGTTGAGAATGAGCCGTGAACAAAGAGCACTGCTGGGAGGTTCACTCCTTAAGGGTCTTCAATGTAAATGAGTGGAAAGAGAGTCACAGTAAGGATAGAATCATGCCTGGGCTTTGTTAGGTGGTAGACAAGAACCATAAGATATGGGTGTAAAGAGCTGGCACACTCCCAGTAGCCTTCTTGCCACTCCTGTATCGGAAGGTGATTACTCAATTGTTGCTAAGTTGGGCCCCATAACAAATAGCCCCCAAATCTCGGTGGCTTACAAAACAAAGGTTTATTTCTTCCCATGTCGCATGTGAGTTTTGCATTGATTGTGGTTCTGCTCCATATACGTGACCGTTTTATTGCAGATGAGAAGAACAAGAGGCTGAACCAGATTGCACAGTCACATTTAAAACTTCTGCTCAGACTTGGCATACTTCACATCTGCTCACATTTCATTGGCCAAAAGAAGTCACATGACAGCTTGATAATGAAGCATTGGGGGGGGGGCTTTATAAATCACAAGGCAAGGGGAAATTATCTTATAGACAAAGGGGAGGGTGATGAGTAATTGCAAGTGAATGATGTCTACCAGAAAGAGGGTTAGAGGGGAATTGGTGGAAGACATGCAGGGTGCTTATCTCTGTAGGACATTTTCTTTGGAGATAGATAGATGCTTTAAGATCTCTGGATCCTAACCATTAAAAGAGCTAAGAAAGTCTATGCCAAGTCTTAGAGCCCTGGTATTCAAGCAATGCCATGTATCCCTCATGAGGGACTTCTGTTTTCCTTTTTCTGTCCCAGCAGAGCAGGAGGGCCTTTGTTGCTTATAGAGGCAGTGATGGGCATCGCTTGGTGAGGCTGGCCAGGTTTGGTGCCCAGGGAGGCTCAAGGAGCACCATTGACTGGCATTGCTTTAAAGCCGTGCTTTGCAGGGAGTTAGGAGGTAGGAGGCCTGGAGTGGTCATTCCCACTACTCTCCCCATCCCCCTCCCAGGAATTGTACATTCTGGACTTTATGGTATTGCTTTGACAGATGAAAAATCAAAACAGAAGTAATTTAAGATACTGGGCCTCAAACAATTCTACCTTCCCAATGAAAATCAATGGGTGCTACTTTAATGGAGGTGTTAGTATTCTTCATGGTATTGATTACTAATAAGTCAAGAATTAGTAAATCACTCTGCAGTGGGGTCATTGTGGTTTTGGGTCTGGGTAACTTGGGAAAGTGCTGTTGACAACCTTTTTAACAGTGTCAGCAGCTCCTGGTCAGCAGAGAAGGTCACACCATGCACCCGTGAGTTCCAGGTGGGCTTTGGTCAGAGGGACAATGCTCAGGGTCTCCCTGTGTCAGTGGCTGCTTCCCCCAGCATCTTCTGCAGGAACTCCCATGCCAGGGAGTGCCCAGGGCTCTCAGGGCTGCTTATTCTTCCACTGTTTCAGAGGTCAGTCAACAGGAAGCTGGTCTCCAGGCTGTGGGGTGAGAAAAACAAGAATTCAAACAAAAAGAGCTCTGAGAGGGAGCCAAGAACCTGCACCCCTTTTTGCATTCAAATAACCTTCTCTGGCATTGCATAAGCAACCAGGAAGGCCAGGCCCAGGATCAGAGGCAACCCTGCACCCTCTGCAGAAGGATAGGCCTGAGCCAGGTCAGGTCAGAGGGCTCTGGAGTCTGAGGGCATTCAGGGCAGTCTGTTCAGGGGACCTTCTGATCCCCTGAAGCGGCTTGCCTTGTTTTTCCTTCACACTTCTTACTTTGAATTATTTCAAACCTATAAAGGAGTTGCAAGATTAGTACCAAGGACATCTATATAACCTTCACCTGGTGTCACCATTCTTAACATTTCTCCTATTTCATATTTGTCTTATCTTTCTTTCTATGTATATTTATGATCTCCCTGAACTGCTAGAGAATTATAGCCTTTATGCCTCCTAAATACTTTAGCAGGTATCTCCTAAGAACAAAGACATTCTCCTGCAGAACCACAATATACTGATCACACTCAGGAAAATTAATGCCACTACAATACTGTTATACATGATTCTTATTCATACTTCCCTGCTGGGTGCAAGGATGTTCTTTATAGCGGGGGTCGACTCTAGGGGCCACGTTTTGCCTGTTGACTGTTTTCATAAATAAAGTTTTCTTGGAACACAGCTACACACAGAAACTTCCATTTTGTTTATGGTTGTGCTACATCTGCAGAACTGAGCGGTGGTGACAGGAACTGTATGTCTCACAAAGCCTGAAATACTTTATGACCTGGCCCTTTAAGAAAAGGGGTGCTAGCCTGTGCATTAGCATTTCTGTAACCATCAAGGCTCATACTTTGCCTATGTTTTTGATGTTTAGAAAAACATGTAAATGATCCCTAGCTTATGGATGTTCCTTCCACACAATGACAAGCAGCTCACTGTTGGAATGTGAACAGACATGAAGGAAGCTAAGTCTGCCCAGAAATGTGAAATATGATTGTGTGATTCTTCTCAATCACAATAAAATGAGCATGCTGTGGAAGGAGAAAATGTATGGAGCAGATCCATGGCCTGATGTCCTGCTCTCTCTATCCCCATGTCCCGTCGCTTCCCTGGAACCCCTGGCTCTGTGGAGCCACTTGATGTGTGACTCGAAGGATTCATGCCCCAGACATCTTTGTTCCCACAGTGTCCTTTGCCCTCATGTCTCTCCACACTTTGTCTTTGAAGATTTAGAGCAAGCAGCTCCTTCTGAGAGCCTCCCAAGCCTTTTTCACTTCCCATTCCCAAGACCCCTTTACCCACCACCTAAGTGACTAAACTCCTAAGACCCAGTGGGTTTTCCAGCATCAGAGCACTTACCACACTAATGCATTGACTCAGTCTGTTGGCCTCACCCACTAGTTTGTGGAGGCCTCCTTGGTACCTAATATGCAATCCTTGTTTATTGAATGAATGAATAGATTCTTAAATGGCTCAAGAGCTTCTTCCTTATTCCCAGGGTCACCTCATGGGACTTCCTGCCCTTTCCTTCCCAATGCCTGTGATTGGGTTATTTACCCTCATGGTGGGTAATTTCAACGTGTCCTTAAACCACTGTAACATAGGGACTGAAATGAAAAGAGTACAGGGCAGATGACAGAGGCCACAAGCCCATCAGCTCCCTGACTCCAGCACTACTTCTTTGCAGCCAGGAGTCCCATTTCAACCCTCACTACCTCTGTGCCAGGCTGTGTCAGTCATTGGTAATTGCTTAGAGTTGGGTTCCTAGCCATCATTATGGGGGCATTGGTAGTGGACAAAGGAAGCATTCACCGTGTGCTGAGCACCATCTCACTTAATGGGAAGAGGGCATTGTCCCCATGTTCCAGATGAAGAAACTGAGGCATGGGAAAGTTAATGATATGGTCAGGAAGCATTAGAGCTGGGGCAGACTGGGAGCTGGGTGAGTACAAACTCCCTCCCTGTTCCCTGCAGTTGACCATGATTTCCCATGGAGGGGATGGTGTGCTCCTGGCACCTCAAGTTTAACCTCTGAAAGAACTTATTGCCTTAGGCAGTGTTAGAGTTTGGGGCTAGGATTCAGATCAGGGCTGTCCAATAGAACTTCCTGGAATGATGAAAATATTCTAGGTCTGCTCTGTTCAATAAGGTATCCAGTAACCACATGCTACTTATGAATGCTTGAAATGTGGCTCATGTGACTTGTTAATTGTAATGAGCATATTTAAATTTAAATAACCACATGGGAAAGGGCTGCCTGCATTGGATGGTGTGCAGTCTGGAGGAAATGGCGGCTGAGTCCATTCTGGGTAAATGTGCTCTGTGGGTTGGCTGGCTGGAGATTTCTCCTTGGGTTAGCATGGTTTTCATAGAAAAATTGGGATTAAAGTCCAAACAACTTGATTAGCAACCAGTTTGTTCTGGAATGGGGACTGCCTACATTGTCACCACTCTGACGATTGGTAACAGTTTTCAGGTTTACATTTAAAAAAAAAATAGTTATTTTAATTAATTTATTTATTCAGAGAGGGAGGAAAGGATGGAGGAAGGGAAGAGAAAGAAAAAAAAGAGAAAGATAAAGTGAGAGAGAGAAGCATCACTGTGAGAGAGAGATATCAATCAATTGATTTCCATTGGCACCCCTACTTGGGATCAAGCCCACAACCTAGGCATGTGTCCTAACTGAGATTTGAACCCATGACCTCCCAGTGCATAGGATGATGCTCCAATCAAAAGAGTCACACTGGCCAGAGCTCAGGGTTACATCTGAAATAAATGAATTTCCCAGCCCTCACACAGGGCGGAGAAAATGGATGAGGCCATGAGGAAGAAAGGAAGGGAGATGTGATGAGAGGACCCCAGGGACCTACGCAGGGCAGCTGTTATGTGTTTACTCTGAATCGGCTCTTCCAAGTGCTTGCCCACCAGCCAGCCTTCTGGGGACTGAGAATGGAGAGCTGGGTTTAGGTTCCCAGTGGGGGTTGACAATCGAATGTAGATTCCCAGAATTATGTTTGTCCTCTTAGGACCTAGAACGGGGTCCTGGCAGGAAGTGGGGTGTGCTGCTTCTTAAGCTGGGCTGTGAGTAGAGCGCAGTGGTCACAAACCTGGGCTTTGGAGCCACACATCCCGGGGTGAAAGCTAACAAGCTCTGTGACCTTGAGCAAGGTATTTTACCCCTGTGTGCTCCGGTTTCTCTAGCTGTAGAATAGGGTAATGCCAGTACCTACCTCGTGGAGCTGTGGTAAAGGTTAAACAAACTAACATGCATTTAGCACAGGACTCTCTTATAGTCAGCATCGGATAGGTCTTTGCTGGTTTCAGGGTATTGGTACAAGCCCTGATGCTCCCAAGGGCAAATCAGCATAAGGCTTATCTCCTGCACTCTGCTTTTTCTTTTCTTTTTAAAAAAATTTTTCTGCATGGACAGTTTCTTGCTTTCAGAACTCAAAGTGCTATTTAGGAGTTTTGCAAGAATTTGCTCTCAAGTCCTGGGAAAGAATGTGTTTTCTCATCTCATTTCATCTCCCTGTCTCTGGATATTTATAGTTCTGGATAAAAAAAGTGTTGCTTTTGATTTCTCAGAATAGTTTCCACAAAAGTGTGGTATTGGGAGGCAGGGCTGGGTAGAGAGAGTGTGCTGGACGTGGCATCAGAAGATCTGGGTTTGGATCCCACTTACTAGCTGTGTGACCCCTCACACTCAATCAAGCCAAGTTAATATTCTGAGCCTCAGTTTCCTGATTTAGGAAATGGGGATACAGTGATCATCAAATGAGGTAACCCCTACGGCTGTGCCTAGCCCACTGCCTGCAGATGGGAGACACTGTGTCAGTTGAATCAGAGCATTTAAATCCTTTCCTGACTTAGATGTTCAGCCTCACAAGTTGGAAGCTCCCGGGCTGTGATGGTAGGGCTCCCAGCTGGGAGCGGTCCAGAGGCATTCTTTAGTGATGCAGTTAAAGGCAGCAGAGCCTGTCTTCCAGCTATTGGCTGTTCCTTTACCAGGGGGCCCTATTTCGACTACTGGAACTGGGCTTCTGGAAAGAACAGACTGCAGGCTGAGCTGAAGTGGCACCGTGGGAGCAAAGTCAGGAAGAGCCTAGTCCCCAGGCCCAGGGAGGAGGACCAATTTGGACATTCACGCTCCTTCGACCTGAGGGACTCCCTGAGGCTCTGCTCCTGGGGGGGGGGTAGGGAGGGTGGGAGCGGCTCCTGAGCTGTGGGTGGGGGTCTGATTTGAAGGGGGGAGGCTTAAGCAGGACACATCTGGAAAATGATGGCAAACTGTAGAAGGCAGGGGGAGAACCAGCACACAGAGGAAGCGGGCAGCTCCAGCAGCTCCATCTTCGCCACAGGGGAGCGAACAAAGCCTCAGCCAGAGTGATGTGGAGAGAGAGCCCGTGCCCCAAGCTTGGCAGACCAAGGTCAAGTTTGTCTTGCTACTTTATTCCACATGACCCAGGTTAAATAGCTTCCCTCAGCCTCAAAGTGCCCATCATCAAAATGGGGACTAAAGGCATGGCACTTAGTATTTGGATGTACTTAATATGTGATTGTTTCTTCTTCTGCATGAATTTAATAATAAATTAGAGGCCCAGTATCCAACATTGGTGCACTTGGGGGGGGGGGGCGTGTGAAGGGGTCTCTTAGCCTGGCCTGTGCCCTTTTCCAGTCCAGGAGCCCTTGAGGGATGCCACAGAGGCAGGCTACTGCGCTCGCCAACTGTCAGCCTGGCTTGCGGCTGAATGGTGCACCCCCTGTGGGAGTGCACTGACCACCGGGGGCAGCTCCTGCATTGAGCATCTGCCCCCTGGTGGTCAGTGCACATCATAGCAACTGGTCATTCTGCCATTCAGTCAATTTGCATAGTACCCTTTTATTATATAGGATAATACATTATTTGCTCATCTACTGACTTATTTTGCTATTTGTAAAAGTCCATATGGGACCTTGTATGGAGCTTTGAAATTGTGCTGTTTGCTGTGGGATTGAGGAGGGACAGGGGCTAGCTTGGCAGAGACAGGGGTATTTTCAGGACAACTCCTAGTGCCCCAATTCTGCCTTCTAGAAGATGTAGTGCCTAGAGGAGTGACCCCAACATCTTTATTAGAGGAAGTATTATGAGTGTGGGCTGTGGAGGCATTTAGATGGCCTGGATGCCTGGCCAGAACCCTGCCCCACTCTTACTCACTGTGTGACCATGGGCAGATCCCCTCTCCCCTGTTTCAGACTGGGAAACAGTGTTGAAAAGCTTACATAACTTGCCCCGAGTCAGCTGGCTTATAAAGAGCAGCACAGGATTCAAATCTAGAACTGTAAGATTCCTTTCCCTACAGCACAGTGCTTCATTCAGAGGAGAAGTATTGATGTTTGGCCCCAGAGTGTGGGGATGCGTAGGTGGGGTTGCAGGTGGAGGCAGGAGTAGAGAAGACTCTCCAGAGCTGCTGTTAAGAGAAAGTGGCTGCTCTCAGGGAGCCCAGATGTCCCTGTCACCTCCCTGAAAGAGGCACCGGGCAGTTTCTGAGGCTGCTGTTTCTTCATGGATTTTTAATAAAGATGATAAATGAGCCAAGAGTTGATAAGAAAAGGCAATTGGTATTTGGGTTATATATTGTTTTAGTAACATATATTTTTCACTCCAAGCCCTAAGTGACTTTTTTTTGTTAAAATGCCAGAACGGAAAGAAAGGTTAAATGAAACGAGTTTTTCGTGGCAGAAGTGTCAACCGAAGGGCCTCCGCAGGATGGGATCCTCGGGCAGCCGAGCTGTGAGCCTGTCAGCTCCCCCGTGGCAGAGCTGTGGAATGTGATGCCAACAACACCTTTCTCCCAGCAAGAAGGCTACAGGAGGGATCTGGCAGGAATCTCAGTAGTTCTGCTCCTTGGAGACTCAATCAGGTCTGAGGTCCCAGGAAAATGGTGTCAGCACCTGCAAGGTGGCTGCTTGATCGGGTCAGTGCCCTGAATGGAGCCTGCAGCCCGAGAGGGTCAGAAGCTGAGCTCCCTGCTGGCTCTGAAGGAGGCTGCTCCCATGGGAGGGGTCCAGAGGACTGTCAGGAGTCCATGTCCCCAAGAAGACCTGTTTAGCCAGGCCTTGAAGACCTTGGGCACCAGTTGATGAATTGCCTTCTAGGTCAAGGTGATATGAAGCACCCCTGTTGGCATGACACAGTGGTTCAGCCACAACTTATGAACCAGGAGGTCACAGTTCAATTTTGGTCAGGGCCCATGCCCAGGGTGTGGGCTCAATCCCGTGTGGAGGGATGCAGGAGGCAGCAGATCAATGATTCTCATCATTGATGTTTCTATCTCTCCCTTCCTCTCTGAAAGAAATAAAAACATACTAAAATAGAAGGTTATATTAAGCAACTGTCTCTGCTGTGATTTGAAAGGATGTTGTTACAACTATTTTGTTCTATTCCATTGCATCTTATCCTGTTCCATCCCACCCCATTCCATGCTGTGCCATTTTATTCCATCCCATTCCTCTCTGTGCTTTAAATCCGGGGTGGGGAACATCCTGCCTCAGGGCTGTATAAGGCCCGAGAAATCATTTAGACTTGCCCTGCCAAGGCTTATGGGTGAGTTAATTCAATGTCTAACCAAATACAACAGGCTAATTTTTAAGCGGAAATTTTGTATGGCCCGAGAGTGATGTTATAAATATCCAAATGGCCTTTGGCAGAAAAAAGGTTCCCCACCCCTGCAACCGTCATGAGGGTGTACCTAGTTCCAGATCCTGTATCAAGACTGTACTTGATGCCTGTACAGAGCTCTGTATCTAACAGGAGAAATGAGCGGACAATCACAGTGTGATGAAGACAGTTGGAGGAGAGACCGACCTCCCCCCCTTCTCCCACACATTACATCTAAGGATCAGAAGCAGCTGGAGGGGAAAATAGGGTGGGAAAGGTTTCTTGAAGGTGATTATTGGGTTGAATTTTCCAAGGATGAATAGGAGTTTATCAGGCAGACAGCAAACCACTCAACTAGAGCTTCAGTAGAACATGCTAGGCGCTGGCTCACACTCCTGGCATTTTACCTATTACAACTCACTCCTCATAACAGCCTGAGACTGGGGTGGTCTTCTCATCATCATCACCTCTGCTTTCCAAACGAGGAAACAGAGGCACAGAGTGATCCAGTTAGTGGTAGAGCTGGGTTCGAGCCCAGGTAGGCTGTGCTTTCCTCTGCATGCCCTGTGACCGCTCTGGCAGGGCAGGGGGACATTGTAGCACAGCGGTGAGACGTGGCGTTGTCCTTGATCATGCGGACTATAATCTGGGGCTCTAGGGCTCACTCCTCCTGTCATGCAGACACAGTTTTCTCCATGAAGTCTCGTTGACCCACGCTCTGCACCCTCGGTGTCACAGTGGGGCAGCAGGAACCAGGGTCACCCCCCTCCACCTCCAGTGTGCTTTCCTGCCAGGCAAGCTGGGGGAATCCAGCAGCTTGTCTGCTGCTGGGGCTCCAGGCCAGGAAACTCTGAGCTCGGGCTGGACTTTCCATCGCTGCCGTATGTGGAGGAGGATGGGAAATGCTGCCCGCCTCCAGGCATGATGCGTGGCCATTTCTGGCACACCCAGGCTCCATCCCCAGGGACAAGTGCTGTGTCCATCCAGAGCTCGGTCTCACCCGGCCTGACACTTTGGATGTATGTGAAACACATGAGCTGGGGCGTTTGCCAGCTCTTAACAGCAGGACTTAGCCATCCTTTTCTCATTTGTCTTTTCCCAGAGAAAATTGAGAATCTCATCTCATCTGTTGTTACAAGGTACGGTCTTTTCTCAATTTTAGCATGTCACCAATTATAAGACTCATCATTGATTTAATCATAGTTTTTCAGAGGAAAAAGAAGAAACTACCACATTAAATGTACACATGACTGTAAGACTGACATTTCAGAAACATTGAAATGGAAGAAAAAAAAATGAGCATCTGAGAGTCTCAGGAACATGATATTTTCTAAAGCTGTTGTGGCTGTGTGAGGGCATCCACTTGGGGGGCTTGCCCAGCCAGGAGCAGGGTGGTGCTGGCTGGCAGAGGCAGGGCAGCCGGTGGAGGTCCACATCTGTCCAGTCTGCCTCGGCTGCACCCAGCGTCCATCATGCAGGCCCACTTTGGCTGAATTCATTCTTCAGTTGAGTTTAACAAATAATCAGCTCCCTCTTCAAGCTGGGAAGTGTCAAACTCAGTGATTGCATGGATCCTCTGTGATCACCGGGAACCTTGGCGCATCCTCTTGGAGGACCAGTGGTAATTGGAGCCTGCGGTGACATGAAAGCACTGTGCCCTCGGAGCCTCTGAGTCAAGGGACTTGAGCTCTAATCCGGGCAACTGCGGATGCATTGCTTTGCCTCCCTGTGTCCCAGATTCTCCTTCTATGTCGTGAGTTTGCAAAATAGTAAGTATAGCAGCTAACAGTTCCTGAGTGCTGTTATGCAAAGTGCTGAGGTCCCAGAAAACCTCATTGCATTGTTTATGGATTCCAAAGAAATAACCTAGAGGACTGGCTGTGAGAGACGGGTTTAGTAGGACTTACGTGCTCGCCAGCAGGGCCAGCTATTCCTATTGTTTTGCTGCCACCCAGACTTCCCCAGCATACAGTTACAGAGTATAGAAAACAGGGCATGCAGGGGCAGGGGCACATGTGTGAGATCAAAACACGAGCTGTTTACAATCCAGCCTCATATCTAGAAACAGTTTCTCTTGGACCAATTTGCTGGCCAGGTTTCCAAGTTCTCCCAGTCTGCTTACCCATGGCCTTCACTATACTCCCCCAGGGAGGGAGGGAGAGTTGGAGCATGGGAAGGAGTCCATGTGACCATATACCATACAGGTGCTTAGCACGCGCTATCCATTATTCTACATGTCTTATAAATACTAGCTCATTTAATCCTCACGACAACTCTATGAGTTAGGTTCTATTATTATCTCCACTTTTCAGGTGAAGTAATGGAGGCACAGAGCAGTTAAGTAATTTTTCCAGAGTCACACAGCTTGTAAATGGAAGAGATAAAAGCTGAATCCAGATTTTCTGGTTAAAGTGTTCATGCTGTAACACAACGCCCTCATTAATTATGAGGGGACTAGGCTAGAGCAATAATTATTTCATTTAAAAAAGCCAACATAGCCCTGCTTGCAGGGACCTGGAGGAACCTCTCTGGGGTCCTTGAAACAGCTAGACTGGGCAAAATTTAAGGGCCATCTGGTGCCAACATCCTGGGATTGTCAGGGAAAGGCACAGGGTCGAACACCAGGCCCTCACTGAAACCCCTTACCCGCTGGAGCCGGCTAACGATGTGGCACCTCTTCTATCTAATATTTTTGAAATATTTAATCAATATTTATTTGTTGGAATCAGAGAGAAACCGATTTTCTAGTAATAAAATATGTACACTTTTTATTTATTTAATTTAATTTTATTTTTTTAGGTTATGATATTCCCTGAGCTTAACTTTTGAACTTACTTGGAACTGTAGTTTACCGCACATTTTCCTGTCACTCCTAACTGGAGAGCCCCAGTCAGTCATATTCGCTAAAGATAGTGGTGGCTCACACTGACACATCATAAAATGCTCGTTCCCTGCAAACAGCACTGTGTTCTGCTTTACTTCTTTTGGAAGTTCCATTGACTGCTGCCGCCAAGTTCAGGCTGTTGGTAGCTGGCATCGTGCAAAATGGGTGGCACTGTCTGCACTTGTATGGCGCTACTTCCATTGTATGGCGCTACTTCCACGTGCAAATTGCGAAAACACTCAGTGGAGGTAGCAAGCTAGGGCCAGTGAGAAGGCTTCTTTATTTATTTTTTTCTGCAAGGGAACTGACACAGACATCACTTTCTACCACTTACGTCTATTCTATAGTTGCTCATGGGAACCCCAGTTAACTGGTGCCACATTGCTGAGGTACTCATGCTTTTGCAGTCCCCACAGGTGGCAATCCAGGAGACTGTCAGGACTGCCATGTACACAGTGTGGGGTGTATATTGCGCAATTCCAGGAGCAAGCAACAATGTGAATTGTGCAGTTTTGTCTCCTGCGCATACAACGGCTTGCTCAGATAGTTGACTTCATAACCACACGATGGAGTCTCAGCTTTGTTTTGTACATTTACTCCAGTTGCATGGGAGCAGAAATCCTGGGTCCTTCTCACCTTCTACCTCACTGTGTGTCCTTAGGCAATGAATGCCTCTTTCTTTGAGTCCTAGTTTCTTCCTTTAAACCTAAAGTGTTAAGACAAGGTGACCTTATAGGTTCCATCAACTACATGTGATTGATTTGCTTTATCCTTGAATGTGGCACGAATGGTCTGCTGATTTCTGTTTCTGGCTTATGTCTGACCTAGGTTATAGGGCTGCAAGGACAGGAAAGTAAACCAGATTAATGCTCAGGTGTCCTGCTCTGAGTTATCTCAGATCTTAGCCTTCACTTCGATAAGTTGGAATTCTTTGGAGAAGAGCCCATCTCCTTGAGAAAGGGTCTACTTAGTCCAGCGTAGGTGTCACTCTAACTAGGCGTTTCATTTGACCATGGAGCCTATGCCTTGATCTGAGGAAGCTCTGGCTGAGGTAAGCATTCCCTTGCAGGAAGCAGTCACTGTTGCCTTTATGCGCTAATAATTCTGTTAAGGAAATGAGGTAAGTCAGGACCTGTCCTTGGCAGATGTGATAGTTTTTGAGGGCTATTGTAACAAAGTACCACAGAGTGGGTGGTTTCAAACAATAGAAATTCTTTCACAGTTCTGGGGGCTGGAAGTCCAAAATCAAGGTGTCAGTAGAGCCATACCTACTGGTTCTAGGGAACAATCCTCTGGGGAAGAATCCTTTCTTGTTTCTTCCTGGCTTCTGGCTGTCAGGAGTCCTAGGTATTTCTTGGCTTGTAATTGCATCACTCCATTCTCTGCCTCCATCTTCACATGTTCTTACCTGTGTGTCTCTTCATCTCTGCTTTCTCTTCTTTTAAGGACACCAGTCATTGGATTAGGGCTCACCTCAATCCAGTGTGACCCCATCTTAACTAATTACATTCGCAAAGATACTATTTCCAAATAAAGTCATGTTCTAATGTTTTACATGGACATGATTTGGGCGGGGGTGGGGCAGGGGGAGAGACACGACATTATTCAATTCAGTACAGTGGGCCAATTGGGCTCCCAGTTCTCAAATCATTGCTGGTGTCATTCTCCTGGAATCTCTCATGGATGCCACCACAGGTCTATAATCTAGAATCTTTTTATTTACTCTCTTTAGAACTGCAGGATGCTTGGTACCAATCTCTTGACTTCTCTCCTGTTCTCCAGGACTCTCAAAGACCACTGAAAAGGGTCTGGACCTTCACTGGCACATTCTCCCAGTGCCCTGAATTCATCTGGGGCAGGAGATGTGCCTTGGGTATATAGCCAAGAGCCCTCTTGCATTTTCTTCAAACACCTTGGGCTTCTGTGAATTTATTATCCAACAGACAGAAATTAAGAGCCTACTCTGTTCCAGGCATGTGCTAGCCCTGGGGCTGCTGTGAGCATGGAAGCTGTTGTGTCCGTGGTGGTTGTAGCCTCTAAAGAAGTAGACTTAGAGAGGTGATACATTGTCAAACAGTGATAAGCCCTGTGAAAGAGGAGTCATGGGAGGTGGGGGAAGAAAATAGGAAAGGGAGGGAAATCCTCTCCCATGCCAATGTTTTTTTCAATGCTTAGCATTAGATTAGGGTCTAGAACAGGGTTTTCATAATCCAGTGGCTCCCAGCTCCAGGCAGGTTCCTTGATTGCAGGTTCAATCCCCAACCCTGGTCAGAGCACAAGTGGAAGACAACCAATTGATGTGTCTTTCTTACACTGATCTCTCTCTCTCTCTCTCTCTCTCTCTCTCTCTCTCTCTCTCTCTCTCTCTCTCTCTCTCTCTCCTTCTCCCCTATCTTCCACTCTCTCTAAAAAAAATTCAATGGAAAAATATACTCACTCCTCAGGTAAGGAGATTATATACTCCATACCATGGGGACACCGGAGTTCCTGACAGCTAACTAAGGATTCCTCTCGGTCCCCAGGGCCACCATCATTAGCTGGTGTTAAGGAAGGATCTGTTCTGACATGCCCCTGACAAAGGAAGTTATTCAACATGAGGCTGTTTGGTGCTTTTAAACCTTTTAGAGCCCAGGAAGACAGGTGAGGAGGAAAGAGGTTGAATCCTGGTGACAGATCAGCATGGATATGTGATTTCCCCCCCCCCTCAAGTAATTTAACTTCCCTGAGTTTTGGTCTCCCCTTGAGAAAAGGGAGTACTCTTGCCCACCTCATAGCATTCTAGTGAAGATTCAGTGAAGTACATTGTATCACATAGCTGATGCCCACAAATACTAGCTAAGGTCCAATCACTTATAAGTAAGACTCCACAAGACAGGCATATGTGGTTGACCAGGGAAGCTTCTGAAGCCTTCCCTTGGCACCTGGTAGATGCTAAAGGAAAGTCTGTGGCCGGATGGGGCAATGTACCAAAGGACTGCCTACAGCAGGCCCTGAGCTCTGGGTGTCCAGAGCAAGTAGTCCTCTCCTCCCTCCTGCACTGAATGTCCTCTCCCGCTTCCTCTCTTCCTTATAGGCCTTCCAGGCCTCTGGGAACTTGGGAAGATTTCTGCCTGAAAGTGTTTGGAGGGGCAGAAGCTGCCCCTGGATGTATTTGCCAGGCACACGAGATGAACTCTGTTGGAAACGATGGGGTGCAGGAATCACTGCAGCGAATAATTGGATTTCCCCCAAACAAACAGAGCAAGCTTAAGTCAGAACACAGAGCCCCGGTGAGTTTTGTCACAGGGGACGCCTGCTAGACTCACGTTTTTACATGCCCACTCCTGGACGATGCTATCGCAGTCTGCCATCTGACTTCCAGGCACTGGAGCGTGGCTTACGCTGCGGTGCAGGAAGATAAGATTTGCCTATTCCTGGCAGTGTTTACACCATGTCAGGAAAATGCTCGTGAGTTCAATCTGATAAACGAGGCCCTTGCAGCCGCCTTCCTTCCAGAGAGGAGCCATGTCCTTGGCATTTGATTGGCATGGATGGTGTGGTGGGCAGGAGTTAAAGGGGTGCAGTCCCTCGACTCTGCCTCTGCCTTCCCCAACAGCCAGAACTCCCCCTAGGAGAAGAGGTCTTTGAGAGCAGCTCCCTCTAAGCATTGTTGAGTCTTGGTTTCCACATCTGTAAAATGGCAATGATAATGTACATTTCACTTGGTTTTTGATAGGATTTAATGCCCAATGATTTCAAAGAGCCTAGGAAGGTGTCTGCGAGAGTTGGTTCAAGGGTTATAACCTTCCTCACCAGCAGGCTGCTCCCTCCTTACTGCCTGCTCCTTCCATAGCCCTCACCCCGCTGCTCGTGGACCACAGGCTCAGACAAACACTGTGGGCGACAGGACAGTACAGGCCCCAAGTCTGGCTATTCTTGCCTCCCCATTAACACCATCTTTGTCGAGGGAGTCTACAGGAGAGGTGGATGTGGATAAGCCACGTGAGGGAACCAGCCACACTTCTCACAACACAGCTGCTGAGAGAGCTCCCGTTCTCAAAGTGCATCCCATGGAACACCAATGGAGTTTTGAGGGTAGATACATTTGAAAATACTATTTTAAGGGTGACCTAACTATAGTAACCACACTAAAGGCTCTATGATACCTTACAGTAAGAAAGCCTGGTTCTCTTCTAGGGTTGCCCCAAATGAATTGGATCACAGAAGATCCCAAACTGCCCCCTCCACCCCAAGTATAACACCTGCTAAGAGACACAGATTGTGTCTCTAATCTGTTTAACAACTATATCTTTCTTCTTGAAGCAAAGTAAACTAAATAAAGTTGCTGTTTATTTATATGTGGGCCAATTCGGTTCTTTTTTCTTAAGCAACAGAGTCTGTCAGAGAACAACGTGTTCCTGCCACGTCCTGGGGAAGAGGGGCCGCTGGCCTCAGGACCACTGCCGGAGCCTGTCCTCTGCTCATGCCAGGCCTCGACTTCCACCCGGAGAACCTTCTTGAGATGTTTTAGACCACAGCACCCCTGAGGCTACCTCTGTCCTCCACTCACTGCTGACCCCCAGATCTCTGTAGCCCCTTCTCCTCACAGAGACTGTGCTTCCCCTAGAATCCAGCTGCTCTTAGAAAAGAGACAGGGCTGATGGGCAGTCAGGTGGCGTTTGGGGGTGGTTGGGGCAGAGGAGAGCAAGCTGACAGGGAAGATACCTAAGGCAGGGCATAGGGCAGGAATGGAAGCCCTGGCCACAAGCTTCAGCTCGCGAGATATTGCTGTGGCAGGGAATGGGTAGCTCTTCCAATAGAGGGGCCAGAGGTGGTATCAGCAGAGGGGAGGTATAAAAAAAAGAGAAATCCACTCACCTTAGATGACTTCCACTGGCCCCTCTCCAACAGATCCTTTCGTGGTTCTGAAGCAAGGAGCAGGGGCCAACAGTGCAGAGGGGGAGCTGTAATCAATGTATAATTACAAAGTATCAGGCAAGCAGAGCCAGCCGGCTGTGTCTTGTGAGGCAAATTCTCCAGTGCTCCCTTAGGGATGTGCTCATGCATTTCCAGGAGCTAAATGGATTTCTGGGCCACATTTGTGGACTTGCAATCAGGAACATGGCAGGCAACCTTGGCACCCAGCGGCGCGTGGATGCAGCTGAGCAGAAAGTGAAACTTAAAAGGGGGACTGAGAGAAGGGCTCAGGAGGGGGCAGCTGGTTAGCAGGGCCGCTTTGAGCGGAACCCTGGGGGCAGACAGTGCAGGGCCCTGCTGTTACTTAGCCCTCTGCCTTCCTTCTGCGAAGGGCCTTCCATGGGTCTCTCCCATTTCTTTTTTCAGTGACTTTCAAAGGCATTTGCCATCCCTGAGCCATCACTCCTATCTCCTCTGTGGATCCTCTGGCTGTGGGCTTCTGGGAGGGGCAGGCAGGGAAGTGGGATGGAGGCCCTGGCTGCAGCCACGCTCTGGGGCTGTGCCTGTGGGTTTAGTGGGGTGGTTTATTGATTCCAGCAGTGGTTGGCCCGGGGTGCTGGGTCAGGCAGGCAAAGGATACATAGATGGGGTCAGCCTGAAATCCAGGCAGCAGACAGAGGGCCTGCTCAGGACCTCAGTGCCAGCTCTGGCTGGGGCATAGGAGGAAGCCCCCAATCTGGGGATGAGAAGAGGTATATAAAAAAGAGAGGTCTAAAGAGAAGTCCTGGCTGATGTGGCTTAGTTGTCTGAGCTTCATTCTGTGCATCAAAAGGTTACCAGTTCCATTTCCAGTCGGGGCACATGCCCAGGTTGTGATTACCAGTCCGGGTGCATGCAGGAGGCAGCTGATGAATGTTTTTCTCCATGCCTCTCTCTCTCACTAAAAAAAAATAAAAATAAAAAATAAATCAATCAATAAAAACAAATTTCAAAAGAAGAAGAAAAGAAAAGAAAGAAGAACCAGGCAGGACTTCAGGCTTATTCTCAAATTGGAGAATCCCCTGGAGGGCCTGTTGAAAATATGGGTTTCTGAGCCCCAGCTCCTGGAGTTTGTGGTTGCCTAGGCAGGAAATAGAGCTCCAGATCTTGTGTATCTAACAGGTTCCCTGGTGATGCAGATACTGTTGGTCCTGGGTCAATAGCTTGAGAACTAACTGTTCTAAACTATTATGAGTAGGCGAAGCACAGAGCTGATTGGAGGGGAGGGGGATAAGCCCAGACGCCAGGCGCTGTGCTGGCTTTGGAGCTGCTGATGATGGAGGCAGCTGCCTGTCTGCCCAGAAGGCCATTGGGTGGGGAGCATGTCCCTGGAAGCTGCCGCTCTGGCTCAGGAATGGTTCAGGGATGAGTTAGAGCACCGGGACCGAAGTGGAGGTGAAGGTCTGGGGATGAGTGAAGCTTGTACTTGGGTATTTAATCAAGGAGGCTCTTGTATTCACTGAGAAAAGCCAACAGAATCTGGTGGAAGCTAGAATGTTGGGTCCAATTCTGGCCAAAGACAAGTTCTCTAAATCCAGGTGAGGGGTCTCTGGGAATTGCTCTGTGTTTAATGGGATCTCAGCTCTCTCCAGTTCTGTCCAAAATAAGCCCCCGCCCTCTGCATTCCTCCCTTGGCATTGCTGGGAGCCAGGCTGCATCTAAATCATTTCCTCATATTTAATTCTAACTAGGAGGCTCTCCAAGGTTAAGTAGCTTGCCCAGGTCTCACAGCCGTACCATTTTCCTTTCTCCAACAGTTGTTGACTCCCACCTCCTGTCCATCAGGCCCTGTGCTGGGCTCAGTTTGCTGCAATCGATCGAATTAGTATGGCCCTCAGGAAGCTTCTGGCCTGGCTAGATCCGTGGTCGGCAAAATGCGGCTTGTGAGCCACATGTGGCTCTTTGGCCTCTTGAGTGTGGCTCTTCCACAAAATACCATGGCCTGGGCGAGTCTATTTTGAAGAAGTGGCATTAGAAGAAGTTTAAGTTTAAAAAATTTGGCTCTCAAAAGAAATTTCAATCGTTGTACTGTTGATATTTGGCTCTGTTGACTAATGAGTTTGCCGATTAATGGGCTAGATCATTGAAGCGTAACCACCCATGTACACACACCACGTTGACATTACTGTGAGCGTCTGAATGAAGAGTTGTGGGGCCAGAGGGGGTCTGGCTAACCTTCTCGAGGTCCCAGGGTCCTTGCCACAGTTTGGCTCTGGCAGGAGAGTGAGGCAAGTGGCCACAGCTCTCACGTGGCACAGACCGCTCAGAAACTCCTGAGCCCCAACTTCCTGCCAGAGGCCGCTTTCTCCTTTTCCTCCTTTTTGGTGATTGGATTTGTAAATATGTCCTTTTCCTTTTCAGAAGTTCTTGTTTCAGTCCAGGAAATGAGCAGTCATGGCAACTATATCCACCAACTTTTCCAGCACCCTCAGCCTGCTCTGTCCTCGCCAGGGGCATGGGCTGATGCACCTTTAATTCCGAGGAAGCCTGAAGAGGTCTTGGAAACTGCTGGGCTTTGGAAGTGTGGGCTCCCTGCCTTAGTGATGACCTCGGGCCCCAGTGGTTCTCCGGGTGGAAGTCGAGGCCTGGCGCGAGCAGAGGACAGGCTCCGGCAGTGGTCCTGAGGCCAGCGGCCCCTCTTCCCCAGGACGTGGCAGGAACACGCTGTTCTCTGACAGACTCTGTTGCTTAAGAAAAAAGAACCAAGTTGGCCCACATATAAATAAACAGCAACTTTATTTAGTTTACTTTGCTTCAGAGAGAAAGATACAGTGTTGAGCTGACCCATTTTTAAAAAAAAAGTTTATGTTTTTCTTTATATAAATAAATGAATTCATCATAGAGCATTTGAAAAAGATTTTTGGAGTATTTCCTTTCAGGTTTTCCCCCCTGGTATAGAGTTTTGTTTTTATGCGTATAGTCGGGCCACCCTCCAAAATGTTCCCTCGATCCCAGTAAAGGTTCAATCCCCCCATCATCCATCCCCACTAAGCACTCCCTCCATGGTATTTATTGCAATTAATAACAATTACATTTTTATTAGGACAGCTCTCTGCTTATTTGTCTGACTTCTCTAGTTCTGCAGTGTTCAAGATGGCATCCACTAACCACATGGGGCTAATTTAATTCAAATTAAATGAACGAAAATAAAATAAAAAATTCAGCTTCTTAGTTGCACTAGCTACATTTCAAGTTCTCAAAGCCACAGGTTCAGAACATTTTTATTTCAGAAAGTTCTGTTGAACCACTCTGCTTCAAACTGTCCATTCCCATGCTCACGGGTGTGCCATGCCCATCTTTGTCTTGTGTAATGAAATATTCCATACACCTGGAATCTGAGAATCTAGTGAAAAATTGGAAATGCTTTATTTCGAAATTATGGAAAGGAGGGAGGGAGGGAGAGATGGCAGGCAGGGAAAAGGAAAAGGAGGGAAAGATAGGAGAAAGCTTCCAGAAGATCTGTGTGGAGGTGTGACAAGAGAATGGGTTGGGGGTTGCTCAGTTCTAGGCACCACATGACAAAGAGGTTAATCAAGGGTTCCCCAACTGCAGGAAGCCAAAAATAATGTGTTACTTGGAAAGCTGTGAGGCCCCCATGTCTTTCTATGAGGGGACCCCAAGCATGTAGTCCCTGGGGCAACAGGCACCATCAACCTGCTTGTTCAGGTGACTGGGGCCCAGGAAAGTTTAGAAACTGTTCTGTTGTCTAGACTCGAGGCACTGCACTCTGTGGTCCCACCTGGGCTGAGACACCTGTGCGGCTGCCCCTGGGGGCTGAGAGCTGAGCACTCCCTGCTTCTGCATCTTTGCTGTAGGGCATATTGGCTTGTTTACCTTATAATGTAGCTGATTCCCTGCTTCCCCGGGCTGCCACCAGAGTCCTGTCCAGTCAGTAAAGCCTGCCTTTTCAGTAACATCCCCTGCTACATTGTGTGAGTCTTCCTCTCCCCCAGCTAACCCAGATCTGGCCTGGCTGTGAGCTGGGCACGTTGAGAAGGCAACTCAGCCAGACGGGTCCTTACCTTGTTTCCCCACCATGCTACAGGGTAGAATGAATAAGGAAGGCGAGTCCATAGGATATGTATGTGTTCTGGCTCTGTTACAAGAGGAGGGCAGGGGGAGGGGCGATGCGTGTGTCCCAACCCATTCCCTGGGTTTGTAAACTGAGCAGTTCAGAGAAGCTAGTGACCTGGAAACCATCCTGTGAAATACACACTACATGTATGCAACAGGGAGAGGGAACTGGGAATCACTGGAAAGAGTTGTAGGCCAGGAACCTGGCCAGTTGGTATCATATTGAAAGGTCAGGGCGGAAAGGAGAGGGAAGAAGAAAGGGAGCTTTTGCCAGTGTCAGGTTCTGGCTCAGAACTGGGATCACATGTTCCATTTAGATGGAAGCAGCCTCTTAAAGGAGCACAAACACACACACATACACACACACACACACACGGGACAGAGTAGTCCCACATGCAGTGTTTGGCACTGACGTAGAGGAAGATGCCTAAAAAAGCAAATCAAGCCATTTGCGGTCACCTGATCTATCAGTTAAAATTAGGTTCAGCAGTGAGTTGACAGAGGATCCAGGGTAACAGTGGCGTAAGCAGGACCGAAGTGTGTTTCTCTCTCACACAATTAAGATGTCTGGGGCTGGTATTGCTGTTCCAGTATCCGGGGCCTGGACTCTTTGTAGCTTATTGCCGTTATCCTCAACACAAGCCTTCCCATTTGTGGTCCAAAATGCCTGCTCTGGCTCCAGCCAGCAGGAAAAAGGAAGGAGAAGAAGGACATATCCTTCCCTTTAAGGACAATCCCTGGAAGTCACACATAGCACTTTCTCATACATCCTATTGTCTAGAACGTAGTCACATGGCCACACCTAGCTTTAAGGGAAGCTGGGATATACGGTCTTTTTTTTTTTTTTTTTTTTTTTTTTTTTTTTTTTCTGGATAGTCATGTGCCCAGCCATAGTTTGGGTGTTCTAGCTGGAAATCCCTGCCACAAGAGCTATTATGAAGCACATTAGCATGAGTGAGAGTATAGATGAAGCATCGGTTGTCTACCAGGAACACATCTATCATGATCAGCCAAATGCTTTTGTATTTGTGTCGATTCGTCTGCTCTCAGCATCGAGATCTGTTTATTGAATTTACAGTTACTGCCTTGGATAGGAGACTTTTAGCATGCGAAAGCAGAGCTGGGGAAAGTGATAAGTTGTTTATGTGTTTACTCTTGTGTGCCTGCCACTTATTACGATTCAAAACTTGTTTAGATGTGCAATCATTATTAATGGCAGGAGCCACGGTTCTGTGTGCATGGCCTGGAGGCTTCAGAGGAACCTGCTCCTGTCAAAGGGGAGATTTCTGGGCCAGCGGCCCCAGGAGGTCCATATGTCAGAGAGAACAGGAGGCTGCAGAGACGCTGCTGTGAGCAGAGTGGCAGGGACCAGGGGGCTAGCTGGACAAGAGTGTGTGTGGCTGGAACGGTGTTGTCTTAGCTCTTGGTGTCCTGCCTAGTGGGTGATGGAGAGGTGCTCCCTTGTGGCCTGGGGAGTCAGGACTGCCTCTCTCCTTGGACTGCTGCCTCTTGCAGTCCCAGGAGGGTGTGCCACTCAGTGCATGGTGACTGGGAGTAATAGCCAGCTTAATTGGCAAGGTCAGCTTCTGTCCTCTTCTGTAGCTGAGCCGTCCAAATCCTTGGAGCTTGCAGCCTCTGCAACCAGTCACATGGTGATTTGTAATGAGGGCAACTTCTGACGACCTGGGATGTCAGAAATGGAAAAGGTCAGTACTGGCATCTCAGCACCATGGGGCGGGGGTCCCCAAGCTCTTCCCACCTAAGGAGCACCCTGGGCTTCCTCTGGAACTCAGAGTTGGAAGAAAGGGCCTTGAGTCCTGGCTTTCACCCGCCCGCTGATTCACTCTGGGGTGGGGTGGGGGTGTTCCAGGCAGAGGAAGAGCACGTGCAGATGCCTTCCAGTGTGAGAGAGCGTCGTGTGTCCCAGGGGTGGCAGGCAGAGCGTGTGGGGCAGGATGAGAGGCTGCGAAGGCCCTGATGCCATGCCAAGGAATTGGGCTTTCTCTGGAGGGCAGTGGGGAGCCTCAAGCAAATGGAGTGTGGGCCGGGAGGGAGAAGATCAGGTCTGTGTTTATACTGCTCACCTGGCTGCAGCATGGAAGAGGGGCTAGAGTCTATGGATGCCGTGAGACCTGAGACGGCCCTAAGGACCATGGAGCAGGGGCTGGAGGGCTATTTGGATGAGCAGGAATGTGTTTTATGGAGCAACTTTCCAAAAAGATGTTGGTGAGAGCTTCCCTGTAGCCTGAGATGACAGCGTTGCCTTCCTTAGTTACTGGAGTGGAAGGCATGCCTGGCAGCTATGCAGTGGTCTGGGTCATGGTCACTGCCAAAGGCTGGCTGAGAAGAGCGGTAGGCCTTCAGGCTGAGCGGCTCCTGCTGGGAGAGCCATCTGGGTGCCTGTCCCCCAGGCCTCATTATCTGCAGTGAGCTTTGAGTGCTTCTCCCATCGCTTACTGCCTGGAGCCTTGCCCAAGCCTAAAATGGCACCAGCAGGCCTCTGTGGCTGCCCTCCAGCCTTCAGGAAAAGATCTGTCTCCCCCAGAACCAGGAGAGGCTGGAGTTCCTGGGTTCTGCCCACTGGAAGGGTCTCACGCCTAGGGCCTGGGTCCAGCAGCAGTGCCTGTCGGTTATTGTGCACCTACTGTGGAGAGCAAAGGGCTAAATACTTTCTGTACCTTTTCTCATTTAATCTTCACACCAGCTCCACAGTGCAGGTAGGATTATTCTTATCTATCTTATTAATCAGTTTAAAAGTAAAGGCTAAGCTACCTTTGTGTTTGAAAATATACAATACATATACTGACACATTTATTGTGCACAACAGCCTGAGTAAGGTTTGTTTACTTCCTCTCCCTCCATATTACAGGCGGGAAAGTAGATGCTCAGAGAGGGGAAGAGAGTTGACCAAGACCACATAGCTAGAAAGTGGCAGAGGGAGGATTTGAACGCCAACAGCTTCACTCTCAACCAGTTTACGCCATAATCTCTTCTCAACACCCCAGCTCCTTCTCTTTGAAATTGGCTTGACTGCTTTCCATAACTGGAGTGTGGTAGGAGTTATTTCTTGGCATGTGAAGAGTAAGTAATATGGGGTGCTTTCCTCATTCCTGTATTCATTCATTCTTTCATTCATGTATTCATTCAGTCACTCATTGAAAAATTGTTCAGTGTGTACAAGCACAGTGCTCCTGGCTGGGATGACTAGGACGGGGTCCCTGCCCATGAAGAGTTCATGGCTTGAAGAGGAGACAGATATATAAAGAAACGATAGGATTTCACGGAGGGAGGAGAGTGAAGGAGAGGAAGCCCAGGTTGCTATGGTAGCACCGAGGTGGCCTATCTGGTAGGATAGAGAGCGTGAGGGAAGGCTCTGATAGGAGGTGGATTTCAACGAGCTGAGCTGTTTCCACGGTGGTAGGGTGGGGGTGGGTGCCACCTCAGGAAGGCCTTATATGTCAGCCTAATGGATTAAGACTTGATCCTGCAAGCCTTGGAAAGAAGGGAAGAATTTTAAGTAGGGAGTAGCAGGAGGAGGTCTGTGGCTTAGAAAGACCACGCTGGTGGAGGATGGCTTGGCGAGGGTAAGATTAAGGACCAGGAGCCTAATTGGGAGACTTCTGGAACAACGCAGATGAGAAAGGCTGTAGGTGGAAACTAGCAAAGTAACAGTGGCAATGGAGGTGCAGCTCCAGGAAGATTTGGTGATTGATTAGGTGGGGAAGGTGAGAGAGATGGAGGAGTGGTGATGATTTTGAGTGAAGCATGCATGGAAATGCAGGCAATTACTTGGGGATGGGGGTGGGAAGAGAGGCTGCCCCTGTTTTGAGAGGGAGGATGATGGTGAGAAACATTGGCAGCCACTGTATCACACCCTTAATCTCAGCCAGTGGGGACATCACAGCCTTAGGATTGGGTGTGGGCAAGTAAGGAAGCCTGCAGTTAGCCCATTTTTTCAGGAGTTTCTCTCTATGACCACATTTCTGTTTCCCAAAGTGACAATCTATTCTTTGGAAAAAGAGAATTGTACCAGGGCACAAACCTTTTAGCCAATCAGATGCATTTTATAGGGTTACTAGAGACTGGGAGAATTGTCCAACCGTTTCCCGTCTACCAGTTCAGAGTCTGAGTAGACAGCACTGCCCATTTTGGCCTTTCAGCCAATTACAAGTTTCTGTCTGGGCCCTGAAGACTGACTTTCTGACACATTCTGAGTTGATATGTCGTCATGATCAGAAAGAGTCCCATAGAAGGGCTGCCAGGCCTTTCAGTGCTTGAGGAGGGTACCATTCTGAAATGTACATTTCCTTTGAGGTGACAGGAGAGTCGTAAAGCTGCATGGCATAGTCACAGAGCAGGCCAGGGAAGGCTGCAGAAGCCATGATGAGAATCAGGTTTCAAGGCCAATTGTTTGAGCCCATCATGCTATCCCAGAACTGCTAATGTGACTGCCACAACCCCAAGCTTCCTAACAAAACTTTGCAATTAAACAGTGAATGGCAGCGACTCATATCAGCAAACCATCGCTTTCAGCTCTTGGAACACTTCAGTGTTCATACAATGCACGTGGACAAAGCAAACCCGAACCACCCAGTTACTCTGGGCACACCATTGTCCTAGCACCAGGGATGTAGGAGTCTCAAGTTTCCATAGCAACGAGGCAGAGAAACTGATCTCAAACCTTCCAGGGCCCTTTGCCAAGGTTATAAGGACACTGTCTAAGCCGTGGAGAAGATGATGAAACTGACTATCTCTGTCTTTGAAATATTGACATGGAAAGATGGGGAAGAGGTTCTTTTTTTTTTTTTATCTTCATCTGATAATATTTTTCCATTGATTTTTAGAGAGAGTGGAAGGAAGGGTAAGAGACACACTGAGAGAAACATTGATGTGAGAGAGACATATTGAATGGTTGCCTCCTGCACACAAGTTCAGGGATTAAGCCTGCAACTGAGTTACATGCCCCTGACAGGAATCAAAGTGAAGACCCTTCAGTCTGCATGCTGATGCTCTATCCACTGAGCCAAGTTTTCATGAAGGAAACTGAGACCCAGGGAGGTGAAGCCCCTCCTCCATGATTGCCCAGCCACAAATGCCATCCCGGCTTTCTGGTCCCTAGCCCAGGGTCCTCTTCTGCTCTCCCTGGAGTTGGTACTGGAATACAGGTGCCCCTCACCTCTGCCAGGTGCTGTATCTCAAAGCCATACATCACCTTTGTGCAAAGTAAATTCCTGTCCCACTGACTTCCTTTATAGTCTGAGAGGCTCTTTTTTTCTTTATTTCTCATCCATCCTTTTGCAGCATCTTTCGACACTTTGGTGCTAAGGTTTTGTTTTGTTTTGCTTCCTGAGATAGACATTGCATTTCTTCCAGACTTAGGGCTAAATCTTTAATGATCAGTACACAAACTTAAGTAGTTGAGATGGATCCATTAGCTCATTGGTGGGGTGCCAGGGGACTTGGGACCTTCAGCAGACACCCCCCCCCCCCAGCCCCTCCGTAGCCAGCTTCCCTCTGTTCCCAGCAACCCACTGTTGCAGCTGCTTGAGGACTGTTGAGGCTCAATCCTCAGGGGCCTGCTGAGGGGAGGGTGTGAGGCTTCTCCTTGGTGGAGCCAGTATCTCCATCTGACTTGCCTGTGATCTCCCTGCAGGAGGTTGTGAGCAGTGAGCATGTGTCAGAATAGCTCTTTGGGGCAGTGACTAGGCCTCTTCAGGAGAGGCCTCTGGGCTTGGCTCCAGCTCTGGGCTTCTAAGGAAAGCTCTGGAAGGAGGACATGGTCTGAGCATCTCTCTCCAGGAAGCTTGTACCCAGGACAAAAGTGAAGGGAGGAGCAGGGAGGAAAAGAGCATGGCTCCATTGCTGATTAAGACACACTTGCAGGCAAGAGGTACTCAGGGATGAGAAGGTCCATCTGGAGCCCTTGAGAGGGAGCCTTGGGTGTCAGAGCTGAGGGCAGAACCACATGCCACAGATGGGATTGTCCTCAGCACCAGGCCCCACGAAGATCTGGTTACACAGCACGCACTTGTTAATGACTGAATTCATTCATTTTGCATGTTTTGAGTGCCTGCTCCCTGCCAGGCACTTGTCTAGCTGGGGGATATGGCAAGAGAACAAGGTAGTTCTCTTTGGAAGCTTACATCCTGGGGCTGAGTGAGCAGTTGGGAGCAAGGCCCCCAGAGCTCTGGTGGTGGGAGGAAGGGAAAATGGAGGAGAGGTCAGCATTTATTGGAACCTCTGGCCTTAGGTGGTCTGGCAGTGCTGTTCGATGGGACAATGCCAGGAAATTAAAGAGAGCAAAGGCAGGAGTTTGGAGGGGAGACCCGCATACCTACATGTGGGTAAAGGTCCCGAAGCCTTTTGTATGCTGTCTCCTGTGATCCAAAGATCCAGCGAGGCCCTCTTTGTGATCACCATTTATAGATTTGCTGAAAGGGTGAGCAGCCTGCCCAAGGCACACATCTTGGAAGTCAGGGTTCCCCTCAGGTCAGGAGGACATCATTCCACTGGGAAGGGGAGCTGTGAGGTCCCGCGAGGAGGGCCCCAGTTTCTAGGGTCACTGTTTCCAGCAATAACATATTTGCCTCAACTGCTAACATGGGAAGGTGCTCGTGACACCCTGGCTGCTCCCACCCTTCAGCCCAGCAAGTTGGCTGGTGTTTAAATAAGATGGGTGCCCCAGGGTGTTGGCTGAAATGGAAGCGCCTCTGGAGGAGCAGCTCCACCTGGCTGCTACTGCAGGACATCAGGCCTTTCTCCCCCAGCGGCCTTCCATCTCCAGCTGTGGCCCTGGGATGGTGGTGGTGGGGTGGGTTTTGCTGCCTACGGCACCTGCCTTGGGCTCAGAGCCAGTGTGGTCAAGGTGACACACCAGGTTTGAATTCCAGCTTGCTTTCTTTTTTCAGCCCTAAGCCAGTTTCCCAGACTCCCATAATTTCATCATGAGCAAAATGAGGCTGACCGTAACAATGGCACAGGACTGTGACGAGAATGAGCACAAATGAGACTGGAAAAGCACTCTGCAGTATCTGGCATCTAGTAAATGCTCAGTAATTGGTAGCTATTCTGATTGTTGTTATATTACTAGAGGCCCAGTGCATGAAATAAGTGGTGGTGCCAGTGTGTGTCTCTCAGCCCAGCCTGCACCCTCTCCTACGAGGATCAGGCCTAAACGGGCAGTCGGACATCCCTCTCACAATCCAGGACTGCTGGCTCCCAACTGCTCCTTTGCCTGCCTTCCTGATTGCCCCTAACTGCTTCTGCCTGCCAGCCTGATCACCCCTAACTGCTCCCCTGCCAGCCTGATTGACACCTATCTGCTCCCCTGCCAGCCCATTTGCCCCTAACTGCCCTCCCCTGCAGGCCTGGGTCCTCCCCAACAGTCCTTCCCTGCAGGCCTGGTCACCCCTAACTGCCTTCCTGTGCAGGCCTAGTTGACCCCAACTGCCCTCCCTTACAGGCCTGGTCCCTCCAAATTGCCTTCCCTTCCTGGCCTGATCACCCATAACTGTACTCCCCTGCCGGCCATCTTTTGTCCACATGGGGGCGGCCATCTTGTGTGTTGGAGTGATGGTCAATTTGCATATTACCTCTTTATCATATAGGATAATAGTATCAGATGAAATGTGGTCATCATCTGTGCTGTAAGTCACAGTTTATCCCCAGGAGTTGAGTCATATTTCCCCAGAATGCACAGGGCGAGGAAACTTACAGCCAATAGAGACCATATGGCAGAAGATTCTAAACTTTCCTGTCATCAGACCACCTAGGAGCTCAGAAAGGTTCAAGTGTGGGGGTTATACTCCCTCCCATTCTCTCCTCTCTCCCCAGAGATTTTGATTCATGGGTCTGGAGTGAGATCTTGATTCTGAATTTTTAATAAGATTCTGAAGTGGTTCTGTTGCAGGAAGTCCAAGGGCAATGTTTTGGGCAGCACTGCTTTCTAAGCTGTTTTCCTCGGCCCCGACCTAATGGTTGGCTCTCCTCCGCGGCTGCCATGGCCAGGCTATTTCTGTCTAATCACTAGGAGCTGTCACCTCAAATCGGGCTCCTTTTCCCGGGCAGCCCTGGAGACATGCGGACAAATCCTTTCTCCTCGCTCCCTGTCTAGACACCATGCTGACCTACAAAAGCTTTTCTCCTTATAAAACATGATCACCTGTCTCCCAGCGACCACATTTTTCAAACTCTCTCCCAAGAAACATGGTTAGAGAAGAGTTTTTTGGTGTGTTTTTTTTCTGACTTGGGAATCTGTCGTAAAAGTGTTCCAACGGTGCACTGTATTTGCTTTTATTGTTCTATTGAACAGATTCCGTAGCAAATGCAGAGTAGGGTAGCCTAGTAGTTAAACATACAGACTGTGGCACTGGGCAGCCTGGGTTTAAATTATAGTTCTGCCCTTTGTTAGCTGTGTGATCTTGAGCCTCAATTTCCTCATGTTTGTAACAGGACTAACAATAACACCTATCCTATAGATTGGCTGAGTTAATACAGATAAAGCACTTAGAGAGTGCCTTCATTATAGAGAGCAAAATGTAGCTGCATGCCACAACCTGGACATATCCAGGGAGTGCGGGCATCTCATACATTCCAGGAAATTAAATAAGAATCTACGTAATGGTGCTGACTGTCTTCAGCCGAGCCCTGTTCTTTCCCGACATAAAATTCTGCCTTGAACCACCACTTTGTGAAGCAGGAAGGAACAAGCCACTGTAGTGGTAGAAGAAGCCATGTCTGTGGCCACCACGTGTGAAGCTGAATGTCATTTTGGTCAAACCCCATTAGCAAACTCCAAAAGCCTTCTCTTTGCAGAATCATTCTAGCTGTGATCTAGGGGAGCATGCAGGGGCCAGGGGACTAATTTTTGTCTCAGTCTTTATTTCTAGGATATGGAGTTGCTACAGGTCTTGGTTTCCTCAATGACAGAGCTGTAGAGGAAGAATCTGAGGAAAGAAAGGGAGGAATTAGCAACAGCCAGAATGGCAGTGTCTATCTGACCTTCAGTGATGACCAAAGACAAGGGGAGGGAAGCCGCATCCTCCCTTTCGCTTCCCTCCCTGCAGGTCAGAGCCAGCTTTGCCTTCTTTGGCAGGCACGATAGCAATGGGGCTTCGCACAGGGGCCTTGGGATAAACAGACCTGGCACCTTTTAGCTGTGTGGTCTTGGGAACTTTGCTCACCAGTCTAATCCTCCTCTGTAGGATAAAGATAATAATATAATAGTACTTACTTCACTGAGTTGTTGCATCAAGTTCAGTAAGGTAATGTATATAAGGTACCTAGAACTCAATAAGCTTTTTCATTTTTATTATTTCTGAGTAGTCTTTTCCATGCACTCAATCTAGGCTAATGTCTTGATAATTCAGAGGCTCCTTAAAAATACAGTCAGGAACAGCTAGCAAGAAAACACAGATTGAAAGACAGTATACTTGGGCCAGCCCCTGAGTTACTGTGTGTGTGTTTGGACAGGAAGTGGGTGGGGACTTAGCTAGTCCCTAAGATGCAAAGGGCGGGTGTGGCCTGCAGGAAATGCACCCGCTGTGCAGACTGGGTGGACTTGGGTCACTGAGATGGCGGAACACAAGGTGGAGGTCACTGCATGCCTGTCAGCAGGCAGACCTCAGGGCAGGCTTCCTGAGCTCAGGTGGCCTGGCCTAGCTGGGCCTAGTCACCCGGCTGGCAGCAGAGCAGGTCTTTGCTCGCTGGGAGGGAGTGGCATGAGCTCAGAGCTCAGAGCCCAGCCCTGGAAACTGGAGCCCATGGAAACAGTGGAGCCAACCCTAGGAGACTGGAACTTGGCCCCAAAGGACAACAAAGGCAGTACAGAAAAATAACACAGAAGACTGCACCTAGAGCTTTACTATGCTCAAAAAATCACATTGTCTCAATTTTCCCACCAACCCCAGGAGGAAAGTATTATCACCACCGTATTACTGATGAATAACTGATGGCCTGGAGCTGCTCAGCCCAGAACCAGGAATTGCCAGGCTTGCTCGTTCAGATCACATGCTCTGACCCAGACACTAGAGAACTTAGGTTTCCAGGCAGCCAGGGCCCAATATCTGCCTCCCCAATAGCTTTTTACACTTGCTCTTTCATGTTTTATCAAAAGCATCACACTCTGGACTGAGAGCCACCATGGGACTTGGGCAGGGACCTGATGGAGCTCCTTGTCCAGTTCCCTCAACTTAAAGATAAGGAACTGAAAGTTCAAAGAGGTTAACAGCCTTGCCTGGGGCACTGGGAGATGGTAGTCAAGCCAGGTATGCTGGCTCCTTGCCCCCATTGTTCCCGCTGCATGTCTCCTCGCATGCTGTAATCCACGTGGGCAGACTCATTATGGGCCATGCTGCATACAGAACCGCAGCAGCATCAACATTCAAGGCGCCGGCATATCTCACAGGACAGGTGGCCAGAGTAATTTGTGTCTGTAGTTGCATTTGTAAACACAGCATGAAGAACCCATCAAGAAACTGGCAACAGTTGCACAGGTTCTGTTTGTCTGCTAATTAAAACAAGGGAAACGCCAGTGGGAAGAAGATGGATTGGGGAAAAGGCTACAGTTTTCAGGTCACGCAGAATGGCAGGAGGGGTAGCCATGTGTTGGGCAGGGATAGACTTGCACCTCAGTGGGCGGGTGTGTTGGTGGCTTTGGCTCAGCCACCACCTTCTCATATGTTTGGCTGACTGGCTAAGATCTTGAAGACAGTACTGTGTCATATTTACCTTTGCATCAGCAGCACTCAGCACAGGGTCTGGCATGGAGCAGGTATCCAATAAATGTTTGATGAATGACTCACTGAATGAAGGATTGAAAACCATTACCCAAGGTAAGGGTAAGACCGAATATCTGGTCAGTAGCTCTCCCCTCCTTTCATATTACACCTACCATGGTCTCCATTGCCTCCAGGTTTGGCCTGCAGGGAGGCCTCATGGTCATCCTCTGCCTCTTTGAAATTAGCCTCAGGAGCCATCAGCTTGGTGATGAGGATCACCACTGGCGGTGGTTAGTGCTGACTGGCTGTGGTCAAAGGCCTGGATGCCAGGGTTTGGGTGCTTCAGTTCAAGTCTCGGCTTCATCCCTTTCCAGATGTGTGGCCTCTCAGGCTTCCATTTTCTTAACTGTCAAGTAAGGTGATAGCACTAGGGGTGCTGAGGACTGAGACAGCGCATAGTTCTGGCACCTAGTAAGAGCCCAGTCCATGTTAGGTCTTTGTACTGTCATGCCCTGAGGGGCCTGGGGAGTGATAGGTCCCTTCTTGCTCCCTCTGCCAGGTGGGCAGTGAGCAAGCCCGGGCTGTGCCCACATTGTTTTTGTTTAGGAGCACAAAGGAGAGCAGGAGGTAATGAGGCAGAGAGGAGAGGAGTCCATCAGAAACGATGGGAGAAACTATCGGATGCACAGACATTCGTGGAGCAAAACCACGATTGGATAACATTTCCATTCTGTTTCTTTCATCTGTGACTTAGTTACTGAAAGTGCAGGGAAAAAGTCAGATGCAATGCTATGATTGTATAAATGAGGCTTATAAATACCTGCTGTGGAGAGCAGGCAGCATGGAGAGATGGGGGTGCCCACAGTGAGACTCAGTGCTGTGGACCCCAGATCCTCTGATTTGAAGATGTTACACATGTCTGTCTCTGAGTGACTCACCTCACTCCTGGTGGCTCCTCAGGGAGACCTACGTGTTTCAGCATTGGGGCTAAGGAGCACTGTGGCATTGAATGGGCTTGGGGACATTGGTATTCTTGGGTATGGCAAAGACAGCACGGTTTAGAGCAGAGAAGACCTGGGTTTGAGTTCCACTCTATCATTTGCCATTTGTGTGGACGTTGGTGCCTTTGGCCAGGCCCCATTTGCCCTGTACACAGCAGGTAGTGACACATGATGGATGAGTTGCTGTGAGGTTGGAGCTGGTTCCTGAGGGCAGTTCAACAGGAGTCTTTCTAGCTTTGGCAAGATAGGCAGGTATTTCTGAACCCAGACAACTGTAATATTGTTATGGGCCTGAGGTTACCTAAAGGCCGAGGATTAGCAGGGATAAGCAGGGGTCTAGGGCGACATGCTGGTCATCAGGATGGTGCAAGTGTGCACAGGCCCAGCTTTGGCCCTGAGCAGACCCCAAATGTTGAGCCATCTGACCTTCTGAAGGATGTGTCTAGTTATTGTTCTAGTTATTATTATTATTTGCACAATTATGCAACACCCACACTGCCATCTACTTAGCTGGCATTTCAGTTTCTATCAGTGACACGGACTGCAAGTGATCAGGGTCTGAGTCCCTGCTCAGCCTTGCTGAGAGGGAGGGTTGGCTGAGGGCTGTTAGCTAGTCAGCCCTTCTGCTGCTTCAATTCTCAGCCGTGCATCAGCCTATCACAGAGCCCTTGTCCTGCTACTTAACACCCCCCCTGGCTTTGACCTGGCCAGCCTCGAAGAAGCTCATCAGGAAGCTCTTCCTGTTTTCCTTGGCCAGGACCTTGGCCAGGACAGTAATAAGTCTGCCCTATTGGCTGAGGAAAATCTCTAATGCTCTTCTCTGTCGGTCACACAGCTGACCAGAGTGGCCCTGGGATGGGAACTCGGAGGGATGCCACAAAGGGTTTAGTTCAGGTGAATGGTGGTTGGGAGCTCGGTCTCCATTCTCTGCTTGGTGTGGCCTGGGAGGGCTCCACAACTATAAGATCGTGTTTTCTGTTCTCCCCTTTTCCTCAGTGGATGCAGCACCACACCTGTTTCGAGCAGGTTGGCTTCCAGAAGGATTAATTGCAAAATGCACCCAGGGTAGCAAAGCTATTGAGCCTTTTCAAATGAAAAGTGCCCATTTTCAGGTTGGGTATGTCTGCCCAGAGGGGTGTTTAAATTTTGGTTCAGATGGTATTGCCCTGATATTGCTGATAGAACCTGCCTCGTGCCTGGCTGCCTCTCCTGTAGGCAGAGACAGCCCCCACCCTCCCACCCTTGTCAGCAGCCCAGGGAAGGGCCCTGCCTTTGGGTTCCTGTGGAGTAGGGGTGTCGAACTCAATCAGAGAAGCGGCCAAAATCTAAAATCCAGCCTAAATCGTGGGCCGAATGGTTTACTGAACAGTCATAAACTGTCATTGTGATGGAAACGCAGCGGAGTGCAGTGATGACAGTGCGGTGCGGGCCACATTGCAAGGCCTGGCGGGACGGATTTGGCCCGCGGGCCTTGTGTTTGACACATGTGCCTTTGGGTTCCTGTGGAGGGAGAGTTTTAATTCACTTCATTTAAAAATTGCCTTAAGCTATTGAGTGTTTGTTAATGATGGCAGGGAGCTAGTTACCCTCCCTGACCATTTTAGGCCAGGAATTTTTGTTTCCTGGGCTTCTCCCTGGCTAGCCTGGCCTTGCAAGCCCATGCCTGTGCATGAGTGTGTGGGGAGGAGCGGGTGAGGGCCTGGCACACCAGCTCTGGGGAATGAGGAAGGCCTTGGCTCCAGGAAAAGCTGCCGCTGTAAGATCCAGGTAGATCTGTGTTACCTGAACCCTCGCCCAGCTGCCCTGTCCAAGAGTCCTGCAGTGGTGAGGCCCGGGTCAGAACTTCCTCAGGTCCAGGAGTGTTTCTGTAGAAGATGCATACTGAGTGTGAAATCCCAGGATAGCTGCACACATGTACCCACTCATGCACAAGCATGCACCCCTAAGCAACCATACACTTACATACTCACATTCACACACAAATACACACAGTAAATGCACTTATACATATAGTCACACACATGCACACACCTGAATGCAGGCTCTCTCTATTCCATACACATTCTCTCACAATACACACTGCTTCACACAATACTCTATACATGCACATTCATATACAGACACAGACACCTACACACACACACACACACACACACAGATCAGGTTTGGTCAGAACAGGTAAACCTATTCAAGGAGATTGCTGCTCGTATCTGCAGCTCCCAGCTAACTCCCCTTCTGGACAACTTAGACTTAATTGCTCAGCACAAAGTGGGGACAAAGCTGTGACTCTGTGCCCTGGGTACCCAGCCAGTTCTGGGGCTGGAGGCACACATCCCAGAGCCAGAGCCCCCAGGATCACAGAAATACTAAGGATGAGGGCCAGGTTGGCTGTTTCTAGAGCAGCAAGCCCCCTAAAGAATCCCAGGCTGGCATGACTCTCAAATGCAAGGGTTAGAGGCATCTTTTACACTAAATCATGCCCCTCAATGGGCCTGTGTCCAGCTGCTCACTTCCCCTGAAGGGCTAGTGACTGTAGACACTGAGACTGCACTGCATACACTGGAATTTGCATGATGTGATCAAACTTGTCCTCTCCCCACTCATGACTGTTCTTTTGTCCTTATTGGAGGTGCTTAGCCAGAGAAGCAGGATAGGGGTGCAGAAAACACAGGCTCTACGGTCAGACTGAACCACAGTTGCAGCTAGGCTAGCTATGGGATCCAGGTCAAAGCCCCGAACCTATTATCTAAACTGTGAAGTGAGGATATTCATGCCTATCTTTTAGAATTGTTGAGGTTTAAATCAACATTATGAAAAGACACTAGCTATGTAACTGGCATACAGTAGGTGTTCAATAAGTGGGTAGCTCCTTTCTCCTGCCTTTGTTTTATGTTTTCCTTGCTGAGGGACAACTTCAACCTATATGAGAGAACCAGTCCTATTCAGACACAGGGGAGTCCCCATGCTGCCTGAGCTTCCCTGCCAGCTCTGATGTTGAAGGGACTCGATTTTGGCCTGCTTCTTCTTGACCTGGTGTATTAGTGAATGCACGCACGCGTGTGTGTGTTTTGTGTGTGTGTGTGTGTGTGTGTGTGTGTGTGTGTGTGTGTATGTGTAATATGTATATATAATTTATTATAAGAAACTGCCCCATGGTTATGGAGGCTGACAAGTTCCAAGATCTGCAGTAGGCAAGCTAGAGACCTTGGAGTGCTGATGGAACTCCATTCTGAAAGTAGCAGGTATGAGACCCAACAAAAGCCAGCATTTTGGTTCTGGTCCAAAGGCAGGAAAATGCTGATCTTTTAGCTCAGGCAGGCAGGCAAGAAGCGCTCCCTGTGACCTGCAAGAGGACCATCCTTTTGGTTCTATTCAGGCCTTCAGCTGATTGGATAAGGATCACACACACTGGGGAGGACCGGCTATTTTACTCAGCCAACTCATTCACATGCTAATCTCATCCAGAAACACTGTCATAGACACACGCAGAATAAGGTTTTTTACCTAGTATCTGGGCACTCCATGGTCAAGTCAAGTTGACACAAAATTCACCATCACACCTGGTACTTAGTGACCTCATGCATCAGTGGGTGTCCTGGTGCAGCATGGGGGCAGGCACCAGTCTTAGGACCTCCTGGAGCTGTTGGTCATTCCTGTGACATTGCAGAGGCTGTTATATCCAGACATGAATATATAACAAAGCCCTGTGGGCTTCTTTCAATGGCAGAAACATTAGAGCTTTGCCATCAACTTTGCCAAAAAGAGACCTAACCATGTAGTTCCCTAATTAATTCCTGTTACGCCCAGACTTTGTGATCCCCAGGGACCACCAGGGAGCTGAGTCCGATGCAATAAACAAAAGAGCCTCTTCCATGCTAGCATGGGCTCTGTCCCACTCACGCCGACAGCATGGCCGAAGAGAGAGCAAATTTCGCCAAGCCCTGGAGTTTTACTCCTGTGGTGATGTCACTGTTTTGGCTGACCCTGATTGGGCTAGGGTCCAGTTACACAAAATGGAGGATAACTCCACCCTGCCCCACAGTGGAGTCAGGAGTTTATCCTCGCCCCACCCTGCCCTCTCAATTCCCTCATCAGCTTCTGACTTCCTAGAAGAGTTTGCAAGCTGATGCCATAAGGGCCAAATTCAGCTCACTCTTAAAAAATAATAATTTGAATGCCTTTACAATAGAAAGTTGTATGCCTTCCAGTTTGCCACAGTCCTCACCACTCCTACTGTCTTACACCAGCTCACCTCCTTCCTTTGTTGCTTGTTCAGTTCCTGAAGTCAGAGGCCAAACTCTTCAGTGTAACAGTTGAGTCCCTTTACAATTTGACTTTGGCTAACCTTCCCACATTGGTTTTTGGCCAGTTCTATCTAAGCACCCTGTGCTTTAGAAACCCTGGTGCAGACCTTTCACCAAACACACAGTATTCTTTCTCATTTCCATGCCTTTATCCCCCTGTTCAGTTTGTTTGGGTGGTCTCTCTTCTTGAACTTCTGGCTAGTTCCTAATTATCCTTTAATACTTTATTCATTTGCCTCCTACTCTCTGTAGTCTCTCTGTAACACTTTCTAGGTCTCAGTTTTCTCCTCTGTGACATGGAGTAATCATAGGACCTGCTTCATGGGGTTGCCATGAGATTAAGTGAGAGAACCCAGGTGAAGTGCTTACTGCAGTGTCAAGAATATAGGTGGTGCCCAGTAAATTTCCACCCATCTGCCTTCCTGGCATCTAGAGTTTTAGTGGTTTTGATGGTGGCCATGAGAGGGACTCTGCTGTCTGTCTTGGAGTTTGACAGGCTTTTACCACCCACAGGTAAAGCAGATAGAGAATGTTCGGTGTCCATTAGCAGTAAATAGGAAATGTCTCACTGCAGATGCCTGGCTTGATGGGGTGAGGCAAAATTGTGGGGAGGGTATTTATTATGCCCAGAAAGCTCTGTGTGAGAAAATAGGACAGAGGCAATGAAATCTGGTTTTATAAGTACTTCTAGATTTATGGTTTAAAAATATATGTGCGTGTATATTTAAATATTTTATGTGTCATTGCTCATGGCCTGGCACCTCTCACCAGTGAACTGTGGCGGCGGAGACAGCGCTTTGTGTCATCTGTTTACAGTTCAGGTGAATGAAGCTCTGAGGACATTTACTGAGGAAAAATCTGTTAATTGCAGAACCTCTAGGAATAATAATTGTTGTTTCTGTTTGGTGCTGAAATGAGTTGGCTGCATCAGACTGGAGACTTGCAAGGCAAACAAGTTATCTGCAGGCATAGAAAGCGGATGATAAGTGACATTTGATCTAAAAGTGCCTCAGATAATAAAATAGAGATTCTTTGCCAGTTTTTTTTTTTTTCTTTATGCAGAGAAGAGTCAAAGTGGAGGTAGAAGCAGATGCTTCTTGGCTTCATCCTTAGTCCAGGGTGGGGGCATCTCCAAGATAATTAAGACTTTCAGAAGGATCGTAGTAATGCAAGGCATTCAGACACAGATTGAAGCATTCTTGGCTGGGAACACTGAAGTCATTGGCAATCTGGTACCAAAACCTGAGAGATTTCTTTCTTTCTTTCTTCCTTCCTTCCTTCCTTTCTTCCTTCCTTCCTTCCTTCCTTCCTTCCTTCCTTCCTTCCTTCCTTCCTTCCTTCCTTCCTTCCTTCCTTCTTTCCTTCCTTCCTTTCTCTCTCTCTCTTTCTTTCTTTTTTTAATGTTTTTATTGATCTTAGAGAGAAAGGAGGGAGGGAGAAAGAGAGATAGAAGGATAGAGAGATAAACATTGATGTGAGAGAAAAACTTTGATCAGCTGCCTTCTACAGGACCCCCAGCAGGAATCAAACCTGGGCACCTGTTCCAATGGGGAATTGAAACAGCAACCTTCTAGTGCATGGGGTATGCTCAACCAACTGAGCTACACCAGCCAGGGCTGAGAGATCCATTTCTAAAAGAGAAAATCTAATCCTTGTGCTGAACTCTCTCTGGGAGGAGGTATCTACATCAAATGAGAGCTGCCATATTATAGGTGAAACACGATCACAGACGTGGAAGAAGCTAGCCAGTTTAGTGTGTGGTATACCAAAGGCCATGTTGGAGCATCGTCCTGTACAGGAAAAGGTTGCAAGTCCAAAGGCCATGTTGCTGCTCAGTGAGGTCTGATGTGCTCCTGTTGGAGGGTTATACTTCCCACTGCTCCCAAACACCAGGTGTGGCCATGTGACTTATTTTGGCCAAGAAGATATGAACAGAAATGGCATGTATCACTTCCAGGTGGAAGTGTTAAGAGCTAGCCTGTGCTCCACCTTGTTCTTTTTTCTTTCTGCCATCGACCCAAGGTCACTGGTGCAGGTGCTCCATCAGCCTGGATTCCTGTGGGAGGTTGATGGTGACAACACGGGAGCTCCTGGTTGACTCTTGATGGATATGTAGCCTGAGGAAGAAATAAACTTTCATTGTGTAAGCCACTGATGTTTGGGGTGTTTTTACGTTTTTATTACTGCATTCTAATCCAGTTTATCCTGACAAGTATGCTTTTTAAAAGGAAGAATGATACAGCATTTATTACTTCTGTGAATAACTTGATACATTCTGATTTTTATAGCAGTAGGACAATAAGAAAAAGAAGTATCCATAATACTATAAATGGACCAACAATTCAGTTTGTAAAGTAGCATCAAGGACCTCAGGAGTCTACTTTTAAGAATCTGCAAATTTATTCACAAAATCATACTATGTCACTATCACACTGACACTCCCTTACCCACAGTTCATGACCAGTCCCGTGGATTGTGGGGAAATGTCACCTAAGAGAAGCCATCACATATTTGTCTCGCTCCTTTCAACCATATCCATTGCTTGCTCTTCTTTGATTGCATGCTTCCTTTATGGCTTTGTACGTGCTTGATACCCTGCCTAGAATACCATTGTTCTCTTTGCTTCCAACATTTTGTCCCTTTAGTGAATGCCTGAATTATCTCCTTTACTGTAACAACCCTATGAGGCAGTTCTTATAACCACTCTCATTTTGCAGATAAGGAAACTGAGGCTTATAGAAATTAAGCAGGTGGCTCTAAGTACAGTAGGTCCTTGGGTTACATGGGAGATCCGTTCCTACAGCATGACATAACGCGATTTTCACCGTAAGTCGGAACCCATATACATAGGCACCTACGTCACTCACATGGAGCACATACACAGCAGTAATGAAGAGAAACATTAAAAAAATTTAAAAGAAAGATAACAATTCCTGATCTTTACTTGTGGTAAATAAATAATAAAAAACATAAAGCACATACATCGAAATGATGGAATTTTTAAAAAAAATAAATAAATAAATGGAAGATGGCGACATAACCATGAAACGACATAAATTGAGTCCGACGTAACCCGAGGATTGCCTGTACAGTGGTAACAGAAAGCTGGAGGTCATCAAACCCAAGAAGTATAGTTTCAAAGCTGATACTCAACAACCTTATACATGGCTTCCTTGGGAAAGTTGGTAAATGCTCCAGGACAACAGCAACAGCAACAGCACCGGCTGATACAATCAGAGAGAATTTCGAAAAGAGTGGGCAGCCCTTGGCATTTCCAAGAGGGCCAGAGGGCCAGGCTCTCAGTTATGTACCTCACCCCACGTCTTCCTTCAGTGGAGGGCCACCCCCAGCACTGCCAACACTGCCACTGGGCCCTGGGATGCGATGTAAGCTGTGTCCTAGTAGAACCCTTGGAGCCATTGCGCAGAAGACTCTTGCTGCTCTTTTTCTCTCCCAGGAAAACGGCCCAAATAGGAGTTGCTTCTTCAGCCTGTGCCTTGGAATAGAAAGACACATGGAGCAGCAGAATCTAGCAGAGTTCAGTAGCAACTACAACTGACTTACACATCCTGCAGCTTTAATATAAGCAAGAAATAAATGCTCTTCTTCTAAATCACTGATTGGGGGTGGTGGTGAGCATTTGTTACAGCAAAACTAACTGATACCATGTAAACTGAGAACCACTCCACACCAGTGTCTGCCAGTGGTCAGCAAACTCATGAGTCAACAGAGCCAAATATCAACAGTACAACGATTGAAATTTCTTTTGAGAGCCAACTTTTTCAACTTAAACTTCTTCTAATGCCACTTCTTCAAAATAGACTTGCCCAGGTCGTGATATTTTGTGGAAGAGCCTCACTCAAGGGACCAAAGAGCCGCATGTGGCTCGCCAGCCGCAGTTTGCCAACCATTGTGCTAAGAAAAGGAAATGCATCAATGAATAGGACTCAGTCTCTCCCTTCATGACACTTTTCTTTGACACTTTCAAGTCACAGCTGGCACAGAGAGTTGAAATGTTTTATAAAAGGCAAAAACACTAGTGAAGAAGATACTTTATTTATTCTATTTTTTAAAAATATATTTTATTGATTTTTTACAGAGAGGAAGGGAGAGAGACAGAGAGCCAGAAACGTCAATGAGAGAGAAACATCGACCAGCTGCCTCCTGCACACCCCCCATCGGGGATGTGCCCGCAACCAATGTCCATGCCCTTGACCTTAATCAAACCTGGGACCCTTCAGTCTGCAGACCGCGGCTCTACCACTGAGCCAAACCCGCTTCGGCGATACTTTATTTTTTAAAATATATTTTTATTGATCTCAGAGAGGAAGGGAGGAGAGAAAAGATAGAAACATTAATGATGACAGAGAATCAATGAATGGCTACCTCCTGCACACCCCACATTGGGGACTGAGCCAGCAACACATGCATGTTCCCTGACCGAGAATCAAACCATGACCTCCTGGTTCATGGGTTGATGCTCAACCACTGAGCCACACAAGCCGGATATGGGACTTCTTTGTTCTCTGTGTGGAGTGTCCCTTCCATTGTCAGTAGCAGAAAATCCGCGTTTGGTTTCATCAGGGAAGCTGGTAGGATCTTTTAGCTGCTGTAACAACATCCTTGGAGAGGGAATGGGCAGAAGGAGTCTGGCAGTACCGCTGATACCATCAAAGCCTGAAGAGCAGGCCCTAGGATGTTCTGAGGGACATGGGCCTGGAGCTCCTTCCAGTTTTTCCTGGCCTGTGTTTAGAAGATGCTGATGGGTCCCGGGCTCCCTCCCTGACCCGAATGACTGATGCTCTGCTCCTGGACCATCGATCTATTGTTTCAGGCTCATTTCTCAACGGGAGGCCTTTCCTAATAAAAGCCACAGACCACAGTGCCCCTACATCAGTCTTCTTCTATGTTCCTGTGTTTTCCAGAAGTTGCTTCTCTGTGTCTTCAACTTTATGGGAAGACCAAGAGCTGTTTTCCCTGTTTCAGTTTAGACACCAGGATCTAGTTGATTCTGGGCTTTGGCCCCAGCAGTTTTGAGTAGAAAACCAACCTTTGTAATCCAGACGCCCAACGACACATTGTCTGTGTTATAAAGGATTCAGGGCAGTGGAAACCCCTGGAAACCCAAATCCAATTAATAATTTCACGAGACAGTTCATTAGAATGCACAAGTGCTTAACTAAACAAAACGGTAATGGAAGCTGTCAGAAATGATCCACGTTGTGTTAGCATTTTCTCATTCACACATCATTTCCTCTACAATTTAGTTAAGTAACAAACACTACGTATCCCGCCACTGGTGTTTTCAGCCATGCAGTACAGTTGGTGTTTGTATTGGACAAATGCAGAGAAAGGGCTTTTGACCGACTGGTTGGTGCAATAGGGGTTCCAGCTTGGGATAGGCAGGATCTTGTGTAACCAAAGCCAAAGTCAACCTGGTGTGGCATGGCTCCTGGGAAGTTCTCTGGAACTTGGCATCCTGTGGGAAGGTGGCACCTTCTGCCAGCACCTTTGGGGCTCTGCCATCTTGGGGACTGTGAGAGGGAGACAGCCTTTCTGAGCAGGGCTGGCTAACCAGGCCAGACTGGGTACTGGGCCTGGGCAAGCCTGACTCTCCCAGGATGCCTTCCAGCCCACTTTCACTGCAGAATCCCTTTAGCTGAAGCTGGTAATCATGGGAAAGTGAGATTTCTTTTCTTAGGAGGCTCCCTTTGCAGAGTTACCAGTGTTCTCACCTTGGTGAGAATAGTGTCAAGCCTTCTTCTCAGTAAGTTTTGAAGCTCAAGAGCTGGGGGTAGGAATCGCAGGGAGTGAGAAGAAGGGACTCTGGGTGTCCCAGTGGGGGCAGGCCTGGGACTGAGGGTTGCCACAGGAGCTCTGTGACTCCCAGCCTCATCCAGGTAGCCAGCCTCGCTCAGGGAAATGGAGAAGGGAGTGACTGCTTGGTTTTGAAGTATTTGTGCAGCCCCACAGCAGGGAAGACAGAGCTGTATGTAAGGGCCTGCTTGGCCATTAGTTATCTGAGGATAATTAAAACACCACAAATACTCATTTATTTGAATAAAATGGATCTATATGTATGCATACATCCCCCCTCTTTATTTCTTCCAGGGTGAAAAAAAGCATTCTCACACATCCATGCAATGATACGTTAACGCTAACAGGGTTGGCAATCCCAGTAGGTTTGGGTGAGTGGAAGCCGTACCTCAGATCTCACTTGGGCAGTCCAGTTGTCCCACAGTGACCTTCAAGTGGCCTGTTTTATAGACCTGACCTTGCCTGGACATGTAGCTTGGTCAGCCAACATCAGGCATGGCCTTGGTGTCTCTGAAGGCTTTAGCTCATCTATATGCTGCAATGGTAGTGGAGACAGCTACTGCTTACTGAGGCCTACTGTGTGTCAGTGCATGCTGGGTGCTCACCCCTGCCTGAGGGTGGATCTCATTACTGATAGGAAATGGAGATCAGAGGGGTCGGATAGCTTTTCTAGTGACACTAAGTGCAAAGCTGTGAATTTAAACCGAAGCTTCTTTCGCTCCGAGGTGTTTTCTGTTTGTTTCTGTGTCTGTCTCTCTGCCTGCTATAATGTTAGGTCTGTGAGGGTAGGGGCTGTGTTGGTTTTATTCACTGGGTCTGAGGGGTAGCTCTCCCATGGAATGAGCATAGGGCTTGTGAGCAGGCAGAGACCCTGATTACAAACTGTCTGCCTCTTACAGGTGTGTGACCTCAGATACAGTCCAACCTCCCTGCATCCAGTGTATTTGTCTGCAAAATGGGAATACTAATTCTGCCTTCCTGGACTATTGTGAAGATTCCCAATAATAGCTAACATTTATTGGGTACTTATCATCTGTGGACCAAGCATTTTGCAGGGATGACCTCATTTCATTTTCGTGACATCCCAGGAAAGGGACCATACTTTCTTTCTTTTTTTCTTTTTTTTTTTTTTATAGCTAGGACACCCGAGATAGAATGGTGACATGACTTGCTCAAAACTCCACAACTAAGAAATAGCAGGTTTAGAACCTGAGCACAGCATCTGAACCTAGACATGGCATATTGCGCTTGTTGGACAATGCCCCTAATAAATGATAGCTTTTCACTTTATGGGATCTGCTTTTTCCCATGGCTAAATTCTTTTCTGGGGTTAGGCCTCCTTTTGGATTCCTGTCCGATGAGCAATCAGATTTTGGCTTTCTCTTACCCCCGGCATCTTATTGGGTTCTGGGTGGCCATAGTTCTATCTCTGTGTTCTTTAGTCCCACTTCCAGCAGCCAGGTTGGCATCTCTGGGAGATGGGACCAAGCTCAGCCCTGGGGTGGATGTCTAGTAGTCTTTTGACAGCTTTTTCAAGTTTGTTATTTATAAGGTAAGAGCGGGAGTGGGATTTAGGACTGGTGGCTTGTGGCCAGAGCCTGATTAGTGACAAACAATAGGAAATGTAACATTTCACTGTTAGGAAACAGATTCTCAGTGTGATTGGCCTTTTTCTCATCCACATTTAGAAATGCCAGGATCGGTGACTCTTAGGCCACTAGGGAGACCTGCCACCCATTGTCACTGCAAAAGCAGTGCTCATGGACGCTCCTTCCTGGGGGACAGTTCAGGCTGCTGCTCTGTGAAGACCCAGGTCTATGCCACCCATGTGGGGAGCCTCAGCCTACAAGTCAGAAGTCACTTCCCAGGATGGTCAACCTGGGGCAGGCAACTGCAGGAGTGAGCTTGGGAGTGCCAGGAACCTAACGCTGTTTCAATGCCACACTCCCAAACTTACTCCCTGAGGAACCTGAGATAAGCGACCTCAGTTTCCCCTCCTGCAATGTGGGAATCACCGAGCAGATTTGAGTCCAAGATTCTCTTTGAGTGAGTTGTTTTAGGAAACTCCCTCTCCTGTTTTTGATTCCACCTCTGCGATCACAGATCTCCCAGGGAGAGGCCCCTCACACTCAGCGGCCTCCCTGAACCCATGCTGAGGACAATGCTAAGGGTCTGAGCTGCCCACTGGCCCACCAGCCCCATTGGTCTTATTTCCCATCTCTGCCCCACTCAAGCTTGATGCTTTCTTTCTAAAAGTTCCACCAGAATTAGTCAAATGGGCGCCTGTAAGTGTCTAGAAACACATTTTCGGTCCCACTTACAGCAAAAGAACAACCACCTTTTAAGCTCTACACAAAAGTAAATGATGTTCTCTGTGAGCAGCCCTAGAAGAAATGTCATTGCAGACGCACATTGTTTTATGTGTAAATGTCCTAGGAAATTAGCTGACTTCCCATTTTTAAAGCCCTCTTGTCCCTTGTCTTGAACAAAACAGATTAGATACTTTGAGAGGCAGGAGCTGGAGGCTCAGCAGAGAAGACAAGTGCACTGGTGGTGTGGAGGTTGAGGTGGGCTTTGCATTGATGGGAGATGGATTGTTATCAGTTTCATCACCAGAGCCACTTTGAGATATGCCAGCCACCGGCCTCTCATAGAATGTGGGACCTATGACCCACACGTTTGAAATAGGGAGACTCTGTGGCAATGGAGGACTTCAAAATCCAGAATCAGATTTATTTTTAAATATTTTTATTGGATTTTAGAGAGAGAGGAAGGGAGAGGGATTGAGTGATAAAAACATCAATGAGAGAGACACATTAATGGGCTGCCTTCTGCACACCCCCTACTGGGGATCGAGTCCTGATTGGAAATTGAGCTGCCCGGAGGACATGACCACTCGGGCTCTGTTGTATATGAATATATCTCCTGAGTGGTGCCCGGTGGCCCCAAGCATGGCCAACGGAATGAGAGTGCCCTCCAGTTGTCATCATCTACAGGACGTTCCAGTTTTCACACATGATGGAGTTGCCCTTGTGTGGACCACAGGCCAGGGAAGGTTTTGAGTTCAAATGTGCCAGCATGTGGCTGAAGGTCAGAGGTCTGAAAGAACATTTTTGTTCTCTGAAAGTGGTTAGCCACAGAGGGCTTTGGTCTCTTTCTTCTGATAAGATGTGCCAAGGGTGGTGGGATAGAAGAGTGGGAGAAAGTCATTCCATCTTCAAATTGGTGGAGCTCTCAGTCTTCTCTCAATCATCAGGCACCTCCTTATGGAGCAATTACCATGCATAGCACATTGCACGGGGCCTGGGGCGAAGGAAGAAGTTACATGAATTCTGTTCTTGGAGTTTTCAGCCAGGACCAGATTAAGATATATAGGTCCCTAAGAATTGTAGAGCTCTTTCCCCCTCTTCACTATATGTAATTCAAAATAAAAATTTATTACATTATAAATATTTATGAGGAATACCAGTCAGTTTTGATTTTTCTCATGATAACTACTTAAGTGCTTAATTTTCTTAATATATCCAATCGTTTCAAAAGTATTTTGGTGCTTTAACTTTGTTGATGTCTTAAATACATGCCCAGTGTGCTGTTCAGATGCTGCAGTCCTGACCTCAGCCTTCTAGGGAGATAAGACACACACAGACAACAACATGTACCAGGAGCCCTAAGTGTCAGAGACTGAGAGAACTCAGGAAGGGGGTGGTTACTCTCCCAACAAAAGCTTGTGGAAGAGCAAACATTTGGCCCTGGACTGCAAAGCTAAGTGAAGTCTGTAAGTTCTGTGGTGGAGATCAGGTCATTCAGGACAGAGGAATTAGAATGAGCAAAGGCAAAGCATGGGGATTGTGGAAGAGAGGATATGAAAGGGAGTCATGGGAGACAGGATAAAAGACGTGGCCAATCCTATAGGACAGTTGTTCTCAACCTTTCTAATGCCATGACCCTTTAATACAGTTCCTTATGTTGTGGTGACCCCCAACCATAAAATTATTTTCGTTGCTACTTCATAACTGTAATTTTGCTACTGTTAATGAATCGTAATGTAAAGATCTGTGTTTTCCAATGGTCTTAGGCTCTACAGCAGCGGTTCTCAACCTGTGGGTTGTGGCATTAGAAAGGTTGAGGACCACTGCCATAGGGCCTTGAATGCCAGGGGAAAGAGTTTGGATTGTAGTGAAGTAGTTCTTGGGAGTCACTGAGGGTTTCTGAGCTTCTTCTATTGTAGACGAGTTTTCACCTTCAGGATATTCAAAACCCCCTTGCATTGCCTTTAAGAGTATCTACAGTGATGAAGTGATGCCTGAGTAATTGAGTATTGGCAATTGCTTTCAATGTGCTTTGGTGTAATGCATTTTTAAAATGAAGTTCTAGCCTCTAAGTGCATCCATAGGAAAAAGTGCCAAAGGCTTCATTATCATTAACCGGTGCCAAATGGGATTTACAGAGATAGGGAAGTGAATGAAGACCATGTCTCTGTCCTCCCATTACTGTTCAATTCTGCTGGGGAGGGAGCACAATAATTACAGCGATTAAAAAACAACAGCAATTTGGGGAAGCAATATTCTCATGGACTCAAAGTTAACACCCACACATTACTTATTAATTACAAAGGAACTAAGTGGTTTTGTAATGGAGAAATATGGCAGAAATGACCTGAAGTGATCACACGGAGCATTACCAATAATGGGACAAATGTGGATTTGATGGAGTACATTGGGAAGGACACAGCATCACTTACATACTATTCCTTATTTTCTTTTATCCTCACCCTAGGATATGTTTTGTAAAATTGGTTTTTAGAGAGAAGGTAAAGGGGGAAGAGAGGGACACATTGATGTGAGAGAAAAACATCAATTAGTTGCCTCTCCTGCAGGCCCTGACTGTGGATCAAACCCACAACCTAGGTATGTGCCCCAGCTGGGAATTGAACCCTCAACCTTTTGATATATGGGATGACACTCCAACCAACTGAGCCATCCATCCAGGACACTTAAATACTACTAGAGGCCCGGTGCATGGATTCACGCACAGGTAGGGCTCCTCAGCTTGGCCTGTGGGGATCAGGCTGAAACCCTCTCTCCTACATCCTCTGAGGGGTGCCAGATTGTGAGAGGGCAGTTCTCAGGTGTCACACCCTGGAATCGGACTCCTTCTCTGGTTCCGGGTGCACTACCTGAGAACCGCCACTGACAAGTGACCACAGCTCAGTAGCTCCTGCATTGAGCATCTATTCCCTGGTGGTCAGTGTGTATCATAGCTATTGTTGTTGGCTGGTCACTTAGGCTTTTATATATATAGATTCTTGCCAAAACACTTTGACCTGAATATAATAAATAAAATTAATCAGACACTTCCCATTGTAGAATATTCTTCAAATCAAATCACATAGACTCTAAAACTGTCAGTGTTTTGAAAAAGTGTGTGTGTGTGTGTGTGTGTGTGTGTGTGTGAGCGCAAAAGGACTCTATTAGACTAAAGGAGACCTAAAAAGATATGACAACCAAATGTAATACTTGATCTTTGATTGGATCATGATTTAGAAAAATGAACAAAGAGCTGTAAAGGACATTATTGGGGAAATTGGAACATTTTTAATATGGAAAGTATAGTAAATAATAGTTTATTCTATCAATGTTCAATTTCTTGACTATGATAATGATATATTAATGTACAAGAATGCTTAAATGTGATGTTAATAACTGATTATCTAGATGAAGGCTATACATATATTCATTGTGCTACTCTTTTAACTTTTCTAAGGTTTGAATTTTTTTTAATTATCTAACTACAACAGTAATTCCAAAGCAACAGCAATATAGGATAATGTATGCATTTACGACTGTGACCTCAGATTGTCATGAAATTAACTATGTGTTGTAAAGCTACCCTGGACCAAATGTTCAACCACTGAGCCATGCTCTTATTTAATAAAAGAAATATGTACTATAAGCTTACTACACAATTAATTATGGCAATTAATCTTATTTTCTCATCTATTCCAATTGCAACAATGAAGGATAATCTCTAATAGGTTGAAGTGAAAATGTTTGCTAGAAAAGGATTTGGAATGAACTGCTATTCCAGGTGTGTTTGGCATTTCAGGGTTCTGAAGACTTTTTTTTTTATTACATGTCTTGCTTCCCTTCATGTTTTCTTCACTTTATTCCTGTTAAGATAATGTGCTCTGCTCTGCTTGAATGTTTTTACTATTAATAATGCTCAGCCTTTGGGACATTGTTCTGACAGTTGTCCCCTCTCACAGTGTCTAACAGAGCTAGGCTGCTATGCCATAGTTTGCCAGTAAGTGTCACTGATCAGCAACTTTAAAATTTTCTGAGTCTGAGGCTTTGTGATCTAGAAAATGTATCAGTACTTTTCCTTATCAATTCTGTAAACTAAAATTCAACTAAGATTTTTATTTAAAACCAAGGGATACTTTAGAAAAACTGTAATTCTGGGTTTTTAATTAATGTTGCACCTGTGGTTAACTTAAGGCCATGGGTGTAACTGCTGTGAAGGGCACACAGTCCTGCCACAGTGTCTTGGGGCAGATAGAGATTCAAAGTCCAGCGCATAGAGAAACTAATAGAATTAGGAAGATGGCTTTTTGTTTTTGTTTAGTTTTATTGTGTGTGTGTGTGTGTGTGTGTGTGTGTGTATGTGTGTGTCATTAACAACATTATTACTTACTGTTACTCTACTGTTAGTTATTGCTACTTTTACTATTATTGACTGTCTATTTTGCATACCAGAAACTATAGTAGGTACTTAACCATTATATATGTAATTCTAAGAAATATCCTATGAGGTGAATGTTGTTCTTTAAATCTTGCAAGTATAGAAACTGAGGCTCAAAAAAGCTAATAAGTTGCCATAGTCACATCCTTGGAGACAAATGCAGAACCAGGGTTTAAACCTTGCCAGTCCAACGGCAAAGCCTGAGTACTTTTCAAACTTTGGTGACTCCAGTGTGTCCACCTTCCCAGGGAAACTGGCTAGATACACTGATGTCTAGATGCCATAGGGAGGGCTTTATCTCGTTAAGGAAGTTCAGGCAATGATAGCAGATAGAGGACACATTTGGGGGCAGTCTTTTAAGTAGTTTTCTCCCGAAAACCTGCGGATAATAGATGGGGATGGAATTAGGGTATGGAAGCTGAAAGTGTTGAGGAACCTGCTGGGGGGGAGATCAGAACTCAGTGCTTTGAGCACAGGCTGAGTTTGCACTTTGTGTAGTCTTGTGTCACTTTCTCTTTGTAGAATCTTTGGCCACTCTTGTCTATCCTCAGGGGTTCTGTCTTCATGAATGACCTGAGAGCAAAGGAGAAAAGACAGTGTCCTGGGGGCCAGAGGGTGATGGGACCTGGAGAGAATCCTCTTATTGGAATTCCCTCCTCATTTGGTCCTGATTCATGGACAACATTTGAAACCCCAAGTCTGCTCTCCTGGATCCTACCCTCTTGTCCTCCCAAACTCTCACAAGGCTACAAATACTGAACCTCTCCTTTGAACCTGAGATCCCTCAAACACACCTTTGCTATTTTTTCATTCATCAGCTTCTTCATGATCTCATTCCTACACGCTTCCCAACAGACACAATTCTAGAAGTATCTTTGTAATCTCTGCTTCCTCCAGTGCTGTCTCACTAGCAGCTACTGCCGAATGTGTGGCTATGATCAGGGCTGGAAGCAGCAGGACTGGTTGAAGGTCCATTTAAGGAGTATTTGACCCCCAGGATCCTTTTGTACTCCATAGAGTCAGGTAAATCAATACTGTTCCCCACCTCCAATTTTGCCAGGAGACTGAGAATTATTCTCTTAGGAGAGTAAAATAGAGATTTTGAGCTGAGGGACAACCAGCACTAAATGGGGCACTATACTAAAAAACAGCAGATTAAGTAAAAGCCTTTCTCACAGTGTATATGAAGACCTCCCCAGACATTGTCCTTCATTTAGTCAGTGGTTCTCTACCTTTTAATACTGTGACCCTTTAATACAGTTCCTCATGTTGTGGTGATGCCCAAACATAAAATTGTTTTTGTTATTATACTTCATAACTGAATCGTAATGTAAATATCTGTGTTTACAGATATTTTTTAGCAAAATTACAGTTATAAAGTAGAAACGAAAGTACTTTTCTGATTGGGTGTCACCACAACATGAGGAACTGTATTAAAGGGTTGCAGCATTAGAAAGGTTGAGAACAACTGATTTAGTGGGTTCCTAGAATAGGAATAGCCAGTTTTTGTTGTTGTTGTTGTTGTTGTTTTTCATTTTAGTTAGGCCATAAGAAGATTTTTCTGAGAGAGAGAGAGAGAGAGAGAGAGAGAGAGAGAGAGAGAGAGAGAGAGAGAGAGAAGAAGAAGAAGAAGAAGAAGAAGAAGAAGAAGAAGAAGAAGAAGAAGAAGGAGGAGGAGGAGGAGGAGGAGGAGGAGGAGGAGGAGGAGGAGGAGGAGGAGGAGGAGGAGGAGATTTTTCTCTGGGGAACCTGAGGTTTTAGCCTTTCAATAAAACCCCCAAGATATTGATAATAGGTACTGTCCCTAAAAATGGCCCAGCCAGAATACTCTGCTGTGAAGCTGATCGTCACAAAGCCATACACAGTTTCCAATAAGCCTTTTAGTGCACCAACTTTAGATAAGAGGAGATGGTTGAGAACCACCAGACATCCAAAATGAATGGCAAGAAACAATGTGAAAGACAGACATAAAACAAACAAATAAGAAAAAGTAACCTAAAACAAACAGAGAATTTAGGGAAATGAAATTTTTAAATTGTTCAGTATCCTCAGAGAGATAAGATCATACATTGCTTCCAGGAGGAAGATGCTTTTTATTTACTTTTAGAAAATCAGCTTTTCTTTTAAACATAATTTTTATTAATTTCAGAGAGGAAGGGAGAAGGAGAGAGAGATAGGAGCATCAACGATGAGAAAAATCATCGATTGGGCTTCCTCCTGTACACCCCATGCTGGGGATTGAGCCCATAATCCAGGCATGTGCACTGACTGGGAATTGAACCACAACCTCTTGGTGCATAGGTTGATGCTCAACCACGCTGGCTGGGCAGAAGATGGTTTTTAAAGAGCTAACTCACAATCAAGAGTCCTTGGGAATTAACCACAGGTTAGCAAAAATGAAACACTCAGCAAAGTAGTTGGAAGCTAAAAATTGAGATTATCTTTTAGAAAGTAGAGACAAGATGAAAGACAAAGTTATGGAAAGTAAGAGAAATGGCAGTAAGTAGAGCATCAGTCCTAGAGGGCCAAATTACAGGTGCTCCAGACAGAAAGAAGGGACAGACAAGAAGGAAGAAAATCAACAAAGAAGTTACCTCAAGAAAATTTTCCTTAACCTGAAGCACATGTCCAAATTGGAAGGTTGCACAGAGTACCTCTCCTAATAAATGAAAATAAACCCATATATCTCAGTGGATAGATCATAGGCCTGCAGACTGAAAGGTCCCAGGTTCAATTCCAGTCAAGGGCATGTACCTTGGTTGCGGGCACATCACCAGTAGGGGATGTGCAAGAGGCAGCTGATCGATGATTCTCATCTGTTTCTAACTCTCTACCCCTCTTTCTTCCTCCCTGAAAAAAAATCAATAAAATATATTTTTTTAAAAAGAAAATAAGCCTATATAAAAGCATATGAAGTGAATTTTAAGAGTGCTATGGACAAAGTAAAGCTCCCGTAAGTTCCCATACAGAAAAGTCAAAGGGTTAGAAATGATAATGACCTCAGATTATTCAAAAACAACATTGGAAACTGAGGGAAAATGATTTTCAACTTGAAATCACCTAAATTAAGTATAAATATGGAATAAAGTTGCTTTCAGAAATAAATAGCTGGAATTGGGTGGGAAGGAGAGACAGAATATGCTTATAAAAGTTAAACTTCTATTTTTTTTATTAGGTAAGTCAATAGATAATGCTTTGAACTGAAAAAAAAGGAAAGAATATAAACACAATATATTGGGGGTTTTCTCTGAGACTCAGCTTCCTTATTTATTAGGTAGGTAAATGTGTCTTCTTCAGTAGGTTTTTATGAGAATTAAATATTCATTGTATAAAATAAGTCTTTAATAAATGTTTATTTCAAGGATTTCACCTTTTGTTTTGAGTTCATGAGAGACTTTAACAAGTAGACATTCTTTTTTTTAAAAAAATACATTTTATTGATTTTGTACAGAGAGGAAGGGAGAGAGATAGAGAGTTAGAAACATCGATGAGAGAGAGTCATCGGTCAGCTGCCTCTTGCATACCCCCTACTGGGGATATGCCCACAACCAAGGTACATGCCCTTGACCGGAATCGAACGCGGGACCTTTCAGTCCCCAAGCCGACGCTCTATCCATTGAGCCAAACCGGTTTCGGCACAAGTAGACATTCTTAATGGAAAAGTTCACCTCATTCATCCATCAAACACTGGGGCCCCTGGCGTGGTCCTGAATAACAATGCCAAGGCAGTCAGCCCTGAGTGGCAGGTCACACTGCTGTTTGTCCCTGTTTTCAGGTTCCCAGTGAATGGGGAATAGCCTCTGCCAGGGAGAGGCTTTCTTTCAGGTGCCCTTTCCATTGGAAACCTTGCGGGGAGGGGATGTACCCTGTACTTTTCCTTGTTCTATCTTCCTAGTGAGGGCAATGAAAAAGCTAAAGTGTGGCCTGGGAAGGAATGTTGGATTGTCCAACTTCCTGAGCCAGGACAGCAGGCCATTTTACTGACCTGCTCTTCACCCTTCTCTGTAGCTAAATATCTCTAAGGACATACCAGGGCATCGCTGGCGTCATCCCACCCTGGCCTGCCACCCATTTCCTGAGCATTTTCTTGCCCACTGGCTAGTCATTTTGTTCATTTGGTACCTGGAGGCAGCATGATCCTAAATGTTTCTTCACATGCCTTCTCTTTTCTAGCAACACATTTCTCTCTCCTAGTTCATTTTTAATTAATCTAAGATAAGTGCCCCACTTTCTAACAGAAAATAGCAGTGACAGGAATCAATAGTGCCAGTTGATTCATGGTTGGGCCTCCTCTGGGGAGCCTGAGCCTGAGACACGAATACTCTTCGGTATAATCTGGCGAGGGGGAAGATCATGGAAATTTTAGAGAGAACAGTTTCAGTGGAGTGTCAGGGACTGAAGCCAGGCTCTGTGGCATTTATGAGGGAGGAGGTGGTGAGGCAATGGAAGTCATAATGAGCAACCCCGGAGGATGCCAGCTCCTATTACTTGTAGTGTTGCCTAGAGCTGTTTGCTGAGCAGAATTGTAAGGTTGCTTCTGGGGGAATCAGGTAGCTGTGTTATGATTGATTACTAATGTCTGAGGTGGACATAAGCGTGGGCATAGTTGGCATGCCTGGCCCCTATGTGCCATCCTCATCAGAGATAAGATGTTCAAGGGACTGGTTACTCATCACCATTCCCTTGACATGGCCTGCCCTTTCTTGTCTCTCTATTTTTATTCAGTATTGTTACTTGTGATATCTCACAAGCAGCCCATGACTAATCAGAGCAGATACTAGCTGTAAACAACCATTGTGCCCATAGCAGTATGTACCACCAAATCTCAGCCCTACAGTTGCTTGTATTGTTTACTGAACTGCAGTGTGTTTTCGTTGTGTTGATCTAGTGAACCCCATCATTCTTCAAGCAGTCTTTAAATGTCATCTCCTCAGGGTAGCATTTCCTATAGACTTTGCCCCGTTATCTGTGTCCCCAGGACACACAGTACCTATCAAGATTATACCGGGTAGCACTTGCACACTTTAGTATTGCAGTTGTTTATGTGCCTGCATTTTTCTTTTCTCTGGAAGCTACTTGTGGGCATCATGGGGGTCTGATTCATCTCTGAGTCATCGAAGACAAGTACGTAATTGGTACTCGGTAAATTGCCTCTCTAGCCTAGCATACTATAGGCTTTCATTAAATGTTTGATGACCTGATTTATTTGTGGTCAGTTTTCTCTTTAATAAGGAAAATGTGAATATGTTTGAGGATAAAACAAAAATGCCTGGTACTCAATGGGACGTCTATGAATTGGGATTGGGTCCAGGGCTGTCCAGTCCAGAGGATCCAACGACCTGGAAAAGAGGCGTCTAATCTAGAGTTCCTTCTAAGACCTCATCACCACATGCACTGCCCTGCACCTGTCAGTTCTGACCCCCCTCTTGGTCAGGCATGGAGACTGTTGAGGGAGCCAATGTCATCATTCATTTACTCAACATATACTGAGCACCTACTGTTGGTGGGTTCTGGGGACATAGGCCCAAGCCCCCAGGGGTTCATTAGAAAAGAAAACTATGTAATGATAGAACCTTATGATATAAAAGGAAACCTTTCAATTGTTTGTCTTTATATGCCCCCACCTACTTGAAAGCAGATGAGGGGAGAGAGGAAGCCAGTGCAAATAAATTTTTAAAGATAATGTCAAAATAGTAGAACAGGCAAATGACTGTATACAGCCAGAATTGAGCATCATCATCCTTGGTTGTGTGCTGGTGTCAGGGAGGACCAGGGGTCTGGGGTGAACACGCTCTGGTGACGGTTGTATGGAGGCGCTCCCCTCATGAAGGTTCATCAGGCTCTACTCTGTGCCAGGTGCACTTTTCTGTGTGTACATCACATATCCACAAAAAAAGGGAAGGAAGGTGATGCCTGGAAATAAGTTAGAACAATCGTAGAAGGTAGCGAAGTGTTCTCATAATCCTTTCCAACCACAGGGAGTACTGTTGCATTATGATAGTTTGGGTTCAAAAGCACATAATTCTTTCTAACTGACAGAGACACCCACAGATGGACTCGGCTTTGGAGGGAATGGGACAGAACAGCAGCTTTGTTTGATTGGTTGCTAAGCCCAGGGTGCCTAGCCCAGGGCATGGGCTGAGCCGATCAGCACCTCAGCACTGTGAAATGATGGTACTGGTGGCACCCTGCAGCCTGTAGCATCACTGTGAGGCTTCAGTTAGAGGTTTGCCCAGAAATCGCAGCAGAGATGGGTACCTGATTGGATTTGTTTTGGCAATGATGACAGCAATAACTATTCTCTATTGAGAACTCCAGTGCGTGTGCCAGGTTCTTCCACTATGTCCTCCCTTGGCTTCCCAGCAGCCCCACTTAACTTGAAAGAAACAGAGGCTCAACAAAATGAAATACTTGTTCAAGAAAACTGAGCTAATGCATGGGACAAAGGTGGCCTTTGAAATTTGGCTTCTCTTACTCCGAAGCCCTGCTCTTTCTCCTATAGCACCTCTGATACCTTCGTGTCTGGCCCAGTCCTGGCATTGTACATTTCTAGAATCGGTCTACTTCTTTAAGGGGTCTGCTGGTAAATGGTAAAGCGGCCTGTTTGCTTCTGCCCTGAGGACAGAGGTGAGGCTGTCAGTGTGTAGGGACCAGATACTCCTCTTCTCCCTGTGTTTGCCCAGCCTGTGTTTTGCAAACATTTTAATGGGGACCAGAGTCCGGGCCAGTGGGGGGAGAGGGGACCACACATGGGCTAGACCAGAGTCCACAGAGTGAGCGACTATGCTTCCACCTCAAATGCTTTGCCTCCTGAAGTACACTTCCTTCAGAGGGAGTTGGGGCCTGAAGCTGCTAAGAAATCCAGCTGTGAATCCTCTGAGGATGTGCTGCGCCCCTCATGACTGGCAAACTTATTACAAATGTCATAACTTATCTGCAGCTGGAAGAATAATTTAGCAAACTCTGCCTCTGCCAAATGAGGATGTTTGCATTTCCTACCAAGCATCCTGTTCATGTGCTAACAGAAGCGATCAGAGAAGGCGGTCTCAATCAAACAAACACACGATTAACCTTTAAAACAGACACATAAACAATCACAATGGATGAATTATGCAGCGGCTGTCCCTGCTGCTGACACCAGCCCACATCTGGCTTCTCTGCCCAGGCTGTTCCTATAAATGACTTTCCTTTCTTCTTCCTTTCCTGGCGCTCTATCTGTTTTCCTTTACACAGAAGCCAGCAGAGAGTTAGAGGCTCCTGTCCGTGTTCCCGAACAGTCCCGCCCCAGAGGGGCCCAGGGACCGGTCCTCTCAAAGGCCATACATGCTCCTGCCTGCTGGCCTGCTCACCTAGTGGGATGACCTAGAACTACCCGAGGCAAACACAGGGACCTTTTATTCCAGCCTGTGGAGCCAAGGCCGTTAGTTCACAGAAGAGAGGAGAGTTGAGTACTGGTGGTTTAAGCTCCTTTGTAAGGGGCCTCAGAGACCACACCCCCTGCAAACCTCAGCTCACCGAGAGATACCTTATTTACCCAGCAGGAGCCTCGCTTTATGAGGTGCTGAGCTCAGGGGGAAAACACTTTATCCTCAGACAGGCTCTACACATAGCCTGTGGGAGTGTTCTTGCAGACATCCTGCTGTAGGCCGGATGGGCATTTGGCATCCTGCCAGCAGCAAGCCGCCTGGTTCGAGGCCCCTACAGAGGTTCTGACAGGGATCTATAGTGTTTGGGGCAGCAGACAAGGGAGCAGGATGGAGGGAGCAAGCTCTCAAGCCTTCCTGGGCTGCATTTTCTCCTATCCTCCCTGGACTAGAGAGTCAGTAAGTGGAAGAAAGGACAGGCATCTTAGCAAGTTGGAGTCCAGGCTCGAGAAACGCAACTCGTGCTGCCCCCCTGAGAATTTGAAAATTAGGATGGCTGCTACTGATAATAGGGGCCCACATTTGTACCAGGCCTTCTGGCTTTCAAAGCACTTTCCCATGTGTTCACTGACATCCTCAGACAAGGCATAAATAGGCCGTTTTTGAATTTAGGAATGAGAAATAAGTGGCTTCACATTGGCTGTCTCTGTGGCAGACTCGTCATTATATAATATCGGCAGATTGTGTCTTGGAATAGTTTGTTCATGAGAGCATAACATACACACAAAAAAATACTGTGCTTTAGAAACTCAACAGATCATCTCTGATGCTTTAATAAAGAGAAAGTGAATAATAGAATAACATTAGCTTTTACCACTTTATCAAGTGTTTATTTTTTTCACCATTTAAAATGAGGCTACTCAGGTCCAAGATTCTGTGAGATTTAAACATCTCCTTCCCTTGGTTACTTATTCATTCCCATTGGTGTCTCAGTTAAATAGTTACAGTGCTGGAAAAATAATAACACAGACTTTTTTCTAACGTAGTCTGTTTAAGTGCTGTGCACACCAGAGTATGTCACCAACGTGTGTTGAATAATTGAGTGAAGGAGTGAATTCCGACTTCTGCTTTCTGAATATAAGATTGTTATCAAGTCTGGGAGAAATAGTGCATCTGGATCCAAGTGGATAGTCATTTTTTGGTCTCTGTGAGTGGGATTGGGAAAGGGGTCCTCTCAGACGTATTGCCCAGGCCCAGTCTCACTCTCTGAGCTCAGCCTCCTTGGATCTGCCTTTCTGTCCAATTTCCAGGCTGAGGTTGGTATTGCATAGAGGCCTCGGTGCCAGTCAATTAACAAATCTGTCTTCTGTGCACCACTGCTGTGTACCTGGCTGCCAGCGAGGCATGGCTCTGTGGGAACAGGAGACTGGAGGGAACTCCCAGATGTGAAGGGAGCTGGGCCCTGTGCTCCGTATCTTACCTTCTCCACTTGTATGGAAAATAGAAGGAAAAGCAGTCCCTGGTCCCTGGCCTAATGAGATGCTCTGTCCAGAAAGAGGAAGAGGGAGAGGATGGGGGAGGGACCTAATGCTTGTTGATCTCTATTCTGGGCTTTGAAAAGTTTCTTAGCCTTGACATGATGGACAGTCTGAACTGGACTGTTCTTTGTTGTGGAGGCTGTGCTGTTCATTGTGGGATGGGTACTACCCGTGTTTCCCCCAAAATAAGACATCCTCCGAAAATAAGACCTAGTGCATGGAAAGATAAGACATCCCCTGAAAATAAGACCTAGCGCAACTTTGGGAGAAAAAATTAATATATGACACTGTCTTATTTTCGGGGAAACAGGGTAGTGTTACCAGCATTTGGCTTCTGGCTTCTACCCATTGATGCCAGTGGTGTGCCTCCCTCCACCCCTGCCAAAAATGACTCCAGACATTGCCACTGGCCTAGGTACATGGCTGTTGAGGCCTTGGTTCAGACCAGAGCTTGGGTCGCCAGGATAGAAGGCCTGACTGTGGGAACCATGCAGACACGGTTGAACATAGGACAGGCCATGTGGTTGATGGGTTGTGCTTCTTGGAGGGCAGGTCTAGAGTTCCTTGAGGTCAGGTCTTGAGTGGGGGGCTACGGGTAGGCAGAGGGAGCCAGCAGAGGGCAGATCAGGAAGAAGTACACAATCCAGGAAAGACAGCCCCCCAGAAGGGAGGCATGACAGAGTGTTGCAGGCATAGCCTCAGGATGGACGTGCTGGTGATGCTGCATCTGTCCCAGGATGCAGGTCCTGAGCCATAGGTGAGGTATATGGGTGACAGGCTGCAGCTAGGGTGAGAGGGCAGTGAGGGGAGGACAGAGATGATGAAGAAAGACTTTATTTCTAATTAAATTGCAAAGCAGAGGGCAGGACAGTGACATAGGAGAGGATTTGGTCAGGCTGATGACTCATGGACTTATGCTCTGCCAGCTCAGGGGGATGCTGACTGCGTTGGGTGTTTTATGGGTCAGAGGAGTGGATGTAATATTGGGACAGAGACCAGGGCCCCAATTTTGGATCTATTATGTGAACACAAGTCATAAAGCTGGGCATCACAGCACCTGCCTTCAGAGGGATCATGACGACAAGAGGTGTCATAGGTAAATTGCTGGCATGGAGCAGGAGCTCTAGCAGTGGTAACTGTCAGCAGCATACTTTGACTCAGCCAAGAGTGCAATTTACTCCCTGTTTGTGTGAAATATTATTTATGATGTTGTCAAAATTTGAAAGATATGGGAAATTGTTAAAAGGAAAATTACCATCTATCAGAGAAAATGTTTTGGCATCTTTCCCTTTAATTTTCTTGGACTACAACAACAATTACTGCTATTAACAAGTGCTCCTACCACAGTATAATCTCTCTTAGCCCATTCCTACTAACCAACTCACAAATTCATCCATGTTCTCCAGCCCCTTCCTTCGGTAAAACCCATGGCTGAGGACCACGGCCCACTGGGCACTCACAGCTCCCAGGCACACCCGGGATTCCTATGAGCATCTACCCTCACCACGGGGGTGAATGCTTACAAGGATCAGAGAACTGCATTCATTCTTTATCCTTCTCATGCTGGATGAAACTGTTATTGTAATAATGTAATTGAATTAAATATTAACACATTGCACACCAGTAGTTTCATTGCTAGCTTTATCCAGTGGCCAGATAAGTTTCTATTGAACAAGTACAAAAAAATGTTTTACAAAGTATCATACTTTAAAAAAGATATTAGCTTGTAAGAACAGGTAATAAATAACTTCAAAAATGCAATGGGTATTTAATTTTAAGGTGTGCCTTTAAATTTATGTAAAACACTGTGTAATATGAAAACATGAGAATGCTCGTGACCCACCCGCAATGTGTTAAGTGATCCAATGAAATGTGAGTAAAAAGAGATTTTTTTTTAAAGGAAAACCAAGTTGCATTTATTGAATGATTCAATAAGTCTATCAATAACAATGAAGGCTATCAGATAGATGAAATATGGGCAGGGAAGCTGATATAGATTAGAGAAATTTGTATATAATCCTAGAAGAATTTAACACTTAGAATGTTTCATCTGGGAGTTTAAGTTATGTCTCTCTTCTAAAGTAAAATCTGGAAATCACAGGTAATATATCTAAAGGTTATGAATTATTAAAAATAAATATAAAACTCTAGTAGTAGCCTTTTTGCTTTATCAAAAGGTTAGCAAAAATGTTTTAAGTTGGAATAGTATTTAAGATTTGTATAGTCTGGTGTGATTCATTTGGTTGAACATTGGGGTGCATGCAGGAGGCAACTGATCAATGTTTCTCACATCAATGCCTCTCTCTCTCTCTCTCTCAGTTCCTCCCTCCCTCCCTTCCTCTCCCTTTGTCTCACTCTAAAGTCAATAAAAACACATATTTTAAAAAAATATTTGTATAGTATGCATGTATAATTTTAGTGATCTCTGCTTTATTCATTTTTGATTAATTGATTCACTGGGCCTTATTATGTTAGATAAGAAAGTTGGTACTTGAAATACTGTGTTTTAGTGCTTATTATATGCCAAGGCCTCTGCAAGATGCATAATGTATAATTATCTCATTTATATTATAAAGACCTCTTTGGAGTAGTATTTCATCCAGAAAAAATATTATTCATTAGCTATTGTGTGCAGAACACTGTTTCAGATACTGGAGATGTGCGTGAACAAAGCAAGCCAGGTCCCTGTTTTCATGGAAGTACTTGCTACTGTGTCTATGTGCTGGAGGAGGGAGGTAGAACACAAATAATAAACAAGACCATTATGTGTAATGATAAGTGTTCCAAAGAAAACACAACGTTATAATAGAGTGACTGGCGAGGGAATGGTTGAGGGTACTGGTATGGGTGGTCAGAGAGGGCCTCTCTGAAGCAGACAGCAAAGGGGCTGAGACATAAATGACGGGAAGGGTCTCTTTCTGGGGCCACAGCAAGTGCAAAGGTCCTAAGGTAGGAATGAGCCGGGAATCAGGAAGGCCAGTGAGGCTGGAGCATAGTGAGTGAGAGAGAGGAAGGGTGAGAAAAACAGGAGCAATGAGGCTCCTGGGTGAGACCAGAGTGAAGAATATGGATGTTATACTAAATGAGAAGGGAAGCTATTGTTGATTTTAAGTGAGGGAGTGACGGAATTCGATTTATGTTTTTAAATGTTTACTCTGGCTTTGGTGGCTGATGGATTGCTGAGGGTGAAGGGATGGCCATAGAAGTGGATAGACTAACTAGGGGGCCAGTGCAGAGATTCAGGCCAGAAGTGCTGAGCATGTAGACGGCAGTGGGAACAGCAGAGACAGAGGGGTGCGAGTCAGAATAGTATGAGATCTGCACAAGGAAACTCAGTGTCTTCCAGCTAACTCTGCAGGGCTGCCCTTCCTCCAGTACAATCTTTCCTTCCTCCCACCCTCTTTATAATAACCCTTCATCTACTCCTCTGCAGTGTCAATTAGAACCCGCTAAAAGACAGTGAGCTGCCTCTTCTTTAGAAAAGTGTAATTGATGACAAGCAAACCTCTTTTTGCACAAGGACAAGTAGCCTGTTTTGTTTTCCTGGCACGCTCCATTATTGAAGTTGATAGCAATCTATTGCTGGGTAAGTGAGGGCTTGTGGCTAAACCCAGGAGCTGTAGGTTGGGCTCAACTGAACCAGGCAATAGCTCATCTTCCCTGAGATTGGACCTAGTTTTCAGTATGGCTTTCTCTGGAGCATTGCTGATGGGTGGGGAAGATCCCAGGTTTCAAGGTGACAAGTTGGTTCTAAAGTCAACTTACAATATAAGATGAAAAGAAGTGTTTTCTGAAGTGAGATAGGAATGATAAGTTACACATAATTAAACTTTGTGGAAGTGACATCGTTCTCAGAGCCTTGACTATGCTGATGACGACTAGGAATCTTCAACAGTACAATCTTTCTGAGTACAATCTCACTGTCTTTAGTGGGTTTTCATAGACACTGCAGAGGAGTAGATGAAGAGTTATTATAAAGAGGGTGGGAGGAAGGAAAGATTGTACTGGAGGAAGGGCAGCCCTGCAGAGTTAGCTGGAAGTTAGCTGGCCCTGCCATTTTCCAAATAGATGATGACTGTCTAGTACTCAAACAAGGCTGGAAGGTCATCAAAATGTTATTGCTATATTTTATACCAACCCTTTAAATTATGTGGGAGAGTCTTCTTAAGGACCCCTTCTGGATATTCATTCATTCATTCATTCATTCAACAGACTTGCAATGAGGGCCCGGTTCATTTCTTGCTTTATGTCCTTAGAGCTTCAACTGCGACATAAGGATGCTACTAGCACATACCTCTCAGGATTATGAAGATGAGATGCAAGGATGAATGTGATATATGTTGCAAAGTATCTGGCACATAGTCCACTTGGGGGTCTTAGAAAAGATGAGGAAGGAGCTCACTTGGGTTCCTCTGGAGAGCCTATACCCTGCCTGTGCAGTTCTTGGTACTTGACTTGATGGCTCTTGGTGGCCTGAGGAACGCTAGTCCCACAAGTCATCCTTCTCCAAATGATAAATTCCTGTGGGGGACATTTGCATACTAAGTCTAAGTCCCTTGTTGAAGATTCCTAGTCATCATCAGCATAGTCAAGGCTCTGAGAAGTATATCATTTCCATAAAGTTTAATTTTGTGTAACTTACCATTCCTATCTCCCTTCAGAAAACATTTCTTCTCATCTTATTTTGTATGGTTGACTTTAGGAATCAAAGTTGGAAATCTAAAGCTCCAAACCCTCAGTCCAGAAGTTCAAATTGCTAACGAAAGTGCTGACCTGATTTCTAACACCTTTCCATTAACATCTCTTGGGCTGAATCAGATTTTTTATTTAAGATGTAATTTCAGAGTTTATTGAGACATTCCTCATTCTCCTCCTTCCCTTGGCAAAACCAAGGTGATCTTGAAGATTCATGTGGGAGCTTCTACATTCATATGCTCAAACCACAGAGAACATGATTGGCTTATAACTCCATGTTATTGCGTTTTCCTTTGGTGGAATTGGGCGTCTGATTTGTGACACTCCCAGATGATCATGGTTGGGGTTGTAAGATTAAAATACTTACCCTCCAAGGAGAACATTCGTCTTAGACCAGCTTTGAATAGTGGCACCATGGGCTAGATTCATCTCTCTGATTTGGCTATCGTGGGAATGCACTAAGATGAGTGTGAGTTTTGAGAGAATGGAAAAGGAAATGCTGTCAAATCTACCCTCGTCCTCGCAGAGTTGAAAACAAAAAAAGACTGTGGCTGTGTGGATATGTGTGCATGTCAACTTACAGAAGGGAAAAGGGAAACTGACCAATTGTGAGGCATAACTCTGCGTCCAGGTCACCCTGCAAAGTGCCTCCCGTGTGGCCATGTTGGTAAGTCTGGGTGTTGAGAGGGAGATGGCATGTGTGAACTGAGCCTTGCAAGGCACAGAGATGGTTCCAGTCATCTTGGCCATGGTAGCCCTGAGCATGGCCCCTGGAGTCAGACAAGGTGACCAGGGACAAATACAGAGGATGAGGAAACAGACTCTCTGGATCACATGGGCTCCTAGACTGGAGGTGCTGGGGGAGGGACCCAGATCCTAGGCTCAAGTGTCTGGCTTGTTTATGATGCCCCTAAACACCATTAGTTTTCTGTTGGGAACTTGAATGTCATCTTCCTGTGTTCAAATCCTACTCCTGAGACTTTCTCCTTTTTCTCCTCCTCCTAATTGTGTGATCATGATGATAATGATAGTATTTAACATCATGATGTTGTGATTTATAATAAGAAATATATATTTGATCTCTGGCTAAGTTCCTGGCACAGAGCTCCTACACCTTTTCAACTTTCTAAGTGTGGAGAGCCATAAATGTCTCTGTTATTGAGGTGTCTTTTGGAGCATCCCTAAGTCACCTAATATGGGGGCTGTTCACCAGAAGAACCAACCCTATTATTAAAGGGTTAAAACTTTCAGTGCCTACCGATGACTTCTTGGGAGGAGTGGAGGGCGAGAGAATGAGTTCAGTCACTCATTCTCTAATCAGTCGCTCCTAAGTGATGAAGCCTCCAAAAACCCAAAAGGATTGGCTCAGGGAGCCTCCAGGTTGGTGAACAAAGTGAGGTTCAGGGAGAGAGGTGAGCTCAGAGGGTATGGAAACTCCACACCTCTTCCCACACACCTTGCCCCACGTGTCTCTTCCATCTGGCTGTTTCTGAATTACATCCTTTTGTAATAAACCAGTGATCTAGTAAGGAAAATATTTCTGAGTTTTGTGAACCACTCCAACAAATTAATCAAACCTGAAGAGGGGATCGTTTGAATCTCCAATTTAAAACCAGGTATTCAGAAATATAGGCGACAACCTGGACTTTCAAATGGCGTCTTAAGTGGAATGAGGTAGAAAACAGTCTGGTAGGACTGAGCCCTTAACCTGTAAGATCTGACAGGTAGTGATAGAAATGAGTGGAATTAAAGGATACCCAGCTTCTGTTGGAAAATTGCTTGGTGTGTAAAACACACGCACACACATCATAAACATTTATTAAGCATTTAATATGTGCCAGGTACCATGCTCATATGTTCTATTATGGTCTCATTAAATCCTTGCAGCAGTATTCTGACTTTATTTTTATTTTTATTGACTACAACTTAATTTTATAGATGAGAAAACAGAGACCAAGGAGAGTATGTAACTCACCCCTGGGATGGGAACTGAAGCAGGCTGATACCGGAGCCATGCTCTGAGCCATTATTACCGTATTTTTTGGACCATAAGACGCTCCGGACCATAAGACGCACCAGTTTTTAGAGAAGGGAAATGAAGAAAAAAAGATTCTGAAACAAATAGTGTCCTAAAATATTTTATGTGCATTAAAACCCAACATCACAGTCATAAACACATGTAATCAACCCTGTAAAGTAAACAGCAGCATTTAGAACCATTTTAGAGCCGGGCAAGCACACAGAGACCACACAGAGCCGGGCAAGTAAAAAAACTTTTTTTTTAAAAGTATATGTGTAGGCTATATTTGGACCATAAGACGCAGGGACTTTTCCCCCCCACTTCTGGGGGGAAAAAAGTGCGTCTTATGGTCCGAAAAATACGGTATGTGGCCTCTGGTTTTCTGCTACATGCTGGGATATGAGCGGGCTGGAGAAGGAAAGGCTGGAAATTCCTACTCATGCCTTGTGGCTACCAACCTAGCAGGCCCCAGTGGTGGATGTTTGGCATGTGCTCTTTCAAAAACCTTGAGGGGTAGCCCTAGCTGGTTTGGCTCAGTGGATAGAGAGTGAGCCTGTGGACTGAAGGGTCCCAGGTTCGATTCCCGTCAAGGGCACATGCCAGGGTTGTGGGCTCAATCCCCAGTAGGGGGTGTGCAGGAGGCAGTCGATCAATGATTCTCTCTCACCATCTCTCTCTCCCTCTCCCTTCCTTTCTGAAATCAATAAAAATATATTTAAAAACCAAACAAAAGAGCTTTAGGTAGATATCGTCATTGCCATTTTGTAACCAACAACCATTGACTCAGCACCACTGTGTGCTAGAGACCATACTAGAAACTTCTAACCTTATCCCCAGTTCTAACAATTCTTCAATTGGCCAATAGTATCTTCTTTCACAGATGAGAAAGCTGAGGCTTCCTGGGCTTAAGCTACTTCCCAAGCTTATGCACCAAAGTTGAGCTTGTGTACAAAAACGTCTGCAAAACCACGAGGTTTTAATGAACGTGGGGTTGTTTTTCCGGAGTGGACTCTGGCGTTGAGCTGTTCAGAGAAGCAAAATAAAAAGATTCATCCAGCTGAGGGAAAGCTTCCCTGTTGAAGCCATGACTGGAGAGTCCTGGCCAGTGACTTGGTCTCGGGAGCTTTGGAGCACAGATTCATTACTAACCGTGTGCTTTTTTGTGTGTTGCTTACTTAGGCTACTTTGTCCTTCTGTTCCCAGCATGCTTGGCTTCCATGGCAGTGACCAGGAAACAGAGATGCCTCTTGCGAGACAGTGAGAGATGAGTAGGAACATGACCTGAGAGGCGGTGCCTAGTGCCCACTCATTTCTGTGTGCCTACCGCCGGATGCATGCTAAAATGGCTAAAATGCTCTGTCCTGATAGCAGGATGCCTGGTGTTACTTAAGCACCAGGATACAATTTGGAATGATTTTCCTTGGCCCTAAAGGACTTTTTTCCCCTCTTTTCCCCTCCATTAACTTATTAATTCTGGTTCAGCCAATAAAACTCATCACACATTATTCATTTTAGAATTTAAAAATCAAATTCTGAGTCAATGCTAAACGGATCACAGATAATCTTTCCTTCTATGAGAGATGAGCTTTTCATTACCGATTCCGTCCATTTGAATCACCTCTAATGGACGGGCTTTGTTCCTCGGGCTAGTGTGGCTGTGGATGCCAAGGAAGATGGTCTTGCTCACGGGGGAGTGATGTCTCAGAGGCCCCCTTCCATGCTTGCTTCTGTGGTGCTTGCTTCTATGGCGCTGGCTGTAGACCATGCCAGCAGAAATGGCTGGCCCATGTGATCTGCTACCCCAGCACTCTGCCAACATTCCTCCCAGGGCTCAGATTCCAGGGTGAAAGAGGGAAGTGAAATTGTGTCGCATGATTAAACGCGTATGCATCAGATAATGCCCAGCAAGTGCTTTGAAGCATAGAGCTGATCAGCGGACTCTGCACAGAGCCACATGAAAACCAAGCCTGTCGGGAGGCGTTAGGTCCACTTTGGGAAACGTGCAGAAATGGAAGAGCCCCCACAGCTTGCAGTTTGCTCTTTTGAGCGAATCAATTGGCTTTTTAAAACTCAGGTTTTAATTGCTTATGCCCTGGGAGAGGCCTTTTCAATACCTTCCCCATCTGGCAGGACTAATTGTTCCTTGCATCCAGTGAACAGATTGGTGCTCTGAGCCTGGGAAGGAGGCCTAGAGACGTTCATGCCTGTGCGTGTCACTGCTCATGGCTCTTTGATGACCGTGAGTCCTGTCTGCCATAGGACTTTTGCCAATGATTCTTAAGATACATTTTACATCTGCCTATTCACAGGGTTCCTGGAAAGACAGAGGGGCAAGGTGTCCTTGTATGAACACAGCACCCGATGGAGTACCACCTGCATCATGGGCCTTCCCGGTGATGATGGCCCATGTAGGTCAGGGAGACAAGTGAGATGGACCAGAGAGGACTACCTCTTCCTGGACACTTCCTGGGCTCCCAGATATGGTCTCTGTGGGTGCTCCTACCTGCCCAGGGGTCACATTTCTGTCCTGCACTGAGTCACAGCACTCCCCCACTCCTGCCACTATTCCTCATCCCCCAGTATCTTCCAGAGCCTTCCTTCAGGGACTGGTCTGGTGAGCATGGCTGTACCAGAGAGATAGCGCTGCTGGGCTGCCTCATCTCACTTTGGATACACAGTCCATGCTGAGCTGTCTCCGTTTCCTTGGAGAGAACCAGCCCCCACGCAGCATGGTTTGAAGAGACCACTGTCAGCATCACAATGCTTCTTGGCTGCACTGCTAGGAAGGACCTTCTGGGTAGGGCTGTCTCAGAAACACGAGTCAGGGATGGCCTCGCAGAGGGCTTGCCTTCCCTGGTAACTCCGCCACACCATCAGCCACATGGAAACAACAGAATCAATCTCTGTGGGTCCCTGGAGACTGGGCTGAGGCCTCACACGCTGAGTAACTCAGTGCAGGCCAGAAACTGTGTATCCCAGAAGGGTATTTTGCCCCAGGACAGCTGTCCAGTCACTGATGAGCTCCTGCGGCAGAGTGTACCCCCCTTTTACCCTGGAAGTCTGCCCTACCCATCCTTTTGTAGCCAGGGACCTGTGGGCTCCTGGCACTCTTCCCCCACATACAGCAAAAGGCCCGGAGTGAGAATCCCAGGAGGGTCTGGGCTCTGTGTTGCCCCTGCACAGCCCAAGAGGCCTATGACATTTGCTGAGCCGGTGTACAGCATATGCTACTTGAAGCAGCAAGGAGAAGTTTAAAACCCTGTAGAGAAGAAATGTGTGTAGGCTTTGGAGCAAAACTCATCTGCATGATGCTCTAATTACAAATCAGAGACCAATACACAATTCCACATGCATCTGGCTACATGTCCTTGGAAGGGACACTTCTGCTTTTCTCTACGAATAGGCAAATGCCCTGGTTTTCTGCCAGTCTGGACTGGCTTTACCCTGAGTTGTTCCTATACCCCAGGCCACTGGGGCACCAGGCCTGCCTTGACCCATATCACCTGAGCAAACCAGGACAGAGGACTCTGTCTTCCCAGAGCAGAGAATCACGAATAAGAATGGCTCCTTATACATTTTATTTTATTTAAAAAAAATATGTTTTATTGATTTTTTACAGAGAAGAAGAGAGAGGGACAGAGAGCTAGAAACATCGATGAGAGAGAAACATTGACCAGCTGCCTCCTGCACTCCCCCAACCAGGGATGTGCCCACAATCAAGGTACATGCCCTTGATTGGAATTGAACCTGGGACCCTTGAGTCCGCAGGCTGATGCTCTATCCACTGAGCCAAACCTGCTAGGGCTCCTTATACATTTTACATGCACCATATTTGATCCTTCCAGCCACCTGATGAGGTATATATTATTTTCCTGTTTTGAAGTAGTTAAGGCCAAAGAGGTTAGGAGGCCACAAAATTGGCAAGCTTCAGGGCAGGGCCATAAAGACAGGTTTGTCTGACTTCAGAGCCCCAAAGATTACCCACCTTAATCTATCCTTTCAGGGATTTGGCAACACCAGAGAAAGTAGAGCCATGGAACCACCAGTTAGAGGTAGAGGTAGTAAGGAGAGAGTGGGAAGAAGGGTGAAAGGGTAGGAAAGAAACTGACATGCCCATTCATTCATTCACTCATTAGTTCATTACATATGGTTAATCCAGGGTTAGATACTGAAATGAGTAAGACCAGCCCCTGCTCTGGAGAATCTCACAGAGTAACGGGCAGTGTGTTGAGTGAAACTATGCAATCTAACAATCTGCACATAGTTGTGCAGGGCATAGGCTAGAAAACAGTGAGTTCTGGGTGGGATATGCAGAGGAGAGGATTGAACTTGAAGGGAGATTGGGCATTCTTGCAGAGAAAACTCATAAACAAAAGCCCAGAGGTTGAGGGGCACATGGGCTAATTGGGGGATGATGGCTGGTTATTCCTGGGCAGGAGAGTGGTGGTGAGAGGAGATTGGGTTAGGAGGGGCCTTGGCTGTCATAGTAGGTCATGTGCTGGGGCATGGTAGGAGCATTCATTCCCTGCCTCCTTCACTCAACGCATATCAACTCCCTTTACAAACATGTACCAGCCACTCTCAGCAGATAGGGCGTCTTGGCTGGGTTGGGTTGTCCATCAGCTTGGACAAAGACATCCCAGGACTGCTTTTTTGCTTTGGATTTGAGGGACCTGCTAGCAGAGCATAGTTGTTGATACCAAAACCATGCTGGAGAATAGAGAACAGGCAGGAACTCCTGTTGGCTGCCAGGCACATCCCCATGGAGATTTATTGAGTGATAAATGTCAGTATCAATGTAATAAAGATGGTACACTATAAGCAATAAGCACCTTCCAGGTGAGGAACCATTTTCAATAAATTGTCAACCTGTCTGGTACTGTGAATTATTAAAAAAGAAAAAAGGGGATGATGAAACCCACTTGGAGTTATTTAACTTTCAGATCTACTCCTCAGCTCTGTCCCTTCTTTCAGAAGTACCAGTGTCCTGAGGCACCCAATGAACTTGGACTTTTATCTTATAAAAAATACCCATGTTTCTTTTGTTTTCTTTCCAGTGATGGGAATAGTGTTGATGGGGAATGGATTTCTGACCTTCAGAGGGCCTTGTGACAGGCAGGAAATTGGGGGGAAATGAATGAAAGCAAAAGGAAGGCAGGAAGGGCCAGAGACACAAGGCACCTGGGATGGTCAAGGCATCTGACAAATGTGGCGGTGTCAGCTGGGGCCCATTCACCCCTCGAGATCTGCACATCATTCTGGGTGATTCCAGAGCTGCTGGGAGAACTGTGTCCTCCTTGCAGACTCCTGCTCACTCCCAGGATCCCAAGGCTGCCCTGACTCCTTTCCAGAGACTACCTCTGGGGTGTGCTCACTGCACTCAGAGTTGGGGAGTCTCACAAAGATAACTCACAGAGGGGTCAGGTACACAGGAGGCTTTCCCAGAGAAGACTTCATAGGGCAGCAGTTTTGTCTCCAGAAACCAAGATCAAAACCTCAGCTGGCCACTTTACCTCATGGAGTCCCCCTCACTACACCCCCCACATTTCACCCAGGTTCACATCATCTTGCTGGCCTGGCACTCTCTGTCCTGCATTCTCTTTTTCAGGAGCAAACTCCCAGGCCTACACCCTAGCCCAGGAAGGCCCCCTTCCTTCCTGTGATTCCTCAGCCATAGCTGGTGCCCTAGTCCGGGGTGGGGGTTGGGGGGAGGCTGTGTATGCTGTCTTTCTACCTGGCATTCATCAAATTGGTTTCTGGAGACTTCTCTTGCTAGGAGGAATTCTGCTGTGGCCTTAACATAACACACATTGGTTATCCCGATATCAGGCTCACCTTGAGACTGGCAAAATGATCACATTTTACTGATGAGAAATCCGAGGCTTAAAAATGTTGAGTGGTTTGTCCAATGTCTCACATTGAGTGGCATTTTCAAGGACCATGCTCAGCTGCCCAGTCTCTCCTCATGCCTCCTGGCCTTGGCTCTAGCTCCTCTCTCTTCCCTTTGCCGGGGCTGCTGAGGGCCTGTCCTTCTAATCCCCAGGACTGTCATCCTTGTAAGCCATGTGACCATGCACGCTCCGTCCTATACCCATTCCATCATTTCAAGGCAGCAAAGAGCCCTTGGGGTGCTTTATTAACATTTCACTCGGCTATTTCTGAAGCAAAGCCTTGGTTCCAGTGGTCCTCAGAAGGCCTGTTGCATTTTGCAGGAGCTCTGCAAAATGTCCTTAGAGGTGACCCGGCTCAGCTAGCCATCGCGACTCTAGCACTCACCTGCTCTATGACTTCAGGTAATCTTGCTTTTTAACCACTCTGAACTTCTGCTTCCTTATGTGTAAAATGCAGCTAGTAGTTCATCTCACTGAGCTCATCTAATCTCACTGAAGACTGAGTGAGGAAATGAGTGGAGAGGCTCTGGTGCACAGTAGATGCTGTTTCCTGCGGTGAGAGAAGGTGACACACTGGACCCAACCTCTCTAGCAATGGCTGCTTTGCTTGGCCTTCATTTCAACCTGCATCTGCCCACACATAGTTCACGGCTTCTCTTTTAGAGCCACATTAATCATCCCCAAAAAACATGCAGGCAGGAGCCTAAATACCAACTTGCCTGCGGATATTGAGCTCGTTATTTATTGAAGAAACTTAGATGCATCTTGGGCCCAGCCTGCATCCACTTGCCCTCCTGCGGCTCATTAGTGAAACTGAAGCTGGCTGTAGTGCCTCCTGCCTTTTGAACTCTTGCCTTGATTGAGAGGAAATGTGTGTTTCAGACTGGCCTTGTGGGGGGATACCTGACCTTTCTCACATCTTCTGCTGGCCTTGGTTTCCAGGAGCTCAGTGTGAGAGTCCAGGAGCAGGCTGGGGCGCATTCTCAGATCCCTCCTGCCATGGGCTTCTCCAGAATGAATGAGCAGGTTTACCCTCAGAGAAACATCCAGTGGACATTCTTCATCTTCAACCAAGATGTTTTAGTTGTGTTTGCTAAGACCGTGCTGAGTGCCCTGGGAGACCAGAGAGGGCACTCTCCCCGCCTGGAGGATCAATCAGCACAGATTCCAGGAAGCTGGACTTTGGAGGAAATTTAACCAGGCTAAAAATGGAACTGGGAAAAGGAGGGTATTAGGGACTAAAGGAATAATAGCAAGAACACAGTCCAGGGGACATGGCATTCTCAGGCACAATGGTGGGCACCAGATTGGACTGATTGGGAGGCAAGGCAGACAAGATTTCGGACTAGCAAACCTATAAGCTTTTCCTGATTTAAAGAAGAGGACTCTGAGCCACTGGAGTGAATCTGGGCAAAAGTGTCTCAGATTGTAATGTGCATGTGAATCACCTGGGGCTTGGTAAGTGCAGATTATGCTCAGTGTAGGTATGAGCTGGGGTCCAAGAGTCTGCATTTATAACAAGCTCCTAGGTGAAGCTCAGGCTGGTTGTCCACGGACCATACTTTGAGTAGCAAGGAATAGACGTGAAGCAGGCAGGACAAGCCCAGTGTCTGACCATGGAGGGTTTCGATCCTTGTCTGCTAGGACTATGCACGGATGGTGAGTGAAGCTTGGCTTTAGCTAATTCGTGAAGCAGCTGAGGGACTGGCGTTTTAACCAAAGCACAAGCTCACCACCTTAGTATAATATGTAGGATACTCATTTGTTTTTATCTTCTTCTTAATGACATTAGCCTTCTGTAGCCATGTTTCTGAATTCCCACAAGGACAGGGCAAGAGCCTCCATGAGGAAGACAGACTGCTCTGTCTGTGGAAACCCAAGCTGGTGTGTGGGTCCCGAGAGCTTCTATCTGAACATAAAAGGCTGAGGTCTCACCCTTGGGGAAGAACACCCCCTCTTTCAGTGAGTCCAGTGATGCCATCTCTCCTTCTCTCCGCCTCTGTGCGTTTTCCCTCGCTGCAGAGCAGATTAAGCTGGGCCTTCTGCCCAGAGTCCTCTCGTTCCCTTTCCCACTGGCTCTGTAGGCTGTGAGTTGATAGAGAGCTTTAATAATGGGCCCTGTGAGCAGTGTGGAAGCACAGCCCCAGGGTGGAGCCACGTACCCAGTACAGGTGTGCTGATTGCATGGGGCCAGCATAGCTTAGGGAGGGTGCCAGGGGCCCCACCTGACCCTCAGGCATAACCTGGCTGTACTTGGGCTCCTCAGCAGTCCAGATGGAGCCGAATGTCTCTCCCCTCCCCCCCCGACCCCCCACCAATACACACTTTTTATGGCATTCTGTTCTTTCTCACCCTGGTGTCTCCATCCCAAAGGCTCTGGTGGGAAGTTTGTGCTATGCAATCCAGTTTAGAAATTGCATGTTAAGCACCTGTCATGGGCCTGGGCCATGGGGAAACAAGGTTCCTTCTTCTCAAGAAGTCAACAGCTGAAAATAGAAAAGAACTTTGACAATTACAAGTCAGTGTGGTTGGAGGGGAGCTTGGGGACTACAGGGAACTAGGTAGGGGTGAATGATTCTGTGGCATGGGATGGATAAATTCAGATGAGATCAAGCACACTCTGGGTGGTATGGCCATAGATTGGGATGGATACAGTCAATGAAATGTACTTAAGTTGTGCTTAGAGGGATCCCTTCATCCTACACATACTTATGCAGCCTGACGCTGAGCTATAAAGTGGGATTCAGCTGTGACTGGAAACAAGGCCTGTGCCTGGAGGGCTTCCTAGGGCGGGAGATAAACACGTCCTGGGAAGATGTAGCAGGTGCCTTGCCCAAATCCTCTCACCTTGTTCCTTCAGGGCATACTGGCCCAACTTCAACCATCAGCCCTTCCATTTCTTTGCTTGGGTGTTTTTCCATTGATGTCCACCCTGCTGGGATAGGCCAGAGTGCGAGGGAATTAATGTCCCTGCCTGTCACAGCAGCTGTCAATCAGAGCCTGGCAGGAGATGGTGTATAAATACCCTAAGTCTCTCCCTTGGGAAGTCAACTCTGAGGTGTGAGATTTATACCGAATTTCCTAAGAAGGATTCAGCCCCAGTCACCCACTTGCAGGATGGAGCACCCTTTACTGTCTGCCTTCCTTCCCTGTCTTTTTCTTCTTTCTTACCAGGATTTTCTTCACCTCCCACTCAGACTGTAGTGCTCATCTCAGGGTTGGCTTTTGGGAAAACCTACCCTGAAAGTAGAGAAGGAGAGATCTATGTTTCAGAAGAGGCAGCAGCATGTGTGAAAGCAGAGAGGTGTGGGAGTGTAAGGTGTGTAGGGGACTGAGGGTGCTATGGTGTAGCTGGGGTGAGGGGTGGCACAGACTATCTTCTCATGCTGGGTTAGGGGGACTCCTCAGGGTGGCTCTAGCACCCTCTTGGTCCTGAGCTCACTCACCTGGCTTCTTCGGGTAGCTTCTCTAACCCATGGAAAGCCTGGCACTGCCATCCCTTGGAGTTTCCCTCTGGAAACAACTTGAGCAAATTCCATTAGATTGGAGGATCAGTGTTCAGTTACTTGGTGAAGATTATTGATGAAAGCATTTCCCAAAGCAAGTTCCATAGAGCATCAGTCCAGGATTTTGCCCTTTAAAGGATGGCTCCCTGGTCACATGAGCTTGCCCTGTGCTGCAATTACACTTCACTCTTGGAGGTCCCAAGAGTACATCAAAGGCCTGAGAAGTCCTGAGTCACACACAATTCTTTTTCACTTAGCCAGGATTACCCAGTATTTCCATAGTCATTTGACCATGAAACCTATTTCACAGCACTTAGTAACTGCACAGAAGAAAGGTTCTGCAGAGCATGCTGGGAGGACTTGCCTGGAGAGTCAGAGAGGAATAGAGGGCAGAAGCTGGCTTCCAAGGTCACTCTTCTGCTGTCAGTGAGTTCTATCAGGCATGGAGGACAGTGGTCCACAGTCCGACCACAAAACCAACACTGGGACCAGGTAGTGGCCGGAGATACCTGGAGCCTTTTTCTGCCAGAGACTAGAAGCATAGTTTTAATAAGTTTATAATGTGCATCATAGACAGTTGCAGCTCAGAAGGCAGCTGGAGAGATGAGAGAAACCACTACCTGGAACTAATTCAGCCCATTAGGCCAATGAAAGATGGACAGACAATCAAGAATGAATACAGGATATCCAGACCATTATCAGAGGGATAAACTAAAATCTGGAATAAGAGAAACAAAAAAAATGCCACACCAAATAACAGTGACTGAGGGTGAGTTATGACATATGGCTGAGAGAGAGATGGAGAAAGAGAGAAAGATAGAATGAGGGAGGGAGGGATGGAAGAAGGGAGGAAGAAAAGAAGGGAGGGAAGAAGAACTCTGCTCTTCACTTATTTTGTGGTCATCACCAGTGACCTCCTCTGGGAGGTAACATTTTAGACTGGAGGTCATTGAACCAAAGAAATTCGAAGCTCAAAATAGGAAGGGTGACAAAGAACAGTGTTTCCCCACTTAGATTTTAAAACTCAAGAGGTAGTTTTTACTGCCTCCCATCTCTCTTCTCCAGCATCCCGGTGGGGAGGGAGGGTGGTATAGCTTTGCTCCCCTCTTCTCAACCTCACTTTTCTTCTCCCCCAACTCCTGGGTTGGGGAGGGGAGCATCTATGAATGTTACCCATCCACAGTATAACTTGAGTTTAGAAATCACGGTACGAAACACAACTGTCTAAATGAGTTTATGTTTCTGACCCTGTGAATTGAAGCTTCACAGGAGAAGACATTGGTTCACCAGCCAGGAGCTTCAGGGTGTGATGGGGTGTAGGACTGGGCCTCAGACCATAGATAAATAAATGTGTTGATTTTCATGCGGGGCAGAGGTCAGCTTTGTAAACTATGGGTTAGTGAATTTAATGTCATTTCTCAGCAAACCACTGAAAGGAGTCATTATTTTTAAAATCATTTTTTAATTTTGCCAAATTAATTCTTTACATAAACGAAAACTTCACGTAGCATCTACAATGAAATAAAATAGTTCTCTACTTCACCAGACTCATCTTCCCAGCCCTGACCTCTAAAGGAATTCTGTTTAATTCTTTTAGCTGCTTCTTCTCATATTTTGCCACTAACATTTCGAGATTACATGCTTATACCACTATTTCCTGACTCGCAATATGAGGCACTGTATATATTGGATTCCTGTTCTAGTAGATGAGGGTTTGGCTTCCTTATGCTCTCCACTTCTCCCAAACACACTCTTCCCTCCCCCGACCCTCATATGTTGGGTTAAAACAGTAGGCGGTGTTTACACTATACACTATGAAAGTATTGCTCACTGTTAAGTAAGAAACCACTAAGCATTTTAATAGAAAGGGAATGATTTCAGGAATTGGTTGCACAGGTGATGAAAGAGCTGGGGGACAAGCAGGAAACCTGAGAAGACCAGAAATTAGCATCAGCAGGACCCTGCTGCCTTGTTGAAGGTTGGCAAGCCAAGGGCAGCCTGCAGGAGTCCATGTCCCGCTCCCCTCTCTAACTCCCATCATACAGAACAGGTTGGAGAAGAGCAAGAAATGGATATGAGAACAAATAGGCAACTACTACCCGGCACACTCATGGTAATATTGCCCTTTTTATGAAAAATAATTACCTAAGTATTTAGCAGTGATTTTTTTCAATGTGCTTCTATCACATCTTTTTATACCTTTGATATTACTTTTCAAATATTTGAATATTTCATATAATTCACTTATTTCATTTTGTTTCTTGGATGTTTGACTCTTCCACTCCAGTCGGGGCTATTTGCTCCAGGCCTGCCTCAATGCTGCCACCTGGGGTTTCAAGACACCTTCATCCCGGGGAGTCCCTCATCCTCAATCCTGGGCTGAATCCCCTGTGCTAATGCCATGGCTTCCTCTTTCTCAGTAGCTCCCCAAGAAAGAGGCCTTGGGAAATAGATGGTCTGCCTTTGCACGTCTGAAAATGTCTTTATTCTACACTCACATTGATTGACAAGTTGGCTGGCTTTAGGACTCTAGGTTGAAAACATTGTTTTTGTTTTTTGGTTTTTTTTGGAGGTTTTGAAGGGCTGGGGGTTTCTTGGCTCCTAATTGCCAGTATTGCTTTTTAGATCTGGTACCATCCAGTAATTTTTCCTCCTCTATATATGACCTGTTTCGTGTGTGTGTGTGTGTGTGTGTGTGTGTGTGTGTTTCTCTTTGGAAGTTTTAGTATCTTCTCTATATCCACAGATTATCCTTGCAACTGAGACAAAGAACCCCATATATAGATTTGTTTTGTTGAGTGCAGAAAGCCAGTCCCTCCACAGTGAGGGAAATATCAAGGCCCAGGGGGATTGAAGCTTTTGTCGTAGATAGAGCGTGATATCCCAAAGGACTCAGTTCCTAATTGTAGGACTTCCTGGCAGAATTAGCCATCAACCATGGCGATCAAGTGAAGCCGCTCCTCGCTGCTCTGACTGGGTGTATCTGGCGCTTGGAATAAACAGGACCCGTGGGGTGTAATTATAAAAGCATCTTTATTTTTGATAACACTGTTCATACTGGATGGGAGTCAGTGCCCCCTGGATGTGGATGAAAATTCAGACAGAACCAGGACGTTCTTTCCCTTTGATAGACAACAATAAATCATACAATTAATTTAAACCATACACAGTCTCAATTTTGTCATTAAGAGGGATCGTGCTATGTAATCAGCAAAACTTCAAACTTGATTTGATGTTAATTCTGCTCCAAAGGCTCTGCCGTCCAAGGAGGAGGAGTGTGGTCCTGCTTCTCTCTTTTCTCTTGCTCCTCCTTCCCAATTTGCTTGTTGTTCTCTCTCTGCATTCCAAAAAGGAGGAGACAGGAGAGGTTTAGGGCAGGTTGGGTCTTACTTGGCTGACACTGTCCTAAGTTGGCTTTGTGCCATCTGTTTTTTCTAAAGACACCTGCTGAGCCAGGTAACTTCAAGGTCCTTGACAGAGACAGTACCTCAGCTTTAACTGGCTACTCCTAGTCCTCCCAATGTTCCCGTCCTGATGGTGCCCCACAGAAGCTTTCTGAAGGATCCGTTGCCCTGGCAGCTGCCTTCTTGGGTAGGGGCCTGCTCCAATGACAGCAAGCTGATGTTTTCACCTGGGGTTCCATATCTGTGTTCTACCGTCCTTCCAGGAGGGGGTTTTAGTGGTGGCTTTAGCTGTCTCAGGACTGAACTATCAGTCTTGAGACTCCTGTGTCCACCAACTTCAGGGAGCGCTTAGCAATTCTTTGGGTAGTTCCAGTGACGCTTCTCCCACTAAGTTTGGGGTGAAAGGTAGGTCATCTAACCTTTCTCCTTAGGTGAGACCCCCAACCCAGAAATCCTCTTCACAAATCCTCTCCTTAATTTTTAACAACCCTGTCTTGATCCCCTAAGACTGGATGAATTTCTAATCAAATTCCAATCACCTACTTTGAAGTTTCACAGGGGTTTGTCTTAGAACTCACTTGGGCAATTGGGTACCTTAGTGAACATTCCCAGCTTAGCATTCTTGTTATGTGGGCATCTTCAAGAATCTGCCTTTTCGTTATACTTCCTCACATCAGGCCAACATTTCTATGAAATAGACAACTCGAATATTCTAATCACCTCAGAGCAATTAGATATCCTCTCCCAGGCTCCTGGAAAGCCAGGGAGGGGGGCCTGCAAATTTGATTTCTTCAGATAGAGAGTTTCCTGGTAAAGGACATTCCAATTAGTGCACTGATGGCTCAGCCTTGTCGCTGGAGCTGTCGATAGCAGGGCGAGAGTGCTGGGCGATGCTTTATGAGCCAATAAAGGAGGATGCCACAGCACCTCCAGAGCCATAGGAAGCACGTTTTGTTTGCTTATTTACTGCCTTTAATTTTATAGGCTCTGGGAGAAAGTCCTCCCTCCTGAATGTGTCCAATTAGCTTTGTTTACCCACGAGGAATCACGTTCCTTGGCTCTGAGTATCTCTGAATAACCACAGAGAAAACACAGAAGGAGAACAGAAATAATATCCCTCGCCTGAACAGTTCCTGGCTCTCATCAGTCAGCTATGGCAAGGGGGAGAGTCTGGAATTCCAGGGGACATGACTGAAGGGCCATCTCTTCATGTTCTTACTGATGTTTACATGACCCCCAATTTCACTGCAATCTGTGAGAACCTTTGCACTAAGCTAGAGTTATCAGTTTGCTTAGGGGAGGACTAAACTACCTGATTTCTGATGTTCATGGACATGGCTGGAAGATATGAGGGGAAAATATGATTCTTGAATTAGTATGTTGAAATATCATAGCTTCAGTGGAAGAAGGGAAGGCTGAACAGAGAAGATACTTTTGGGTTCTCCATGTACCTATTTCTGTCATATGAGCCATCTTTCTGTATGGGAAGGAATATGTTGAACTTAGAGAATGAAATGGATCATGAGAACTGTTGGTGGTTAGAGCATTGTCCTGATATGCCAAGATTGTGGGTTTGATCCCAGTCAAGGCACATATAAGAAGTAACCAATGAATGCATAATTAAGTGGAACAACATGTCAGCATTTCTCTTTCTCTCTGTCTCTCCGTTCTCTCTCTCAAATTAAAAAAAAATAATTTAAAAAAAGAAAGAAAGAAATCGGTCATGAAAACCATGGTTTCCCAACTCTATTCCTAGATTTGGTGCCTGTTGCTTCCTCTTGTGTAGACAGTGGACTCGGGGTCAGCATGGTTTGAAGTTCTGTGAATTCAAGACACCATATGGCAGATAAGTGTGGACTGTGACCCCTGGGGACTTGTTCCACTCAGGCTTCCTATGGGAGTGTGTTGAGGATGGGAGATTTAGATCGGCACTTACAAGGTTTTCTAGCGTCACTCTGCTCAAGGCTGGGCATCTTCTGAAAATATGATAAGTAAATACTGGACGTGTGCAACTGTCTGCATAACTCCTCTCAGGGCTGCTTAGCAGTATCATTAAGTGCTCTGCTCAGCATAAACAACAGGATCCAGCAGCTTCTGGCGAAGTTTCAAAGACCGTTTTAAAGTGTATTTTTGGATTTCTACATTCATTATGACTAAAAGGAACAAAACTCATTTGGGGTTTCGGGAGCTGCAACTCTAAACTCTCAGGCTGTTAGGAGCCATGCCCTCAGCTTCTTATCCTGCTGCTTTAATGAGGTTAATTATTTTTTCCCGCTGAGCATCTACCTGTGATCTTCATGAAAATATGAAATAAATGACACGCATGGAGATTGAGAAGAATATCACTGTGGAAAGTGGATGTTAACAGGCTCTAGAAATATGATAATGATCAGCTATTTGTGATGCAGTGACTATAATATGATATTAAAATGTATTGTGCAGATAGAAAGCACCAAGAAGTGATATGTAGCAGAATCATAAGAGAAAGGCGATCTTGTTTCGTTCTTCTCTTTGTTGTTATGAAATTGAAATGGGAGAAAGTTGAGACCTACATGTTGAAATGTACATGGGATTTAGTAGTTCCTTTATTTTTGTTTGTCGAATGAGTGTGATATCTTTCCCCAGAAGGTGGATCAGTGTGTGTGTCTACAGGGTCCTGCTTGGTTCTCCCCTAGTTTCTAGTCATGCTGGTCTCATTTTAGTTCGTTGGACCCCCCTCTCCCTTTCCTCCCCACCCCGAGTTCTTTCTGGCCACGAGACTCAATACTTGCCGTCCCCCTTTCTTCTGTGTCTCATTCTTATCTTTCAGGTAACAACTTGAATGTGTCCCCAAGTAAGACTTAGGCTGACCACTCTGTCTAAAGCTATGCCTCCCCTCCAACTTCCTCTCTATTATGCTACTTTGATTCCCTTCACAGCAATTGTTATTATACAATCTGCAGTGGCCTCCATTCTTGCTTTATTTTATAATGTTTGTCTCTATCAATAGGATGCAGGCTCCACTTGGCAGATTTGCCTGGCAAGTTCAGTTATGGCTCAGGAGTGAACTTGCTTTCTCCCCCCTCCCCCCCTCACACACACTGGTTGGCTTTGCCAAAAGACAGCACAAATGCTGCTGTCCCTGGAGACTTTTCTTTTCTTTTCTTTTCTTTTCTTTTCTTTTCTTTTCTTTTCTTTTCTTTTCTTTTCTCTTTTCTTTTCTTTTCTTTTCTTTTCTTTCTTTCTTTCTTTCTCTCTCTCTTTCTCTCTTTCTTTTTCTTTCCTTTTTTTTTTTTTTTAAGATTTTTTATTGATTTTTAGAGAGAGAGGAAGGGAGAGGGAGAGAGACAAAGAGAGAAACATCCCTGTGAGATGGATACATGGATCAGCTGCCTCCTGCACGCTCCCTACTGGGAATCGAGCCTGCAAGCTGGGCATGTGTCCTGCCTATGATGGAACCAGCAACCTTTGAATGCCCAACCAACTGGCCAGGGCTCCCAGGAGACTTTCTTTAGGAGTTAGGTATTCAGGATGATACTGAAAGTGATGCTCACATATTTCACTCTGCGCTGTCTGCAGGCTGCCACCTTCAGGCCTGCAATGAGCTTTCTGGAATCCTCAGGGCTTTCTAAATGCTAAATATGTGGCATAATCAGATCTCTGATCTCTGGTGAATAACTAACACACCTTTATGTTAAAATGCAGATTTTCCATTGAAAGGCAAATCTCTCTTTTGAAACCTTTGAATAAGACTGGGTTTGTATTTATAAAGTAAGTTATATTGCAAGAGCATATTCTGGGCCTTGAGCACTTTCATTTGATTGCACAGTAAATGCATTTTCACTCATCCAAGCTCTTGCCTCAGAGTATTTTGCACTGAGATAGTCAAATAAGTGACAGTAGCCCTATTGACTTCTATTTAATTTTATTTAATAACGTTCTGCAGAGTTATCTGGGCCTTTGTGTCCCAGATGGGTTGAGAGTATTTCGCTTGGGACCAGGTGGGTTTGGGGGTTGTATATAGGGGCAGTGGGGCCCAACTGGGTGACATGGTTGGTACCCTGTTCCCTACTTACTGTATCATCTTGTCTAAGCTGCTTCTCAGAATTTGGATTTCCTCAACTCTCAAACAGAGATATTAATTTCATTTAAAAGATGAAATGATATATACACAATGCCTGGCACATAATTAGTGTTTTATGAACATAGCATAACTGGATTCATTCTACTTACATTTTAATACCAGCACTCCAGCTAGACTCAGTATATAAGAATATCTTTGCTCTTCTTTGAGCATTCAGTAGGCGCTCAGTGCACATTTATTGTTTTCTCATTATAGAACGAATGATCATCATCCACTGAACAACCCATAAATAACTGCTAACATTTTAGTATTCTCTCCCTCTTTCTTCTTTAAATGGACCCAACTAAAATTGATTTCAGTTAGATTTACTGGGGGCAGAGAAGGTCAGCCCTGAGAAATACATGAGGCCAGAGGAAAAGATTGTCCTCATACACCTCCACTTCCATGTGATCACTCTATCCTTTTTACCCTGGGTCAGCCCTGAGCCAAAGTGAGATTCTAGGCATTGGCCCCAAGTCCTACAGATCCCTCTCTCTGAGTCTCCATCAGGTGGTGCCCAGCAGTGGATACCCTGGTCTGCACTTTGATTTTTGGGGGTCCTCTTTGAAAAATCCCCCAGTCCTGAGAATCCTGCCTACATGTGACTCAGGGAATTGGGTCTCAATGAAGACCCCATTGGGTCCTCCATACTCCAACCTGGCCTTGCTTTGATTCCTCAGCTGCTTTTTCTGCAGCTCAACCTCAGCTTCTCTGTTTCTCAAAGTGTGTTCCAGGGAACATTGCATCAGAAACACTGGAAGACTTGGTTGTGTAGAACAAAGACTCGGAATCTTATAAGAAGACTTGGCTATTTGTAAGACTTGCATGGCAGAAGAGGGATTGTGCTTACTTAACCAGCTGAGGACCGGGGTCCACCAAAGCCTGGGTCCTTGGCAGATTTCCTTTTCTAAACCCGAATATATTCAAGAGCCCTTCACGATTTGCGTTGGGGAGAAAGGGCCTTTGATGCTCAGGTAGGAAAATGAGACATCATGATGTTCTCAGTTATTAAACATCAAAAGACTGAAAGAGGGTAATGATAACAGTACCTGAGAGAAGGCATACTATTGGTCCAATACCATGTTTATGGTATACGAAGGCTCCCAGGATTTGTTCAGGGGATGCAGGATTGCTTTATTATTGGAGAAGTGAGTTTGTTGATCAGGGAGGAGCTAGTTTCTTGGGATTTGATAATAATTACCCTGTTTAGTAACTTCAGCCCAGCATCTCTGGGGATGGCCCAACTGGGGGCGAATCTGTACTTTCACCAGACTTTCCAGGTGGCTTCTTGTGTACACACTGACGTTTGGAAATGTTTCCCCAGCCACGTGGTTCTAAATCTTGGCTGCATATTGGAATCATCTGGGGAGGTAAAAATGAAATGAGACCAAACAATGAGCCTGGAGCCCATCTTGAGAGATTGATTTGGTTGGGCTCGGGCATTTGTCGTTTTTTATTCTTGTTTTGTGCCCGTGGGCTTTAATGTGCAGCCAGGGTTGGGAAGTCAGGCTTAGCTGTGGCCTCAGGGATGATGCCTGTCTGTGCCCCATCCATACGTTAGTGTGTGTGGGAGGGTGTTTCCTAAGCTGACTTCAACCCCTCTCCCTCCCCCCCCCCCCCCCACACACACACATCAGGCATTTATGGCTGGGAACTGGGGTGGTTCCCTTTGAATGCCTTTATCTGGTCATCTAATTGGTACAGCAGCCTCTGATTCTTGCTGGGAGCCCAGAGCAGAGCCTCTGTTGTCTTGTCTTGCCTGTCCCATCTGGCTGTGGGTAAGAAAGCCTCTCTGAAGGAGCAAGGGCAGCAGCTGCAGCTGGCACCAGTCAGTCCTGGGAGGTTTTAACTATCAAGGCGACCTTGCCTGGGACAGCAGCACCTGATGCAGTGGGTTCTGCATGTCGGTGGAGGAGCCAGCAGAGCCCTCCGCCACCCTCCGACTGTGGGCACACACAGTGTGTGTGGCCAGCGAACACACACAGGGATGGATGCCTGTCTTCTCTCCATCAAGGCCTCCTGCCTGCTGGACCCCAGGTTAGGAAGATGCTCTCTTCTAAAAACACTGCCCCCATTCATAGATGATCAATTCATCTCCCATCTTTTATTAATCAAAGACACATGTAGCTGTTAATCAGGGCTCCTGACTCCCATTTTTTTCTAGAAATCTAATGCGAAGCTTAGGAATGATCTCTCTGTGCCCGATAGCTAGGCCTTTTGGAAACAGTTTGAAGACCCTCGGGCCCAGGTCCCTCCTCCTGTCCTATGTCCCTCTCACTTCTGTCCCAACTTTGCCTCTGTGTCGTCTTTAGCAAGTCCCTGAGGCTGTCTGATGGAAGGATTAACTCGGTCTCATTCTCTCCCCAGGAAATGAGACAAGAGAAACTCACCAACTCACTAGCTTACAGGTTCAAAACATCTTCTTTAGCCATTGATCTGTTCTTTAAAGGGGTTCCTATGCAAAATTCTAATAAATAAACAGACTAAATTAGAGGCTGTTTGGTAAAAGGGGAACAAGAGGCCTCAGACCTCCCTACCCTCCACTCAGGGTCTACCTTCCCTGAGGGGGGCTCCACAGAAGCTTTTGAAAAGCACTGTCCTAGCTAAGTTATTTTCAGTGGAGGGCATCTTCCCTCCTTCCATGGAGTGGGGGTCCATGTCAGACTCTTGAGACAGTAGGGTGAGGTGGCACGCATACTTCAAAAAAGCTTATTCCAAACAACCACTGTTTTTATTGGTTTTCAGTTGTGACATTTAATTTTTATTTTCAAATTTCAAGCAATATGAAAGGTGGGTTGAGATTTTAACATTTATGAAAAGAGGACAATGATTTATAAAAGGTTGTAATCCACTGATCCAGATCAGTGGTTTTCAAAATGCAGGTTACCCCCCATTAATAGGTCATGACATCAGTTTTCTAGGTCATGAACAGTTTTCCTTCTTGACAGACTATTATAGCATAAAATAGAATGAACCAGAGTTAGTCACACATAGTAAGATGAAATACTACTTCGCACATTGTGGTTTCTCTTATGCCTGCTTGCATGCATGTGCTAGATAGACCTAATGCAAAATGTAGTTCTTACTGTGGGTCATGACCGAAAGGAGCCAAGAGCTGGTCTGAGTGGGTGGTCCCTGCTGTTCTCTGAGGCTCTGACTTCACCTCATGTCTGCATTTGGGCACCTTCAACCCACTGTGCTGACCAAAGCAGTGTGCTGGCTAGCAATGCAGAGGGCTGAGGGCTCAGGGAGGCAGCTGGGTGGGCTGAGCCCCTCCCTTGAGAGAGCCCAGCACTCCACAAATGTCCAACAATAACATTCCTCCTATTGGCACATGGCAGGAAGCATGGGGGTTAACAGAGGGCCAATCTGGCTCAAATCCATGGTCCAGGGAGCTAATCATGGTATGTCTTATACAAGGAAAGTGATGTGGGTATACGAAGTGGGCTCCAGGTCTCCCCTTGATTACTCCCAATACTCAGCACAGTACCTGACCCCTAACATTGGTATCAATTGCCAATGGTAATATAGCACCTAGAATGTCAGAGACATTGTTATTAATTTATTCAATCCACAATAACCCCATGCAGGAGCAATATTATGATTCTCCCCAACTTTCCACATAAGCAAACTGAGACATGGAGGGGCTGAGGGACTTGTGCCAGGCCTACCAGGCTAGGCTACCTCTTTGCCAGCTGCATCTCAATGCATATTCATAGAAAAAATGATTTAACTTTCGTTCGTAACTTCAAATGCATGGAGTTTAATTTTCACCTCTCTGTGAGTATCCAGAATAGGTAGGGCAAGCCAATGTGTCTTTTGTTGTGTGTCTGAGGGTCCCCCTCCCCCACACCCAGAGGAAAGGGCATGAGAACTGGGCCCATTTCCTTCCTGAACAAAGCGGGACATGCTCAGGGGCCCATGAGAGGCTGTGCCTCAGTGTCCCCTAGTCACACAGGGTCTCTGAGCAGAGCTCTTATCCTCAGATCTGAGCCTGGAGCCCCAGGTCTCCCAGGAAGGCCATCTCGCCCCATTGTGACTCTTTCTGGGCGTAGGAACAGACTTGCTTGTGCACTTTGAAAATTCATTCTGTAAAGCAAACACTCATGATTCTGGAGGTCCCTGAAGGAAGTTAGGGATAATCCTGAGGTCCACTTCAGTGGCCTTGTCTGACCTTGTGTGCGAGATGTGAGTTTGGCTACTTTCCAAAGCCCATGGCTGATGGAGCTAGATAACCAGGGACCGCTTATTCATTGTGTCCGGACATGTAGCCTTTCTTTGTCTGCAACTTCGGTGTGGCTGATCACTGGGCCCACCTCCTTCCTCTGCCACAGGTGCCTGTACAGCACGACTGGTTGCTAAAGAATTTACCAGATGGGAAGGACTCATTTTTCCCCTTTCAAAATTATAGTCATGATGGGTTTGGGGCTTTATTTTTGGTGTCTGTGTGTTCTGTTGTTGTTGTTTTGGGGGCACACATTCAGCCGGACACATGCTGCATTCATAATACAAAGCACTGAGACACCACAAAGGTTTTCACATCTTTCATATGATAAATATTTTCACCGTCACGCGCCAGAAATGGATTTTATTCAAAAATGGCCTATTTCTTTGGATGGCTTCTTTGACATGGATTCAAAGCTTTTCCTGGTCCTGCAGAGGTTTGAGGTTGGGAGGGTCTGTTTGTTAACTTTCTTCAAAGGGCAAATCCACTTTTTCTCACCAAAACCCAGCTGTGGCTGCCAGGGCTGGGAGACTGATGACGGAGGACAGTAATGAAAAGATGCCGGTGAACCAGCAGCTGCTGGGAGTGATGGTAGGCGTGGCCCTGGGCCCCCACAGTTGGGCCCTCAGGAGCCTGTGAGCAGATCTTCCAGCACCCTGGCTCCTAGTGATCCTTCTTCGCTGTGAATTACAGGAGAGGTTCAGATGTGGCTGTTTAACCAGAGGGAGCCCCATCACATTTCTTCATGCAAGTTTGTCTTTACAAGTGTTCCCCTCTCATTTTGGAAACAACAACACATTTTTAATGGTCTTTCTACATGAGCAGCTACTTGGGACGGGAGGCATCTGTGTTCAGGACAAGCCTTTGTGGGTGCTGTGGCTCTCTGTGTGCATGTGTGTGTGCCCATATGTGAGGATGCAGCTGGCGGTAACTGAGAAAGCAGGAGCTCTGCAGTCCTCTGGGAGCCTGGGTTAATAGTCCTGGGATCTTGTGATTAATGCCCTCTCCCTGAACACCTGCAGAGCACCTCATACCTGTCAGCCTGACATATAGTTGCAGGTGCTTCTGTACATCAGACCCAGGTACCCACACTGGCAAGGGTCTCTGAGGAAGGATTAGCCGTTTGGCCCAAGGCTCAGGCTGTGTGGTTTGGCTGCCTCAGAGGGACTGGAAACACTGGGTGGTCAAACAGGTTGCGTTTTCTTAGAGCCATGTTGCAGGAACCCCCTGGGGGGTGGAGGGAGCCCTGAGCAGAGATTGAGGGCACCTGGGGCCTTTGTCTACTTTTCTAGTCCAAGAATCAGCTGTTACTTAGCTGTGTGACCTCGGCAAGTCATTTAACCTCTCTGGACCTGAATTCATTTATTTATAAAACTTTATAAGAGTTGAATAGGAAGTATAAGGATTCCGTTGAACATTTTGTTTCCAAGTGGAAGCCACCAGTCCCTGTGTGAGCCAGAATCCATCATCTGAACCAACTTAGAACAACGGCATTTTAGCACATGGAAGGTTCTTAGAGATCATCTGGGTCCGCCCCTTTCATTTTTACCCACGAGAAAACTGAGGCCTAAAGGGAGAGAGGGACTTGCCCAAAGCCCCAGGAGTGTGGGTGGCTCCCTATCATCTCCTCCCCTGGTTCTCAGAGTGGGACCCAATGAGCAGCCTCCGATTCCCTAGGGAATCTGTTAGAAATGCACTTTCTGAAGCTGCACCCCATACTTGCTAAGTCAGACCTTGGGATGGAGCCCAGCGGTGATCTGTGAAATTTGTGGCCTCACTGGTTAAGTCTAAGGCTTGCTAACATTTGGGAAAAATATAGCAACACGGCTGCCCCTTTAAGACCAGAAGAAAGACATTGGAAACCAGCAGGCTTCCCTGAGAGATTGGAGTGAAAGAAAGGGGTAGAGTAACATTACAGAGGAAAGGTATACACACTCTTCCCAGCTAACGCCAGGCTGCAGGTCTCCCAGTGCGAGGGCTCTGTGTCGGCGGTTCCTGTTGCAAGCTGGCATCTGAAGTTGGTCCGGCCACAGGCTGTCCTACAGCAAAGGGCCACGTCTTTCCCCCAGCTGAGCCCGGCTGTTCCCATCTGTGCCAGGAGAAGTGTGCCACTTTCACATCAGCAGGGTTGGCCGGCTAGTCATTCCAAGAAACGGATGTGTAGAAACACTGTGTTTTATGTGTGAACAGCAAGGTGTATATTTAGGTGTCCAGGTGCTCAGCTGTCAGCTCTCAGGGGGGAAAAATGATGGTATGTGCTTCAGAGTTCATTATATCTCCTAGGCAGACTCGTAGGTTTAAAGGGCTGCTTTAAAATAGCACATAATGGCTTCCATAAATCCTGGTTCCTAAGATACGGACATTTGTCACTCCCTAAAATGAGGTGTTTTTTTTTTGGTTTTTTTTTTTTTTGTTTTTTACATGTTCTTTATATTGGTTGGCTTAAGCATAAAAACTTGGGTTTTTAATAGTAGCTTTCATTCTGCATAATTCGAATCAAAGTCCATTTCCATTTCCACGAGGCTGTGTGAGCCCCGAGCTTGGCTGCCCCTGCCTGCCCATTAGTCTCAGCCACACCCAGGCCCAGGGCCCACGCCAGGCTGGCGGGGAGGACAGGCACTCCCAGGCCTGCACAGGAGTGGGTGGGATTTGGCTGCCAGAGATGGTCACGCAGTATATGGAGTTGTCTCCCAGAGTCAGAACTCCTGTTCCTTGCTTGTTGTGTCAGCCCAGGCAGAAAAGACTGAGCTCTCCTCCCTAGATTCCTGACTCATTCTCTAGTTCCTTGCTGGGACTTGCCACCATTACTGAATCCTAGCCCACCTGGTTGGGGATGCCCTCTCTAACCCTTGCAACTCCAACCAGGAGCCTGATTCCTCTAACCTTGCCCTTACCTACGGTCTTGTTCTCAATAACTTGAACATCCTGAATAACTGCCTTTTGTCCTTCCCACTGGGGCTGGATTTGGCCACCCTTGTCCCAAGCCAGGTGGGCTAAGGCTGTGTCCTATGAAGCCAGTACCAGGGCTCAGTGTGGGTCCTCGGTGGAACAAGGCAAAGAGGTGTATCAAAGCCAATGACCAAAGGCAGAGGCCCATAACCAGCAAGTAGAGCCTAGCTAACACGTTCCCAGGGCTAACCTGGTGTAAGGCACTACTCCGAGAGCTAACTCAGATTCACTCCTTTATTCTTCACACAAGCAGGTGAGGCAGGTAAGCATCAACAGAGAAGCCATCATATCCACAGTGTGTGCTACCATTACACCAGGGGTTGGCAAACTACAGCCCACAAGCCAAATCTGACCTGCCACCTGCTGTAGAAATAGTTTTCTTGGAATGCAGCCACACCCACTCATTTATGTACATTAGTTTCCTCTTCGCCCTGGTTTCATTTTCTCTAGTTGTAGTTACCCATGATCTACTGAAATGTGAAAATAATAAATGCAAAATTTCAGAAATAAACCATTCATATGTTTTAAATTGCGTGCCATTCTGAGTAGCAATGAAATCTCATGTCATCTAGCTCTATCCCACCCGAATATGAATCATCCTTTTGCCCAGTGTTATCCACGCTGTAGACACTAGCCATCTGTTAGTCAATTAGTAGTTGTCGAGGTTGTCAGATCCACTGACATGGTATCACAGTGCTTGTGTTCAAATCATCCTTATTTTACTTAATAGTGGCCCCAAAGCCATTCATACTACTTTTATTACAGAATGTTGTTACACATGTTCTGTTTTGTTATTAGTTATTAGAGGCCTGGTACACAAAATTTGTGGATCAGCCTGACCTATCCCTTCTTGCAGTCTGGTACCCCTTGAGGGATATCCACCTGCTGGCTTAGACCTGATCCGCCCCCCTCCCCCCTCCCCCCCACAAGCCAGCAGTCAGATATCCCTCTTACAGTCCAGGGCTCTTGCAGTCCTGGACCCCTCACTTCTTACCGCCCATTTGCAGGGAAGGTGGGAGAGACTCCTGCCACCACTGCTGTGAGTCCAGCTTCTGGCTGAGTGATGCTCCCCCTGTGGGAGCGCACTGACTACCAGGCAGCAACACCTGCGTTGAGCATCTGTCCCCTGGTGGTCAGTACACATCATAGCAACTGGCTGTTCAGCCAGTTCTGCCATTTGGTTGATTTGCATATTAGGGTTTTATTATATAGGATTGTTGTTAATTTCTTACTGTGACTAATTTATAAATTAAACTTTATCAAAGGCATATATGTATAGGACAAAACATAGTATATATAGAGTTTGGTACTATCTGTGATGTCAAACATCTATTGGGGGTCTTAGAACACATCCCCATAGGTAAAGGGGACTGCTGGATTGTCTATGGTTGCTTTCCCAGGCGTAGTTGAGTAGTTGTGACTGAAACCACATGACCAGCCAGGCCTAAACTAGTCACACTGGTCCGTTACAGGAAAAGGTTTGCAGCTTCTGTTTTACTTCCTACTTCCTGCACTTGACTTCCATGAATTTGAAAGCAGATTATTCCATGCATGTGCCAATGTGCATTTCCCTGGGGAATGGTCACAGTTTTCATCAGATTCTTAGATGAGAACCTTCCCAAAACAATAGAACTACAGCTTTAGGGAGTACTGAAAGCAGAGTTTGGGGTAGCCAAGTGCCGGCCCCAGCCCAAAGCACAGCAGCAGGAGACAGAGGCAGAGATCAGGAGCCAGCTGGCAAGTGGAACGATTCCATCAGAGCTAGTGGGGAACACACAGAGAGGTGGGAGTGTGACGGTCACAGTACCTGCCTTGCTTGGCATCTAACGGAGGCTGGACCAGTGTGGCTTCACGGTCAGGGATGTGCCCCCTCCAAAGCTCCTGGCCACCTGCTGGCCTCATATCGCTTGCTTCTTTGGAAAGCCTGGCCGGCAGCCCTGCCCTGCTTGTCCTGGGCATGCCTACCTGTGCAGTCTCAGTGGTGGAGGGTCAGGGATGAGTGTGTGGCTGTGCTGAGAGCAGTGCAGGGGCATGGTGGGCTCTTGACAATTGTGAACTCTCGTCCCTTTGCCTCACTATAGCCCTGAAGACCAAGTGTTCGAACCTCCCTTTTAGAGATGGCCAACATCACAATGACTGACCCCTCACTGGGGCAGGCAGAATGGCGGCCCCCCAGAGATGTGCACATCCTTATCTTTGGAGCCTTTGAGTATGTCACCTTCCAGGACAATGGAGAAGGAAGGTTGCAGGTGGAATTGTGTTTTTGATCAGCTACCCTGGATTATCCAGGTGGATCCAGAGTTATCATAAGGGATCCTTACCAGTAGATAAGGGTGTCAGGAGAGGAGCGCAGAGTGATGCCCTGTGAAAAGGACTCAACCCACTGTTTACTGGCCACGGAGGAAGAGAGCTCCAAGCCAAGGAGTGCAGGTGGCCGCTAGCAGCTGAAAATAAGGATTCAAGGATTCAAGTATCTATAATACTATCATCAACAACAAATACATTAACAAAGGAAAAAGAATCCAAGGAAATGGATGGTCCTCTAGAACTTCCAGAAAGGAACGCAGCCCTGCCAACACCTTGATTTTAGCTCAGTGAGACCCCGTCAGGCTCCTGACCTCCAAAAACGACAAGACAATAAATTTGTATTATCTTAAGCCACTACATGTGTGTTTCTTTGTTAGAGCAGCAACAGGAAATTAATATTTACCATGAGTTGGATAGTTTTCAAAGAACTTGACTGGCATCCACCCGCTCGCTTAATCTTTGCAATGAGCTAGAGATAAATATTAGTGGGTCCTTTAAGCAGATTCAACAGATGAGCAAGCTGAGCTTCAGAGAGGTTCAGGAGCTCGATGAAGGTCACACAGAGCTGTGAAGGGCAGAGAAGACTCAAGCCCCTGCAGCGGGTGGCCCTTTGCCCTGGCCCTGCCTTATCAAGAGACATTCTGGAGAAGCCTCTCTTCTTCTTCAAAACACTCTCCGGGTGCCAGAGGAAGCTCTCCCGGATTCACCTATGCCACGATGAATAAAATCGCTGTGCAGAGATTTTAATGGTGTCGGACCGGAGACTGTCAGGGCTCCTTTCCTCTGATTAGCTCCAAGCCCTTCCCTGTCAGATTCCACTGCTTTCTCTTCCCGGTTCTGAGGATTCCTGGAAGAGAGTGTGTAATTGTGGGGGGCTGCTGGCAAAAGACCTTCAGCTCGTGTATTAACGCCCCTCCAGAAGGAGGGGAGAGGGGAGACAGAATACCATGGTTTCTTAGTGTTAGGGCTCTTAGCACATCCAGGGTGCCCAACTACCAGTGGAGTCATCTTACAAAAGAGAAATAGAGGCCCAGTGTTGTGGGTTTGCCAGTGTTAGAGGTGGGGCTGGCCAAGGCCTCCGCTTCTCAGGCCAGCCTGCTTCGCTCCTGGCCTTGGCTGGGACCAGGCACCGTGGCTGGGTGTTGGCCCTCGACTGGGTGTTGGAAGAGGAGAAAGGGGAACACAGAGCAGAGACAGAAGGCAAAAGAGGCAGCCAGGGTGGCCTGCTGCTCAGGGTGAAATCCCTCCCTGTATTGGGGAGTGAATCCCGCCTCCTCAGCAGGGCTCCACCAATGAGCTTTGATGCTCTACAAATACAGTCTGGGCTTCCAGGTCAGGGAGGCCCAACCATCAGCCTCCTTAGTGGGGGTAATGGTGACCTCACATGGGCAGGGAACCAGCAGGCCAGAGTTTACTGAAAGTGATGAGAAATGTACATTTCAGAAAATTCAATAAGTCCTTTACTTTTTAACCCCAAATAAAACATTCAACTGTGCACCTCAAGAGTGGAAGAAAATTTTATAAATCATTGAATTGTACATTTGAAAAAGGTAAAATTTGTGGTATGTAAATTATACCCGAATAAAACTGATTTTTAAAAATAAAACGAGTGGAAGAAAGGAAGCATCCTTTAAGAACTTTTCTCAGGGATTCTCAGCAACGCTCTCTCCACCATTTCATGCTCAGCCTTCATCTTTCCAAAGCTGACTTCGCAGCCACTCCTGATGGCAGCCTGACTGTCCGTTCCTGTTCACAAGGGAAGGAAACGGAGGCCTGAAGGGGCTGTGAGGCTTGACCAGAGAGCGTGAGAGCAGACCCAAGAGAGAAGGGGTCCCCCAGAGTGCTCTGCTGGGAGGTCCAGAGACAGGACCATCTGTGCCCGTTCCTTGGATGACCTTAGACACAGGCTCATAGCTCCACAGGCCTGTGTCTAAGGTCAGGCTTGCCTGTCCCAGTTTCTCCTGCCTCCTCATCCCTGGGTTCAGGATCTTATCACCAAACACCCAAAGCGTCAGCTTTGAGCATGGCCTGAGGGGAGAAACCAAAATAGCCATGGCTGTCGGACTGGCTGCAGGGCAGAAGCTGGGTCCCCTCTCCTCCCACCCATGAAGCCTTTCTAGCCATCCCCTCTGCCTGAAACAGAGACATACAACAAACCGAGTAACCCACAGAAACAAGAAGGCTCCACCTCTTTCTTCAGAAAATATTCCTGAAGGGACCCTGACTGAAGGACCAGAAGCAGAGCTGCCACTTCCCATGAGGCTTGGACAGACAGGTCCCAGTGGGTTCTGTGTGCCCCCTTGGCCGGGCTCGACCAGTCCTCTGTCCCACCCCGAGGTGGGAGCCCCAAACCACATTGACCTGCAGCAGCAACCATGCAATGTTACCCTCCTAATGCTCTTTAGGATTCATCCTAAAATCCAAGGAGCCGAGATGGTGCTGGCCTTTTGCTCAGGAAGAGATCGGGGCTACAACCTCCCCTGCAGCTCTTCCAGAAGCCACCGGCACCTCAGAGCTGTCACCGAAGTGCATGGCAGGAGCTGGCAATGGGTCAGCTTCCAAAGATGGACATCTCCAGTAATGCGGTCCAGGAGAGGACAGGCGGTTGGAAGAGGACAGGGCTAGGCAGCATTACAGAGTCTGCTTTACTCCCAAACCCATTTCCTATCTGCTCCATTGCACAGTCTCCACAGCACCAAGACCCTGGAGCAAGAGCAGCCAGGCGAGCCCTCATCTGGGCTGCTCACTGAAGCAGCCATCCTCAGGCAGTATCCTTCAGGCATCAGTGACTTCGCGAACCTCAAAAGCCTTGGCAGGACGTCCAGATGTGTTTCTCGGACCTGGCTGATGAGCCTGTGGGCAGCGCTTAGAGATGCATAATTGCTTTTGTTGCATTAATTGCTCGAAGCTTTGGGAGCTGCTTTCCTGCCCCACTTCCCTCCTGTCTCCAGGAATTAGCCTGGAGGCTGTCAGGACCCGCACCGCACCGTAATTCTCAGCTCTCATTGGTGAGCTCTGAGTCAGGCACGGTGGGCATATCTCTGAGACCATATTGTGGCCTTGCCAGATGCCTCATGTGAGCACTGGCAGAACTTTCTAGAAAGCAGGTCATGCACAGTGGGGGGTGGAGGTTGTCTGCCATTAATCACATTCCATGGAACAGCCTGAGAAGCTCCTACAACCATACTGTTCCTCTTGGATGGCTCTGCTTATGTAAACTAGATAGGTGTTTGTCCTGGCCACACCTTCCCTGGCTTGGAGGTCCCATCGCTGACACAGCACTGGTGCCCTGCAGCGCCCTCTGGAGGGTTTCAGGGGGCCCTAGCAGACAGAAGAGTTACTGACACACACACACACACACACACACACCCCGCGCCCCCCATGACCTGCTGCCAGCAGGTGCCAGGCGCTGTGTAAGCAGTGGAGGTCCAGGGAGAACAAAGCAAATCTCTGACCTCCTGGAGCTCACCTTCTAGTCCGGGAAACAGCAAGATTAATAGAAAAGTACATAGGCAGGTGCGAGAGGCTGCCTATTGAATGTTTGGGGAAGGCCTTGCAGGGCAAGTGGCTTTGGAGTAAAGACATGAGGGGAGTCAGCACGAGGTGTAGAGGGAAGAGGGAAGCGCCAAAGGCACTGAGGTGAGATGCGCCAAGGGGGCTGTGGGAGGGGGTGAGCTCTGTGGGCTTGGGGTTCACATCACCCAGGGCCTTGAAAGCATTAGGAGAAACTCTGTCTTTCATGTCAAGGGAGACAGATGGGCATTAGGGGGTTCTTCACAGAGAAGGGCCTGGCATGGTGGTGTCTCCCCCAGCCTGTGGGTCTCCTCAGCCCTGCTGGGGCTTCCCTCCTGTCCACTCACGTGGTCGTGGTGAGTTGAAGTAGGCAGAGGAATTCCTCTGTCTGTGTGTTACACGTGCCACTTGAGATCCACGCGTGGCTGTCTGGGGAAATGGCCATTCAGTTTTCCCCTCTCAGTCTGTTTGTTCCTAGGTCCCAGACAAAGGCCTGGCTGGTGCAGAATGGGCTGTGATGACAGCCTCCCCATTATACTCAGAAGCCCCACCCCCCCAAACTCTCTGGCTCAGCTCTGAGCAGAGTTCATTGTGCCCTGCTCAATGAATGACCTCTGCCTTGGACAATCCTCAGCCCCCTGGATATATGCTTCTCTGGAGTCACCTTTGGTCAGGTTTTCCCAAATAGGTCTGAACCCCAGAAGGGGGCCACAGCCAGAGTCCACTCCCAGGAGGAGAGAGATCCAGGGGTCTGGCCCTTCACCACAGGTGTCCAGACACCTGTTGGCATGCAGAGTACCCAGCCTAGGGACTTGCCTGAGGTGTCTTTACCACCTCAGCATGTTAAAAATGGTCCTCTTTAGCTGATAGCCAAGTAGGTCTGATTTCTTACCGGAGAGGGAAGGGGGTCAATTTAGGATGGGTTAAATGCAGGCTAATTCTCTTTGGACACAGAGACCATTCATCTGGGGACTAGACAGCAGCAGCAGCTTTCAGAGTCAGGACCTCAAGGCAGTGCCATCTTCCCCATCTGAACTCAGGAGGTGTTGGTGGAAAAGCACCAGGCGGGGTTGTGGGGCTTCATGGGGCCTTAGCAGCAATATTTATTGAGCTAACATTATATACCAGGCACCATGCTGGGCTTCTTACAGGCACCATCTCTTGAATATGCACAAATGATCTAGGAAGAAGGAGCTGTTATTATCAACCCCATTTTACAGATGAGGAAATGGAGGCGTAAGATAAGCTAGACTAAACTGGTACATGGTAAAGCTGGAGTGCAAACCCCAGAATTCTGTTTCTGTAGCCAGTGCTCTTAACCAGTTATTGGAAAGGAAAGGAAAAGAGATGGAGTTAGCAGAGGCAAAGCCTCTTTACCTAAGAGATGTCAAATGTAAGGTGTAGAGCAGGGGACAGCACACTTAAAGGCCCAGATATAGTATTTTCCACTTTGTAGGCCAGACGGTCTCTGTTGTACCTACTCAACTCTGCCCTTGTAGCACTGAGACTCTTCTAATAAAGCTTTATGTATAAAACAGGTGTGGGCCAGATAGGGCCCTTGTACCATAGTTTGCCACTCATGGTGCAGAGGAAAATGTGAGGTTTGGAGGAAGCCAGACCTTTCTTATCCAAGACACCTAGGTGACTTTGGATTAGTCACTTAACCATTTTATCGTTGGATTCCTCATGTCCACTAACTAACCACTACGGGGTACTACTCATTAATTTATTTTAATATGATGTATTGAATCTCTTGAAAGAGCTACTCCCTGTGCTGGGAGCCAACCCACTTCAGGGAACAAGACATACATTTTCTTGCCCCCACATCATCATTCAGGACCCACTGCTTTCAAGTTTGCTGAGTAAAATCTCAAGTATAAAGGTAGAAGCTCCGGATAGGACTCAGGACTTTAATGTGTTTATAATGCAACATTACACAACACAGGCTAATTGAGAATCATAATTTTTCCATGAGCTGATCTCATTTTAGTAGGTAATATCCATTTAGGTATGTGAGAGCAGTAAAACTCCATTCCTGTTAAATATTATACGATTCAATTGGTTCCCTGATTTAGATTTTTACTACCCGCCATTCCAACTGTCTGAGTCATACATCATTTTAGAGATAACAAGGGCCTCCAAGATCACGCTGGCCCCATGCTTCTCTTCAAATAAGCCTCTTAGGGGAGAACAGGGGCTCCCTCACTTCTGGGATGGAGCTTTGAGCAGCCACCGCACCAAAGACTTTTGCTTTGTCATAGAAATGCACCCATAGTTTGCATTTTACTCTGTAATGTGTCCTAATCTAGTTAATGTGCCCGAGTTTCTCTCTGTAAGGCTCACTTGTAACCAAGATGAGACACCCAGCGTTGAAGACCCTGAAATCCTAGCCCATTGCCTATCTCCAGCCTGTACTTTATAGTTACCTGGCATCGTTGTGCCACGCACCTGCTGGCTCTATGTGGACACCTGAGGGGACATTGGCAAGTGTCCCCAGTCTGCCTCTGCTGTTCCTAACTTGCTGCTTCTTCTTTTTGGCCTGTCTCATTCCAGCTTCTGGCTCGCTCTCTCTCTCTCTCTCTCTCTCTCTCTCTCTCTCTCTCTCTCTCTCTCTTTTACATCATGCTTCTGAGCACAGAAGACATCTCTGTCCAGTCTCTCTGATCTCTGACCTTGAATGGTTTAATCTGACTACCTGCCCCTTGGAATGAATGTCAAAGTTCTGACCCATCAGCCTATGTCCTGGCAAGACCTACCTATTACCCCCATGAAAGAGGAATGTAAATGAGCTGCCAGGTGTCCCTTGCTATAGCACCCTTAATTACCACTTATTCTGAGCCATACGCTGGTCTAAGTGCTTTGGGTTCATTATTTTATGTCATCCTCACAGATCTCAGGGCTAGGTGGGTGGGTATTATTATTCCTGCAGTACAGGTGGGGAAGTCCAGGCATAGAGAGGTTGAGTGTTTGCTTGTGGCCCTGTGGCAGAGAATGGTGGAGCAGGGATTTATTTGAATCCGTGTCTATGTGAATTCAAAACCTCTGCTCTTATCGGTAATAATGCCTCCTCTGTTTTCTTGGAATGTTCCATGCAAACCATGACCTGGTGTGGGGACTGCCCCCACAAAGTCTACCAGGGGCCCCATAAGCAGTGCCAGAGTGTGGGTGGATTGGCTATCCCTGGTGCCACAGATGGTGGGCAGAGTCTGGAAGCAGCAGGAGGCAGTCTGGCTGGGGGTCCTTGGTGAATGTCATGTGGGGGGCCAGGCAACTCACAGCAGGATCAGACAGTGGAGAGGGAGATGGGCTGGTAAGAACCAGGCAAGGGAGCAGACCCTCAGCTGGGGGACCTGGGTGTGGGGCAGGCTTAGGGCTGGCAGGGAAAGGGGAGATACAATCTGGGGAAAGAGAAGCAGAAACCTGTTGTAGTGCTGGGACCACATCTCTGGCGGGGAATCAGACTGGGAAAGGAGGGGTTTCAGGTTGAAGCCATTGGGCATCAGGGTCGCATCCATCAGCCTCCCAGTAGACCCCGGTGGGTATATTTCTATATCCCTCGTGCCTAGTGAATATTGGGTGGATGGATGAATGAATGAATGGATAGATGGATAAATGAGTTCAATGAAACATGAAGAACCCAGTCTCTCCTCCTTCTGCCCCCAAAGATGGTGCTAAGAAAGTTTACCCAAAGAAAGGGTGAGGAAGGGAAAGGGGTTGTCATGGCATATGCAGGGGTGCGCTCTGACCCACTGTCTTCTTGTCCCTTCTTTCTCCAGAGGCTCCCGCCAAGCCCGAGGAGGCCGAGGCTGAGCCCTTCACAGACTCCTCTCTGTTTGCACACTGGGGCCAGGAGCTCAGCCCCGAAGGCCGGCGCATGGCCCTGAAGCAGTTCCAGTACTACGGCTACAACGCCTATCTCAGTGACCGCCTGCCCCTCGACCGGCCCCTGCCGGACCTCAGACCCAGTGGGTGAGCAGAGTCAGTGGCTGGGCTCTCATTGACCTGTGGGGAGACGGGGTCACCACAGCACTGGCACAGAGCCAGGACTGGGCATGGACTCCGGTGTCCTTCCCCTGCTTCAGCCAGGGTCTGTCCTTTTCGGCCAGCATTGGGCAAGTCGCCCTCCGTTTCTCCTTCCTCAGCCTCAGTTTCTCCTTCTGCTAAGCAGGGGGAAGGCTTCCTTCCATCTGAGATTTTGAGAGTTAATCACCTAATTTACTTTGTAAGGGCACTAGAATCATCTAGTGGAGCAGGGATTTATTTGAGTTTTTAACAGGAATTAAAAATTCCTGTTAATAAGTAAATTTAACCCAATTGTTGCATTTTTATGAACAATTATGTTTTTCTATAAATTAGTTTCTTTAAAGTACATCCATCTTCCAGGGCTAACAAGTCATTACACCCGACAGAGAAGTCCATCTTGACTTCTCTCTTTGTTACAGAAGATGTTCCTTTAAGGTTCAGTTAGAATTTTTATTGCTCCTAATTATTAAAAATGTGGGCACGTACCACAGCTGAGAAAATCTCATTAACTTCTGTGAGCTCACCCCACACCTTCTTTCCCCCTCTTCCTCCTCATTTAAAAAATGGTCTTAAAGCTGCAAATGACCGTGAGCTTATATCTAGAGCGTTTAGGAAAGATTTTGCTGCTGGTTTTGGAGACTGTGTTCTTTTGGGGAGGGGAGTTCGGTTTAATTCTGTGGACACTTATTGAGCAGCTGCTGTGTGCAGTGTAATGTTGTATGGTTTTTCCTGGCTCAGAGAGAACCTGGCCGGGTTCTAGAGATGCAAGGGCCACTGAGGACCTACTAGGGAAGAGGGGTATATGTTCACTTAAAGGATGTTTATTGAGCACTTCCTGTGTGCCGTCATAGTCTAGGCACAGGGATAGAGCAGTGAATAAAACAGACAGAAATCCTTGCCCTCTAGTTGGGGGAAGACATATAATAAACAAAACCAATACGTCATCTAGGTGGATGTTAGATGGCAGTAAATGCTCCAGAGAAACATGAAGTGGGAAAGAGAGACAGGGCCAGGCTGGAATAGGAGAAGGGGTTGACGTTTTAATGAAGTGGTCAGAGAAGGCCTCACTGAGATGGTGACACCTGAGCAATGACCTAGAGATGAAGAAGCAAGTCATGTGAATACCTGGAGGGAAAACTTTCTAGGCAGAGAGACCAGCAAGTGCAAAGGTCCTGAGGCAGAAGTGTGCTGGGAACGTTTGAAGAAGAGGAAGGAAGCTCATGTGGCTGGAACAGAGCAAGCAAGAAGGCTGGAGGTAGAGACAGGCTTGGAGGGGCAACAGATCAAAGAGGGCAGTGGTTCTCCATCTTGGCTGCGTGTTGGACTCACCTGGCAGCTTTAAAATACTCCTGATGGCCAGGCTCACCCAGACTAATTAGATAAGCATTTCCAGAGGTGGCACTCAATATCCATATTGTTTATAGTTCTCAGGTAATTTCAGCAGACAGGCGACGTGGAGAATGGCAGAGAAGGACTTTGTGGGCAGCTGCGAGGCATGCGGCTTTTACTCTCTAAGATGGGGGTCTGTGGGAAGAGCTTGAGCAGATTAATAATGGGCTTCGGTTGTCATTTTCAATCGCCTTTCTGGCTGTGGTGTTGAGAACAGACCGAAGGGGCCAGGGTGAAAGCAGGGAGACCAGTTAGGAGGTTCCTGCAGAAATCTAGGTGAAAGGCGGTGATGGCTTGGACCATGACAGCAGTGGGGCAGATGCTGAGATAAGGTTGGATTCTGGGAATATCCTGAAGGTGACTTTAGTTAGGTTCCACAGGATCTCGCCCTCTGGGAGTGCTGCAGAGACCACACCTGGGGCTGGGGAGAATCATATCTGATGTGAGCAAAACCCAGAGACTCTGGTGAAAGTGTCCCAAAAGGAGTTTGGGCCCCAGATCTCCCGCAGGGTCTTGGCCATGACCTCGGCCAGCACAGGAGCTGCTGCTAGCTCTGACACAAAACACAGGCCCACCTCTGATGCAAAGCACGTGTTTGTTTCAAATGAAAAGGGAAATAAGAAGGAATCCAAGGAAAGGGTGGATCTTACAGACTACAGCATGGCTATCACAGGGAGGGGTATTCACACAGGGCTTGACTCAACGAGAATGCCCCTCCATTTGGACCACGCCCACCTGCAATGAAGGCAGCAAAGGCTGGTCTATTCTTCCCATTCAGAGTCATGGAAACGGAGGAGCAGAAAGAGTAAGAGTTCTGTCCGAGGTCACACCATCACCCTTCATTGAGGGTGGTGCCCTGCAGGCTGTTTCTTTCTATTCCCGAGGGAGAGCAACGGGAAGCTGGAGGGTGGTGGGCCCGGAGGCCATGCGGCCTTTCTCAGAAGGGCAGGCTCCCTGGCAGGCAAGTTCCTCTCCAGAGGGAGCATTTACAGAGGCAGCCTGGACTGAGAAAGCGTCCCTGCAGGACTCCAGGTGGTCAGACCCCACAGTTTCCCTGTGAACCGCTGGAAAGGAGCAGACATCACAAAGAAAGTCGTTCCCTCTATACAGAGCTTCAGTTTATGGAGTTTCCATACCTCCCCCACTTTTCGTCAGCCCCTTTTCGTAGCTGGGAGAACGCAATCTCTGAGAAGAGGCAGAGGGAGCTTCCTGCTCCTCCACGAGGGCTCCCTCAGTGGCTCATCCACGAGGTTTCTCTTCGCACAAGTGCTTAGAGGCTCTGTGCACGGCCTCCGTGCAGACACATCCAGACAGGAGAGCTGTTGGGGACCACTCCAAGCAAGCATGTGCGGAGGTAAAACAGTGCCTCTCCTTCTGTTAGTTTCCATAAAAACATCCTCACCTTGTCACAGGTCTTTGCTGGGCTTATCCTGCTTACCTCAGTTTGGAAACATCTTTTCCATATCTCTTACTATCATCCCATTTCAAATCACGCTGGCAAATATTTACGTAGCATGACCCATGCTTTCTGGGACAAGTTTGGCACTTTGGTTACATTAACTCTTTGACTCCCCAGAGGAACCTCTGTAATAGATGCTAAACACACGTTTTTCCTTTACTCCTTTCCTTACTCACACTCACAATCCTTCTGGCCCCAGGTGAGTAGTTTTTCTCCCTGAGTTAACCAATTCCCTGACAAGGCTGGGTGTCCTACAATTCAATTTCATTTCAACACTGGTTAGCATCAGATCCCACAGGTTAAGGGCTCAGCAGCCCCGTCTGCTCTCACTTCACATGCCAGGCACAAGTCCCCGGCTGTCACTGGCATCTATTTTTTACCAACAGATATAAGTTGGGGTTCCCACAATCCCTCCTTGGGTTCAGTAATTTGCTCACAGAACTCAGGGAAACACTTGTGTTTACCAGTTTATTATAAAGGATATGATAAAGGACTCTGATGAGTGGTCCGATGAAGAAGTCCCAAGAGCAGGACCTTCTGTGGAGTTGGGGTGGGTCACTCTCCTAGTAAGTGGATGTGTTCACCAGCCCAGAAGCTCTCGAAATCCCACAGGTTAGGGATTTTTATGGATGCTTCATCACATAGGCATGATCGATCCTTAACTCATTGTCCAGCCCCTCTCCTCCCTCCAAAGGATAGGAAGTAGGGCTGAAAGCTTCAAACTGCTACTCGGCCTCTTTTCTTAGCTGGTCTTTCAGGTAACCAGCCCTCATGTAGGAAGGAGCCCACCAGGAGTCACCTCATTAGGTCAGAAACTGCTATTACTGTCCAGGAAATCCCAAGGGTTTTAGGAGCTCTGTATCAGGAACCAAGGTCAAAGACCAAATATGAACAGAAATAGCTTAATATCTATTTATATAAAAAGCCAGCAACCAAAACACTGTAATGACCAGACCAGAACAACCAGTCACTATGACATGACACTGCTGCCAGCGAACCACAGATCAGGGGGTGGGGCCTGCCAGTCAACCTCTGGCAGCCCCTCCCCCTGGGTGGCCCCACCCCCAATGGGCCCCCACCACCCCGATGGGTCCATGGACCCTCCCCCCATCCAGCTCTGCCCCTGATAGGGCCCCCCCACATACCAATTGGGGGTGAGGTCCATTGGCCAATCGCCCTTGGTCAATCTTCCCAGCTAGCCCAGTCCTGATTGGCCCAATTAGGAGCAGGCTGGCTTACTAATCTCCCACGGGATCCTCCTCCTGATTGGCCCAGCCCCAATCAGCCCCAATAGGGGCTGGCCGGACCTCACCATGCACAAATTTGTGCACTGGGCCTCTAGTGTGTGTGTGTGTGTGTGTGTGTGTGTGTGTGTGTGTGTATTTCTTATAATTTTACAGTAGCATTATTAGTCTCCATTTTACAGAAGAGGAAACTGAGTACAGAAAGATTATATATCCGCTTCAGGTCACTTGCTGGCAGAGCTGGGGTTTGAACCCAGCCAGTCTGGCAAAGGAATTTGTGCTTGTGACTGTCACGGTGCTTTGCTGCTTTAAAAGAGTACTAAGCTGATCAGCTCTTCTGATTGGGAAGGTCTGCATCTCAGTACTGGAAAAAATGTCTTAGTCAACATCAAACTTGTTATCTGGGTGGAGAGTGATGCCATGCTAGGGCGAATGTTGGATTTGGAGCCAGTGGGTGAGGGTACGAGCATCTGGGCAGGAAACCAGTCTCCAGGAGAATCATGCCAGGTGACTCTTGCTTGCCCTCCCTCCTGTTACCTGTGCTTTACCCTTGGGGAAATCTGCCCCGGAGGTGTCCTTGGAACGTGCACTTTGCTCTTTGTGTTCTTGGCTTTGCTCTTCCAAGTTCTAACCTTGACGTTATTCTTGGCTTTATTCCTGGACCAGAAAGTGGGTGTTCCAGATCCTGCCCCATCCTTCCTCTCCTCACCTCTGGCCAGTCTCTCTCTCTCTCTCTCTCTCTCTCTCTCTCTCTCTCTCTCTCTCTCTCTCTCTCTTTCTCTCTCTCTCTCTTTCTCTCTGTCTCTCTCTCTCTCTCTGAAAGATGACTTACCTTGCCTCCTATCTGAGAAAGGACTGCTCTGTGCTCAGTGCCCTATACATAGGGTAAGACAAAACCAGAAGGAAAACTGTCCATCCAACTGGTTGCTAGACTCCATTAATTTATTTATCCAATAACCATTATTGAGCACCTAGTGTGTTCCAGGCACCGAGTAAGCATCAGTCAGGGAAACCTCAAGGAGTTTCCACTGCAGTGGGAATCCAGAGTGCAAGGCAGGCGATCAGAAAACCGGCCCACAATCTCCTGGCCTCCATGGGGAGGAGTCACCCTTGCAAGTGTCTAGTTAAGTCAGGGGCTGGACTTGATGGCAGAGAAACCCTGCCCTTCTGTGGAGAGAGACGGGGCCCGCAGCGTGGTGTCTGCAGTGAGCCTCCTCTTACCTGTGTGACGCCCCTCCCCTGGAAGAGGAAGGACAGGGGAGCAGGAAGTCAGTCGGCAGCTCTTTCAGCCACATCCAGGCTCTTTGGACAGAGAGAGGACAAACTTTCTCTGGGCACCAGGATACTTTGCTTTTGGGGAAATGAAAGGGCCATTCATTCTCCCTGTGTTGTTGCAACAAGACCACTGGCCATCCAGGTGGGAAAACCTGGGGACACTGGACATGGGCTGTATGGCTGGTAAGCCTCCTAGACCTCAGCCCATGAAAGGCTTTGCCAGATCTGGTGGGGAGAGGAGGGTTGGCTTGCCTGCTTGCTTCCTGGATTGAGAGGATATCAGGACCTCAGGACTGAAGGGAGAAAAGCTGCATCTCAGCCTGGCTGGGTTTGGCTTTATTGCTCATGCCCCAGTCCAAGCTCCACACCTTCTTGTGGCTCCTGCTCCCAGCACCCACCCTTCTCCTCCTTATCTGTAGGGACCAAAGTAACCTCCTGGGAGCCAAAAGAGAAAAAGGAAAAAACAAGCCTTGATTGGCGGGTGGACTACATAGGTATATCATTTGTCAAAACACATCAAACTGTGTACTTAAGATGTGTGCATTTTTGCATGTAAATTCATTATCAGGGATGTGTGTGTGTATGTGTGTGTGCTTTTTTTAAAGTGAGGGTGTGAGAAAGAGATCAGGGAAGTCCTTTGCCTAAAAGATGGAGGGGGAGGATGGAAGAGACATCTTCTGAGAGGCCGAGGGTTTTGAGAAGACAGTTGTGGTTGTGGGGAAGGATGATGATGGGGGTGGCGGTGGTTAAAGCCAGCTTGCCACCCCAGTGACAGCAGCTCAGGCAGGTGGCATGTGGGTGACCACAATTCCACAGCAGCAGGCACACTGAATTTTTTCCTACAGGCAGTGGTTGTTATTTCCAAACAGAGCCCGGGGGCATTTGGGGGAGAGTAGGAGAAGGGGCCTTCCAGTGCCAAGCTTCAGGGCTGTCACGTTGCCATGGCAACTCTCTGGCCTTCCTCCAAGGTAGCTCAGGGCAGAGCCTCAGGCAGGTGCTGCTTCCTGCCTCTTGCTGGCAGATCCTCAGAGGCTCCTGAGTAAATGATGTCACCTTTCTCTCCTGCAGTCCCCTGAGGTCCTCTCCCTCCCTTGCAGAGGGTAGGGTGGACTGGCTCTTTGATTGACTGGTGTGTTAGGGCCTGAAGCTGAGGCATGAGGGATTTTAAAGGACAGACTATTTTCTGCAGCCCCGGGTGGGAGCAGCTGGGACAGATCCACACCCACACACCGACAAAGGAGCCTGGGCCCTGAGCTGGAGAGACCGTGTGTGAACATCCAAGAGGAAAGGAACAGGACAGGATAATAGCAGAGAGAATGCATCCTGGAGCCAGGGACTCCCTCTGGAGCATGTCAGGGTCCATCCAAGGTGGCCTTGGGTGTTGGCTACCACCACCCTGGCTGGGTGTGCCCACAGGTTTGCATGTATGGATTGGAGTTCATGGTCTCTAGGTAGATATCTAAGGCTCAGTTTTGGGGCCAACAGGACTGGCTCTATGTGTGTATATGGTGGGTAGAATAATGGCTTCCCTAGGATGTCCATATCCTAATGCCCAGAACCTGAGAATATGGTGTGTCATGTGGCAAAGAATGAAGGTTGCAGATGAAAATAAAGGTGCCAATGCACCGACTTCAAAATGAGATTCTTCTGGGTAATCTAGATGGGCCCAATGTTATTGCAAGGTCACTGAAAAGTGGAAGAGAGGTGGAAGAGGCAGAGATGGCAATGTGAGAAGGACTTGACCAACTGCTGCTGGCTTTGAATTTGGAAAAGAGCTATAAGCCAATGAATGTGGGCAGTCTTTAGTTGATTTTTTTTTTTTAATACAACCTTGGTGTATTGGAATGGTGCTTTAACCAACTGAACTACCCAGCCAAAGGTCTGGGCAGCCTTTAGATAGATACTGGAGAAAGTGCATAAAGACATTATCACCTTGAGCATCCAGAAAACACTGCAGTCCTACCGGCACCTTGATATTAGCCCAGTGAGACCTCGAGAATGATAAGATAATAAATGTGTGTTGCTTTAAGCCATCAAGGCCGTAGCAATTTCTTACAGCAGCAACATTAGTGTTAGGAAACTAATATAGCATGCAACAGGAGCCCAAGAAAGCTGCAAGGACTTGGCTTAAAGTTCTTTGCTTACTTTGTTAAAATTCTGAATAAGTTTTTGACAGGGGCCACCAAAGTTTTTTTTTTTTTTTGCGCTGGGCCCCACAAAGTATGTAGCTGGTTCTGGGGGAGCAGAGGTGGGTCCAGGTATTGGGGCTGTGAAAACTGCTTAAAGTCTGGTGTGTGTGTGTGTGTGTGTGTGTGTATATGTGTGTTTCACTGAGGTAGTTATTGTTTTCATTTTATATAGTAGAATCCTGAGTATTTGAAAGGTCAAGGAACTTGTTTAAGTTCCCACAGACAGTATGTGGCAATGAGTGGTTTTACCTGGGTCTTGTGTCTCCAAACACTACCTCAGCACCCGTGGCTCACTCTGCTCAGGTGAGCTTTTCTAGTTTGGGATCTTGGCTCTGTGGAGATGACACAGAAGTTTGTGGAAAGAGTGGGCTCCATGAGGGCAGCCTCAGGGCAGAGGGGTAAATTAAAACACCCTTAGGGAATGATTCTGCTATTGCACTGAAAATGCTAACTGCACAGACACCCTTGGGGGAAAATACTCATTAACTAAAGCAGTCTGGAAAAAATGTTTCTGGTTCTTAGTAAATGTTAAGCTCATTAGGGGCCAGTAGTATCCTGTGATTGTTCTTAAAGGTGGTGTAATCTTGAGCTGTATATTCTTTTAATCTTTATGGATTGATTGTTTGAGAGAGAGATTTGTTGTTCCACTTATTATATTTATGCATTCATTGGTTGCTTCTCATCGGTTCCCTGACTAGAGAACAAACCCACAACTTTGGCATATCAGGACAATGCTCTAATCAACTGAGCTACCCAGCCAGGGCTTGAGCTATATTAGTAGAGGTATACTGTGTTTAAAAGGGGAGGTGACTGTTTTGTTTTACTCTGCTACTCAGATCACAACTGCAGAAATGGAGTGTAAGGGATAAAAAGAAAGTAGAGTATGTTCAGAACAGGACAACCTAGGAGAAGAACTGGGTAACATGACAAGCAGATGAAGCTTCTGCTTTGATTATAGAGTAATATTTAAAACCTGATTCCCTGGGCTCCAAGGTCAGGTCTCTCACTTATAAGCTGGTTGACTTCTAGCAAGTTACTTAGCCTCTCTGTGCCTTGGTTTTCCTGTCTGTAAATTAGGGACAGTAATACAAAGATGACATTGTAATATACATAGAGTTTAAGAACAGCCTGACATGTAGTAACTGCTCTTTAACTTTTTGGTACCTGGGTCTCTGATTTGTAAAAGAGATGTCATGGGGGATGCTATCATGACTCTAACTACCTGAAGGACCACTAGTGGACAAGGAGCCCACAGACAGGCTACCTGCCCGGGGGCTGGATGAGAGGAGGGCTAAGCAGCCCTAAAAGAAAGACCAGACTGAGGCCCCGGAGAGGGACTTCTCCCCCGCCCACATTCTGGGCATCAGAGGCTGAAACCAGCCTGGATTTCCTTTTCCTAACGCACAGTGCCCACCTTCCCTCTCCCCACAGTCTTCAGCTCTCCTTGCACAAACCTGTCCAGCTCACCAACAAACCCACCACATGGAGACACTGTGTCCCTGTGAGGCTTTCCCACCACGCCAGCTGACTTCTGTGCCCTGAGAGTGACTGGCTGTCCATGGAGCCCAGGGATCCCATTTTCCCTGCACTTCTAAGATGTAGGAACAAATAGTCTCCCCACTTCCTGTTGACTGTTTATATTTTAAACTAGAGGCCCAGTGCACGAAGATTCATACAAGAATGGGCCTTCCTTCCCCTGGCTGCTGGCACCTCCTTCACTCTGGCCAGTCACCTTTCTGCCTTCCCAGAGCAGCTGGAGTGCTGCAGAATGCCTGCATTGTCATCTTGGCGATGTCCCAAGCATCCCACCCCGCCCCAGGCCATTAAGCACCCATGTATGCAAATTAACCCACCATCTTTGTTGGTTTATTTTGCATACTCACTCCTGATTGGCTGGTGTCCGTTGCAAAGGTATGGTCAATTAGCATATTACTCTTTTATTAAGTAGATGACTCGTTTCCCTATTGTCCTACTTGCAATCCATATCTGAGATAGCAGTTTCTCTCTCTAAATTGGTAGTCATCTGAAAGGATGTTTGTAGAATTAAAAAAACAAAAACCAATAACAACATGTTTTTATTGACTTTCAGAGAGAGAGGAAGGGAGAGAGATAGAGATATAGAAACACTGATGATAGAGAAACATCGATCTGCTGCCTCCTGCATGCCCCCACTGAGAACCAAGCCTACAACTGGGCACATGCCCTGACCTGGAATCAAACCAGTGATTTCTTGGTTCATACTCAACCACAGTGTCACACTGGCCAGGCAGAACTTTTGTCTCTGGATGAAAGCTGGATATCTTGATGATCACATCTACTTAGTAATTTCCCTGTTGGCAATTCCCATGCTGGATTCTGTTCCTAGATCAGCTGGCCCATTTCTCTTCCTTACAGACTGTTAAAACTCCCCATTCTTGGATGTCCAACATCTCCTCCACATCCGAGCTAGAGGCGGTGTCTTGCCTGATCCCTGAAGGCCCTGACACCATTATCCTCTGCTTTACCCCCTGTGCTGACCACAGTTGCTGGAAGGGTCTCTCGGGGAGCATGTGGGGGAGTGGGTATGTGGGAGTATCATCTTCTCACTGCTTGATTCAGGTAGGTCCCACCTTCACTCCCAGAACCCTGACCCGGTTCCTCATGTTCATTGGCAGATAGACCCCAGCTCGTATTCTACTTGATATGCATTCTGGAAAGGTCTAGCCCTCCTTCCACACAGGCCAGGCGGCTCCCTGGGCAGGGAGCTTGAGGTCAGGGAGGGCAGATTCTGAAATACAATCCGGAGGCCTCTGGCTGCTGCCTTGGGTGAGACCCAGGGGCCAGGAGTCTGGTTTGGCCTCATTCAATCTGCACTGCTTCCTGGCATCTCATAGTAATGGCACCAAAGCTCTTGATATAAACTTGCCTCGTAAATAGCTCAAACAGTCTTGGGGGGCTCTGCTGAGAGGCTTCCTACATCGCTGCTCCCTTCCCCACAATGCCTTCTGGGTGCAGAGATTGATAAAGTCAAGTTTATCATGACCATCAATTCTCCCTGATTAGACAGCCATAGTACTCGCCTCTCAGAAATGCCTTGTGGTTTTTTTGTGTGTTTTTTTTTTCTTGTGGAAAATGGCTTGACTTTGAACAACAGTGAAAATAAAAAGGGAACTTTTGCGGCTTACTTTTATAGGAGAAGGTGCCTCTTCTCAAAATGAGTAAGGGATTGGTCTCATGCAGTCAGACTCTCTCCAGGAGTGTCACTAGGGAGGGACCAGGCACAGCTCTGTAGCTTCCCTGAAGCTCATGTCCAGGCCCTTCTCTGGAGAGGCACTGTGTGTGAGGAAGATGCCCAGAGCAGGCAGGAGGGCAGGGCCTGGGAGCGGAGGGTGTGCATGGCCAGACCTGGAGGACCAGGTGCTGGGAGAGGCCATCTCCACAGGGTGACTCCTGTTTGTCGACAGATAGACCAAGCTCATATTCTGCTTGATATGCATTCTGGAGAGGTCTAGCCCTCCTTCTAAAAGTGTGATGAACAGTTTCCAATAAGGCCAATGTACTGGGATAACACAGTGTCTCTGGAGAGGCAGAGCACTCAGTGGGGATCAATGCTGGTTTGTAGACAGAACAAGTGCTGGGAGGGCTTGAGCAGCTCCCAGGAGAGAAGGGAAGGGAAAGATTTAAAGAGATCAGGACATTTGGCTTGGGGTGGGGGTCGGGGGGATCACTTAATTACAACAAACTTAGCACTGCTGAGCCTGAACCTGAGGGACTGACTAAAGCTGCAAGTTCAGCAGGGGAGCAGGGTGGGGCCGACTCTCCTGCAGGAGGTTTGTAAGAAGAAGGAACATGCTGAGATCAGTAGCCTGCGTGTGAAATGTTGGCCTTCTACAAATACAAATACAGAAACCTGTTAGTTTTGTTCAATTCCAGAAACTTACTACCCTGTTTCCCCGAAGATAAGACAGTGTTTTTTTGCTCCCAAAAATGTGCTAGGTCTTATTTTCAGGGGATGTCTTATTTTTCCATGAAGAAGAATACGGTACACATTTATTGTTAAATGAAAATAAAGGAAATTTATTACCTGTATACGGTACGGTAGTACAGTAGTTGTCAACACAAACCAGACAAACTGTGAATCCTACAGTATTAAGAATTTACTCATTTATTCAATGACAATCATGTCATCATCTTCTGGAACATCATCATAACAATCCAATTCCTGAATTTCCTGGTGAATTTCTTGTGACTTCATTTCTTTCAGAATCAGTGGACCAAATCTCTCATGTTTAGCCTAGGGGGGCCTTATTTTCGGGGGGATGCCTTATATTTCACTCAGAAGGAAACCTGTTATTTTCAGAGGATGTTTTATTTTCAGGGAAACATGGTAGGTGCCAGTCCCTGGTTTAAGTTTAGAAGGTAACACAGTAACAAAGTCAAGTCCTTGCTCTCAGGGAGCATCCTCACAGTAGAGGGAGACAGATGGTACACAGGGAAGTGATGTACTAGACGAGGTGTCTGTTATGTTCAAAGGTTTGTCATATGAAAACCTGATGTCTGAAAGAGACTTTCCTATGAAAATAGTGATCAGCAGACTTTAACTTGTAAAATGGAGACAACATTTCCATTCTGCTTGGAGAAAGGCCATGAGGAGGCCTCTCAAAAGTGCTGGGCCTCAAACCATCAGGACCCGCAGGGCCATTGCTGGGAGACCGTCACCGTGGTCTCCCGGGGAGCAGGACACGGAGTAGTTATGTTGAGAATTAAGAAGGGAAGAAAGAGAAGAAAGCAGGGGAAGGCAGTTACCCTCTAACTCTGGAAAACACCTGGAAACACCTGCCGCTCTGGCCCTTGAGGCCTCAGAACTCAGGGGAAACCTGTGTGGAGGGGCAAGCAGATGGAGGGTCACATTCCTCATGCTGGTGGGGTCCATGGGGAGGATAGTGAGCTAGTCCCAATATACTGGTTTTATTTGGAGCTGTTCATCACACTTTTAGAGAAGAAAAATAAAGGTCACATGCGAGTAGTTTGACCGTACATGACTATTTTTTAAATGCAATTTGCAAGTGGGTTGTGTGTGAATGCTTAGTTCAGTTTCCACACCTACGGAAAGGCCAGCTGTTGGCCTTGACAGTCATAAATAAGCACAGGCAAGAAGAGTTTCTTGACTGTTAACCACAAACCTTTTAATTGCTATCACAGAAATCGTCTTCACAACAGTGAAAGATCTTAAAAAGGGTGTAATGAGCTTCAGGAGTCACGCCAGTCTCCCTCCTTCCCGAGTCCCTCCCTGCACCTCCCCTCTCTTTTGTCCCTTCACCGCAGTTAAAGGAGCTGCTTTGCCTCCCTTGCCTGGGCTCCAGTCACAGCATGTTCCCTCTCCCCACTGGGCCTTTGTAGGGCTCACCTTAAGTGACATTTAAGTTTCTGATCAAATCTCTCCTCCTCTCAGAGCCCCTCCCTGACCACTTCTCCTAGAACAGTGGCCAGGGCGTCATGCTGACCTGTTACTTTCCATCTCCGCACTTAAACAAATCTTGTCATTTGTTTGCCTCTGTGTTTACCTGTTTCCCCAGACAAAGTGTAAGCTCCACAGTTACAAGTACTCTATCCACACTCCCCTGCATCCTCAGGGCAGAACTTCTTTGTAGAAGAAGCTCAGTACACAATGATCCCATCCTATATAATACAGAGGTAATATGCAAACTGACCATCACACAAGATGTACAAGATGGCCACCCCCATGTGGTCACAAGATGGATTCCCAAGATGTCTGGCAAGAAAGGGAAGTGATGGGCAATCTGGCCAGCAGGAGAGGACAGTTGGGGGTGACCAGGCAGGCAGGAGAGGGGAGTGGGGGGTGACTGGGCTGGCAGGGGAGCAGTTAGGCGTCGATCAGGCTGGCAGAGGAGTGGTTAGAGGGTGATCAGGCTGGAGGCAGAAGCGGTTAGGGGAAATCAGGCAGGCAGGGATGTCTGACTGCCAGTTTAACTGGCCCAATCTCAAGCGGCAATTGGACATCTTCCAAGGGGTCCCAGATTGGAGAGAGTGCAGGCTGGGTTGAGGGACACCCCACCCCCCAATGCACAAATTTTGTGCACCATGCCTCTAGTTAAATATAACAATGAATGAATTTGACACCAATCTGTAAACCTGAGGGTTTTATTAAAATTGTAAGTATGAAGCAGATTTGGGAAAAGACTCTACTCTTTCCCTTCCCCCACCCCTTTTTGGTGAGAGAGAAGGAGAGCTTGAAATAAAATGGAGAAGTTTCTGTGAATTTTTGGTAACCATAGAGACGGTGATTTTAGTTTATTAATCTCCTTCTCTTAAGCAGGCAGGGGCTCCACAGTGATTTCTCCGAATTGCTCCATGCTGGTTATCCCAGAGACTTCCTCATTAAGGAAGGCAGGCCCATTCTTATCCAGCAGCACTTTAATTACTGACGAGCAGGAGCCCTGTGCTATTATGCTCATTAGTGCATGCTCTAAACTGGCTGTGCGTCCACATTGGAGCAGTGCAACGTGGTCACCAGCCCTGACCATGGAGCCCTCAGTGGTTGGTGGTGGGAGTGAGAAGCCTCCTCTTTGAGCCCAGGGCCTGGGGCAGGGCTGCCATTCAGCCCCTGAAGATGGGATCTCACGGCCTCTGGAATGGCAGCATTTAAGTTCATCCAGAGAAGGGCACCAGCGGTGGTTCCCTGCCTACTAAGGCAATGCTCACAGGGAAGGAACTGGACATGTCTGTCAACCATGACACTTATTGTTTGGCCTCTTTATGGCATCTGATTTCAGGATTATGTGTTCCTCTTCCCACAGGGAATGGGATGCAGACTTTCACCATTTGCCTCATGTCCTTTGGGTAAGAGATCTCCAAATGGCTTCAGGGTTTCAGTGAAGCGAGGGGGAAATGGGCAGTTAAAGGCAGTCTTTCCCACAATTATTTCTTCTTCAAGAAAAAACCCTGGTGTAGATATCAGAAGACTAGCATAGCTATTCTCTCTATGCAGCTGACTCCTGGCGGGGACTCAGCCTCTCTGGGCCATAGTGTCCTCATCTGTGAAATGAGACTGGACTTGTCCTTCCATCTCTCCTTCATTCATGTAGAGACTCTGACTCTGACTCCAACCTGGTTCTGAAGGCCAGCCCCTGTGATGAAGGAAGGGCAGGGAGGCCCAGGCAGTATGCCTGCTGGAGGAGCCAGGGTGGATTCCTGCAGAAGTCCCTGTTGGGACATGTGGTTCCCTCCTGAGGCAGAGCATCTAAGGTCCAGTCTCACCTAGGCACTGGCTGTCATCTTGGAAAAACGGAGACTCTCCTTTGGTTGTATTTTCTGTCCTATTGGCTTTCGAAATGCTGATTCATTCTTACAATTAACACTCAGTGACCACCTACTGGGTCCAGGTTTTGCACTAAGGACACAGCTATTCAGCTGCGATAGTGATCGACAAATTCAAATCCTGTTGTGGGGCAAATAGTGTTAATGGTTGTCTGCTGGTCTGCTGCACACCTGAAGCTTGGCTTTACTGTATCAGAGAAGAGGCCTGGGAAGATCAGGACTCCTGAGCCCTCCAGAAAAGCTGGAGCCAAGACATAGGGTGGACCAGCACCTGGAGTGCCCCTAAGGATTCCCTGAAAGATGTAAGGTTCTTCTCCTTTCCAGGTGCCGCAACCTCTCATTCCCTGCCAGCCTGCCGGAGGTGAGCATCGTGTTCATCTTTGTCAATGAAGCCCTCTCGGTACTTCTGCGCTCCATCCACTCAGCCATTGAACGCACGCCTTCACACCTGCTCAAGGAGATCATCCTGGTGGATGACAACAGCAGTAACGGTGAGTGTTCAAGCTCCTTGCTCTTCAGATGACCCTTGAGCAGAGGGGTCAGCCTCTACTTGGGGTTCTCATTTTCTCAAGGCTCTCTGTAGCTGCTCCCGCTCTGGGATGTTGTCTCAGTGATGAGAGACTCATGATCGTGAGTGCTCTCTGGAAGGTGCACTTCAGAGGTGTGCCCACTTTGCATCCCACTGAGGCCTGGTCCCCAAGCTCTGTCTTACCAACCTTCCTCTCTTCTCTCCAACATTCTAGTGTGATGAGATAACTAGCCCTGACCTCTGCCCTGACCACATCCACAGTAGACGTGGAATTGGAGCTGTGTACACAGAGTAATTGAAATTGTTGACTGGGAGGAGAGGGTTGGCAAAGAGAAGTGAGAAGAACAGCAAATAGAAGTTGAGAGAATTCTGAGTGCAAGACACATAGGAGTCAGGAGGAAAAAGGCTGACTGGTGAGAGACAGGGAAGGCACAGCAGGAGAAACTGGAGGGCAGAGAATTTCAGGAATGAGAGTCATATGATTGAATGAACCCACAGACAGGTGGAAGGACACAAAGTCTGGGAAGAAGCCAGTGGGTTTGGACGGTTCAGAGCATGCAAACCTCAGCAAGAAGCTTTGAAGACTTGGGATGTAGCTGTAGAAGCTAGGTGGAGGCATGGAGGTAGACTTTTCTGTCATGGATTTTAACTGTGAAAGAGAATTAGGAGCTAAGACAGGAATTAAAGCAAAGTTTTACACACACACACACACACACACACACACACACACACACACACAAATCTAATTAAAAAACAATTTTAAAAAAATTAACCACAACCAATAGCAAAAAATATATTTATATCATGACCCAGGATGGCATGCCTACTCACACCCAATTGTATCTATACGCTATTGAAACAAAACTTTTAAGAAACAATAGTTACCCTTATAATGGGTGAAGCATGCTATTTTCTATTATAGTCTCGTCTGTGTTACCTGGGTGTATTGTATTGTATTGTATTGTATTGTATTGTATTGTATTGTATTGTATTGTATTGTATTGTATTGTGTATATTCCCCTTATTTGAAAGTCAACTTGTTCTAAAGACCCTAACTGCAGATGAGAATTGCTTGGAGAACTTTTAAGAAGTCCAGGTGGCCATCCCTTAGCCCTGGTGATTTAATGTGTCTGAGGAGCCGGTGCCTGTGGCTTTGGCTCGGCATGAGGATACCTGAATTCCTTGAAGCCAAGAGGTGGAGCAGGACCTGTGAGGAGGGAGGATAGGACAGGATCCTGGGCACAGGAACCAGGGTTGCCTCTGGGAAGGAAGGGCCCATTTTTCTGCCCTTCGGGAGGATCAGATGGGTGAATAGGGAGATAGCTGGAGGCAATGAGGAGTGTGGCAATGGGTGCAGAGGCAGAGCAATAGCACCCTCTGGTTTTCAAGACTGCATGGGTGGAGGGCATGGTGGGAAGGGGTCTGGTGCCAATCTGGAGAGCCCCTTGTGGAATAGGACAGGAGGGACCTATTCCCTGAGAGCAGCCTGAGCTAAGCTCTTAAGAGGGGAGGAGGGACACTTGAGACTAGCTCTTGGAGGAAGTGGGCCGTCTCCGGCCTTACTTAGCAGAGGACTGAAGGATCCTTTGAACTGGTCCTGCCTGACTTGTGTGAGGGCGGCTGTGGCCATGTTCTGGGCAGGCTCTATTGATCCAGCTTCTATTGGCACCATCTCACTCAACACATGACTGCCATTTACCTCACATCAGGCCTCTGTGGTCAGTTCACAAGCATTTACAGAGTGCCCCGCTGGGCCAAGGGCCTGAGGAAATGATGGACCAGATATAGCCCCTGACATCAGGGAGTCATGCAAATAAATGTAAAATAAGGATGAAACGTAACAAGATTCGCTTTTCACTTCCTTGTCATTAGTCTTTTGCTTTTTTTTTTTTTTTTTTTTTTTCATCTGTATTGATTTCAGAAAGAGAAAGGGATAAGGAGTGAGAGACAGACATCAATGATGAAAGAGAATTATTGTTCAGCTGTCACCTGCACAACTGGGGAATGAGCCTGCAACCGAGGCATAGGCCTCAACTGGGCGGGAACCGAACCATGGTTCTTAGGTCAATACTCAACCACTGAGCCACACCAGTTGGGCTGTTTTTTGTTTTATGTGCCATGTGGGGACATCAGGCCCTGCCCTGCCCTGTCTATACCATAGTCACTGAGATTAAATTGAGGGAATGGGAGTGAAAGTGCCACATGAGCCGCGTGGTTCTAAGAGTGAGTTAAATGACAATAATAAAAATAGCAACATTAACAACAATAATAGCTGGCATGGAGCCTCTGCTTAGAGGCAGCCCCTGCCTTTCTCTCTTTTCTGGTGGGAAGATCAAAGAATTTGTCATTAGGCCAACTTTTCAGTTCCAGCTCTTTCTAGCTTCTTCCTAGCTGTGAGTTTTTAACCTCTGTGAACCCCATTTCCCTTATCTATAAAATTGGGATGTATAATTCCTACCTCGGGGATTGTTCGGAAGCTTGAATGAGATAACGCAGGATGGAAGGGACATTGGTGCTTAAAACTGTAAGTGAAGCAGGAGTACAGAGCTTTCAGAATGAATCCCTTGCTAGGCCTTCCTTCCCAGGCGTTTGTCACAGGTTCTGTGTGTCCTGGTGCCTTGTAGCCTCTTCTGCAGGCCCTGGCTTTGGGGTTAGGCTGTGTTTCCATAAACACAGGGAAGGGGCAATGGATGGCTGCTTTCTTCATTCAGGCCCTTTGGACCTTTAGCTCTCTCTCAGAAACCCAGGGCTGAAGGCTCTGCAGGTGGTCCTTGTGTAGGAGTCTGAGTTCCTGTTCTCTTGCTTCTTAAGCAATTTCCTAAATGAGCACCACTCTTTCAGGGGCTGGCTCTTGTATAAGGTGCTGACAGTGTACTAAAGTGGTCTCAGACTTTAGTGTTTGAGCTTGACTGAAAATATGGAGATTCAGATCAGCCACTTTGCTGCCCCAGGACATTTGCTCTTGCTGCTCTCTCTACCTGGAATGATCTTGCCCCTTGATACCTGCACATCTTGTTCCTTTGCTTCTTCAGACCTTTGTTCACATACCATCTTGCCATCCTGTTTAAGATGGGAGCCCTTACCTCTGTTACTCCTCACCCTTCCTTGCTTGTTTTCCTTTTTAGAGCAACCAATCACCACCTGACATACTGTACTCACTTAATTACTTCCCTTATTGACTTGGACATCTTCTCTTCACTAGTATGTAAGTTCCATGAAGACAGGGAGATTTGTTTTGTTTGTCGCTGTATCTCTAGCACCTAGAATAGTACCTGGTACTTGTAGGTGTTCAATAAATATTGATTCTATGGAAAGAATGAATGAGTCTTGATTCTGTAAGCCTGGGGCAATCGCTAAGCATCTGCATTTTAATATGCTTCCCAGAGCTTTCTGATGCAGTGGGACAGTCTCATTGCTGTCCTCCATCTGTCCTGCAGCTGGAGCCTGGGACAGCAGGCACCCAAGCTCCCCCAGGGCTAGCCTCAAGAAGTGGGCAAGGTGGGTGGAGTATTTCTTCCTGCAGTGGGGTCTTGGGACCTCTCTGCTCATCCCAGGGAGATGGTGTGAATGGCAGGTAGAACGCAGTGCAGGAGGGGGAGCTTCTCTTGCTGTTACCCCAACCAGGGAAGTCCTCTGCACAGAGTCAGGTGGCCAACCCTGGGCCTCTGCCTTCGAAGATATTCGTCACAGTGGGGGCCTTGCAGGTCCTCCCTGCAACTTTGAGGCAGTGCTTCCCCTCCCTGGCTCCTCTTCCTTGTCTCAAGGAAATGGTGGGAACCCACTCGAGCCTCCTGGTTTTAATTACTGTGTTTTGCAGTGACTCCCAGTGGGCCAATGACTTCAGCTGGGGCTGTATGATTCAACCTTCATAGACCTCCAGAGGGAGGAAGCACCAGGATTTTCAGCTGATAGAGTCATCTCTGCTTTTGAATCTGGGCACTCATTTACTTGTTCATTCATTCATTCATGTGTTCAATTCCTCAACAGGTCTTTGCTGGCCATATAATTTTTGCCAAGTATGTTGGCACATGGCTAAGCCACCCCCTCCCTTTCCTTGTAAACTCACTCATGTGACACAGGTGTTCCAGTACATGGCTCAGAGCAGGTGCTCAGTGAAATGAGTCCTGGCAGGCTCCTTCATCAACTGTCCAGAGACACCATTTCCCCCAATCTAGCCACTCCCACTTCCAATTTTTTTTTTTCCTTTGTACTCAGTTTCTCTGTTTCCTCTTTAAACTCATATTCTTATTTGATAAACTTAAAAATCATACACTCTTCTTTCCTGCTCCTTTGAGGGCCGGTCAAAATCTGAACTTTGTAACTAAAAGTACATCAAAACAATGGCATTATTAAATACTCTTTTAAGAATCCCATCCCCTGGAGGTTTTAATCTACTCCTGGTTGGCAGTGACTTGCCCAACCTAAACCAGCTTGATGTCTGAACCCCTCACACACCTGAGGCTGGGGTTAAGTGATTCTCTCCTGGCCTATAGATATCCTTTCCTGGGAATGACTGCCCCCCACCACCCTTCTCCCCCCAACACACACACACACACACACACACACACTCACACACACACACACACACACACACACACTCACACACACACACACTCACACTCTACACCCTTTGTCCAGCTCCAACTTCAGACTCCACTTGCTTCCTGCAAGCCTTCCATCACTCCGCACTATCCCCCTCCCCACCGGCTGAATGAGGAAGCGCACACACATGTCCAAGCTTCCTCCCTCACACTGTTTGAGCTGTTTATTTACTCACTAAATTATGGGGAGCTGTTTGATACAGAGTAGCCAAGCTGGCCAGTGTGAGAAGGACACAGTGCTGGGCATCTCAGTGTCCCTCCAACTAGCCCAGTGCCCAGCACAGAATAGTCACTAAATAAAATTTGTTGACAAGAGAACAGGGAAGTAGACATGATTATCACCTGCATATCATAGATGAAGAAGCTAAGTCTCAGAGAGGTAAAAACAAACAAACAAACAAAAAAACAATAAAAATTGTTTAAAAATTTAAAAAGTGACCAGGGTCACGTAACTAGCAGGATGTGATGGTATAGAAACTCACACTCAGGTCCTCTGGCCCTGGAACCTGTTTCTGCTACTCACCACACTTCCAGAAGCCTGGGGATGTGTGGATATAAGCTCAGTCCTTTGTGGACATCCCCTGATAGCCAACCACCCCATTGCTTCTTGGTGAGGGCAAATCAGAGCCAATGTGATACACACACACATTCACAAGGCTGGCCTGTGGGTTAGTTTCCTCCATAGCCTCTTAGGTTCATGGACTCGATCCACTTCAGTGCAAGGCAGCAGGCAGGCATGGCCACAGGGGGTCCCCAGGCTGGCTTCCAGGCCCTTGACTAAACCACTGCCTGGTAGGGGGCCAGGGTTGCGTCCCACTTCTCCAGACCTGGGCCTCGGATCAGCGTGACTCCCAGTGCTCCAAGTCAGAGTCCCACTCAGTGAGCACTTAGTATGTGCCAGAGACTAATCTAAGTACTTTATAGAAATTAACTGGTGCTCTGGGACAATGGTAAGAACGATGATCAATGCCATTTTTATAACAAGGAAGCAGGCACAGAGCAGTTAGGAATGTGTCCAAAGTCACGCAGAACTGGGATTTGAACCTAGATTGTCTGGCTTCGGAGCCTACACCCTGGATTATGAAACAAGGTTGCCTCAGGTGCACACAGCTTCCTGATGCCAAAAGACTTACTTTTGAATGTCGTCCTCACTCTTTCCTCCATCCACTCTGGAGAGAGAGACGTTGGGCAGCAGGCCAGTGAAGAAGAAAGCAAAGAAGGAACTTAAGAGAAGGGCGTGCTTCTGCCTCAGCTGGAGCTTTGCCGGGTCAAATAAGGAGAGACATTTACCACTAAGCTTCTTGGCTCATGTTGGGACAGACAGGAAATTGAAGAGTTGGCAGTCATGCTCTAGGTCACCTTGTGGGGGGTCGGGGGGGTGGGGAGCTTCCTGTTTCCTTTGAAATAGAGAGAAGTTGATATACCTGTGTGTGTGCATATATGTGTGCATGTGTTTGCCTGTGTGCATCTGAACAAGGGTGTGAGAGTGACTATGAATGAACCTGTGAGTGTGCATGTATGCTGTGTGAACATGTGTAAACAGTGTGTCTTAGTCCATTTGGGCTGCTATAACAAAATACCATAGCCTGGATGGCTGAAGCGACAGACATTTACTTCTCAGGTTCCGGAGGCTGGGAATTCCAAGATCAAGGTGCCAGCAGATTCAGTGTCTATGGAGAGCCTGCCTCCTGGCTTGCAGACAGCTGCCTTCTCTGGGTGTCCTCACGTGGCCTTCGTGGGTGTGGAGAGAGCAAGCTCTAGTGTCTCTTTTTCTATTGATAAGGGCACTAATCCCTCATTGGGGTTCTATCCACATGACCTCGCTTAACGCTAATTACCTCCCAAAGGCCCCACCTCCAAACACCTTATGAATTTGGGGGCACTCACATCCATGCCATAGCACTGGGCTTTATGTGCAGTGTGAGTAGTTATATGCATGCAAGTCCCACCAACAGCAGCTCAGCCTCTCCCATCACTACCTGGAGCCACCCTCACAATCCCGATGAATGACAAGTAATTGCACAACTGTGAATCATTGTTATTTTTAATTGTTGGTATGAAAATCACAGTGTAGTGACGAAATAGATTCAGAGCTCCCAGATTGCCGCCAGCTGCTGGGCCCCCACCCCCAAGCGTCTGCACAGCCTCCACCCTCCCTTGGCCCAGAGCCTGCCTAATCATTGTTTAATGTTTCGAAGACACTGTCCTACACAAAAGATACGCATTCCGGGCTGTAAAAATACCAACAGCTTTGCATGCAGCTGGAATAATTGCAAAAATAAAAAAACGCAGAGGGGGGAAAAAATGGTCAGACAGTATTGTGCTTTATGAAGCTTAAAGAAGCCCATAGAGCTAATCTAATTACAGCCAAGCCTCAGGCAGCTTGAGGGCATTTATACAGCCAGGCACACGGGCTGTCAGCTCTCTCAGCTGAAGGCTCTTTGTCACCACCCACCTCTGTTCCTTTGACCTGTGTGACTAGAGTGGCCCACCCACAAGATTGGGCATGGTTACCTGGAGATGAGGCAGCCAGAAGGACTGAATTCTGCAGGAGCCCTGGAGACTCTCACCTTCGCTCCTTCTGCCTGGGGCCACCTCTACCTGCCAAGTTCATCCTTCATCGCCAGCCTGGGGGTTGCTCTTGGCCACAGCCACATATTGATGTCCTTGGTGTTGCCCATCACTCTCCTGAGGAAATGGTTTGGGTGGCTCTTGAGCTGCTGGTGGCAGATGCCTAGTCCTCCCTGCCGACTCAAGCCCTGACCCTAGGGCTGGGCCCAGCCTGTGAGGAAGGGCATCAGATAAATATCTCTGGCACATTCAATTGTGTCAGCTTCTGAGCAAACCTCATAGGGTTCTGCAGGTTGTGCCCTTCACCGAGGCACCCAGACAAGGAGCACTTGTGTGTGTGTGTGGGAGGGGGGGAGATAAAATAGCCCATGCTCTCCATTTGCTAACCCATGCATACTGCAACATGTCTGCCTCAGATGTGCATCCTAGACAGGGGGATGCCTGTCTAGGATGCCTATTGAGAAAGGTGCCATGTGCTTGTGGCCCAGCAGCCCTGGTCTCTGCAGAGAAGAGCAGCGGTCTTCCTTTGCCCGTGGGCACCTGGCCTAACAGAGCTGCTGCAGCCTGTGGTGTGTCCTGCACCTGCTGCCCTCCAACCCCCACTTTCCTCAACCTTCTCTGAGTTGGTCTTACACTTGGCCTCCTGAGTTCCTTCTCCACCAACCCTCACTTCCCTGCTGGGATGGAGCCTTGCTCAGATGCCCCTCATCTACTAAGCTGGGTCCTGGCTCTCCATACAGCCCTGGCCAACCCCCTTTCTTAAGAGATGGGACTCTGCTCCTTGGTTGGACCCACTTGCTTTCCTGCATCCTGAGGGCTGGGACCTCCCACGGATAGACCCCTTCCCCTGAAATGAGGACTCTTAATATGTGGTGCCCGGATGTGCCCCGCCCCTGGGGATACTGCCTCTTTGTGGACCAGCCCAGAGGTCAGTCTCTCCAAGTGCCAGCCCTGCTGTTACCAGCCTCCTCTGTCCTCACCTGCCACTGCTGAGACCCCAGCACTGCACACAGCCCACCAGGCCTGAGTCTGGCAATAGTGAGGGCAGTTCTTCACTCCTTTTGGGATCCTTTACCAAAAAAGGAAACAGACTTAGAAAATCAGGAATTTTCCAACATACTTCCCTGTAACCAAGAATAGTGCCTAGAGAGCTTCGGGACTGCCTTAAAAAAAAAAAAAAAAAAAAAAAAAAGCTCAGGAGCTCCCTGTAAGCAGTCTGCAGCCACGGGGTTGGATCATTTTGCTTTACAGACCTGTCAGGGGGACCAGTGTTTGATTAGCAAAGCTGACAGGAACCAATTACAAAAGGCCTCTTCCTCTGGTCAACTGTGTGACCATTTGGCGAAAGAGAGATTCCCAGAGCTGGAGCTCTGAGCGGAGTGTGGGAGGGAACCAGGAGAGGTGTCCCCTGCCCTCAGGTGAGGGGCCTGCAGCCAGCAGCTGGGAGTCAGGTCGTCCCTGGAAGAGGCCAGGACCGAGCCAGCAGCGCAGCTAGCAGGAGCGGTCTCCTTGTGCCCTCTTGGCTCCCGGCCTATCTTGCTCAGCAGCTTGAAAAGACAAACCAGGGCTGACAGTGTAAGTGGAGCTGAATGCAGGCACCGCTGATGAGCCAAGCCCCTCCTCTGCTTTCGCAGGCATGGAAAACTGCCTGAAACCCACCACATCCATCCTCCAAATCAGCTATTAGGAGTATGGGATGCCTCCGGGGGGGGGGGGGGGGGGGGTTGGTTTCTGAAAGGCTGCCCCAAACCAAGCAGGGAAGCAGGTGTCCTCCAGCAGCTCCAGGGACCAGGTGCTCAGCAAAAGGAGGTGCGTGGATGAGAGCTGGGGCCTGCAGTCATCTCAACAGTCGCCCAGATCTGTCCCACAAATGAGCTTTCCAAGCTCTCAGGAGACCAGCATGCCCCTGGTTTGATGTCAGGGCGGGAGGCTGTGCTGGGGAAAGCACTGGGGTGGGGACGCCAGCACAAATGACCAAAGTATGAGGCTATACCCACAGGTGTGTGGACCCACCCAAGTGCCATGTCAGCTGTGGAGGTAGGGTGCAGGGAGGGCGGGTTTTCATTTTTCCGTTTTACCAGGGTCCTAATTTGCTCTCAGGGGCCCTAACTTGGGGGAAAACTTTTTATTTTTTTTTCAGAGGCTGCCTCGCCTGTCTGCTAGGCCCATGGGGACTTACACCTCTTTGGCTCTTACTGTTATTCACGTGCATTCAATCAGCAAACCCAGGACTCATTCAGAGCTCTGTGCCGGGAGGCAGTGGTGAACCCGATGTGGTACCTGCCTGTGATGAGCTTCTGTGGGGGATGGCAGCAGACCGGTGGGCAGACCCTACAGCCCTCATGGGACACGGAAATGAGCTGCCTCGTGTCTGGTGGTTGTTAGAAGCAGCTATCTCATGAGCTCAAGATGTAGGTAGAATTTTAAGGAGAGAGGCTCTTGACCAGAAAGAAACCACAATAATATCGGATCAGTGAGCCAGAACGTTGTAGACTCAGATGCCATTCTTTTTTTTCCTCCAATTTTTTTAAAATATATATATTTTATTGATTTTTTACAGAGAGGAAGAGAGAGGGGTAGAGAGTTAGAAACATCGATGAGAGAGAAACATCAATCGGCTGCCTCCTGCACACCCCCTACTGGGGATGTGCCCACAACCAAGGTACAAGCCCTTGACCAGAATCAAACTCGGGATCTTTCAGTCCACAAGCCAACGCTCTATCCATTGAGCCAAACAGATTTTGGCTCAGATGCCATTCTTGGTCACATCCGTGGATCTTGAGACCTTGGAAGCCCCTTGCATCGGGCACCTTGTGCCAGGCTAGGTGTGGGAGAGGGGAGTGACCAGCACCCAGGAAAGCTGACTGGGCTGAGAGGAGACAGACTCTGGGAGACTCCCAGTAGCGTGTCAGTCCCATCAGGCTCATCTCATTGGGTTTTTCCCAGGGCAAGAGGCAGGATAGGAGGCAGGGCAGGGGGCAAGAGCTCAGGCCTTCATGTGAACCAACTCCATGTGGATGATGGATGGCTGTGATTTGGATGTGCCACTGCTCACCAGGGCTCACCCTGGCTCACCTAGTTCTTCCTCTCTGCATCCCCCTCCTCTTCTTGCACTGCAGCTGTAACGGATGGTCATGGAGCATGCTTGTGGTTGTTGCGGCTGGTGCTGGGGGGGTTGCCATCTGGGAGTGAATAACCCAGGAAAATGCTTCTCTCCTCTGGGGAAAGTAGTATGAATTCGAACTCTACAAACCCAAACCTTTAAACCCTTCCTCACCTGGCGAATTTGATGGAGTGACAGAAATGAATTAGAAATTAGATCAGGGCTCAGCATTTACATGGGTTCCGAGCCAAATGGAAATTAAAACGAGTGACCATGACAGAGTTAATGGCGAAGGTGAGGCTTCCAGCGTGCCTTGGCAGAGCATCCCAGCCAGGTCTGGGAAGGGAATTGATCAAAGGATCCTGCTGATGAGCTCAGGAGGTGGACAGAGGGTTCTCTACCTTAACAGTGGGGAGGAATTAACTTGTCACCAATCAGCACTTACTGGTGCAACAGAAAATTCAGCCAAGTGGCACGTTTTCATACCAGGCTGTGCAGCGACCACACTGACTCCCTATACTATTGAAGTAGTATCTTCCCTAAGGTGCGTAGGCACTGAAGAAAGGAATATTTTTACCTGGTTTGAAAGAGGTTTCCAGCTAAGTCCCGTGGACTGAGTGTGTCTGCAAGCTTATCTGTGCTGTCAAATTTCATTTGGCTTAAACATGAGAACTAACGCAGAGAATCGAAGAAAACAAAGTTGGGTGCTGCGTGCTCCTGACCAGGGCTGCTCAGTCATGAGGCTAAGATATTGGCTGAAGTGATTGTATTTTCTCTGAAAAGAACATTGAAGGTTGTTGTTTAACCTTTCTGAAGTGAGTTCCTAGAAGCTTAGGGGGCCAGCTGCTGCCCTCTGGATCTATGTACTCTGCATTCCTGTGATGCATCAGTCCATCACTGGGTAAATGTCCACTGTCTACTGAATTCCCAAATTCTGCATGGCTGGGAAAGCAAGTCCCAGTTATTGGGCTCTCACATTATTCCAGGTGCATCCATTAGAGGGTAGGGGAGGAGAAAAGAGAGAGAGAGAAGGAGAGGGAGAGACATGGGGAGACAGATGAATGGGTGGGTCAGTAGGTGGATAAAAGGGTTTAATCTTATTTCATTCCGTAACATAGGTGTTTTATGCTCATTTGAGAGATGAAGGAATTGAGGATCAGAGCAGGTAGTGAGTCACCAAAGATGGTGGCAGAGCTGGGGCTTGAGTCCATATTTCTCAATTCCAAATTCAGTATGTCTGTCCCTCTTTATCTCTCTGTTATTGCCTACAAGGCTTTTATATTTTTAGTGCCTGCCCTGTACTTAGAAATGGACCCACGTGGGTTTGGATGAACTGCTTATACAAATAGGTGGCCAGAAGGAGATCTATATTTTTCATTCGGCAAATATTTATTGATCGCCGTGTTGGCAGTATCCTGGCCCCCGGTGTACACCGCCTCTTCCCGTTATTCAGTCAGCTGCTAATCTGGGCACTGCTACGAAGGGGCTCTGTGGATGGAATGAAGGTCTGACCTAGTGATGTGAGTTCTTTACAAGCAGGTTCCTCTGGCCAGTGCAGAAAGGGGAGGCCCAGAGGCCCACTCTGGGGGCCTGGAGGAAGCAGCCGCCCACCCTGTGAATTGCCTGAGGGGCCAAGGGGCAGGGAACTGAAGGTGGTGTCTGCTGAGAGGGCACGGTTGACAGCTAGTAGGGAAACATGGATTTCAGTCCTACAATGACTGCAAGGAAAGGACTTGTGCCCACAACCAGTAAGGCTAGAAGAGAACCTTGAGGCCCAGATGAGAGCTGAGGCGCTGGCCAGCCCGGATTTCACCCAGTGACACCCTGAGCAGAGGGTCCTACAGAAACTGTGAGATAATCAGCTTGTGTTGTTTTAACTGCTACATGTGTGGTATGTTGTCACAGTAACATAATACCAAGACAGTCGCTTCCCGAGTGCCAGCCCCTGTGCTCTCCCTGGGGATGTGGCATTGGCATGGTCCCTGCCCTCCGGGGCTCACAGCCTGAGGTGCTAGATAGAGGAGTCATCATCAAATGGTGACAGACTGTGAAAAATGCTGTAAAATATATAAATATGATGACATGAAATGTGGAGGGGAATGTGTTTCTGATTAGATGACTAGAGATGGTCTCTGTGAGTTGAACTCTGAAGGATGAAAGGAGTCAACCATGTGAAGAGCCATGGGTAAGTGTTTCAGGCAGAGGGAACAGTGCTGAGGGAACAGCATATGCCAGGACCCTGAGGTGGGATAGAGCCTGACATATTTTCAGTCACACGAAGGCAGCTGTGGCTGGAGGGTGGTAAGGGAGGCAAAGACTGGCTTGAGATAACGTTGAAGGGTTAAGCAGGGCCTGGTCATGTAGGACCTGCAGAGTATTACTCTTGGTGCGATGGGCAGCACCAATGAGCATTGAATGGGAGAGATGATCTGATTGACATTATTGGAAGATCTCTCGGAGTACCCTGTAGTGAACAGTTTGGATAAGGGTAGGAGTAGAAGCAGGGAAGTCATTAGGAAGGCCTCCAGAATACTGCAGGCCAGAAAGGAGGGTGGTTCCAAATATGCTGGCTGGAGCGAGAGAGAAGCAGATAATTCACCAGCAGGATTTACTGGTGAATTGGATGAAGGCAGTGAAGGAAAGGACGGAATCCAAGGTGAAGTTCAGGTTTGTGGCTTGAGCAATGGGGTGAATATGCCACTTACCAAGATGGGAAGGACAGAATTGGAGGGTTGAGGGAGGGGATGGTTTGGGGAGTAAGTCAGAGTGAGTTAAGTTTTGAATGTCGGATATCTAAGACATTTGAACAGGTGGGCACTGCTGAGCGGGGGTGGTGCCCTGGCTCAAGAACATCAGGACCTGCTGACCTGGCTTGATCATCCTCTGGAAGAGTGGCAGAGTGCCCGGGTCCACACAGCAAGGCTGCAAAGACCCGGGCCTGGACCTCTGAAGCAGTCACTCTTCTGGCCCTGCCGTTCCCTTGCTGAGCCTGGTGCGGCCACACGCCAGAGTAGTGCGTCCTGGGATGGAGTGGCTCCGGTGTGACGCTGACCTCTCAGCGAGATGCTGTGTAGTTGCTCTGGTCTAGTAGCAAGGTGCATCGGGTACCACATTACATAAACCTGCAATTGCAGCCTAATGTTATTAAGGGGCCTGAGGGAGCACGGGGAGAATGAGCGTGAACAAGGAATCGTAGGTAGGATGATCAAATCCCTGATTAAAATCACCTCCCAGGGTCAAGTGGCCTCTAGAGGAAGCAGAGAGTCCCTCTGAATCCTAATGGGGCGTGTGCCACTCCTAAAGGATGTTTGGCAAGACTGCCTCTTCCTTCTCCCGGGGCCCCTCATTGCGGGAGAGGCTGCTGTGGAGACCGCTCCCTCGGGGAACTGACCACGGGGCTCCTGACAGAGGCCGCGTGGCAGGTCCGGTGTGGCTTCTCCACCTTGCCTCGGAGGGGCTGTTCCCCAGGAGCAGTCCCAGAGACACGGATTCAACAGCAAGTAGTTTATTTAGGAAATCTGAGAAACACCATGAAGTTGGGGAGTTAAGCTAAGGAAGGGAAGCAGCCAATAAGAGTATGTTCTCAGGTCAGGCACTGCTGAGGGTGATGGAACTGAACTCTACAGGGAAACTGAAACTGGAGGTGGTGAAAAGCAAGCTCTAGAATGATCACCCCTGAGGGGTGAGGGGGCTGGGGCATTTAATAATTAACATACCAGCTCCCTTTTGTTGTTGGTTCCCCTTAGTTGTTCATTGCTGCTCTTGAGGAATGTTAATTTCTAGCATGTCAACCCTCCATATACTGGGACAGAGCAGTTTTCTGTGGCTTTGAATAAAGCCCTGAGCGAGGTTCTGGCCTTAAGACGCGGTGGTGGAGAGAGGAACACTGAGAGAAGGAGGCTCAGTTGGAGTGTCCAGGCACAGGGTTGCAGGTTTGACCCCATTTGACCCACCATGAGTGCATAAATAAGTGGGACAACTCTCTCCCCCCCCGAGAGCTTGCTTGTGCTCTCTTTCTCCCTCTCTCTCTCTCTCTCTCTCTCTCTCTCTCTCTCTCTCTCTCTCTCTCTCTCTCTCTCTCTCTCATACATCTAAAGAAAATTAAAGATTGGGGGTGGAGGGGGGGAGAAGGAAGCTGCAAGTGTATGATTAGGCCAACCATAGCACCGGCCATAAGGGCCAGGAGGCATATGTTTTGGATCCTTTTAGAAACTGTGTTTTTAAAAGCTTTGAGATACTGACTCCTTCCGAATCTTCATAAGCCAAGCTGTAAGGCATGCTGGGACCTCTGAAGCTGTCACCCAGGATATGCCAGACCAGGGTTACAGTGTCTCATGCCCTGTGAGGTTGACCTGCTGCCTGTAGGCAGTGCCCACTGTGCCTTGAGACCCGGGGCTCTGTTTCCTCTTATGTCTCTGTCCAGTGGGTCCGTCCAGTGGACAGAGCACCTGCAGGAAGTGGTGGCCTGGGATTGTAGAGACTTACTCGGACAGGGGCAGGGATCCGAGAGCCACAGCTTCAGCAGTTTTGAAACACAAGCCCAGCCAGGAGATCTTTGGGGAAAACTGTGGCAAGAAGGGTCTTAGGTTAGTTCTAAGAAAGCAAACCAGAAAACCAAGGTAGAACCACACTTGTAAGCCCTGAGTATGCTGCAGGGAAGCAGGAGGGAGCTGCAGCTTCACTGGCAACAGGTGCTGAGGGCACTCCTCGGCACCTCAGATGCCAGGCCAGAGCCCTGGTCGGTGCGTAGACACTATTGGTGCCCACCCAGATCCCCTTTCCTGGCCAGTTCATCTGTCCTCCAGATTCTGTGAGTGCTGGTGGCCAGCAGTTCAGCTGTACCCTCCTCTTTGAAATGGCCCCATTTGGAGAGTTTTTTCAACTAGATATGCTGGGAGAATCCTCTTGCAGGGATGGCCCAGAACTAGAGCCTGGTTGGTGTGGGAGTCTAAAATCCCACCCCTAGCCTCAAACAGGATGACCCTGAGGTGCCCCTGATGTTGCAGAGCTTCCGGTGGGAGCAGCCTGAGTCTCAATGCAGCTGGACTCAGATCTTTGCCGGCTTCTTCCCCTGCCCTAACCTGCTCCCCTCCACTCACTACCAGGAATTACTCCAGAGCCTGCCCTCGGTTTAAACTACTCACCCAAGAATCCCATGTAAGACTTCTGAACTGCATGGACTAGGGAATTAGCACCAGGTTAAGTGGGAAGAAGTTTGCAAGAGATGGGTATCCAACCCTTCTGTCATGCCAAACTGGACTCTTCTGAGCAAACTGGTCAGTGTCTCAGTTAGAATGAATTGAGTTCCTGAGTGAGTCCAGAGCTGTGCTAGATTCAGTGGGGAATAAAAAATGAAACACAAAAAAAGTGTCCTCCATGAAATTCAACTAAGCAAGGGTTTATTTCTATAAGCCTTTTCCTTCTGTTGTACCTCTAGTACATTTTAGCCACTCCCTGTGGTTAGGTATCAGATAAAAGAAAAAAGGGACTGGCAGTTGGGACGAGGAAAAGGGAGATGATGGTATTTTGGCAACATGACCCTGGGAGAGATGAAGGAACTGAGGCAAAAATAAATAAATAAACAAACAAACAAAATAGCCCCAGCCCTCTGCTCCCCTGGGCTGTTTTGAGAGGAATAGAAAAAGCCATCCCGCCGAAGCCGGTTTGGCTCAGTGGTAGAGCGCTGGTCTGCGGACTGAAAGGTCCCAGGTTCGATTCCGGTCAAGGGCATGTACCTTGGTCGCGGGCATATCCCCAGTAGGGGGTGTGCAAGAGGCAGCTGATCGATGACTCTCTCTCATTGATGTTTCTAACTCTCTATCTCTCTCCTTTCCTCTCTGTACAAAAATCAATAAAATATATATATATAAAAAAAAAAGAAAAGAAAAAGCCATCCCAGGACGCCCTTTCCAGCACGTCCCAGTAGGAAGCTGTCAGGAAGAGGGCTGGTCACATAATTTTTTTTATTCTGAAGATATTCTCTCGATCGCTGGTGTGCTCAGTGGTTGAGCATCAACTTATGAATTAGGAGGTCAGGATTCGATTCCAGCTCAGGGCACATGGCTGGGTGGTGGGTTCAATTCCCCAGTAGGGGGCGTTCAGGAGGCAGCCAATCAATGACTCTCGTCATTGATGTTTCTGTCTCTCCTCCCTTCCTCTCTGAAATCAGTTAAATAAAAATAAAAAGATAACTTCTCATTAAAATTTTTTTTCTTAAATTTTACTTTTCAATGAACTGCTATTATACTGGGGAAGGCTTGAGACACATTGGCAAACAGCCCGAGTTAAATGAAGGTGGCTCAGGCCTTTGCACCTGAGATGCCATGTGCGGCTGCCTGGCTGGAGCCACGGAGGACAGGAGGCAGGAGCCACCAGCTCTGAGCCATAAAGTCAGACAGATGGCGACCATTTAACGGGAACTCCAGACCCAGAGAAATGCCGCTCTGTGTGCATATTCTCCGCCTCAGAACAAAGCAGACTTTCATGTGTGTCAATGAGAACTGCAGGAGAGCGGAATCTGGAAAAGGTTTCAGCGAACAAAGGTTGTAAATGGAAATTAATTATACAGTGCCACAATGACTCATTTAAGAGTGTAAAGATACCACTAATGGTCTCTCTAGTTCATGTGCGGTTCTCATTGTTTGAGTGTAATGAAGGTAAAACTGCGTCAGGGCTCACATAGGTTCTCTTCTGCACTCACTCTTCCGTCCTCCTATTTTCCTGACAATCTCAGTCCTCTGACGACAGGATCAGAAGGCAGGATCCTGGCAGGAAGCCGGTGGCGCAGTTTAATAATAGAGATTATTTACAGAAGTTTAAGCAGCATGTAAAGAAGCCACAAGAAATAGTGCAAGACCTGTAGGGGCAGAAAATATAAGGGAACTGGAGCCCAATGGAACTGAAGGGACCTGGGCAGGAACCGGCCTTGTTGTATCACAGGGAGGTGCAGGGGGAATAGACCCTTCTCTCTCATTTCCTGTTGTCCGGCATGGTTGCCTGTTGATGCCTTCCCCACAGTCAGCCTCCTGGGGCACAGAGAGGGCAGAGGATGGTGGGAGTGCATGGAGGGTGCAGGGCCAGACCCCATGTTGTCCCAGCTAACAGTGCTGTAGGACAGACCCTCACAATGGAGAGCAGCTCAGGGTGTAATTCTGATGGTTGGTTGTGTCCTTGTCAGTGCATGTTAGTCTCTTTGCAGGAGGAATAGAGAGGCCCTCAAACAAAGAAAGAGAAGGAACAGTCTTCAGAAGTCAGCCCCAGAGACTAACAGAGCAGGGTGATGTCAGAGGAGGATCTGAGGCCCAAAGGATCCAAGTGTCCTGTTCACTTCTGTACTTGCTCCTCCATCCTCCTGGGATTTAGGGACAAAGCCAGAACCCAGTTCAGAGCTGGATAAAATGCAGGGTGTGGTGAGGTGGCAGTCTTTAGGAAGGGCTGGGATCTGAGATTCCTGGGTGGAGCTGCCTCTGGTGATAGCAGCAGGACAGAGCTGGATGAGCGTGGACACAGAGGAAAGGAAGAGCTCTCTGGGGATGGGATGTCCCCATGGAGCCTCACTTTGGGGCTAGGGTCTCCCAGAGGACCTTGGCTAGCACATAAAGGCCAGGCCCTGGTGGAGATTGAGGGCTGATGAGGCCCAGGACTGTGGCCAGTTGGTGGCCTCAGCTTTTTCCAGGCCGTGCCCTTCAGCTAGAGTAGACTATCTGGAAACAGGGGCTGCTCTGGCTCTGTGACCCCCGTTGAGCTTGCCCTTGGGGAGAACAGGGGTTACAGACTGCCTTTGGGGAGCCTGAACTACAGGAATTTGGTGACCACTCACCCTTCCTAAGGAGCCAAGCTCAAGAGAAGGGCATTCAGCTTCCCCCCATGAGCCAACAGCTGGGAGGGGTGGGCAGGATCCAGAGAGCTACCACCGTTGCTGCCCATGTCTCAGCAAGGGAGAGAGGCCTTTCGATAGAATGAAGAAAATTCTGGTTTCACCTTCAGCCTGTGGTTGGTACCAGGACTGTGTTTGATTGAAAATGTCTGCCCTCTAAGAATCGTAGTGATGGTCAGTGCCTCACCACCAGGTCAGAAATGGCAGACTGGGCATTAGGATGCAGATTTGTTTGTGGGGCAGGGCTGTTTTGGCCATTTGAATCCTGGTCGTGTGAGTTCTTGTGTCTGCCTTGAGCACTGTCTAGGAATCTAGCTTGTAACCGACCCAAATCAGGCAGTTCCCTCAGAAGCCCTGCTCTGACCCAGGCACTGCCATTTCCTTGGCTACATATGCCAGCCCTTGTCCTCAAGGAGTTCAAGGTTAGTGGGTGGAGATGGGGGCCGGAGAAGCCATGTAAACTCATTTTGGCCCGTTATAGATTATTAGCACAGCAGCTCAGGGCTAGGACCTAGCAAAATTAGACCTCTCCCTTATGCTGAGGATGAGGGCATGGGTCTCTAACCAGCCACTAATAAGTATGAGAGAATGGACTCTTTTTGTTTATTGTAGAAACATTTGGTTAACGGGGAGTGTAGGGATCACCGTGGGTGATGCCAAAGAGAAGGCGATTCTCAAAAGGAGAGTCTGACTTAGTGTACATATGCTTCTCCCATCTGGAGCACCTCCTTCCAGAGCCTTCTCTATGTAGAACTTGGGTGCTCTACCATCTGCCCATTGAGGGAGCAGTCCTCTAGGCGACATAGCATATAGATACATTTTAGCTTTTTGTCAGGTGTTTTCTTTGGCTAGCTGTATTGTAAAGTCCTCAGGAAGAGGGCCATGTCTTAGATACAGTTTCTCCCATAGGATGTCCAGGACACACTTGTTAAAGCTGCGAATGGCTGAGTGGGGGCCTCCACTCAGTGTGCCTCATGGGCAATTGGTCATACTAACCTTGTCTCCCCTCTCCTCTCTGGAGCCAGTGAAGGCCTCCAACTTTATACTCATGGATCTCAAATTCCTGGGGGGGGGTGTGGGGGGGGGGGGGGGCGGAGTTGATCCCTTTTCCTTTAGCCTAGCAAGCCTTTGCTGTTCCTCCTTCTACTTTGCCCTCCTTTTAGGTTTAAGTTCAATGGCCAAATATAGCTGTGCATGCTCTTGTCTGGCAGTGCTCTCTGACTGGGTCTGGACAGTAGCGGTCACTGGGAAGATCTCTCCCGTCCCATAAATCGTCGTGCAGCACTGGCTGGCCACATCATGCCACTGACTTTGAGAAAGCTCTGCAGTGCTATTTCTGAAGAATAATAAATGGAGCTGGAGCTCAGTGGCCTTTGCTGTTCATCTCTGGTTTTGCAGAGCAGAGAGGTGTGTGCTTAAGGGAGGCAGGTTACGTCTCAGGAGGGGGGGTGGCGGCTCTCTCGGGGGAAGGCAGCTTCCCTAATTGCCTCTTCATTGCAGAAGTTGCCTGGTCTGTTTCCTCCAGGGACAATTTGCTCATCTGAGTGGAGGATGCTTTTAGCTATTCGGCTCCAGCCCTTCTCTTGGTCTGTCAGAAAGCCACATAATTGCAAAGGGAGGATGACTTCTGGCTGGGTGGCAGCCCTTAAAGCCATCCCCTGCAGTCCACAGCTAACCCTATGCACTGCCATCCTCCACACTCCTTCCCCCTGCAGCCTTGACACAAGCCCCTTCTCTCAGTCCATTATATGTGCAGAATCCCTGCCTATTCCCAGTCCCCAGGTTAGAGAATCTGTTGGCTCACATCCAAGCACCTTGGCATTACGCCTGCCTCCCTCCCTGACTCTGATTAGGAATGCTTCCCCAGTAATGCTACTGGAGGCCCTCTTAGGTAAATGCCCTCCTGGTCTAGCCTGCTCCCAGGACCCTCTCCTCAGCACCATTCCCCCCCCCATGGATAATATTCCTTCTGGGTTTACCCTGCAGGTAAGGACCCATGGCAATGGCCTTGAGCTTTAGAAAGGAAGGGATAGGAACACCCACTGGCCAAGGAGATGACCCTGGACTATGTCTGAGAACTCTCGTGTCCTTTCTCTTCTGCTGGCTTTTATCTCGGGCATTCTCCATAATTTGGATTTTCATATTTGTTTTGATGGCTGTTATTCTAGAATATGGATTCAGTCATATTCTGAAATTATTTGGCATCCTTGTTCCAATTTTTATGACATATTAACTCCATGGCCCCCTTATGTTCACTTTTCCTTTTATTGCTCTACAGTGGCACCTGTCTCTCCGTGTGCCCCCCTCCCCCCACTCTCCCACCCCCGCCTCCCTCTCCCCAGCTTTCAACACAGTTGAAATAGTATATAGATATTGGACCATTTTTGTAAGTGACTTTGGGGATAGAAACAGAGCTGGAAATACCAGTGTTTTTTTATGTCAACTAGCTTAGTATACTTAGTATAAAAATTAGCCCTATGGAGGCAGAATATTTCAATCTTTACCTGCATATTTTATTGTTGTCCCGGATATCAGCATGGAAAATCAGAAAAGGTACAGTAAATTGCTGTGTTATGATAGACTGTAATGTCATGGAGGCTGCAGACATCATGACGATTACCCTCCTACTTAATGAAGGAGGGTTGTTTGTTTTGTAACAATCCCAGCAGCTGCCAATCCAGCCTAGACGCTTGGCCCATCGCAGGTACTCAGTAAATAGTGGGTATTATTTTAAAATGCAATGACTGATTTACTTCTCTAATGGATGCAATTTTTATTAAAATGACAACATAAATTACAGTTACTCACAATGAGAAAGTTGAAATAGGGAGCCATATCCTGGGGAAATGCATTATCCCCTCACAGCTCATTGGGACCTTCATAGCCTCTCTCTAGTAGAAATCTCTATGGGATGAGATACTAAGCAGGCCTGGTGATACCTGCACATGGCAGAGCACCACACTGAAGCTGCTAAAAATCAGGCTAGGGCTAGTGCATCAGTAAAGCTATGTTAACGAAAAAACCATTGAAACCTGTAAAGAATTTTTTAAAGAGTTTATTTGAGCCTTACTGTCGACAATTGCCGGGAAGCAGAACCTCAACGGATTGACATAATGCTCCAAAGAATGGCGGGTTACATTTCTCTATTTATACACTGAAATTAAAGGAGGGACATAGGTGGGTTACATGAAATTCATTGGTGATGGAGTAAGGAGGCGGGAGAAAGCAAAGTGGTGGGAAACTCCTGGGATTGGATACAAAGTAAAATGATGGACTCATACTCAGGTGAGTGCAGGAACAATTAACATGATAAAGAAGGAATTTGAGGCATCTGTCCTGGCGCCCACCACATTTGGTTGTTCCCCAGGGGCTCTGGAAAAAGGGAAGTTACAAGTTACCCAGACATCTCACAGATATGTTATCTTAGAGGCAAAAAGGCCCCTACTTCTTGCCTTGTATCCTATCATCTCCCTCATACCATGTTTGAGCATAATCATCTCTTCTGCCCTGAGGAGAACATGATTTTTCCTAAATGACCATGTTTATTTCCTGGTTCTGAGAATCACTTTCCTTGGGGGAATGCCTGGGGCAGGGAAGAGAGAAGCACCCACCTCCCAGAGCTGTGCCACCTCCAAAGAGAAATAAGCATCGCACCATTCCCAGAGCCCACTAGGACCTACCTGAGACGCCTTGTCAGATGCCATCGGCACTACACAGGCTTTCACATCTTCCCATTTCTTCTGCAGCCTCTTTCTCTTGCTTCCACAAGACAGGTGCATCAGGGTGTCAGACTGCACGCTTGGAAAAGGGCTGTCACCTAGTTTAAGGTGGCTAGATGTCCCGCTTTTGACGGGACAATCCCGATTTTTAACAATTTGTCCCCTGTCCTGTGGCATTTTTAAAAAGTCCCGATTTTTTGAAAGAATCTTTTAGACTTTTTTTTTTTTAAATATATTTTATTGACTTTTCACAGAGAGGAAAAGAGAGGGATAGAGAGTTAGAAATATCGATGAGAGAGAATCACCGATCAGCTGCCTCTTGCACACCCCCACCGGGGATGTGCCCTCAACCAAGGTACATGCCGTTGACAGGAATTGAACTCAGGACCTTTCAGTCTGCAGGCCGACGCTCTATCCACTGAGCCAAATCAGTCTCAGCTGAATCTTTTGGACTTTTTTAAAATGCCACGGGATGCAGGACAAATTGTTAAAAATCAGGACTGTCCCGCCCAAAGCTGGACGTCTGGTCACCTTAACCTAGTTCCCCAAAGTGTGTTTGGAATGCATGAAGATGAGGACTAGGTCATGCGAAATCCCTCTCAGCAATGTCCTTGCTCACATATAACTCCATGTGCCCAGTAGAGGCCGGTGGGCACCTCATCATAAGGAGCTCATTGTTTTGCTTCCCCCTGCTGTGAAGTTCTTCTCAGCGTGGCAGCTGACCAGAAGAAGCAGCCTCCCATTGAAGATTGGTCCAGTAGGATACGAGCCGTTTAGGATTCGAGACACACTGTCATCACAGATTAAAACATGCCTGTGCCCCCAGTAACAATTATTAGTTTTTCTGAGAATATTGACTGTGTTGCTTACATGTCATAGACGAGAGGGAACAAAATCTAATTTTACCAGGCTGGGTCATTTAAAGGCAATCTCCATCAATAGATGCATTGAAAGGTAGCCTTCCCATGGTGACATAAAACAATGGAGAAGTAAGCAGAAGGCCAAGTAGGACCTGTAGTCAAGCATTTGACCTTGAATCTGGACATCTTTCTCAGACTGTCCCACAGAAAGGGCCTTTACTGGTCAGTTTATCCAATCCTTCACCACAACCTGAATCCTGGACACCATGCTTCTGCTATGTTAGTTCCCACTTTGCTTGATTATTTCCTGTCAGAGGAAACTCAGTACCTCACAAAGGAGCTCATTCTCCCGTTGAATGGCTCTGAAAACAAAAAAACAAAAACGTGCCTTTTCAAGTAAAGAAGAAATCTACCTTGTTGTCATTTCTACTCACTAGTCCCAAGTTTTGCCTTTTGGTTTGTGAAGTGCTTTGGACATTCTGGATCTTCCCTTCTGGAAGCAGAAACTACTGAGTCTTTCAACCACCCTCATGTGTCACCCCTTGTTGCTAGGAGGTCAGATCACATTTTTTCTCCTCTCTGAACTTCCTCTTTCTGGAAATCTCCAAATGGAATCATAACCTGGCATTATACCCCCTCCTTCCCTGCCCTCAGTCAAGGCAGAGAAAGGCTTTGATCCGGCCTACTGCCCAGCACTTGGGGAGGACAGCTTGCCCAGCAGACAACAGCCCATCTAAGCAGTGGCATGGCTGCTTAGAATAGGTCTGGTGGGCACAGTGCTCTCATGCTGTTGAAAGGGGAGAGGCTGCTCATGATCCTTTAGTCCAGTGGCCGTGGATGGTATGGACAGAACCCCACCCTGCTGCCAGCAGCTGCAACCTACTGCTCACCGTGGGGTAGAAGACTTCTGTCCCTAACTCCTGGCCCCTCCTCCCAGGGAGCGGTGTGAGGTGGGCAGGACCCAGAAAACAACATTCAGAGTCACTTCCAGGCAGCCTGGCTCTTCCAAGGAACCCGTGCCCAGAGACGCCAGGGAAATGATTAGCTAACGCCCCCCACTTGCCTGGGAGCAGGAGGAGAATGCTCCATTTCTCACAGGCTCCTTACAAGATGGGTTTTCCTTCTGGAATGGAGTGAGTGTCAAGAGGAGTGCATGCATGCACAACACGGAACCAATTATTTCTGCTCCGGGAAATGGGGCGGCATTGATCACTGGGTTCCCAGGGGACCCTCGGCGTCAGTGCCCAGGCCTCCGCCAGCACCATCCATCTGCAGATGGGCAAGACAAGTGGCTGTACCTGCTGGATTCAACTCAGCTACTTTTATTCCCCAAGGGAAAAGCTAATGCCTGCGAAATATGGGAGGCAGGAGGGACAGGAGCAAGAACTGAAACACTCAAACCTTGGCATGAGCCCTGGGCCCTGAGAGAGTTAAGGTTCAAACAGCCCCGAGGGGAGTGGGCCAAACATTTAGTGTTAGAGGCGCAAGGTGGATCTGACCCTCTGGAACCATGGCGCTATCCAAACCTAACCCAGTTTTCAAACTCTACTACCCAAAGCCATATTCCCATTCAAGTGCACTTCTGCCTTATTTAGCTCTAATCCCTCAACCTAACTCTGACTTCAACTTGACCTTAGTTTCTCCTTGAGCACAACCATCTGCCCGACTCCTCCCACCCCCCCAACCTGATCCAGACCCTGACTACACCCTGGTGACTCCATCAGCCATGACTTCAGCACCACTCTGGCCTCAACCTGAACATCCGGCCTAATCCAGCCCTCAGCGGACCCTCACTCTACTGCCAGCCTGAGGCCTATCGCAGAAGGCAGAGGAGGAAAGGGGTCCCAGGCTAACTGTGGAAGGAACTCTGAGCCACAGAACTTTATGGAGCTGTGCTTCATCTCCCATACTCACCCTCCCCACACAGGTGCATTTCAAAGAGAAACCTTCTCATTCCTTAAAGAGGTGTGATAGAGTAAAAGACTAACTTGGCTATTTATTGCTTCTGTGTCCTCAGTCCTGAGACTTGGCTGCAGGTACTGGCCATCACTCTTTTCCCCTCCTGCTCTGTGATGGGAGATGGTCGGGGTGAGGGGAATGCAGGAAACTATCTCCTTTGTTTTGTATTCCCTTTCTTTGTTCTCATTTTCTAGGCTATGAAGGAGACATGGGAGGAAATCACTGTATCATTGTTTAAAAATCATTTGGTTTTGTTCCACTTGTATTTAAAATGTTCTTAAGATAAAACTAAGACAATGGTTATCTCCTCCACAGAGACCAGTGAAATAAATAGTTTTTCAGGTGAGTTTGATATGGCTGGACTTTGGAAGGAACATGATGACAGTCAAGAGAGTGAGGCAGGTTTCAGTGGCTCGGGGTGAGGGGGACTTGTGCACAGAACGCCTTGGTATGGGGCTTCTCCCTTCTTAGCCTCAGAGCAGAGAGAACCATGCAAAAGAAAAGAAAAACCATGCACGTCTGAGTCTGCAGAACTGGGAAGCGTCATCTTTTTTCCTTAGGAAAATTAGAGAGAATCACTGAAGAAAGACCACAAGTGCAAACCCTCTGAGGGTTCCTTCGACCCAATCTGTGAGCTGGAAAAAGTCTTTTCAATGCCTGGAAGCTATCAGAGTGGAGAGAGAAAGTTAACATTTCCCCAGAGGAAAAAGGCAAGATTCACCCAGTAGTGATGGTAAAGAGTGCTATTTGCTAAGAAAGAAACGTGACTTTTACCTGAGTGGGCATGTCTCTTTAACCCTGTGGTTTAGACTCTTGCATATGTGTCTTTCTCTGTGCATGTAGCTGTGAAAGAAAAAAGCCACATGCTAACCTGACAAGCTCAGGAAAGGCCTGTGTGGCAGTCTTGCAAACCCAGAGACCTAAGATAACCACAAAAGATGGTTTGAAAATTAAATATCTAACAGGTTATAGTAGGTAGTCATGTCCCAGATATTTTCCCAGACAAAGATCAACTTTGATCTTTTTACTGAGCCCATTTGCCTTTTTGCCTCTGGGTCATTTAAAGGCAATCTCCATCAATAGATGCATTGAAAGGTAGCCTTCCCATGGTGACATAAAACAACCATGATGCCGTGCCTCTTTGGTTGCCCCACAATTTGCTTCCCAGCCTTTCAGCCTAATTCTCTACACATGGAAGATTCTGTGCCAGCCACCTGTGATTACATGCCATTTGCTCAATACGTAAATTCATTGCATATTCTTCGGCTTTGGTACATTCTGCTCCTCCATATAGTAGGGTGTCCTCACCTTTATCCAAACTCCTTTTCATCCCTTAAAGCCCAGCTGAGATGCCATCTCTTCTGTAAAGTCCTCCTTCTTCTCAAGAAGAGTTCGTTGTAGGGAATTCCATGATCTTACCTCTATTGTGGCACTTACCAGTTAGAATGGAGTCTGTTTAGCTGTTGTCTGTCTCCTACTGGGCTGGGAACTCCTTGAGACTGTCTCTTCAGTGTCTAGGACAGTGCCTGGCATTTAATAGGTTCTCAATAAGTTTGCTCAATGTGCTTTTTCTATTGTATACAAAGCAAACTGGTCCTCTTGTTTATGTTTTTAAATGGTGATATTAAACATGTTAACATGAGATATTTGCTCAACAAGAGGAGCTATTCCTTAGTAGAGGGACACCAGTATTCTTGTTCCTAGAAGATGTGTTTTATGCTCCTAATGTCAAAGGGGAGGCCGGAGTGGCTCCCACGCAGCCTCTCCCAACATTACAAGAGGCAGCCCAGTTAGGACTGGGTCTGAGCCTTCAGGACAAAGTGCTGGGACCAGGCCAGCTGAGGCCACTCAGCATCGAAGCCTGCAGGGAGTTCACCCTGCAGCCTAAATCTTCACTGTGCTCCCCGACAAAAACAGCAAGGTTCCCCTCTATCTGCCACATTCAGGAGGTTGGTCCAAGTTGATGTATTTGTTTCTTCATGTCTCACTTAGAAAGGGAGTTAAGTTTTCTTTGCTCTGAGTTCCCAACCCTGAATCTCTGAGGTCAAGCACATTGTGATTTCCTGATTTTCTTCTGGATTGCAGAGGATCTGGAAGCACCCTTTTCCCTGACTGTAAGGGGTTTGGAGACCTGCAGTGGGTCAGGCAGAGATTCTTTTAGAATGCCAGACCAGTCTGCCTACCTGCTGTTTATTTCCCACAAACTTAATCAGCACTTTAAGGGGATGTGGGTGTTAACCTGGAGGAATGTGAATAGCTCTCCAATCCTGCCAGTGGTCCCTTAAGTGGTTCCAAAGAAGGCCTTTGATAAAAGCAATAGAAAGAATTCATCAATTAGGTGCACTCACCTCCTAGAGACAAGAGTGAACCATTCCTCTTTCTTTTCACAAAGCCTTTCTGGGTCACATTCTCTACGCTATGTTCAGTGCAGGGTACTGGAGCTCAACAACAAGCTGTGGGCACAGGTGTCTTTGTCTTACCGTCCAGAGGGGGAGACAGACTGGGAAACACCTGGCTTCAGGGGAAGGGCCTCCAGCCTAGTCTTTTTAGGCTCAGTGAGGGAGGACTTTCTGAGAGTTTAAATTAGGTGTTCGACAAGCAAAAGAGAAAAGGGAGCTTAAGTGTCCTGTGACTACTTTAAGTGGCCTGAAAGCTTTGGTTTGTGGGAATTCTGCTGCCCTTACTGGTCATCTCCAAGATGAGTATACAGCTGACCACTTCCAGCCTGTGTCCCCATTTCCTAGGATACACCCCATGGCTGGAAGAGTCTTGCCCCTGTTCAGAACTGTCCCCCATTATGTGACGGCCTAAACCCAGGATGCCCAACCCATTTTGCATCTGTCATGATTGCACTCCAGCAGTCCTCTCTGGGCTCAGCTCACTACTACTGCCTTCCTGTGTCCTGTATCCAAGAACTAGCCTACCTCCAACCAGTAAGGAGTGGGTGCTTAGCCCCTCTGCAGGCACTGGAGCCAATTCTGTCCTGAGTTTGGGAAAGTTTAAAGGTTTGTAGATCAGTAACTCGGTGGTATATACTCATCACATGGTTCCATTACAAAAGAACTAGTAAGGAATGGGAAAAGGGCTGAGACCTCTTCCATCCATGGTCATCCAGCCACTCTCAGTCAGGATTAGCCAGGTGACAGCACAGATATTCCTGGTGACATCAAAGCCAGGTTGAGAAGCATATTTAAGAATGGACCCAATGGAAGCCTGAGAACTCTACCCAGGTGCCAAATACTATGAATCCTCCGTCGGCTTCCAGGTGCCCATCATCATGGACCTAATCTGGTCTCCTTCTCTTCCTCCCCTCCCATTGCACCTTAATGACATAAGACGCCTGCATAAGGTAGACAGGGGTCTTCAAACTTCTCTCATTATGAGAATCACCTGGTGGAGGTGTTAAACCACAGATTCCTGATAGCACTTCTTATAGTTGGGATCCGGGAATCTGTGTTTTAACACCTCCACCAGGTGATTCTCATAATGAGAGAAGTTTGAAGACCCCTGAGGTAGAGGATGACAGTGGCAAGTGTTTCCAACTTGTTTTTTGGATGCTGGCCTTTGTAACTGAGTTGTAACTGATTTCTTGCTTGTCCAAACCCCTGGCCCCCAGTCCAGATAGATGGGCCATGTTCTCTGCTGGGAAGTCCATCTCTGAATTGTCAACAGTTGTTGTCTATACACCTCCTGGAATGGGATCCATCTATACCTGTCCCAGATACCACATGCAAACTCATACTGACCACCAATACTGACCACTGGAAGGACCTCCAGCCCTTCACCTGTTGCCAGGCTCCCTTGAGACTACATGTGTCTGGTCCATCTTCTTCCTCCTCTCTGCTTCTGGAACCTTCTCCATCCATTCAAGGCTAATGGGCATATCTCACCTATCCCTTCCATATGGGCTGCCTCAAGGCCAACATGTAAATTTTGGCTGCCACTCTATCTGGTGCACTTGAGTTTGGGGCACAGGCTTATGTCTGTGCTTCCAGTTTTATGTCTGTCAAATTATATATTGTTAAATTTGACACATCATTTTCTCTTAAAAATTTTTTTAATATATTTTATTGATTTTACACAGAGAGGAATTGAGAGGGATAGAGAGTTAGAAACGTCGATGAGAGAGAAACACCAACCAGCTGCCTCCTGCACACCCCCCACTGGGGATGTGCTCGCAACCAACGTACATGCCCTTGACCGGAATCGAACCCGGGACCTTTCAGTCCACAGGCCGACGCTCTACCCACTGAGCCAAACCGATCCCGGGTCTCTTAAAATTTTTTAAAAATCTATTACCATCTTCTCCCCCCACCCCTCCCCACCATCTTATCAGTTACAAAGTTTGATGGGCTTACCTTCTCTATCTTTGTCTAAGATACTGAGAAAAAATATACATCCAGATGGGACTAAAGACAGTGCTTTTTGCCTGCTGTTAAAAACCCCTTTTACACTGATATGTAGCCATAAATTAATCCCTTTGGACATAGTCATTCAATTTGTAGCTATTTCACTTGATTATATAAGCATCCAGTCCAGATGTTTCAAAGTGGTGGTTTTCTGGCAACTTGTTTTGTTTGGTCAGTACAGTATTTCTAAAATTGTAAACTCTTATTAAAAATTAGATCCCTCACCAAGATATCCAGATTTCTGGCTTCCCTTGAGAAATATTAACGATCAGCTGGAATTGAGTGGCAGATGCCTTTGTTAACTAGGCATGCTCTCTTGTAGTTTACTACAGACCTTGATTACTTGACTCAGATGTTTTGAGTTTGCAATCTTCCTAAAACATATGAAAGGAGACTTTGCCTAACCATCATTATATTAATTATCTATTGGTGTGTGACAAGTTATCCTAGCCGTAGCAGGCTAAAACAACAAGCATGTATTTATCTCACACAGTCTTTGAGGGTCAGGACTATAGAAGTGCTTCAGCTGGATGGTTCTGGATCCTGAGGTTGTAGTCAAGATGTTGGCTGAGGTTGCATTTTATCTGAATGCTTGACTGGGGCTGGAGGACCTGCATGGATCTTTCCTCAGGACATGGCAGCCAGCTTCCCCCAGAGTGAATGATCCAGGGGAGACTGACTAAGCTGTGGTATTTCTTACGGCCTAGTCCCCTTCTGCCACATTCTATTCATTTGGTGCAGGTCACTAATTCCAGCTCACACTCTGGGGAAAGGAATTAACTCCATTTCCTAAAGAGAGGAATATCAAAGACCTATGGACATACTTTTTAAAACTGTCATAATCAGATTGAATAAGGCATGCAAAACTCTTAGCACTATGTCCCTAATGCAGAGTAAGTAATTAATGTTTCTTATAATAATCATAATAACAGATAACACTGACTACTTATTACCTGCCAGTCTTCTGAAAGTTGACATGTATTAACTCTTTAACCTCACAACAACTCTACAGCTTAGATCACATGCCCAGTGAGGAAGAACAACTCGGCCAAGTCCACACACGAGCAAGTGGAGAAATGGGATTTGAACTCTGCTAGTATAGTTTCAAAAATCTATCCACTTGCCCCAACTGCTCAGTGGCTAGAGCATCAGCTTATGAACTGAAGAGTCCAAGGTTTGATTTGGTTAAGGGTATGTACCTTGGTTGTGCAGGAGGCAGCTGATTGATGTTTTTCTCTCAGCCGATTTTTCTAACTCTCTATACCTCTCACTTTCTCTCTGTAAAAAATCAATAAAATATATATATATTTTTTAAATCTATCCACTTAACCATCATACTACATCGACCCTCAAAGTTTACTATGGTTTATGGTCCTTATTGTTACATTATAGTTACGATTAAACCCACCCCTTTATAATCCTGCTCCTTGCTCTTTGGATAAAAACAAATCTCGCGAAACCGGTTTGGCTCCGCGGTGGAGCGTCGGTCTGCGGACTGAAAGGTCCCGGGTTCGATTCCAGTCAAGGGCATGTACATTGGTTGCGGGCACATCCCCAGTGCGGAGGGGGGGTTGCAAGAGGCAGCTGGTCGATGTTTCTCTCTCATCAACGTTTCTAGCTCTCTATCCCTCTCCCTTCCTCTCTGTAAGAAAAATCAATAAAATATATATATATATTTTAAAAAAATCTCTTGAACATGACTTTCAGGTCCTCTTCCTCCGGGTTCGCCTCTCCCACCCTCTCACTCCATCTCACTCCTCTCCACCCTGGCACCCTCCCCGCTGGCTTCAGGGGCGTCAGCCCATTGTAAGCACCACGCTCCTTCTGTTTCCAGGAGATTTGCACAGGCTGGGTTATGTGCCTGGGTCATCTTCCTTCCCCTCTTCACAGGATTTTTGCCTGTGTGATATGAAATCCCTTTTTGCCTGTGGTGTGAACAATCCTTTCCCTTTGCTTGGGTTGAAACCCCACCCGTGTATCTGGTTATCCAGCCCCTTTCTTATCCACATTGGTTTAGATATTACCTCCCGTGGGTCCCAGTGCCCTAAGAGGGGGTCTTCGCAGCCAGGAGACTGAAGTGTCATGGGAACAGGCAATCTCCTCTTCAAGTCATTAAGTACCCTGGACTCTTAGTGGGCATGGGAGGAACTCACTTTGAAGAAAGGCATATAAGGATCTGAGTCCAGCCTCTGCTGCTGAAGGCGGCCTTGAACATGTTCCATACCTCAGTGTTCTCATCTTTGAAATGCAAATACCAAAAGCTCCCTCTTTGGGTTGTTTTGCAGATTAAATAATGCCTGTAATGTGTGAAGCACTTTAGTGCGAGAGCATAGCAGTTATTTAATAAATGTTAATTTCCTTCCTCTTCCCTTCAAATCCGGCCTTATTCTCATGGGTGTAGAGGCAATGACTGCAGGAGGAGCTGTGCTTTCTCTCAGCGGTCCTCATACCATATGCCATTGGCCCCTTCTTACTTATCTTAATTCGGTTCTTACAGATTTCAATCAGCTGCAATTTTGAATCTCCTCTCTGCTTCCTCTACATGACCTTTAAAAAAATATGAGCTCCCTCAAAAGTTCTCCACGGTCTGATGTTTCTAGATTTTGTACTATGTTCTCCCTGTTTTGGATCATTGCCGGTTATTCGAGCAGAATTTTTGTCCTGAGGGCCGCCTTCCAAAGCCTGTAATCCATGAAATCACAACTTTCTTTCCCATCTACTCCTTGAAATCTGTGTACTGAAGCCCAGGCTTGGGGTACACATAGCCTGTCCCTCTCCAACAGGCACTGCGACATTTCCCCCAAGGTTTCCCAGTATTTTAAGGACTCTAAGCTCTTTACCAGCTCTTTATGGTTGATGAGGATTATAAGAGCAAAGGTGTTTCTTTTAATATTTATTGCTCCTGTACCATTACTGAGCATTGTTTCAGCACCAGAAGTCAGTAGAGAGAAAAAGCCCATGCCTGTCTAGGTCATACATTTCAGTTGCATACTTGTCTAGAACAACATCAAAATAGACAAATAAAGATTAATGCTAGAGGCCCGGTGCACGAAATTGGTGCACTGGGAGGCAGGGGTGTCAGCCCAGCCTGCACCTTCTTGCAGTCCTAGAGCCCTCAGGGGATGTCTGACTGCTGAGGAGGTGGGAGAGGCTCCCACCACTGCTGCTGCCCTCGCCAGCTGTCAGCCTGCCTCAGAGCTTCTGGCTGAGTGGTGCGCCCCCTGTGGGAGCCCACTGACCACCATGGGGCAGCTCCTGCATTGAGTGTCTGCCCCCTGGTGGTCAGTATGCACCACAGCAAGCAGTCGTTCTATGGTTTGATTGGTTTGCATATTAGCCTTTTATTACATAGGATAATTTTTAGATAGTTAAAAATCCTTGCAGGAAAATAAGACAGAGTAGGTGATAGAACTCGTAGGGATGGAGGGGAGTGGATTGGAGGAATGGGGTGATGAGATGGTGAAGGAAAGCCTTTCTGAGGTTGTGCTGTTCCAACAGAAACTGAACCCAGGGAGTTAGCCCTGCAAAGACCAGGAGGAGATCTCTGAGGTGGGCATGACAATTTCAAAGGCCAGAGCTAAGGAAATAAAGGGTTTTAATCAGAACTAACATAGTCCCAAGAGAATCAGGGTTGCTCTTAGGGATTTCCTAATCCTCCTGAAATAGATAAAAGGGTGTGTGTGTGTGTGTGTGCATGTGTGTGTGTGTGTGTGTGTGTGTGTGTGTGTGTGTGTGTTTCTGTGTGCATGCTTTTTTTCAGGGGAAAAGACCTGTACTGTTGGTTTCGTCAGACTCTATGAGTTCTCTAAGATGCATCATTCCCTCTAGCCATGGCAGGGGGTGGGGGTAAGGGGGAGAAGTGGGGAGGGGGGGAAATTTTTGGGCTCAGGTGATAAACCCTTTTGTTCTCAGCCATGAGCTTTTGGGTCATTCAATTCCTAAGCTAGGCAACACTCTGAATTCTCCAAGTCTTGCACAAAATAAGTTTAGCATAAAAATTCCAGTTGACCCCTGGCTTAACTGCCAAGGGCAACTGGGGATAGGAAGGACTGGGCCTCCTGGAATCCCCTTGCCTAATGGGATACTAGGAGGGCTCGTTCTAGGCTTGGAGCTCACCTGCTGTTAAATGCTGATGCCAGCATTTCCCTGGAGGTAACTTACCTGCCCAGTCCTACAGTGTTGGAAGGACTGGGCTGCAGCAGAATCCACTTTGCCTGGATGCACCCGTCATGGATTTTAAGTAAGTCCTAGAATTCCTGCTGGAAACCATCAGAGTACCAGAATATTTCATGCCCTTTAGGTAATTTCACAGCTGCAGTCCCACCTTTACTTCATAGGAGTTTCCTCCTTACAGGGCCCCAGGGGGCACAAAGGCAAGCTGGCTCTTTTCCAAGGTCATTCGGTCCATGAAGACAACTGATTTCTATTAGTCCATTATTCTCATTTTCATTTCTTTAATTACTCGCTGTGGACATCAGTGAAATGGAGATCCTGGAGCTCTGGCCCTGGGGGAAGGGGCGTTGGATTCTCTCCCTGGGGGGGACTGATTACCAGCTCTGTGACCTTGGGCAAGGTGCGGGGGGGTTGGGGGGGTGTGGTGGTGTCGGGAGCAAAGAGGGAGTAAGCATTCAGAATCCCCTGCCTGGAGCCAAAGGGTACGGGTGGACCTGTGAGCACTCAGATTGGTTCAGGCAGCCTTTTGTCCTGGGCCCATAGTGGATGGATTTCCCTGCAGGATGTATTGTGAACCCCAAAGATGAGTAACAAGTACTCTGGGAAACTCTTGCTCAAATGCAGGCCCTCTTCCGTCACATTCTGATCTTGTTGCTCTGGGAGTTGTATCCCAGAGAAACTGGAACTTCTGTGTGAATGCTCTGTATCAGCCTTATAGTAAAAAAGAAGCTGCATTTGGCAGCCTAACCCGAGAGAGAGAGAGAGAGAGAGAGAGAGAGAGAGAGAGAGAGAGAGAGAGAGAGAGATTTGCACCCAATCAATACATCTCTGACTGGCCAGGGAGCCATATTTATATCATTCAGAAACCAGTTCTGACCATTTTGTTGTTGAATACAGGGCCTTTTGGAAAATAAGTCCTTTTTATAGCAGGTAAGAGGGTGTTAGTAGATGCTGAGAGCCTGGCTTTGGAGACCACTAAGCAAGGAGTGCATATTTCTTGTGGGTTTTTGTGGTCACCCCTGCCTGTCTACATCACAAAAGTGTAGGCCTAGAGAGAGGTGGCTGTCTACTAGGTGGTGATTCTGGGACTTTCTCTAACTTGCTAAGACTAAACTAATGCTTGGACTTCCCTGGAAAGTGTGCCACTCTGCTTAGGTCTGGTAGCCATGTTTATATGCCATCTGTGGGGCTCCTGGATAGAGCTTTCCTCTCCCCAAATACTGAGTAAGGAGAACAGTTTAAGGCCATTTCACATCTACTTCAGTATCAATTGACTTTGAAGAAGTGCAGCTATTAAAGGAGCCGGACAGCAGTGCAGCTGTTAGGCGCATTGGACAGAAGAATAAACTACATGGGAGACATTTGTAAACTGCCCAGGACTTGACAGCTTGTCTGGAGTGATCTTAGAGGGGAATGCACAAAACAAAGCTGTCCTCCCCCTAACCCTTACCCCTACCCCCTACCCAACCCCAGGCTCAGGACTCAGGCTGGTCTCTTTTGGTCTGGATCCCAGCTCACCATCATTCTTCAACAGGGCCACCTGAGTCCAGAGACACCCCACCCCCCTCCAGATCCTCCAGAGGTGGGGGTCTGGCTGCATCTACATGTATTTATATTTTAGCTTCTCAGGTGAGTGGATGATCAGCTGAGCTCAACAGCCATTGCATTCTCATGAATAATCTCTTCTTTAAAGTGTGTTGACATATCATTTGTGTTCAATGGCCCAAATGGCTTTAGAGGAAAGCCAGTTAATCTTCTGTTCTGGGGAAGACCAGCTACTGTTCCCTCTTAGAGAAATAAACAGAAATGTGCTGTGCTTTTAATCTTTAAATCAGCACCATTGGAGGCAAGCAATTGTTAGCACTTCTCAACGGGGATGTTCACACTTCCTTCCCAGGCAGTTGGAGGGAGGGAGTGACAACTCTAATTCAGGTTGAGCTAAAGGGCAAGACTGGCCTGGCACGGGGGAGGCAGAGGGGACGAAAGGCAGTGCCTTGGGGTATCAGGGGGAGGCACCTGGAAACTATAGGGGATAGTCTAAGACATCAGATCCAGTGGTAGGGTTTGGTACTATCTCCTGTGTCAGGCATCCACTGGGGGTCTCCTGCCTCCCTCTCAGCATTTCTGCCTCAGATGCCAGTTTCCTCATCTCCTCAATGATAACACAAGCAGGGGTACAAAAAGCAACCTAGGGCCACATCCTATCTGTCCACCCAGGCCTGTTGGTTTGGGGGTCTTAGAATGCATCCTCTATGGTATGGAGGAACTAGTGTAAGAGCTGTGCAAGGTTTCTCCAGCTCAGTGCTGCTGACATTGTGAGCTGGGTGATTCTGTATTGTGGAGGGCTGTCCTGTGCACTGGAGGGTGTTCATCAGCCTTGATGCCTAGTAGCATCCCCCCAGTTGTGCATCAAGCACTGCATTCCAGGCCCAGAGGCCTGTCATTTAAGAGGACTCAGTGTTGTCCAGCAGGTGTGGCTCAGTGGTCAAGTGTTGACCTATGAATCAGAAGGTCACGGTTTGATTCCCAATCAGGGCACATGGCCGGGTTGCTGGCTCAATCCCTAGTAGGGGTGTGCAGGAGGCAGCCGATCAATAGTTCTCTCTTATCATTGATGTTTCTATCTCTCTCTCCCTCTCCCTTTCTCTCTGAAATCAATAAAATTAATTAATTAAAAGAGGCCTCATTATCTGGAAGAACTGAATTGGTTTCTGATATTCTTTTTCAAAAATCTCCCTGTTTCTTCCCTTACTCTTCCACCTTTCTTCCTCCTCCCCTCTTTCTCTTCCTTTCTCCATCCCCTCTTTTTCTTTTCCCTTCATCTTTCCTTCTCCCTCTCTCCCTGACATCTCTCACCCACCTCAGTGGAGTACATCACATACCTTTTAAACATCCATTAGAATTAATGTCTCAAAGGGACTGTCTTATTCACAGTATTGCCATAGCATCTAGATCAGTAACTGGTACATAATGAATGGCCACTATTTGCTGAATGAATGAGTGAATGACTGAATGAATGAATGATGGGTGGCCTCTCCCTTCATTCCTGCCTCCCCCAAACCTGAAACAAGCCTGGGAAATGGTCACCTGACTAGTGAGGAAGGGACAGGAGCGGAACCTGGTTCTCTATAGCAAACCCGGGTAGGCTGTTTTACAAGATGCCCATGCAGCTGTCTTCAAAGAGTGAAGCCCCATAGGGCATCCATTTCCTGATTCTTTTTCCTTTATGTGAGAGATAAAGGGTACTTCATTAGGTGTTTACTAATCAGCTTAACAGCCATTGGTACCAGATTTCTCCTGCTCAGCCTGCAGTTTGTTCCTTTTAGGGTGACTTCGTGGAGCTAATTGCTTTTTATGGGAGCAATACAAGAGACATATATAGGGAGGAAAGAAAGGGCTCTGTTTGAATTTTGTATTTTTATTTTGCATCTAAGTCTGAAGGAGAGGGAGCAGGCAAGCAAGCCCACACTCAGCTGGCTCTGGAAGAGGCACCTCATAGGGATGATGGAGTGGCCTGTGACCTCCGAAGAGGTGAACAGTGTTCCTGAGCATGCTGATTTACAGACATCATCCAGATGTCAGCAGAACAGGGATTTGTAGACAGCAAGCGAGGGCTGGAGGAGCGATATAAACAGAATAACACCTGACCCCATGCAGGGCACAAATTGTATTTCTTTGTTAGAGCTGGTGTTATCTACAGCTCTGCCATTGATTCTAAATTTGGCAAAGTCACAGAGAGCAGACTTCCCACCTCCCCTTTCCTCAACACATTAAAACAAACATGAAATAAAGCCTTCCCTTTCTTTCCACAATTATACCCCTGTCATGTTCTTCGAAGAGATTTTATTAAAAGTTATTTATAGATATTTCAAAAATAATGAAAGGTAGTTTATGTAGGGGGAAAAAAAGGTAAAAGACAATGTAGCTTTTAGACTACCACTTGAAAATCAAATCTTTAGCAAAGTTAGAGAAGCAAAAATGCTCATAGAACCCTGTGATTAGTCATTATATTTGTCTCTGAGCTTCCTGGCAGCCTTGGCAAAAAGGTAAATATGATGGGTTATGAGTCTGAGTTTAGGTAAGTAAAGTTTTTTATATGCTTTTTGAGTTAAGTTCTGAGAAGTATTTATCACATATTATGTATAATATGTAATAGGCAATATCTTATACAATAGTTTTCTAACAAATATAGAAGTACTCTTGAGATTTTTTTTGCTTTGGCAGTTTACAAAGGTTGAAGGAAAAAAATGGAAACCTTATTAGGCAAAGGTGTTTTGAAAAGACTGAGCCAGTGTTATCCAGGGTATTATAGGCCTTTAAAAAAATTTTTATGCCAGTTCTTTGGTTAGAGCTAAGGGAAATCTCTCTTCTAATCAGCAGCCCCTGTTTGGGATGTAGCTCTCTGAGAACAGGATTTTTCTCTAGCTGATGCACCAGAAACTTTTATTCTAGTTCACTGTTGACAGAGCTCAGAGCTACAAAGGGGCAAGCAGCTCCTATGAGAAACAAAGCTTTTTCATCTCTTGCTGCCACCTTCTTAGCTGGCTCTTCTGTGTCTGGATTCATTTCCTGTGCCTCAGGAGTTCACAATTTTCTTTTAACCCCGGCCTCACACCAGAACAATAGATGCTGTTTTGATAGCCTTTGTGTCTAACAAACCACCCCAGAAGTTAATGGCTTAAAACAGCAACCATTCAATAGCAAGAATTCTGCAATAAGGCTGGAGCCCTTATTCTGCAATAAAGGCAGTTCCTTTCTGCTCTATGAGATGTCCTCCGGGTTCCCTATGTTCACAGACAGCCCGTGGCCGGAAGATCCGAGGTGGCTCACTCACATGTCTGGGACCTCCGTGGGGTACTGAATGGCTGGGGCCTCTCTGGGCCTCTCATCCACAAGGAGCCTGGCTCCGGCTTCCTCACTTAGGGCAGCCAGAGAAGGAAAGCAGAAGCCACACGCCTCCCAAGGCCTGGGACTGGCAGGAGGTCCCTCCTGCTGAACCCTGTGACACGGTCAGCCCAGAGTCAGTGTGCGAGGCAGCTACGCACAGCTCTGAATTCAGAGAGGTGGGGGTCTTGGGGGGTCATTTGGGGGCAGTCATCCAGAGTGCTGTCCCATAGAAGTGGTCCCCACAGGCAGCAACTCTCACCTGTGGAGTGAGTTACCACCCAGTTCTCACTCCAAATATTCTACAAATATCAGGCTTTGTGAGCTGTTAAATATCGGGCTTTATGAGCTCTCTATTTAACGTTCTCAAGAAGGACATATGAGGGGTGGACTTTGAAGTGATGACATAGCGTTTTAAGAGGCCTCCTGTCAACCATACATGAAGACCTGGATGCACGGGGCACACTGAGTTATGCTGCTCTGAGGCCAACTTCCTGACATTTGTGAGGCAGTGGCATTCCCGGGCCTCCCTGTCAGCTGTTCAATCCGAGATCACGGGGTCATTTTTAAATCAGCTAAAGTGAGCTGTACAGTGTGTTGGTGGCAGCACAAAAGTCAACTGGATTTTCTCTGGGCTGGAATGAGAATGCCTGACAGCCCCCACTGGCCCTAGATCTGGACCATTTAAAAAAATGACTTGAATGAGAATTAAGTGCATGGGCTCATCACTTTTGGAAGCTGGAAAAATAGAAGGGCTAGACAGCAGATATTGGATAACAGAATCAGGCAGGGAAACATTTTGACTTTGGATAAACAATATCCATCTTTTTGAAAGTGAATTAAATAGAAGTAAACATACAACCCTATGTTTTGGTTCAACATATGCATGTGCACACACAAACACAAGCATGAATACATGCTCCCATCCACACATGAAGAGATGGGATGAAGAGGCTTCACTTAGCAGCACCATGTGGAGAGAACCTGTAGGTGTTTGTTTCCAGTAAACTCACTTTCAGTCTGAAGTAAGCAAAGGTAAGGTGACCTTAAACTACAAGATAGGGGCATAGAGTCTGGGATATATGAGGTGATTAGTTCCCTCTATTCTGTATAGCCCAATTTACTCCAGAAGTATTAGGCCAATTTCTAGGTGCATAGATTAAAGATGTTAGAGAAAACTAACATATTTAGTGGGACGTTCAATATGATATATGGCCTTGAACTCATGATATATGAGGAAATATGAGGAGGAACTAAAGATGTTTGACCTAAAGAAATCCTCAGCAAGACCTGAAGGGTGGTCTTCACCTCAAAATGCTTGTCTTATGGAAGAGGGACGTGGTCTGCCCTCTGTGGCCACAAAATAAGGCTTGGGCAAATGAGTGGAAGGTTGATTTACCCTGGCACTTGAGGGCAAAAAAAAGAGAATATTTCATAGTTGGAGTAGCCCCATGAGGAATGACCCTGTCACTGGATGGGCTGGAGGATCGCTCATCAGGATAGACAGGGGTTCACACCTTTGATGGGTAATTGGTTCAAAACGAACTTTTATATTCTGTCCAACTAACTCTGAGGTTTTGGGATTTGTAGAGAGTTGCTTAAGGTCACAGAGCAGGTTAGTAGCTGTCCAGGAACAGAGTCTCCTGCCTCCCTCTCAGCATTTCTGCCTTGGATGCCCAGTTTCCTCACCTCTGCGCTGATAGCTCAAGCAGGGGTACTATCCATCCAGGCCTTTGGTTTGGGCAGTTTCATGTGCAAAGGGATTTGAAGTCTATGTCTATAGGAAGGCTGACCATTCTGGCAGTGCCCATTATGCCTCATTGTCCTCCTCGCATGAGGCCCTTGCGCACGTTCATATCTTCTGGTTGGCCACCATGGCCTTGTTGCTTGCAGACGTCTCACCTGGGGTCAAGGCAGAGGAGGAAGAGATGGTTCTGGGTGAGGGATTATGAAGAAGGCCTTGGCAACCAGAGATGGATCTCCATCCCTTACAACTCCCAGTGATGGAAACAGAAGGAGGGAGCTAACTTTTTTTTTTTTTAGCATTTACTATGGGTTATGCATTTTTCATACATCAGTTCCACTTAATCCTCATAACAACCTAATTTTCTAGGACTACAAAGTACAGAGCACCACGAACAGGGTGGCTGTGAACACGGAAATCTATTGTCTCTCAGTCCTGAGTGCACACTAGAGAAGTAGGCAGGGCCATGCTCCCACTGAAGGTGGTAGGGAAGGGTCTGTTCCAGGCTTCTCTCCTAGTGCCTTGTGACCTCAGGTGTTCCTTGGCTGGCAGATGGCACCTTATCTGTGTCTGCTTCACCTGTCTTCCTTCTGTGCATGCCTAACTCCGTACCCGTCTGTCATATTGAATTAGGACCTAATGCCTTTATCTTAACTTAGCTAAATCTGCAAAGACTCTAATTCCAAATGAGGTCGTATTCTGAGGTACGGGGAGTTAGACTTCAGCATATTTTTGGGGGGAGGGGCAGAATTCAACCCATAACAGTTCACCCTATAGTCACTCCAAGTTCATGTCCTTCCCATATGCAAAATATCGGGTCTAGTAATAATTAATGTCGTTTTTAAACATTCGTTTAAAATCTTGCTTGGCGTTGACTTGTATTGACATAACCTTCAAACACGTGGTATCTACAGAATGTGTGAAGTGCAATTAACAAGTTTTGCTTGAAAAAGTTTGTGTTTGGTTTGGTTTTTGTTGCAAAACTAGGGCTAAGAAGATGGCGGATGAAGAGCATATTCGGCACTGCATGCTTTACGAGTTCCAATTAGGAAGAAAAGCAAGTGAGGCTGCAAAAAACATCTGTAGTGCTCTTGGTCAAGATGCAGTTAGCGCCAGAAAATGCCAGCATTGGTTTGAGAAATTTCGCGAGGGAAATTTTTCGTTAGATGACAAGAGTGGTCGAGGCCGTGTGTCCAATTTTGATCAAGAAGCTCTTCAAGCTCTTTTGGTGCAAAATCCTCAAATTACCCAACAAGAGCTTGCGACAACTTTAAATTGTTCACAAAAAACAATTTCCAATCAATTGCGTGCCCTTGGCAAAGTCCAAAAGTTTGGAAAATGGGTTCCTCATGAGTTGACCGACAACAACCGTAATCAAAGAGTCACAATTTGCAGTTCGCTCCTCTCTCGTCAAAACTGTTTGCCGTTTTTAGAGCAAATTGTTACCGGAGATGAACAATGGGTGCTGTATGTTAATTTGAAAAGGTGGCCTCAATGGTTGGACAAAAATGAGGCTCTGCATGCAGCCCACGCCAAAACCTGACTTGCATGCGAAAAAACTGATGTGTGTTTGGTGGAATTTTAAAGGAATTCTTCATTATGAACTTTTACCATCTACCCAAACCATTACAAGTGCAGTGTATAGTGCCCAATTGGAAAGGTTAGCCCAAGCTTTAAGAGAAAAAGAACCCGCGCTGATTAATCAGAAGGGCGTAATTCTTCACCACGATAACGCACGACCGCATACTGCAAGAATCACTGCTGAAAAACTGCGTCAGTTGGAATGGGAAGTTCTCCCTCAACCTGCATATTCTCCTGATATTGCCCCTTCCGATTACCATTTGTTTCGTTCTTTGCAAAACTTTCTTCTTGGAAAAAAATGTAATAATGAAGAATGCCTCAAAAATGCATTGACCAAATTTTTTGCATCAAAATCACAAGAATTTTACAACAGAGGGATTAAAATGCTTCCTGAGCATTGGGCACAAGTAGTAGAAAACAACGGCAACTATATTGTTGATTAAATTTTGTTGTATTGTTTAAATAAATTCGATTTAAAAAAGTATTAGAAAACGACATTAATTATTACTAGACCTAATAAACCCACTCCACCCAAACTTCCTCAAGGACATCCAGAGTTGGTTTAGTAAAGCAGACATACAATGCGGTGTTGTTGACTCTAACCACTGTCCTACTAAAAAAAATTGTTTGACAAATTTTTGTGACTATTTTCACTTTGCTGCTGCCATGGGACATACCTACCATGCATCTGCCAGCTGCTTTGTGCCCTTTTCTCAAGCCTAGTGGGCTGCTTACATGAGGGGCCCAGACTGGGCACCAAGGGACACGGAGCTCCTACCATTTATTCTCTGATAAGGAGGCTCAGCCCAGGTGGGTCTGTCCAGGGCCTGGCTGAGAAGATGGGAGGAAGGGTCGTTGAGAGGCAGGTGCTGAGAACACAGGAAAAGAGTGAGCTTCAAGTTCTGGGGAGGAGCTGTGGTCACAGGTGGGAGAATGTGGCCCATTCAGGTCATCATTTGGGGGAACAGGGTCCTCATAAGCTGTTGCCTGCGCTGCTGTGGAGCACACAATGGACGTGGATGCTGTGCTCTCCCCAGTGGAGAGGCGAGGGGCCCTGCTCGATTGCTCAGGCCCCATTTACAGTTATGAAGAAGCAGGGGACTTGATGTGTAGCCAGGCCCAGCAACAGCAGGCAGCAAACCAATGCAGCTGCTCACAGGGCACAGCTCCTGGTCATGCACGTCCCGGAGAGATGGAGACCTAGCAGGAGTGGGTCTTGGGCAGCCATCTCCGAAGATGCAGCTTTCCCTAGGGATTGGGGGAGGACTGTGGAGGTCCCTGGGGGAAGGAGCTGGTGGGAAGAATGTATTTTTTGCCACCATTAGAGCCTGCTTAAAAGCACACGCTACCTCTCATTGACATTGGAGAAGTTCATAAACCCTTCTGAGCCTTATTTTCCCATGGGCTCCTTGTAAAGATTAAATCGTCAATGTGTGTAGGCATGCGATTCTATGCAAGTTGCTGGGATCCATAAATGCTATTTTCACCTCTATTTTACCCTTCAAATCTGAGCTGCACTGGAACACCAAGGAAGACCCGGAGAGGAATGGACCCTCTCTCTGGGGGTCATTTCTCCACAACAGGGGGAATGTTTTGATCGTTCCCGTTATGCTAACAATACATTTTCTCCCCCACAGAGGAGCTGAAGGAGAAGCTGACAGAGTACGTGGACAAGGTGAATGGCCAGAAGCCAGGCTTCATCAAAGTCGTGCGCCACAGCAAACAGGAGGGCCTCATCCGCTCCCGGGTCAGCGGCTGGAGGGCGGCCACTGCCCCTGTGGTGGCACTCTTCGATGCCCATGTGGAGTTCAATGTGGGCTGGTAAGTGCCCAAAAGGAGAGGAGGGTGGTCCAGGAGCTTTGACTCAGAGGGGTGCAAAGCATGCTGAGATCTCAATCATATGGGGGTAAGCAGAGAATTCTGGGAACAGGTGAGATGTGGGTGTGTGAGTGACTAGGCAAGGGCTTGCCCTTCAGAGTGGGGGAGGGCCAAGGGTCAATAGGGTCAACACACAGTGTCTAAAGGATATGGTGACATGAGGCTTGACTCTGGATGGCAGGGACATCACCTGGCAGAAGGGTAAATGCTATGGGCAAAGGGCTAGGGACAGGGCTGCAACTCCCAGGAAAGTGAGAGCTGGACCAGACATGAGACAGAAGCCCAACCACACCGACAAGCCAAGGCCTAGTGGGCAGAGGGAGCTAAGGTGGTTTGATGTTGCCAGTGCCTCAGCTCCCCAAAAGCTAGGTCAGTGGTAGCTCAGTATGGCAGATTTTCTCTCCTGGTGATACTAGGTCTCAGGAAACCTTTATTGCTCTGGTCAGGGCTGCTGTGAGGGGGAAGAGAACACACACAAGCCTTCAATAGAGTCATCCGAGCAGGGTGGAGCACTTGCTACTGACATTCCTCCAGGCCAGAGGGTGTCTGTGGCCCACTGTGTGTGACTGTGCAGAGAGCCTGGGCATGGGAGGACCAGGCACTGGGCATGGCTGAGGGTACCCCCCTCCTGACCACTATGCCTGATGGCGCTGGGTCTGCTCTCCTCCCAGACTCCGGGTGCCACCCTGCCGCTCTGGAGTGGGGTGAAGAGGGCCATTTAGCAGGAAGGAGCAGCCGGGCGTGCACGCAGCATGCCTGGGTTTAGGCAGACTTTTACATAACAGGCCAAATTAAGGTTGCAATGCGGCCGTTTTTCACAGCTGAAGTCCCTGCTTGCCATTTGTGACTATTTATAAGGCATTTTTGTTGGATTTATAGCCAGGAGAGGAGTGGGACTCTTACTATTTCAAGCTGATTTAAATAAACAATTATGCAACAATTCATTATTAATGAGAAGCTTATCATTACTCTCTGCAAACACTTTACTTGTGTGCTGCCCATAAGGGGGCCTCTGGCTCCCTGGAAGCCAGACCTGCCACCTCTCCTTGAGCAGAGGCAAACATGTGGGGTGGGTGGGGTTTGCGGGGACACAAACGGAAGGATCCAGGCAGCATGAAGGATGTTTGTTCTCATTCCTGTCTCTACCATCTTCATCTGCCTCAGTTTCCTAGTTAATGCGCTGAATTTGAGCAAAATCAAAGCCCATGTTGAAAGCTTCCCAGGGGACCTCAGATCTGTTTCTTTCTTCTTTCTTTAGGTCTTGATTTTTTTTCTAGTGAAAAAAAAAAAAAAATGAAAGCAAGCAGACCCAAGGATGTAAGGCACTAAGAATCTCTCAGCTCAGCCCAGAAGGTGCTAGAGAAGTGGTTGGGCCTCTTGCCAGCCCAGAAGCATGGGGTGGGAGGCTGTTAGGGCCCCTTCCCAGGAGGAGAGCAGCGCTCTTTCCACAGGGGAGGGAGCTTTAGGAGCTGTCAATTTGGTGTTTCTTCACCTTGGAGGCAGTAACCCCTCCCTCCCATCCTCCTGCTCAGGGCCGAACCTGTCCTTACCCGCATAAAGGAGAACCGGAAGCGGATCATCTCACCATCATTTGACAACATCAAGTATGACAACTTTGAGATAGAAGAGTACCCGCTGGCAGCCCAGGGCTTTGACTGGGAGCTGTGGTGCCGCTACCTAAACCCCCCCAAGGCATGGTGGAAGCTGGAGAACTCCACTGCCCCAATCAGGTATGGCATCCTTACCTGTGATCTCTCTGCCTCGTCCTCCAGGGCAAGAGCTCCCCTCCCAGCACAACCCTTATTCCCCAAACTCCGGTCCCGTTATGGGTTTGGGGAGTTGGGGGTAGAGTGAGATGAGCAGTGGTGGAAAGGAATTACAGGTGACCTCCAGTCACTGCTCACCGGCTCTGTGGTCTCTTTTCAAAGAGCCATGGCTCCCAGATTCATTCAGAGGCTCACAGTTACTCATTCCAACACATCACTGTGGGGCACCTGCTGGGAGCCAACGACTATCTACGCTGGGTGCTTGGGATCCAGAATGATTAAGATTCAATTCCTGCCAGCAAAATCCTGAAGTCGAGTAAAGACAGACACAGTAATTGGAATAACAAATTATTCCACCACACTGGTGGAAACCGCAAGGAAAGTAGGGAGAATCCTTCGCTGAGAGTGTAGCATCTGCCCTTGTTTCTAAGGGCAAGTAGGAGATCGCAGGCTCAGGCCGGAGGCATCCATATGTGAGGGAGCAGAGTGAGTTCCTGAGCACAGAGCAGGTTCAAAGGGAGCAGCCTGAGGCCGCGAGGCTGGAGGGAAGGAGGGGCAGGAGCAGACCTCACCGCACCCAGTGAGCCTTGCTGATGTTTGAGCTTATCCTTCAGGACTCAGAAGAAAGGAGCTTCAAACTGCATTTCAAAGGTCCCAAACCCTTTCAGCCTTTGCTGCTACTTTCACAGACCCCCCGAATGACTCCCCTGTGCAGCCTGTTTTATGAATCAGGACTCCTGAAACAGCCGTGCCCACAAGCCCTTGTTTCCGCCTGCTTAATCACAGATCAGGCGCCTTTGTGCTCCCTGCAAAGGGGCTGCCTGTTAAATGCACAGACACACCAGAAGGTGCCTAGGGGACAGTACCTGGAATGAGAGAGATTAGACACTTGATGTCACTTTGTATTACATGAGGAAGGAAGATTATGAAAAATGTAATTGAGAGAGCGTGATTGCCAGAAGAAAACACACACATTATATTTATAATTAAAACAGGATGGAAGAGAATTCCACCTGGCTCTCTTGTGCTCATCTCTACTACCTATCTGTTAGGCCCCTGCCACAATTTTGTGTTATTTGGAGGCCCCTGTGTGCAAGGACCTTTTACCCACATGGTCTTATTTGCTCCTCACCATAACCTGGTGACACCCCTGGTTCATTGTGTCATCCCTGGTTCACAAGAGGAGAGTAAGGCTGACCAAGGAGAATGGCCCTGCCAGAGGCTCTGGCCAGTGGAGCCAGGACCCAAACCCAGGTCAGTTCAATCCCATGCCTAGTTGTCATCCCCATAGTCCCCCACCCTTGAGCTCCGGCCTGCGATGGCTGAATTCTGCCCCAGGTCTGTTGACTGTTGGAGGGAAATACGCCACCATGTAACAAGCATTCTTACAGAAGCCAGCACCGGTGTTAGTCGCTTCAGCCTGGTCTCTGGAAATGCACATTCTAGGTCCTTCACACACAAAAAATAGCGTCTCACTCTCCAATTTTCCTTTCCCTGCTTCTTAGCAAGACCTTGGCTGGGAGAAAGTATATTAGTGGAGAAAACATTCCTGGTTTTATCCTTAGATAAAGACAGCCCGGCAGAAAGCTGTGGGTTATATAAATGTATCATGCCCACCTGGGCCCCTGTGTCCTTGGGCTGTACTTCGGTGCTTTGTCCACACACGGCATAAGCTGCAGGAAGGGCCCAGAGGTACCTTCTGTTGCGTTCTGCAGGTGTGTCTTTGAGATGGCTTTTCACTGCGTCCTGAAGTGACTGACCTCTTAAAGAAGACTGACAGAAGAGATTTCTTTCAAATTCACTGCCAGTCAAAGAAAGCCTTTCTATCCCTGAGGAATTAGTATGATATTTCCACATGGGGCCTGAAAATATTATTTCTAAGACCAGGTATGTTCACGTTCAGCTCAGCCCCCCCGGAAGCTCAGAATCTACTTTGTGGATCCACTTTACGAACCGTGAAGAAGGACCTAATGCCGCACATGCATTCTAACTAGCCCCCAACTTCATGATGAATTTTTTTTATCTTTTCAGACACTTATCTATTTTCTTTTCCATTGTGTTTTACATTTTTATTGTAAGCTACAATATTTCTAATTTGGGGGGGAATGAGACAAGGTATAAATCAATACAAGTTTCAGACTGATTGAGCCCACTTAATACCCCCGCTGGTTAATAGGTAATGGACTGCCTGAGGTGGCTGTGCTCTTTCCCTCACTGGGTCTGGCCAGATGGGGAAGGCTCCGTCCTGAATGTCCAGCAGTGCCAGCTCAGTTCAGCACTGAAGGAATGCTCAGGGAAAAGCTGAGTACCCACTCTGCCCACCTGCTGGGCTGATGTCTTATGTCACCATGATTTAGAGGGGATTCTCTGGGCTTTTGTAACGGGCAAGTGCATCTTTTAAAAAGATCTTTTGAGTACCAATTATGTTCCAGAGGATTTCAATACTTAATTTCATCCTGTGAGGTTATAGAGTTGATTCTATTTCATTGATATGGAATCAGAGGCTGAAAGAGGCTAGGGATCATCTCTCAAAGAAACAGCCATAACGGGGATTTTTTCCAAGGCACTCACTTCCAAGGCCAGGGCCAAGCATCTCCCACCGGAGCAGGAACTCACTCTGCTTTAGGAGAAGTGGTTGAGGTGGACTGACCACCCTAAGTACCTGTGATCTAGGGACAGTGAAGCCAGTCAGAATAAAATGCTGTGATTGAAAGGAAGAGGGGCAGCGACCCCCAAATACCCATCTCCACCTGAGCAGCTTCTGGCATCAGTCTTCTCCAAAGACATAGCCCTCCAAATAGCTGTGTCCTCACATGGATGAATTTCCAGTTTCAAAGATGGGTCTATTTGCATGTGACTACCAGTTTTCTCATTGCTGAAGAGTCTTCATTTCTCTTTTTTTTTCTCTTTCCCTCCGCATCCTTCAGCCACCAGCTGATAGGTTGCCACTCAAGGACTAGAAATGGTAGCTGTGTGCAGTGGAACAATGCAGAGTCATTGCTCCCAGCAGAGAAGCAGCCCACACACCCTCATGCTGATTGACCTAACATGGGTCACTCCTGGTAAAGTTCCGTGCTGGGTATCCACACACAGCCGGTGAGCCCACGCTCATGCTCACCAAGGAAAGTCCTTCCAGCTGCTGGACCTACTAACTGTGGGTGTGTAGCTCCAGCCTAAGAACCATGCTGAATTCTGATAGACCAGGTGTTCTATCTGTTGGATGTCTCTCTGCAGAGTCCCACGGGCACATTAGATCAGTGTTCCCAGAAAGGAATACTTGCTTCTGAAGCCAGCTTCTTTTCTGTGACCCCACCCCACCATCACCCAAGCCAGAAAGCCAGCTGCCATTCAGATTACTCCCTTGCTTTTACCTTCATAGTTTATCTATTTCAAATTTCTGCTGATTTTATAGTAAAATATGTCTTTAGACAATCCCTATCTCCACTCTTGGCCCAGGTCCTCATCATTTCCAGGGCTACCTGGATATAGCAACAAGCTTCCTAACTGGATTCCTAATTTCCATCCAGTCTCCTACAACCTGACTTCCCTCAGTTGCCTGAGGATTAAAACACAGATCTTTAAAAACTCATATCTGCTCATATCACTGTCTACTTAAAATTTCTCATGGACACTCCTTTATCTATAGATAAAATCCAAATTATTTACCATGCTAGCCAAAGCCCCAGCTAACTTTTCTAAGTGGACCAAGGCTGGCATGCAGAACCCAAGTTGGGGAAGGGTGGGAAAGTTGGCAGAGTACCCGGGTAAAAACAGAGACTGGCTGTGCAGTTCAAAGTTCAGGGACCAAGGCAGCTATAGATACAGACGTTCAACTCAGACTGGCAGGCTGAACACCACTTCTGTGTGCTAACACAAATGCAAGCACCAGGGGGACTGATGGCTGGTCCTGGGACAGGAGCTGGCTGCTGCAACCCTGCTGAAATAGCCTCCTTGAGGCAGCTGGTGAGGGTAGACCTGGGAGGGTCACTCAGAGAATGATCTCTGCACCAGCTTTGGCAGCAAAGGAAGGAAAAGGACCAGCTCCTCCTAGTTGTAAGGTACCACTGCTCTCACTCCCTTGGCAGAACCATGAGACAGCTCCTCTACTAACCTGGCCCATCTCCCCTCACCCCTGCAGGAGCCCTGCCCTCATTGGCTGCTTCATTGTGGACCGCCAGTACTTCCAGGAGATTGGCTTACTGGACGAAGGCATGGAGGTCTATGGAGGCGAGAACGTCGAGCTCGGGATCAGGGTGAGCAGGGATTCTCACCCATAGGGCTTGGCTCAGCTCCCCAAAGGGTGGATGAATCTAGCTGGTGGAGAAATGGGGCTCAAGGTTGAGGGTCATGTACTGATTCCGAATGTCCATTCACTATGCTTGGTCTATCTGTATGCAATCAACGCTGATTGGAATGAGATAGAGACACAGGATGGGATCTACAGAATTTTTAGGAAGAAAATGACATCAGAAACTTCATGGTTAGGGGTGTGGACATAGAAGAGTTGAGCTCCCAACTCAAAGGAACAACCTCTTTGTTAAAATCAAACATATGCTCCTCCGAGGTGAGCAAAGTTGTGCTCAGGTGCAGGCATCAAAGGCTGGATGAACAAGACTGACCCTCAGAGTTACCTCCCCTTGGGATCTCTCACTCTGATGTTCTCTGTCTCCTTCATAGTGGCCTACAGACCTTTCCTAAAGACTTTGTCAAGAGAGAGCTACAGGGAAATAAACTCATGGAGTATAAACAGCAAAACATTCCATGCTGGTCGACCCTCAAGCCAGTTCATGCCTCAAACTATTTTCTGAAGGTGGCCCCAATCCCACCTCAAAGCATAGGGCCCTTCATAGCTATCACTGCAAGGTGTGAACCCTCAATACACACCATTTAATTTCTCGTCCTAGAGAAACATTTCCTGGGCTCTTCCCCTTTCCTTGGCCCATGAAAAGATAATTCCAAAACGAACCCCTCCCCATGTCTGATGGGATGCACAGGTCCCCTGATGGTTGGCAAGAATGGGATGATGGATACAACACAGGACCTGGTCCTAGGGGAAGGCCCATGTCTCTATCTAGGTTGTGGTCCTATGAAAAACCAACTTTCAAGCTGTGATTGGTCCCTTCACTGGTCCCCACTGTCCTCTCCATGGGGATCTTTAAGCAGCCTGACACATCCATGCACTGCAAGCTTGCCAGTCTTTGGAGAAGACCTACTAGTGTTCATGGCAATCAAAATGTACCTCCTCACTGTCAGCCCCCCATGCACACTGCACCGATACCTGGTGATCCACTCTGACACCTTTGGCCTTAGTGTCTGTCTATACCTGTTATCTCCAGTTTCTAATACTCAGTTCCCACTCAAGGACTCCAGCTTTGACATACCTTCCTTTTCAACTCTGACCCCCTTAGCCCTTCCACCCATTGGACAGTCTCCTGGCCCTGCACATCCTCCAACGTGCCCTGAGGGGAGACTGGGCATCTCACATCACCTGCAGTGGCCTGACAGGCACTTTGTGAGCTGAACCTGTTGCCCAGACTGAACACTAGGACTTTGAGGCCTGGCAGTAGGAGCAGCTTCTCTGAAGAAGAGCTTAGAAAACACTTCCTGACAACTGTATTCCCTGAGCCTGAGACAGTGCTTTAGAGGCAGTCAAATGCACGGGCTTATTGGGGAGCTAATATATTCATAGAGGGGACAGTGCCTGCATAATCACCTCATTTTTAAAGCTCTCTCTACACTGGTCATTTATCCACCACTTGTGTCCTTACCATCTCATTTCAGTATCACTCCTGGATAAGTGCTTGCCCCCAAACATTATATTTTTCACTAGGAGTTGCTGCCAGGAATTGGCTGAGCGAGCAGGTTAGCCTCTAGTCACATATGCTTTCTGGGTAAAAATATCTGGAACGGAGGAAGGAATTAGATTTGTGAACTCTGCTTCCAACACGTCGGTGAGTCAATGGGAGTGATTGGAGATTTCAGGCTTCCCCTTGCCTAGGTTATAAAGCTGTTCTGAGCATGGGCCTAGGTAAGCCTTTCAAATACTTGTTAAAAATCTTTGAGTGCTTCCGTGTTCAGGGTGTAAAATATAGTGCAAAATGTTGCCTGGCTGGTTTTTCCTTCATCTTTTCCCTCCTACTTTATGGAGATGAAGTATCATCGGAGTTGAAGGAAAGGTGGCTTTTAAAGCATGGACCCAGCAACTTGTTAGCTGTCAGAGCTGAGAACAAAGGTGGGGCTAGTTCATTTGCATTCTAGTTCCCTTTGTAAAGAACACAAAACTGCCAAAACCGGTTTAGCTCAGTGGATAGAGCTTCATTCAGTCTGTGGACTGAAAGGTCCCAGGTTCGATTCTGGTCAAGGGCATGTACCTTAGTTGCATGTACCCAGTAGGTGTGCAGGAGGCAGCTGATTGATGTTTCTCTCTCATTGATGTTTCTAACTCTCTATCACTCTACCTTCCTCTCTGTGAAAAGTCAATAAAATTTTTTTTTTTTTAAAGAAGAATACAGCCGAAGCCGGTTTGGCTCAGTGGTAGAGCGTCGATCTGTGGACTGAAAGGTCCCAGGTTCAATTCCGGGCAAGGGCATGTATATTGGTTGCGGGCACATCCCTGATAGGGGGTGTGCAAGAGGCAGCTGGTCAATGTTTCTCTCTCATCGACATTTCTAGCTCTCTATCTCTCTCCCTTCCTCTCTGTAAAAAATCAATAAAATATATTTTTAAAAAAAAAAGAAGAAGAAGAATACAGAACTGCTGAGAATCTCTAAAATAGACTTCCACATTTTGGGTGGTCGTTAGTGTTTTTCTTTCATGTTTTATGAGTTAACACGTCTGAACCTCACTTTCCTCTTCTAGGATTTCCCGTCAATTACCCCATAGGATTGTGTATGAAAATGACAGACATTGCTTTTCTCACCTCATTTAGTCAGAGTTCATTATTCAAGGTCCTTACCCATCTGAAACACAGAAGTAGTGTCATTTGCACAGTTATTCAGTACCTGCTTTGTGCCAGCGATTGTGCTAGGCACTTTACTTATGCCATCCATCTATAAAACACTCTCAGAAGTAGCTGCTATTATAATATTCCTTTTTTCAGATGATGAAATTGTGAAATTAAGAGCTTACATATCATCTCAAGGTCATACAATTTCTAAGATGTAGAGAAAGGGTTCAACCCCAGGTTTTTATTATTTGAAAAGCTAGATAGATATACCACAGAGATCTAGAGATAAAAGCCCTTATAACATAAAAAAAAGGTATTACAATGTCCTTGCAGCAATTACCTTCTACTTTATTCATTATCCTGTCTGCTGAGTTCCCATTTAAAGCCTTATTCTTACCTTGCAATCATTTCTGATATGTTTTTTTTTTAAACTTACGATTTTTAAGTCCACAACTTAGTGGGAGAAGGCAAAGAGCTGCTATGGCCAAGCAGAATGAAAAGAGTGGGAAATAAGAGCTGATGTTGTGTAGAATTCATAACGATTATATAAGTGACGGTTATGAAAGTGCTAGGATATATAAGAAAGTGTTTGAGGACTGGCAAGGAATTAAGAAATTGTTAGGCAAATGTTATGAGTGGAATTGCACCCCCTTAAAAATATGCCGAAGTTCTAACCCCTTGTACCTGTGAATATGATCTTATTTGGAAACAGAGACTTTGCAGATGTAATTAGCTTAAGGTGAAGTGATTTAGGATGGACCCTAATCCAACATTACAGGGTTTGTATGAGAGACACACAGGGAAGGTGGCCACGAGAAGATGGAGGCACAAGCCAAGGAATGCCTAAGGCCACCAGAAGCTAAAAGAAGGATCCTTCTTTCAAGGACGGTTTCTTCTCTCCAAGTTTTGGAGGGAGCATGGCCAATACCTGATTTTAGACTTCTAGCCTCTGGAACTGTGAGAGAATACATTTTTGGGTTTTCAGGTGACCCAGCTTATGGTACTTTGTTATCAAAGCCCAAGGAAACTAATACAGAGACCAGTACTTAAGGGAAAGTAGGAACCGAGAGAAAGCCTGAGTCTGTTCTATTTGAAGAATCTGGTGACTTCAGGATTGTTTTCTCATTTTCATATAGTACAGGAACAGAATACAAAGCCTAAGGTTCTCCCAAGATAAAGAATGTAACAACATATCCTTCCTCTCTCTCTCTCTCTCTCTCTCTCTCTCTCTCTCTCTCTCTCTCTCCACACACACACACACACACACACACACACACACACACACACACAACTCCCATGAAGCTGGGATTCCATAGGCCAATGATCTCAGTATAAAGATGAATTAGAGATACTCCCATCCTCACCCTCTCAATCTTCTGCTGGGAAGATAGGAAAAAATTGTCCTCTATGAATCTTTCCCTGGGATTTATAACTTAAAATCAAAATACTTCCTAGTCCAGAAAACCTCAAGAATAGTATTTAGCTTAATGTTGTTGGAAATTCTTAGGCATCTGCAAAGTGTATATAAGTCCTCTCTGGGGAAAGAGCCCTTTAACTCAGGCCACAGACTTCCCACAGCTAGAGTTCCAAGGGATATGCAGTCACTTAAAACCACACACACACACACACACACACACACACACACACAGATAGGGATAAAAGAAAGCACCCAGAGCAAATACCAACAAAAGCATTGGACAGCCAAATTTGATCCACAAAGTCTTCATATATTGAATCTATCAGGCACATGATATAAAATAAGTTGTTTAATATATTTAAATAAAAATTTTAACACCTTTAAAATATGAATAAGAAGCAAGAGACTATAAAAAGATGAGTCATATTAGGTAAAATAGAATTTCAAGCATGAAAAATATTAAACGTAAAATTAAAAGCTTAATGGATGTATTAAAAAGTTAGACATGATAAAGGAAAGAAATTAGTAATCTGGAAAATAGACCTGAAGAATAGGCCTAGGACAGTGGCCGGCAAGCTCATTAGTGAACAGAGCCAATATCAACAGTACAACGATTGAAATTTCTTTTGAGAACCAAATGTTTTAAACTTAAACTTCTTCTAATGCCACTTCTTCAAAATAAACTCACCCAGGCCATGGTATTTTGTGGAAGAGCCACACTCAAAGGGCCAAAGAGCTGCATGTGGCTCACGAGCCGCAGTTTGCCCGATACTGGCCTAGGATGATAAAGAAAAAGAAAGGTTGAGAAACATTTAAAATTGAGGTAGAGGGCCTAATATTTTAGAATTCCAAATGGAGATGATAAAATGAGAGGATAAGAGGATGTTTGATCCCAGAAGAAAGAACACCTTTATTATATTCATCCCTCTCAATTTATTTGCAATTATTTTGCTTGCAGTTTTAAATTTTAATTCTTTTTTTTTTTTTAGTTTTACTCATTGTTGACAGTATTATAGATGACCCCCACCCCCATTCCTTTTCTTTCCTCCCTCTCCACTGAGCCATGGCTCTAACCCAGACCTTCTCCACGCTATTATTTGTGCCCATGGGTTATGCATATATGCATATATATCTTTCTTCCAGAACCAAACATCCAGGCAGACTCCCAGGTTTACAGTGCAATAGTTGATCTTAATAACAGTCCCATGTCATAAAGAAAAGTCTAAATTGTATTCTGTGTAATCTGTTCAATAAGACAAAAGATCCACATACATATATAAAGATTTCTTTGGGAAATGTAAAACTTGTTAAACTTGAGGTATTGAAAGAGACAACTCCTTAGTTATGTGGAATTGACAAAGGAAAACTGATCTGGCCTACCTTATTTATAATTCCTTGAAATTAAATTATTTTGTATAAACAACAGCTGTTTGCCCTAACTAGTTTGGCTCAGTGGATAGAGTGTTGGACTCAAGGGTCCCAGGTTCAGTTCTGGTCAAGGACATGTACCTTGGTTGCAGGCACATAGCCAGTAAGGAGTGTGCAGGAGACAGTTGATCGATTTTTCTCTCTCATCTATGTTTCTAACTCTCTTAGGCCTCTCCCTTTCTCTCTATAAAAAATCAATAAAAAATATTTTTTTAAAATAAATAACAGCTGTCTCCAGTTTTCTGGAATAGAAACCATAGAGGTAGGAGGGGGAGGGAAAACCTGGCATCACAACTGGGCCAGTGGCCTACCCTGGTGTTCAGAGCAGGCATTCAGACAAAAGAGACCCTCCTCCCCATCTTGCCCAAGATGTAGATGGATCTTGACTGGATTGGGCTCTTTGGTCTATATCACAGAGAAGAGAGTGACCAGATGGGACTCTCTGTTGGACACCCACTGGGTTATATCTACAAGTCACTGACTCTTTGGATATCTATGCTTCACTTACTTGTGGGTTCTTGGCATTTTAGAGTCTCTGTCTTCAAACATTTATTATCATCTGTCTCTTTAGAATATGGTCTGTTATTATAATGCTTTTTAAATAGCTTTTCACCCTCCAAGCTGAATGACCTTTTACAATCTGCTGGATAATTCTCTTTATTTTGGCTCACCCATGTTACCCAAGTCCTAGTGCCAGCATTGCTGCTCTTGCCTAGCCTCACCATAAGTCTGACTGGGTGGAGGACAGCTCCCTGTGAATGATTCTGCCCTGACACCCTATGAAGCTGAGCAATGTCCAGCACAAGGGAAAGTCCAGCCGACTTGCTCCACACTTGACCTTGTGGTCACGAAGGAATTGTTAAAGGTTCTCTTCATCTGGGTATCCCTATCTAATAGCTCAATGAAACAGAGATTGGCAGTTGAGATTTCTCAATACCTCAGAGAGTGACTTTATTTTAAATCGGTGACATCTTTCTATTGTCCTAGTCTGCGGGTTTTCATCCCCTGTCTAAAGTCTTCTTTCACAGCCCTGGAGTATCTAGGATCTCTACATGGCATGACCTGGGAAAATGCCAGAGGCCATGGCACAGGGCCTGAGGGATGAAGGAAGCAAGAAGGTATGGACACAGTGGGAGGAGTAGATTTTACAAACTTCATAGTCACCGGGATCAGAGATGTCTTAGTCCCTGGACTAGGTTCATCTGTGGTTCCTCTATCCACTAAGAAACAATGGCAATGCCTTTCATACATATTTTCAAAAATATTTCTCTACAGTTTTCCTGTTAAATGCACACAGCAATCAAGTGCTATAGGCAAGCCAGATATCATTACCCTATAATGTTTTAAGATTAAAAATGTTTATGTGGACCAAAAAAGTTAATTCATTCTCATACTTTATTATCACAATATTATAGTCATTATTTTACCAGTAAAGATAACAAGAAATCTATTTAAGTTAGGGGTGTCGAACTCAATCAGAGAAGGGGCCAAAATCTAAAATCCAGCCTAAATCGCGGGCCGAATGGTTTACTGAACAGTCATAAACTGTCATTGTGATGGAAACGCAGCGGAGTGCAGTGATGACAGCGCGGTGCGGGCCACATTGCAAGGCCTGGCAGGACGGATTTGGCCCGCGGGCCTTGTGTTTGACACATGTGATTTAAGTGCTTTGCACACTATGAAGTGTTCTATCTATACTATACAAAACATGATCATATCTATTATATGTGTAGATATATGTTGTATAAGTACACTATCATACAGTTTATATAGTGATTTATTTTTTAAAACATTCTTTAATTTATATTATTATGGTCCTGCTGAACTTTTTATTCAGATAACACTCAGGAATCTACCCCCAATATATTGTAAGCAAAGAAATCTGACTCAGGCTAACCGAAAGAGAAAAGGGATTTATCGCAGGCCCTTGGATATCTCAAATAATTAATGGGGAGTCTGGAGAAGCTGATGCTGAAATCAAGCCAAAATTGAGACTAGATAGCAGGAACCATAGCCGAAGCCAAGTGGTAACTATGGTCTATTTAGAACAAATAGACTATTGCCATGATTAGATGTCCCACCTCTGGATACTGAGCACCATTCCTCAGGTATTGGTGATATTCACCAGGATTCTGAGTCCTGCGTGAGAGCCTACTCTTGGCTAAACCTCACTTATACATCCATGCCTTAGCTTCTAAGGGACAGGGACTGGTCATATATGCCTCCTTGCAGCTTCCAGAGGCCCAAGAATATTACTCATTACATGGTCCCTAATACAGGAAGGGGATTTAAACATGTGTTTAAGTGTCCTCTACAACAAGTAATGTAATATCTAGGATAATGTGCTCTATATTCTGGATATTTTATCATCAGTGAATTTTTTTAACAACCTCTTTATTATGGACAATTTCATATGAATGCAAAAATAGAAAGATTACTGTAACAAATCCCTCTGTATCAGTCACACAGTTTTAACAGTTTAAAACTCATAGCCTGTTGGATTTAATCTCTACTCTAATCCAATCCTCCCCCAACCCCAGTTATTTTGAAACTATCCCCGGATATTATATCATGGAACAGTACTTTAATCTATATCCAAAATAGATGAGAACTTTTAAAAAAAATGACCACAACACTATTTTTGTTCTAAAAGTATTGAAACGAATTCCTTAATACTATCAAATATTTAGTGTTCATTTCCCAATTCTCTCCTAAGTTTTTGTTTGGTTATACAATTTGCTTTCTTGAGTCAAGATCCAGTTGTTAACATATCTTTTCAAGTGTTTATTAATCTACTGTATTTCTCCTCCACATGTTTTGTTCCCCCTAGTAATTTATTTTTTAAAAGATCAGGCCATTTGTCCTATAGAGACTCCCACGGTCTAGATTTTCTCAATTGTGTTCCCCTAACATCATTTAACATGTCCTTCTGTCCCATATATTTCTTCTAAATTAGTAGTTATATCTAGAGATGTAGGTTCAATTGCGCAGCAAGAATATTTTATAGGCAGTATTTTCGTAATTCCATCACATAGCACAGGATGCCTCTCTGTCTACCCATTTGTGATGCTGACCGTCATTGCTGATTATTGCCCAGATCCAACAATTCATTAGGGATGGCAAAATGATGACATTTTCATTTTACTTCTTCCTCATTTATCAGCTGGAATAACTGCTGGTGCATAATCACCTATTCTTTGGTTGCTCGGAAGTACGACCAAGTTCATTTAAAAACATCAGAATAAATAATTCTATAACAGCTTTCAAAGTATTGAATTGATTTTTCACCACCTTCCCAAGGGAAACATTTCATTTTTAGCATTTTTAGTGTCGTCATATATTTGATGTATCTCAGTTCATTACATTTAACATCCTTATTGTTTTGCAAATTTTCACCTTTGGCCATTGAGAATATTGACAGTAGTTCTGAGTAGTTCTTGATCAGCTTCCCTGCCAGCAGAGGTGTTTCAGGCTCACCTGTGCAGTTCCTGCTCCTGACCAGTGGTCAGCCAGGTCCCTAAGGAGCCCAGCTTTCTTCGAGTGAGCAGTGGTATTTACAACTTCCATCCAGGGCTGCATATTGCTATTGGCTTGGTCCATGTTTCTAGGTCTTTTCAGTAGTCAGAGCTAAAAATTATCTTTGTGGAAATTAAATTTTCCAGGTGTTTGTGATGATTTCTTTGGTGCAAATTCAGAACTACTGGGTTGTTACTTAACCTTATCCATCTTGTCTCTACATTTCATTTCTCCCATGCCAACATTTCTGCATTTTAATGATACCAATATATTTACTTGTTTGTTTTATTCCTCAGTATGCACACAACTGTCTCCGAACAATTTAATATTTTTTGCATTTCTTTTTGTCTAGGTTGTATTCTACTAGAGATAAACTATTAAATGACAGTTTAAAGTCACCCAGAATAGTTCCTCACTGTATGGTTATCTTTCCGACCAAACACGCAGGTCCATTTGTCTCATTTTGCTCTTGATTTTTAGAAATAGATTTTTTTTCATATTTAACCTTTTGTCACTATTACTTACATAATTCCAAAATGAAATCTGTAAAAGACAGTGTCTTCAGAAAAATATACCTTTTATCACTTGTCATCCTGTTTCCTTACCACCTGTAAAAAATACTTTTTATGTTTTACTTTGTACTTTAAAAACTACAGTCGTGTATGGCATATTGACTTTTCTGTCAAGGATGGACCACATAAATGATGTTGATCACATAAGATTATGATGGAGCTGAAAAAGTCCTATCGCCTAGTGGCATAGCAGCCATGATGTCATAGTTCAACCCATCACTCATGTGTTTGTGGTGATGCTGGTGTGAACACACCTACAGCATAGCCAGTCACATAAAAGTATCGCACATACAGTGATGTACAGTACATAATACTTGGTAATGATAACAATGAACAACTTTGTTCCTGCTTTATGTGTATGCTAATCTATTCTTTTTATCTTTATCTTAGAGTATACTCTTTCTACTTATAAAAAAATGTTTCTGTATACTCTGTCAGCAGCCTCATGTCATATGTCTTAGGTGGCGTAGGATTGCATCAATTTCTCTTGTGCTTGATTTAATCTCATGTTTTGTTCAGTAACGTGCTGTTTAGGCTTGTAGCCTAGGAGCAATAGATGGTACCAGGCAACCTAGGAGTGTAGAAGGCAGTACCATGCAGGTTTGTGTAAGTGCGCTCTATGATGTGCACACAATGATGAAATCCCCTAATGACACATTTATCAGGATGTATCCATTGTTAAGTGGCGCATGACTCTATAAGAAAATATGTATAAGTAGTCATCTAGCTCTTTCTTAGATAAATGGTAGCATACTATGCACACTTTTCACTACCTTGTTTTTTTCAAGATGTATATTTTTTCTGAAGATCACTATATAGTAGTATAAAGATATGTTTCTCATTGCTTTTCTGTGGCTGCATATTACTCCAGTGTGTGACCATTCTGTAGTTTATGCTATCAGTTTCCTTTTTGAGGACATATGCTATGATTAATAGTATTGTGAATATATTTTCCACATTTTATTAGGTTATCATTTTAATAGATTCCCACAAATGGAATTGTGAGGTCAAAAGGCAAATGCATGTGTAATTTTGCTAGCCCTCATCAAATATCTCTCCAGATGGGCAATACTTTTTTTTCCTAGCAGGAGTGATGACAGGGCCTGCTTCCTCACAGCCAACCAACCTATGTTATTGAATATTTAGTGATTTGCCAATCTGACAGGTGAAAAAATGGCTTTCAGAGTAGTTTTCATTTGCATTTCTCTTATTAAGAGCTAGGTTGAGCAGCTTTTCATATGATTAAGGTCATTTACATTTTTTTTCTATGAACTTTTTATATCTTTGGCCCATTTTCCTATAGAATTGTTCATCTTTTCTTTATTTTTAGAATCTCTTTAACATTAGGGGTGGTAATTTTTTGCATGTCATATATATTGCAAATATTTTCTCCCATTGTGTGACTTATTTTTTTATTTTGCTTCTGGTGTTTTTGTCATGCAAAGGCTTTTTCTTTTTAATGTAAGCATACGAATGTACCAGTCTTTTTCCTTCTTGCTTCCAGAATCCAGTCATAGAAAAACTTACCTACTATCAGGTTATTCAGGTATTCACCTAGGTTTTCTTCTAACACTTGTATGATGATAATTTTTACATTGTAATCTCTGTTTTATTCTTATCCTGATGTATGGTCTAAGGCAGCGTTTTTCAACCGCTGTTCCGCGGCACATGTTGCCTGGTGTGCCGTAGGTGCAGACAAGACAAGAATTTTATAATTTTTCACTATTTTGTTTACTTAATATTTCATAATAAAGTAATTATAAAATACTTTCTTTGTGTTTATTTGATTCCTATTCAAGAGAATTACTTTATATATAGTCAATATAGACACAGAGTTAAATTTTTTAACATTTTCTAATGGCAGTGTGCCTCGTGATTTTTTTCATGAAACAAGTGTGCCTTTGCCCAAAAAAGGTTGAAAAACACTGGTCTAAGGAATGGACCTAAGGTCTTATTTTTCTGTATAGCCATCCAGTTATCCTAACACCTTCTATTTAAATAACATCTCTTCTTCACTGGTTTGTAATACTACCTTTATCATTCACTAAATCACCATCTACATTTGAATCTGTTTCTGGATTTTATATTCTGGTTCCATTGATATATTTTCATGTATTCCTTTACTAATATCACACAATATCAATTATATGGGCTTTATGTTATATTTGTAAGTACAAACTTACGAATGTTTGAATGTTATGTTATGTTATGTCTGCAAATTGGATTCTCCATGTTTGTACCATGGAGGTCATGAATTCAGAGGAGGAGAAAATGTGTAAGAGATACAAACATCATCTTTCCCTCTTGCTTCCTGACTAGACTTTACAAACTTGATGTCAGCAATATGGGCACTTAATTTTTTTCATACTGATACTTGGAACATAGTATCTGTGTATAATAATTAACAGGTTTTGAATTGGAATGCCAGTCAAATGTAAGACAATATATTCTATATATCTTATAAGATTAGAGCTACAAACAGTGGAACGGAAGCTGTAATGGATGTAGTTATCAATTCAATTCAAGAAACAGATCTTAAAATAATTTTTAAAAAAAAGAATGCCTAATGGGACAGTGAGCTTCCTATAATTGAACCTGTTTAAGGCATGGCCACCTCTCTGTATTACTACAAAGACAGATGAGATTTATGCTCATAATGCTGAGTTCATAGTAATGTAGCAGTAATTATAAGTGAGCTACTGTCCTAAGTGCTTTATATGTATTAACTTACTCCTTGCAATAACCTTGTGATTCAGGTACTTACATTATCCCCACTAACAGTTGGATATGCTGAAGCACAAAGAGGTAATATAACTTGACCTATGTCCAATGACTGGTAAATGGTAAAGCTGAGATTTGAAAATGTTGTGCCTTACATAGGTAGGCATAGTGTAGTGGCCTTCAGTGGCAATCAAAATTTCTCATAATCTCCTGTGGGTTCATTCACATATTTACTATTTATTCATTAAGTAATTTATTCTTTAAATACCACTTGTTGGCGCTGAGAAGCTAAAGGTGAATGACACAAACCCTGCCTTTCAATGGCTGTCTATCTAACTGGAGAGACAACTACCCTACCATTTTCTAAGTACCAGTCGAATGGAAGATTATAGAAATCTCATGAGCTTAAACAGGATGTTTCGACCCCTCCTTCCATGTTGACTACTGATCCACCAATGGCAACTGTAGTAAATACACAACCCCGAAAATATGTTCACACTTTTTCTTGCAATATTCCTAAAAATATATTTAAAGCAAGCAGTTATCCTTTTTCCAAACTATGAATAATAATAGATAGTCAACACAAATTAAAGTGACAAATAAAAATGAACACAGTAAACATTTTTAAAATGGAAAAATTGATTGAAGAAATGAATAATAGCATCATTTTCATCTGCAAAATTTGATTCAGGAAAACAAAACTTGGTTGAAATCATAACCATAAAAGAAATCTCTGTGATGGGGACCATAATTGTAAAATGTGATGTGGATTTAAAAATACTGATGGATGAATCATACCTTAATTGTTAAATCAATGCAAAAAAATCAAGTAAAATAAAACTGAAAATTACTATAAAAAGAAATGTATTTTTATTACATTATGTAGAAAGTTGACCAATAATATTAAATTGCCTTAGTGACATTTACTCCAGAAAATACTTTCTGGATGGAAATTTATCACTGTGAATATAGTTTTTTTTGTTGTTGTTGTTATTTTAAAAATGCTTTTTATTGATTTTAGAGATGATGGGAGAGAGAGAAAAAAAAAACATCAATGATGAGAGAGAATCTTTGCTCGGCTGCCTCCTGTACAGCTCACACTGGGGATGGAGCCCACAACCCACATATGTGCCCTGACTGGGAATCAAACTATGACTTCCTGGTTCATAGGTCAACACTCAACCATTAAACCACACTGGCTGGGCTGTGAATATAGTTTTGATTATATTCAAATGGCATAACCCATTCAGGGTCAAAATGGTAAGGATGAAAGCACCTGTATATATTGAAGTAGCCAGAGTGATCATTGGACACATGGAAGTTGGCTCAGGTGTCACAGCAGAGGTGGCAGTTAGGCTAGCTAGGTGCCAAGGAATGAGTGTGTGATCTTCAGGCAGGAAAAAGGACAGGCACTCCGGAGAGTCAGGGTAATGTGTAGATTGACAGCAGAGAGGAGCATGACTGGCTAAATGTATGGCTAGAAACTAGATTCTGTATCAGGACAGGGGCTAAGCAGAAGGGTAGAGACAGAAGACAGAAGAGGCAGAGCTATCAGAATGAGGGGGTGGGAGGGGAGAGGATTGGTCATTGGCAGCCAGAAGGCAGCCTTTGGTGGGCTTTTTGCTCCTCCTAGCTTGTCCAACATTTTCATCAGTGACTTCCATAAAAGGAAGAATGTGTACTTATGATAGATGACCTGGGGCCAAGAGAGTTCAGATACTTCTTGGGCACTAATACTGGCATGCATTTCTAAGTCTGAAGTATCTAAGATTTGGCTTAGTGACATGACTCTTGGACAACAAAAAGAGGTTATTATTTCATAAGCAGATACATATTCACAGTTATAAGTATTGGGCCATAGTCTGGAAGATGATGATGATGATGATTATGATGATGACGATGATGATGATGATGATGATGATAGTGATGAAGATGATGATTATGATGATAACAGGAACTTCCAGTTATTGTATACTAGTGGCCCATAACCTTGTATATATTATCTCAGTACTTTTTATAATAGCCCTGTGAACTCCATGTTGTTATCCCCATTTTGTAAATTAGGAACCTGGAGGTAACAGGATTAAACACTTCCCAAGATCACTCAAGATTAGAACCAACCTGATTGGTTTCCAAGCTCATGCCTTCTCACTGTGTCATGTTGCTTATCCACCTCTACTTTCAGGGTTTGAAATCATCCATGTTCAATTTTACAGGCTAACCTGGGCCAACATGGCTTCGGGAAATGGTCACAGTTCTGTTTCAGTGCCCAATTAATCAGCCCAAATCCCTCATGGGGGCTGGAGCCAAGATTCAATAATACCACACAAATGTCTTCGCCTGAGGTCGCAGTAGACTTCAAAACTGGAGCTGGTGCCCTAGCTGGTTTGGCTCAGTGGACAGAGCATCAGCCTATGGACTGAAGGGTCCTGGGTTTGATTCCAGTCAAGGGCACATGCCTGGGTTGCAGGCTCTAATCCCAGTAGGGGGCCTGCGGGAGGCGATGGATCAATGATTTTCTCTCATCATTGGTTCTCTCTCTCTCTCTCATTCTCCATTCCTCTCTGAAATCAATAACAATATTAAAAAAGAAAGAAAGAAACTAAAAGCAAAGTTTAAAAAAAAGAAAAATAAACACACAAAAACTGGAGCTGGTGATAGAGACAAGAACTGAGCAAAAAGCCAGAGTCCAGAGTCAGAAAAAAGGTAGACTGAGGAGCTGGCAAAAGAGAGAAGCCAGAAACAGACAGAAAGTCAGAAACCTGGGTTCCGGGAGCCACAGACACAGAGGAGGAAAAGGAAGCAAATCAGGGTTTGTAGCAACTGCCTAGAACAGGCATCACTATTATTTGAGACTTTTTACAAAATAAATCTAGGGCTAAAGGGCTAGAGACTTTGCTAAAATTACCAGTAAAAAAGGTTCTGGCTGGTTAACGTGTGTATCTAGCCTGCTGTGATCTTGGACTTGGAGGTTTCAGTAATACCAGCTCACTGCTAGCATCATGGCTGAGGAAGATGATTAAAAACACTGGCTGTCACCATTTCAGGTAAATCAGCTGTTTCCTGCCAGCACAGTCAGAGAGTCTGAAGTGGTGTGGGCACTGGCATCCCTGCTCAGCTGAGAGGGTCTCAGGAAACCATCAGATGCAACATCTCATAGAAAGGCCACAAACAGGTTCTCCCATCCCCGAGACAGAGAAAATTAAGCACCTTACATTGGATTTTAGTCTTTGGTTGCTTCTAAATGTTAGGGTTAGTCTAAGCTAGCTGGAACTAGAGTTCAGAATAACCTGAGAGCCTGGAATAACACATCCCTGTGTGTGTGTGTGTGTGTGTGTGTGTGTGCGTGTGTGTGTGTGGTGTGTGTGTGTGTGTGGGGGGGGTGAAGACAGTGAGCCCTGCCACTGTTTTGTATCATTTTATCATGAATTGGCATCTGCTCTGGCATTGTCCTTCAGCTGCTGTCGTGGGGTGAAACCTTCAGAAGCTGACAACTGTACAATAGAGTAAGTGTTCCTCTGTGCGGTCTTCTCGGGCCAAGGCTTTCAGCACAGTTTTCAAGTTTGTGGGCTTTTATGCTTTCTAAGGGAATTTCCCAGTGACTCAAAGTTTTAGCTGATGTGTCATCCACATGTTCCCTCAGCACTGTGTTGCATATTAATTAATAATGGTTTCAGTTACCACTGAAGGTCAAGACCTAGCCTTTCTTGGTCCTTATAAATGAGCTATTAAAGGTCAGACAAAGACGGCATTGAAATTCCAAGTCCAGATGAAGGGAGATTTAGGGGTGCCATTGGCTAAGAAAGGGGTATTTGGGATAGAGACTTGTTAAGGGAGCAGGGGGAAATGGAGAGCAAGTTTGATATTAAAAACAGCAATGGAAATAATCAAAAGCTTGCGTTATTCATCTGTCTCTTTGCTCCTAAAGTGAACATTTATTATGTTGTTTGTGCTATGAACTTGGCATTAGGATACAGAGCAATGTATCCTAAATGTAGTATCTGGATCATGACTTTAACAGGAAGTCAGAAATACATACCTTAAGGTAAAGAGAAGACTCAGATGTGAGACAAGGGGAGCTGGTGCCCTCTGTGTGCCCACTGGAGGTAAAAGGATGGAGGAGCCCCATAAGGGTGAAAGTTTGAACTGAAAAGAGACTTTAGAATTGAGTGTGGGCATAGGACGTGGAGAACAGGGGCAGAGTGGTGCCCAAATTATGGGGACGAATTGGCTGGAAAGATAAGAGCTAGATTGCTGGAAAATCACAGATATCCAGGGAAGGCAGTACAATAACCATTCTAAGATGAATAGTAATGGTAAGAGCTACTGTTGAGCAAACAGTTTTGCTCAGTGAATTTATTTATTTAATGTCGGGTACAGTGCTGAACAGTGTGTGTGTGCCGTGATGAACAGGAGAGTCTAGGCAGTACCTCAGAGAGCTTGCATTCTAGTGAGTTTTATGCTGTATGTCATTTACTTCTCCAAAGGCTAGAATTATTATCCTCATTTTACAGATACAAACACCGAGGCTCAGAAAGATTGGGCCACTTGCCCAGGTTGCACAGGGAAAGAGTGGTGGAGCTTGGCTTTGAGCACAGGTCTGTCTGGTGACAAAGCCTCTTAATCCCCAGAGAGTGTGAGTGAGAAGGGGCATACCAATGCAGCTGGGAGAAGCCCTTTGAAGGCAGAGATAGAGCCAATAGTTGGTAACATCAGAGAGACTCATAGGGCCAGGCAGGGAGTGGCGATGGATTGAAAGGAGGCAGAGTTTAGAGAGTTTACCTGACCATGAATGGAGGGAGAGAGAGTTATTGAAAATAACTCGGTGCTTGCTTGTAGGGCCATGGGAAAGTATGAACTTGACCTTGAGAGAGTGATTGAAATTTTCGTGTCCTTCTAGGTGGCCAGCTGTAGTTGGCCCTGCTCTCTTAGAATGTGTGCCATTAGGCATGGCCTCCTGGGATCATGGGCCTGAAATTCCCCGGTCTCTTGAGCACTCAGCAACTTGGGGCCCATGAGGCCTCAACCTCTGAGATTTGGGGAACTTTCCTGCTTGTGATCTCCATGGATGAGGGAAGTTTGGTGCCCCAACAGCCAGGAACCAACTAGTTTGCCATGCCCGGCAGCAAAGGCGCCTGAGAGCGTGGGAGGAAGGCGTCTCCGCCATCGCACATTATCTCCTGCACATTCTCCACAATTACAGACCAGCCACCAAACAGACACAGCTTAACAGTACGTTATAAAAGTTTTATGGTGAGTAAAGATAAGTTCAAAATTAATCCCTGAAGAACAAAGCAATTAAAAAATACAAAATGAAGCAACTCACCAGAGTGGCGGGGAGCAGAAGCGGGAGCACACCATGGAGAAGTTTGCTCTGGAAGGGGCTTCACGATAGGTTTTTAAATTGTGTTCAGTGAGGGAGCCACAGGAGAAGGAAGTTTAATAAACTGCCGGGGAGAGGTAATAATAAAGAGTTTTGTGACTCAAACTGAAGGAAATTTTTATTTCCTTAAAGAATTGGGACCAAGGAGGGGAAATGGCAATGAAGCCATTATTGGGACAACTAATGAAATTTGACTCTAGACAGTAAATTAGATAAAAGTAATATGTCTGTGTTGAATTTCCTTATTTGGGGGGGGGAGGGAAATAAGCAAATAAATAAATGAAGATGGGAGTCAGCAATGTATGCTAAAGCTCTGAAAGATCATTCTCTCTCACTTTCTCCTTTCCTTTTCTTTTTCTTTTTCTTTTTTGTGTTTGTTTTTCTTTAATTGAGCCTGCCCGCTGTTTTGTGTCATGTCCTGAAAGGGAGGTTTTTGCTACCATTACATGGCGGTTTGAATTTTCCAAGGAAGGACCACCAGGCAAGGCCAGAATTAGTTGTTCAAAATGACTGACAGAACCTGAGCCTGGGCTTCTCTTTCTCTTACCCCCTCCCTTTTTCCCCCCTCCTCCTGTTTTATCATCATTGTCATCGTCATCATCATTCAGACACTGGTTTTCTTTTGACAAGACCTGATATTCATATATCTGAAATTGCAGAAGCATTTATTCCCATTTGGAATGCTCTTTGCTTTGTAAAGTCATGCAAGGGTGGGGGTGTGGGGGGAGAGGGAGCTGGAGGTGAGGGGGATCCCTAGGAGGAAAGTTTTCCGGTGCTTGTCAGTGATGATTTTCAATAATTATCCCTACATACAAGTTTTCTATTGAGCAAGGCTCACCTGAATATAAAGTGAATCCTGGAAATAAAGAGTTAACTATTGGCGAACTACCCCAGTGAACAATATTTACTCCTTTAGGTCTCTCTCTCTCTCTCTCTCTCTCTCTCTCTCTCTCTCTCTCTCTCTGTGTGTGTGTGTGTGTGTGTGTGTGTCTAGTTTGGCACAATCTGAGGGACAGGCCCCTGGTCTCCCTTTCCCTCCTTGGGCCACCGCCCAGCAGTGGTGGATTGCCCCACTTCTTTCTTTACGTCCACTTCAGATTCTGCTCACAAGGGCATGAGGGGCGTGATGACTTGCTTAGTTTTCACTGCAGCCATGTAAAGAAGTCGTGGAGTAGAAGGGAGAAAATAGTAATTTTGCGATTTCAAGACAGATACTTATTTTGGATGTTAATGTTTCTGAAAACATTTGGCATATCTTAATAAATAGTAAATATATAAATACATTACAACTTATTATCCAAACCAGAACACTTTTGAGAGTGAAAGGGGTTTCTATTAATAATTACACTGGAACGACAGGTATAACCAGTATTGTCATGGACAAACCAGAACATATGGTCACACAACTTATAATTTTATGTGACCATTTAATGCAGTTCATTCACTTGACATTATTTGTTAAGTGCCTACCATGTGTGGCATTGGGTATACAATGTTTAACATGGGCAAATAATGTTTAGAAAGTAAACACAGCCCTTTCCTCTTGGAGGAGCAAATGGTACAATGAGACAGACAGATAGCTGATAAAAGGGGATAAAAAAATAAATATATAATTACAAATTGCAGTAAGTGCTGTATTACAATAGATAACTCGAGCTGCCATAACAGCATACCACAGACTAGGTGGCTTAATCAATAGGAATTGACTTTCTCATAATACTGGAGGCAGGAAGTCTGAGTTCCAGTGTGGTCAGGTTCTGGTGAGAGCCCTCTTCCTGACTTTCAGATCACCTTCTCGCTATGCCCTTAAGTGGCAGAGAGAATGCTCTAGTGCACATATGTCAAACACAAGGCCCGCGGGCCAAATCCGTCCTGCCAGGCCTTGCAATGTGGCCCGCACCGCGCTGTCATCACTGCACTCCGCTGTGTTTCCATCACAATGACAGTTTATGACTGTTCAGTAAACCATTCGGCCTGCGATTTAGGCTGGATTTTAGATTTTGGCCCCTTCTCTGATTGAGTTCGACACCCCTACTCTAGTGTCTCTTCCTTTTCTTAAAAGGATGCCATTTCCACCTATACCTTCCTTTAACCTTAAGCACCTTTTTAAACTTTCTCTCCAATACAGTCACCTGGGGGTTAGAGCTTCGACATGTGAATTGGAGGGGGACACAATTTAGTTCATAGCAAGTACTGCAATGGAAAACATAGAATGTAACTTCTAGAAAGTCGGGGATTTTGTATGTTTTCTTCTGTGACAAAATTCCTATCTCATACAACAGTGCCAGGCACGTAGTAAGTGCTCGATAAATAATTGTTGGCTTGAATTAAAGCAGAGAAATGACATGATCTGATTTATAACTCTGGGAGATGGATTGAAGGTCAACAGGGTTGAAGCAAAGAGACTTGTTAGGAGGCTGTTGATAGAGTTGTCCACACAAAAATAATAGTGCTTGGACCAGGATGTTGGCTGTGCAGATTGAGAGGTGTGATTAAATTAGCTATATTTAGGAGGTAGAACTGACTGCATTTGGTGATGTAATTGGATGTGGAGGGAGAGGAAGATGACATAATTATGGATGAATTACAATATTTATGTATAGGCTTGGGCTATTAGGTGGATGAGGGGAAGACTAAAGGACAGATGGGCAGGCAGGGAAGAAAATAAAGAACTTGGTTGTGGACAAGGTAAGTTTATGGTGCCTAAGAGGGTGACGTGTAGGCAGTTAGATATATAAATCTTCAGCTCAGAGGAAGGTAGTATTTCCCCCTGCCTGAAAAAGCTCTCATTATAGCAATGGTGAATCAATGGAATCTTACAGTGATAATAATTTTATCCAATACTTAGTGAGTTTTAAACTTGTACCGGGTGTTCAAATAAACCTCCTGCATTCATTACCTCATTGAATTATCAAAACATCTATTTTTGCAATGTGTCATTTTTGTCTCCATTTCACAGACAAGGAAACTGGATGTTAGAAGGTGAAATAAATTGCCTAAAGTCACCAACCCAGCAAATGGGAAATGTGGTCTTTGATACCAAGACTGTTGAACCCAAAACCTGTACTTGTAACCACAACGACTTTCTGTTTTCCAAGGAGCAGAGGTCTTGGAGGCATTTTCTATTCTGCTTCTAAATTAGCATGTGACCTTGAACCTCAATTTCCTCACCCAGGAAAGGATGGGAGGTGATATCAGGTCCTCTATAGTTCTATGATACTGCAATGTTTAATGTGAGTTTTCTATAAATGCCTTTCAGAGATGATACCCAAGCTGAAAATTCATTCTGATGTGTATAAAAAGGGCAAATCTCTTTAAGCAAGGACCCAGCACACCAGCTGTCTTCATCTGAATTCCAATGGAGTAAGAGGAAAGCTCCATAGAACAAATATAATTTCTGAGTGAGAGGTTGCTCAGCATCTCAGATTCATTTTTATCATCTGAATGATAACCTCAAAGATCCCGTGGAGCCGAATGTGGGGGTAATGCTTGTGCCAGACACATAGCTTCCTCTAATGTCTGCACCAGAAGTCTGCCAGACTGCCTCAGTTCCTCACCTTTGTTACCTGCCACCTGGTAGATGGCCCACTGTGCTGGGGTGACAGAATAGTGATTCTTGGTTTTCCTGCATTTCACAAAAGACCCTCCTGAACTATGATGGGCCAGTGTTGCAAATTTGAGGGGACATCCGATATGAGCAGTCCATTTGAATTTGATTGGGACATGCTAATGAGCCATTGATATGTGTGGGATTTGTGTCTGATTAGATTAAACTTCTGAGAGAATAAAGAAACAGACACTGATTAAAGACATAAAGAGGAAACACTTTAAATGAGTAAGTGGTTCATTTGCATATAGAAAAGTATAAATTAAACATAGTCCAGGGGACCAGATCTGAATAGCAGCAGCTTGATAGAGCGAGCTTTTCTGAATGCGGCCACAAAGAAGGTGTGTTCACAGCAATTCAAAGGGACTTAACTCACCAGAGAGGGATCTGAACACTCCTCAGGAAATGGAAAAGACTCTCAGATGAGAGATGGGAAGGGTTTTATTTGGATTTCAGAAAACTGCTCCCCAAGTCCCTGTTACATTCAAGCTCATTACCATTCTTTAATAGCATCAGTGATGGTCATGGGATCAGAGAGTTTTAGTTCCAAACAAATACATGATTAGAGTAAACTGCACATAGGTCCATGGGACCATGATTTATCAGTAGAATTTGGCCAATACTTCTGCCTCTTGGGACTGCTATAGTCTTGTTTCCATGGCAATGCCTGGATGGGGACTAGCCAGTCTTTCCACCTTCCTTGCTCATTCTGAGATGGTAGAGCTGCTGAATGTGGCTGCCTGAGGAACCCCTAGCCATGTAAGACCTCCAAGCTGTGGCCTTTTCTTTTCCTCCTTGCTGACTTCTTCCAGGTCTTCTGACCTCTGCCCTGTTTCTGGACTTGAACCAGACTCCAACCTGCAGCCTGTTTTAATGGGGTCCTAACACTCTCCTACTCTGGCAGCTTCCTTTCTCATCCCTTGGGACTTAATCTGCTCTCTGATAGCCAGCTAAATAGTCAGCCTCTAGGAGATCCTGCTCTGAACTGACTCATCACCTGGATTTGAGGAGCTGTCACTTTCTGGACCATCTCTTCTCAAGCCTGGAACCTTCCACCACAAAGTCCCACCCAACAGACTGCATCCCTGGTACCAGTGCTACAGGGCCCAAACCCAAGCCTCTCTGTCACTTTGGCTCTTAGCACACTGGCAGATTAAAGTAATCGGGAAAAATAATCACTGCAGTAGCAGCCCCCAAGCCCCAGAGGCTTAACCTAGGACAATTCATTTCCTGCTCATATCACAGTCCCTGGGCAGCTATTTTCCAAGTGGTGACCAAGGGACTCTGGTTGCTTCCTTTGTGTGTTCCTTATCTTTGAACTTCAAGGTCATCCTGGCTTAAACATTCAGCAAATTGGGAGGGGAAGGGATAGAAATTCTTGCGGGTTTTCCACACTAGATACTTACCCACCTTGGTCAGAAAGTGACAGCTGTCATTTCCTCTCTCATTCCATTGGTCTGAGTTGCTCACATGGTCTCTCATGACTGCAGGGGAGTCTGGAAGATGTAGAGGAGCATGCAGGTATTAATGAATGACAGGAGTCTGCCACACCCTTGTGGACCACCCTTCTCCTGTCTCTGCTTCTCTAACTCCAGTATGTTCAGGCCTGACTTCTTTCTTTTCTTCATTTTTTTGTCTTGAGTTCAACTTAGCCTGACTTTGGACAGTATTAATAAGGCCTGTTGGCTGTTGGCTGATAGGATATTTGAGATTATCATGAATAAACTCTCCTTGGTTGGAACCATGAAAGAATGCATTGCAAGCTCAATGACCATGCTTGTCAAGAGATCTTCATGAACACTCCCATGAGGAAGTGAACTCCCACAGCCCCAGTCTTTATAGTCAGAGCATTAGGGTCCGAGGAAGAGCTGGATCCTCTGTACATGATGGACTAATGAGCTGAGTGTGGTGCCATCTCTGCCCCTGGGCTTCCTGTAGGTAAGCAGCTATTTCAACAAAGCTCCAGTCCTTGTGAAACTGCCTTTTAACGATTTCTTCAGGAAAAGCGTCCAGACATGCCAGCCCAGCTGGTCCCTCCTTGGAATTCTGCCAGGTGACTCCCCTTGCCGCCTTCTGATAGTTATCAAGAATCCATTCCAAACAGGGAAGCTGCTTTGGGTGCTTTGTAGGGTCTATCTAAAACCAGACCCTAGCAGAAACCAGTTTGGCTCAGTGGATAGAGCGTTAGCCTGCAGACTGAAAGGTACCAGGTTCGATTCTGGTCAAGGACATGTACCTTGATTGCAGGCACATCCTCAATAGGGGGTGTGCAAGAGGCAGCTGATGGATGGTTCTCTCTCATTGATGTTTCTAACTCTCTATCCCTCTCTCTTCCTCTCTGTAAAAAATCAAGAAAATATATTTTTTTTAAAGAAAAATAAATTCTTTAAATAAATAAAACCAGACCCCATCAGGAACACCTTCCAAGAAAAAGCACCCCAGTTTCCCCAAGCAGTGGTCTGTCCAGAGACGCTTCCATGGTGTCTATTGTAAGAGGAGGGCGGAAGCTGTATCCCCAGGGAGTGTTTTTCAGCGGAGTCTGATGAAAGAATAAGCAGTGTCAGACTTTAAAAATGTTTCTTTATGCTTTAAAATAACAAAATGTCTACCCTTGGAAACTTGGGAGAGTACCAAGTAAAGTGCAGTGGGGATAATTCAGAACTAAAGCCCAGTCTATCTTTCATTCCTGCAGTTAAGTGTCTGTCATGAGCCAGATCCTGTGTAGGCACTGGGGGGTCCTTAATGAGAGCAAAGGGGCCAGGGCCTCCTCTACTGGCGGGTGTTGCGGACCCATAAACAGAAGGAAAGGCTCTATCTCACTAGAAGTCAGGGAATTGCAAATTAAAACTACAGTGAGAATGAATCTCATACCCATTGGATTGGCAAAAATGAAAACGTTGGACAATGCCAAGTGTTGGCGGCGATTGTGAAGCAACATGAGTGCTCATCTGTGCTGGTGGGAGTGGAACTTGGGGACTGACTCTAGAAGAGTTTCGCTTTTCCGAGGCAAGTTGACTGTGCGTGTGCCCCATGCCTCCAAAATCCCTCTGTAGCGTAAACACACTGAGACTCCCGCTCTTGGGCACCAAGAGACAAATATAATATTGTTCCAAGAAGCGCTATTCATCATACTGGAATCAGCCAGCCAACAGGAGAATGCCTAAGCAAACTGCTGTGTATTGATACAATGGAAACTGATGGTGGTGAAAGGAAATGAAGCAAAGAACAAGTTGCAGAGTGCAGGCAGTATGCTTCCATTCACATAGCATTCAAAAACAGCCAAAGCGAAAGCTAAACAGGTAGTTTAGGGTTGATGACAAGGAAATTATTAACAAATTTCAGGATAATGGATTACCTCTGGGGGTAAGGAGGGGCATACAGAGATTTCTGAGTTCTTGCCAAAGTACTATTTCTTAAGCAGGTGGTAAGGAAACACCTGTATTATGTGTCTTTAATTGCATGTGTACACTTTACACACACACACACACACACACACACACACACACAGTGATCGTAAGTGCTGTGCAAGGGGAAGTATGGGTGCTATGGGAATACATAGCAGTGGTATTTAACCAAATTTAGGGCAGTAGGGGAAGTAGGTAGGAATTAGCAAATAAATGCAGGTGGTGGTGGGTGGGAGAAAAGTCCAATAAAGGGAATGGCATAGGGTGGGTGAGGAGAAAGCCAAGAACAAGTTCTGCCCAAGGAACTAAGAGAAGGTGGTGAAACTGGACAGTATGGGGTAAAGGATGAAGCTACAGTGAATAGGAGGATCCAGATCTCAGAGATCCTGCAAATCACGTGAAGGACTGTGATCTTTCTCTGGAGATTAAAGGTTGCAAGTGCTGGAATGAGATGCATTTGGGAGGAGGTTGACTCCTCGTCTTACATCATCCCCATTCCAGCTGCTCCTCTACCTCCCACCCTTGACTCAGCTTGCTGATGGCCTCTGCCTTTTGCCTTAGCCTTGCCCAAATTTGACCTCTTTCCCCTCCTCTCCTCCTCCTCCTCCTCCTTCTCCTTCTCCTTCTCCTTCTCCTTCTCCTTCTCCTTCTCCTTCTCCTTCTCCTTTTCCTTCTCCTTCTCCTTCTTCTTCTTCTTAATATTTTCATTGATTTCAAAGAGGAAGGGAGAAGGATAGAGAGATAAAACAGCAATGATGAGAGAGAATCACTGATTGGCTACTGGGGATGGAGCAGCAACCCAGGTATGTATCCTAGCTGGGAATCAAACTGCGACTTCCTGGTTCATAGGTTGATGCTCAACCACTGAGCCACACTGGCCAGGCTTCTCTCCCCTCTTATTTCCATGCAGGGTCAGATAGGGGTGCAATGAGTGAGGTGCCTGTGACATAGAACTGAAGGACCGCTCTGCCCAGCCCAGCTCCATGTCTTTGTGGCATGTCTGACCCCACAGCCACTCTGTGGATCACTGTGGTCTGCCAGTGATTGTCAGGCCTCTGCTTCAGCCTCTATCCTCCTCATCTTTCTCCCCCAGCCTGCCTGGTTTGGCTTTCTACTCTTGTCTCAGCATTTCACAGCCAAGTTAGGCGAAACAGCTACACATAAAAAGATAATTAACAACATGAGCCAAGAAATGCAGACCACATGAGTGGTACAAATCATGTTTCGGGAGTTTGGAGGAACGGGGCCAGGCTGGCTCTGGATGGATGGGGAGCAGGAAAGAGGCTTTCCGGGCCAAGGGAACAGTGGGGACACTTTGCCAAGACCAAAGAGCTCAGTGCAAGTCCTGAGGAGATAAAAGCTGGAAAGGACTTGTGATCTCGAACTGTGAACCATGGCTATGAAGTACAATGCTCAGGTGTCACCTCCCCTGCCCCCCAACCCCTCACCCACAATAAACGTTACTAATAAATTATGGCAGGCTTTTCCACTGAGCCCGGGCGGGGTTGGGGTGGGGAGGGAGTTCAAATCCATCTCAACACAGAGCTTCAGAAGGACATTAATAAGCAAAATGATTTAACACAGGAGTGGCTGATAGGAGACATGTAAGTCTGAGTGGCCACAGATTACAGTGGGCACAGATCTCTGAGTAGGAGAGGTGGTCACAGTATGTCCTGTTGCCTTGCCTCCAGCGCCTCCCAGTTTATACATCCCAGTTACAGCTCTGCCGGTTGTGTCTCACATACGGATATCATTTGAGGTAGTGGCAAGAAAACTTAGCCTCACACAATGAAAGAAGCAAAAAAGCCCAGCCAGTGTGGCTCAGTGGTTGAGCGTCGACCCAGGAACCAAGAGGCCACTTTTTGATTCCCAGGGAGGGCACATGCCCAGATGGCAGGCTCAATCCCCAGTGGAAGTGTGCAAGAAGGCATCCAATCAATGGTGTTTCTCTCTCATTAATGTTCCTATCTCCCTTCCCCTTCCTCTCTCTCTAAAAATCAATAAAAACGTATTTTAAAAAAGTAAAAATAAAGAAGTAGAAAGGACCTAAGACATTACTGAGTCCAGCGCCTCCATTTGGCAGCTGGGGGACCCTGAGGCATGAAAGGGGAACGTGGCAAGCATAATCTCAGGCTTGTGACCCTGACCTTGTGCCTGCAGCTGCCAGCCCTGGGAAGGGAAAGGATGTGCTCTGCCCTAGGAACCCACTATGTGCCTGTCTTTGCTAGTGGGAGCTTTTCATAGAACATCTCTTTTAAACCTCCCAGGTTATTTATTATTCCCCTTAAAAAGGCAACTGACATCCGAATCAAAGGCTAATGGGCAGCAGAGACAGGACTTAAGCCCTCCCCCAGACTTTGCAGAAGCAATCTCACAACCAGGGTGCTCCGGGAAGGGCGGGTGGTGAGTGGGACTTGCTTCGGGTTCTTGGTCACAACTGGGGTCCAGAAGCTACTCTGGGGGCAAAAGAAAGCAGGCGTTGGCGAGGTTGGGGGCCTTCTGCAGGGAGTTCAGGTTCCACAAGAAGGAGCCGCCTGCGATCGCCCGTGCTCATTTGATGACTTCCCAGGTTTTACGACGTTAATTTAAGCTCTGCAGCCAGAGTAAGTCTTTTCGGTTGCAGCAGTGCGCACTTAAATGTCAGGACTCTGCTGAAAAACCGCTTGGGTTTGAAGGAAGTCATTGTGTTCAGTAAATGTTTATTGACTCTTATGTTTATCGCCTTTATTAGGGGATCTCATTGAGTGACTTAAAACCACCTATCTGTATAGTTAAAGGTCAGGGCTCTCGGATTGCTGGAATCACTCATTCAAATAACAGATATTGCACATATATTAGGTGCCTGGTGTATACAATGTGACCCTTGTCTTCCTGGAGCCTATAGTCTAGCTGGGTTCACTCCTGGCCGTGCTGGACGAGGTTCAGGAGGAGCCAAATAGCAGTTATAATGGTTGTTTTAAAGCAATAATAATGGGTGCAGACTAGGGCTCACAGAGTTCCCAGCATGATGACAGGAGCTTCCCAAGCCCACCGCCCAGTGTGGGGACCACTGTCATATGCGTTTCACGATGAGAGGTTAGGTAGCCTAAAGGTGCCACTCAGCCAGCACACGGCAGGGTTAGAATTGACCCAGATGTCCTGTCCTCACCTCCTTGCCTCACCCCATGCATTGCTCACACTGAGGTAGGTGCAAGGTTAACAGACAGCCTCACCTCATCTCCCTCTTCCCCTGAGAGGAGGCACCTGCCAGAGGTGACACAGCCAGCAGGCGGCAGAGGCAGAACCCCAGAGCTCAGTTCCCGCTCTGTCTCCAACACTGTGCTTTAGGTCACTGTGTGCTACTCCCAGCAGGCATCACTCCCCACCCCCTGCTGGAAACCCATCATCCATCCTGAGCACCGCTTAGCACATGTCCACGTAGGATCTGTGAAGAACTTAAGAATGTTTTGAAAGGAAGAAGGTAATCAAAGAGCAAGTGCAAGAGTGCTCGAGTGGTAAGGTATGGCAGGGACCACAGAGCAACACGCTAACCTAGCTGAAGAGGTGCAGGGATGTGATGTTGAACTGACACCCTGAGGATAAGTTGGGGGAAGTGAGGTAGGGGTGGGGCAGGTCATTGCATGTGTAGAAGTCCAGAAGGGAGAGAAAACCCTGGCACTCCAGAGGAGGTAGATGCATCTCCACATGTCTGTAGCATAGAGTGTCGGGGGAAGCAGGCAGGAGGCTGGGGAGTGGACAGGGGCTGGGCTGGGGAGGGTGTGGTGCAGGAGGCCTCTGGTCTAGCTTACACCTTCCAAAGATTCCTCTGGCTGCTGCATGGAGAAGAGACTGGAGGAGGAAGGCAGGAGGGAATCAGTTGTTTGGAGGCCATTGCAGAGCCCAGAGGAGACAAGCCTAGTCTGCAAGAGGTCAGTGGCAGCAGGGTAGAGTTGGGGAGGATCAAGATCTCCACAGTGAGTTCACACGCTCCCTTTACTGTGTGGCTAAGGGCCTGATGGGAGGTGCTGCCACCATCCTTCTGATTACAACCAGCAGAACCACCCACTCTTAGGCGAATAGGGAATTGACTCTTTGAGAAACAGGCCTCATAATAGAAGAGCTTTGTTATGAATTATGTTGTACTATGTTACTGAAATATGTCAAGTAATAGCCTGCAGTTCCAAAAATAATAATTACCCTGACTCTGTGTTGTCAATAACATATTCACAGTATAAACAGGCTTCATGGAAAATCTAACCCACGTGAATTGAACAGGAGCACAATTCCCAGGATGGATAGGTCACAGAAAAATGAAGATGCACAGGACCGCTCTGGGTGTGGGAACTACTTTTAAAGCAGCGTCACTCTGAGGGAACATGGGTCCTCCTCTGGCTTTGGTGGGTGTCAGATCCTTTTGTCTTCAGTGCCAGTTGTGTGGTCTTGGGTAAGGGACAGTCATTAGTCTGTCTCTTCACTTGAAATTAGAGGCAAGAACAACTACCTCACAGGGCATTCTAAAGAGTCTGTTGTATAATTTGTATGGTAATAACTGAGATTGACTGAGCATTATGTGCCAGATATTTTCCTAAACAATTTGCAGACAATAACTTTAATCTTCTCAATAGTTTCATGAGAGAGGCACTTTTATGATCTCTAAAATGAGGAAACTGAACCACAATGAGATCAATGACTTAGTTAAGGTCATGTAGGTAGTAAGAAACAGCCAGGATTTGATCCCAAATCATGCACTCATAACCACCAATGCTACACTGCCACCCCACAAGCAGAGACAGGGCCTGGGACATAGTGGATGCTCAGTGGGGATGTTTATTTACTCTTCATTTGGCCCTAAATAATATACGAAGTGCAGGACAAGCTTAGAAAGTGGTAAATCAATAAATTGCCTTCCAACTCTAACAGCCTGTGGAGGACCAACTGGTGTGAGATAGATTGATGGGAGAGGGGGAATTCTCTTTCTAACTAGCAAAGGGAAATTAAGCTAAATTGAAAGCTGACCTTATCTTAGATGAAGACATATGGTTTTTGTTGGGCACAAGCTGTAAGTGTAAACATCATCCACCACATCATCTAGTTGACAATACCTGACAAGTGTCCACTACTGTCCACCAAGAGACTTTGATTACTTTTCCTCATTTATCAGCTCTGACCAGGCATTTCAGATTTGCCTCACATTGATTGATTGACTGATTAAGCATAAATATTTTATTCATTCAACAAGTACTTACAAAGTACCTCTATGTACCAGACCTCATCTTAGATGCTAGAAATGAGAAATGAATGAAATATGGGTTCTTCCCTCTAGGAATTCAGAGAGAGGGAGGGAGGCTGGCCTATCAGCAGGTAAGTTGTGATATCAAGAGCTTTGAGGGCCAGAGGAGGAAGCATTGGCTCTGCCTCAAGAATTGAGCAAAGAGCCCCCACAACAGAGGGGTAATGTGACCAAGGTCTTGCGAGATGGTAGTTTTCAGCTAGAGGAATGGGGAGAACATTCTAAAATTACAAATGGACAGAAGCCTCAAGGCACAAAAGCACATTCTGGACCATTGAAAGTTCAGAGTGGCTGGAGTGATTGTGGCAACAGCTCCAAAACACTGTCCCTTAGTGCTCAGAAAGCAAGGTCATTTTAAAAGTTTTTTTCAAAGTTAAATTGCATCCAGTTCAAGCTCCTACTCACCAAGGTCATTGAAAAGTTTAACATGGACCTTTTCTTCAGCTCCCTCTCTCTTGGGTTCTATCAGAATTCAGGACCCAAGAAAGATGGAGTAGGAGAAGGGTGTCTGCTCTCTCCCTGTGGTAACCACTAATCCTTGTCCAGGTCCATGTGGCCCCTGTAAAGATGACATCTCTGCTGGCAGTGCCTGCTGGTCCCTCCATGGCAGCACTGCTTCAGAGATCATTATCAGGGTTTTGTTAGCTTCTCCTTTGGGGCAAGGAGAACTCAGATCTTTGATCACAAAATGTCATGTCTTTTCTTTGGAGGAGTGAATGGGATGGAGAAAGTGTATTAATTATTTACACAGCAAGAAAAACAAGACACGAATTAATGACTCATTAACCTCCTTGGGTAGGAGTAGAAATAAGGCACAGCTCACTCCTTTTGCAGACAGTGGTCTGGTGAGACAAGGTGAAGCGAGCTAGCTCTGTCTGTGCTTACATTGAGTAGTTACCTGGGGCCTGGTTTAGATGCACAGATTTTTGTCATGGCACTGATGAGTGGCTCTGTGTCTTCTGCAGGTGTGGCAGTGTGGTGGGAGCGTGGAGGTCCTGCCCTGCTCTCGGATTGCCCACATTGAGCGAGCCCACAAGCCCTACACCGAGGACCTCACTGCCCACGTTCGCAGGAACGCCCTCAGGGTGGCTGAAGTCTGGATGGATGAATTTAAAAGCCATGTGTACATGGCATGGAACATACCCCAAGAGGTAGGGAGCTCCCAAGGGGATATGTTTCTTGGGGTTTGGTGGGGAAAAACAAACAAAAAACAAACATGGGACTAATCCTCTTCCCATAGGTCAGAGTCTTGTTTACTGTACTAGAGTGGACTCTTAGCTCCAAAATATACTACGTGTTGAAGAAAGGGGGCTGGCAATGAGGTGCTATGCCATGACTTATCCCCATCCCCATTCCTGGTTAGCATGCTTGATGGAGGACTTCTCTCCAGACCTTAGTGTCCTTATTTCAAATGAGAGAATTTGACCTGCCACTAACCTCCATCCCTCTAGTCACCTACACTTAAGAAGTACAAGAAAAAAAAAAAATGATTCCCTAGTCAATTTATACAGCCTTGTCATGTGTCATATGTAAATGACCTTGAACTGCTGAGTTGGAAGAACCCAACAGATGCCAGCCACAGTATCCCAACCCACTTAGCAACCTGTCTGCCTGGAGATTATTGCTTATGTTGCATTCTATGTGTGACTGAGCTGTTGATTACATGACCTCCTCCTTTCCTCCCAAGGCCATGGCTTCCCTTGGGAGTCTTTATAATACCACAGCTCTCCCTTCCTAACTGGGAAATGATTGATTTTTGCTTCAAGTTTCAAGGCTCTGTTTCCTGATTTCTCTCATAAGCTAGTGGCTGAGTGATTGAGAAAGTAGGTTGGGTTATAGGTACAAGCTATTAGGCAGCTTCCCACCCCACCACTGGCACCACGATGCGGGAGGGACTTGAATTGGGTTACATACTCCCACCGCCAGTGAGATTTCAGAATTTGGGAGTAAGAATGAGAAGCCAATGAGTACCAGTCAGAGTGTGTTCAACCCTATGGATCAACCCCAGGATTGCATCTCTGACAGTAGGCGTGTTTCTAAGGAAACGGTGGTACTTTCTGGACCCATCTGGGGCTGTGGGCGTTGGATCACAGTATTCTGAGAAGCATGCTGAGTCCCATGTGGGTGTCCTTTAATAGAAAGATGTTAAGAACACTTAGAAACTCCAAGGAGCTCTCCAGTGAGGCGTTGCTAAGGGCTCTGTTAAAGGACTGGAGTCCTGTTCATACTCTTGCTCTCTTTCTCTCTGTACCCCAAAGCTACAAATCTCCCCCAATTGCACCTGCCAGATATTGAAACCATAGCAACTCCAATGAGAACTGAATTAAAAATAATTGGAAAATGATGAAATTCAGTATCTGTCTGTGACTCTTCAGGGTTGTACTCAAACTAAGCAAAGGTGGTTGGTAGGCAGAGGTGGTGAATCCCAGAAAGGCAGATGAGACATGGGAGTGTCTGGCATAGAGCCTTAGGCAGAGGAGAAGGGGGGTCAGTGTGTTTCTTACAAGTCTGTCTCTGGACCCCCTTTTTCCCTTTTATGTCCAAACTCCCTCTTATATCTCTTTTCAAACTACAGAGTCAATACCTGTTCACTTCCCATTCACATCTTAAGTCACATCCTAGTACTCCATGAAAGCTGCTTTGGACAGTCATCATGGACATTTTAGTTTTTAACCTGCAGGGTCCCACATTCCCTTGTAACTCTGTGCTCCCTTGTTGTGATCCCACACCTCAGAATGTCTTCAGCTCTCTCCACTTGCTCCTAATTCCTTTTAGGCTCCTCTTACTTCCACTGGATGTGTAAGTGTGTCCAGGGATCCATCCTTGGCCCCCTGCTCTCATGTGCACCATCTCTCTGGGTAGTCCTATCTATTCTTCGGTCATGCACTCACCTATCTGTTGACAACTTCCTGATTGATATCCCAAGCCCTGACTTCTGCTGTTAGTTTCAGACATACACCTGACAGCTTCTCCTGGATGTTCCCATGGTGCTTCAGGCTGAACTTGACCAAAACTGAGAACAGCTCTCCACCCAAATCCGCTCTAGTTCTTATTCTTTACCTCAGCTCATGATACCACTCCACTGTCTGCCCAGATATAAGAGCTTGAAACTGAGCATCTTATTTTAATCCTCCTCTTTCTCAAGCCTCATTCCCAGTCCATCACCAAGCCTTCCTCTCCACTCCTGCCTCTTCTCATGTTGGAGTTCAGGCCTGTCTCTTCCTCTGCAAAAGTTTCCATCTAGATTCCCTAGTTTAAGTCTTACCTCCTCCTTTCCTCATATCTACTCTTCATACTACCCCAAGTTATATCTTAAAAACATCTCAGTGACAATGTTATGCCCTTCTTAAAATTGTTAAATGATCCTCCAATGTTTGACACAGATTAAAGATTTCTCCTTTGCCCACCTACCCTGTTTTGAAGTCTGCAGATTGCCTGGACTGTAAGAACTGTCCTTTAGCTCCCTGCTGTTTCTTATTTCTGTATGTTTTTCAGTTTTGTCCTCTCTGCTTGGAATTCCATACTCAAAACCTCTTCCCCAGCTTCCACCCTTACTGACTCCCCTCTCTCCTTTAGACTCAGTGCCAGCTGGGAAGAAGGCTCCTTTTTGCAAGGATGTCTCTTTCCTTGCATCATCACCCTATAAAAGATTGTTCTGTTATCTGAAGGTCTCTCTCTCATAAACGAGTGGCTCTCAAATCTGGCTGGACTTGAAAATCACTTGGGCTTCAGCCCCAGAGATTATTACTCAGTTGGTGTGAAAGGGGACCAGAGATTCCTTAAAAAACAAACAAACAAAAAAAAACCCTCAGGGATTCTAATGTTCACCTGAGAACCACTGTCCTAGACCATGAGCTCCCTGAGGACAGATTGTGTTATTCATATTTGTGTCACCATGACTAGCACAAGGTAGATCACATTGTCAGAGCTCAGTGAAGCCTTGCTAATGTTTATTAACAGATGATTCTGCTGGTCCTAGGCTCAATCCCTTCCTCCCTTGGCCCTAAAAGCAGATCTGCAAACCAACCTGGAGAATCACTTGGAGAGCTTTAGAAAAAAAAAACAAAAACACCAATTCTGGGTCCCATCCTCAGAGATTCTGATGATTAAATGTGTAGGTGCCAAAATCTATAAGAAGCTCTCCAAGTGCTGGTTTGGGGCAGTCAGGTTCCAAACTCATCTTTAGCATCACCTACTTCAGGAAGCCTTCTTGAGTGTTTACTTCCTTTTCCCACCCTCCTGGCTGCCCCACACTATGAGATGGAGTAAGGGCCCTTCCTCTGTTGAACTTTATCACTCTTCCCTCCATGCTCACACTGTGTGTAGAGAATTTGTTTATATGTCTGGATCTTCCAGTCTCTCCTTTCTGGCAGACTGTGACTTCTTCCTATTTGAATACACAGTGGTTAGGGCAGCACCTAACACCTACCGTGTTTCCCCGAAAATAAGACATTCTCCAAAAATAAGACCTAGCGTATGGAAAGATAAGACATCCCCTGAAAATAAGAGCTAGCGCAACTTGGGGAGAAAAAATTAATACAAGACACTTATTTTCGGGAAAACAGGGTACTAAGCACTCAGAAAAGATGAGCTGAATAAAAAACAAAGAAGAGACAGTATAGATGCTCCATGGCCTCCCTGGTTGCCCACCTGCCCTTAATGTGGTAACGTCCCAATACTGTATCTTTAGCTCAGTCAAAAGCACATCTGTTTTCTATTTACTTAACCTTTCCTCTGTGGCATCCCAGCTGCTAATGTGGAGCTGGAATGCTTCAACCATGCCTAGTGTCTGTCTTGAGAATTAAATAAGTTAATGTATGTAAAGACACTGATCAGCTCCTGGCGAGTGGAAGGAGTGTTACCTCTTGTTGCTGTTATTGCTTATGCCTTCTGCATTTGCACCCCAGCTTTAAAATGCCCCTGCTGGGCACTCAACTTCTCCTGCTGCCTTCTATGCAGAGTCCTCCCAGGCTGTGCACTGAACAGAAAAGACTCTCACCTGCTCCCTCACCACGTCCAGTCTCAAGCATTTAGAAGGCTAGAGGAGCCTCCAGCTCTTGCTTCCTTCTACTTGAATTGAAAATCAGTTTTCTTATCAATAAACAGAAAGTCAGTGTGCAACATTTTCTTACTTGGGGTTCATGAACTCTAGACTGACCCCTGCTGAGTGCCAGGGGTGACTCACCATGGTGCTTGGGCAATGGCTCTTCCTTAGGTTTGGCTACAAGGAATTGTGTGTGGCTGTACACACGGGCAGGAATACCGGACAGCTTTGTGTGTGGCTAAGTGTATTAGCTTCCTAAGGCTTCCAAAACAAATTACTCCCAACAGAGAGGCTTAGAACAACAGGAATTTATCCTCTCACAGTCTGGAGGTTGGAAGCCCAAAATTTAAGTGCAGGTAGGGCCATGCTTCCTCCATAGGCTCAAGAGGAGGATCCTTCTTTCCATTGTGCTCCTTGGCTTATAAATATAATACATCACTCCAAACTCCACCTCTGTCTCTGTGTCCAAACCTTCCTCTCCTTTCTCTTATAAAGATTTAGGCTCAGCCCTGGCCAGTTTGGCTTTGTGGATTGAGCATCAGCCTGCAGACTGAAGGGTCCTAGGTTCAATTCCAGTCAAGGCCACATGCCCGGGTTGCGGGCTCGAACCCCAGTAGGGGGCGTGCAGGAGGCAGCCAAACTGATTCTCTCTCATCATCACTGATTCTAATTCTCCCTTTTCCTTCCTCTCAAAAATCAATAAAAATATATATTTTTTAAATTTAGGCTCACCTTAAATCCAGAATGATTTCACTTTAAGGTCTCTAATTAATTACATCTACAAAGACCCTAATTTCAAAAAAGATCACTTTCGGAGGTTCAGATAGACAAAAATTTGGGGTAGGGAGACACTCTTCAATCCATTCCACCATGATAGTATTCAGTGAGGTAAGAAAGGTACATTCATTGTTTTCTAATAACAAGGGCCAAGGTGAACTTCTCTGAGAAAGTTTGCTTATTTCTCAATTTCTGCCCCCTGCTCTGAAAGAGTTTCACACAATTTACAGTAAACACACGGTGCAGAAGTGCTGAACCATTAAAAAGGAAAGGCTTAAGTCGGTTAATAAACAGGAAGATAAAAGGGTCATGACATCCAGAAACATAAGCCGTGGAAAGCTCTGATTCATGAGTCTCTTAGAAGTCTGATGGCCCCTGACCGGCTATATCTCTCACACTTTTGATTCCATCAGAAGGAGGGAGATGAACTGTCCCCAGGTCCTGAGTATAGTAAGAAACTTTTCTGATGGGAACTAGAATTTTAGAAAACCATAGAGACCTTCCTGAGACAAATGGCTCCTGCTAAAAGCTGAGGCATAGTGTTAATTTTCCATCATTTGAAGGCAATTATAGCATGTAGCAGGGAGATCTGGGTCCAGGTAAATAGCTTTGTGATATAAAGATAAAATGCAGACAAGTTTAAAGGGTTAGTACTTTACAGGCGCCTTGGGTGGGGTCACATTTATTGTCAGTTGCTGTGTTCACTTCATAAACACTGTCTCCACTCAGGCTCATTAGTGTAGTTCAAGTGACATCTAGGCAGGAGGCACAGAGATAAGCCAAACATGTCTCCTGACCACAGGGAGCCAGGGTCCAGCAGAGAGGCCATCGGGAGCAGAGACTAGACAAATTACAGAGGAGTCACCGAGAAGTATTCAAAAGGCAGATCCTCGCTGAAATTCCTCCCTAGGACTCTGGATCTCAAACCCTCAGGCTGTAGCAGGTTCACATTTTTATGTTACCTGCTTTCTGTTGGACAAAAAATAAATGTAATTCTTTTATATTTACTTTTTTTCCCACTGGACCCCCCATTGTCTGATGTCAAAAGCTTGTTAGGATCATGTTCAGACACATCAGCAGCCGTCTGTGATTTTTCTCAGACATGTCGGACTTAAACACTGTCAGTTTCACTGTTGTTCCAACCCCAGTTGCTGATCCTCTGCGCTGATCTAGACCGGGCATTCACACAGCAACCATGTGGGCCGCAGTGCCGGTGGGAGAGCTGTGGTCCCCATCCTCCTCAATCCCCGCTCTGGGCTGCTATGTAATGAGATGCCAAGGTTCCTGGCTCCATGGTGCCATCTCTGAGATGTCACTGAGTCTCCATTCTCTGCTATAGCTTCAGCTCTGTCTCAGCCACTCTGTGCCCTGGTCAACAGCTGGTGTGGGGCTCAGGGACTCTCTGTGATCTCTCTCCACTCTGTGCTGGGACCACAAGAAATATGGGGGCTTCTTTCTCCCCCTCCCTCAAGGACACATTCATGCCTCCAATACCACTCCTTGTTGCTGCACTGTGGTGGCTCGGGGGCCACCTTTCTGACCTACCTGGGAAGTGTGGAGGACAGGTTACTGTCAATGCTAAGACCCCCAGCTTAAGGAGAGAGTCTGCTTCTCTCCCTGGGACTTGGCCTCAGGAGGCAGAAGGGCAACTCCTTGCAGATTCACAGGGAAAGGTTAAGAGTACACAACTCACAGCTCCATTTACTAATGGTGGGACTCTGGCAAGTCACTAAAGAGGTCACTGAATCTCTCTGTCTTAACTCCTTGTCTGTAAAATGAGGATTAGATAGTGCTACTTCATGGATTTAAATATAACTACAGGTTTTTGTTGTTGTTGTTTTAGTTTAAAATGTAAGGATTTGCCATCTTTATTTCCAAAGGCCTTTGATGACAGTCCCCATCAACGCTGAGACCTTGTTTCATAGTCCAAGTGGGGATGGCTATGGGTTAAGTTCCTGGAGGGAAAATCGAGTTGTGTTCCCTTTATTAAAAAGTCTCCAGGAATCCTGGTTGGGGAGGCCTGGGGAGAAGCGTGGCCTGGTGGTGGCTGTATCTCTGCGTTTGCACCCCATGTAGGACTCAGGAATCGACATCGGGGACATTACTGCAAGGAAGGCTTTGAGGAAGCAGCTGCAGTGCAAGACCTTCCGGTGGTACCTGGTCAGCGTGTACCCAGAGATGAGGATGTATTCAGACATCATCGCCTACGGGGTGGTAAGAAGCCAGCCCCTTGGGATTCCATTCAGTCACAGACAGAGAACAAGACTAGAGAGATGCTAGTTTCTAGAGTTGTGTGCAAGGCAGCCTTTGCTTTCATAGCCCAAACCTACCCAGTCCCTTAGAAGAGGCACTTAGTCGCTTCTGCTAGGCCTATGCAATTCAGCTCTGGCACAAACCTGCATATTCCACTTGATAAAACAAAAACCTACAGTTAGGTTAAGATCCCAAGGCCACATGACAAACACCCGTTGCTCCCCAGGAGTGGGTGCCTAAGGACCTATCAACCAGCCTCCATGACTCTGCTCACACACAAAGCCTCCTGAAGGGAGTTCTGGGAAATATAACCTTGAGTTTGCTGTATTTTGAGAGGGGGTAGGGGGGTTTGTACTGCTCATTGATTGGTCCCCCTGTTGGATGCAGCAGGATGGACGGTCAGAGCACAGGCAGACCTGATTCCAGTCTTAACCAGCACACTCCCTAGTCAAGTGTCTTAATGTCTATGGGCTTCAATTTTTTCATACAGTAAAGGGATAAAAGAAAGTCTAAGATATATAAATATATATATTTTTTTATCTAAGGATAAAATACTATTCTTCCAATATCCCAGGACCATAAAATCCTTATGGTATTTTAAATGATCCCTAATTGATTTTGGGCTATCTCACCTGATTTTTGCTGACTGAACAAACACATAGTTTTTCTACTGATAGTTAAGTGCTACCTACCTTACCCCATGTTACAGATGAGGAAACAGAGATGCAAAATGACTTGCCCAAATTGACACAGGTAATCAATAATAATACTGAGTCTGAAACATCAGCTGCTGATATCACTGCAATTCCTCTCTTTGAAGAGTGTCCCCTCAGACCTCTCTGATATTCCAGGACAGAAAGTTGAAGGTAAACTAAGACCCTCTCCCTTTGATGGTGACCTGTTGTCAGAACTGAGTTCTGCCTTGATAGAAACATGATGGGTTCAGCATATGCCTGGGAGGGGAGGAATCCTTGTGGGAGAATGGCCTCAGTGTGCTCTGTGGGCCTCCCAATCTAACATCCTTGGATTCTTACGGAAACAGAGCTGAGATCCCAGGAGCTCCTCTTCCTACCTCCTACAGGATCTCTGTTGTCCTGGAGACCAGCCCGTAGGAGGGGGCAGATCCTCCCACAAGAGTTGCCATGGGCATGGTTGGCATGTCTTCAGAGAACCACCCAGGGGCCTCTTGCCTCTCTACTCTCAGGCTGTTCTAATTCCAACATCAGGATACTCAGCAGGTGCTGCCCAGCAGTTACCTGAGACTCCAGATCCTGTCATCACCATGGAAACACATTAAAGTTTATGAGGTGCCCATTAGCCCTGCCTCCCTCCCCAGAACAATTCTGAGGACACAGTTGCTACTGGTGCTCTCACACTGCCCACACCACGTTACATGTGCTGCTTGCCTATTGTTGGATCCCATCCAAAAAGGACATTTAGGCAAATATGACTTCAGAGAAACAATTGGCCCAAAACCTCTGTGAGCCAGGCCAAACAGTAGTAGCCAAACTCAGCCAAATATGCAGGGAAAGCAGTAACAGTGGAGGTGTGTGCATGCAGCCATTGCAGTTCTGGGTCTTGGCCAAGAGCATTCTTGTCTTCCAAGCAAAAGTGTCCCCTCTTACAAACACATACAGCAGGTTGACCATGAAACCCTCTCAGTGCTACACCCACCCAGTTCTTGGAGCTGACAGAGGCCTCTGACCCCTATATGCTCATCTGCCAGACACTGTTTAGGACCCTGCCAGCCTCCCTCCATTCCTGCCTCCTCCACAGGCTGGGCTCTGACATGAGCAGAGACACGCTTGCTTGTCAAGGAACATAATGAGCCCTCAGTGGGGGCAATAGGGTGAAAATTGGAGAGACTGGATGCAGCCGCAAGAACAAGAGAATTTGCTGGGGCTTAAATGTTCTTCCTGGTAATTTTCTTTTTATTCTGAAATGGAGAGGCCAGATTCTTTTCAGACATAGCATTTCTCATTCCTTTTTCCCTTCCAGCCCATGCCAAACTACCTTGCTCAGGTCAAATAAGCCCCTGGGACTGTCAGTTGGCCACTATCAAGTCTATATATATATCAGGCCATTAATCCACTAATCGGTCCCATTAATGACTCCTGCAGACTGAAGGGCTTTGGACCCGTTGTATGGGCCTGGGTTTCCCCTGGATCGTTGAGCTCCACGTCTAGGAGACAGAGTGGCTTTGGATTTATTCCAGCTCTGCTGCTGAAAGTGGAGATGGAGCAGCACCTGGAAACAGATATGCCCAGCTTCTGAATGTGACTTTGCTACTTAATCACTCCACAATTTGCAAAACCTTAGTCAGATCATTTCAGGGGGCATCTTTCACAGTCTCAGGACTGTCGCCATTTACCTGATGGAAAAACCTTGGACTTCAGAGACAGACAGACTCCAGCTCTGCCACTTGTCCAACTATGACGCCATTCATTTAGAAATGCCATTTAGTTGTACATTTCCATCATTCATTCATTGCACGTGTATTTACTATCTACTATGTACCAGCTGGCTGGTGAGGAAGCCTGAGACCTACTCTGATGACATTAGTAGAGGAGACAGGCAAGAGAAGAAGCAATAAGAATACAGTGTGCTAAGTGCTCCCATAAGACAGGTGGAGGAGCTCGTGAAACATGGAGCCACAGCCTCGCACACAGACTGGGTTAGGAAAGGCTTCCAGAGTGACAGAGAAGCTGAGAGCCAAAGGAAGAAGAAGATTTAGTCAGGCAAAGAGAAGACCAAAGCAGGGCATCCGTGGGAGTAGATTTCAGACAGAGAGGTGAGGCAGAGCTTCTTACTGTACCATACTTCCTTGTTTTGAGGATTAGGTGGGATAATGAGAGCCCATAGATGCAGTCATATAAATTGGTTTCCCAGGAGTTACATTGCATTAACCAAGACCACACAGCTGGAGTCAGGATTCCATCCCAGTCTGTCTCTCCAACTGTGTCAACAGGCCACCTGTTAATGGGAGAGTGATGGCACAGCCAACATGGACTTTATCAAGGGCATCACCCATCCCCTCACTCAGAGGCTGATTTTAAGATCTCAGGGAGAACAAGTCTAACATCAGAAGTCTCTGGTCCTTTCTCTTTGTAGGCACAGTAAGTAGGTCTCACTAATGGTTTCAGTGCTGGGCTTCACATGTGACACCCACAAGTCCCTGGGCTGCGGGAGAAGTCCAGAGTGTTTTCTATGCTCCTCCCACACAGGCCAGCCAAGTAGTTCGTTTATCATGAGGATCTGCTGCATAGACACTTCTGGGGCCCTGCCTAGGGAGCTGGCACGTGTCCATATTTTTTCAGAACCTCCAAACCACAAGTTTAAGCTTGAGCTGCTATCACCCAGTAAAGAAAGGAAGCTCAAAAGAAAATATAATTTGACTCTGTTTCTTGTCCCCGTCAAGAACAGGGTATATGCATAGACCACACATACACCTTTGGTTCTGTTCTATTTCACATCCTTTACTCAGGATCATTGAATGCCTGCACAACCCCTAAGGACTAACAAAGGTCAGCCACTGCCTGCCGCTGGTCTTCCCCAATAGATGACCCACCTGTGGTCCATTGCCCTGGTCCACCCCTGGATGTCTATTTCCAGCCTTCTGTTCTAAACAGAGTGCTTTGATTGCTGAGAAAAACTGTTTAAACTAACTCAAATTAAGGTGGGTAAAGGTGCTGGACACAGGAGCTGAAGAACAGCTGGATGTGGGCACTCGAGCTGGGAAGCCATGAAACCACAACGGTAGCCGGATGATCTCTTGTCTCTAATTCTGTCTGCCTCATGCTTCATCCCCTTCTTGATCAGCTGGGTTTCTCTGCTTGCACATGGCCCAACAGATCCCCCACTCCCAGATCCTAGTGGCCACCACATTTGTCCTGTTGATTGTCTTGTGTTTGTAGGTAGGGTAAGAATGACCTCTCTTCTCCTGCTCCCACCTGGCCCTCTTCTCTCTTATTCACCTGGAAAATACCCCACCATGGAGAACTCTCATCAACTGGGCCTCCACTGGGGATTGGTCAAATCACTGCTGGATATGCTGGACAGTGAGGGCCTGGTCCCAGGTCCCCGAAACAGCTAGAATGTTGCCCACTTCCCCCAACCCTGAAGAGCAAAAACAGAAGCCTATCCAGAGACCTCTGAAGGCCATGATGCCCCTCTTGTGTGTGTGCTTGCAGGTGGATCTTTTATTATTACCTAGACCTATTCAGCTCTCCAGACCCAGCTTGCTCTTTAACATGTAAATGATTCGCCTTCAAAGGGGCTGGTCTTAACCTTAGCACCTTTGTGCAAAGCAAAAGAGCTTGTTGGTTTCCATAGTACCAGTATTCAAGAGTCTTTGGGCTAATTATGGAAATGGAGCCTGTGTCTGTAGAAAGATTGTTTCTCCTGATTTAATGTATTTGTTTCTCTGTTCCTTTCTCTTTGGTGTGGCCGCCCCTGCCCTGGTGTTCAGCTGCAGAACTCTCTGAAGACCGATTTGTGTCTTGATCAGGGTCCAGACACAGAGAATGTTCCCATTGTGTATATCTGCCATGGAATGACACCCCAGGTGAGTACTTTGAGAGCTCCCTGCACTGCACCAGGGTATCTGGGGGGAAGAATAGTTAAATTCTGTCTTGGGTATCCTGGGCCCCGGGGCCTTGGGGCTTTTCTTTAGGAGGTGTCCCAATGAGCAAAAAGGGAGAGTCGGGCCTGCCTTGCCTGAAAGGAGGCAGGGATGCTGGGATGCCAGGGTTTTTCATTATGGAGAGTGAAGAAGGCCATATCTTTCTAGAAAGGCACCTGCCTCCCCAGGAGAGATGGGTAAATCACAGTTCTCCTCCTGGCAGCCATGCCCCACCCTGGCAGGAGGAAACCCAGGACTCCCCCTAACTCCTGGCACCTGAGAGTCCCTTCAGAGGTCCATTGCATAGCCTCCAGGCTCTGTCCTTTAGTAGGTCACAGCTGGGCCCAAAATGTATAGCCATGAGACGCTTTCTAGCACTTAGCACATTCTTCTGGTGGACAGGGAAGAGCAGCTACCAGGAAAATAAGTTATCCCTGAAAAATTTCCCATCATAGCTTCAGCTACTCAGAGAGGATGTTGAGGACACAGGCCAGAGAAATGGTTTATTCAACAAAGTGTAATGAGCAATCATTGAAGGAGAACTCCATAGGCTAACTGTTCCCACTTGACAACACTTTCAAAGTTTACCTATCTTACCTCCAGAAGTGCCCAATGATTTTAAAAAAGACATTTTAGTATAGAAGATATGTATATTTGTGTAATTACAAGTTACTATTTAAAAGAGTTGTATTTAAAAGAGTTAGTATTTAAATACACAACCAAAGGATGTTTTTATGTGCCCCTCAATGTAATGTAGTGGGACTTCCCCACATTGTCCATGGTTATCTCCACCACCTCGTCTGTTCTGTTGCTCAACTGCTGTGACATCTCTGGTCAACCCAGGTCAGCATGTCACACTGTGCCCACACCACTCAATATGGCAGCTCATTCTTCATTATTACAATGGTGTGACATTTATAATGGGTGACTATTTTATGTAAATCTTATATCTATCAAGATGTAACAGAGTGTATAGAAACTCTCTTTCTGGCCTGCAAATGGTCACCTTCTCAGTATGTCCTCACATGGCAAGGAGAGAATGAGTGAGCTCTCTTGTGTCCCTTCTTAAAATGACACTAATCCTATCAGATCAGGGCTCTACCTTTATGATATCATTTAACCTTAACTTGAAGATTTGGAAAATTCTCAGCCTATCAATATATGCAACCATTTGGTTAAGAGATCATGGGTGGGACTTATGGACTTACTCAGCCATTGCAGCAGCAGAAGCCAGAGATAGAGGTGAGGTTATATAAGTCAGTTTGAACTAATGAGACAGTGAGACTGGATGAAGGAAGGCTGTTGGACTTGTTCAAGTCTGTAAGATGGGACCATGGAGCTGTTCAGTTGTGAGCAGGCACCATTCCTGATTATCACCTCACCTGTCTCTGGGCCTTTATTTTGTTTTACTCTCTTATTGAAATATAATGTTACTCTCCAGTCCAGAGTGTATAGCTCAATGAATCTCTACATTTGTAGACACTGTGCCGTCACCATCTTCCCACTGGGCTTCCTCCTCCCTCCTCTTGGTCAGTACCTCCACCCAAAAGTAACAACAATTTTAATTTCCAGCATTGCTGGATCCTTGTATCTGGGCCTGTCTTCTTGTTGGCAAACAAGGAAACTGGACTGGCCACCTCCAGGCCCAGCTCCACCATCTCTGACAATCTGTTGACTTTGAATTCTTTTCTTCTGAACTTCACTTGGTCTGGGAATCTGTGAGTTTGTCCTGTGCTTGAGAGGAATTTGGGGAGCTGCCTGCCCTGAATGCTTTGTAAATCAGCATCCTGATGTGAGCTATAGCAAGTCTCAAATGCTTGGTCCCCATCCCCCTTCCTCAAAGCCACAATAGCCTCATGTAACTGGGCCTCCAAGGGAACACTGAGTCCTACTGCCCTCTCCCACCTGGCCCACAGCCAAGGGGCAGAGCTGTCAGTACCCAGAGGTAAGGAGGCTTAAAACCAGCCTCAGATCACTTCCTAGGGAGGTACAGGGACTCTGCTGCGACAGGAATTTGTTGAGTCTGGCCTGCCTAGTGAGCTGGGAAAGCCAAAGAGGCCTGGGTCATCCTGGAGATGGGCTGTGTGTTCTTGCCAGATTTCCTAGAACATTTGTAGCAAAGAACCACAGACTGGGTGGCTTGAACAACAGAATTGTATTGTCTCACGGTGCCAGAGGGCCAGAAGTTTATGATCAAGGTATCATTAGGGCCATGTCCCTCTAAAGGCACTAGGGAAGTTTCTGTTCCACTCTCTGGGAGTTCCCTGGCTTGTGGCAGCATCACTCCAGCTTCACATGGTGCTGTTCTCCTTGTGTGCATGTCTGTGCCCAAATTCCCCCCTTTCATAAGGATGCCGGTCATATTGATTAGGGGCTTACCTTATCAATTAGGTTGTCTTAACTAATGACATCTGCAACAACCTTATTTCCAAATAAGATCACATTTGGAGGTAGCGGGTTAGGACTTCCACCTAGGAAATTTGGAGGTACACTATTCAAAGCACAGCACCCCCAGAGGAGAAGAATGTGACTGGAAATCTGGCTTTCATGCCCTGGCTGAGAAGCGCTTCCTATGACCTCCTCTCTCATTTCTGTGGCCAGAGCTCGTCACGTGGCCATGCTTAACAGCAGAGAACGTGGGAAGTTATGGGTTCCTGCATGCCCAAGAAGCCTGGTCTCTACACATGACTTTAAGTATTTTCTAAATCAACTCCACCTCTGATAAGTAAGAAAACAAGATAATGGCATCTGGGATTTGAACTGGCCTGCCTTAGGTCACACCACACAGTTCCTGGCAAAAACAGGACCAGGAAGGATGCCTATATTTTGACTTCCAGTTTTTCCTTCAGTTTTATTCATTGACTGTATGAGAACTTGTCTTTCAGGAAGTCCTCATATTTTAGAAAGTTTCATTTCCCCTGAAGAATAAATTGGTCTAGTGATAGGAATTTTTTTTTTTTTTAGAGCAACTTGTCACATGGCCCACTACAGGCCCAAAGACACCAGGGACCTAGGGCTAGAAAGTGGGGCAGAGTTCTCATGTGTGTCTAAACCCTTTGAGAAATTCTGCTTAAATTTTGTTTAAAAAGTTCACTCTGATATAGTTGTGATATACCCAGATCTCAAGGAAGGCCCTGGGTAGGAGAAAGGTATTATATAACTAACCAAATTGGTGAGGGGAAGCTGATAGAAAGCATACTAATTAATTAATGAGTAAATGTAGCCATTTTATTTAAATTAGCAGCAAATTTCAAGCAGTCCCCAAAATAACTGAGAATATTAGTCCTAATTAATGTGTCAGTTGGAAAATTTCTGCTGGGAAAAATATAATAATGGGGTCTCCCTACAGATTCTCTATTCACTCGTTCACTCACTCATTTATTTGCTCATTCAAGAAACATGCACTGAGTATTATTTTATGCCAAGAATTGTGACAAAGGCAGCTTTTCCCAGGCCCGTGGTCTGGAGAGGGAGGCAGATCCTTAGATCATTAAAGTTTATGCAGTGCAACCACTTGCAACCTACTGCCCCAAACCACCTTCTCAGCCCATCAAAGAAGAGACTGTGGGACAATACCATGTCTAGGGACTCCTCTCATTCTTTCTGCCTAAATCTTCTGGACCATAACGACTTGGGAGAAAAAGACAGTGCTTTTCCTAGGGGAAGGTGAATTCTTGGCTATAGAAGAAGGAAGATGAAAGGAACTTGAATTCCTTGTAAAGTTTCTGGAGTAGGGATGCTGCCACGTTTTTTGCTTCAGGCAGTGCTTTTTGACTCAAGGGATAAAGATGAGAGCTGAGTTGAAAGAAGTATTCTGTTTTTACCCATGTTAGATCAGGTAGTGTGCTTAATAAAAGTAAGAAAAGTGTGGAATTGTAGGTGGACTTCGGTACCTTTGCTTTGTGAATGTTTTTTTCTTTTTCATTTGTTAAAGTTCTTACTTGGAGAGAGAGAGAGAGAGAGAGAGAGAGAGAGAGAGAGAGAGAGAGAGAGAGAGAGATGAACAAACTTGCTTATTTCTTTGTCTGAATGCTACTTCTCTAGGAACTGCCATCCCCACATGGGGTCATAATGCCACCATCACCCCTCCCCTACTTGGCAATTATCCGGCGGCCATGCATGGGACGTCAGAGGCCTCTCATGGGTTCTATTTGAATCTCCAGATGTTTCAAGTCACATCTCAGAGACAATTGAAAAGGTTTTACTTGGTGGGCCAAGAATTTAAATCGCCAGCCCCTTCCTTGCGGCCTTTGGGAGCTTTCCCCACTTCTCTGTGATTTTTGTTTATAAATAAACTAGAGAGCCAGGCACTGAGTGGCTGTGAGGTTTTATAAAACCTCCCAGAGTTTACTTCTTTGCTCTGATGGGATGAAACTGTGCCCTCCACAACTTCTTGTGTGGAGCTGTATTGCCCTGGTGCCTGCTGACGAAATTTGGCTGGAACCCCCACCCCCACCCCTACCCCCACCTTTGTACTATTTGGGGACTAATCCAGATAGAGTTACTTGGATCTTTTTTTTTACTGGCCTTTACGCTATAGGCTCCCATCATTCCCAGGGGCCATCATCCCCTCAAGATGCAGAGCAAGGGGTGCAGAGCAAGGTGATGCAGTGGTTGCCCAGCCCTGGCCCTGCTCTTTGCCCTCCCCCTGGGCAGCAGTCAGTCAGCTCCTCCTGGTCACATTTCCACTTTCACAGTGCAGGCTGGATGTTTGAGGGGCAGTTCTTGCTCCAGAGGACCCAGGACAGTGACAGGGCACTCACCAGCTTGGGGTCAGGCAAGTTCTGAAGCTCTCCCAGTTCTGCCCACACCCCCTTGTGATTGGGACAAGTGCCTTAATCTCGCTAGTGCCTGTGGATGGGGTGCTCACCCGGGTAATTTCTCACCTGCTTTTGGAAAGCACCCCATTTCCATGTCCCTTTTGGTAGCTGCACACGGAGCAGAGCCGGTGGCCCCAGTGCATCACTCAGCAGGGAGTGCAGGTCCAGGGAGGGAGAGGACGGATGTGTTGGGCACACAGATGTTGGTGCTGCAGGGGTAACCTCTTTCACCGAGTGATGGTGAACTCTGGGCTGCTCCCCGAGCATCAGGGCTAAAAAAAGGAGCTGCCTGATTTGTTATTCATTCCACATGATATGTTCTTCACGTCACATCCAAACTCTGCAATTAGAGTGGCAAGTGGTGAGATTTGCCTGACTTTTATTAAGCTCCCACAGGCTGGGAAGAGGCGGCTGTTAGAAGCATCACAGTGGGCCAACACTGGGGAAGATGGCCCCGGCTCATTACCCAGAGGGAGACTGAGCCCTCCACTCACCATTCTTTGGAGAGCTTTGCTTCTGGCAGGGGAGCTAAATTCAGATCTTGACTTAGCTCTGTTCTCTCTGACTACTTACTCCACTTCTCTGGGTCTCAGCTTCGTAGTCAGGAAGATGGCATGGGTGCTGAGACTTAAGTAAAATGACACACCCACGCGTGCCCAGCACCAAGCCTGGCACAGCATTGGGCTCAGCGATATTAGTTTCTTGTTCTAATGAGGGCAGCCTCTCAGCCCTTTGTGAGAGCTTGCTAGTCTGCCTGAAGATAATAATACTGACAACCGCTTACACTTGTTTTCTTCCTGTTCCTAAGCATCTTTCTAAATGCTTTGGTGAATACTCTCAGCAGCTCTGGGAAATAGGTACTGCTCTTACCCACGAGGACAGTGGAGAAAATTGGGTTTCGGGGCACTTAGGTAACTTGCTCAGGGCCACAAACTTATCAAGTGGGAGGACCTGGTTGCCTGAGTACAGAGACCATGCTCAAAGCCATGGCTCTCGCTGCCTCCCTGGTTTCATTAAATCCTGGGCCTCTGCTCCCAGGACATTCACTGGATGGAGACAGGACAATAAACCGCGGCAGTGGGGAATGATGAGGGCTGGATCCCTAGGAGGGGTCAGAGCACACTTGCTGAATGGACAAAGCCTGCCATGACAGGTCGGGGGAGGGTGTAGCTGATGTAGCCAACCACCAGGCATGCTCTTCTGCTTAGGACCTAAGAAAGCTCAGTCTAATTTGCAGTCTTTTCCCTGAAAGATCTTATGGCAGGTTCCCGAGACTGGGCTGAAGGAGATTTGAAAAATACTACCCTATCGACACTGCCCTTCCCATCCACCCTGGGCCAGGACTCAGCACAGGCGGGTCAGCTCTCTCGTGATTCACGAGGGTGGTCTGCACGTGCCTCTTGCCTTTGGGGTCTGTATCTCCTCCTTTAGACCCAGTATCTTCTTTCATGGAGCCCCGGGGATGGGAGCCTGAGCTATGTGCCCTCCCCCACTGGGATGGAAGCAGATCCCGGGGCCAGGTGCTATGGGCAGTTAGGCAGGAATGAGGGCACCTCCTTCCATCAGGGCCTCTCCTGACACCAAGGATTGCTGCCACACAGGCTGGCCTGCCTTTTTATTTACCCAACTCCCAGGTAAGAGAATTCCCCAGCCTCCAAGAGTTCTCCTAGGGGCAGGGCCACATTGACTGACACCCCCCACACACACACACCTACAGAGCTTTCTGTAACTCACTCTCCACTCAAGATGGTCTGGAAAAACTGCCTCCAGGCAAGCCCAGGGTAAGAGCAGTGAGCCAGTGAGAGAGTATTCATTGTAACATTGTGTCTTAGGGGAGAGTCCTCTCTTGAACAGTGTAGGTACAGTGCCCGTCCCCACCAAAGTACCTCCTCTTTTATCTACTTGGAGCAGGAAGTGGGAAGGTTTCCTCAAAGTCTACGAGGGGGGGCTCCGCAGCACAGAGCACAATCCCTCAAGAAGTGGGCTGTGCTATTCGCTCCCCTGGCTGCTGTTTCTCACTAGGGAGTCTGTGACATTTAGGGTGGGGCAGTTCTTCGTTGTGAGGGACTGTCCTACTCGCTGCAAGGTGTTTAGCATCCCAGGACCCAGACCAGCCGTAGTGTCCATGAGGGACCCAGACATTCCCACGCATTTCCAAAGGTGCCCTGGAGGAGGTGGTACCACCCCTCGCTGAGAATGTGACAACCAATGCACCTACGAAACAGGATCTGGGATTTGGGAGTGGCTGATGGCTTGGAGGGGGAACGTCTGAATGGAGTTTCTATCAGGGCCGTTTAAGGATGTGCTTGTTTATTTCAAGGAAGTTCCTAAGTAGATGTGTTCAGAATATATGATGGGCATAAATGGATTCTTAGATTTGATTTTCCCATCTAACTCCATTGTCACCGCACTGCCTCTGCCCCAGCTGCTGAAATCTGTTTCTCGCTGCGTGTCAGTCCTGCCAGCATAGCACCTTAGCGGAGTCCTTGAGGTTAACACTGTAAGATTAGAAATTTTAGTGGTGCTGGACCCTCTAAATCAATCACCACAACAGCTTTATTTTTTTTTCTTGCTCAGAAATACACCATTAAATGCGGCAACACATGTGCGAGGGCAGGTTGGCTCGGTGAAGGACACACTTAAAAAGAAAATTTTATAACATTTCTTTCTGCAGGAAAAAGGACATGGTGGTCTTAATTCTTGTAGAACTAGGCTACAGGATACATTTACGTCTTTGGCTCCTCGGAATATTCTGGGCTGTTCAGAAGTCATTGAATCATATTTGCCTGCGGCATTATAGATGCTTAATAAATGCCTGTTGGATAAAGGAATGAGTAAATTCATGGCAAAGTAAAGCCTTTTAAGTGGTCACAAGATGGACTGAGCCCGTCTTCCTCTTTTCCATCTTTCCAGGGACGCTAGGGTGGCAAGGTTCGTCCATGATATGTGGGGTGTTGTGGAATGTCTGGGAAGATAGGGTAGCAAGAGCACTTCCATCCAGAGAGGTGAGTGAGGAAGTGGGGTCAGTGAGTGTAGACTCCTCTCCATCCCCCTCCCATTCCACATGTTTTAAAGCTGAGAGAAAGAAGTCAGTAGAGAAGGAGGTCTGGAGAGAATGAAGTGATAGTCTGGGGGTGAAAACGAATGGGCAAGGACAGGAGAGAATGTGGTCCAAGCCCAGTGGGACCTTCTGCCTCTGAGGCCTGGGTGGAGAGAGGTTCGGGAGGAACTGGTTCCCAGGCTGCCTTGCAAGTAGATCCTGAGGGATGTGTTATGTCTGAGGAGAGAAGCTTTAGGAACCCACCGAGGGGAATGGACTTCTGCAGAGGCTGTGCGGGCTGAAGAGAGGGGGTGTAGAGGGGCCAGAAAGAGCTGGAGACAGGAGTTTGTGGTGGGTCTAACTTGCCCAGTTTCCTGATGTTCCTGGTGAGCAATGCAGGGAACGGGTGTGGGGAAAGCCAACGAGGCTGCAGAGGTGAAGTTTACAGATGTCGAACACAGAAAGACTAGGAATTACAGACTTGAAGGAACTGGCAAGGAGTAGTTGAAGGAATTTGGGTGCAGCCTTTCTGGGGACATGGAAGTGCCAGAGGGAGGTGAAAGTGTGGGAGGAAAGGAAGAAAAGGTTGTTATTCCAAAGGCCTTTCTGATGAGCAGGCATTTGGGAAGTGAGGGATTGAGCAGGCAAGGTTCATAGGTTGTTGGGTAAAAGTAGGGAATGAAGGGTGGGACTGCAGGGGCCCAGCAGTTCCAGGCACTAAGAGCTGGGGCCTGCATGTGGGTGGCTACAGTGTCCCTCCCTGGCATAGAAGCCACGGTGCAGGTTAGGTCATTTATTGTCTGCGACCCTGAAGTATTGTCCAGTGGGATGTAGAGGACACTCTGAGCCTGATGCCGAAGACCTTGCTGGATGTGGCAGGGTGGCTGGGACACACTGGGTGAGAAGAACAGAGCGGGCAGAGGGCAGTGGTGTCTGACATCTGAGGCTTAAGGAGAAGGTATTTGTATACGGGGATGGAGGAGCTGAGGTGAATGAAGTAGGGGTGCAACACGGAGAGGAGAGTGTCAGCTCCAATTTGTGTCCCCGATGGCTGAGTCAGCAGATTCAAGGCACACAAAAGTGGCAGTGTCCTCCAGGAAGAGCCATTTCGGCGGGGATAGGAGTCCCTTTTGGTGAGAAAGGGCTGTCCTTGAAAGATACTGTGAGTTTGGTGGGCAGTTTCGGAAGACTCAAAGGAAGGCTCATCAGAGAGGGCAAGCAAGGGAAAATGAGCCAGGGAAAGAGCAAAGCATACCAGGAGTTCGGAGATGTTATGTACACAAGCGGGGCCCATGGGAACTGGGAGGTTGGGAGAAAAGAGGTGGTGGAATCCGGTTGGAGGAACCACTTATCTTTGTACCGCAGCCATTGCAGTCACCTGCGCTTCCCAGCTTTTGTGCTCAGGACAAAGCAACCACTTCCAAAGCTCCTTGTGTCCTCACCATTGAACTGCTTCCCCATCGCGCCCCACTGCATTCAGCCCACGATCCCCAGGGCTCTGGAAGCTCCACCCTGCCAGGGGAAGGGAACAGAGTCCCTGCTGCCAAAGAGAAGAGAAGCTGGGTCACGGTGACTTTGAGAAGTCAGGGCGGCCTTCCTGGAGGAGGTGCTGCACCTGGACCTTAAAGGAAACACAGGATGTGTGGGGTAAAGGCAGAGTGGGAAGAGCTCTTCAGGAGTGGGGGCGCAGGGAGAAGGGGAGGGATCCTTTCTTTCTTTGGTAAGAAGCGAGGTACTGTAGTGGTTGAGAGCTGGGTTTGGAACCAGATGACCTGAGTTCAGTTCCCAGCTCTGCCACTTGCTCCCCATTCATTTACCTCTGTCTAACTCTGTTTCCTCATCTAAAGAGGCAGATCATATTACCCCCCCACACACACACACACTTATTTAGGGTTATTTTGAGGATTAAGTAAGTGTATTTATAAAGCATTTAGCCTCCCTGACATTTAGTAATAGCTCATTATATGGGAAATATTATCATTATTATAATTATTTATGTTATTTTCTTCAATTAGGATGGGGGTGTGGGGAAAGGTTGTAGCAATTTTCTGAGTACCTACACCCTGAACGTTATACTTTACAAACATACCTGTGACATGAACCACCTGCAACTGTACACGTTTGCTACATGCTGAGCTATCCTAAACATACAGTGACTTACGACACATCCATTTATTTAGCTCAAGAGTCTATAGGTCAGCAATCTGGGCTGGCCCTTCCTCTGCCAGTCTCAGCTGGGCTGGCTTGGGCATCGGTAGCCGCTGCCGGTCAGCGTTGAGAGGCTTCCGGAGGTTGGCTGTCAGCTGCAGTGAGGGAACTTCTGGACTTCATCAGCTGACAGGCTCACCCAGGCTGCTTCCCATGATGGTGTGAACGGGGTTTCTAAGGGCAGCAAAAAAGGGCCACTACTACTGCGTGAGTGCTTTCCAGGTCTCTGCTGTGTCGCATTTGCTATGGAAATGTTGCCATTGACCAAAGTAAGTCACCTGGTCAAGCCCAGACTCAGAGGACAGAAAGTAGGTCCTTTGAAACGAGTAATTACATTGCAAAGTGGTTTGCATGCAAAGACGGGGAACTCTGGGACCATTTTTATAATCTATCATAATGCCCTATTACATTCACACTGTATTATTTCATTTACTCGCTCATTCATTCATTTAGTCACCCAAACATATTTATTGAGCACCTACCTTGTGATATGGCAAGAAAAGGAATCCCTAAAAAGAATGTCCTTTAGTTTTCTAGCACTTTCTCTGTCACAGCGCAGCCATATGGCATTGCTCTGAGTCCATAACATCCATAAAGAGGATAGAGAGAGAGAAACATTAATGTGAGAGAAACATCAATCAGCTGCCTCCAGCACTCCTCCTACTGGGGATTGAGCCCAAAACCCCAACATGTGCCCTGACAGGAAATCAAACAGGTGACCTCTTGGTTCATGGGTTGACGCTCAGCTATAAGCCACACCAGCCAGGCTAAGCTCTTCTTAATTCAGTGCAGAATAACAATTGTAATGTGCCAGCAAGACACTGAGCCTCCTCATTGCTCACGGGGCTAGACCTGGCACAGACTGTGTCCTGAAGGTAAATATTAAGAATCTTGTAAAGCAGAGAGGGATCCTGTTCTATCCAAGCTGTTAATCCCTGGGGCTCCCTGGAAAGGTGGTGCCGAAAATACTGGCCCAAACCTGGGGCAGAGAGAAGGAGTCTTAGAGTAAGAGGTATGAAACAGGTACCAGGGAGGGAGCTTGGATGGGCTTCTGAGCTGAAGTTCAGTGTCCCTGGTATAGCTTGTTCACACATTCACTTAATCAACCAATACATTGTGAGTATATGTTTGCATGAAACAGTGGGTTATATAGTATATACAACAGTGAGCAAGACAAGCATGGTCCCTCCCCTCTGGAACTTGGAGCCTAGTGGACAGTGACCAGTGTTAAAAGAACATTACTAAGCTAACACTAACCACCACTAAGTTTGTATGATTCCCTGACAACCCTATGAGGTAGGGACCATCATTGTATCCTGCTTTCATAGAGGAGAACATTGAGAGCATGAATGGCCAAGTAGCTGTCCCTAGTCACACAGCAAATGACTGAGGGTGGGGACTTGAATTAGGCAATTTAGATCCAGAGTCAGTCTCTTGAATCAACCCCCTTCCCTCTGCCCCCACGAGGTCAAGTCCCCTTGGCCTGTAGTTCCCATTTCCCTCATACTTTTCCTTAAGAGCATGCATCCCGTTTTGTGGTTCTATTTTGTGGATTATTTGGTGAGGGAGCAGAGCTAAATGGTCGATTGGTTTAGGCTCCAATATGCTCCAGTAACAGACGACCTCAAAATCCAAGTGGCTTATAGCAACAAACACTTCTGAGTCACGTGACGCGCCCAAGTGTTTCCCCACCTTATCCTCCTCTTGCAGCGCCTTGTCAAAGCAGGCGACAGTCCCAAAGGCATGCTCGTCATCGAAAGCACAGCTCATTTGCCATGCTTTCAGCCTACGGAGTTACTGCAGGCAACAGCTTTGCCAATGGTTTTGCTCCTGCATAACAGAGGTCACCACCTTTCCGGCGTTCAGAGATGGTTCCACAGCACCGAGTTTCTATCCCCAACATCCATGTCCCACAGTGTGAGGCTTGGCACCACTCCTCCTCTAGAATCGATTTCTTCATCATCAGCTTAGAGCCTAAGCCTCAGACTGATGATCCCCAAGTCACAGTGGCTTAGAACAAGTCAAGCTTATGTCTTGTTCATTCTTCGTGGTCAGATGGTCCAGCTTCAGCCTTGTGTCTCCTCTTTTTTCTGGGCCCAAAGGCACAGTCCCCATCTGGGACACTTCCAGCCCGACAGTCAATCACATGAGAGCTCTCAGAGCTTCTGATCGGAAATGACATCTGTCTCTCCCACTCACACATCACAGTTAAAGACACAAGTGCCAAGTCACACACTAGTGGAGAGGAGATGTGGGACGCGCAATAGCTCAGTCAGGAGGGGAGCTCAGAAGGGCCTCCTGGGACGGGCAGTGGATCAATCTCTCAGATCAGTCAGGGAGCCCTCACTAGCTGTCACATCGATGCCGGCTTGGCAGCCTGTTGTGTTTGGAAAAGAGGGATGTCAGAGCATGTTTTCCTCCCTGCACTTGCTAGGCTCGGTCTTCGCTGTGTGCTAGGGCATAGACCCAGCTGGCAGCAAACAAGCAGGCAGCTCTGAAGGGCTCCAAGCAGCACCTTCCAAAATAGGGGCCCGAAGGGGAGCCAGTGGCAGACAGTGGGTGTGTGAGGTTTCTTGAAGATACGTTCCCAATGAACCAGGGAACAGAAATGAATGTGTCATTTCAGGAGAGGGGTTGACAACCAGAAGAACTAAAATAAATGTGGGAACTTATGCTAAAAAACAAAGAGGAAACCTGGGGCAATACCTTTTGGAGACTCCAAGGGAGGGTTGGCTGGTGCAGGCAGGAGGGGTCAGCTTCAGCTGCCTCTGCACGAAAGCTCATGGATCTTGTCCAGCTGAACATGGCTGAGCTGCAGAGCGGCCTCGTCTCTGTCTCTCTTGATTTCATGTTAAAAATTCATGGGAGGAGAGAGCCTTGGCCTCTTATAGCCCCACTCTCACCAATGGGCGTGTAAAGTCACAGAATACAAACTGTTTGGGGCCCACTCTTGGTCAGAGCCATCCTGCGAAGTAATGGGCATTGTTAAATATTAAAGGCCAAGTGCAATGACCTCACAGCACCTGCCCCAGGCCCTGGTCTGCACCCTCTCATCTTGTCTGACAGCAGCACCCATCGGTGCACACCTTCTTCCCCGTGATGAGGTCAGTTCTCAGCGGCTGGGGCCTGACCCACCACCTTGGCCATCACCAGGATTGGGCCTTTTCTGCGACCTCCCTTGGTGGCACAGGTCTCTCTGGAATAGCCTTGGCTTGTCAGAGGGCTCTGCTGGAGAGAGCTACCAAGACAAGCCCCAATGTCGGGCAGCCAGGTTGATCTTTCAGAGTGCAAAGAGCTGGTGGAATGGGTGCGGGGAGGGGCAGATGCTGCAACAGAGCCAGGATGAGAGCTAAGGCCCAGGTGGGGGCAGTTAGAAAGCACTGCCCCCTAGAGAGAGACACAGAGGTTGCAGAAAAATAGGGCTCAGCCAGTGATCCCAGGCCAGGGCACTTGCTCGTATCCTGAACCATGTTATCTCCCCATAACTAGAGCTTTCTCTGCAGTTCTCATCCTCTTATACCCAAATGCTGGCTAAGGTTTCCATACTCACCCTCTCTCGGGGCTTACCAAGACTATGTGAGCCCCAGCCTCACTAGCTTTCCCCCACTGAAGAAAGCACACTGGTATGTGAGTGAGCGAGGTATTTCCTTACCTTGTAAACAAAACCTAGACATTTCCAGGGGCCCTTAAACAAAAGTTAGACTTTCCAAGACCCTTACATGCTTTTGACTCAAAAGACTGAGAACCTCTCAGATGTGCTACTGAGAGGAGGAACAGTCACAACTGAAGTCACAGCTCCTGTTTCCAAAGGGTGCTATCCAAACTCTTCATCCGTCTTTCCACCCCCATAGTCTGCTCTAAGCCTGGCCCTGAGGCTGGTCCCTCACCTTCTGCAGGCCTGTCTCCCACCACGCTGAGAGCTCCTCCAGGAGGCATGTCTGGCTCCTCTCTGCTCCCCAGTGTCCAGCTCCGGCTGCACCCTGGAGGGCACAAAGGAGTGTTTGCTGAATTAAGCTGGATCCGCCACTGACCATGGGCTGAGTGCCAGTTATAAACCTCTCTCCCAAGCCTGGTGCTTAGCCTTGTCTATTCCCACACCAGGGAAACGGGCTCATATGTGGGGAGCGCTGAGGTAGGGCCTGGTTCCACTTTTCTGCTCCTTCATAGTCACAGCAAGCAGAAGGTTTAGCAATGTTTCCAGTCCCTGTATCCACCTGGTTCTGTGGTCAGTGAGCATGGATCATTTGGGAAATAACTCCCCTTCATTCCTGATTTATCATCAGTGCCCTTTGGCCCTCAGCATGATAGTTAACCTCTGTGTTCAGGAGTCAATGACCAGAAACTAAGCCCCTAAATCAGCCCGTCCTGAATGCAGGGGGCCTGCAGTAGCTCATTCTTGGTAAGGAGGACGAAGAACCCACTGCTGGCACATAATATGTGTCACAGCCACCACACTAATGAGATTTAATAAGCAAAGCTATGCTTGTCCACCCCCCACCACCACTCGCTTGCGTGTGCGCGCCCACACACACACACACACACACACACACACACACACACCATGCCGTCACCCTGCCTGCTATTTCTGACCATAGAACCAGGTGGATACTGGGACTGGAAACATTGCTAGTCATACCTGGGACCGGGCCCAATCTCCCACGCTGAACCTCCCCTCGGGGTCTTCTTTGCCTTCCTGTGAGCACCTCTGTCCCTGCTGCCTTGTGCTGGCCCTGCAGCTCCTGTGGCCAGGCTAGCAGCAGTCAGTATTTCAGTCCTCGCTGCTCCTTACAGACCAGGAAACCAAGGCCCAGCTTGGCTCTCAGCCGGGAAGTGAGGATGGAGACCCACCTGACCCGGAAGCCCACGCTCTCTACTCCAGCAGGCCACCTTTCTCCTGGACCAGCCACCTCTGCCAGGCTTACCCGGAGGGCCTGTTAAAGCACGGATCCCTGGACTCTCAGAGTTTTTGATTTGGCAGGTCTATAGGAACCGGTGCAAAATGTACATTTCTAACAAGTCCCCAGGTGATAGAGGCCAAATTTTGAGAACCATTGTCCTAAACATTGGTGCTTCCCAACCTGTTGGCCACCCTCATCAAAGTCATAAAAATAGATGGAGGACCCAGCTGTCCCCTCACAGTGAGAGGGAGGCTTGAGACTCGGGGGGTTTTAGGTGTGGCCTCTACATTCCTCCCTAAGTCTCCTTCACACGGCTGGTTTTCCACTTCCGCTGCATAATGTGAAAAGTGCTGTCTAAAACAAGAGGCCTTTGCCCAGGAGGGAGCATTAAGGCTTAGTAAACCTTCGTTAGTTTATACTCCACCGAGGGAGTTTGTAAACACTCAGATGAATGGCTTTAACTTCCTGTTTCCAACTTCCACGTCCTTGCATTCTCCAGTGGCTGAGCCTGGCAGTGAGGTGATGTTGGATACATGTGAGGGGAGAGTCTCTGCCAGAAGGAGGAGGGATGCTGAGGGACCTCAACACCCCCCCAGCCCCCCCCTCCAGGGTCCGTGCCTGGCCTTGGCTCTGAGGCCCCGAGGGCAGAAGTGTGCATTGATGTAGAGGGGTAGGGAGCCCACTGTGGGCTCCCGGCTGGCTGTCCTGCTTAGCTATTAGTCATCCCCTCTGCCTTCGGCCTGAGAGAGAGGAAAGGGCCTCTGGATGTTTGTTCTTTCACTTTGCCTGTGATTTTTCTCTTTCTCTTGTGAGCGTCAGAATGAAAGGCAGAGCTGGGGTTTGTCGCCCTGCCAAGCAGTATGGGCTGTGTGGAGAAGGCGCTGAATCAATCATTGGCACTGGAGGGGGAGCTGTGTGGTTGGGTATGTCATTTTCCTGCACAGGGGGTTGTAAAATATCCACAGACTGGGTAACACCCTGCCCTCCAGCCTCTGCCGTGAGTTACAGGAAGGATGCTACTCTTAGCACTACATATCACCGTACCACCGTGTGTTATGGGCCTTTTAGTAAAAGTCCCCTCCGGCCACTGCTGCTGCCTCAGTGCCGGCCCCTCATGGCTCAAATGGATCTCAGGGAAGCTTCCAAGCCAGCCTCCCAGTCTCTTTCACACCAGCCTGCCGGCTAGACCCGGAATGAGCCGAGGGAGGGAGGCGAGTGAGGTGAGAGGTCACGCGTGGCTCCGGAGTTACATTGCCACGTTTGAATCTCTGCTCTTGTTCTCCACCTGTGTGACCTTGGACAGGTTCTTTTCTTCTGCTGTGCCTCAGTGTCCTCCCCTACAGGACGGGGATAGCAGTAGCACCTATCTCCTGGAGTAGTTCTTTGTATTCCCTGGGATAAAGCACAAACTTTGTGTTATATCTGACTCATAGTAGGAACTAAAAGTGTTTCTGCTTTTATTGTTAGCGGTGGAAGGCAGGGCTTCTCAAGTTCAGCACTGTTGACACTTCAGTCTTGGTCGTTCTTGGCGGTGAGGGCCCATCTGCGCATCGTAGGATGTTGAGCAGCAGCTCTGGCCTCCACCCACTCGATGCCAGTAGCAACCGGCCCCCGCCCCCACCAGGACAGCCAAAAACGTTTGCAGACATTGTCAGATATCCCTAACTGGCAAAACTTCCCCCAGACCCCCATTGACAACCACAGTTCTGAATCGTTTCTTCCCGGCACCACCTTCCAGGCTCCAAAAACACAGCAGCGCCTGCTGGGCCTGAGGGGGCTAATGTGGGGCATCTGCGCTGAACAGTTTCCCCTCTTTTGTGTGAGATTCAGTCCACCGCCGGCTGGGTGCCTGAGGTGTCCCGGTGATGCCCTGAGCGAATCCTCTGCCTATTCACTCTGTGATCCTCTGGTTTCCAGGTTGTACTGCTCAGGATGCACTTCGTGGTTGGCTTTTTAAATAACAGCTGTCTGTCTCTGTTATGATTTTCCCAGACGCTGGAGCAATAAACAGCTCCAATAACAGCCGTACCGGTAGTAAGTGCACACTTACTCAGGCATCTCCCTAAGCACTGCAGAGCCGCTAAGTGGGTAGAACTGATCTCAGCTATTACCTGGGCGGCCGCTGTGTCTGGGGAGCCTGCCCTGGAGACCAGAGCCAGGCCCGAAGGACAGGGGTGGAGGACAGGGCGTTAGTGACTAGTGCCCTGATTGTCCTTGCCTTGCTCCTGAGCCTCAGGAAACCTGGATCCTGGCACACCAGCTGATTCAGAGCTACACTGTGTCCTGAGGAGAGAGCATGGTGCATTCAACCCAAGGACAGAAATAGCTGTGCATCTTTGGGAGGAAGCCCAGGCAGAAGGCTGAGGCGCTCCCTGCCCCCGCACCCACCCACTTTTGCACACTCAGGGAAAGTTCTGGAGGTGCCGAGTTTTTGTTTCTGCTCTCCTCATAGCAAGAGTCGGGGTAGGCGAGTGGAAGAAAGAAGAGACAGTTCTTATATTAGTGTGACTGGGGCCGTTATTTCCTGATATGTTAGTTTCCCTAATGTGGCCATAGGTCTTCCAGGACAGGGGTCATAGCTTTCTGGTCTCAATTCTCGGGACCACGTTGGAGGCTGTTTGTTGTTGGATCGATGATTGGGTGAGATGCTTAACTGCATCTGTTTAATTTCCTAAATCTTATCAGTTAAATTCTCCAGCAACTCCAATCACCTGGAAGGCACAGCAGCTCATCAACTGTTCTTGATGGTCAACCGGAAATCCACAGGGATGGTGTCAGGATGCTCAGGCGAAGCCCACTTCTTACTCTTACAAGGCTGGCCCTTGATTGGCATCCAGGAACTTGGATTTCCGGAGGGTTCCCACCATTCCCACTCGGCTAAGAGCAGCTCACAGTGCCTACACTGGTTGTATAAACCGTATGGTTTATGCTAAATACCTGCTTTCCTTCTAGAAGTCCAGAACTTGCATACATACCAGGTGGAGGCTGTCTATGTGAAGAGCCCCCCCAAAAAACCCTGGGTGCTTGATCTGTAAGAGCACTTCATGCGGGCTGTCTCAGCTCCTTGCTGGGGGAATTCTGCATGATCTGTGTGACCTCCGGGAGAGGACCTTAGAAGTTTAGACCTGGTTTCCCCAGACTTCACCCCATGTGCCCTTTCCCTTCACTGATTTGATTTGTATTCTTTCACTGTGATAAATCATAGTCGTGAGTACAGCCATGTGCAATGTCCTGAGTCAGTGAATCATCGAACCTGGGGCTGGTCCTGGGGACCTCTCCATACTCCTGCAAGGCCAAAAGTATTTGCCATCTGGCCCTTTAAGAAAAAGTTTGCCAACCCCTGCTGTGCACAGTCCTAGGATGGATGGAAGTTACCAGTTGTATATCTCCTATCTCCCCGAGACCCTGAACCCCCTAAGAGTTTCTAGGTTTCCTGCTGTCTAGCTACTGGCCACGCACAGTATCTTGCATAAAGTATTTATGGAGGGAGGAAGTCAGCAAGCCTGTAAATAATGGATTCAAGAAGTATTTTTTAAATGGTGGGTGGTGAAATCAGTTTAAAAGGTTTTGACCAATGCTTTTCAGTGGAAGAATAAAATAGAAAGCATTGGCACGTAAGGAGGCTAAGTTTCATTTCTTGAAAAACCGTGTTTCAGTTGCACATGTGGACCAGATGTTGTACTGGGTCGTCATGTGAAAGGATGTCTTCTAGTCCATTGCAATAGAAAATATATGAAGGCCACTGGATTGCAATCCCTTTGCTAGATGCTTGAGGAGACACCTAGCTAACTCTCCCCACCTCTCCGGTCGTCAGCATGTAACCTCCTTCCCCCCCACCCCCAGAACGTGTACTACACGAGCGGGCAGCAGATCCACGTGGGCGTCCTGAGCCCCACGGTTGACGATGACGACAACCGGTGCCTGGTGGACGTCAACAGCCGGCCGCGGCTCATCGAGTGCAGCTACGCCAAAGCCAAGAGGATGAAGCTTCACTGGCAGTTCTCTCAGGTAACAGCCCAGAGCCCCCAGGAGGAGGCACAACAAAGAGAATGGGGAGGGGCCCAGGAGCCAAGGAGGGCCTGGGAGGAGAGGGACGCTGTGGCTAGAGGGAGGCTCCAGGCAACTCTCGGGATTTATTGAGCGCTTACTGTATGCCAGGGGTTTCACAAACATTAGCTCATTGGGTTGTTGTTATTATATTGTCATTGTTGCTGTTTTATTACAATTTTATTTAATTTGTCGATGTAAGGAAGCAGGCTCAGAGTTGGGAGTCACCTGAACCAAGTCCCACAGTAAGAGTAGGGCTGAGCCCAAACCGGTTTGGCTCAGTGGATAGAGCGTCGGCCTGCAGACTGAAAGGTTCCAGGTTGGATTCCAGTCGAGGGCATGTACCTTGGTTGCAGGCACATCACCAGTAGGGGGGGGCAGGTGGCAGCTGGTCGATGATTCTCTCTCATCAATGTTTCTGACTTTCCCTCTCTCTTCCTCTCTATAAAAAAATCAATAAAATATATTATTTATATATTTATATATATATATATATATATATATATATATATATTTTTTTTTTTTTTAAGTAGGGCTGAGATTTAACTTGGGTTTTCTTGACTTTAAACCCTTGAATTTCTTCTACATAAGCTCCTTCTCCGGACATGAAGCCCCAGCCTCCCAAGTGTAGACAGTGCTGGATCCATTCTGATCTCTGACCCCTCTGCCTTCCTCCCAGTAGGGATCATTTCAGGGGATGAGGTAACCACACAGGGCAGTGTCTTGGGACATTTTGAAAAGCTCAGTCTACTTTGACTCACTGGCGAAGAGGCAGCAGAGAGGTACCAGGATTTCCTGGAGTTGTCCTAGAGGTCATGGCCCAGCCAGCACCTGCCACTCAGGGACTTTGTGTCACCCGGATACAAAGGTTCTTGAACTATAATATAATAAAATAAGCTCCCTGGCCCCTTCAGAGGCCTTGCTCCTCCCAGGGGCTCTGGAATCATCAGGAAAATAGAGCTCCATCTGTATGGCCCGGCCTCTCTGTGTGCAGCCTCATGAAGTTTGATGGTGATAAGCATGGAGACTCGATCTTAAAGGTGACAGAGATTAAGTCACCTGGCCAAGATCACACAGCCCAGGTGCGGCCGAGCTGGAGTTCTAGCGGACAGGCTGGATCTGACCCCAGGCTGCTTCAATATTCCAGCCCCCCAGGCAGGCCCATCTGCCTCCTTTTCAGCCCTCACAGACAGCCGGCCTTCCCACATATGCTCCAAGATTGTGGACTGGATGGCTCAGCTCATCTGTGCAGATCTGAATGCCTTGGTGCCCCTCTCTAACCCTCATCTCATCTCTCCATCTGTGATTGGGACAGAGAAAGGAACAAAACAATGGGTGTCCTCGAAACAGACCCTCCAAAATCCAGCTCCTTCCTTCCCTCATCTCAGCACATGGCACTGAACAGGGAGCCCCGCACGATTCCTGTTTGAAGGGACACACTGAGCAACAAAGCAGGCCATGTTGGCACATGGGGACAGGGCAGTCCTCGGCCACTTAGGTGTCTAATTGAAATTCCCAAAATGCTTTGGCAGTCACAGCTTTGATCCTTCTCCTAATGAAACTGTTTGAAAATGATACTTTTAAATTCCTATTTGCAAATCCAGAGAGCTACTCTTACTTGATATTTTGAAATTAACATTTGTGAAATCTTTGTTTAAGGCAAAATCATCAATATTTATCAAGCAACCTGGAATCTATCCCCAAGGCCACCGTGCTTAAGAGCTGCTCTTGACAAGGCCAGAGGATGTTGGGAGACTCTTAAATAACTAAAGCCATGTGCTTAGACATGTTTTCTTGCAACAGGTTTTTAAATCTTTGCACATTTCATGGGGATCCTACCAACTAGAATTTTCCGGTGCAGAAGTTGGGCTGAAAGGAGCTTTTAGTTGTGCATTTTAAATCTCCTTTCCCGTTGCACCGTCTACATTACTTACTCCCCTGGGGGCTGCATTTAAACTCCCCAGACACTCAGGCTGAATTAATTTCAAAATAATCTAGTGCAATTCTCCCCCGTTGGCCTACAAAGAAGAGAGGCATTTGCATATCTTAGTGTTCCATCTCATACCCCGACTTTCTGTTTAATGCCTTCCCTCTAACCCTGGGAAGCCCTTCGGAATTTCCAATGCTTCGGGATGAATAGGGACGGCGCTCGATTCTGACACCGAGAAACCAGGTTTGACGAAAACATCTCTTGGCAACACAGACACACACAGCTCTGAGGAGCAATTTTCCAATAATAAACATTCTTTCCTTCAGTCATTCATCAAACATTTATGAAGCTCAGGGGTCTGGGCAACAGGGATGCAGATGTGAGTCAAACAGGGCCCCTGCCCTGGAGGAGATCATGGGCATGTAGACACACACCACACTGGGTGATGAGAGCAGAAAGGAGGCGGAGGGTGTTCTGGGACCCCAGGCTGACAGAACTCAGGAAACATTCGAGGCTTGTTTGATCTGGATCTTGAAAGTTGTGGGACAGTTCCCAGGTGTAGAAAGAGAGAAGAACATTCCAAGCAGAGGCTTCACCTGGGCAGAGGCAAGAAAAAGTAGAGCAGACTTGAGAAATAGAAATCGGGTTTGGTGTGGGTGGAATTTAGAGTTTTCAATGGGGCATAAGAGAGATGAGACTTAAGAGTTAGTTTGAGCAGACAATGGTGGTCATCAGTTGCCATGCTAAGAAGTTTAGACTTCACCTTAAAAGCAAAGGGAGAAGGAGAAATGGAGAAACTAAGGGAGGTTCTTAAGCAATGGATTGTGGTGATGGGGTCTGAGTCCCTCTGGCAGCAGAGTACACATGGAGTTGAAGAAAAGGGGCTGCAGACAGGCAAGCAGGCTAAGGGACTGTTCCATTCTCCTCGTGAGAGAAGAGGTGACTGGTTGGCATGGGGGCCTGGAGCCAGGCAGCTGTTGGGAGGACTTGGAGAGTCATTGTAAGTCTATTGGAAGTAGTGATGGGGTAAGTGAAGGGAGTTGTGAAGGGGGCTTATTAATCCAAGGCCACCCCAGGACAGCTTCCTCAGAGTCAGAGTTGTCCTGACATGAGGTTGGTCATTCAGAGAAGAGAGAACACTGGGCAGGCCATTTGAGGTTATACAGCTCTAAATGGAGCTGGATTAGATGGCTGTAAGGGCCTGCCACCCCTGAAATGCTGTCATTCTAAGCTGAAGTTAGACAGCAGTCCTGAGAAGGGCTTTTCCACCTTTACTAAGCCCCACCGGGCCTGCTTTAGTGAAAAGCAGCACGCATTTGGAAATGAGCTGAGCTTCTTGTGTGAGGGTCATGTTTACCCCACTTTATGGAATTGTTATTTTGCTCCCTGCCCCTGTCTTCTGTCAGCCAGTAGACGGAAGGTCAGGGCTGTCTTACACTTTCAGGACCTCCAGTCCCTCCCGAGAAGCCTGAGACAGAGCAGACATCCAGTGTGCTATCGATCGAAGGAAGGAGTCCCCGATTTAACAATTCACAAATATTAATTAGAGGCCTTTCATGTGCTAGGAGCTAGGTTTGTGGGAGACCAAACGATGAACAAAATCCTTCGATGGTCCTCCTTGCATGCATGCTGAAAATAAAAATAAATAAAAATAAAAACACAGACAAACAAAAAGCAGTGCAACTGTACTTCAAGGACATTTCAATGTAAAAGTCAAAGCGCCCTGCTCAGTTGGAAATCCCCTAGTTCCTACAGAAAACACTTGTAAGTGGTAGTGATTCCCACTGCCACTAAGTGGGGTGCTCAAAGTCACAGGGCCAATGTGCACTTCTCCCTCTACTGTAACAAACTTTGAGGACCTTTTGTGCTGAGCAGAAAGACTCTAGTCGGGTATTTCACTGTGGCTTTGGAATAAAACAGCTTTTGATTTCCATGTCACATAAAGGGGCAAATCTGGAACTCTAGTTTGGGGACTGGCGAAGCTCTGTTCAGGCCTTGACTGTTTTCTTAGTTATCGTTAGCAGATGGCAGTCAGCACTCCCTCTTTCCCCCTGCTCACCCCACAGAGATGAGGGGCCAGGACCAAGTGCGATGGCTCAGATCCCCACCACGCAGACCTCGAGGAGGTTTGGAAATGTATTTATCAAGCAGTCATATGATGCTTACTATGTGCCTGGTACTATTGTAACTGACTTATATTAATCAGCTTAACAATAACCCACAACCTTCGGACCAACTTGTAACTGACTTATAAAGATTACTTGATCCCCATGATAATGTCATTAGGTACTTTAATTATCCTTATTCTACAGATGAGGAAACTGAGGCACAGAAGAATTGAATAATTTTTCCAAGGTCAAATCTGGGAATTCTGTCAAATGTGGGGCCCATACTGCCTTGGTCTCACCTCTGGAAAGCCAGTGGATGGCAGCTATGGCAGTTCCGGGCTGGGTCTCCCTGCCAAGCCATGTCACAGGTGCACCTGAACTGGCTGGACCCGCCACCTTAGCACACTCCCTCTGCGGTCCTGCTGTCTTCATCCCTCCACTCCACCCCACCCCCGCCTCGCTTTTCCATTCACACTTGACACTGCCATTGTGCCATCCACAGTCCACTGGAGCTTCACCACGAACCCCAGGCCCATCTCCCATCTCCCTCGGGCACCAGGTCTCCTAGAAGAAAGACAAACACCAAAGAGCTTATTGAGTCAATGCAGCATTGGCTATTCATTTCCCCTCCAAAATGGCTTCATCTCAGGTGTCTGTGACCAGCACTAACATCCCACCTATGCTTTCAAGTATTTAATTACTGATTATAAACGGCTTAACCTGGAAACACCCGTGCCCACTGTGCTGAAAGCCAAAGCCTCGCCTGGCCACTTGCCCACGGAAAATTAATTAGAAAGGAGAGTGGAAGGGGAGCTCTGAAATAAACAGAGCATACAGGATGCAGTCCGCACACGACCTCCTGGCGATCACAACAGTGAGACCGGCACGAGCTCAGGGCAGACGCTGCAAATGCTGCTCCTCAGGGAGGCCAGTGCCAATGACCAGCTGGGCCCAGCCCTTTCCCGAGACAAGGTGAAAGTGTTTGAGGTCCCCTCTAGTCCCCGGACCAGCACCACCCCCACCAGCACTGGGAAATTTAAAGAAATGCATTTGGAGCCTCGTTGGAGACCTACTGGATCAGAAAAGTGGAGCCCAGTGACCTATGGTTTAACAAGCCTTTTAAGAGCTCTTTCTAACCCTTCTACCCAGCCTACAGCTCCAGGAGGAGCCAGGTTGCTTAGTCTGGTACTAGCTGTTCCACCCTGAGCTGCCACAGACACACGCTTGAGGAAACTGAGGCAGGGAGGAAGTGCATGGCCATGCAATCTGGGGTCAATGCCTCAGTCCCAGGGACTGATGTATGACCATAGATTCGCATGAGGCTGTGGACACGGTCAGTGCTCCACGTGGAGACAGGATCTGGCTCCTTTTGCGAAGGACAAGACTGAAGCCCAGACCAGCACTTAGCCAGGGTCATGGCCAGGGAGACCCAGAGGCAGGGCTGGGAGCAGGGGCCCGTGTCCTTGGGTTCCGCTCCTACCGCCTCTCATGCCCATGCTAGTCACCACTCCAGCGAGGCCCCGAAGGAGAAGGCACTAGGCTGGGGGCTGGGCTCCCAGCTCTAGGGATTATCATTGGGCTTAAGTCTGTACATTCAGCTTTAGGGTTTTTTTTAATGCTGTTTCCATATTTAATTTGGTTCCTTTTCCAATTAAGCTCTCTGTGTGCCACAGCATCTCTCCTGCCAGGTTTAATTGCCCTTATTTAAATTCTTTAATTAAAAGTATTATGTGTTTCCAGATCCTGTAGTTGTAAGTATTACACAAATAATTTAGATGACTGGACTAGTAAACCAAGTGACTGCACCCTCCACAGGGGGCGGGGGTGGGTGGGCATTCTGCATCAAGCCTCAGCCCTCAGAGCCCTGGGTCTGGCCCAGAGGCTGCTGGCTGGCCTTGGGTGTGAGGACAAGAGCCTGCTAACAGGTCCCCGATTCCTTCCTCCCTCTAACGCTTAATGCTCAACACAGCAGAGTGACATGGGTAACCTGTCAGCCCTACTCTGCAGTGGCTGGCCCCATCACCAGGTAAAATGCCAAAGTCCATTCTGTGGCTCTAAGGCCCCATACAACCTGCCCCACACTCACCTCTGGGGCTTTATCTCGGACGTCTACCCCCATGCCTACTCTGAGCCTCAGTGCTGTTCTCCAAACACACCAGGCCTCTGCTGGTGTGGGAGCTTTTCTCTGGGCTCTGGGACTCTCCCCAGATATCCCCTGGGCTAACTCCTCTCCTTCATGCCTTGCTCATGTCTCACCTTGTCAGTGACGCTCACTCTGACCACCTCTCACCATTGGAGCCTGCCTCACCACGATTTCCAAACCCTCTTGCCCTGCTTGTCTTAGTCCATTCAGGCTGCTATAACAAAATGACCATAGATTAGGTGGCTTAAACAACAAACATTTATTGTGAAGGCTGGGAAGTCCAAAGTCAAGGTACCAGCAGATGCAGTGTCTGGTGAGAACCCTCTTTGCAGTTTGCATGTGGCAGCCTTCTCAATGTCCTCGTGGGGACGGGGGGGAGGGGGGGGGAGGGGGAGATGAAAGAGAAAGAGAGAGAGAGAGAGAGAGAGAGAGAGAGAGAGAGAGAGAGAGAGGTCATCCCTCTTGTGTTTCATTCATGAGTGTACCATGCTCACCTCCAGATATCATCGCATAGGGGATTAGGCCTTCAACATGAATTTGAGGAGGGTACAAACATGTACACACACTGCTCTACATTTTTGTGCTGCCTATCACCTTCTAACACACTATAGAATTTATTGTTAGCTCCTCCTCCTAGAATAGTTTTCACTAAGATAAGGATTATTTCTTGTTTGGTCACTGATGTTCCTGACACATAATAGGCATTCATTAAATATCAGATGGATGAATGGATGGATGGATGAATGGATGAAACATGTCTCTGCAGAGAGTCTTCAAAAGAACTAGATCAGACTGGCTCTTCAGAGCCTCTTGGAGGTCAAGGTGATTTTCCTTTCTGGCCAAGAAGACCCCAGGTGTTGGAGCATGAACAGCTGTCAGTCTAGTCCACTCTCTTGAGACAGGCAGGGAGTAGAATAAATGGTGGGTGGGCTGGCCAGTTATTCTGGTGGGGAACAGAAAAAGGGGCTGGCTCCCAAGATCCCCACCTAACTCTACCACTTCCTAACTGTATGATCCTGGGCAAGTCTCCAATTCTATAAAATGGTGATAATTAGCATTTCCGTCTCTCAGGGTTATTGTGAGGAATACATGAGATTGGGCATGCAAAGCATTGGATACAGTGCTGGGCATATGATAAGTAAGTGTTAACTTATTGTTACTTTTATCCCAGGTGCAAAGCCTGTATGTAGAGGTGCATTTGGTAGCAACACCAGGCTGCTCCCAAGGGGGCTGAACTCACCAGGAAGGGACAGCTCCTTTCCAATCACAGTGAATGGAACTTGCCCAGAGAGAGTCAAGAACCCAGAGTTTGTTCAGTGAGAGAGGCCAAGGTCTGAGAAGAAAGACACGAGGGAGATAGTGCCAGGGGCCAGTGCTAGCTCTAGTACCAAGGGGTGGCCTGGCCTTTCTCCCCCTATTCCAGATGTCTTTCTAAGATGCATGCCTGGGCTCTGCTCACTGGGACCTCCAGGGTGGCCTGACTACTCCATTGTAGAAGATTCTCCTTTCGGAGCTTCCAGATAGGGATCTCTCTTTGGCCTCACATCCTGCCCTCCCTGCAGCCCCACACACTCTCACAGAGGCTGTGCTTCTCCACACCCCACACTGCTGTTGGCCTCACTCCATTTCTTCCACATTCTTCCCAGAGGCCACCCTGGCTGTTTCTGCCCTAGGGTCACCCCACTTCCTGTCCCTAGGGTGCCGAGGGCATGGTTGGGCCAGGGTAGGGCCTGGGAAATGTCATAGTTGAGTCTCTGAAGGAACACTTTACTTCTCAGAGACTGCCCCTGTCTTCCTCTCTCAGCCCTGGCACAGAGCCCTGCAGAAAGCTCAGAATGCTCCTGAGTGGCTGGTGGGAAAGGAGGGGGCTGTGGCCTCCTGTCTGGGACCAGTTCCTCCAAGCTTCCGTGGTTCAGGGGTTGCTGAAGCAGCCCCACTGTTGGCAAGGCCTGGGCTGGCCCAGCCCCTGAGGACATGCTGGGCAGTCAAAATCTCCAGTGGAATGGAAGGGCACTTGGTCTGGCCCCCTCTGCTTGCTGTGCACTTTCTCTGGAGCCCTCACCCGATTCTATGAACAGCCTCATATCCGTTTGTTGTTTGTAGCTGATAAAGGGATTTCCCATCTGTCCTGCTCATCCTCCAGTAATCAGGACAGAAGTGATCATCTGACTTTAGAGATAATGGAATCATAAGAGTGGAGCGGCTGCCCAGGGCCACACAGCTGACCACCAGAAAAGAAGTTTAGCACTGTCCCCTTTCCATCTCACTCCCTGGAGTGCCAAACCCCCAGCAGCCATCGTGAATAAGAGAAATGGCTGGTTTCATCCAGCCCTGCCTGCACTGCACTCCCAGCAGTGGGTAGGACCACCGGGCTGGCCGGATGCTGGAGCGTCAGGAGAAGCTGGATACAGTCTCGCCAAGAAGCACCAGCCACATGGCCCAGCCTGTGGGTGGGCAGCAGATGAGCTCAGCCTAAAGGCTGCGAGATTTTACACAGAAGCCATAGAAACTGGGCCAGGCAGAGCCATGGGCTATCCTTGTTTGGAGCAAATATCACTGGGATGCCTCTGTGTCCAAAAATCCAGCCTTTGAGGGACAGGATGTGGCCTCAAGGTGGACCACAGCCTCTGAGAGGACAACTTGAGGCTGTCCTCCACAGTCCCAGCGTGGTTCATGGTTCGGGACTGTGGTGTGGCCACTAACAGTGCCCATTTCTTGGCTCTATTACAAGAGCCTATTTATCGTCCAGTGGAAATGAGGTGTTCTGTGCTCTGTGGTCAGTTCTGAGTGACACAAAACAAAAGGAGGGCAACCAGATTGGAAAAGTATACAAAATTCTTCCATAAAAAACTCAACATGGAAAAGCATGGAACTGAGGGACATGGGCCCCACCCTCCCCTGTCAGAGGGAAATGGTGGAGAAGCAGGAGCTGACCCAAGTACGGGACCCTGCGCTGTGTTCTTGATCCCCTTTCTGGATGCCCCTGAGACAGGATCTTAGTTCACCGGGAGAAGAATGCTCCTAGGAGGAGCTGCTGGGGAAAGAAAGTGCTAGATTGGGGGCTGTCCTTGCAGGTGGACATGCAGAGCTAAAGGGCCCGAGGCCCAAGTACAGAGCCACTCAGGTTGCAGTTGAGAACAAGAGGATCGGCTTCAAAGTCTCTTCCCACATGGGGACTCTTCCCACATGAGTCCTTTCTGAGCCCCTGTCTCATGGCCACTGGTCCTGTCCTGTCAGGGCCTGACCTTGTGGGTTTCTCTCTGGCTGCACCTCCCACCGCCCCTGCTGTTTCAGCTACCCCTTTGTTCTGATGTCTCTGTGATCCTAGGGGCAGGCAGTGAGTCATTGCTCTCCTCAGAGAAGGTGCTGGCAGGGCGGAGATGCTTCACTCACTGCTGCTGTCTGCAAGGCCATTTCCCATACCCGAGATCTTAGAAAGTTACACACACACACACACACACACACACACACACACACACAAACACGGATCCTGAGCCCTTCACCATCTGGCTTCTCACTCCCCGCCTCCTTCACCCTCTCTGCTCAAAGTCTCTCCTAGGAGCTGGAATTTTGTTTTAATTTTTTTAACTGAAGAACAACACATACACACAGAAGCATGCAGATATACGTACAAAAATAAATACTCAATTATTTAAAACCAAGCAAATCCCTATGCAAGCACCACCCTGGTCAGAAAGAGCACCCCACCAGCACCCCAGAAGCCCCCTTCTTGCTTCCTGTCATTTGCCACCCCCTCCACCCCAAAGGTAACCCCACCCTGACTTGAACACTGTGGTTTTATTTTGCCTGCTTGGGAAGTTTATAGAAGTAGGATTACGTATATATTCAGCCTGGTTTCCTTTGCTGACGTTATATTTGTGAAACTCACCCCTCTTGAGCAGAGCGCCCGTGTGTCCATTTTTGACGCTGCATAGTATTCCTTGATGTGAGTCACTGCTGTTTGCTATCCGCCCTCCTATAGATGGGGGTTTGGGTTGTTTCCAGATTGGAGCTTTTACAAATCATGTTTCAGAAGGCACCTGGGTGCCTGTCTGCGGTGCACACCTTTCTACTAGTTGTACAGCTATAGGTACAGTTGTTGGTAGCAGGGAAGTGTCTGTTCAGCTGGGGCAGATACTGCCCATTTTCTAGGAGGTGTGAGAACTGAGTCTCCATGTGCTCTTGCAATATCAGTTGTTACCAGGGGGGAGGTGGTGGCAGACTGGGGATGACTTCCAGAAAGGACTTCCTTCTCCCTCACTCACAGTTCACTAGGATAGACCTGAGTGCAGTGGGGGATGGGCTCAGAGTCTCCCTCTCCCTGTTGCCAGGCCTGCCAGGGCCCGCCCGGGGTGAACCTGAGAATGATCACTCAGTCCTGTGACCAATTCCTTTCTTACCTATAAGTCATGACAGCCAGATTAATGATCACCTGTCATGTTCCATTCAAGCTTTTTGCTGGATGTTGAGAGACAGAAATTGATAAAACCTTTAGTCCAGTGGGGGGAAAGATAAGTAAATAAGAACATTTATTATACTTCAGTAAGTGCTGAGCGGGAGAAAGCAGGAGATGGAGAATACCGCTCCAGCCAGGGGACTGGAGAGGAGGAGGAGGAGGCGGGGTTGGGTGGAAGGTGAGAAGCCTCTGGAGGTAGGAGCAGGCGCCGAGCCTTCAGTGAGTATGGCGTTGCCTGAAGCAGAGCATGGAGAGGACCCCAGGCACAGGGCACAGCTTGTTCAAAGTCTAGGAATCCTGAGAAAATGTAAATGGGTTTGGCAAACTACACGGAGTTTGGTATCGCTGCAGTTCAAAGTGTGCAAGTTGTGGGGGACCAGGCCAGAGAGAGACGCAGCACCATGCCATGAGCATGCGCTACAGAGCCGGGCTCTGTCTTCTGGGCCAGATGTGCATCTGAAAGGATCACTATCCGCTGCCTCCTGACGTGGGAAGGGGCTCAGCGAGGAGGCTGATGCAGTTGTCAGGGGAGAGAAGATGGTGGCCTGAATCAGGGCAAGTATAAAAGGATAGAGATAAGGAGACCGTCACGAGGCCTGAAGCAGGTGGAATTGTCAGGAATCGGTGCCTAATGAGATGCTGGGGAGAGAGGGACATATACTGAGAATGCCCAGCTTTCCCATAACGATGCCTGGTTATGTTTGAGATGAGTAACATATGGTTCTGGGGAAAAGGTGAGTTTTAGCATATGCTCAAGTACCATTAAGCTACAAGGGGCCCACTTACATGGACTACCACCCAGCCCAAGCAATTCCACTCATTTGGGAGGCCGAAGCCCAGCTGAGCATGTTTTCAGTATAACTCAGAGATTCTCAAAATGCTGACACCCTAACATATAGCCAAAGCCCCAGGGTGTTTGGGGTATAAACTGAGTGTGCATGACTACAGAACATTCCAGAACATCAGCAGCATGGGGAAACCATGTATATCCAGGGATGAGGGAGCCCAGTGGCCTTATAGACAGAATTCAGGAGCCTGAACTTGGTTGAGACCAGCACTGATAGAGGTCCAGTTGGGAGCACAGACCCTAAAAGCAGGAGGTCTGGTGATACTGAAATTCAGGCCAATCATGGGGTGGTCCCAAGGAACTAGGCATTTCAGAGCAGGGCCCCAGTCTATGGTTATGGGAAGTAGGGCTTAGACCCCCAGATAGGAGCAACCCAGCATGCTGTACCCCTGCTGTGCAGATGGACATTGGGGTGGGGTACCTCTGTTCTAGTGAAAAGCTAGGGCTGTGTGAAGAATTACACTTACATAAAAGTTCATTCTCAGGGAGAAGACCAACATAGAGATGGGAGCCCCAGGCTTCGTGGGAATGCAGGCCCCAGACCTCCCGTAGCCTCATTGGATCCCAGACATCTAGACTCACACGTAGTCCCAGCCGGCACCAGCTGCCAGGCCTCAGGCTCCCAGACCTCCCCATGTTGCCTGTACACCCTCTGACTCCACTCTCCGTCCTGGCTCCTAGGGAGGCGCCATCCAGAACCTCAAGTCCAAGCGCTGCCTGGAGCTGCAGGAGAACAGCGACTCAGAGTTTGGCTTCCAGCTGGTGCTGCAGAAGTGTTCGGGCCAGCACTGGAGCATCACCAACGTCCTGAGGAGCCTGGCGTCCTGACCCACCGGGACCCGCCCCGCCCGCCCGCCAGCCCCTTTGCTACTGTGTAGCACCTGGTGCAACGTTGTCTGCTGTCCTTGTGGGTGGTTGGAAGTCCTGGAACCAGGTTGGTGGGCCCCTCTCCCCCTTAAAAAGCTTCTATTTCCTATTCAATTTTCATGCAGTTTCTAGAAAGATGCTGAATGGTGGGTGGAGGTAGTGAATATCATAAACTATTTTGCAATTGTAAATAGGGGACAAATGGAAAATATTTATAACTGTCAATAAAATACTATTATTAAGAAAAGGGGGTTTTTGCAGTCTTCTTTGCCTGGGGGAGATGCATGCCTGGCTCCTCTGAACCTGGAGTCCTCACAGCCACAGAAACATCCCTGCTCGCCCTGCCGACTCCGAGCCCCAGAGAAAGGAGGCCCGAGGGCCCCACAAGCAGCAGGAGCGTGTGGTGAGAGCCGCCAGGTTCCTTCGTGAGGCCCAGAGTGGTGAGGAGGCCACTGTGAGCGCGGGGACATCTTGTCTGGAATTTAGCTTCTGTTCTTCGTCCCCAGAGAAAGCAGGAGTGCTCACTGGCCCCTGGAGCGTCCTCCCATGGCCATCTGCTGGACTCCAGTACACTCCTTTCTCCTGAGGTCGCCTCTGTCACCTCCCAGGGCTGTCCACCGCTCAGCCCCTCAGCAGTGACACCACCCACAGCAAATGCCTTTGCCAGTCATTAGTGCCATCCCATTGGCTCCTTCTGTGAATTGTGGTGCATTCGCTCCCTTCCGAGGCTGCTGGAACAAAGGACCATACACTCTCTCAGTGTTCTGGAGACCGGGAGTCTGAGTTCGAGGTGTGAACAGCATTGGTTCCTTCTGAGCGCTGTGAGGAGATTCTCTACAAGCCCTGGTGGCTCAGGCGCTGCTGGGCCTGCAGAAGGCCATCTCCTTCCGGTGTCTTCGGTCGTCTTCCCTCTGTTCGTCTCTGTGTCCAAATTTTCTCCTTTTTTTAAGGACACCAGTCACGTTGGCTAAGGGCCCATGCTAATGACCTCATTTGCCCTGGATTGCCTCTATAAAAACCCTATTTTTCAAATACAGTCCCATTCTGAGGCACTGGGATTGAGGACACATCTTTGTGGGAGGACACGACTCAACCCAGGGCATGGCTCAGTCAGTTAGGGTCACCCCCATAGGCTCAGCCTGGGGAAACTGGTGACTGTCTTTCTTGCAGCCTATTGTCCAATCCTCTGTCCCTCCAGCAGCTTCTCCTGAGTGTTTCTCGTCCCGGTCCAAGAGACCGTCCTCTGGTGAGGGTTCCTGTGTTTCGTTTGAACCCCCCAACACCACCTCCTACACTTTAGTTCATACTAGAGCTCTGATGAGTGACAGACTAGACTGAACTAGGAGAGGAAACCCTTTCTTGACAGGTTTCAACCCCATTCACCCCCTCAAGTTCTCTGGGCCCTGCAGAGACTAGTAATTTATAGCTGAAAAGCTGATAACATAGAGAAACCTCCTGTACCTAAGGGACCCCAAGGGAAGAGGGGCCTCCTGTCTCGCCACCTTTGCACATCGAGCACCCCATCTAGCACCAGATCCACCCAGAGGGACCGGAGGAGCTTCCCAGGCCACTGCCACAGGCATCCCTTTCTTACCCTCTGCCTACCTAAGCATGTCATGCCTGCTCTCATACCGGTGGAACTCTTCCTATAGCTGCAACATCCCATACTACTTCTTCTTTTTTTCTTTTTTTCAAATATATTTTATTGATTTTTTACAAAGAGGAAGAGAGAGGGATAGAGAGTTAGAAACATCGACGAGAGAGATGTGCCCACTGGGGATGTGCCCACAACCAAGGTGCATGCCCTTGACCAGAATCGAACCTGGGACCTTTCAGTCCCCAGACTGATGCTCTATCCACTGAGCCAAACCGGTTTTTGCAACATCCCATACTTCTAAAGTCACTCTCAGTTCTAGTCTCACTCTACCCACCTCCTCTCTCCCTCAAATACCACTTCCTGTTCTTCGCCATCACTCATACGTGTTTCGGTCCCAGCACTCCCAAGTCAGTTCCCCAGGCCACCAGCATCAGCGTTACCTGGGATGGTATTAGGAAAACACTTCTCAAGCTCCACCTGGACCTCCCAAACCATAAACAAGCCCTCCAGGTGATTCTGCTTCTCTGCTAATGCCTGGGAATGACTGCCCAGCACTGCCCTGAGCCAGTGCACACACGCCCTCCCTCCTGTACTGGCCCAGGCCTCATTCCCAGCAACATCCATTCATACTGCCCCACCCGTTCACACCTCGACGTCACACCCCATCCAGAGTGTCCTCATCCTCAGCCCACCCACCTCCCATCGTGCCTGCCACACCACATCCCAGCGGAAGAACCAAGAGCATGGGCTCTGGAGCCAGTCAGCCCTGTTCATCCCTGCCATCTACCAGCTGAATGACCCTGAGCAGATACTTAACCTCTTTGTGCCTCCATTCCCCCCTTAAAAATGGGGGTACTAATAGTGTATCTTTTGTGGGATTGTTATAAAAATGAGATGAGTACATTTATGTAAAACAGAGCATAATAGGTGCTCTAAAGTCTGAGCTATTATAATCTCATCCATTGACATCCTGATGCCCAGTCACTGTCACCAATATCCACACCTTTATACCAACCGACACCCACATTTCCCCTTCCTGTCGACATCCATAGCCCTCCCCACCTGCACTAACAACACCCACTCATGTCTGTTCCACCTGCCTGGAGGCTTTTGTTTTATACCCATCACCACCTTCCCCCAACCCTTGCAAATCCCACCCATCCTGCTCTCTTATCAGGGACACCCCGACATCAACCACTCCCAACAACATCACCCCAGAAGAAAACCCAAGAGTGGCGCCCTCTCTCATAAGTTAACCTGGGGGCAGTTTAAACCAGACGTGGCAGCTCCCTCCTGGGATACCACTCACCATCTGCCTGGGCCCAGTTGCCCGGGCCCTGGTGGAAGGCTCTGAGATGGCCTGGAGGGCCCTGACCTCCTTGGAGTGGAGACTATGTGTCCAGTCCAAGCTCCACTATATGCTGGAGGTATGAAGGTCAGAAGTCCATGGCCATGGGACTCCAAAGCAGAGGCATTGGATGGGTGTGGGGCAGGCAGGAGGGTGAGGAGGCCCCAGCCCCAACCCCCCCCCCCAGTCCCAGCCCACCACAGCCCCAGACTCAGTCCACCTCAGCCCACTCCAGCCCCAGCCCACCACTGCCCCAGCCCACCCCAGCCTCAGCCCACCCCAGCCCCAGCCCACCTCAGCCCCAGCCCCAGCCCACTCCAACCCCAGCCCACCCCAGCCTCAGCTGGCTGCTTTCCATGCTGTTGCTGTAAGCTCATTAACAGCTGTTTAGGGCTCTTGAACACCCTGGGGTGAGATCATTATTTTTTTAATGATTTGCACATTAAACAACTTTTGTTTCCTGTTTCTACTGCCTTTGCTGATACTAGAAAAGCCTTTTTAGCCCCGTGTGACAGGATCCCCTTGACAGCCAGCCCTGCTGCCTGGCCTACAACTCGGCTCCACAGCTCCTGAAGGAGATGCCTCCTCTCTCCCCACAGGAAGATGGACATGACTGTTTGCAGAAAGAGTGGCGTAAGCCATCAGTGGCCTGGCCATATCCTGACTGGCCCTGAAGGTCACCTGCCTACAGCTCCTGCAGCTTCCTGAGTCCCTGACTGAAGCCCTTTTCTGGCCCCAGGCACATGCTGAGACTGGAAATACCAGACAGAGTTTATCTCTCAGGAACAATCTTCCACCAGTGAGAGGTAGACCTCTTGCCCCTCCAGAGGAATACATGGGAAGTCTGAGCCTCCAGTCTCTCAAAGGTCCCCAGTGGGACTGAGCCCCAGTTGCCCACCTTGACACACCCTCTTCTTCCCCCCTCCCTGTCTCATTTCCCCTCTCCTTCCCCGTGCTGCCTTCTCCCAAATGCTCATCTCTAGGGCTGCCACTGGGAAATCAGCTTACTCCCACTCCTCCTGCACAATTCCCCCCCCCCCCATGAACACCAGTGCCCCCAAAATCCACATCTATACCCCAGGTCTAATCCCCCTCTGCTGATGGGCTCTGGGCAGCTGGGTGCTGTCCCTCGGATAATGCTGACCTATGTGCTGAAAGCAGACCTATCACTCCTCCTCTCAGGCCTACCCCGGTGACACCACCCTCACCAGGTGCTCAAGCCAGAGACTTCCTCTCACCCCTAACCCCCTTCCTCCTCAGCCTCCCACCTGTATCTCAGTCCCACAGGCAGTGATGCCTCCTGACAACTCGGTAATATTCCCTGGGCCCCTTCATCGCTCACGTGGACGCACCTCCAGTCTCTCCCACACTGCGCCGCATCTGTCCTCCACACACAATAGTCACAGGGTCCTTTCTGAAATGCAAATATAGCACATTCCTTCCTGGCCTAAAATCTTCAGTGGGTCTCATCAAAAACGGCAAATGAATAACTCAGGCACCGGACTCAGAGGCTTCTCCTTCAGCAGGTCCAGAGGCTGTGTCTAAAGCATCCAGGCTGGGGACTTTGGACACAGGGTAGCCTGTGGATGTGAGAAGCCCTGGCTTCTTGGCAGTCACACCCACCAGACATCGGCAGCCCTCTCCTCCAGGATGTTCATGTCCCATGTCTTTGTTCCTTTGCTCAGAAGTTTTTCTTGAGGAATGTAATAGTTTGTTAGGGTTCCTGTAACAAAGTCCCACGGAGTAGTGGCTTAAAAGACAGAAATGTACAGTTTCACAGTTCTGGAGCCCAGAAGTCCAAGGTCCTAGAATCAGGAGGTTGGATCCTCTGAGGGCTGTGAGGGAAGGAAGTGTGCCAGGCCCCTCTCCTGGGCCTACAGATGGCTGTCCTCTCTCTGTCTCTACATCATGTGCCCTCTGTGCATGCCTGTCTCTGCTTCCAAATTTTCTCTTCTTAAAAGGTCACTAGTTGTATTGAATTAGGGTCCATCTTAGTGACCTCATTTTTAACCTCATGACCCCTGGAAAGACCCTATCTCCAAATGAGGTCACATTCGAAGGTACAGCGGTTGAGGACTTCAACATAGAAGTTTTGGGTCCAGTTCCCAGGGCTGCGCTGCCACCCCCACAACAGCCCCTAGGGTGCACTGTACTCCCTTTGTGCTCTGTCCAAATCCTACCCCTGCGTTCCTTGGTGAGGCACATCAGGATTTCTGAAAGGGACTGAGCTACCAAAGAGGACTCCATGGAAATGATCCCCACATCAAGGAGACAGACTCAGAGTCATTTCCCCCCAATACTTTCTGCTCCCCTAGGATATTCTAGTGACAGTTTTCCACAGACCTGGTCACCCTCAGTTCCTGACAGTGAAATGCCCCTAATATACCTGATCCCTTCCTGACAAGAACAAAAAAGACCCTTCTGTACTCAGCATATGAGTCAGGACCTCGGCTGGACACAACTAGCACACTCCGGGGTTAACGGAAGAGTTTGATGAGGGAGATAGCAGTGTGTGCAGGGTAAGGTGAAACTCCCAAAGATGGCAAGAGAGGGAGCTAATGGAACAGAGAAGGAGGGGTGCTTCCAGACCCCCTCACAGCTGCTTTCATGGAAGTGGGCTGTCCAAAAGACCCATGGTCAACTTAGGAGGAACCCCCACGGCAAACCCACAGCCCAGCCAAGAGGGACCCTTTAGGGGGCTTGGGAAAACACCTCCATGTCTCCTTCCTCCTGCTGTCAGATATTGGACCAAAGCTGCTGTCAGATATTGGCCAAACCAGCTGGAGGCAGACAGTGGAGGAGCCACTGATGTGGTCTACAGAGCAGACCAGGGGGCAGCCAGAAAAGGCTTCAGGCCACCTCACTGCCTCTCCCGTCTTCCTAGCCACATCTCTCCCTCAGCCTCTGAATGCCTCCTGCACTGAATCTGACCATACCACGTGCTTCCCGTTTAGCTATTCCTTTTACTGATGTGAAAGAGAGAGGAGAAAGGAGAGAGGTCTCCCCACCTCCAGCTTGAGTCCCTAAGGATGTTGTCAGCCTTGCTTCCTCCTTTCCAGTCCCTCTAGGATCATCAATACTCAGGCCTCCTTCAATAGCCTCAGCCTCAGACCTTCCTGACCATCTCTGGGGGCCTGGAGTTGGTCTCGATGCTGTAAAAGAGCCTTGACCTTGTGCATTGGCCTAGCTAACAGATCCCTTCCATGTGAGTGTATTTGGTTGGTCAGGGCTGCCTGGAATGATGTGTTGGGAAAGATTTTGAGTCCCTGGCTTCCATAGGGAAGAGAACAGGAGAGGATAAGCCAGAGACAGGCAAGGCATACATGGTGTCCTATTTGGCCTTTCCATCTGCCCTTCCACCCCACTCCATTGTGCTGCTCCAGAAGGTGTCCTCCCAGATGGGTCTGCACCTCTCCATGGGCCTCAGCTCACTGGGCGGGGGCTCTGGAGCCCCTCATTGGCTGGGTACTGCTGCCAACAGGCTCCCTACTCATTGGCGCTGTGTCCTGCCCCACAGACCCCCCACCTGCAGCTTGCAGTCTCTTGCTCAGATTGTGAAGACCCTCCAGGTGCAGGCACACTTCCCTCAGTCCTTCCCACTTTGGGCTTTGGCCCCCTCACTATCCCTGCCAGGAGAGAGGGCTGAAGTTCAGTGTGCCTGCTCACCTGTACCGGATGCTTGGTGTCTGGGGAAAGTCACAGGCCAGGAAGGTCCTAAACATAATCACAATAATAACAAAATTTGATTCTATGGCCAGATACTGAGGTAAATACTTTCCATGTATTTAATATTCATTATAACATCAGGAAGCAACTATTATTATTATCACCCTCATTTTATAGGTAAGAAAATGGAGTCACGTGAAGGCCAAATCATTCTGTAAGGACATATAACTAATAAGAGACAGAGGTTGGATTTGAACTCAGGCTGATTGTAGGGCCTGTTCTCTTAGCCTCTACTACACCATTCTGCCTCCCTTGGGGGACCCTGGGAACCCCACAGTAATCGTACACTCAAAGTGTGCATTGATGCCAGTGCTCCACCCTGAGGCCATACCTGGATCACTAACATCTATAGGAGCACCGGACCTGACCCAGACCTGTACTAGGGTCTTGCCAACTCACCATACCCTCAAGACAGGGTCCATTCTCAGCATCATTTTATAGATGAAGAAAACAAGGCATAGAAGTTAAATAGCTTGCCCAAGGTCATATAGCTGGCTAGTGGTTATAGCCAGAATTTGAACTCAGACCCCCTGCTTTAAGGCTGTGGTGTTAACCACTGAACAATACCACCTGCCAACCACCTGGCTGCCTCTGTGTGATAAGGGATCCACAGGTGGTGCCAAGGCCGTGGGCACCCAGCCTCCCTGGGCTCCACAGGAGATGGCTGTAAAGACTGCCCCCATTTCAGTTTCCTGATGAGCTTGACCTTCCAAACGTGACCACAGTGAGAGTGTGATTAATGAGCCAATTATTTCTGTGGAAGACATCGTGCAAAATAAATAGCCCATTTCCCTTCAATTTACTGTTTTAATAAATAAATAGTGCTCCATGCTCGGGGTTTGTTTATTGCTGCTCATACCTGAAAGTTCGTGATGAATCTTCATGTTGTTTATTTCTAAAATTAATCAGATCTGCCCAATGACTTTGAAATACAGCACCGCATTTGTCCTTTGATGTTAACAATAGGACAGCCAGGCGGGGCCCCGGAGAGAGGCAGGCCTGGGGGAAGTGTGAGCAGAGGGCAGGATGCTCGGTGCTCTGGACCCATAGCCGTACATGCTCACCCAAAGAACCATAGTCAGGGAGGCTCACGGGTAGCTCCATGATTGATGGTTCAAGGGAGATCACAAAGATGGACAAAGGCATAGGAGGAGCAAAAAATTATCTTTCCTCTGCTTCAGTTGTGGATTCAAACAAGAACAGTCCATCTAGAGTCCACCCAATTGGCTAAACTGAAAAAATCCTTCATCTCCTCTTCAGCAGTCATGAGTGATTGCATAGTCACGGATTCAACCGGCTATCTTTTGGAGAGCTCTCAGTTTTCTTAACTGTAAAATGGAGGTGATAATAGTAATGAACATTATCTGAGAAAGTAAATGGAAAGTACTTCCTAAGGAACACACAAAGAGAAGTGTCTAAGACCCACCCGAAGGAGCCATGTCCTATCTTATTTGTGCAATTTGGGTGTGTGCTTGTGTTGGGCTTCCCTATTACTTAAGCCAATAAATTGCAGTTGCAGCTTAAGCTAGTTTTAGTTGGATTTTCTGTAATTTGCAACCAAAACAATATTGACTAGTGAGGTTATTTTGAGAATTGAGACAACTAACGTACACACAAAGTTACAGTGCCTGGCATATAGTAAGTACTTGATAAACATTAGCTGCTATTCTTCTTATTGGACCCATTGGATTGGTGGGGCCATATAGCAGGCTGTTTAGAGGAGGTACTGAAGAGTTTCCTGGGAGAAAACTAACGCTAAGGGATGAGGAATTCAGTACATCAGACTGATTCAGAAAGAAAACCTTAATCAGCAGGACGGATTCTGAGGAGAGCCTGATGTCTGTCGGTCAGAATAGTCTCCTGGTTCAGCCCCACCAAACGCCCAAGTGCGTTCTCTGTGGAGGGGTGAGTGAGATAGAACGGGGAAGGTGGGAAGTTCCTGACTTCACTTTGTGTGTTCTCTTCAGTTTGGCTGCTAACATCACTCAGGACAGGAAGGGGAGCGAGGCGGACTCTCCTGCTTCACAGCAGAGCACAGAACCCTCGTCACTGTGAGGTGTCCCAGGTGAAAGGTCAATTAGGGCTAGTTTGCTCTAAGGAGCCAAACACCCCAAATAAACAAGCTTAGTCTCTTTAAACACAGCTTTTAAGCATTCAATACATGCAGGCTTTCAGGGAAACAGAAAAATAAAATACAAGTTCTGCATTAGCGGTTCATTATCTAAAGGAACAAGTATGTCTATATGTACACCAGGATGGATGGAAGAATGGATGACTCACCAAAGTACATCAATAGCATCTATAGTTTGCTCCTATGAACCTAATGGATCTTCATGAAATATTAACCATGATTTTGAGCTCATCTGCTCCATCTGTTACCCTATTAAGTTAACCAGTGCCTCTGTGACATGCTGAGAATTGCCATTTAAGGTAGAACTAAACATATTTAAGCTAACATCTTTATAGTTTTTTTTCTCTCCCATGCAGGTCTGCATAGCAGCAAAGGCTGTAATGAAACCAGCACAAATATTAGAAGCCTTTGTTAAAGATGTACTTATGGATCCCTTCTTTCCCAAGGAACATAGCCCCTGTCTAGCTCATCCCCGAGGCCTGGCCCCAGCACCTCTTTGGAGGAGAGGAGGAAACAGACATGAGCTGTAGTTGACCTGAATTACCATTCACCTCTTCTCCCCTGTTCCCCTGAACTACCAACAAGAACATTCACATTTTAGCTCTTGTTGACTTTCTGAGCTCTGCATGTTGCCCTGATACAAAGCAGTCCTCCCCCTTGGAAAGGCCAAAGCTTCATCCCTTAATTCCTTGTATAAACCCCTTGTTTCAACCCTGGATCTGAACAATCACATCTTCAGACCTTTGACAGCTCTGAGAATAGCCAAATTCCCTTGTGGTTTCAGGGGGATAATAGTGTGGGGATAGTTAAGAGGAACAAAAAAATTGTAAGAGACAAACAACTAGATGGCAATACCTTTGACGCTCTGTTGCTAGGAGCGTACATATTAAGGACAGTTGTGTCTTCTTGGAGAATTGACCTCTTTATCATTATGTAATGTCCACTTTATCCCCGATAATTTTTATTGGTTTGAAGTTCACTGCCTGAAATTACTATAACTACTCCTGCTTTCTTTTTATTGGTGTTAGCATGGCATAGCTTTCTCTGTCCGTTTAGTTTTAATCTATGTGTCTTTATTTTAAAGTGCTTTCTCAGGTCTTGTTTTTTAATCCACTTTGACAATCTTTTAATTGGTTCACTTAGCAGTCATTGATGTAGTTGGATTAGTAGCTACCATATTGGTTACTGTGCTCTATTTGTTGCCTTGATCTTTATTCAGCAATTATAGTTCAGGTTTCCATCTGCCTCACACTGTTCCCAAGAAGGTTTCAGCTCATGGGTTTCTTTCCTGTAAGTTGTGACTCTGGATTCACTTGTTGCTCTCTCCAGTTTGGGGGCAGCAATTTGTCCTACAATCTCACCCTCCTTGTGGAGCTGAGAGGAGTTGTTGAATTTCCACTTCTCAGGGTGGTGACTTCTAAGCTCCCTACATGCTGGACCAGAAATGGAGGGGAGGAGACATTTTCATCAATATTTCTAAAATCCTAGGGGAAGTACATGATTTTCTAGAATAATTCAAGTTACTTAAATTGATCCCAAAATACATAAAAATTTTGAATGACCATTGGAAAATCTTGGCAGAGTTTTAAAAACCTGACCCAGAACTCCTGGTAAGGAGAGGTATTTGGCTTGTGCTTTCACCCCTCCTTCTATGGACCTGGGAGAAGCAATGGGGGAAAGGGACAAATGTTACTTGTCCAACTTGTGCACCTGCTGCCTACCTTCTTGGAGAGTCAAGCCCTCTGAGAGGCAGGCACATGGCCAAATTTGACCCTCTCATTCCTACATTCCTGTATACCTGCAATAACTCAATCCCTGCAGCATGTCTGTGCGTGTCTCCTCTGTGGCCTCATGGAGCCTGCTTCTGCCAGGCTCCTGTCACTGCAGGTGCCTTGCCTCACACAGATAGCCAAGGTTCCAGGGTTTCAGGGCATCCCAGGGCCTCTGTCCTTTGCTGGTCCTTGTGAACTGTGGCTTCAGGAAACCTTGGAAGCAGCTGTCCAAGGCACTAGAGATGACCTTGGAGTTCCAGGCAGCACCTGACTCTAGTCCCCACCTGCACCCCCAAATCAGAAGGCCACACATGAGTGAATCACCAGCAGGTGTGGCCAGGGCCTTCCAGGTGCACAGTCAGCTCTGCTTGGCCAGGCCCTGCCAGACGTCTGTCATCCTGACTGTGCTGATGGTGCATCTTCAAACTCTGCTAAACGACAAGGCGGCCTTTTAGCTGCAATACACAAACCCAATTTGAGAACCCAAATGACATAGCTCCATCTCATTGGCAGGAATTATGGCTCTTGATTTGGGCACAAGCTGCAGAATAAGTGAAATTGTTGACAAAGAGAAATGTGTTTGAAAACATGACGTGATCTATGGTTAAAGCCTGTGAATTCTGCATCCATCTCAGAAATATTCTATTTCCAGGGCAATTTTTTCACTAACTAGCTATCTCTTGAATGGACCATATGTCTTTTTCATTACCGTGTCAGCCCTGCCCCTGTTGACAATGGTTCCAGTTGCTAAGCTTCTGATTCCCACCCACAGGCTCAAACCTATCCAGGCTCTTGGGCCATGATTCACAGAGGCTCTGGGCCCACATTGGCCCCTGATGCTCCAGAGTCCTTCCTGGGGGCACAAAGCTGGGCCACAGAGCTGGCCTCAAGGTCCTGAGTGCAGCATGTGTAGTCACAGCCACCCTCTGAATAGTCACCACTATGGTATCAGGTCCACAAAGCTGATCCAGACGCAGGTAAGGCTGGCCCGTGCCAAAGCAGAAAACTCTCAACAAGGGGCCCAAGATTTGTGATACTGACATTTAGATTTAAAGAGACTTGGTAACACCTCTGGGGTGTGCTAGATTCATGGCTAAGCCAAAGGCCCTTAAAGAGCAGTGCAAGATCTAGGAGAAAGGTTACATTGGAGCTGATACGACATCTGTAGCAATGGGCTTTGGAGAAGGCATTCTATGAGCAAGATGCCTAATAGCAAAAATAATAGGCGACCCATACATGCCCATGTGCCAGACACTTAACTACTAATTTACATGCATTAGCTCTTTAAAATCTCAACAAACTTATTCTACTATTATTATGCCTAGTTTACTAGGCATAGATGAGAAAATGAAGGCATGTGTCGTCAATGGGAAGACTCACAGAGTTGAGTCTTCATACTCACAGAGTTGCCATCATTTGTAGTAAGATTAGAAAGGCATCTAGAAAACAGAAATGTCAGCCTTCTGTCGTGACAATAGCAAGCATGTCAAACTCGTTTAAAACTAGGCATTTGGCCCACTGGCTGTGAGTTTGACCTGATTGCACTAAGGAGAATGTAGTGTCCAGGATGTCAGAGGAGAAAGCACAGCAGTTCGGGGATGAGATGTGACTGTTTCTGAAATGCTTCTGCCTCAGGTGCATTGTATTCCCTCCTTTCCTCTCCTCTCAGCACGAGGCTCTGCAGCCCACCTAAGCAGCACTCCCAGCCTTGGCTGCACGTTTAGAACCACCTGGAGCGAGTTTAACAGTTACAATGCCCAGACCAAGGGAACCGGAGTCTCTGGGGTGGCATGCAGGCATCAGCGTTATTGGAAGCCTTTGCTGATTTAAGGCGGGACTTGATCTCTTCCGCGGACAGCTTTATGGCTAAAAGAGAGGGTGACTGTGGCAGTTCAAATCCTGAATGTGAGGAGCTAATCCAAGTCGCCTCCTGTGGAGTGCGAGCCACCTGGGGAAGGAAGGCACACACAACATGCCAGTGAGAAACATGTGGCTGCCCACGAAGTCACAGGACACCTGACAGCAGTGCGGGCTTGGAAACCTCGAAGGCAACATGTGCAGGTGGGGAGCCGAAGGAAAGCCATGGAGAGGTGAAGCAGTTCCGAAGACCACAGCTGCTGCTGACAAGGTGCATGCCTCTGTGGGCAGCACAGAAACACCGCCAACAGGGAGCAGTGAGCTCGTTTGTGCCTGGTGCCCGGTGGCGAGTACACAGCAGATAATCTCCTCTCAGCTGCACTGTTTTATAATAACAGCCCGTGGCCACATTGCACACGCCTGAAGTCTGATGGCAGAGCAGGAATAAAAATGCTTTGAAGCAGAAATTCTTGGGCTTAACATCTTTCCTGACATTCTCTCACTCTAACTACCCCCTCTGAGACTTTGCTTCTTGTTCTGTAAAAGGGAATCATTAATTCATATAGCAAATGTCTATTGAGCATCTGCTATGTTCCAGGCATTGATTTAGATGCAGGGAATAGAGCGGGTAACAACACAGATAAAAGCCCCTGTTTTCTTCGAGTTTACATATTGTTCAGGGGAAGCAAACAATGAACTAACAAGTAAAATACGTAGCAGGTTGGAATGTGATGAGCGCTGTGAAGTTATATAAAGCGCTCAGATGCCTGAGGGTGGGGAATGCAGTTTTATTGGCTGGTCAGGGAATACCTCCCTGAGAAGATGACATCTGAGCAATAGAATGAAGGGTGTGGGCCAGGCAGAGATCTGAGGAAAGAGTGTTCTCGGCAGCAGGAACAGCAGGTGCAAAGGCCCTGTGGTGGAAAATGTGCCTAGTATGCTATGCTTGGGAATAAAGTGAACTACCTTCTATGGTTATGTGTGTGTATATGTGCATATTTACATATATCTGGGGGAAGTGTATGGGAATAACTTGGGGAAGCCCCAAAAGTCTTGAATAACTTGGGAATCATCCTTCCCCAAAAGAGGGGCTATCATCTTTTCTGGGTAGCAATAAAGCAAGCTACTTATTGCTCAGTTGGTGGCCTTTACAAGCAAAGCCAGGCCCAGACAAGAGCCAAATGCCCCACACATCTTTGGCAAAGTGATGAAGTCAAAACTTCCTACCAAGAAAATGTCCTTTCCTAATGAGTTTGCACTGGATTGTCTCTGAGAAAAAGTGGTGCTTCCAGTAGAGAGGTGCCCTTGCTCCTCAGATAAGCCCATAAGGAAACCAGCCTCAGCCCTTTGGGGTGGGGAGGGGAGGGAGATTGTGGCAGCATCTCACAGGCCCCCTGACCCCTCCCTCCCAGGGGCAGCAGAATGGACACCATTATCAGCCTAAAGGAATTCTGAAGTACTCCAGTTTACAAGACCTGAAGGATGTGAGAGGTGGAATCCCATCTACTTGGGAGGAACCAAAGATGAGACCAAAACCCAGTAGTCTTGAAAGAGCAGTAGATAAAACCAAGAAAGAGGCCTGGAGTTGGCAGGCTGCTTCGCTAGGCCCTTGCTCCGCACCCACAGGAAATGATCAAGGTAAGTTACCAACTCTGCTCCTCCTGCAGGATACAGCGCTTCGGAAACTACCTTCCTATCCCTCCATCATGATCCAGATGGCAAAGACATGGGTGCCAAGGGAGGAGACACACTGCTCCTTACCATCAGGGGTGATTTGGGGGCAATAGGGCTGGAAGAGCATTGTCCCTCGGCTCGGTTAGCTTTAGTGAGCTGAGATCCAATGAGCCAGATCTCAGTGGCTTAACCCAGTCTGACATGGGATAGGTGCTTTACCTGGGTGTCCAGGATTAAGTTTCTTTCATCATGAGTTCTGCCTAACTGGATATTTCCTCCAAAGCTAGGTGGAGAAAAAGAGAAAGAGTGGGCAAATGAACACAGTTTTATGGCCAGGGCTAAAGTAGCATATATATATCTGGCTGCAACCCATTGGCTAGAACCCACTCCTAGGCCACATATAACAGCAAGGGAAATTGTGAAATACAATATCCCTATGTTCCCACATTAGCATTGTCCCTGCCACACCTCATTTGTGACCACTAAGTCAAATTGTTGCTACCGTGTTTCCCTGAAAATAAGACATCCTCCGAAAATAAGACCTAGCACATGGAAAGATAAGACATCCCCTGAAAATAAGACCTAGCACAACTTTGGGAGAAAAAATTAATATAAGACACTGTCTTATTTTCGGGGAAACAGGGTAGTTACAGCCCGCAGAAGAGGGGCCCACAGCCAGCACAGATTAGACCATCCCCCTACTTGGTCTTTCATATGTTAGCATGTAGAACTTCTCCAAGCACGATGCATCACAGAGTTGTAATAGAGAAAGATGATGCTGAGAAGTGTTGCAAGCATGTTTTTTGATCCATAGGAACTCAATCAGTGCTGTCTATTGTTGTGATTATTATCACTACTATCATTATGAGCTAGGTATAGACACTAATCATTGGACATTGAACCTCAACCCTGGAATCCGGTACTCTGAATCTTGACCTTGGGCCAAAGATTAGTCATTCTCTACAGGGCTTACATTGTTTAGACAGGACCCAGACAGAGAAAAGCTGTCTGTAACAGGCTTACCTGGGCTGACTCACACCTCAACTTCAAGGGCACCTCTAATTAGAAGCCCTGGGAGTTCTCGGGGGCCTGGGGCTCCTGCTTGTTTCTGTACGAACCCCCTCCAGAAACCAAGGGAGATTTCCAGTAAGATGGGCTCTGCCCTGTACTCTGACAAGCTGTGTCAGACTTCCAGGAATGGTGCTTTGTGTAACTTGGTCCGAGGCAGCAGAGTTAAGAAATGCAATTAGCTGCTAAAAGCTCTGATGGCAAGTCAGATTGCCGGATCCCTGGGAGGCCATCAGTCAAGAAGCAGACAAAGGTATCTTCAGCCCGCGGTGCTGTGGCTCTGTTTCTTGATGGAGTTGGCTCATTTGCTCCTATTGTAGGCATAGCATGGAATTTAAACTCTAAAAAGATGGCTCCGAATGGTGAATAGGGACTGCATATGCTTTTCTTTGTTTTGGGGGGTAGCTGCTGAGTAGAAATAAGAGGAGCAAGGGGAGGTGAAGCTTGATAAGATGAGAAGCACACTGGACTTAACATGAGGAAACCTTAGTGTCAATTCCAGCTGTGCCTCTACTATGCTTTGTGACCATGGGCAAGTTACTTGACCTCTCTGAGCTTGCTTTCTCTATAAAATAAAACAGAAACATTGATGTGGTTGTAAGAAAGCTATTCTCTTTGCATGTAGATTCTGACTCCAGCAGAAACAACGTGTGTGTGTGTGTGTGTGTGTGTGTATGTGTGTGTGTGTTATTTTTTACAGCAAGGTACAGAGAGATAGAAGACACCACCACATACCTGTGCCTTTGGGTTCTAGAGGCAGACATAGTTGGAATGACCCCCTGGGGTCATGGTAACAAGGTGTGAGCATCACCCATCTCTGGCCAGACCCAGACACTTGGTCTCAGATTGCCTATGAAAGGGTAGTCAGTGAGGCCCCATAACCCTCTGGCCCTAGAAACAGGTCTGTTGACTAGCAGTTGTTTTTCCTGGCTTTACCAGGGCCAAAAATATAATGTCAGTGGTAACTGTGGGTATAGTGGATGGAGTTGTGGCTCTGGAATCTACCTTTGAATCCTCACTCTGCCCTTACTAGGTAAATTATTTAACTTCATTGTGCTTTAGTTTTCTCATACATAAAATGAAAGAAAGGATCATAGATCTCTCCTAGTATAGTTATGAGGTTTAAATGAGATAATATATGTAAAATGCATGAACGACTACCCAGCATATAAAAGGCCCCCCAAAACCATTAGCTACTATTATTGCTAATGTTTATTGAGTTGGCTTTTGGAGGTAACTATGACCCAGGTAGTGCATTAGGTGCATAAACCCTCATATTTACCCTGTGATCTCTATAATATCCCATTAAAGACACCAAAATGTAGAGAGTGACTTTCCCAAAGGCACCCAGCTGATTCCTTCAGGAAGTTTCTCAAGCAAAAAGGAATTTCCTTCCTCGTCTGGATCCCTATCGCACTATAAAACATCTGCCACTGACACTGTACTGTAAAGATCTACTTACCACTTTGTCTTTCTCTAAGGGGCTGGTGAAATACAGCCCGTAGGCCACACTTAATTTTTTAAGTAACGTTTAATTGTAATGGTTGTGTCCATTTGTTTTCATATTGTCTATGGTGCTTTCACACCACAGTGGAGAGTTGAGTGATTGCAACAGAGACCATCTGGTCCACAAAGCTAAAAATATTCATGAGCTGGCCCTTCAGAGAAGTTTGCCAGCCTCTGCATTAGACTATGAGCTCCTTGAAGCAGGGCTCATACCTTCCATCTCTGTGCCCCCTCATCTCAGCACATGATGGGGCTCTGGAAACATGGGCTGGATGAGGGGGTAAGTAAACATGCGGCAGACCTGAGTGGATGTCACCTCTGAAAGAATGACCCCTCAGGAGCCCCGCTGTCAGGCTCTGAGCCCCACCCAGATCCTGGGAAGCCCCTGGGCTCGGCGATGCTGCCAACTGCAGAGCGGTCTCATGGGTGATGCTGAGACAGACCAGTGGCAGGTCTCTACATCATTATCCCAGCACCACTCGCAGCTCCCAAATGAGAGGATCAGCATCTTCTTGGAAGGCAACCTTCTTCAGTCCTCGCTGGTGAGATGGAGATGATCTGGAGAGCACACCTGCTCCTTCTTGCCCCTGCCTCCTCCCCTGGGTTTGGGTGCTGTGCCTGTCCTTGGGGCCTCCTGTGCATGACAGCGGGATTGCCTTTCTGCTGGAGGCAGGCTGTCCCACAGCCACTACTTCAGCCTCCTGTTGGAAAGCAGCAACAGCTATAAGGAAAATGCTGCCGTTTGTTGAGCTCCTGCTCTGGGCCAGGCATGGGGCCTCCTACTTTACCAGCTCTTAGAACAGCCCTGAGATGCAATGTGGCTTTATCATACCCATTTAAAGATGAAGAAACTGAGCCCCCTGCCCAAGGTCACATAACCAATAAGTGGTATTATTTCCTCTTTTCTCACATCCCTGACCTGCTTCCCTAGGGACCCATAGCCCAGCAACCAAAACAGTATTGGCTTCCAGTATTTGAATCAAATATTCTAGCTGCACTCACCTGGCCCAGCCTGGTCCATGGCAGATAAGGTTGTCATTTGTTAGAGATGCATTTGCTATGCATTTGTACTGTATCGGGTTTTATGGAGGGCACTCGGCATACAGAAGTCGACAGCGCAGCTTTGCCTTTCAAGGTCTTTACAGTCTAATAATGAAGAGGCAGACAGGAAACCAGCAAGTAGCACAACAGGTTAGCCACTAGGTGAGGGGACTGGGCAGTGAGGAGGGGCTCCGAGTGGGCTTGGCTCCAGTGGGCGTGTCCCATGAGCGGGGCTCTAACCTCCACCTCACCCTCTCCAAGTTGGCTGTCCATGATCTTCTTCCATAAAGTTAGTTCCAAATAGCTGTTCCCTTTGAACGGCTCCTTTTCTAAGTTTGAAAACTTCTGCCCTCAGGGATGAACAAAGCAGGAAGAACAAAGTGCTGATGCCATCTCCATCCAAAATACACATTTTTTCAAAAATGTGTATTCTCTCAGAAGTTCACAGAGACCAGCTCTTAAATACATCCCTGGAGCGTTTTTCTTCTCAGAGGACAATTAACCTTTGCAATTAGCTTCATCAACAGGAACTTAATATCAAATGTTTGGTCTCTTAGCAACAAGCAAGCAGCCGCCAGCGGGATTGCTCCAGCTTTGTTGCTGGGTCTCCTGGGAGGTGGGCTGAGGGAAGCTGCATTGGATTTCCGGACTCTGCAAAGCTCTTTGCCCGAGAATGCTGACCACCACCCAAGGCCCTGCTGTCAGTGACCTGCGGGGCCCGTGAGCCATTGGGTGAGGACTCAGCCTCTCATCACTGACAGAAAAAGGAAAACCCTGTGGCCTCTGGTGCCTCAGATGTCTCAGAAGAGCCTGCAAGAATGGCCCCACCAGGGAGTGTCCATCCACTTCGCCTCTTAGGGCAGTGGTCAGCAAACTCATTAGTCGACAGGGCCAATTATCAACAGTCCAACGATTGAAATTTCTTTTGAGAGCCAAATTTTTTTAACTTAAACTTCTAATGCCACTTCTTCAAAATAGACTTGCCCAGGTCATGGTATTTTATGGAAGAGCCACATTCAAGGGGCCAAAGAGCCGTATGTGGCATGCGAGCCGTGGTTTGCCGACCACTGTCTTAGAGCAATGTGGCCTGGAAAAGGGACCTGCTGGGTTACTTCATCTTACTGGATCTTTCTAAATTTCACTGGGCCCCTTATCCCCCTTTTTGTTGTTGTTGTTGTTGTTGTTGTTGTTAATATTTTTCCCATTGTTTTTCAGAGAGAGTGGAAAAAGGGAGGTGGGAGGAGAGAGAAAGAGAGAGAGAAACATCGATGTGAGAGAGACACATCAATTGGTTGCCTCTCCCACATGTGCCCTGACTGGGGCTAGGGAGCGAACCTGCAACCCAAACACATGCCCTGGACTGGAAATCAAACCTGAGACCCTTCAGAGCACAGTCTGGTGCTCTAACCACTTGGAACACCAGCCAAGGCCTTATCCCCATTTTAAATGGGAAGACTAAGGCTTCGATTAAATCACTTGCCCGGTGTGCCCAGTGGTAAGTTCTGGACCAGGTTCGGTCCCCAGCACGTGCTCTTTGCACATCTACCCAACGTGCCTGACCTTCAGTATTGGACCCAGTGAGTCTCTCTGGTCCACCCCAGCTTGGCACATCTACATCTTCTTCCCAAACTTACACCAATTCAGAAGCCGTTGCCAGCTTCTGGGACATTTACTTGGGCCTCTCTGTTCTCTGAGTTCACTGACCATGTTTGCTGGGATGAAGAATCCTTTCTTTCTGAGTCTTAGATTTCAAACCAAAAAGCAGTAAAATTGTATTCAGATCCTGGTTTTATTATTTACCAGCTGTATCATCTTAGGAATTAACCTCTCCTTATACCCTTCCTCAGGTCCAAAAGGTGAACCTGTCTTGTAGTAAGTCCTCAAGAAACAAAAAATACAGAACAAAACAAAACACCGCCAGACTGCTCACACCCCTGTCCTGCTCAGCTCCTGCCTCGTCTCCCTCACAAGAACTTCCCACTGCAAAGTCACCCGAAGAAGTTTTAGATCAAGTGACTGCTGGAGATCTCTCAGTATGTATACTCATAAATGCAGACAAGTACCTTGAAGAAAATGTCCTCCTTTTCCATTGCAATAAAAGTCCTTCAAGGCTGACAGATCTGATTTGGATTCTGATTCCATCGTGTAACAGCTCTGTGACCTGGGCAGACACCCTCTCTCAGCCTCCACATCATCCTCAATTTTACACATGGAGGAAAGTAATACTTCCCCAATAGGGTTCTAGTGAAAAGTAACTCTGAAAACCAATAAACAATAGCTCATCCCAGGGCCTGGCCCAAGGCTCACCTAAGCTACTCAGGCAATATATGTTTTGTCTGAATCCATTAGACAAACATAGCCCTTATGTGTTCCTGTTGTGAAATTCTTATTGGCTTATTTTTACCAGATTAGTCATATCTACACTGTTTCAGCACCAGCGTTAGGGAATAACATACCTGCTTTTATTTTCAAACAAATCCATACCAAATAAAATAACTGCAACCCCATTCCAGTTGGCACTCTGAAAGGGCCGTATATGCGTGAAATGGCAGCTTGGGTTTTAGAAATTCTCTTTTTTAGAAATGGAACTTCCGAACTGCCTGCCATCCCCAGGGTCTCGCATGATAATCAGCTCACCCTGTTTGAGACACTGCACTGGCCTCTCAGGATGTGCAGAAGCCTGCAAAACAAACCTAATCGTGTTAAACAGAGAGTTGCCACATGACCAAGCATTTCTATTCCTAGAGATAACCAAGAGAACTGAAAAATATGCCCACACAAAACTTGTACGTGAGTGTTCATAGAAACGTTATTCATACAGCCAGGAAGTGGAGGGGAAACCAAATAACCATCAATTTATGAGTGATTAAACAAAGCATGGTATATCCATATTTTTCGCTTCCTATAACTGCTATAACACATTGCCAGAAACTTAGTGACTTAAAACAAAACTGTAAGAGAATATGTTTATTCTCTTACAACTCTAGAAGTCCTTAATCTGTTTCAAATCCTTAATCTGAGTCAAAGTATTGGCCAGACTGACTCCTTCTGGAGGCTCTGAAGGCTCTGAAGGGAGAATCTATTTCCTTGTCTTTTTCAACATCTAGTGCCCTCCTGTATTCCTTGGCTTGTGGTCCCTTCCTCTATCTCTGAAGTGCAACACTCCAGTCTCTGTTTTTATGGTCACAGTTGCCTGGATAATCCAGGATCATTTTTCCACCTCAAGATCCTTACTCAATCACACCTATAAAGTCCCTTTTGCCACATAAGGTAACACTTCAGGGATTAGAATTTAAGATGGTGGACATCTTTAGAAGTCATTATTCAGCCTACGATACAATAGAATATTATCCAGCCACAAAAAGGAATGATGTAGTCATATATGCTACAACTTAGACAAAATTTAAAAAGTGCAAAGAAATGCCATAAAATCTATGAATTCATTTATTTAAAATGTCCAGCATATGCAAGTCTATAGTGACAGAAAGTAGATTAATGATTGTCAGGGGCTGGAGTAGGGGGTGGGGTGATGGAAAGTGACTGCTAATAAGTATGTGGTTTCTTTTGGGGTGATAAAAAAAAGTCCTAAAATTAGATAGTGGTTGATGATGGTGGCACAACTTCATGAATATACTAAAAGCCACTGAATTGTCAACTTTAAAAACAATGAATTTATGATCTGTGAGTTACATCTCAATGAAAAAATAAACAATTTAGGAGGAACCTCATCATGCATGGATATTACCTGTAAATGATAAAAGTGGAAATATTATTTTTAAAACAAACTGTGGTCTGAATGCATTTATTTACACCAAATTGTTCAACCAAATTGTATGTTTCTCAGGAGGCAGTATAGTGTGGGGTTGAGGATGGACTCTGAATTAGTTCAACTACTAGCTCTGCCCCTTACTAGCTATGTTTTCTGAGCCTCAGTTTTCTCATTGGCAAAGTGGGAATATTAAAAATACTTGTCTGAGTTGTGAAAAATTCAATAGAATAATCCAGGTAAAGCTCAGCATGTAGTGAATGCTCAACACCTTTGTGCTACCAATTGCATTACCCTGGTCCCCTCAGCTTGGCCCTTTGGTGGAGAGAAAGAATGTGATGCTGATCAACCCAAAGGAGGCCCAAGAGGCAATCACTAATTGACACCAGGAAATGGAAACTGAGCTGATTAGACTTGTCTTTTAAGAATATGCCTCTGGCTGTGATGTGGCAGAGAAAAACAACTGTGCTGAAAAAGAGGCTGAAAGCGATGGTTAGGGCACTGGGGCAATGGTCCAGACACTAGGTGGCAGGGACCTGAACTTGGCCAGGGATGGGGAAGGGGAGGGAGAGTCTCTTTCTGTCTCCATTGATGCCCACTTTACACACTGAACACCAGAACACATCTGTGTGTATAGATACATAGGCAAACACACACCCCATCTACAGCACTGGCATTCAGTAACCACAGGAGTGACTCATTGGCAAGTGTGGTGAATAATTTTATATGTGAATTTGACTAGGCTTCATCGCCCAGTGATTCAATCAAGCACGAATCTGGGTGTTGCTATAAAGGTATTCTGTAGATGTGGTCAAAGCTCTTCGGGTGACTATCATGTGTTGCCAGGGCTGAGTACCTCTGCTCTGAAACTTTGCTATTTGAGACTTGGTCCATGGGCCAAGTTAACATCACCTGGGTACTTGTTGGACATGCAGACTGGCAGGCCTCACCCAGACCTACTGCCTCTGAATCTGCTTTATAAGCTCCCCAAGGGATTCAGAGGCACCGTGGGAAGTGAAGTCAACCTTCAACCCCGGAGAGCTGCCCAGCCCACTCTGGCTCCCACTCCATGACTGCAGGCCTGGATCCTATTGAGGGGTCCCAATGACCAAATGTTATGTGCACTGTACCCCTCATCTGAGACCCTCCCCACCATCCAGGGCTGAGCTCCACTAAAGCTCACAAATAATTTCTCTTCCGAATCGAAGCACTCACCACACCCAGTGCAAGCATTCCTCATGTTGTGTCCGTACACAGCCTCTTTGTTGGGTTGGCCTTGACTCATAGCAACCACTTAACTGGGCACTTACTAAACGATGAGAACTTTCAAACACCCATTAGTTTAGTCATCCCATGACCCTCAATAGGGTAAGTTTTATTAGCCTCACTTTGCCAATGCGGACACTGAGGCAGAGAAAGGTTAAAGCTAAGAGCCCACATTCACACAGCTGGCCAGTGGCAGAGCTGTAATGGGCACACAGGGAGTCCAAAACTTTATAATACCATGCTTCATAAATAAAACAGTGGAGGAGCTTCAAAAAACAGACTCTGAAATTCCAACATCCTCAGAAAAAAAGGAAATGTAACTACATTGCCATTTCCTGAGAACCGTAACCAGAGGGGGAAAGATTTGACATAAGAAAAAGCGCCTTTGGGAATATGAGCTTGAGCATTAATGTAATGATTATTCCTCCCACCTGGGCTCTAACTATATTTTTATTAGGATGCTTTACATATTCTTTAGCTTTCTTAAAATGCTAAACTGACTGAGTCCCCAAATGTGCCCCAAATCTAGGTAGTATGTTTAGAGGAAGCAAAAACCCCTCACAAAATAACTCCCAGAGGCCTGAGTTAGTGGTTTGTATAGTAAGGCAGTGAAAATCCACTTCTCTCCTAGGGATGCAATTGACATAAAATTCAAACCAAGCTGAATTTATGAAATGAACCCTCAGGCTTATAGGCTCAGCCTGTGACCTGAATAGCTATGATCACAACTGTCCTAAAATCCGTACCAGGCTCCTCCATGGTCGGGTTAAGGGCCAGGGTTCCAGGCTCTGGAGAGTTAGGTAGCTCCTTCTGTAGCCAAGATCAGAGGTCAGCTAGTAATGAGGGTCAGGATTCACTCAGTCAGTGACCGAATCTCCAGCCAGGAATAGAAGCTGCCAGAAATAAGGTTTACTAAATGACTCTCCAAACTCACTTATTTGCAGGGTCGCAAGGTCTCTCGTTTGTGGTTCCTTGCTATGATGGCCATAATTTGCTTTTACATACTATAGCACAGAGGGGGACTCAATTCACAGTTTTGACCCTACTAGGGAATCCACAGACCAGGGGTCATCCACTAACATACACCCTCCAGAGGTGTACATTAGGTCAGATGTGTAAGTACTTCTGTTGTTTGTATTCAATCAACAGATGAGATTCTGAAAATTGGTGTGTCTCGTATCAGAAATGGGATTTCTTGGTAAAAATAGTGACCTTCTATTGTAATTAGGAAGATGAAAATCAGGAATGAGTCTGTATTGGTGGAATGAGGGATGCTGAAAATATTTTGTAAGCAATATTTGGACTGGCTGAAAATACTTTGTAAGCAATATTTGCCTTTGCCTGAACAGGACAAAAGAATCCAGGGAGGCCCATGCCCTTGACCCCTGCGGCATGGGTTCAGAGCCTAACCATTAGTCTTGGAGGCTTTTGTCTGGTATTGACCAGAAGCACAGAATCTCACATCTGGAATTTGGCTGTTTCTGCCTCATCCTGTCATGCAGGTATGGACAACTGTGAAAGGGTAGTGAGCAGGGATTTACTGAGCTCATAGAGCAGGTGTGGGCCTGCTAGGCCCATGAAGAAATGTGTGGTGGAGTTGGATTGGAAATCCATTTTTGCACAACCCTGGAGTGGTATTGTGGGGAGCAGCTAGCTCTCACCACCTCGGGTTCCTGCCTGGGTCTCCCTACAGGAAGAAAAGCCTCTCAGTATCTTTGTTCTTCATGGAGTTCATTATCCTTGCATCTATTTTTTCCCCTTCAGATTATCCCCAGAAAGGATTTTAGAATAGCTATCGTGAGGAGTAATCTGAAGATAAGTGATTAGGTCCTCATTGGCAAAGCAGCTTACTAGTATTGCCAACCAATTCTTGTTGCTGGGTGAATAAAAGTTAGTGCTAATTCTACCCTCTCACAGTCACCCGTAAGATCCAGCGGGCATCAGAGATAGGGGGTGGGCACAGGGTCTGATCTCTGGAGGCCCCCGGGAAGGTAGGTGCAGCTCTCAGACATGCAGGCTACCCAGCCCTTGCCCAAAGCTGCCCCACTTTGTGGCTCTTTGTTCCTGACACACTGGGAAGGTGGGAGCCAAAGGGACCCCCAAAATGATCTGGCCCAACCATCTCCTCGTCAGACAGGGACCCCGTGACTCAGGCAGGGTTCGTGACTAACCTACAGTACCACGGTAGGGCTAGCAAGAGAGCTCTGGCCACTCTGACTGCTCCTCCATTCAATTCGACAAACACGTGTCCAGGGCCTGCTTGGGAGTGAACAAGTTACCCGTGCTCAGGGAGCTTACAGGACATAGACAAAGGCAATTAAGTCCGACAAAGGGAAGCAGGCAGAACACACAGTGCTGTGAGTCACAGAGGAGGCTGAGCTTTCTTTAGCCTCCCATTACATGGAAGCTTAAAGAAGGACGCAGCCTGGAGCAGAATCTTGAGAGACGAGTAGAGTTTTGAAAGGAGGGAAGAGGGATAGAGGAAGGGTTTTAATGACAGCACCTGGAAACTCCTGGTCAGCTCTAGGAGCCCCTCTGCTGGGCTCCAGTGGGATGTTCAAAAACCCCAAGAGGGCTCCACAGATGGGGTCTTGCATGAAGTAGGCTCTCCAATTCTCTCTGTATCTAATGTCCAGCCCACAGCCCATATAAGGCCCACAAAATCTTTTGGTCTGGCCCTGCCAAGGCATTAGGGGTGAGTTAATTAAATGTTTGACTAAATGTAGCAGGCTAATTTTTAAGTTGATAATTTTGTACAGCCCATGAATATAAATATCCAACTGGCCCCTGGCAGAAAAAAGATTCCCCATCCCTCATCTATTTAATAGAAAAGGGCTGGCTGCCAGGCTCTATTCTCCTCCCGAAGTCCTTCTCTCCTGCCTCTTCACCACCTCTCTAGCCTCCTAGAATCCCAAAGTCTTCTGGGCTGTCAGTGGGTTCTCCTTAGAAAGCCAATCTCTTAGCCTCACTCTAAGAGCAAACGAAGCAACCTCACTGAACATGTGTGCAGAGCCCTCCAGCCCACAAAGCACATTTCCCTCAGGCTGTATCATTTGCCCTTCACCATGACTCATTATTACCCATCCTTCCCCCAATGCCTAGGACCTAGGCTTTAGGTGACTAAAACAAGGGTCCCAGTAACTTACCCTGGGTCCTCCTGCTGGTGCAGGTGCAGCCCACTCCCCAGACCCTTCCTTACACAGAGGTTCTCAGCACAGACCCCGGAGCTCATTCCCCAGCCCTGCTTTATCCTCACCAGCTCTGTGACTTGGGAAAATTACTCAGCTTCCCTATGCTTCAATTTTTCTCATCTGAGAAACAATCATAATCATAATGGCATTTATCTCTTAGGGCTGCTGTAAAGATTAAATACATTAATATGCACAAAGAGCATAGAATACTGCCTGATGCATCCTAAGTACAGTACAACAGAAATGTAAGCTGTTATTCGCATTAGCCCTACTCTAGGATCCCAGCAGATTCTACTCATTAGGTTCCTGGGCATCTCTGGGTGCCCTCAGAGGAGTTTCTCTACCCCTCTGTGCCCACCCACAGGTTAGCCCTCAGGAAACTGGGATTGAAGCTGGGATTCTCCCTGAGTTTGTCTCGTCTTTCTTCTGTCCTTGGACTCCTCCTCTCTATTTCCTTCTACCACCAACAATTGCTCCCCCTCCTTACCCCCACAGCAAATCAGACAGGCTATCCCAAGAGTCTAGGTGAGGAACAGCTTTTGTATCAAAAGCTGTCCTTTACAATGGCAGTTTTTGAATGTTCAATACAAAAAGAACTCGTTGTCTCCTTTAAGAGCCCAGTTTTGAATTTTTTAAAAAAGCTCTCCAGTGAGAAGCAGCTTTGAATCTGCTTCCTAGCTGCAGCAAGGGAATTATCAGCAGAGAACCATATTGCATACTTAATTGCAAAGCCATCCCCATGGCCAAAGGCTGGTCTTGGATAAGAGGCAGCTTGGGGCCCTGTAACTACTTCGTACTCCAAGTTCTGCAGAAGACACCATGGTGCAATAGAGGGGATCTCGGTGGGAGCGTTACTCTCCAACACTCAAGAATGACAGAGGTGCCACAACTGGTTTGGCTCAGTGGATAGAGCATCATGCAGACTGAAGGGTCCCAGGTTCGATTCTGGTCAAGGGCATGTACATTGGTTGCGGGCACATCCCCGGTGGGGGGTGTACAAGAGGCAGCTGGTCAATGGTTCTCTTTCATTGATGTTTCTAGCTCTCTATCCCTCTCCCTTCCTCTCTGTAAAAAATCAATAAAATATGTATTTTTTTAAAAATAAATAAATAAAAGAATGACAGAGGTAACCTGCCATACTGGGGTTTGCTTTGACCCATGACCCATGGCCTGTTAGAACCATTGTCTTCGGACACCTAAGAATTACCCTAGGGAAATGGGAGGACCAGAAAGGGCCAGTTCCTGGAGATCCTACATTCATTCGTACACTGCCCAGGGACTGAGCGGGCTTTGCCCAGAGGGGAAACCAAAGAGGGCTGTTGGGTATGCATGGGCCTCTTTCATCTGTCGGCTGGTGAAGTGTTTGGTGTGAAAGGGGTGGAGTGCCCAGTACATAGGAGTGACTAGGAAATGTCTGAAGCGTGAGTTTCCCGGAAGTGATGATCCACTCACTTCCAATTGTGTGTTTAATATTCAGGGACTCTGCAGGGTTGCTGGTGGGGTGACTGGCTGAGGGCTCAGCCACTTCAGGGCCCATCCCTCCCGCAGTGAAGGAGGAGCAGTCTTCAGAAAACTTTATCTCCGGCCTTTCAAGTAGAGATAGTGGAAGATTACACAGCTCAGCAGCTCCTGCTGATGAATATCAGCAAATTGAAGCTTTTCAGAGTCCCCATGGAGCACCCACATTAAGGGATGGAGGGCGATATCTGGCAAGGGCAGGTTTCCTGGGAGGGTTCGGGAACTTCCTAAACACAATAGGAAATGAACAGCAAAATATAACCAGCTTTCACCCCACACATCAGAAAAAGTGTCGAGTTTTATAGAAACTTAACTAACCCACACAAAGCCAAGTAATTCCAAATCACATGGTTTAGAAGCTCCTAATGGGGAAAAGATTGTTCTAATGGGGACCTCCATCTTTGCCTGGATCACTGTCACCAGCCTCTTTTCCAGGTTACCTGTCTCTAGTCCTTCATCCAATCATCTTCTGGACCATCCTTAGAAATGTGTTCCTAAAATCACAAATCTGGTCAAGCTGGATTCCTTAGTACTTCCAAGCTCTGAAGAAGACAGCATGGTGTATAAATCTCAGTGGGATCCCAATGGCTTCCATTGTGTTCAGGTCAAACAAAGATCCCTCCACTTGGCATGCAAAGTCCTTCAAAACCTAGTCTCCATTCAGGCTTGAGATGCAGCTGGTGCTCACCAGTAAAACTGTTACAATATTGAAATACCTCTGTGCTCTTTCGATGACCCTTTGCCATTCACCAGCCAACCTCCTTTGCTCACTTGGCTTCTGGCCAGACCCTGGTGGGAAAGACAGTGCCTCTGATGGCATTTCGCACTGGCTCCCCAGCAGGTGTATGCTGGGCAGAGGCCTTGGCATGGACCAGTATTCCCTAGAGTAACCCTTGCATGGACACTTTTGAGAGCTACAGGTTCAGCAGAATTGTTCAATGCAATATTTTGAATACTACTCCTGCCTCAGTCAACTCTACTAGACTTCTTGTTCACCGTTCCCTTGTTTATTTATTTGTTGAATGAATTAAAGAACACCTGAATGCATAAAGGAGTGAATGATGGATGTCCTAGCTATCTAATGATGGATGGCACCTGCTATCTTCCCAGCTTCGTCACCAAGGAAGGAGGTCCCTGGGGCATGTGGGTGGGTGGAGGATACACAAATAAGATGCCACCCATAGGGAGATCATTTAGTGCCAGAGATGGTCACTCAGGAAGGGTCTTTCTTTTCTTTTTTTCTTTTTAATATATTTTATTGATTTTTTTACAGAGAGGAAAAGAGAAAGTTAGAAATATCCAAGAGAGAAACATCAATCAGCTGCCTCCTGCACACCACCTACTGGAGAAGTGCCCACAATTAAGGTCCATGCCCTTGACTGGAATCAAACCTGGGACCCTTGAGTCTGCAGGCCAACGTTCCATCCACCGAGCCAAACAGGTTTCAGCAGGAAGCGTCTTTCACCGGTGGGTTATATCCTGGCCAAGTTCTCAGCCAATCAGGTTCAGAAAGCAGACTTTCTCAGTTCACCCCAAAATAATCAGTCTTTCAGGACACACACCTACAATCCAGGCTTAAAAATCACTGGTGCAAAGTGAGACTAGCAGCTGAACTATTGAAGAAGATGACCAGAGCTCTCCCTCGTCCAGGTGTTTCAGGTAATGCCCTGTAGGTTATGAGACAGAAATCCTAATTCAAAATGACTTAAAACACAAAGGACTTCATTGGCTTTGAAAGCTGAAATCCCAGGGATGTCTGGCTTTGGGTTTCAACTGGATTCAGGGCTAAAAGAGTATCCATGGGACTCAATTTTTTCCTCTCCATCTTCCATCTTCCACTGCACATGGTGGCAAGATGGCTTCCTGACATCTGGGATCCCATCATCTTGGTTTTAAGTCTAGCTAGTAAGAATAAAAGAATCTGGAAGCCCCAGTAAGCATCTCATTGCATCTTGTGGATGATATCTAGGTCCTATAGCCATCCCAAGCTAATCTTCATGGCCAACAGAGGAATGTTATATTCTGACAGCCTATACCTAGATCACCTAGGAATCCAGGGATTGTTGATCCCTAACCAAGAGTTGGTGCATCCTCCACAGCTCAGGGCTGAGAGTAGGTGAAAGAGAGAGAAGTTAGACATGTGGACCACAATGCCAGGCAGCAAAACCAACTGATGCTCGCTTTACCAGGGCACTCCTTACAGCCCTGAGGACACCAAAACACTCTTTAGAGACTTGTTTGGTGCATCAGAATAAGGCAAGAGGAATATTAGGAAGTGGGGAGGTTTTTTTTCCATAAAAATCTGGAAATAGCCCTCTGCCATAGCAGAAGACCTGTCTTTAGGGCAGGACTGGGGGTAGGATGGCACCCTTCCTCTATGAAGCCCAGTTTCTGCTGCTCATTCTATCTTTACTCAAGAGAGTAAATTCTATCATCACCAATTCTATCCAGAGCTGCAGGTGAGTCACTCTGCCCAGCCTCACCCACCCCACACAGGTTTCCTTGACTTTGACTCATCCACATTTATTTATGAATAAACTGCCTCCCGTGGTTCCTTTGACTTTTTATGGTGCTGTCCTGCCTCAGCTCTGCCCAGCAGCCTAATGGAATGGAGCAGGGCAAACTTCTATGCTTATTTTAGGGGTGGTGTGATGAAAGAAAAGAGAAGGCAAACAATGGGCCTAGGTCTCCACAGCTGGACAGAGGCAAATTCCCTGTGATGAACCCCTGGCCCAGCACTTTTTATATAAATGAAGCTGCTTATTGATATCTGTAAGGGGTAACGGTCTATCTCTCTTCAACTAACCACTTAAGTGTAGCTGAAGACTACCCTTATAGTGGAGGCAGAGACCTTGTGCTTGGCTACACCCAGGCAATTCCTGATGCTTTCTCCTGTCCTTGGCTTCTGAGCCATCCTCAGAGTCACTGCCCTTGTTGCTAATAGGCTGGAAGAACTATTGCTGTGGGGCCGGTGGGATGGAGTGCCCTACCCACAGTCTGTCCCTCAGGACTAACATATCTCTCATTTAGATGCAGTTGGTGCTCAGATAAGTCAAGATAGATGGCAAACAATGTTTGGACTGACAGGTGCCATTTGTTAATGTGCTCTAAATCAATGGCTCCCAAAATTAAAATGTTCTGTATCTGTCAGATGGTCGCCACCAGGCCCTCTGGCAGAGCAGAGGTGCCAGCCTCAGATTGGGGTGAGGGTAGGGGCAGTGGAGGTGGGGAGACTGTCAGCCGTGGGAGAGGGGTGGCATTTCCCACTAAAGCCACGAGCAAGTCTCCCCCAACCACAGAGGCTCCAGAGGTTCCCCAAAAAGTGAGGAAATGAGGAGTGGGAAGTCCAGACAGGAGCATTTTGTGGCTGAAGAGCAGAGGAGTCATCCTGAGTTTCCCAGAAGCTGAGCACTACCCTGTGCTTGGACATGACCTAAAACACACTCAGGAGAACCAGCACCAACAGTGAAAGCCATTTCCTATTTGCTGGCATCCTTTGGATCTGTGGACATACCAGATGCTGTGGATGCCCCATACCATCTCCCTCCAGCCCACCTGAGCTCACCTGTGTCACAAAGACTGTTCTCAGCCCTCACTCCCAGCACCTGGTCTCTCTCCTCTGCCACTGGCCTCTCTGAGTCACCAGGCACAGCTGTGAAGTGCAGGGAAGTTAATGCCTGGGGCTGGGGGATGGCCTAGCTCTCTGAATAGTAGAATCTCAGCATTGGGCCTAGCTGTCTGAATAGAACCCCAGCTTATCTAGAATGGGAATCCTAGGAGCAGGGAGCCCCTAATCTGGCTGTGCCAGGGAAGGGCGTGTCGATGTGGACTAATGCATCTTCAAGACAGATCAGTGCCACTTTAAACATGCAAACACAGTGCAAATATGCCACATGGCCAGCTTTGAGGCCCAGCCAGTTGCTTAGGAGTCTAATATTCATCCAGCTTAATTAAGTGAGTCTAAAGGGCTACATTCTCTCTATCCCTCATCTATCCTCAAAAAAAGGTCCTCAGCAAAAGTCAGTTAATTATTCAGAAGGCTGTTTTGGGAGGTTGAGGAGGACTACCTGGGGACAAGACAGCAGGAGCTCAGGGTTGGGCACAGGAGGGGTACCCTAACAAGACCAAATGTGGCCTAATACAGGATGGAATAGGAAGATAGGCAAAAGCCTTAATTAACATCTGTTTGCATATTCAATGTCAACTGTGAGTTGTTTAAACCAGACTCAAAGGTACACAGAAATCTGTAGTGACTGTCAGAAAATGATAAGACTTTGCAGTTTTGCATTTTGCCTTAGAATACAAAAGATTGCAAATCTGCTCTGTGTGATACTCATAATCAAAGGTAAACTCCAATTTAATTAAACTAGCCAAGGACTACACTTAAACACACTCTCCCCCCTATCCCATTCTCAACCCGCCCCACCCCGCTGTAAGCCCCAGCCCACAGGCAATTATCAGCCAAGCTGTGGATTGCATTAAACGTTCTTCCTGCCCAGCCATGACAACTGTGGCCTTGAGGTTGGCACCCATGACCCTGGGATAATCACTCCTGGGGAAAACACAGGGCACGGTGGGATATTAGATCTATGTGCTGTCTCAGCTTTGACTTAGTGGTGGTTTGGTGTGCAAAGGAAGAAGCTAGGGCTGAGAATTAGGGTTTCAGGAGGAGAGAAAAAGAGCATTTATTCAGTATTTCCTGTCTGCAACTCCTTAGTTGTACTTGTACTTTCTGGAAAGTTCAAGTTCTGGAGGACCTCGGACATGGGTGATGCTTGGAGCTCCACAAGGTTGTCCAGGGTCCCAGCACCTGGGGAAGCTGGGCAAGGATGAGGATCCAGCCCTGTCAGCCATAATTCAGGGCAGGGCTCTGCAATTGATTGAATTACCCGTATTACCCCTCTGAGGACAACCTCATGAACAGACCACAAGGGGAAGCAACTGGATCATTTTTTTCCCTAGGGGGCTGGCTCACTCTGTAGCCTCATTAGTTTCCAATGCAAATTTAAGGTAAAGAAGCAAAAATACATACATTTGTAACAGAATTGCATTAATATGTAGAAAAGTTCCAATGCAAATTGGAAAGTGACATTTGAAAATCCTTTGATAAATGGCTAAGCAGAGCTTAAGATTCCAACTGGAAGCTTGGTGTCAAAGAGGTGACCTGTGGGGCTCCCACAGAGGGCTCCTGTTTCCCACGCTTTGCCCGCACGGCTCAGGAACCAATTTTGAAACTATATCAACATGTGTGTGTGATTTTCACCCATCAAAATGTTTCATTCTTTCCCCTCTGAGATATACTGTACCAATTTGGCCAGGATAGGGGAACCAGAGCCTCACACAGCAGTGCTGAGGGGAGTGTGGGGTTGCAATTGGACAGAATGAACCAATAACCTTGAACTTGTTCCCATTTCCTGACCTGGTCTTTAATTTCCAAGAACTATGTCTAAAATCGTGATTAAGAGTTTGCACACATTCCCCATCCCAACCCACTCCAATGTAACTGAAAAAATATTCATTAAAACTTTATTTTAGGGGAAGGAGAAAATAAATGAAATAAAGTGCAGTGAAGTGAAATAAAATAAACCAAATAACACCCCCACTGCTTGTCTCCTAGAGGAATGGCACATTCATCTCATGAGTAATTGACTGTCTGATTTAGAAAATTCCTGGTCTTTTGGCTATGAAAGGAAGGCTTTGGGCTAGCCCATATGTGCGAGATGCAGCCAACAAAGAAACTAAATCACCTAGCATGACAAAGTCATAGGAATTCTAGAATGGTCCCTCCCTGGCAACTCAAGAGAAAAGTTTTGGGAAATGTGAGGCAGCTGAGAAGGGAGAAGATGGGGAAGAGGTTAGGAGGAGAGAGCAGGGCCAGCCAGGATCCTGGGCCAAGAAGAGAGGCAGTAAAAAGTCCTCAAGTAGGGAATAACGATGCTTACTATCCCTTTCTCCATGCTAAAATCCCATTTGACCCAAACCCTTTAATTCAGGTCATTGTGTTAACTAGCCTGTGGAAAATGAAGGAGGAGGAGCCAGTAGCTCATGGTTGAAATAAAGTGAACAAAAAAAAAGCTGAATAGCTAACAGAGCGGTGGAAGACAGTGAGAAGGGTCTGCAAATGGTGACAACAGCAAAAGTATAGAACAGAGCCTCTCAGTCATGAGCACTGGTCTTCACCGCCCCTCAGTGCCCAGAATCCTCAGCAATGTTCGCCAAGAGGATGCCAGGAGGCAGATGCCACCAAGAAAATCCAGAGGAAACTACCTTGTGTTACAGATGTTGGACATACATTTTTGGTATTCTTTTTTGCTTATATATATTTTCTAAATGTTTAAACAAGTATGTATTACTTGTGAAAAGTAGGAATAAAATGTAAAAAGTTTGCTAACGTGACTGCACCAGGACTTACATAGCCAGCAGGAGCCCATTAGCATCACCAGGACCATTTTCCTGTGCACAGGGGAACAGCACACAGCCTGGGAGCCTGCCCCCCACCCCTGGCACCTGACCAGGACGCCAGCCAGGCCAACCCAGCCCATAGGCATGGCCCCTCTTATTCCCAGGCTCTGTCAACAAGGCTTCCAGAACCCCAGGAACATTCTTCATAGAAGACAGCCAAGGCAAACATCGTCATTAAAAGGGTCCTTGTTACCTCACATTTTCTGGACCCAGTGTTCTGACGTCTTAAAGAAGAATCACATGTGGAGGGTAGAACCTTCCAGAAAAGGCAATGGCCATGCATCCCAGCTGCACGCCAAGCTCCTACCCTGATCCTTTTAGAAAACTTGAAGAGCCCAGGTTTCTGGGTCCCAGCCTTGGCTGCGCTGGTTGACAACGAAAACCCCATTCCGCTCTCCGTGCTCCCTCTGGCCTCGTGAATCTTGGCAGAAGGCTGCTCTCCTATGGCGATGACTCCTGTATTAATTTAAGTCTTTTTGAGACGTACTTACTAATTAAAATGTGAAACAGTTTTTATCCCTTTAATTAAGATACAAGATGGGAAGCATAATTTAATTCGGTCTATTGAAGATATCAGTATTATTAGCTCCATAACTTGTTTCCATTACAGATGACTATGTGAAACAAAATTTTTTTTCTCCCATACTCACTGGAGCTTTGGCATGTGCACTGAGTCCTGCAGATGGACAGGGCAGGGGGTGGATTGGGGACTGCAACCCCATTGAAAAGGAGCCATGTGGAAGTCAGAGCCATGGAGAACATCAGCTTTTGGACCCTGTCTCAGGTTGGGTTCTCCTAGAAGCAGACGCTAAGAAAGAGTTGAGTACAAACAACTTGTACAAGAACGTTTAGGCTTTTAAGGCACTGAGGAGTGAAATAGGGACAGAAAGAGGGTCAACTTGAGTGAACAAGGGAATAGGTCACTGCTGTGGGGAACTGAGGGAAACCTCAATGGGGACACCTGATAGTGCACAATACACCTCAGGGATGTCCCTCCTGAGGGATGAGGGAGCTGTGGTGTTTACCCTCCAATTGTCCACCATGGGCTAAGGGCTGCTCCCAGGGGTGTCAGCTCCCCCAACTTTCCACCCTCCCACCTCAGACTGAGAGTTGTGGAGGGCAGCCATCAGTGGTGAGAGGTGAGGAATGAGATAAGATGGGCAGGGCACAACCCTGTGCTTGCAATTGCTGGGAAAGGAGGCATGCAGGGAGAGTCTCAATTGCTGACGTAGTAAGCTCTTTCCATGGTCCAAGAGACAAAGTCTTGGACTGAGCTCTATATCCATTTACCCAGATATTTCGGAGTGGCCCGTAAACAGCAGACTCACACATTGAAATCTGTCCTCTTCATCTAGCCCTCAAGTCTGATTCTCCCCCATTGGTTTCCATCCCTGTGAAAGGTGTCTTGCAGGCCAGAAATGTGTCACACTTGATACCCTCCTTCCATCTCTGGTACCCAATCATTCATCCAGCCCAGCCAGTTCCATCTCCAATGTATATCTCAAATCTGTGTACATCTTGCCATCCTTGCCACAATCATTCAAGTTCAAACTTCCTCTCAGCATCTCACATCTGGATTATTTTTACACATACCCACTGGTCTAGTGTAGTTGCACTGGTCTTGCCCCAACATTTAGTCCATCTGCCTAGAATATCCTCTTTCTTTTGTCCATCTTGCAAACGCTCTCTCCTCATTAGCCTTCCTCCCCTGTGAAGCCCTTGAGGATTCGCCGATTTAATATGAGGGACAATAACTTCCACTGAGGGCCCCAGACCCTGGCACTCATACATCCATTTGAATACTGATCACATGGTACTGCCACTGATCATTGGCACATATTTCCCCCCACGAGGCCCCTTGAGAATAGAGGCTGTTTTCTTCATCTCTGGGCCCCCAATGTCTAACTCAGTTCTTAGCAAATAGCAAACATTTCAGAAATACCTTCTTGACTTAAAGAATCCTATAATAAAGAGGACAAGTCTTTCAAAATCCCTTTTCTCCCATATCTGAAGGATATAGAAATTGAATTTTATGTTGGTTATCTTTCTAATCATAGACCCAATTATCTAAGCTAGACTGAATCTTTTAGCAACTGAATCCATCCAGCACAGCATATCCCTCACTCAACAGCCAGGAAAACTTTTGTAAGGAAATTTCCTAGTCTCACTTCCCATTTTGTTGTTTTAATTCTTTAAAATTGAAGCTGCATTCCCATTTCAGAGCCTCAATACCTAACATTCCCCATGGACCAGTAAAACACAATTGTAGTGCAGTGTCCAATTCTTCTGGTCCTGCCATCAGGGAAAATAGACTTCTTTCTCTTGGCTCCTGCCTCCATACTCAACAGCCCAGAGCTATCCATTTGCAAACATTCAGTGTTTGAAAATAATAGTAACAAAAAAATGAATAAGAGAATGTCAACCAGTATTACCTGAGCCCATTCGTATACATTTTATGGTATTCATAAAAATCACAGATTCTGTCTCAGTGATGCTCAGAGACAAGTTCTCTAGATCACTAATTGCTCCTGGGATAAAATATATCTGCTTGGATTCTGTAGGTGCTTTGCACATGCACTTACTCATTTGTTCAGTAAGCATTCATTAAGCACCTACTGTATGCCAGCCATTGTGCTGGACTCTGGGCAATCCAGTGATAGATACCAAAATCCCTCTCCATGGTTTGGACCTTTACTCACCTTTCTACCTCGGTGGTTTATTCCAGTCTGATTCCTTCCTCTCTGTCCCACTAGTCTTGGCAGGAACAGCATGACTTCTGGTGCCCCTATTCTTCTGTTATTTCTACAATTTATCTGAAGTCCAAACTTTTTGAGAGAGAAAATAAAAGTTTCCTTTTCTGACTATTTCCTATTTCAACTTCCTTTTGTTTTATCACAAAATCAATTGCAACCTCCTCACTGCAGACAAAACTGTTGTCCTTAGGTGGACTTCAAGCTTTTAAATATATTTGGTGTACATTCTCCCTATCACATCTACACAGTCACTCACCAATCAATCCTTCCTTCCTTTCATCTACTCATCCATTCACACATCCATTCATCCATCCATCATCCATTTATTGAGCAGATACTATGCACCTGGCACTGAATAACCACAGGCCCAGCACTAAAAAGCTCATAAAGTCATGGGGGAGAATGAAAATTTTTATAAATGTTCATGAAGAGTGTTAAAGGAATAGTGTGAGAATCCAAGGGAGAAGATGATTAATTCTAACAAGTATGGAAAAGTGACATAAAGAAGTTGACATTTGAGCTGAGTCTTGAAGGTACAAAAGAGGGGGAAATGCCATTCAGATGAAACAGCCACTTAGAGACATAAAATAATTGGGTATGAAACGAAAAAAACAAATGTCAAGAAGCTCAATATGATTGGAGCAAAGGAAGCAGAGAGGAGAGAAATATAAAATAAGGTTAAGTTATTAATTCAATTTTTCTTCTATTAACATTGAAAGGTTCTTATTACTCAAATACAAAGGACCACTCCATAGTGACAAACTGCCACAGAGAAGAAGAAGAAAAAATACTTGAATTCCTATTCTGAGGGGAAAATGTAATCAAGAACTCTTCAAAATTATAATAAAAAGGAGATAAAACTGATCCCATACCTGCAGAGCTTATGACAGTGCTTTTGTAATGCATTATCTCATTTCATCTTCTTAATGACTTTGAGGAGAGATTATAGTTGTCATTGAGCATATGGGAAAAGTGAAGCACAGAGAGTTTAGGTCACTTGCCCAATGTCACACAACTGCTGGTTTACAGGTGTAGGCTTTAAATTCAAATCTACCTCAGCCAATCAATGATTCTCTCTCATCATTAATGTTTCTATCTCTCTCCTTTCCTCTCTGAGATAATAAAAAAATTAATAATAAAAAATTTCAAATCTGCCTCATTTAAAAGGCCCTGTTTATTTACATTATGCCCATTCAGAGTGTCGGCGCTGGGGCAATGAGAGCTGGATAAAAGTTGGAGCCCAAGAAGCACCCAAACTTGGATAAGGAGACTTCATTGGAAGCCCTGGGTCTCCTGAATAACTCCATGACCTCGGACAAATCATGTGGCTTTGTAAGCATCAGTTTTGCCTCTAAAATGACATGGTGTGTTGTATTATCCAGATCCACCATTCTTTGTTTCCAAGCCAAGCAAGAGAATGTACTCAGTGTCAAATGAATAAAATTTTACAACATTTCTGCTTTATTTGACACTGGAATGTCTCTCCATAAAAATGAAACAGAGCCTTGATTGTGAGTTCGTGATTGATCCCATTGCTTCACTGATCTGGTCCTCATGGTTTCCTCTCAATCCACTGAAGCTTGTTGAGGCTGTATTCTGTGTGAAGTATACTCTGTCAGCAAACCAATGAGGTGTGGAGGAAGTACCTTGCCCGGTGGGTACAGTCCTAAATGCAATTGTTCTACATCTTCAAACTAAGTGAACTGGCTGACTTTTCCCACACTGTTTTTTGAGGAACACTAATTTCAGCTGTTAAAAGATTATTAGGGGACCAAAAGTAAACTGTGCCCAAAAAAAGTTTGGGGGGAAAAAAACTATATTAAACAAGCTTCTATACTGTGGGGCTCCTCTCAGGCTTTGATAAGCTGATGTCTTAGGAATTCTTCAAGAAAGAAAAGAATTCTCAGGGTTTCCCCAACTTTCTGGACTACAGAATCTCTTTCAAGGAATACCTAGGACTGTCTTAACCAAATGAATGTCCCAATGACTACACTTTGGGGAGCACCAGATCATGGGCTTAAAACTCTTAATTAAGCAGGGGCTGAATTGTAATTATAAATGTGTTGCAATACAAAAAATGAGAGGTCACCGCCTGCCAGTGTTCATTAACTGTTAACAGAAAGGGGATCCAATCTGCATTCATAATGAGCACTGTCTCTGGCTGGCAAATGACCCTACAGGTCACACACTCTCCCCTCAACTGAAAGGGGAGCAGTGGGGCCAGATAACCTCTGACACTCTAGGAGTGCATTTACCCAAAAGGCATGCAAATGCCCTTTTCTTCCCTTGTGACATTTTGGGAAGATGAATCATAGGGCAAGAGGGTCCTCACCCCTCTTCTAAGTACACATGCTTGTCAGCAGGAGGTTTCTTCAAAGGATCTTCTGAGATTTTTGTCCTTGTCTAGAATGACTGGTTGGTGTGTTTTATCATGAATCTTCAGACACCTACAGTGTAGGAGTTGGGCCAATAGACTCTTTTGTATTTTCATGAGTTGATATTTTTAAAAACTAAAGGGTGCTTCTTTTCTTCCCCAATTGTAGAACTAGGGCAGGAATAGCCCAGTGATGAGTTTGTGAATATGGTGAGTTTATTTTGTTATTTTCTCATGCAAAAAAATGAAAATTATCTTAAAATACCTAATCTACTTGAAAAAGAAAACATATCTATATTTTTATTCTTTTCTCTTCTATTTACACCCTTTTAATAACCCTTTATTTTTTCTTGGTATGAAAGGAGAAAATTCTTCCTGTAAAATTTGGGAAAATACAAAAAGTCATAAAGAAATAAAAATAGTCAGTAATCCCATTATCTATGGAAAACTACCAAAACTTATTCAACGCTTATGTACTAGTATTCATAAATATGTGTATCACATAAATATATGATGTGTGTATATATATATCCTATATAATAAAAGGCTAATATGCAAATAATCCAAACAGCAGAACAACCAGTCGCTATAACACTCACTGACCACCAGGGGGCAGACACTCAACACAGGAGCTGCCCCTTGGTGATCAGTACACTCCCACAGGGGGAGCACTGTTCAGCCAGAAGCCAGGCTCATGGCTGGCGAGTGAGTGGTGGTGGCAGGAGCCTCTTCTCCTTCCACAGCAGCACTAAGGATGTCCTACTGCCTGCGTAGGCCCACAAGGAGGAGGCCTGTGAGAAGACATAGGCTGACCTGAGTGGACCCTCCCTCCCAATTGCACAATTTTCATGCACCAGTCCTCTAGTATATATATAATACAATAAATAACATAAATAAATAAGATGTTTTTGCCAGATTGAGAAGTTACCGTGTATAGTTTTTAAACTTGCTTTTTTCACTTAGTGCTGTGTCATCAGCAGAGTCTGAGAGCTGAAGTTCCCCATTCCAAATTGCCTAAGGTGTTGGCTCATAGATGCACTGATGAATTTGCAAGCTGCTGTCAAACATGACAAGTGATGGCGGTGGCATTCATAGCAGTGGTTCGTGAAAGCAATTAAATATGGCATTGCTATCACTACCTAATGTGTTTATATCAGCTCCTGTAATTGTTTTCTACAGTCATAAATTTCTCAAGTTAATTATAAACAAATTGCTGTGCTTAATTAATGGGTATCACTAATGGGTATTATCTAATATGCATGTGAATGAATCTTGTGGCAGCCTCACAGGGGCTGGATTACTGATGTCAAGAATGTCAAGATGGTGGCCCTGGGAGAGAAGTCAATCACCCAGAACACAGGTCTTGAGCGAGCTCCAGGAAACCCTGGGGCCAGAATCTACTGGAGCAACAGTGTCCCAAAGTTATTGGTGCCCATTCTGAGTCTTCATGTGTATGACCCCTTGGACCTGCCCAAGAAGGAGCATCAAGAAGGAGCTGAGATGAGGGTGACTGGATGTGTTCTCAGTTTATTAATGAAAGTCTCTCTCTAGCAGTACAGATTTCTTGCCTATGTTATCCCACATAGTCCTCCCCTCGCCTAGCCACAATGTAGCTAGTTTGACGTGATGGTGATAACACTGGGGCCAGGCTCCCAGGGTTCAAATCTCAGTTCTGCCAGGTACTAGATGGGGGAACATGCGCAAGTTACTGCTTGATAGCACAGTGCCTCAGTTTGGCCATTTGTAAATAATAACATGTGTTGTAAAGCTATGATAGATGATAGATAGATAGATAGATAGATAGATAGATAGATATAAAGAAAGAAATAGAATAGATATTTAATTTATTCATTGGTCCACTCATATTTATTTATTTATTCTTAAATTTATTTATTCACTTGTATTTTCATTTATTCAATCATTCATTCATTTATTTACCCATTCATTTGTCCATCTAACTAATTATTTATTCTACAAACCTTTCCTATGTGCTAAGTACCACGCTGCTATGTGTTGGGAATATATTGTAGAATTGAGTAAGGCAAAATTCTAATCATAAGGAAATCACAGTCTAATGGATTAGTCATTTATATCCATAATTGCATTAGAATATTTTAAATTCCACAGTACAGAGATATACAATGTATTTTGTGAGTCTAGGATTGATTGCCCCTGTTTGGAAGTGAGGGGGAATATTGGCTGGGGAAAGAATACTTGAGTGAGACTACTTCACCAAGTGAAGAAGGAGGTAGGTAAAAATAGGAGAGAGAACTAGGTACAACAATGTGGCAATGGGCCCATGGCTCCCATAATTTCTAATTCACATGTTTCTGACACATGTCAAGAGGATTTACGTGGGCACAAGTAAAGACAAAACATTCTTCACTTTATCTGCCCACTTCTATCTGTCACTAGACGATGAAGATGATGATTTTCAATTGTTCAGGAAATGATCTGAAGTGAGGAAGACATGGACCCCTGAGTACTGGAGGTCCTACAAGGGGCCACCCAGCCCACCCGGGTTGAGCCAGTCCTTGTGGTCCTGTCACCCTCCAGTGGCTCTGGTCATCCTCAGCCACCACAGGAGCATGAACCTCTGTAATTTGAGAGATTCCCTCCAAACACTCAACAGGGTATTTGTGCGGGAGTGATTGCTATTTACCACTTCAGAGTGGAAATCCCCCAGCTTCTCCCTCTAAGGAACCCATAAGAGTTATTTTCGGTTTATATTGTATCTTTTCTTCAAATAGCTTTATAAAATTTTAATCAAAATTGTATTTTAGAAACTAAAATCTACTTGATTTCTACCAGACTGTCACACTGGAAAGGAATTTTATAAATCCCAAGTGGGATTTTTTTAAATGTCTATTTCTTTTTCAAGTGAGCTTCCAACCAAGCCTTCAGATTTTTTTTTTTTAAGGACCTTTTATGCACAATGTCAAATCCAAAAATGTGACATTCAGTAAGTGACATTCTATTCCAAGTCACTTTGACAAAATAATGAACTCTATTTGTAGGAGCAATAGCGTCTCATCTGACAAGGAGGTGTCTCTGGAGTTTTGCTACAAATGAAAAAACTATTTCTTTTTTTTTATATATAATAAAATAGCAAGTTTGAGATGTTAGAGAAACTTTTTGGAAATGTCCAAGAATCTGTAGGTAAGCCCCCACCATATTCACATGTCCTCCTGTTCGTCAATCATGTTTGGATTTCTGGTTGAGGCCAACACACACCATGGTCCTTCATCCATGTGAGCCACATCCCGGGCTTGGGGGCAAACAAAGCTTCAGCTTCAGGACACCTTCAGCTTCCCACCGAAGACAGGCAACCAAGGCTTCTCTTTCTTCTGCCAGGCACACACAGGGACACTGGCTCAGATGAGAATCACAGGTTGCTAATCATGTGGGATAAGCAATCCCAAGGCAGGGCCCCTGGTCCCAAATCCAGCTCACAACTCAAATCAGGGCTTGTTTTGAACTGCTTATGTTTGCTATGGCTCCTGGTCATTTTTTAAAATCTGAGGTTAACTTTCAAGGTGAGCCCAGGAACCCTGAGTTATCAGTGAGAGCTGGTAGGATGTCCTAGACTAGAGAAACAGGATTGGGGACGTTGGTCCTAACTGTCCAGTCCTTGGACTCCCTGCAAAAAAGAAGGGACTAAGGCTGCCTTAGCACCCGGGAGAGAGAGCAGGAAGCTCACTTCAACATAGGAGCTGAAGGCACACGGCCCTGCTCAGGACACTGGCTGTCACAAGAAGAGGTAAATTTTATGTTTATTTTTTATTTGAAAAATATGTTTAAAACAATAAATAAAAATCATGTATAAGCTCACCATATATTTTAAAATCATTAAAATAGGAAATAAAACTCTTTTTCTCTATCCTAACATGAATTCCCCCCTTTGCTATGATAGTCATTGTCCATCCTTCCTGACATTTCTTGTCTGTAGACTAAAGATAAATAGACAAGTATAACATTAGAGGGTCTTTTCTTATTATTATTAACACTAGGAGCCTGGTGCATGATATTCATGCACAGGTGCAGTCCCTAAGCAATCAAAGCGAAAGCGTCTGGTGTAAAAGAGCAGGGCCCAGCTGACCTCTGGGCACTGGGAAGCACCTGGACCCCTAGACCCAAGTGCTCCCCCCTCTGCCTGAGTCCTCAGGCCTGCCTGGCTCCCTCAGCACCTGGGAGCCTGGTGGCAGCCCTGCCCACTGCTGCCACTGCTGGCCACCATCTGCGTGGTGGTCAGTGGGGCGATCAGGCCCTGCTTGCATTCATCTTGGCCTGGTGCCATCTGCTCACCTGCTCCACTATCCCCCTGAGGTCCCACTCTCATCAGGACCCATCGGGGCTGGCAGCTCCTCCACTGCTGCCCACTGTCAGCACCACGCCGCCAAGCCCACCATGTTCCGTGCCACCCCTGGTGGTCAGCCCACGTCATAGTGAGCGGTCAAACTCCCCGTGGAGGGGACAATTTGCATATTAGGCTTTTATTAGATAGGATAGTTTTGTACCTTCTGATCCTGGGGGAGGAGGCGCATGTTTTAAGTTCTGTGAGAAAGGTTTGTAAAGCAAAAAGGAATCTTGATCCCAGTGGTGTTTTTAGATAAGACTGTGGAGACCTGGGCTGTACTTATTACCCAAATCCCTGATTACCACTCCCCACTCTCCTGGCTCTGGCCAAACAATATTAATGCAGTATGGGAATGTTAACACTGGATGTTCCTTTTGTTTTAAAGCCCAGTTTAAGACAGAATAGCAGGCATTTTTCCAATAAGATGTGATAGACTGAGTAAAACAGACTTCCCTCCCCAGTGTGGGTGGGCCTTATTCATTCAGCTGAAGGCCTGGCTAAAGCAAAATAAAAGGGAATTTCACCTACCTGACTGTTCAAGCAGGGACATTAGTCTTTCCCTATTTTCAGACTTGAAGTGAAACGGTGGCTCTTCTTATATATCATCAAATGAGATGATTTGGGGGAGAGGGGAGGCAAAAAAGTTTGTCAGTGAGCAGTAAATATATTTAACTGTAGAGCCAAAATAAAAACAGGTGTGGAGATAACAGTGACCTAATAGGATGTAAATAGTAAACACTCTAACAATGCAGAAATGAGAAGAGATGGTGAAATATGGTAGGATAAAAATTACTTCATACCTAATATCTGGGAGTTAGTAGTTAGCATTCAAAACTAACAGAACAGAGTCTGCCAATTGAGGACCAGACTTCAGAGGCATTAGGTCAAACACAGCTGTAATGAAGACTGTGTTGAGATTTTATAATTGCTTAAAATCTCAGCTCTTCTGCCTGACTTTAAGCAATTATATTTGCCTGGACCATAGATGTGAATACCCACCTGAGAGGATTACTCTAACTGGAAAGTTGCCAAAAGGCAGGCGTGGTGGCCCCTGACACCCTAGCTGTCCGTGTGAAGGAGCCACACCTCCTCTCATCATAGGTGAGAGCAGAACACTAGACTGGCTCTCACAGTGCTCTTTTCTAGGTGGGAGATGATTCTAAAATTGTAAGACACCACTTTCCCTTCAGTGCCCTTCTCTAGAATGTTTGATCCACCAGTGAGATCCTCCCAGGACTTTTTCTTATTTCTTATAGCTGGTTCCTTCCCCACTGTTTTGTTTTGTTGTTGTTGTTTGTTTGTTTGGTGTGTGTGTTTGTGTGTGTGTGTGTGTGTGTGTGTGTGTGTGTGTGTGTTTTGGGGGGTTTTCCTGTTCTCATTATAAACATTTAGAAATCATTTACAGGCTAGCGGCCTGGTACATGAAATTCTTGTACAGACAGGGGGTTCCCTCAGCCCAGCCTGCACCCTCTCCAATCTGGGACTCCTTGGGCAATGTCTGACTGCCAGTTTAGGTTTGATTCCACAGGGACATCTCTCTTGCAATCTGGGACCGCTGGCTCCTAACAACTCACCCCTAGCTGTCCTCACCTGCTGGCCTGTTCTTGCCCCCAACTTCCCTTCCCTGCCAGCCAATTTAGTTCTGATTGGTCAGTTTCTATATCAGTTAGCGTCAAAAGCTCTGCCTCCAAGGCAGCCTCACAGTTCACCCAGATTTGGTTCTGATTGGTTAGTTTCTGTGCCAGTCAGTGTCTCCAGGCCTATTTCTGGGCCTGATCAGAGAGGTGGGTCTGATCAGCAGTCCCTGTGGAGGCCAGGAGAGAAACAGAGGCTCAGCTGCTGCCAAAGCCTGGAGAGAAAGAGAGAGGCAATGGCTGATCAACAGCTGCCACAGAGGCTGTGGATCAGACCCTGCCTCTCTCTCCGGGCCTCTCTCTGGGCCTGATCTGCAGACCCCTTGGCAGTCAGCCACAGCAACCCAGCACTGACTGCAAGACTGACTTCCAGTGTTTGGTCAAGCTTTCGGTTGGTTATTGGGACCCTGGGTTTTTATATATTAGGATATTTCTCTAATGTTATTATTCTTATGACTTTATATTCTTTTACCTTTACAGTTTAATTTTTGGTTTTTTAACCCTTAAATCCCATCTACTTGTATTGCTTTTCTGCTTCCTACCTTATATTTTAGCCATTTTATCTTAACCTTTCATCTCATTTGCTTTTATGATTTTAGCCTTTTATTTTGTTGGCTTATCGCCTTTTACATTTTCTTTTAAAACTCATCCATTTTATCCTATTGTTATTTTTAAGTTGCTAACCTTTTACCTTCATTATGATTTATAATCTCTAAAAGTGTGGGGGGTTTTCTTGTTTTTTCAATCTCCTTATAACCTTCCATACTCTCTCTCTCATGATTGAAATAATCTTATTCATTTCTCCCTGGTCTTATAGATGTTATCCTTTCCATTTCTTTTTACAATGGCCAACCAGAATGTGTGGCCATAGCTGTGACTGCAGGAGAAAATCTCACTCTAAGTGGGGGAGAGGAGAAGAGAGAGAGGGAATTAGGGCCATTCTTCCTTGCCTTTGTCCTAAAAGCTCCACCCAGTTCTTATAAGGAATAGCGGAGAGTATCCCTTCCTATTCAAGAGTCTCTACTCCACTCCAGCCCACAAACCTCTGGGAAATCCACGTTAACCCTCCAGAATTCTAACTCCCTGCACAGGAGACAGACTGGACGGAGGAATCGTGCTGTGCTGACCATCTCCTGTCCTCCAGTATCAGATAAGAAACTCTCTGTTTTTAAATCCTTCACCTCTAAGTTCCTAAGAGCCTGTTGGGAACAGTTTCTGTCTAAGCTTTGCTGCCATTGCCTCTCGGGAGATGCTTTCTCTCCAACTTCCTACCAAACAGAAAGCTGATTATTCAAATACATTTCTGCCAATGCTGTATCCTAGGCAATATAGTCCTTCCCACCCAGTTTGTGGTTAAACAGTAACCTTGGGGAAGAGAGAACCCTCACTGGCGGCTCTCCGTCATATTCCAAGCTTCCATCAGTGTAATTGATTCAGGCCATAGCAACGAGCAATGGGATCAGATTCTAGAAAATAATTACAGGAAGCATGTGTTTGGTGATTGAGGGAAGGGCCATATCATTTTTACTTTATAAAACAAGGTCAACTATTCAAACCTTGAAGGTCCCAGTCCACTTCCTGGCAGGCCTGGTAATAATCACTCATTTTATACAGTTGATTAAAACAAAGTCCTCAAGCTAAATAAAACACAGGAATAAAATTTTCTGTGCCCAGAACTGCTCAAAGAGAGTCTCAATGATCAGATTTTGGACTTTGGTTCTGTTCTCGGCATGATTATTTAGGCACACAACAATTTATCAATAAATATTTGTTGGAATAATTAAGTAAATGCCTTGAAAAGTCATATCTGCCATTTTAAAGAGCAGATATGACTTCTTGTCCCATTATTTTTAGATATTTCATCTAAACATATGTCGTTGGCTCTCTGTTTTTTAATCAAAAGTTAAACCTAAGCCAAAACCAGTTTGGCTCAGTGGATAGAGCATCGGCCTGCGGACTGAAAGGTCCTGGGTTCGATTCCGGTCGAGGGCATGTACCTTGGTTGCGGGTACATCCCCAGTAGGGGATGTGCAAGAGGCAGCTGATCGATGATTCTCTCACATCGATGTTTCTAATTCTCTATCCCTCTCTCTTTCTCTCTGTGAAAAATCAATAAAAATATATTTTTTTTAAAAAGTTAAACCTAAGTTTCTCAAGCCAGTGCTTCATATTAGTTATTCTACTACTGTCTGCTGCACTGTTTCTATGGGGAAACATCTAAGAACAGTATAAGATCATTGGAGGCATTTGACATTTCCCTGGTCTGATCTGTGAACAGAGTTACATAGGCTCGGTGTATGTTGTGTATGTTCATCTAGAACAGGGGGCTGCAGGCTTTTTCTACAGAAGGGCAGAAAGTATGGGGCAGGAGAAAAGCTGTGTGGTCCATACAGTCTGGGTTGCAACCACTGTGCTTTACCATGGTGTCATGAAGGCAGCCACAGACAATATGTAACAAATGGCATGGCTGATTCCAGTGACATTTTATTTATGGACACTGAAACATAAATATCATTATCATTTTATGAGTCACAAAATATTGTTATTATTATTCTGATTATTTTTTAAAACCAACCATATGAAAAGGTATTAAAATTCATTAATCATCGTAGAAATAGACTCATAGATGCAGAGAATTAACTGATAGTTCTTAGACTTTTATTTTGTTGGCTTATAGCCTTTTACCTTTTCTTTTAAATCTCATGCATTTTATTCTGTTGTTATTTTTAATTTGCAGAATGGAACTTGTGGGAGGGTGGGAGAGGGGGCTGGGTGGAAAAGGTGAAGGGATTAAGAAGCACAAATTGGCAGTTACTGTATAGTCACAGGGATGTAAAGTATGGCATAGAGAATACAGTCAATATATTGTGATAACGATGTATGGTGCCAGGTGGGTACTAGACTTATTTGGGGATCACTTCACAAATTATATAATATAAATGTCTAACCACTATGCTCTACACCTAAAACTAATATAATCTTGAATGACAACTGTAACTGAAAAACATAAAATAAATAAACTTCATTAACCATCAAGAAAATTCAATTAAAGCCACAGTATACCACTCCACACCCACCACAATGGCTAAAAAAGAAGGTCAGAAAGTTCCAGACCACGGCTGGTGAGAATGTGGGGCAAAGTGAACTCTTCTACAATGTTGGCACAAATGTAAATTGGTGCAATTACTCCAGTAAACTGTTTCCATGTCTAACAAAGCTGAACACCTGCATGCCTTATTACCCAGCTGTTTCACTTCTAGTTGTACACCCAGCAGAAATGCACTCATGTATCCACCAAACAGTATGTGCTCTGACGATCATAGCAGCACCATTTGTAACAAGGAGAAAACGGGATATTATCCAAATGTGCACTAGCAGTGGACTGATAAACAAATTGAGACATAATGGAATACAGTATTATATATTCCACATAATGGACATGCATGCGACAATGTGTATGAAATCCAGAAAACATAATATGAAATGGAAAAAGCCAGACCCCAGTGAGTATCTATTTATTATTCCATGTAGACTACAGCGATGGACAAAATGAATGTGTGTTAGACATTAGGAGGATGGTCGCCTTTGGGTGGGCACAGTCACTGAAAGGGACCACAAACAAGGACTTCGGGGTACTGGTCAGGATGTTTCTTGATCTTGGGGTTGATTACTTGTGCGTGCTTCGTTTGTGAAAATTCCTCAAGCTCCAAAAAATATCACAGCTACACTGATTATTGCTCCATATATAGATTATGAATACTGGCTATAGCTAATGCTACCTGCTGCATTTTACTATGCGTGACATTAGCCTGACAAATGGGGCCCTATCCAGCCCTGACTCTGCTGCAGAGACTTTGTAATTTGTCTAAATGTGTGCAGCGATGTTGAGCATCATCAGACATGAACCCCACGAACAGTAATGTCTGTGAATATGGAATCATTTCTCTCCACTTTGAACATTTTTCTGAAGCAGTTCTGGCAGGTGAGATATAGATCCTTGAAAGGGCAATGACTATGGATCTCTAGAGTCGTGTCTGACACAGATTTCCTATGCAGGTGCATTATCCAGGCAGGTTCAGAAATGGATTCACGTGGCCTCCTCCAGGAGCCGATGTGTTTGAATAGAATTTGAGATGCCAAGATGTCATTGTTCCCTGCCTCCTTAGTACATCCTGATCCCATCTGCCAATTGCAGGAAGCTTTTCATTGTCTCCCTAGGTTGTAAAGGTCCTATGACAAATTCTCAGACAAATTCAGATGTAATTCATGTTGAGCACCCCCATTCATTGGTCTGCTTACACTCTCCCTCCTTCTTCCAGAAAGGTTCAAAGCCATCTTTAGGGGTTGCTGCCTAGCCTGTGAGCTCCCTTCTCTAGGTCTCAGTAGTGGGTCTGGAAGCCACATTTTCACTTTGTTTCCACATAATGTACTGTTCCAGGGTGAATAGACCTGGCGGAGATGACTGCCCCAAGCTGGACCCATTGCAATCTTTCTCCTGAGAATTTGAAATTGGTACTTGACAGGCTGACTGCGACCATGTCAACCTACCTTTTGCACAGAGAAGAAAGGAAAGCTGGTCCACAGAGATAGACAATGAAACAGATAAATAGGAGAAAGTACAAACGGGGTGTTTGGGAAAGAGAAAGGAGAGAGACTGGGAGAGAGGACGCCTTGGTTTCTGATATGTCTCTCAATCCTGGTTCTTGTCCCTCCTTTGGCCCAAGCCCATTCCTCCCCTGTGTCCAGGAGATAACTCCTCTAATAGTATAATTCCTCCCTCCTGCATTCTTTAGCTTAAGCTAGCTCAAGTGGGTTATCCACAGTCTCTAATTAAAATATAACTCATTGGAACAAGATAAAGTCACATTTGAAATGTGTCAACAAAATGGAAAATGAGACCTGATGGCTAGTATGGTGTCAGGAGAGAGAAGATGATACCAACAGTAGCCGCAAGACCCTCTGTTTGCTGCCATCAGCCAACAAATGCCATGAGGGTTGGTTCTTATGTATCAGCTGCTCTCAACCCTGACTCTGCATGAGGGACTCCGCAGAGCTTCCGAGAAACACTCCCAGGCTCTGCCCCCGAGGTCCTGATTTATTGGTCTGGATGGGCATCTTTATATTGCAAAAGTTCTCTTATGAGTTTAAGTGTGGCCAGGGTGAAGAGTGAGAGTTTATAATCAAAATATATGGAAATAAAGGTAAATAATGAATCAAACAAAAACAACTCCTTAAGAGAAGTACAGGAATGGTGCTGAGGCCACAGAGGGAAATTCCCCCTGTGGATCCTCATTTACAGGACATGTGCGATGCACTATACAATGTCCTCAACAATATCCTTAAATACTGAAGTGTCCCTAAAGTGTCCCTTTGATAATCCCAAAGCAGCATCCAGGGAAACACCTTCTCAGGGTGGGACAAAGCAATTCTGCTGCCCCGGTCCTTCTCAGAATGGGCGTGGAGTATTTGGAACAGCTGTTTACACTAGGACTCCTGAAATTAAAGCAACTTTTCTCCCCCCTTCTCTTCTCCCCGCCCCCCCCCCCTCACTGGAAAAAACAAGTTCATGGGCTGACTCATTTTTTTTTAATTTTTTTTACAATTTTCTAATCAGACAGGAGTCTCTCCAGTGTCCAACTGGGCTTCCAGGTAGACACTTTTATGGTCACCTGGCATGTGATACAGCTCGCCATGTTTCAGACTTGAGCAAATCTGCCTTAGGAGTCAGCTAGCCCGGTGAGGATTGGTGTCCCCTTTGAAAGCTTGAGGAGGTTAGCAAGGACATGTGCATGAATAGGAAGCAAAGAAGCAGGTAGGAGTCATTGGTGGGCCAAGATCCTCCTCCGGAAGCATTTGGGATGCACCCTGGTGCAGACAAAAGGGCAGTCAAGCTCCAAAAGTTCTCCATCTGAGCACAAACAGCCATAATTTCTGCTTGGAAGAAATTTAAAACAGGTGAACCAAATACACATCTTGTTCATAAAACATCTCTATGAACACCCAAGGAACATTTAACCTTGAGAAATATAGTTTCCTGGTTCCCTCTCTAAGCTAAATTATTTTCAAAATATATGACTATGTGACTGAATTAGTTAACTTGTTCCTTAGGGTTATTGACCATAAGTCAGTTTAATGTTGGAGGCTGTCTAGCCAAAATGATGACTTTGTTTTTAGAAGCATTTGATCTGTAGTCCTTTACAACATTAATTAGATAATATGTAAGTATCTAGTAAGGCTCATGAATCTAAACTACAGTATCTATGAATAAGTGAAGCCCCCTCACCCTTTATTTTTTATAAAAAAGGGTGATATCCTGGTATCTTAATCACTGAAAAGAAGTAGCAGGACTTTGAGATATTAATTAAACAAAAGTCAGGCCAGAATAAATCTCTTTGGGAAATGCCATCTGATTCATCAAAAGAATATTCTTGTTGGGTAGTTCCTAAATCAGGAGTCAGCTAACCACAGCCCAAATCTGATCTTCAGCAGTTTTTGTGTGACCTATAAGTTAAGAATGTTTTTTTGGTTTGGGGTTTTATATATTAGCAACTTGTGAGCTAAATCTTGAAGGTTGAGGCAGGGATGACAGGAAGAACATTCCAGACAAAAAGATGGGCATAAGAAAACGGGGAGACCTGAAGTCACTCTCCCAGCTGAGGAAGACTGCTCACCTCCACAGAAGAATTCAGGGATTCCGATTCATGCCTTTAGAGCTTGAGTGTGTGTCAGTTAGGAAGTGCCAATGCTTATCCTCACTGTATCACCGAACACCTGCTTGTACAAGATTCCTCAGCATGACTCTGTGCTCATGGGACAGCAGGAGTGAGCAAGGTGAGCCACCAGGAGCTGATACCCTGAGGTGAAAGGTCACTACTGCCTGGTCAGAAGTAGCCATCAAGGGAAGCGGTAAGATGATTCAAGTCCTGAGGAGAAGCTAGTTCCTCCTCCACAGTGTCCTCCACAGATAGGAGAATGGTAACCATAGTCAATAGGGCCTATTATGCTCTACTGGGGAGAAACAGGTCAAGTAGAGAATGTCAGGTACATTGTGTCTCATCCTGGGTACCGCATTCTGATGGTGGTCAGTAGACTCAGAACCATCTCCCCTGAGGAATACCAGTTTAAATTGAAGTAGGTTATAGGGGAGGGGGCTAAGAAAGAGCAGTCTCTTCAATCTCCTGAATACCATGAAGATGGATTCTGTTTCTTATTCTGCATTGAAAAGAAGAAATAAAAGCTCAAATGAAAACTACAAAAAAGGAGATTTTTGCTCAGCATAAAGAATTTTTTTGATCATTAACAAATATTTGTTGAGAACCGAAAATGTGCCAGGATTATTCTAGGTACTTTATAGCAATGGGAGCTACCCAGCCATGGAATGAGATGCCTTGGAAAGTAGTGAGTTCTCTGTCACAAGAGATGTTCAAGCAGAGGCGAGTAGACCTCTCAGTAAAAATGCTGAGGAAGGAATTGAAGCCTGAGGCAGGAAACTGACCCAGCTGGCTTCCAGTTTCTTCTTATCCCTGCAACTCTCTGACATGAGCTTCCTAAGGACTGAAGACACTTGTCTAAGTTACAGTCAGAGATCTGCGTGTGGTATCCTGGGGAGGCAAAGGAGAAAGGAAGACATCATCGTCCTTCTCCTATGGGTACAAAACCCATCCAGAGAAAGATGAAATGACTTTATCAAGGCCACACAGACAATAGGGTCAGAAGCAGGCCTAGAGACCAGGCTTCCTGCCTCTGAATGCTGCGTTTGTGCCTGTCAGGCTCCACCACGTGGCCCAACACCCACTGGTCTGCTGGTTAATGGTCCTGAAGGGGCCAGAGCCCCCTGGATTTCCAGGCAATGGAGTGTCAGTCCTCGCCATGCTGTGGATCAAGGCTTAGACCAGGGCAGCCTGCGGGGGGAGTGCAGTCCTACAGGGCTGCTTCCTCATGCTCAGGTTTTAATGCTCTGTGGCCTTATCTTGGAATTCTTGATAATGTTATTTCTGAATATGTGTTTGCTAAGTGCGATCTGATGGACAATGGGGCATTCACAGGAGCTGAGAGTCTCGGGTCACTTGCCGTCCTGCCTCCTGCTACCTCTCCAAAACCATTCTCGAGGAGTGGGTGGCCTGCAGAGTTTCTCTCTCCCCAGCCCCCACCACATAACACTACTGCCCTCTACCCCAGGCAGGGCACAGGGAGGATTGGGGTCCAGCACACACCCTACACGCAGCATCATGGAGTGAGGCATAGCAGCACCATGACACTTTTGGTGCATGGCCAGCCAGAGGCCACGGCCTCCTGGGGATTGAACCTCTCATCTACCCCAAATTCAGATATCATAACATGCCAGCATGAACTTTTTTTAATCCTCACCTGAGAATATGTTTTTATTGACTTAAGAGAGAGGGGGGAAGGGAGAGAAAGAGAGAGAAGAAGAAAAAATCAATGAAAGAGAAATATGTATCTGTTGCCTCCCATATGCTCCCAACCGGGGATCTAACTGCAACCTAGGTATGTGCCCTAACCAGGAATCGAACCTGCACCTTTTTGGTGTGTGGGATGACACTGCCACTGAGCCATCAGTCAGGGGTCCCAGCATGGAATTGTAAAGTCAGTGGGGGGAACCCATCTGCTGTGCTTTGGGGTGGTGAGCTCATGGTTAAGGGGAAATGCCTGGCTTGATTTCTCCAGACCCTCAGTGCCTGCAGGAACCCTAGTCCTGAGGCTGACAGCAGGGCGGGCAGGCAGGGAAGCCAGCAGCTTCAGGCCAGAAAGAGCTAAAGATACATACTCTCTTATAAGTGTCCCCACGCCTGAGTGTCCCCAAGCCAGCTCCATCCCTCGGGGATCCTCTACTCTGGAGCCTGGCTTGGGTTTGTCTCTCTGGCCAGCTCAAGGTACCCTGTAGGGACAAGCTACAAAATAGGAAATGTAAATGCAAATATATGCTCTTATACTTGCATTTACATTTGCATTGCACCGTATAAAGTTGGGCAGTAAAATTCATGCTAATAATTGAAAACTAATTTGTCTTGAGGGGTGGGGGCTTGCCCCGGGTGGGAATGGCTCGAGGGTGCGGGGAGTCAGTTGGGGGGAAAGGAGACATATGTAAAACTTTAGACAATTAAAATAATTAATTAATTAATTTTTAAAAAGAAAACTCATTTGTCTTTAGCAAGTGAATGACACTCAATAGCAAGAGAAAAACACTCTGTCAAGTGAGACAGTAGAAAAAAGAAAAAAGCTTTATCTGTAACAGCACTTTTTTCTGTGTTTTAAACTTAGGGCCCCACATTTTCATTTTTCACTGAGCCTCAAATTATGTAGACAGTCCTGGTGACAACTCGCTCCTTGCATAAGCCAGCACGTGTGCAAACCTGGCAGCTGACCCTGAAACCTCTAGCTGGAGCCCAGTTCGACAATAATGTTGCTTTCTGTGAGTGTCCCGTGGTGACTTACCGCTGGAGACTGTATATTTCTCACTTGTCTGAATGCAAAGTAAAAGTGGCTATTTTTATAGAACAAAAACCCAAGAAAAATATGGAATTCAGCCCGTCTCCATGCACTGCTGCACCTGAGACACTCAGCACACATAATAAATCTGTCTTTGGAAACTTGCTCCTTTGCAGTTTTGACACAGATAAATGACAAGTATTAAATCTTCAGCGGGGGGAGAACCAGCTGCTGTACTTGTTGAATTATGAAGACAAAAGCCTCCAGGCCTGCTGATTTGAGGCACCAGCCAGGGGCCTCCTGGGGAAGGGCACAGGTGAGCTGGGAGAATGTCACTACCCAGGGTCTGTCTTCTCCAACCCAAAGACCTCAAGGTCACATCTAAAAGCACTGCATCTGGCCGAAACCGGTTTGGCTCAGTGGATAGAGCGTCATCCTGCGGACTGAAAGGTCCTGGGTTCGATTCCGGTCAAGGGCATGTACTTTGGTTGCGGGCACATCCCCAGTAGGGGGTGTGCAAGAGGCAGCTGGTCGATGTTTCTCTCTCATCGACTTTTCTAACTCTCTATCCCTCTCCTTTCCTCTCTGTAAAAAATCAATAAAATATATTTTAAATAAATAAATAAATAAATAAATAAATAAATAAATAAAAGCACTGCATCTGAACTTGGGAAGCCACTGGATTTGGACCAGTAAGAGGACCTTGTTGGGTGAAGATGCTACCCTAAGGCAGTGGGTCCGAACTTAGATTGTCCAAATTTAGAAAGAGCAAGGACTAGCAACAGACTTATTTATTTGTTTACTGCTCAGTCCAGCATTGCCATTGGTAGGAGTCAAGGACAAGGATGGGAATAATTCTAGAATGCCAAACATAGCTAGTAGATCATGCATCCCACCACGGAGTGTTCCTCTGCCTCGGGGGAAGTCTACTGAGGGCAGGTGCCTTCACTTCTTTGATTTTACTTCTGGTCTCCATACTTTGCCCAGCTTGGAGTGGGAGCTCAGAGCCTCTTTTTAAAAAAAATTAAATTCAATCCACAACCTTTGTTCTTTATATGGGGAAACTGACACAGAGTTTTGGCGGTATTTCTAAAATCGCATAGCTACCCAATGGCACAGCTGGGATCAGACCAAGACCTACTGACCCTGACCCAATTTGATCTATTTTATTGCACTCAAAGAGAACATTGGTGTTTCAATTTCTTTCCAGGTTATATATGTTCCCTATGGATGGAGGGGGGGGAAATCTCAACCATGAGCTGCTTCCCAAAACATTAGCAGAATTGGGTCTGGAGAAGGGCAGAGGATGGGGTGCAAAGCCTGGCCAACACAACTAAGTCTGACAGTTGCTCTGACAAGGGAGCCCAGACCCTCAGCTCAGGGGAACCCACTGCTGGCCCCACTCAACATCCCGAGCTGAGAGCTCTTTGCAGGAAGATCACACCATCAATAGGAGGAAGGGCCAGGCATTATTCTCAGAGCTCAGAGCTCCCATGGATCAACTCATTTCATCCTAGCCAGCCATCAGGGAGGCACAAGTATTAGCTCCATAGACTGAAACTGAGGACAATCTGCCAGTGAGACGTGGAGTCCATCTTCCACCCGAGCATCTGAGCCTCCCCTCTCGGCCAGGTGTGCTGCTGCCTGTCTGACCCTGAGAAAGGCAGAGGAAGGTCCTCAGGAAGGGGTAACCCTGACCCCTCCCAGGGAAGCAGAAGCCCAGCACCTGCTGCTGGAAAGGCCATGCTGGGGAGCACTTGACACCCAGCTCTGTCCCTGGACTTCTCCCTTCTCTAGAGCCATCTCCTGAACTCATCCGAATGCCTGCATCCTCAAACGTTCCCATCCTATCATCCCTGCAATAGAGAACTCACAGAGCTCAAGTTCCCCAGTCCTCACATCTTCCGTTTACTGGCTATGAACTTGGATGAGTCACTGGACATCTCCGAGCCTCGGTCTCTTTACCAAGCACTGCTTCATAGGGATCAAATGATTTCTCACCTGTAAATTGTTCAGTGTGAGGCCTGGTGCCATCTTCCAACTCACAGCGTAAGGCCCATCACCCAACCTGTTCCAATTTAGTCACAATTGGGAGTGTCTGAGAGCACAGACTTTGGAGCCAGACAGATTATGGGCAAGTAGTGAATATTTCTCAGCCTTCAGAATCTACATGTTAACAAACCCCTGGCGATGCCCACTGACAGTAAAATAGGTGTGATAGTAGTGCCTACAATAGGGATATTAAAAGTTTTATGCCAGATAATTTGTGAAAATTAATAGTAAAAATTGTGTATGACTTTAAATAAGTTAATATATAATACAATCACTGATAGGAAGCCCTGGCACATGTGTATTAGCTGTTAATGTTAATAATTTTCAACTAAAGACAGTTATAAGTAAGACAATGACTATTAAGTGCTTAGTTCTGATTCTAGCACGTGGTTTGTTCTCAATGAATATAAGCTACTCGGTAATGTTATTTTATTGTTGCTGCCATTGTTATCAGCTATAGGCTTGGCTCAGACACCCCCAACTTTAACGAATCTAAATTTCCCCTCTTAGACTCAAACCCAGCCTGACTCCTGAAATAACAGGTAAGTAAAACATTCAGGCGTTCTCCCATTGGAAGGCCGGGTCCCTAAAAACAGAATTGGTAACCTGAAGAATGGATAAAAAGAAAATCCAATGCCCGGTTCCTCATTACCTGTGTGTGCTTGGCCTACCAGTGGTAGGCCACATGCGGTTCTTTGGCCCCTTGAGTGTGGCTCTTCCACAAAATACCATGGCCTGGGAGAGTCTATGTTGAAGAAGTGGCATTAGAAGAAGTTTAAGTTTTAAAAATTTGGCTCTCAAAAGAAATTTCAATCGTTGTACTGTTGATATTTGGCTCTGTTGACTAACAAGTTTGCCTACCACTGGCCTAAGCAGTCTCTTGGCACTGCCTATTCAAGGGGGTGGTGGGGCTGCCCGGTGGGGCCCGGAGGACAGCCAGCATCAGCAGGACTCTGCCCCTTTCTACCTGGTCTGGTCCAAGTAAGAGGGCCGGACTTGATCACCACCCCAAAGCTGGGTCTACCATATGTGCAGTCACCTGGGCCCTGGGCCCCACGCCCAGAAAGGCCAGGCGCTTGGTTTAAGATTCTGCCCTTGCTGTCTTGACATTCTTAGTCATTTGAACAAGGGACATTTTCCTCTTGCACTGAGCACTACAAATTAGGTAGCCTTGATGCCTGGTACCCAGGACCCTTTAGGACTGGGACCTAGAATCTGGCTTTTGCTCCAGTGGCTGGAGATGGAACTTCACATGGCTTCCTTGGGATGTTCTGTTCAACTTCTCCAGGCCTACATGTTGTTACATGCATGTCCTCAGACACAGGCGTCCCTGGCAGGACCTGGGTTATGGGGAATGTGGAAGTCTAGGAGGTAGTATTGAGTTCCCACAGAGAGAATCTAGAAAGCCAGGCTGAGACTTTGCCTTCAGAAAGACTGCCAAGAACCTCACTTTTTTCCTTTGCTGGTAGTGGGCCCTGGTGCCATCCTCCAAGTCACAGCACAAGGCCCATAAGTAGCAGGAGAGACCAGCTGACATGCTGTCATTTCCCAGAGGCATTGACCACCCCCTTACACACAGCTCCTCTTCACCTCCTCAAAGTAAAACTGCCCTCAGAATTTGAGTCTCACAGACAAAAATGTGGGGACAATCATAGAAAATAGGTACGTCCTTCCCACATCTTCTGTCTCAGTGAATGGCCCCTCTCTCTCTCTCCAGTGGCACAAGTAGAATCTGAGGAGTCTCCTTGACGCCCCCCTCCTGCAGCACCCTATATAGCAAACACTCTCAGTTTCACCTCTTAGGGAACTTTCCAGCCCTCCCTCCCACTTCTCTCTTTCCTCACTGTCTCCTCCATCATGCTGCCACCATCTCTCCTCGGGGGCCCAGAAGTGGCCTCTAAATTAGTCTCCTCACATCCACACCTGCCCCCATCCAATCTGTTCTCCATTCTGCAAACAAAATGGTCTCTTAAAAACATGCAATCCTGATTATGTATTTGTCCTTAAATTCCTTCATGTCTTCTTACTTATCGTGCTGCAGATGAAGAATAAAATTCCTCATGCGGCCTACGAGCGCCTACAAGCCCAGGCCTCAGTTTGCATCTGGCTGTGCCTCCTGCTTCGCCAGTCCTCTCCAGCCAGCCTGGCCTCCCCTTGGTGCCTTCTCCCACCCCTCACTCCTGTCATTATCTCCCCACTTTTGCCCACTTACCATCTGCTGTGGTTAGTGGTCACCTGCGCAGTCCCTGCAGGCAGACAGTCTGGCTTGACATCCCCAGCTCCCGCGCTTTTTTAATTGTGTGACTTTGAGTAATTTACAAAAGTCTCCTGCATCTTAGTCTCCTCAACTGTAAAAGGAAGCAGTCACAGTGCCTGCAGCCACAGGAATAAATGAGAGGGTGTGTGGACAGCACTCTGTGCCAAGCATATCATGAGCACTCAGAAACGTTGGTTGTCATAACGCATCAATCCAAGCAGCCTTCCTCAACGAGGCCTCCCTGGAGTCTCCTGCTACCACCTCCCATGTCAGTCCCTGTTCCTTCCTTCCTTTCACAGCACAGAGTAGGTTCACCTGCCTTTTGCTTTAGGCAGTAAGCTCCTGTAGGGTAAAAACAGTGCCTATTTGCTCACCATCCCTTACACACACACCCACACACACACACACCCACACACACACAAACACACACGCATCACCAATCCCCACCCCAAGAACCTAACACAGTTTCTCAAAATAAACACTCCCTTTTTGGTGAAGTCTGGAGGGTGTAGGCACAGGGTACGATGTGGGCTTCCTGTCACCACATAGGGAGTTGGAGAATTGGGGACAAGAGATGCTTGGACCATCCTGGGCAGGCCTACTAGTGGCTGACGTCAGGTGAATGGTCTGCCCATTTCTAGCAAGCTCTGGAGAGAGGCACAAGTCAGCCCCAGGGTGCCTGTGCAGCTCTGCTGGTACCTCCCCGCTGCCTGAGGACCTCAGAATGCAGTCCACAGCATTGCTGCCGGGCCCCACCACAGAGGACAGCCTTTCCCACACTGGCTGGCTGCCCAGCCTCAGCAAGGTGCACCCGACAGGTCCGTCTAGTTACAGAGGTGTGTCGTTTGGAATTCCATGGCTCCATTACAGGGCACAGACAGGTGTCTGCATCACAATCATGCATCACTTTGAGTCTTAGTTACCGCTGCCGCCTCCTTGCCATGTGGCACATGTGTAGCTCCTGTAGAAATAGCTGAGGGCTTGCTCTGAGCCCAGGACAGGTTGAGCCTTGAACACTCTCACCCCATTTTGCCGACGAGGAACTGAGGCTTCAGAACCCCAGGTCTCACAGCTACTATGTGGTAGACACGGGGTTTGAATCCAAGCAGCCTGACCCCAAACGCTTGAGCTGTGTGTGATGCTTCTTGGACTTGCCGATGAGACTGGTGAGGTGTGGGCAGGCTGTGCAAACTCCTGGGGCTCTGGTGTCTAGAGGGGGTGTAGGGCCTAACTATGTTGCATATGAATACTCACTGTGTTGAGAACTTTAGTTTGCCCAGCATTGCTGGTGAAAATATTTCCCCACGGTCTGACTGTGTCTTTTGGCTGCCCTATCTATGAAGAAGTAGAAAGAGCAAAGCTCAGAGAGTCAGGGAGAGCCCGGGATATACTTTGGGTCTCTTCCCTCCTCGGGCTTCCTTTCCCTGGACATAAAACACAGGTAGATGAGATGGTCTTTCAAGTCTCCTCTTACCCTCTCCATTTACAGATTTGCCCACACAAGAGAAGCTTATTTAAGCTAAGCTTTAAATGATTGAGCAGCTGGCACATGGGCACCCTCAGAGTAATTTAAGGGGCACCTCAGGCATCTGGACTTTTCCATCATATCTACGTCCATCCCCACCATTTCCTAACACTTGATGAGCCATGTGGGTTTTCGTCAAGGCTGTGGTTTATGAAAAAGATTTCAGGGCTCAATCCCAAACAGGGAGCTTGGAGTCCAAAATGTCATTGAAGGGGACAAAGAGACAGCATAAAGGAAAATAAAACCAATCTCTTTTGAATTCAGGGGTGACAATTCTAGACAAAACAGCGGCAAATTGAATTCAACAGTATATCAAAAGAATAATTTACCAAAACCAAATAGGGTTTACGCAAAGAATGCAAAGCTGTTTTAATGTGAGTAAATCTGTTTACAGAACACATCGATGGGTTAAATAAGAGAAACCATATGACTCAATAGGAGCACAAAAATCATTTATGAAGATTCAACTTCGATTCCTAAGGGGAACATTCTCTAAAATACTAGGAATAGATGTACAGTGGACATTTGTGGGGATTTATGGTGGGAGGGCACTCCACATCTGAACCCCCTCCCTAGGCTGGGGAAGTCCTCACTGTCTAGGTTCTGGTGGGAGACAGAGTGACTTCCCACTACAGAAATGGAGAAAACAGACACTCACAGTTCTGGGCATGGTTCTACCCTTGCAACAACAGTGAGGCACTTGGCCTAGGCTCAGATGGTGGCTCAAAAAAGACAGGCAGCAGAAAAAATATATATATATTTTTTTAGCTCTTTGAGAACAGAGAATTTGTTATGGTGGTTGCAGTAACAGCAGCAACATCTGTTTGCAAGGAGAATGTAACAATAGCACCAGCAGCTGCCTCCAGGCTGGGGCCGCAGTGCTGGCGTTTCTGGCTATGGCTCCCCCATTCTAAGACACAGCAGCCGTACTCTCTGTCTGCCTTGTGATCTGAGCTTGGCACAAGCTGCTCTAGCTCCCTTTGTGCCTGACCCTCTGGCGAGTCTCTGTGCTGCCCAGGATCCTGTCAATAAATTCCTTTTCTGCTTAAATCACCCAGAATCAATTTCTGCTATTGGCAGTGAAGAAATCTTAATGATTCAGAAGGCTATTTCTTTAACATAAAAAGAATATGCCTTTTCTTTTCTTTTCTTTTCTTTTCTTTTCAAGAATAGCGTATTAATTTTTAAGGGAATCAGAGAGAGACATCAGTTGGCTGCCTTCTACACCTCCCCTACTAGAGATGGGGTCTGCACCATGGGTGTGTGTCCTGACTAGAATCCAACAGGCAACCTTATGGTGCACTGGTTGATCCCCAACCAACTGAGCCACACCTGCCAGAGATGTCTTTTTTCCTTTTTTCTTCAAACCTGTGGCCAAAAAGAAAAAATTCCATAAATAATAACCTTCCTATTAGAACAAAGAGCAAAACAAGGATGACAGCCAAGACCATAATGATGATTATTATAGACTAGTGGCCCGTAAATGTTTTCATATAAACATATACATTTATTTTTATTGGATAAATATCTAATGCTGCATCACATTGGATAAATATTTAACTTTATAAGAAACTGCCACACTATTTTCCAAAGTACTATGCTGCTTTGCATTCCCACCATTGCTTTGTGAGGCTTGTAGTTCTTCTTCATTCTCACCAGCACTTGGTATTATCAGTCTTTTAATTTTAGCTGCCTACTAAACATACAGCCGTATCTTGGTTTGGTTTTAATTTTTATTTCTCTAATAACTGATGATGACGAGCATCTTTTCATCTATTTATTTGCCACCAATATGTCTTTTTTTTGTGGGGGGAGGCATGGTGTCTGCTCAAACTGTTCACCTATTTTTTTATTTAGTTGTTTATCTTATTGTTGATATTTCTATATATGTTTTGAATATAAGTTCCTCAGCAGATTTTTGTTTTGCAAATATTTTCTCCCTGTGGTTTATATATTCATTTTCTTAAGGGTGTCTTTCAAAAAGCAAATGGTTGATTTTGATAAAGTTTAATTTTTTGTTTTTGGTTTTATGATTCATGCTTTATGTGTCCTACCTAAAAAATTAATGCCTAGTCAGAGGACACAAAGAATTTATTTCTCTTATTCTTGCCTCTATAAATTTTATAGTTTTAGCTCTTACATTTGAATCTGTGGTTCATTTTGAGTTAAATTTTGTAAGTAGAGTGAGAAAAGGATTCATTTTTACATATAAATATAAAAATTTTCCAGAATAGTATTATGTAACATAGTTCTAGATGTCCTGGTTGCCATAGTAAAATATAAATATAAGAGATAAAATTATTGGAAAGGAGGAGAAAAACCATTATTTACAGTCAACAAGATTTCATGCCCCCAAAACCTCAAGAGAATCTATTGAAAACACATGGAATTAGTAAGGAGAATTCAATAAAATGATTCATTACAGAATGAATATGCAAAAACCAATAACTTCTCAATATAACAGCAGTAATTATTTAAAGGATATAGTAGAAAAATAAAGAATCCCATGCACAATAGCAACAAAAAACATCAGTGCCTACAACTAATCCTTTTTGTGTGTGGTATGTTATTTTTCATTTTACATTCAATATTATTTTATATTCATTTCAGATGTGCAGGATAGTGGTCAGACAATAATCTATACATATAAAAGCCTAATATGCTAAGTATCCAACCTATTGGTCAACCAGTTAACTCTTCAACCAGTTGCTATGACACACACTGACCACCATGGGGCAGATGCTCCAAACGAGAGGTTAGCTTGCTGCTGGGATCCAGATGATCAGGACTGGGCAAGATGGGCTGGGCACACCCTGGAGCCTTCCTGGGGTCCCTCCTGGCCAGCTGGCCCCTATTAGCCCTGATCAAGACTGGGTGAGACAACACCTATCAGCCTGGAACCCTGGCCAGGCCAACGGCCTCACCCATGTATGAATTCATGCACCAGGCCCCTAGTATACTTTAAAAGTGTTCCCCCTGATATTACCAGTACCACCTGGCACCAGACATAATTATTACAATATTATTTACTATATTCCCTTGTTGTAGCATAAATCAGCGAGCGAGATACAAGGCACCTTAATGAGCCAATTAATTAGATGTCATTCATTGTGTGCAGCCCAGAGGGAGGTGTCTCTTCCAAATCTCTGAGCAAAGTCACACAGGAAGTTTTCGTATTTATACCTTTTGAGCTTCTTTGTCTGCAGGTTTTACAAAGGGTTCTGTATGAGTTATTGTTACAGACAGTTTATAATCTTGGATACATAAAGAACAAACATTTGACATAAGAATATGGAAAATATTATCAGTATTAGTCCATTACGTTAGATGGCTACCTTGCAAGGTCAAACAGTTAGGTTTTTATCTTTTTCTATTATTCAAACTAGAACAGTTATTCTACAGAATAAGAGACCATCTAAAAACGACAGTTTACAGAACAAGGGATTACCTAACAATAGCAGAGAATTCAAACAGCAGTTTTATACAAGATGGAGGTTACTATGCTTCACCTGTGCTGTACTTTATATCCCTAAGACTATTTTATAATGCTAATTTGTAGTTTTTCATCTCTTCACTTCTTTCACCTAGTCCCCCACGCCTCTCCTCTGTGGCAATCATCTGTCCTCTGTATCTATGAGTCTGTTTCAATTTTGTCTGTTCATTTATTTTGTTCTTTAGATTTCATATGTAAGTAAAATCTCTGTCTGACTTATTTTATTGAACACAGTACCTTTTAGGTCCATTCATGCTGTTACAAATGGTAAGATTTCATTCTTTTTTTATGGCCCAGTAACATTCCATTATATCCATAGCATTTGTATTCGCTCATCTATTGATGGGCACTTGGGTTGCTTCCATATTTGGCTTTTGTAAAGAAAACTATAATGAGCATAGGGGTGCAAATAGTCTTTCAAATTAATGTGTTGGGTTTCTTCAGATAAATACCCAGAAGTGGAATTGTTGGGTCATAAAAGCAGTTTTATTTTTTAAACCTCCACAGTGGTTGCACCAATCTGCATTCCTACTGACAGTGCATGAGGGTTCCTGTTCTTCACATCCTCATCAACATTTGCCATTTGTGGATTTACTGATGATGGTCATTCTGACAGGTGGAAATAATATCCCATTATGATTTTAATTTGCATTTCTCTGACTATTAGCCCTACAACTAATCTTAACAAAGAAAGTACAGGGCCTATGTAATAAAAAATGGAATGCTTTATTGAGGACGTAAAAGAATATAACTAAATATAGATATGCCAAGCTCTTTGATGAGAAAAAAATTCAATAATCTAAAAATGTTAATTTTTCCAAAGGAATTTGAAATACTGGGAGGGAAGGGGTTGTAAAATGCCAAAATAATTCTAAAACTTACATGGAAGAGTGAACAGTAAGAAGTAGCTGATACTTTAAATTATAAGCCCTGCTCAGGTGTCCCCATTGGTTAGAGTGTCATCGTGATACAGCAAGGTTGCAGAATGGATCCCCAATCAGGACACATGCAAGAATCAGCCAGTGAATCCATGGATGGGTGGAGCACTAGTTGATGTTTCTTTCTCCCTTCTTCTCTCTCAAAATCAAGAAGTAAAAGTTAAAAATAAATAAAAAAGATATAATTTATATATTGTGTAAGGGCACAAAATAAACAAATAGATGGATCAATAGGCTACAATAGGATAAATTAGTCTGAAACAGAACCTGCTGCATATTAAAACTTAATGTGCAATAACTGAAGCATAATTAATCAGTTGGGATCAGGATATACTGCAGGGTGGTAAACACAGGACAATATAAGGATGGTGTGTTATAGAATTATACACCTAAAACGCATATAATTTTATTAACCAATGCCACCCCAATAAGTTCAATAAAAAGAAAGAAAGATACACTACAGAGTAGCCAGAATGGAAAAAAGAAGATCAATTATGAGGCTCTGAAACTAGTCCCAGGGACATAGGATGTCAGAAAAGTTCCCTGGGTTCCTAAGCCAGAGCGGCTCCTTCGTCGGGCAAGCAGGTACCCATCTGGGAGCAGGCTGGGGGGAGGTGTGCACATCTGGGAGTCGGACACATCCAGTGCCCTCTACTGACAAAGCTTAACATTATGCCAGCTGGCAATGGAAAAGGGTTGTAAAGGGCTCTTATTTTTCTCCATAGTTCAGGCAACAAACAGTGAATTTGAAGCTGACAGGTAATATATTGATAACTGACACAGGATGTAAGTGCCAGCCCACACTTTTCCAACACAATTACAGTCTCGGCTCTGGACACATTTGCCAACATCCCAATGGCCAAAGCAAGTCACCTAACCAAGTTCAATTACCAATGATGGGGGAAGGAGAGGAGTATAAGCTACAGAGAGGGGAAGGGAAGGGAACACTTGCTAAACTATAATCTAAACATCACAGAGGTGATACTGGTTGGACATCCTGGTGGATTGAAAGGGAAGGAAAAGAGAGGCGATAACTCTGAGTTTGGATATGCACAGCTGAGTGGCTGTGAATGCTATTTACTAATACAGGAAGGACCAGAAAATAAACAGGTTTGCTAAATAAAAGCAAAAGTTTGAACTTGTTGAATGTTGACATCTAAGAGGAGATCTCGAGATAGCTAGATATGAATCTAGGGCTCAAGAGAAAGGTCACATCTAGAGATCCAAGCATGACAATCATTGGCTTATAGGAAATGTTTTATGCCTTGGGATCACTTGGGGAAAGAAGGTAGCTGAAGCAGAGAAACTGTCCAAGGAAGGGGCCTGGGCACTTTCCTTTTTAGTTAACAGGTGGGGAGAAAGATTCAGTAAGGGGACCAAATGGAGGTGCTGGTGTTGTGGAAGAGAACGAGGAAAGTGCAGGGGTCACAGGAGCCAAGAGAAGACAGTGTTGGAAGTAGGAAGAAGTGCCCAATGAAGCAAAATATTCCTGGGAATTTGAAATGTTCCTAAGAACAGAGAGGAAGGTTGTTGGTGACCTTGGAAAGAGCTATTTAGGGGACCAGCTCTCTGAAGAAGCACTGTGCTAGGTCCTGGGGATAAAGAGATGAATAAGATGCATTTCTCGCCCTTTAGGAAATCACTGCCTGGAGAGGAAGGCAGACATGCAAATAACTCATTGCGATACAACATGATAAATCTTACATTAGAATAACACTCTCCTAAATGTGTTCCACTGAACACTGCTATTAGAGGGAGATGTTAATTGGTGCTCCAACGTGTTCCAAAACCAAACAAGGTTGGGAAGTGCTGAGAAATGAACCCCATCTTGGGCTACAATGCCAACGGCAGAACTCTTAGCTCTATGCTCAGGTCTTAGGAAATCAATGTATTGCACCTTGGGTTTCTGTCTACACACCCAGGTCCTGTCTGGAATCCCCCAAGAATTAAAGAAAAACAATACCAGCTCCACAGTCAGTAGAAACAGCCACCAGGAGAAAGGAAATGGCACTGAAGAGCAGCCTCTGGGATGTGCCCTGGATCCTGTGGGCAGAGCAGCAGGGGGAGGGAACCCCTGCTTTGGGACCCCCAGGTGGCCCTGAACACAGGACACAGTGCCTGAGACCTCCCAGCTGAGTCCATGGAACTGCATTCCCGGGGCAACCACCCACCTGCTGCTGCAGAATTGAGAGGTCTCCTGATGTCTGCGCCATCAGGAGATGGCAATTAATCTTGCCATTTCCCCCAGAGGTAGGAAAATTAGGAAAAATTAAATCACCAGCTGGCTCCTCAGCAGTTTCAGGCCCTTTTCATTTTTTCCCTGACAGCTAAGGCACCATTAGGGACAGCAGAGACCCCATTAATACTTTGTTGCACAAAATGCATGCCGCTGAACAAAGAGCAAGGCATTCGTCCCTAGCTCCAGGATTCCCAGGTGATTTCTGAAGCCTTCTACCTCAGACAGGTTGAAAGGGCAAGGAGCGTGCGGGGCGGGGTTCTCACTCACACCTATTGGTGGAAAATGAGAGGAGCCCCTGATCTGGCAAGAGAACCTGGTGCTGCTCAGGGTTGGAGAACCTGGGTCTGCAACCTTGTTCTAACCGTGGGGAGGGAGGCCCGCGAGGGCGCAGACATCAGGAGACCACGAGGAGAAATAATCCATCTTTTCCCCATCATTTTTCTTGACATTTTCGACAGCCCCTTCCAAACACAGGATCTTTGGTTTAAGGGGTTGTGTAAGTCACCTTTCTAAAGAGTCAAGGAAAAAAAAAAGGGGGGGAGGGAAAGACTATTCTATTTGGGACTGTTTCTGTTGCAACAAATGAAATGAATCAAATGTCACTCCCACTGGCTGAGGAGCAGAGACATGGCTTGTTGCAGTGGCACAGAGGAAACTTAAACTAAACAGGCAGCATAGGAGGCACAGCCAGGCCCCTCAGGGTCTAGACCTGAGAATAGCTCAGTCTCACTGAGGCCTTATGGCCTCTCTGATTCCATTTCCACTCGATTCTTGTTCAACCGGCTTCCTCTGCTTATCCATATTGTACTTGGCCCTCCATGGCCACTAACCAATCCTGACTCTAGATCACTTTTAGTCTAAAGAAACTACCATCTACTGGCTACAGTCCCTGTGCAACTTCATTCAAATTCTTTAGAATTGAATGAATCACTGGCTAGTAGGAGGCAAGTCCATGGGACAATAGGTCATTAACCAGGAAACAGATCAGCTAGTCAGCAGCTGTTGCCATGCTAAGGAGGGTGGAGCCATGTGAAATGTGCACTGTCCCTTCAGGAGGATGTGAGGAGGGCAAACATTGAAGTCCAAATAATAAAGATTTGTATAGATGATTGCCATCAGTGATGCAGGCAAGTGGAAAGAATACATAGCAAAGCGGAGCGGTAGCCTGAACAATGGCCCCCAAAGGTGTCCACATCCTAATCCTGGAAACCTGTTAATACATTTACCTTATATGGCAAAATGGACTGCAGATGTGAATAAGTTAAGATTTGGGGATGGGGTGATTGTGCAGGGTTCTCCAGGTGGGCCCAATGTAATCACGAGAGTGCTTGTAAGATGGAGGCAGGAGGGTCAAAGACAGTGTAGGAGATGAGACAACAGAAACAAGAGATTGGAGTGATTTGGGGAACAGGTTATAAGCTAAAGGAATGCAGGCAGTGCTAGAAGCTAAAAAATAATCCGGGGAAATGGATTCTCTACTGAAGCCTCTGGGAACAATACAGCCCCACCTACATTTTGGTTTAGACTTCTGAACTCCCAAACTGTTGGGGAATAAATGTATTGTTTTAAGCCACCAAGTTGGTGCTAATTTGTTAATGCAGCCAGAAGCTATGGGTGCCATCATCCCATCTCTATAAGCACTCTGGCCTCTCCCAGAGAACTGAAACCTTAGCTCATTATATTTTGGGGTACAATTGGAATTCAACTAAATGCCACTCTCTGTTGTGTATAGCTTGCATTTACTCTTTCCCAAACTGAAGGTTTGATTAAGTTGATTCATTGCTGTCTAATAAACAGTATTCCTATTGGTTATGCTGATGAAGCACCATTAAGGGGTTTCATGTCAATACCCCATAGAGGGCGGTGGCTTCTCTCTTGTCCAATATCTGAACCAGTCAGCTATGGTCAGGGCAGCAAGACTGCTGTCAGTCAGCACAAATTCACACACACACACACACACACACACACACACACACACACACACAGTTATTAGGGAAAGAATAGGTTTGAGCTATTTGTGGGAGTCACCTGAGAACACCTCCTACAGTCAGTAGGATTTATTATGGAGAAGTTTGAGAAACAATTTTGAGGAGGTTTTTGTTGTTGTTGTTTCTTAATTTCTAAGGGAAAGGAAAAGGGAAGGATAGGAACATCAAATGATGAAAGAGAATCACTGACCAGCTGCCTACTGCATGCTTTCTTCTGGGGATCGAGCCCACAACCCTGGCATGTGCCCTTGCCTGGAATTGAACCCAGGACCCTTCAGTCTGCAGTTGGATGCTCTATTTACTGAGCCAAACCAACTAGAACAATTTTAAGGTTTTAAGAGAAGAAAGGCCCTTACTGACCTATTTTACCAATTTTAATGCTGTCTCTTGAATTGTCAGAAGCTTTAGAGCCAAAGACCTGGGATTCCTTTCTTTGGGGTCCTTTGAAGCCCCACTGTCTCCTAAGCCAGCACTAAAAGCAGTCCTCCTCCAAGGTCAAAGATGACCCTTCCTCCTGCCTCTCCCACCTTGCCCTTGGCCCCACAGATCGATTTGCAGGATGGCACAGGCTCGCTGCTTGCCCTGGAGCAGTATTTTAGGAGTTGAAAGAAAAGAAAAAAGTATCTGTGGAAGCCAATTTCAATTCTAGGCATGAAAAGGGATGCATTGCTTGAGCTTCTGGAAATCAGGATGGCTTAAGAAGTCAAAGAGACATTTGAAGTATTGCCTTCAGGCCTGGAAGAAACCCAAACAGAGTTGTAAATGCTCAGGATTCAGGTGTTGGTATATCCCTAAAACCAGGTCTCCGGGTTACAGGAGCCTGGCCTCATTTAGAAGTGCTGGAAAATGCATGTATTAAGCTCTCTCTGAAGGCTCCTGGACGATTCCCTTTGGATCAGCTTTTTTTCCTACAGGGTTTGTCTTATTTATGACTGTTATTTTTCAGTGATTTATGTTTTTCTCTTATAATATGCTACCTTTTATTAAACAATTGGGCATCCCAGATCAGACTATCTAGAAATAAACTTGTGCTTTTCTGTGGTATTTGTTAAAAGATGAGGATTTTTTCAACCCATTATTTACCTTTTTATGGACTTTCAACCACTCATCTCAAAACCATTCCACCAGCTTTCTTAACCTGAATCTTCAGTTAGGTTTCCCAGTCCCTCTCATTAAATTAAAACCTTTATAGTGGTTTTTTTTAATATATTTTATTGATTTTTTACAGAGAGGAAAGGAGAGAGATAGAGAGTTAGAAACATCTATGAGAGAGAGCCATCGATCAGCTGCCTCTTGCACACCCCCTACTGGGGATATGCCCACAACCAATGTACATGCCCTTGACTGGAATCGAACCCAGGATCTTTCAGTCCGCAGACTGACACTCTACCACTGAGCCAAATGGCTTTGGCAGTAAAACCTTTATAGTATTTTAAATTTCATTGAAAGTATCATGCACATCTTTCATGATTCCTTTCATAAACATTAAATGCATATATATTTTCAAATATACATTTATATAATAGATATATTTACCAAGAAGGCAAAGTTTACCTGCCATATATTTTTGTTGTTGTTAGAAAATAAAACCAATCTGGCTTCTAGTATAGGCATGTGTAATCCCTCCCAGAGGGTCCCTTGGAGCAGGGTCATGGCCAGTTTCATCTCACTCTTCCCTGGAGAATGAGAAATCAGCTCTGTGAGCCATGGCCTTCCTCCTGCAAGGTCACCCTCCTCATGATGCCCAGGTCTATTGTGAAGACCCCAGGAGAGTGTGGGTGGCTCTGGGGAGAGCAGTAGGAAGTCTGCTGAGCACTGGGCAGGGAGAGGGCCTCAGCACACGGAACTGTGGGGGAGACTGAGCCAGGCTTCCTGGGCACCTCTCTCTCTCCAATCCCTATGGAGACCACCTTTCTGCCCCTTGTATTGGCACACCCCCAGGCCTACACTCTTGCCAACAGCATCTTGAAGGTGAGCTGGATAAACCCTTAGGCTGCCATAAAACCCCAAAACTGTGCCTCCTGTGGCCAACCTATGAAGAGTAAGTGGGTGTGGTTTCCAAAAGCCCAGTGTCTCCACCTCACACTCAGGCCCTGACCCTTTAGCAGAGGCAGCTCTGTGGTGTCAGCATGTCTGGGCTAGGGAGGGTGTGCTGAGTGGAGTCCCAACAGCTGACCTGGTTTCCCACCTGTTTGTTAGGCCTAGATACATCCTGTCCACAGACACAGGACTTGGAGGCCTGGGAACCTTCCCAGGCCACCATGGGCCCTCACTACCTCCCAGGGGCTTTGCTGAGATGCTGAATCAGCAGGATGTCTGGCTTAAGGAGCTATCCGGGAAACTCTACAAAGGGCTTACTGATAATGAGGAGTAAATTGCTAATCATAGCTCCAATTGTGCCCACCTGCCCGCCTTCACAAGGGTATTTGCTTCATAAAAAGAATAGAGCTGTGATGGTGGAAAGGTGAGCCAGAAAGTGGGGTCATAAGGGAGAGAGCCCTGCCAGGTCTCCCCTAAATGAGAAAGCATCCAGTCCTGTCCACAAGGCTCCCATGGGCACCTGGAGCCCAGGAAAGAGGGTTTGGGGCTGGAGGAGCTGTTGCCTTTAGGCCCCAGTAGCAGGGAGCTTGTGTTTAGGGTGGGGCCTCGGGGTCTTGTGTGACTTCCACGGTAGTAGCAGTCATCAATCTCTATGTGCTATTTGCAAAAATGTTAAGCTACTTGTGGAAACTGTATGTGATTTCTGTAACCAGAACACCCCCCACCCCCACCCCCACCCCCACACACACAAAAGCTATAAGCTTCAATTAATATCAACTCAATATTTATACCAGCTGTGAAATTTCTTATGGATCAGAAGCTCTGATTGGCAGTTATAGCTGGTTTTAATGACTAAAACTGTGAAAGTACAATTATTATCTGCAAGCAAAGAGTACATGGTAGATAGGATTTTCCAAGGCATGGAGTTCAAGGGAGAAAACAACACAGAAGGTATCCATGGTGATGGGAAGTCTGGGGGCACTGAAATAAGACCAGGGGCAGGGGCAGGAGCTCAGGAAAAGTGGTTGGATTAGATGCAGTCTCTCACAGTGGAAAGCCATACATCTTAGTGGAAATAGTGTAGCATATACTGTATAAGAGAACTCTGAGCCCTTGTCTTGCTGTGTGACTTTCGACAAGTCCCTTCCCTTGCTGGGTCTGTTTTCACACCTGTACAATGAAGGGCTTGGACTTGTCAGATTCCCCCTCCCAGGACCAGGGTTCTGGACCCAGCCTGAAGAAAGGGGAATTAGGAATATGGTACAACTTCAAGGCTGTGTGACCCTGAGCAAACTGCTATGCCTCTCTGAGCCTCAAGTTTCCATTAATACTAGTGCCTACCTCTCAATACTTTAAAAAGTCTCCAGAGTTATTCCAGCTGCTGGTTTTACTGCTGCTGCTTCTAACCTCTTTTGAACTCTGACCCGTGGCTTGGATTTAGGGTTGTGGCACAGATAGCTGAGCACCAAGACTAACTGCTCACAGACCTCTTCTATCCCACAGCTCTCTGCCTCCTCTCAGGGCTGGTCACGCTTTGCTATCAGCTTTCCCATCTCAGCATCTCTTCACTCTTTTCTTTTCAACCTGACTGTTACTGACGCCCTGGCAGAAGAAATCAGTAAACTCTGAACAGATGTGTCTTGGCTTTGGCACAAATGGCAGGGCTAATCCATCCTCACAGAAGCAAACATACCTCCCATCTGAGCCATGCCAAAGGTGATTTACTGAAATTAGAAGGTTTCCAAATACAAGATAAAGGACGATTTCAAATATCCTACAGTAAAACACCGGCTTAAGACAGAGTTTGGCCACTACAATTTTTGGAGGATGGATGGAAGGGCCAGCTGTCCCTTCTCTGTTAAAAGAAATGGAAACCTTAGAGGACTGCGGGCGGGGGTGGGGAGGGGAGGAGAAATCTTCAAGTGGAAAATAGGAATTACTCTATCAAGAGCCTCTATTAAGGTAAATGTCTTGCTCAAAGATGGACAACCTCGATGGATGTGGGGTTTGGTGCTGGTGGAGAGTGGGAAGATGATAAAGTGAAAAATGACTCAGAGGTTGTGGCTAATAGTGCCCTTGAAGAGGGGAGAAGGGTTGGGGATGGGGAGGAGAAGCAGTTTCAGAGTAAAGGAGGCAGCCTCCAAGATGGTCCCAGTGATCCCCACTTGCTGGTATTTACACCCCTCTATGTAGCCCCTCCCATTGAGTGCAGGGTACTAATGAATAGTTTTGTGGGATGTCACTTCTGATGTTGGATTACAAAAACACTGTGACTTCCATCTTGCTCACCCTCTGTTGCTCTCTCTTGCTCTACGGGGAGCCAGCTGCTGTGTCCTAAGCTGCCATATGGAGAGACCCACCTGCAAGGCCCTGTGGGTGCCTCCAGCTAGCAGCCAGCTGATAGCCCTCCATCTACCAGCCCTTGAGGAACCAAATCCTGCCAGCACCTATGGGAGTGGGCTTAGAAGTGGGTCCCCTTCCAGTGGAACTAACTACCAGGTCAGACTGCAGCCTCAGCTGGCACAAGGACTCTTTGGAGGAAAAGAAGAAAAAAGGAGTTGATTCATGTGCTTTACACACTTTATCTTGAACCTCGAATTCATTCTGTGAGTGATGTCAGCACCTCCATTGTGTAGATGAGGAAGGAAACCAACATGCAAATAGGTTAAAACATGCCAAATGTCATGTGACAAGTGAATACAATAATTGGGATTTGAAACTAGGACTGACTAATGCCAAAGCCCACACTCTGGTTATTTCAGAAATATTCTGTGTTTGCCCAGCCCCTGTGGGTTGAGCATTGGCCTATGAACCAGGAGGTCATGGTTCAGTTCCCAGTCAGGGCACATGTATAGTCTCCATCCTGAGTAGAGGGCATGCAGGAAGCAGGCAATCAATGATTCTCTCTCATCATTGATGTTTCTATCTCTCCTTCCCTCTTCCCTCCTCTCTGAAATCAATGAAAATATATTTATAAAAATAAAGAAATACACTGTGTTTATTTTCTAATTCAAAATAAAGATGGATAGCTGTGCAATTACCCAACCAATAAACACAGGAAGACAGCAAGAACTAGGACTTGAATTCCATGCTAACCAAAGCCGAACCTTCCCTGAGTTGGAGATAGATCCCCAAGCAGCATCAGATGCTGATCAGAACCTATAACATACCCTTGGGGTAGAATTCTCTAAATGCAAAATGATCTAGCTTTTTTTTTCATTTATTTTAAAAATTAAAGGTAATACTCCAAGACTGGTTTGGCTCAATGGATAGAGTGTCGGCTTGGGAACTGAAGGGTCCCGGGTTCGATTCGGGTCAAGGGCATGTACCTTGGCTGTGGGCATATCCCCAGTAGGGGGTGTGCAAGAGGCAGCTGATCGATGACTCTCTCTGTCAATGTTTCTAACTCTCTCTCTCCCTTCCTCTCTGTACAAAATCAATAAAATATATTTAAAAAAATTAAAATTAAAATGAAAGGTAATAGTTGAATTTGATATTACTATGGACCAAGTATCACTTCCAAGAACTTTTTAACTCACTTAACCCCATGAGGAAGTTAATAGTATAATCACCCAATTTACAGATGGGGAAACTGAGGCATAGATAAGTTAAATAATTTCCTCCCAAGTCATTCAATTGTAAGGGCATGGCCAGAATTTAAACCTAGATGGTCTGGCTCCAAAGTTTCATGCAAGATCCACAACTGAAGTCTGTCTGGGCCCTGGACTGCCATGTCACCTGGGCTCCCAGGCAGCAAGTCTGTCTCCTTTGCTGATCAGGCTCAGCTGCCCTGGGTTTCAGTCTGCCAACTTCTGGATTCAACCATCACCCGTGACTTCTTCTATTCAATTCCTGAGACTGGAATTGCAGTTCTCTGCCTTGATTCCATCTATCCTGACTCCCAGGCTGCCCACGCCTGCACCCCGGCCCATATCTGCCTCATGGCCTGACTCCTGACTCACCCTCAGCCAGCCTGAGACTCTGCCCGCTGCCAGGCTGCCCCAAGGAAAGACCATTCCCTGGAACAACAAGGGTCAATTTTCTTAGAGCTATAAAATGTCTCGATTCTGGGGATATCATGTGAAGAGAGGTTGATTCCAGGCGAGGAAAATAGCAGAAGAGCATTACTATGTGGATAAAAAGATGACCTATGAAAATGAACCCAACAGAGCCAAGAAGTTAGATTAAGGTTACAGACCAATCTGATAGGAAAGCTACTAGAAGCTGTTATAGAGCTCCAGGGCACAATGAAAAAGCAAATCTGTCCATGTTTATGCAGATAACAGGCTGTTAAAGAGGCCATAACACTGATCATATGGGATTTCAATAGCCCTGCAATGGCCTGAAATAAGAATTGTGGGGTGGTAGGCAGGAGGGGTGCAGAGCCGGCAGTGACCCAGGCTCTCCTCCAGGAGATTGTGTTGGGCCATCAGGATGATCGGTGGCTATTTGGGCAGCCGTCTACAAAGCCAAATGCAATAAGGGATGAAGAGACGGGGCTAAAATGCTAAAAGCAGTGCTTCAAACAAGTCTCAATTCAGTTTAGTCTTCCATCTGTGGTGACTTTAAAAATATAATTCTCAAATTGCCCGTGGCATCCAGGAAACAGGGTTTGTGGGCAGACACCTGCTCACCAGTGAGAATTCAGAATGGCATTTCTGGGTGGGGTCCCAGCGGTTGATCTGTAAGGAAGACAGACTTACATAATTCCAGAATAGCAGAGTTGAGAGGTCTTTAAAAATGAAGTAAACTGCCCACAGAGAGTGAGTGACATACTCGAGGTTGAACATCTGGAAAGGAGAGGAGCTACACCTCCATAGTCCTAGGTCCCTGCTGAGGTCCCAGCATTCCCTGGGGTGAGTGAAGTGAAAATCTTTGAAAGTGTCTCCTTGAAGGAAATATAGAATCAGAGGCATATTGGTTGCCAAGGATGAAACAAGGAGAAAATGACAAAGATGTATAAATTCATATCTGACTTCTCTTCAGAAAAAAAAAAAATCTAATAATTATTATCCCTTGTTAGCTTAAAGAAAGTAAGAAAACAACTACTGGGATAGGCAAAAGTAGGTTCACAGTTGTAATACAAATAAAAAATATAATAATAATATACAAGAATGAACTCTGTGTAGTTACAACTGTAAACCTACTCTTGCTCACCTGTATATAAAAAAAACCTAGGAAAGAAGCTATTGGTTCCCATAGACCAGTGGTCGGCAAACTCATTAGTCAACAGAGCCAAATATTAACAGTACAACAATTGAAATTTCTTTTGAGTCAAATTTTTTAAACTTAAACTTCTTCTAATGCCACTTCTTCAAAATAGACTCGCCCAGGCCGTGGTATTTGGTGGAAGAGCCACACTCAAGGGACCAAAGAGCCGCTTGTGGCTCATCAGCCGCGGTTTACCGACCAAGGCCATAGACATCAACCACCCAGGTGATGGTGCCCCACCCATTGCACCTTTGAGGTTCGGTGAAAGTTAACAACTGACTGTACCTATTGCAGTGACTGTCCTAAGGCCCTTCACTTCCTCTGGACCTCTGGGCCTGCTGGTCTCCCTGCTTCCCAGGTTTCTGAGTCTATGCCCAGTTTTGACATTTCTTCTGGCCTCATCAGATTAGTCACTTAATCCCTGGCCCTTTGGACCTCAGCTTTCTGCATTGCTCTGAGCTCTGGCTTATGATGACATCTCCCACTGTCCTACTGGGAGACCCCTGCTCTCTATGCAGAAACAGGCCCCAGGAGCCCCCGTGCTAGACTAGCCCCCGGTTTCTCTCAAGTAGACATTTTGTCTTAAACCTTAAGTTTTCACCTGGGATGAGGTTACAACAATGCTCCACACCTTTTCTCTTGAGAATTTAGAGCTGTGAGACAAAAAAAAAAAAAAAAAAAAAAAAAAAAAAAGAAAAGAAAAGAAAAAAGAAAAACCATAGAGCTGGCTGCAGAAAGGGCAGGGCAGCAGGTACTAAATGTGCAAGATGCTTTGAGCTGAAGTACCAGCCCAATGTTACTGCCTTCAGTGCACAGGTGCATTGTGGGGTGGGGCGGGGGGGCGGGAGGGGGCTGGAAGAAGGAGAAGAGCTCTGGGAGAAGATTCCCCAGCTCTCCCAGTTTTCTCCTGCAGCTGTTCCCAGGCTGGGCTCTGGGGCCCTGTGGTTTGCAGAGGAGAGGGAACTGACTGGGGTTGGTCAAGACATCTGGGTTCTAAGTGACAAATCTAGCTCAAATTAGCCACAACAAAAGGAGCTTTATTGGATATTATGACCTCAGAAGCCTGGAGTGGAACTGACAGGCTTAGCCAGAACCAGAGCTCAAAAGGAGCCAGTAAGACGCTGCCTCTCCCTCTTTTTCTCAGCCTGGCTTCCACCCAGGTGACAATTTTATTCTGTGAGCTGATGTTCTCCATGTGGTAGGGAAATGACCCTGGTAGACATGAGTCACTGTCCTCAGAGCTGGCTCTCCAAAGCCAGAGCAGGCTGTCAGGGAAACTGTTTGGCCCTACAGGACTGTACGCCCAGCCCTGGACGGACCACATTGCCAGTAGGTGATGTATTTCACGGTGTTGGGGATGAGCTTAGAGGCAGTGGGAGGCGGATAGCCCAGTACCTCATAGGTCGCTGTCAGTGCTTTATTCTAAGGTGACGGGAAACCAGCCCCCCCAGACATGTCTGAAAATGCCTTGGAGCCTTTTCTGGATTCCCAGTTACAGAGGAAAACACAGCATATGGTGGGACACTGAGCTCCCCACAAGAGTGCACATGGAAACTAGTTTGAATAAGTAAAATAAGCCAGTCAGCAAAAGACAAGTATCACCTGATCTCACTCATATGAACATAATGAACAAAATAAACTGATGAACAAAATAGATCCTGAGACATAGAAACATGGACAGACTGATGAATCTCAGAGGGAAGGGAGGGGGAAGCAGGAAGAGATCAACCAAAGAACTTATATGCATATGTGCATAACCCATGGCCGCAGACAATGGTGTGGTTAAGGCCCGGCAAGGGGGGGTGGGGGAGGATAGGAGCAGGGTGGCAGGGGTCAATGAGGGAGAAAACATAAATTCAAAACAAAACAAAAACTAAGCTTTGAAAGATGGCCAGGAGTTTGCCGGGTGAAGGAAAGAAGAAGAAAGCATCCCAGGTGGATAGAGAACAAACTCCCAGGTGAAAAATGGCCAAAGAGCAAAGCATGTTCCAGGGACGGCTGGCCATCCATCTGGCTGACGTTCGGCCTGGGAGGAGTCAGAGAAGAAAACCAGGCTCTGAAGCAGCTGGGAAGGACCTGGCAGAAAGCAGCATCTCCGGCTCTCTTAGGAGTGCACCCCTTCCTGAGCGGCAGTCGCCTTGTTAACTTACCGAAAAGTAAGCAAGTGCTGTTCTGGGAGGCATATGGCCCGGCTCCCTGCTCCTCCTCCTCAGCCACCGCTGCTCCCAGGTCCAGCCAGCTGCCCAGGGCACCATCAGAAGTGCCCATGTGCTTGGGGCTTGCAGACAGCTTTTCCCTCATAAGCAAGCTCTTTTATTTAATCTGGGGAAATGAGGTGCTATTAAATTAATTTCTCATCTGTCATTGCCAGAAAGCTAAGGACAGTGAATTTACAGGCAGAGGAAGAGCAGGGGAGGAGGCCCACAAGACAGCAAAGAGGTGGCAGAGTTTGCAAATTCCTGACTCAGGTCTGCCCGACAGTCGTGCCAACACATGGGCTTCCTTCTGCTGGGCAGGCACCGTGCCAAAGACGCCCAGCCATTACATAAGACATGAGGGTCCCCTGATAGATTGTTGTACCCAGGGCCCCCAAAAATGATGGAAAGGTGGCCAGCCTCTGCCGTGGGATGAAAGCAAAAGTAATTACCAGGATACTTTGCAGATTATTGAATAAGTCCCTGTAACTGGAATGTTGATTTATATAAGACCCAGAGATTTTGAGAGATTTGAAAGAATATTAAGGATCAATCAATATTTTAATTTATTTCAGGGTCCAGAAGAAAACCGCTGGGAGGAGATGGCGTCCTTGCCATAGGGCTGGTGGGCAGGAAGTAGGCAGGAGGCACTGGAGCCTGTTTGGCAGCAGCTGCAGGGAGGGACTTCAGGCTTCTGGAATGTTCTCATTCTTCCTTACATCAGTCAGATGTCAGGCAGCCATGGGCTGGAGGGCCTCAGGGTGACTGTGCTCTGGGGCCTGTGAGAGGAGAGGCTGACAGCTGGGAGAAGGGGAGCCTGACATAGCTCCCAGACATAGTCCTCAGGAGCTAGAGAGGGGAGCCTGGAGACTTCCTCTGTTTTCCAAGGACCCACTGCTGGAGTCTGGGGACTTCTTCCTAGAGCCACTGGATAACATGACATCTTTGGGGGAGGTCCAGCATCTTCTCCCTGGGACTGCCCTCTCCCCTTGCCCTCTCACGGGAGGTATGAACACCTGTTTCCGACCACAACCACCCACGCATCTGATTCCCCTGCCAGCTGTAAGCGCCCTTTAGGCAGGGACTGCATTTGATCCCTGTCTGTGCCCCCAGCACCTGGCATCATGCCTGGCCCAGAACAAGCAGATGTAAAAAAAAAAATAAAAAATAAAAAAAATGCACTGCATCAGTGAGTGGTCAAATGAACTAACACAAGAAAAGACAAATACTTGTTCGTGGAAATGGTTTTTAAAGGTCACACGATATATTTGGATGAGTGAAGTTTCAACAGCAGAAGTCACATTTGAATTGGGTCCTGAGAGGAGCTTAGAAGGTGCAGGCAACATAAGGAGCTGACCAAGGCCTGTAGCACCCTGGGGCCGTGACAGCGAGGGGGACAGAGCTTCGGTCACCCCAGGCCCGGTGGAGCAGTGGAGAAGCCCGCCTGACATTGGCCAACGTGGAAGCCCCTCTATTCAGGGTGAAGAAAGGGGAGAGATGACCCAATAGTACCCAGCATGGGACTGTCGGATAACTCTGCCTTTGGCATTCTGCCTTACCCACTCCATGAGAAGGGCAAACCTGGGCAGGCCTACCTGATGGCCTCACCCAAAGGCTGTAAGCAGGCAGTTTTGTTCTCCAGGAGGTGTTGGGCACTGTCTGCAAATGGTTTGCTTCTTATAGTTCAGGGAAGGAGGAAAGATGCTACTGACTTGTGTAGGGTAAAGGCCAGAGCTGCTGCAAAACATGAAAATGTACAAGAAGCTCCCACAGCAAAGAATTATCCAGCCCAAGATGCCTGTTGTGCTGAGGGTGAGAATCCCTGGCCTAACGGGATGTTTCAGATGAACCTTTAAGTGTTGCCCTTGCTCTTCTGGCAAAGGTGGCATCATTAGGTCTGGCCCCAGATTTGTCACCAGTGAGTACGGTGTGTTGCTTTCTCATGACCTGCCTTGGGACGGTACCACCTTCAGGCAGAAGCCCCTATGCTCTCCATCGCTCCTCGCTGACAGCAGAGTGTCCAGAGTGGCTAGGTGGCCAGGGCAGTGGGAGGACAGGCCGATGGCACGGCCACGCCAGGGGCCTCCACAGCCTGGCTCTGCCTTCTCCTGGAGGCCAAACTTCATTCCCCTCATTTTCAGTTTTACATTCACACCCTAAAAACATTTGGTAAAAGTGAATCAAGTCTTGCCATCTGTCTCTTTCACTTTTATTATATTTATACAAAAAGAAGAATCAGAGGGAAACTGAATTCAAACTGCAAATCACGTGCTGCTTGCCCAGAAGCTGGGACCCTCCGGGCAAGTCTGCTCCTTGGGGAGGGGCCTGACCTCTGGGTACAGAGTAGAGAGCACACAGAGCGTGTTCCCGTGGGGATCTCAAGCACGGCTCACGGCAGCCCTGGGACATGGGGGGCATTGTCCCCATTGACAGATGAGGACACTGAGGTTCACCAAGAGGAAATTAATCATCCAAGGCTGTGCTCTCAACAAGTAGCAAAGCAAAGTCTTGGGTTCTGTGCTGGGCCCATCGACTCCAAGATGTAGACAATGGTGCTTCCTACTTCATCCTGATCAGAATTGTTAACTCGTTCCCATTGTGGGTGTCAGTAAAATTGTTGAATATAATATTGTGTGTCAACTCCACAAGTTTAAGTAAAGGTGTCAGTAGCCAAGAAATAAAGCCAGAGGTTGGAAGCAGGAAGGAGCTGATGGATGCAGAGGAGGGAACGAAGGACAGGTGAGGGCTGTTGCTAAGCAGGTCGGAATGTGGAGGAAGGCCCCAGTTGGAGACACATAGGTTCAGAAGCTAAGTTTGCAAATGCAGGAGGTTCATCTGAACCCTCTATCTACATAGCACCTGGGGCCTGCCCCAGACTAGGTACAGGAATTTAAAGGGACTGGCTTCCCATGAGTTGACAACCCTCTGCAGCTATGACTAATGGTCTTGTTTATAGTGTATAATGATCATCTTTAGAGAAGCAGTGCACGCATACACCCAGGAGATCTGGCCTCTCACCCTGGACATAAATTAATCTCTGAGTTCCTGTTTCCTCACCAGTAAAGTGGGGGTGATACTAGTTCCCAACAAACCTCACAGGCATGTTCTGAAGATGCAGTGAGAAAAGAAGGGTGACAGTTCTGTGACATCGGCACCACATGATGAATTTGTAAGTGGGCTTGAAAATGTTATAATAAATAGAAAAACTACAGCACCGCAGAGGCCCTTCCCTGCCACCAGGAGAAGAGGGGGAACAGTGTGACTTCGGAAATATGCAAGGTGTAGGCTGGTGAGGAAAAGATAGCTTACTGTGTCCTAATGACATTACTACTAATTGAATATCAAACCAGAGGTCTGTGAAAACTCTGCTGCCCTGAGGCCCGGGTCAGGAGGAGCACAAATGACAGGCAGAGCTCTAGGAATAAGCAAGGGACCACGCCCAGCTGGGGGCTGGGGGATGGGGGCTACATGAGGTCTGGTAGGTAGAGCAGCTGAGGCCCCAGTCCAGGGAAGGTGAGTGGTGGGTGGAAGGGCAGAGGGAGGGGGGGAGGTTAGAGGCTCAGCACAGATTTCTACTAACTGAATATCTTAGACCATCCAGCCATCTAAACACCAACAGATTCCATAAACCTTCCCTATTGTTCCTGGCCCCTCCTAATCTGTCCAGTCAATAAAGATAAAATTAGTGTTTCGTTAAATAACAATAATAATGGATACCAGGAATTAAACATCTATAACAATGGCTACCATTGTATCCAAAGGCCCGATGCTATATTCAATCTTTTGTATCTATTATCTCATTGAATCTTAACAACTGTGCATTTTATACATAAATCTTTGAGAGGTTAAATAACTTGTCCAACGTGACCAATCAGGCAAGAGGGAGAGCTGGAATTTGAATTTATGTCTGTCAGATGCCAAAATCCAGTATATTAGCACTGGGCCAGGGGACCTGAAGCTATGCCCCCTGCCCAGCAGGGCTTGACAAGTGTGGGACGACTGGCTGGGTCTGGATCTAGCCCAATGTGGGGGGGTAGGGGAGGAGCCAGGTCTGGGTCTCACACGATTTGGGTGGGCAGGGACTTGACTCTGAGTCCCGGGGTGTGCCCCAGACTCTGACAGGAGGAAGGTTTTCATATACATTTTACTAATTTTCTTTCATCTCTGACACTTCTACTATAGAGAAAGGGCAAATAGCAATATTAAATTACTTCCTGTAATTAATCCCCTTTTAATGTGCACAAATTTTGTGTACCGGGTCACCAGTAATTGTAATAATAGGCAGGTTAATCTGCTCCATTATCTGCACTTTGTAAGCTGCTGAGCACAGAGGCATTAATGGTTTTGCCAAAGCAAAGCAGAACCTGGGAAGGCCTCTCTGCCTTCACTGATGCTGGGAAAAGGCAGTTGTTTCATTTGGGACTCTGGGCCTATGTCTGGGGAAACAAGTTCCACCAGGAATGAGTGGCCGGGCCAGTCCTGCCATTTCATTCAAATGGCTTGCATGCAGGGAGGTTTATGGGGTGGAGGGGGGGATGATAAAAGCCATCAATCACCCGCAGGCCTCCACTGGCTTTGGACTCAAACCTGTGTTTGAAGGTGGGGTCCCTTGTGTAACTACAATGTAAGTTACTATGTAGGTTACTATTGTAGAAATGAAGTTTCCAGAGTCCCATTCCCCGAACCCTCCAAGCCCCTGCTCCCTCCCCCCTCCCCCACCCCAGTCCTGAAAACCTTTTCTCAAAGCATGGTTCAGTAAGCATTATTTTATTAAATTCTGGAGGAAAATGTACTGTTAAAACTTAGGGCTGAATACATGCCCTTAAAATGCTTGAAGATTGGGCTGTTTTTCTTCTTTCCTGATTTATTTCATGTCTAACAACAACCAGGAGGCATCCTTTGTGGTATATGATGGAAAGACCATGGATATTACAATGGTACAGAATGGGTACAAATCTCATCTCCCCACCCACCCAAGCTCTAAGGTCCAAGCAACACACTGCATCTCTCTGAGCCTTAGTTTGGGGACATTCCTAGTTTGACTATTCTCAAGGAACCTGTTTCTTCTTGCTGTAGTAAGTAGAGGTATATCAAGGATATCAGTCTTTTCAAAGGACTAAATTTGGGTTTTGCTGTATTTTCTTTTGTGGCTAATTAGAGAATATATTTACTTCCCAAAGGCCTTCAAGTTCAATTACTGCATATACTTCAATATTTGTTATTCATTTACTACTGTTTTCTTTGCTAGTAATGTATTCCTTTTCTAACTTCATGAAGAAGAAATCTGATTTGTTACTTTGTACTATCACAGTATAAAGATACTTTCTTCTTCACATACCGACACAAAAGTTTTGACATTTCTATTATTCAGTTCAAAAAATTTTCTAATATCTCTGTGACTTCTCCTTTGACCCACAAGCTATTTTGAAATGTATTTATAAATTTCTAAACATGTAGAAAATGTATTATTAGGCCTTTGTTATTGATTTCAGGTTTAATTGCATTTTAGACAGAGAACATACTCTGGGTGATTTCAGTTCTTTGAAATGTGTTGAAACTTGTTTTATGACCCAGCATAAGGTAAATTAGAAAAAATGTTCTAGTTTTAACTTATTAGGTGAAAAACTTGTTTTTCTGAAGCTAAACAAGTGGATACTAAAGTTCATGGAAAATATACACACAGAATAACTAGGAAAAATACTGAAAAGTGAGAACTCTGAGAAGAAACGAGCCTTACCAGCTAATAAAACATACTAAAAATCCTTTATAACTACAATAGTGGTACTGACACCTGAGTACACAGAAAGACTGTACAAATGGGACAGAAAGTCAAGAAACAGATCCAAGTCTGTATGGAAATCATGTATAAAGTATAAGTGGCATCTCAAATCACTGGGGCAAAAATTACTTTTTCATAAATGGTGTGGGAAAATGAGAGCCACTTGTAAAAATTGTATCCTTTTCTTGTACCAAATACAAGACTACACTTGAAGTAAGTCAGTCATATAAATATACAAAATTAAATTATATAAGTACTAGAAGAAAACACAGGCAAATTCCTCTATAACCTGAGTGTAGGGAGAGATTTTGAGTCTTTACAGTTATTGTAGTTTAACACCTAGAATTCCCATTTGGTTTCTTTTTAGAGTTTCCAGATACCTCTTAAGATTTTCAACCTTCTCTATTATTCTCTTGAGCATAGTAACCATAGTTATTTTAAATTTATCTGATAATTTCAATATCTTTTTCCCCTGTGGGATTGTTCCTATTATTAGCTGATTCTGTAACTACATCTCTTCTGCCAAGGAAAAAGAATAAAGAAGTTTATATTCTCTTTGCTTATAGATGTCTTCTAGTTGGCTTACATAAAATGCCTACAGGAGCCAGGTAGGTAACACAAATTAATAAATTTAGCCAGGCAAAAAGTAATAGGGAGCCAAAACTGGTTTGGCTCATTGGATAGAGTGTTGGCCTGCCGACTGAAGGGTCCCAGTTTCAATTCCGGTCAAAGGCATGTACATTGGTTGTGGGCACATCCCCAGTAAGGGGTGTGCAGGAGGCAGCTGGTCGATGTATCTCTCTCATCAATGTTTCTAACTCTCTATCCCTCTCTCTTCTTCTCTGTAAAAAATCAATAAGATATATTTCCTAAAAAAGTAAAAATTAAAAAAAAAAAAAAAAGTAATAGGAAAGGGGAAACTGTGGCTAAGTGGGGAATACATTTCCTTCCCAAAGGCCTTCAAGTTCAAAAACTGTAAATGCTTTCAAGTCAAACAAAACACATCTGTAAACTAAATTTGCTTTCCCAATGCCACAAACTCATGTCCCTAAACTAGAAACTGATGTATTCCTTCCCTTAAGAAACTTTGGGGTAACTGCATCCATTTGCTTCTACTAAGGGACAGATTCAGGAAAATTATTGTGAAGTATTGACAGTAATGATAGCTACCATTTCCATAATCTATATTATATGCTAAGAGTTCTTCTAAAGACTTTACATATGCCAATTTAATCCTTACTACTGTATTTTGAAGAAATCCCTCATCATCCTTATTGGATAGATGAGGAAACTGAAGCATGGTAGGTTTGGCCAGGGTCCCTCAGCTGGTTAGTAGCAGAGCTGGGATTCAGACCCCAGCAATCTGGCCCTAGAGACCATGGTCTTCACCACTACACAACCCTGCCTCTTGAGCTACAGAAAAGAAAAGAGCTCATGTTCTGGAAGCTGAAATTCTTTTTTTTTTTTTTTTTTAATCTTTTTTGTTCAGATTACTGATGTTCCTCTTCCCTCTCCTCCCCCCATAGCTCCCTTCCACCTGGTTCCCACCCCACTCCAGGCCTGCCCCCTCCACTGACCTCGTCCATAGATGTAAGCTCTTTGTCCAACAACCCCTTCCCTCTGAGAATTGCCAATCTGCTCCCTTTTCATGCCCCTGATTCTATTATATTAACCAGTCTGTTCTGTTCATCAGGTTTTTTATTCATCTGATTTTTAGATTCACTTGTTGATAAATACATATTTGTTGTCACTTGGTTGTTCATAATTTTAATCTTTACCTTTTTCTTCTCCTTCCTCTTCTTAAAGAATACCCTTCCGCATTTCATATAATCCTGAATTGGTGGTGCTGAACTCCTTTAGCTTTTTTTTGTCTTTGAAGCTCTTTATCTGACCTTCAATTCCAAATGATAGCTTTGTGGGGTAGAGTAATTTTGGTTGTAGGTTTTTGCTGTTCATCACTTTGGATATTTCTTGCCACTCCCTTCTAGCCTGCATATTTTCTATTGAGAAACCAGCTGACAATCATATGGGTGCTCCCTTGTAGGTAATTAACTGTTTTTCTCTTGTTGCTTTCAATATTCTTTCTTTGTCTTTTGCTCTTAGCATTTTAATTATGATGTGTCTTCGTGTGTTCCTCTTTGGGTTTCTCTTGTTTGGGGTTCTCTGTATTCCTAACTTGTAAGTCTATTTTTTTTTCAACAGGTAAGGGGAAGTTTTCTGTCATTATCTCTTCAAATAGATTTTCAGTATCTTGCTCTCTCTCTTCTTCTGGCACTCCCATAATTCGAATGTTGGTACATTTGAAGTTGTCCCAGAAGCTCCTTACACTATCTTCATATTTTTTAATTCATTTTTCTATTTGCTTTTCTGGTTGGGTGTTTTTTAGCTTCTTCGTATTTCAAATCTTTGACTTGATTCTTGGGAATCCTCTGGTCTGCTGTTGGATCTCTGTATATTATTCTTTATTTCAGTCAATGTATACTTAATTTCTGATTGGTCCTTTTTCATATCCTTGGGTTTCACTAAAGTTCTCAGAGGTTTCTAGAAGATTCTTTTTTTTTTTTTTTTTTTTTAATAAGTTTTTATTGTTCATATTATTACAAATGTTCCTTTCCCCCCCCCCCACCATTGCTCTCCTCCACCAGGTTCCCACCCCACCCTCTGCCCTTTCCCCTCTCCCCATTGTCCTCATCCATAGGTGCACAGTTTATGTTCAGTCTCTTCCCACGCCCCCCTCTCCCCTTTTCCCCAAGAATCGTCAGTTCACTCCCCTTCCATACCTCTGATTCTATTATATTCAACAGTTAATATTGTTCATCAGATTTTTTTTTAATTTCCTTGGTTTTTAGATTCACTTGTTGATAGTTACGTATTTGTTGTTCATAATTTTTATCTTTGTTTACCTTCTCTTCTGAAAGAACCCCCTTCAGCAATTCATATAATTCTGGTTTGGCAGTGATGAACTCCATTAGCTTTTTTTTATTAGTGAAGCTCTTTATCTGGCCTTCGATTCTGAGTGATAGCTTTGCTGGGTAGATTATTTTTGGCTGTAGGTTCTCGCTATTCATCACCTTGAATATTTCTTGCCATTCCCTTCTGGCCTGCATGGTTTCTGTTGAGAAGTCAGCTGACAATCGTATAGGTGCTCCTTTATAGGTTACTACCTTCTTTGCTCTTGCTTCTTTTAATATTCTCTCTTTGTCTTTTGCTCTTGGAATTTTAATAATGATGTGTCTCGGTGTGGTCCTCTTTGGATTCCTTTTGTTTGGAGTTCTGTGCGCTTCCTGGACTTGTAAGTCTAATTCTTTCACCAGATGGGGGAAGTTTTCTATCACTATTTCTTTCAGTATGTTTTCGATATCTTGCTCTCTCTCATCTTCTGGGACCCCCATAATTCTGATGTTGGTTCGCTTGAAGTTGTCCCAGAGGTTTCTTACATTATCTTCAATTTTCTGGATTCTCTTGCCTTCTAGCTTCTGTGGAGGAGTGTCTTCTGGCTCTTTATGTTCCAAATCTTTGACTTGATTCTTGCGATCTTCCCTTCTGTTTTTAGGACTCTGTAAAATATTTTTTATTTCAGACAATGTATTCTTTATTTCTTGTTGATCCCTTATCATTTCTTGTTGACTCCTTATTAATTCTAGTTGATCTCTTTTCATATCCTCATAGGCCTTATCCATCTTTTCTAGGAAATTCTTGAAAAACCTTGTAAGCGTAGATTTGAACTCTATATCCAGACGCTTTTTGTCCTCCATTTCTTTCATTTGTGATCTATTTTGTTGTCGCATTTCGCAGTTACAGATGGGGCGGGGTTTCAGGGTGGAGCCTACAGCCTTGGCTTCTGTCAGCCCCGCCCTATGCGGGTCCTTCAGTGCTCGCTGCCGGCGCCTCTGAGAGAAAGGTGCCCTCGATTTTCGCCTGCTGCCAAACAGTCTATGCTCTCCCCCAATGAGCCCGGAACTGGGGTTCAGTTCAGTTGGAAGTGGAGTTGGAGGTGGCGTTCAGAGCAGTCTGGAGCCCCAGTCTCCTTCCCGTCAGGGCAATCCCGCGGCACAGCCGACCGTCCTTTCTCTGTGCGCAGTGTGCGCGCCGCCGCCGGGACCTCCTTTCACTGCTCCCCGGGTTCCGCCTTACAGCCCGGCTCCCTATGGCTGAGCCTGAGTCCCCGGGGTCTGGCTTAAAACTGGGGTTCAGAGCAGTCGGGGGCCCAGCACAGTCGGAGTTTTATCTCCTTTCCGCTAGGGAACGCCCGCCAGGCACTCGGCCTCCCTCCTCTCCGGCTCTGTCCTCTCTGCGCGCCGCGTCTCCGCGTCTCCGTACCTTGGCTTTTCCAGCTCCTCCGCACCTCCTTCTGGTTTTCTCCTTGCTTCTCGCTGTAGAATTTCTAGTCAGTCAACCTTCCTGTAGTTCTGGGCAATGTCCGTTTTATATTTTAGTTGTATTTTATTGAAATTGTTGTGTGCGGCTGCGGCTAGGTGTTCACCTGGGCGCAGCCATCTTGGATCTCCCTAATGCTCCTAGAAGATTCTTGAGTAATGTTATAACCATAAAGATGGTTTTTAACTGTATATCCAGTATTTTGCCTTCATCAGTTTCTTTCACTTGTGACTTATTTCTTTGTCTCTGCATTTTGGCTGCTTTTCTGTGTTTGTTTCTGTGTATTGGGTAGCTGCTAAATCTCCTTGAGTTGACAGAGTGGCCTTGTGTGGTAGGTGTCCTATAGGGCCCAGTGGCTCAGCCTCTCCAGTCACCTGAGGTAGACGCTTTTGGTGCACCCCTTTGTGGGCTGTTTGCACAATCTTATTATAGTTAATCCTTGATTGTTATTAGTATCACTGGGAGGAATTGACCTCCAGGCCAATTGGCTGTGATGACCAGTTGTGTCTACACTGGAAGATCTGTTTCACAGGAGAAACCCTTATGGGGAAGAACTTGCTTCAGTGGGGCTTTGGTGCTCACTGAGTCTGACCCTTGAGTGTGTCTCTTATGGATATGAAGAGTTCAATACAGTATTGTCTCACTCTGACCACTGGGTACCCTTGTTCTTGGATCTCCAAGGAGGTGCAAGGTCAGCCATTTTCTGGGGCTGCCCCGTAGGAGCTACAGAGACATCTGCAGATTTCTCCTCTTTATATTTGTGTTTTAGAAGTGCTCAGATGAGGCCTAGCTGTGAAGCAAGGCAGGCTGTGGCTGCCAGGCCTTGGGCCTTCTTTTGGAAGCTCTGGGGCTCTCTTACCCAGGTGCAATTTGACAGGTTTTAGACAAAAAAAGGACAAGCCAGTCATATGCAAAATCCTCTGCCCCCAACTTGGGTGGGGTTGTAAATTGAGAATCACCAGGGCAAAACAAACAGCAATGGCTGCCAGTCAGCCCTGCACTTGAGAGGTCCCCAGGTCTTTGCATCCCATGCCCCCATGCAGGAACAATGATCTCTGTGAGCACCTCTGAGAGAACGTTGCTCTCGCGTTCCTGTCCCGATGCCAGACAGTCCAACTTCTCTACATATGTGTCTGGGTCCACCAGAGTCTTACACAGAACTAGACTTCAGAGCAAGTGGGAGCTTGTATCTCCCTCCCAGTTAAAAGAGCAGCACATCCAGGTGCCAGCACTTTCTGCACCTCGCACCTCTTATCAGTCTCAATGCACTTTCTTCACCTCTCTAGTTGTGGAACTTCCACTCAGCCAGTTTTCCCGCAGTTCTGGGTGGTAGTTGTTCTGCCTTTTAGTTGTAATTTTGATGTGGTTGTGAAAGACAGCAAGTATAGATGTTTACCTATGCCGCCACCTTGGTTCTCTAGAAGAAGCTGAAATTCTTGACTGGGTTCCACTTGACCATGAAATCTGCAAAGAAGCAGAAAGAAACGTGCTGTTTTGTGAGTACTCTGAGGTGCTCAGCTCCTTAAACCCCACTGTGTTGTCATTCTGTCTATTACAAACCAGGTTTCATTTGAATTTCAATTCAATTAGTAAATGTAAAATCGCCATCTTCATAAACCATACTTTGACATTTAATATGCCAAACATGATCATTTTACGGGCAAACCAAGTTATCCATAATACATTTTTATGTTCTGCAGCTATCAAGATGGCTTCAGATTTACAGAGTACTAAAAAAACTTTATCATAAATTTCAATTTTCCCTAAAATTGCTTTTTTTAAATGAACCAGGAAAAGTTATATTCCTGTCAATGTCTCCCCTCGAGTAGGTTTAGAATTCTTGAAAAGTTGAAATTGCTCAAAGATTGAGGGTCCTTGTGCAGCTCTGAACAGTCACACATATTAAAGTATGCCTTCAGTTCTGTACTCTTGGGGAGGCTTGTGGAGTTTATATTCATGGGATTGGGGAAGACAGTCCTACTCCCAAATTTTAAATAGTTCAGATGCACAGTAGTAGTGTAGTTTCAGAGCTCTACAAAGTACACAAAAGAACTTGTGGGGGATGAAATAAGAAGGGCTGGGGCCTCCCAGTAGCCACACTGGAGGTCTAAAGAAGGAGTCAGTGGCCTGTGGGCTGGAACTAGATGAAAATCTGCGCCCTGCAAAGCTCACTCACTCCTTCCTCAGGACTATGGATGGTAACAGACTTCTCATCCTTGATCCCTTTGAAATACAAACTGAGTGAGAGGTTAGCAGGACACTTCATCAGTAACCTCTAAGGACTCTAAAAAATCTCTGAGTCCAGGACCCTGATGGGGCCACACAGGAAGGAGAGCATACACCTGGCTTTCAAAGGGCAGGAAAAATAAAGAGTACATTGGATTCAAACCTGGTCATTGGCTCAGGTCGTCACACATCAAGCCCCACGAATGAGTTTGGGGTAGCAGGGAGTTGAGAGGTAGAACAATGAAAAAACAACCAATAAAGTCAGTGCAGCAGAATAGAAAGCTAAACTTAGGTCCCAGTATATATGAGAATTTAGTTTACCATAGAGGTAGTTTTTCAAATGACTGAGGATACTATGATTATTCAATAAACTATTTGTTACAAAACACTAGCTATTAACCCAAAATGAAGTCAGGTTTCCACCTTATACCACATAGAAAAAATAAGTACCAGATAAATTAAAGATAAAATGTTGAATATTTATCATTTAAAAAAAAATAAAAAAATATATTCAGAAAAAGGTGGCAGTACATGAGAAAAATTATAAAACTACTAGAGGTCTGGTGCATGAAATTTGTGTGCTCGGGGTGGGGGGCCTTCAGCCCTGCCTGCGCCCTCTCACAGTCTAGGAGCCCTCAGGGGATGTCCAACTGACTTGGGCCTTCAAGGAGTCAAACATCCTTAGTGCTGCTGTGGAGATGGGAGAGGCTCCCACACCACTGCTATGCTCAGCAGCTGAAAGCTCGGCTTCTGACTGAGCGGCACTTCCCCTGTGGTCAGTGTGCATCATAGCAACCAGTTGTTCTGCTGTTCAGTCGATTTGCATATTAGCCTTTCATTATATAGGATATTGTCCAAAACTTAAGTAAGCAAAAAGAAGTAAATAACAAATATACCACTGACATTGAAACTATAGCAGGATCTGAATCTCACACCACAAATTTCAAGAAATCCTTAAACTGAAATAAACAGTATTTGACTATTGAAATTATCCTAGAGAGTGCAAAACAAAGTCATGGAGATTATATATATATATTCTTTAAAGTTGTACTAATATTCACCTTTTCACACTCAATCCAATTTGGAGTACTGGGAATCAGGGCTAAAAGTGGACAGAGGGAATGTGCAATGCTCCGCCTAGAGCTCCTTTTCCCCAATGTACCTGATTTCCCAATCATAACGTGAGAGGGAAATGAGAACTTACTGTAAGGATAATTGACAAAAGGCCCAGTTGGGCAGGAATAGAAATAACAAGGCCATTTTAACAAGGCTGTTTTAATCCAAAAGCTAGGAACCTCTAGGATTTTGTGCAAACATGGCCAGTTAACCCCAAAGCAGAGAGAACTAACTAAAGATGGGAGAATCCAGTCATGGGACAGAGTCTGGCCCCAGATCAACATGTTCTCTAGAACAATGAATCCATGTAAGCCTTTAAGTCTCAGAAACAAAGCAACCACAATTACAAAATAGAGGTGAAATTTATAACTCTTGAAATGAAAACCATTTTAGGAAAATATATACATTATAAACTAGAACAAAAATCACAGACCATACCAATAAAACATTGGAAATAGAAATGTGTAAAGAAAGTGTGTCCATTAATTTTTGTCCCCTCTTTCATGGGCTGTCTACTAGGTGTACCAGTTAATAATAGTGGATTTTGTAATAAAAGAAAACACGATGATTTCAAGAGAAACATCAAAAGTGTTTTATTAAAAATAATGTCCATTGCTAGCTACACATTTCCCCATCTTTCAGTTCATTTATGAATACCATCCCAATAGAACTTTTCTCATTTTGAGGTAAACCATTCAGAGACCAAATTTTCCACTTCTTCATATGTTTCGAAGTGCTGCTTAGAAAATGCATGTGCCGTCGATCAGAACAAGTGGTACTCTGAAGGCGAATGCAGCAGGTGGGTTAATACTTCCCAGGCCAGATCTTTTAAAGTGTCTTTAACAGGTTTTGAATTGTGTAATGGTACATAATCATGAAGCAAAATTACTTTGCCATCTCTTCTGGTACATTCTGGTCATTCAAAGATCAAAGCATGGTTCAAATTATTTGCTGTCAATAGCGATCAGTATTAACAGTTTCACCTGGTTTTAGAAGCTCATAATACACCACACCTTCCTGATTCCATCAAATGCAGAGCATTGTCCTCTTTCCGAAGCAATTTGAACTTGCAGTTGATGTTGATGGTTGACCTGGATCAACCCATGATTCTGTGCATTTGGGATTCTCAAAATAAATCCACCTTTCATCACAGTCACAATTCAATACAAAAAATAATAATCTTTCTTTCATGCCATTAAACTAAGCAACATTTTATTGATGACTTTTCGGTTTTCCATTTCGGTTTTTGTTCAGCTGATGTGGCACCCATTTTTCTTCTTTTAAAATCTTTCCCATTGCTTGGAAACAATCAAAAATTGTTTATTGAGCAACGTTTAGTCTTTCTGCAAGTTGTTTTTGAGTTTGACAGGCATCTTCATCCAATAATAATTGTAATTGTTGGTCTTCAAATTTTTTGTTTGACCTGGACATTCTTTGTCTTTCACATTGAAATAATCACTTTTAAAGCATTTAAACCAGTATTCACAAGTATCTTGAGATGGAGCATGTTCACCATAAGCTTCCTGAAGTATTCAACAGCACTTTTCTTCAAAATAAAGTAATAAATTAAAACTTCCCACAAATGCTCTTTTTTTTGGCATGAAATTCAACATTTTTAAGTGTAAAAATATGATGTTGATACCTTCAGCAAATTTGATATATGAAGTTTTGAAGCTTTTTGTCAATACAACAAAATTGTATACATATCAAATCACATATATATCAACATATGTGTAGCTCCATCTATTGAAAAAATATGCATTATTAACAGATACATCTAGTATAGATATGGCTTCATAGATAAAGTTGAGAATCTGAGACTGAAAATATGTTTAACAGTGTTATTTGAGTACACATGCCGACTTATTAAGTAGTAGAGCTGAAAACAGGCTGTATATCTTCCAAAATAACAAAGCAGAAAATATAAAATGACAACAATAGCAAATGACACACACACAAAAAAAAAAAACACCTAGAAAACAGCAAGTAATGATTCTTAAATTAAATTAATTTAATTTTTCCCATCACTTTTATCCCCTCTATACCTCTCCACCCCCGCATTCACCACACTGTTGTCCATGATCATGAGTTCTCTTTTTTTCCCAGCAAGAAAGAATTTGAAAAAGCATAAAGTAGAAAGCAGATGACAGAAATAAAACTAAATACATCTGATATGACAAATGAGTGTGAATGCAAGAGAGAATAATTAATTAAAAATAAAATTCACTGTTTTTATATGGGCAACCAACTACTATGTCTCAACAAGTAATTTCCTTTACACCAGAGCCTTTCCTCCTGCTCAGCCTGGGATCTTGTCTTGCCTCTCCCACTCCCAAGGCAGGGAGAGTCAATGGCAACTCACCTGCTGTCCAAGCCCTTCTGGGAAGGTGAGCACTGACCAGTCCCTGCCACACCTTGCTCATCCAACCAGTCTGGCCTCAGAAGATAAGGAGTTGACTGTGATAAAGTTCCTGGCATATGAGAAAGTGAGATTCCAGCTCAACAGTTGTAGAAAAGGAGCCTTGAAAAGTACAAAAGGGAATCTTTAGAATCTACCAAGAGGACTCCACTCCAGGCCAGAACAAACATATCCCATAACTTCTCTATAACGGGTGCTCATTAGTTCCATCATGAGGAACTGGTAGATATTTTCATCAGAATGCCTTCTAGGTCATTTATAATTAGCTATGCATACTTATGCTCAGGTTGGTCATGGTAGCATGCACTATATAATTCTCATCCTACAGCATGAGTTCAGAAATTCTCCAGAAATTCTTTTGACGTTCTCTTCCAGTTTTTCCACTTTTCCTCTTCAGATCTTACATTAAAATGTCATGCAGTGTTTGGACATGGGAGACCTAAGCAGATCCCCATCATCATCATCATCACCAATACAAAAATAGCAACAATAATAGCAGATAACCTGTACCTCATGAGCAGTTGTCATATGGCAGAAACTATGCTAAACATTGTACATGCATCATGTCATTTAATCCTGACAGACAAGGAAGCAGAAAGTGGGATTCAAACCCAGGCCTTTTTGACTCCACAACCTACATATTTAACCACAACACTAACCACACCAGGCTTTTCTTTTTCTCTATCTAATAGTGCTAAATGGAACACTTTCAGATTGGTTTCCACATGTCATCCTTGCAACAACCCAATGAAGCAAGAATGATCATCACCGTCTTACAGATAAGTTTGCAAAGTGAGTAGTATTCTCAGAGCAGGCCCTGAGTAAGTGTAGAGACAGAATCTTTCTTTCTCTAAAGCCCAGTTTTTTCCATGCAACCCCTTCTCACTCTAATCATTACTCTCCTGACTATCAGAGGAGCGAGGAAGACAAACTTTCCCCTGGATTCAACATGGAACTTTTCCCTCTATTCCTCTTTTTTCCACTCACCCCTGGAAAACAGAGCAGTTCTGTGCTCTTGGAGTGCATGACCTCCTTCATGATCTCCAGGTGCTGTTTTTAATCTTGTTGATTTTTCCTCTTCTCCATTTTCTTACCAAGGGGTCGTACACAGTCTGTAATTTTGCCACTCGTGGTGACAGCCACTTTGGAAGTTCTCCACACATTAGTACACAATTTAGGGAAATATCAGCAGGCTCCAAGGAAAACATACATTTCAGCCAAAGTAATTGTTTAGATAGGGGAGCTTCCCAGAAATGAGATTGGCTTTTTTCCGGAGAAGCTCTAGTCCCTTTGGAGAAGTGACTAGCGCTGTGGTCGGCAAACTGCAGCTCTCGAGCCACAAGCAGCTCTTTGGCCCTTTGAGTGTGGCTCTTCCACAAAATACCACGGCCTGGGCAAGTCTATTTTGAAGAAGTGGCTTTAGAAGAAGTTTAAGTTTTAAAAGTTTGGCTCTCAAAAGAAATTTCAATCGTTGTACTGTTGATATTTGGCTCTGTTGACTAATGAGTTCGCGATCACTGGGTTAGAGGAAAATGGTAAATGCCTTCTTTCTATCAAATACTGATAGAGCACATAATCTTGTTAACTATCCTATAATCTGGTCCTCACCTTGCTTTCTTTCACCTCCATGTAATCTTCTTTAATTCCTTCCTTAAATTCAAATGCATAAAAGAAGCTACAATATCTATTATTCTCTTAGAGCACTTGAGATATTGTTCTCTGGCATATATGGTCAGTTTGACTCAAATAAACTCTTATTAGAAAAAATAACTACAGGCTTGAACATGTCTTATGTGTTATTGGCATCTCTTACAAATACTTTTTGAATTCCCTAACATAGTATTCCTAGGTTCCCCTCACCTCCCCTGAGTATCATAAGGTCTTCCTTACATTAGTGTCAAAAGATAAGCTCCTGCCTTGCTGACCATAAGGCAGTTCTCACAGGTGATCTTAGGTTATACTTTGGGTATAGAATAAAGCCTGTGATTTTCAAGGCAAAAGTCTAGGATGTGGTGGTCATCCAAATTCTGGTTGGTGAGCATTTCCCTTCTTTCTTCTGTAGGAAACAGAAAGACATCATTTTAAATTCTAATTTTGCATCATAAACTAAGCCCAGGTGGCAGCTTGAAAAACTCTGTGGTGGGTTCTGCTTTTGGCAACAGCAGACCAGGTTGTTTCAGCCAAGTCTCTCTCTAAAAACAATTCTACAATCTAAACAAAATATTTTGAAAATCTGTTTGAAGGCATAGGAAAGTTCCTAACATTATTTAAAAATATATATATATAAAAATAAAAACCAACACTCAGCCTGGTAAGAATAAAATAGAAAAACAAGAGAGTTTAGGCTAGAACTTGGGGGTCTCTAGAGGCAGGGACAGTTCCAAAAGCAATGACTGAGAGGCTGAGGAATTGGGCAAAGTTGTCTGAAATCACACAGCTTGAATGACCCTTCCCCCCCCCCAAAAAAAATAGAATTCATGGTTTTTTAAGAGGGAAGGAGTTTTCAGTTCCAGAATTTCAATTTAATTCTTTTTGACAATTTCTAAATAGCTGCCAATTTTTTTCTGCCTTGATATTTAATCTTTAAAATTATTATTATAATTATTGTTAACTCTGTGTGCAATAACTCTGTCAGGATGTTTCATGAATATGTCTTTTTGTGTGTTTGCTTTTTTCCCTTATATTTTTAGGCAAATCTTGTCTTCTTGCATTTCTGATTATCTTGTATTTGCATGCTGTATATTGTGCCTGACAAATTGCAGCTATAATTTATGGCTCTGGTGCTTTACTCCAGAGAGGACTTACTTTGGTTTCTGGCAAGTCACCTTTCATTATAATCAGTTATTCGGTGATTCCAAGTTGACTGTAGACCTTGTGAGGGCTCGTCGATTCCTGGCTAACACTTTCTTCCAGCAAGGGCAGGATCCTGGTAAACCGGTAGGCTTTCAGTTGGCACCTCTAAATACAAAGTTGGCTTTCTTTGGCTGCCTAATCAAAGATCATGAAACATGGGGATAAATTCCCTCATGTTTTCTTCTAAGAATTTGTAGTTTCTATCCCTACATGTAGGTCTTTGATCTATTTTTGAATTAGTTTTTGTGTGTTATGATGAGGACCCCCCCAAGCCTTTTTTTGCATCAGGATATCTAACTGTCCCACAATCATTTGATGAAAAGATGATCTTTCCCCCATTGGACGGCTTTGTCACCTTGTCAAAAATCTATGGATCATCATGCCGAAAATGGTTTGGCTCAGTGGATAGAGCATCAGCCTGTGGACTGAAAGGTCCCAGGTTCAATTCCGGTCAAAGGCATGTGTGCAAGAGGCATCTGATCAATGATTCTCTCTCATCGATGTTTCTAACTCTCTATCCCTCTCTCTTCCTCTCTGTAAAAAATCAATAAAATATATTTTTAAAAATTAAAAAAAATCTATGGATCATAAACCCATGGAGGGTTTACTTCTGGACTCTCAATTCTATTTCATTGATCTACATGTTTATCTTTAGGCCAATACCAAACTGTCTGTATCTTTGTAATGAGTTTTTAAATCAGGAAGTGTGAGTCTTCCAACTCCCCCCAACTCCCACCCCAAGATTATTTTGGCTAGTAATGACTCCTCGGGTTTCCATATGATTATAAGATCAGCTTTTCAGTTTCTGCAAAAAAGACAGTTGGGATTATAGGAATCGTCTTGAATCTGTAGACCAATTTTGGGAAAGTACCATCTTAACAATATTAAGTCTTCTGATCCACAAGGTTTAGAGAAGTTACCTACCCATAGCCAGGCAACTTTTTATAAATAATAGAAGTGAGCTGGCTCTCCCCACTAACTTCTGCCCTGGTTGAATGCTAAGGAGACTGACCTATCCCAGCACCATCCCCCAGAGCCAAAGGCACTGCCATCTGAGCAGTTGTCCATGGTACCATTTGAAAAGTGAAGCTAAACTTCTCTAGACATGTAACAAGGTAAAAAAACAAAAACAAAACAAAAAACCACAACTATTTGTTGAAAGACCTCTTGAAAAGAATCCTTCCACGAAAGAATTGGGAAAGAAGGCAGGACCACCCAGTGGCATCTCCACTCATCTTCAGAGGTAAGAGCAAGCCTGCTCCCTCGGGAGGGTGGGCCTATATTTACAGTCTTATTTTACTGATCATGTTATGGAAAGTCTGGGCCAGAGCTGAATTGCTTGAAATAACAGGGGGAAAAAAACTGCACCTGGACCAGCATTTTTTGATTCTGCTTCTCCTCAAGGCTTCACTCAGCTTCTCTTGCTAAATGTTGAAGAAATATTTAAAGAATATCTTGTTGAAGAGGCATCAAATTATCAATCTGCCTGGGGTGCCCATGTGTCTCAGTCCAGCCCTGCCTCGCCTATTAAGATATGGCAAAGCTAAGGGCTCTATAGCCAATCTCAATGATTAGCAAGTTAAGCTTTTCACCGTGTCCACAAACAGTATGGATTGTGGTGTTTCTGCTTAGCTGATCGGAAAATTGTAACACTTTGGCTTTAGTGTTTTCAGCAGCTTTTAGCTAAGCATTCATTAATTATGCAGAACAGGCTTCAGGGGAACGATTCTATTGACTTAATTAATATCAAGTATTGCTAGCCAATTAGCAGCCTTCTCTCTTAATGTGAGGAGGATGCTGTGGGACATGCAAGAAGGAGCTGGCTCCCCTCTGTCCTCCTCCATCGCTCCTGTCCCACTCCATCTCCCCTCCATGACAGAAGTCAGAAGCACTCTTACTGAGGAAGGCCACAGGTAAGGACTTCCTCTCCACCCCCAGACCTACCTTCATCCTGGGCCATTTCAGTGGTCATTTGGATATTGCACCTCTAAGTGTGGTCTGTGGACCAACAGCATCAGCATCTCTGAGGATGCTTATTGACATGAAGACTCTTGGTCCAACATCAGACTTCATGAATCAGAATCTGCATTTTATCAAAATCCCCTAGTGATCCACATTGACATTAAAATTGGGAATCACTGATGTAGAAGATTCTCCCAAGACCCCAAGACTCTGCCCCTTATAATTCCTGGCCTTTTTAAATCTAGAAGCTTCCTGGTCATCTATTTTAGCAACCTTAGACACCCATAAACACATCTAGAACCTTGCCTTACTTCCACCTAGGTAATCTTACCATCCTGTCCTACTTTCTGACCATCTTCAAATACCAACATGCAAATCTCTCATTCTCTTATTCCCACTGCATACCTAACAGAGACCTCCAGTCTACTGGCCACACCAGACAGTCTCCCAATCTGTCTGTCATCTTGTAGCTTCCTTTCTTTTCCATGATAAACAGCATTCCCTCTTCATTGTACTCAACTCTCTTGCCCCATGTATCAATAGATCCAATTCCAAATGCTAAGGCTTCTTGGCTGCTGGAAAATCTTCTACTTGTCCCTGGCAGCTTTCTCCCCCATTTCAGCCACTCTTCCAAACTGTTACCCCTCTTTTCAAACTCCTCATCTCATCAAGTAAACCCTCCTCCTTCTCCCACAAAGAAACCCAAGCCATCCAGACAACTCCCTTCAAGCTTACCTGCATCTGCATGTATCTCTCTTCTCCACCCCCTTCCTTGATGAAAGAGATGTCCCTCTTTCTTTCTAAAGTTAAACTTTCAATCTGGGTCTCCAGACCCTTCCCAGGAAGGGAAGGACCCTTAAGGAACTTGGTTCCATCAATCACTATTTCTATAATTTCAACTTTCCCCTCTCTACTAGTTCCTTCCTCACGCATTATAAATGTGCATGAGCCTCTCCCTTCTTTGAAAGAAGTGCCTGTCATAGCCCCATAGCCTTCCCAAGGGAACTTCCTTTTTTTTTTTTTTTTTTTCCAGTCCTCACTTAAGAGTCAAGCTTTCCCCACTCCTCAGCTTTGAACAATTCTCAAAAGGCCACAGAGACTCTAGGCTACTGAGCAATGCTGCCTCCTCCAAGAAGGTGAGGCTCAAGGAAACCAGGTCACCTGTGGTCAGCAGACATACTTTGTAATTTAAATACTCCCCCTTGAGAGCAGAGACCAACTCGGGGGTTTTGTTCTAACAAGCAGAGCCCTCCTAGGCACAGCTCACCCTGCTCTGCATAGGGATGGGCTGCCACCACAATGAGTGCATGCTTGCCAGGCTGCCTTGCCACATCCTGGAGCACCTGCTGGTAATACATCCCATTAAAAAAAAATAAGAAGCAAATTGAAATAGAATTGCCCTGACACTGGGAAGAAACAGGAGTCACAGAATTGTCATGGGAAATCTGTCCTGCTGATTTTTTCATATTTTTGCTGTCAAACTGAGTTGACCAGACCCTCCCTGGGAATGAAATGAAGGGACCCAAAGCAAAGCAAAGGCTCAGTTTCTTGTCAGAGCCCATTTAAGGTGACCAGTTCAGATAGCAGATGGTGACATTATTATGCAATTTCTATGGTTGATTTGAAGATTCATCCATCTCTCACTCTCTCTCCTCTCTCATACACATGCATACACACACACACACACACACACACACACACGCCTCATGAGGGATGTGGATGGCTTCAAGGTCCATCTGAGGTACCTGGAGCAGCATTTCCCACATGGTGTTCTGTCAATATTCATGTCAAGAAAGGTTCATAGGCTTGGGGCTTACAAAGTCTTATGCTGTGATCATTTGGGGGATGCAGGATTTTTAGCCAAGTTATCTATTTGGCATAGGACTCCTTGGGACCTCGAATCCATTCATGTATGCTGGGAGCAGACAGAGTATGCAGAATTGGCCAAATGCCTCTGCCCACTGTGTTGTAGGGAACTCACTGTGGGAACAGCTTTCTGTAACACAAGTCCTCAAGCTCCAGATGCTGAGGACTCTACCTGACATCCTGCCCAGCCCAGTTCTGCATCCAGCATCCCCAACAGGGGGCTCTTGAAAAGGTCATAAAGACAAAGAATCAACACCCGGACTCCCAGAGGCCTACTGAAAACAACCTGCTCTTGCTTCTGAACCTCTCCCTCACCCCAGGTTGGCTCACTTCTTGCATCTGGGCTTCTGCCCAGTTTCTCTGCACTTGGACTTAAACCCCATTCTGAACCTTATCCCATTTAGTGGGACTGACCCTTGCCTCTTTCCCACCACCACCTCCCAGGAGCTGTGTTCTGCAACCAGATACTCTCTTTCTTCTTTGGATCCTCCTGCAGCTGAAATGTTTACTGAGACTCTGTCCATGTGATCTCACATATTATCTGCCACTTGGGTGACCCTGACCTCACCCACTAACTGGCTCCTGACATGGATGTGTATTATATTATACCCATGTATGTCAAACCTCTTGGCTTTGGACAACAGAATAGCCACTACTCCAACTAGCACAGGAGTCACAATCAGGCCATGTGCCAGTGCCCAGACCACATAGTGCCAGCTGCCCTTCATCCCTACTGGTCCTGTGGGTGAGGTCCTAGTGTGCTCAGTGATCAGGCCTTCCAAGGTTGTGAACAGGAGCTTGGCATTTCTTAGACAATGTCCCCATCATACCGCAGGTCAGCAAGACACACAGCTAAGGTCTGAGGTTCAAGACCAAAGCAGAGGTGGTGAGAAGTACGGGGGCATCCCTTGCACCTGGCGCTGGCTGAGCTATGTGGAGCACAGTCAGAGTTTTTAAATTTTTCTGGGAAGAACAAGACAATTACATTAGATCAGTGATTTCAGTCATTTGAATTTCATGGGTTTTTACAATTGCAAAAATACTCTTTGAGAGACTTTATAATGTGGCACTAACATGGTAGCCACTAGCCACAGGTGGCCCTGAGCACTTGAAATGTGGCCATAAATATAAAATACACACTGGGTTTTTGAAAATTTAGTATGAACATAAGAATTTAAAATGCCTCATTGATAATTTGTAATGTTGATTACATGTTGAAATGGTGATATTTTAGACATAAATAAAATATTATACTAAAATTTATTTCACCTCCTTTTTTTTTTTTTTACTTTTGCTAAGGTGGCAACCAGGAAATGGAAAGTTACGTATGTGGCTTGTACTGATGCCTTACAGTTTATTTCTGTTGGAAGGTGTGGAGCTGGGTGACTTCAGGCAACTCTGGTCACTCCTCTGAGATAAGTAGAGATGAATACATCTACTTTGAAAGACTTGCAGGGGGGTTAAATGAAAAAGAAAAGTATTATAGCATCCAGCATTTCCTGGCATATAGAAGGTACTCAATAACTAGTTGTTGTTATCATCACCATCACCATCACCATCATCATCATCATTAAGAAGAAGCAAAAAAAAAAAAAAGCCTTTGCAACAGCAGTCCAAATAGCAGCATACTTCAACCACTTGCCCAATATATTTTCCTACTGTAGACATTAGTGACCTGTAGCTATGACTTATATTTTGTATAGAGTAAATGCACACTCATGGATGTATGCACTAAGTACACATGCCATCAAAGTCTACAATCTGTGTGTGTAATATGTGACAGGAACCGAGCTGAATGCATTTCCATAAGTGCTTTTGCACAAAGACATGTGCTTCTCAAATAGAACTCCAACTGTGTCACCTCCCAAAACAGTTCCATACCACTATCTCTATGAGCTGAACAAGGGACACAGGAACATTTGTTCCTAAGTAACAACAAAAAGAATCTGTCTCACTTATTCCTAGTGCCCAAGCCTAATCCCAGGTACTGAGGTGCTGCCTGTCATGTTTCATTTGAGAAAGGTGTCATCACATTTCCATGGTGCCAAGGACAGATCCAGATCTCTGCCTTGCAAATGCAGTGGTAGCTCCCATTTGTCATGGATCAATGAGGCTTCAGGCCAGGGGATCAATGCTCCCCAGCACCCGTCAAAGCAGAGTCCAACAGAGCCAAAAAGCACATCATTTCCACCAACAACTGTAGGGGTGGGAGAGTACAAAGTGAGACCTGCTAATCAGTGATTCACTAACAGATGTCTCCATGGGTCCCAGCTGTAAGAACTGAGCCTGAAAACCAGCTACAGTCCTGCTCTTTCCCCCTCCATCCACAGCACTCATTCAGAAGCTGCATTCTGTGGCCCTTCAACAGGGTCCATGGACCCAAAAACGGAGGCTACGAAGACTACAAGGTATAGACAGGACAGCAAAGGACACCCAGAACCCCCGGCTTCCCATCTCTGCTCTCCCCCCTAATAGCCAGAATCTCTGAAAGCACACGCTGGCTAAGGGCCTAGAGGCCTTTCTCTCCCTTTCTTCACTCCTTTCCACCCATCGTCATACTCTACTCATGAAAAGAGGTTTTTAAAGATTCAGCCTGACATAACATGAGTAACCAGAGGGGTTTACAAACTCTTTCTGTAAATGGCTAGATAATAAGTATTTTGGGCTTTGTGGGACCTACCAACTCTGTTGTAACTTCTCATTTCTGCTGTTATAGTCAGAAAAGGGGAAAAAAAAGATTCACTCGTATGTGAAATATAAAACAAAAAAGTAATAACAAACAAACAAACAAAAACCTCATAGACAATGAACAGAATGGTGGTTACCAGAGGGACGGGGGACAGGGAGGGGGAAAATGGGTAAAGGAGTCAAATATATAGTAACAGATAGAAACTAGACTTTAGCTGGTGAGCACACAATAGAGTATAAAGATATGAAATTGTAATGCTGTACACCTAAAATTTATGTTGCTAACCAATGTAACCTCCATTTAAAAAATGAATTAAAAAAACAAAAAACCTCTCCTGATGTAGTGCAAAAGAAGTCATAGGTAGTAAATAGATTATGCATGTGGCTATTTGCCAATAAAACTTTATTTACAAAAACAGGTAGCAGGTAGAATCTGGCCTGCAGGCTGTATATAGCCAACCCCTGCTTTACAATAAGCAAAGAGAAAACAAATTCAGGTCAACCAGAACTTTTGTTTTTAAATGAACTGGGATGGGATGGGATGGGATGGGATGGGATGGGATGGGATGGGATGGGTCAAGATAGGATAGACTAGACTAGAACATGCAGAGTTAATTGCAGGAAGAAATACATACTGTTTTGTTTTTGTTTGTTGTCTAAATCTAAAGCCCTTGCCTTTTTCTCCATATCACTCTCCTCATTGGAGAGGTTAGTTTGCTGCAGCTCCAAATTCCAAGCTGCAGCTCACCCTCTATTCCTACTTGGGAATAGTGCCTAATCAATTCCTAAACATTCAGCAATGAAGCAGTGAGTGCCAGCAGCCAGTGCGGGTTTACAAAGAACAGGTAATGGCAATGCAGGTCTTTTCCTTTTTTCATGGGTTATTAGAGCTACAGACGAGGGAAATCAAGTAGAGAGCATATGTCTGAGCTTCCAGGCAGTCTGATGAGGTGTCTTGTTGGGACCTGTGGAGCGGCTAGTGAGATAAAGACTGACGTTTGAATGAGTGAAGCAGGTTCATGGTTGGTGGATCAACCATAACCAAGAAGCATCATTTAAAGGGGCAAGGAGGGTCACAGGAAGAGGACTCAGCTGCTTGTGAATGAGTGGCAGGAGTGCTGATGTTACTGGACTAAAGGGGTATGCTCACGTGCTAGTCAAACATGAGCAGGATTTTGTAGCAAAGGAAGTAGATGTTATTAGTTTAGAAAATGGTGCTAAGCCCAGAGTCATAGGTAAGCTAGTGCTAAAGACCTGGCTCCATGATGGCTTCCATAGGGGATGGGTTACAAAGGGAAAATTATTAATCATGGTGGCTAAATGACTTGGGGTCCTGATTGGGGTCAGGGTAGGGAGTAGTTTATCACTATATCAGGTCCTGATGTCAGCCATGGCATCGTTCTGTCTGATTTTGTGGGAATGTGGTCCGTAGGGTGATCTGCTTTCATGGGCCTGGGGCTGAAAAACAACTGGAGTAAGATGTTACCTTTAGCTTAACCAAAACTCTCTTTCTGTGGTCAGACCTGAGGCTTTGTTCTTAAGACAGTTTAAGTCCCAAGTAGATCCCAGAAAAGGATTTAGGATGTTATCTAAGGCATCCCTTGAGATAAGCTTAACCATGCAGGGGTTGGAACATTTAAGTAGTTGCTAGGGAATAGACTGCTCTATGCAAGCAGGACCAAGAGTAGGCTTAGGACCAAAAAGCTTAGTTTCAGTTTCAAGCATACACAAAGTGATTTAATTAACTGCCGAAGGAATTACACCATATAGAAACATATGCAGTTGCAAATCACACAGCATTTTATTTCTCATAAAATTCCTAATGCTGCGGGTACAGGCTTAACGGGATCCCGGTGATGGTGTCCTCTGGGGTTCAGCAGTTGGGCTGGTCCGGTCCCATGCAGGGGGGCGACATTCCTCACCAAAGAGCTTGGTTTCGGCTCAGTCAGGAGGTATTAGCTGTTCTCCTGTTGTCTGTCAGGGAGTGGAGCATAGAGCAGAACAGTGTGGCGCCGTCTGTCAGACTGGCAGGGTGTGCCTTTGTGGCTGTCTCGACAGGCGAGCACTTTCAGCTGGTCAGGACCCATTTTTTTTAAAATATAGTTTATTGATTTTTTTTACAGAAAGGAAGAAAGGGGGATAGAGAGTTAAAAACATCGATGAGAGAAAATCATCAATCAGCTGCCTCTTGCACACCCCCTACTGGGATGTGTCCACAACCAAGGTACATGCCCTTGACAGAAATCGAACACAGGACCTTTCAGTCCACAGGCCGATGCTCTATCCACTGAGCCAAACCGGTTTCAGCAGGACCCATTTTCAAAGCCTGTTTGTACCAGCAGCAGTCCAGGTGGCTATCAATGAATTACATCAATGCACACATGTCAATCTTAACAGGGTGAGGGGCTACATGTGGTTATCCATCAGGATGTGCATTCATGGGTGAATATCTGGGGAAAGTACATCACTCACACATATGGCATCATAGCAAGTCACTCTAAGTCAGTAATCAAAGTTCAAGTCCTTATCTATGGGATACACACGATTAGGGTAGTAGGATATGTGTCCTTAATATCATGCTTTAGGTTTCGGGAAAATTAACTCAAACATTTTAAAACATTTTTAGACATTTTTCAACATTTCTATATATTATTACAACAGTTTTGCACTGGCCAGATTCTGGGATTAATGATTGAGGAAGGGCATGGACACACAGAAAGGAGAAAGGGTCATGTTAAAGAAATGGAGTTTTGCCCAGCCCAGGTGGAGCACTGTCCAGGACACCACAAAGGTTCCGGGTTGATTCCTGGTCAAGGCACATGCTTAGGATGTGGGTTTGATCTGTGGTCAGGTAGTGTACATATAGGAGGCAACTGATCAATGTTTCTCACATCTCTCCTCTCTCCTTCTCTCTCTCTCTCTCTCTCTCTCTCTCTCTCTCTCTCTCTCTCTCTCTCTCTCTCTCTCTCTCCCCTCTATCTCTAAAAATAAAATTAATAAGCATATCCTCAGGTGAAGATTTAAAAAAGAAAGAAACTGAGTTTTGGCCTTGGCCTGGTAGCTCAGTTGGTTAGAGCAGCGTTTTTCAACCGCTGTTGTGCCGCGAGATGTTGCCTGGTGTGCCATAGGTGCAGACAAGACAAGAATTTTATAATTTTTCACTATTTTGTTTACTTAATATTTCATAATAAAGTAATTATAAAATACTTTCTTTGTGTTTATTTGATTCCTATTCAAGAGAATTACTTTATATATAGTCAATATAGGCACAGAGTTAAATTTTTTAACATTTTCTAATGGTGGTGTGCCTCGTGATTTTTTTCATGAAACAAGTGTGCCTTTGCCCAAAAAAGGTTGAAAAACACTGGGTTAGAGCATTGTCCTGATATGCTAAACCAAGGTTGCAGGTTCAATCTCTGGTCAACACATACACAACCAACCAATGCATGCATAGATGACTGGAACCACAAATCAATGTTTATCCCTTCTTCTCTCTCTAAAATTAATGAATGAATAAAAAGGCGTTTCTGCATGGCTAAAGTGAGGACTCTAGCAAGTGAAAAGTGGTATAATCAGTGTAACAGGAGCAGCTAATTCAGTGAAAAGAACAAAGGCATTGGAATCAGACAGTCCAGGACTCAAATCTCAATTCCACCACTTATTAGCCGCTTGACCTTGAGATTTCCATGGGGCCCTCCCCTTCCTTATCTTCCTGTTGTGAGAATTAAATGAGATAATGTATGTAAAGCCCTTAGTACAGAGCATGGCATATAATAGGTTCATTTATCTTCTTCTCAATCATTTCCTCATTCACTCATTTTTTTTTTCCATCAAGCATTTATCAAGCCACTGGTGGTAAATACTGAAATTGCAAATATGCATTACAAAGAGCTCCTGGACTAAGAATGCAAATTAGCAGGAGAGAAAGAAATGTTTAAAAAGAAAGTCTAATATAGCATGATAAGTACAACAATAGCATCGTGTACAATGCACAGAGGCAAAAGTGATTAGCCCTGAGGCAGAAGCAGAGGTGGTTACCAAAGTAGACTTCCCAGAGAAGGTGATGTCTACAATATGTTCAGAACATAAATAAGAGTTTTCCTGGCACTCAAGGAGGGAGAAAACATTACTAAGATTTGGAAAAAGAAAATAGCATGCCTAGCCTTGACAAAGTATAAAGAGCAAATGAGGGGCACGGGGTGAAGTTGGAACTCCGTCTTCTCCCTGCTCTTCCCACCCAACCCTAAGCTGCTCTGATGGCCAGAAGGACAAAAGGAAAGAAAAGTGTCAAAATGAGACAGAAATGCCTAGGACAGTGGTCAGCAAACTCATTAGTCAACTGAGCCAAATATCAACAGTACAACGATTGAAATTTTGAGAACCAAATTTTTTAAAATAAACCTTTATTGTTCATATTATTACAAATGTTCCTCATTCCCCCCCCACCCACCTCCATTGCTCCCCTCCACCAGGTTCCCACCCCACCCTCTACCCTTTCTCCACCCCCCAAATTTTTTAAACTTAAACTTCTTCTAATGCCACTTCTTCAAAATAGACTTGCCCAGGCTGTGGTATTTTGTGGAAGAGCCACACTCAAGGGGCCAAAGAGCCGCCTGTGGCTCCCTAGCCACAGTTCGCTGACCACAGATGTAAGAGACTACACCAGGCCACAGAGAAGGCAAGAACTTCTTGCTTGCAGGAAAGACCAGCCCTCCCATTCAGCCATCCACTCAGGAAAGGCATTTCTCCAGGCCCCTGTTCAGTACATTTGGTCATCCACACATGCCCCTAATGGTCAGGTATATCCCAGAGGTTGACTAATGTGTTAAACTAATTTCCATGAAGACCAAGACTTGTCTCATCTATCACCAAACCTGCAGGGCCTAGAATAATGTCTGGCATGCACAAGGAGCTCAGCAAATATTTATTGAGTGAACAAATGTATGGATTCACAGGAAGTCTGCAGAGAAGTATGATAATCTACCAGAGTTCTCCATCCTCAGCTCATCATGATTAATAATTCAATGGAAACATAAAGGGATTTCTGGGGGAAATAGATAAAATAAGAATAGGCAGGGATCAATCGACTCAAGATTCAAACTATCTGGAGAAGGCAGAGCCATCATCTATATGATGATAGGAGATTTTCACAGGCTTCCCATGCCAGTCGAGAGATGTGATTTAGCAGCAGTGCACCTGGAAAAGAATCATGGGTCTTAATTGGCCATAAATTCAGTCGGAATTTGAGGTACGAAAAAGCTGCCAAGAAAGCAACTGTGCTCTGAGGTACCGAATCCAAAAATGTGGGAAGTGATGGTCCCAGAACAGGGTGTGTTGCTTGGACCACCTCTACGGTAACTGGCTTGGTGCCTGAAATATGCCCAAAGGAGGGAAATCAAGGATAGGATGGAGACTATGTCATATAAGAAACAACTGAAGAAACTAGACATGTTCAGCCCAGGGAAGTGTCAGAAGGAGTATTCATTTCCTAAGCTGCCATAACAAAATACCACAAACTAGGTGGTTTAAAACTACTGAAACTTATTATCTCATGGTTTAGGGACCCAGAGTCTAATGCCAAGGGGCTCACAGTAGCTTCCTCTGAAGTCTCTAAAGGAAGGATCCTTCCTTGACTCTTCCAGCATCTGGTAGCTGGAGGCATTCCTTGGCTCCTCGCTGCATCATTCTGAGAAGGAAAGCCTCTATTTTGTAATAAATAAATAAATAAATAAATAAATAAATAAATAAATAAATAAATTACTGTTTGGAATTTTCTGCTGTTTTTCTTAGATGGCCTCTTATTCTAAAAATGTTTGCTTTCTAGCCTGCTTGTAAAATGAGGATCATAAAATTAGCTGTCTGACCTTGCAGGTCAAGACTAGGTATGCCCATAAATTTAGCTGTGTTTGTTTTCAAAGACAGCAGCGAGATAACCACTAAAAGCAAGCTCTGCTTGTACCTTTGCTTAGAATTTGAATTCATTTTCTCTAGGCTCATCGTGCGATGAATAAAGTAAGTCTCTCCAAACTCTCCTCCTGCATTGTTTCATTGTTCAGGATCTCTGTAACAATTCCAACCTCTGCCTCCATCTTCACATGCAGTTCTCCCTGTGTGTGCCTGTGTGTCTTCTCATAAGGAACCCAGTCATCTTTGATTAAGGGCCCTTCCTGCTCCATTTTGACCTTAATTACATTGACAACTATCCTATTTCCAAATAAGATCATAATCTAAGGCACTGGGGTTTAAGACTTCAGCTTATCTCACCCAGTGACACAAATCAAGAGGACTGTCTTCGTATATTTGAAGAGGTCTCTTGTAGAGGATTTTATCTGTGTGGCTCAAAGGGCAGAACTAAGAATGGGGAATGAACACTACAGGAATGCAAACTATAGCTACATGTAAAGAACTCTCTAAAAATTAAAACTGCTCACTGTGACTCCCAACCCCAAAGCTGCGGAGGAAGAGGCAAGACAACCCATGAGGTGGCGTTGTGTGAATTCTTTCCTAGAAAAGGGATTGAGCCGCATGGCCTCTTGTCACTCTTGGTTGACTTGATTTCATGTGACACTGCCTTCTGGGGCTCTGGCATGAGGAAACCATTTTTAACCAAGCTGTGATTTAAGCGGCTCTTTCCAGGAGGCAATGTGAGTAGATGAGCTCCATGATAATGCAGGCTGCTTGTGAGAAATGGAGCAGGAGTTGCAGGCCCAAAAATGAATAAAAATTCAGCAGCTATTTTAATTTTTAATTTGGAAGAAAAGTCTATCCCAGCCAGAAAAAAAAAAAATAAGGGAAGGGTGTACTTTGCACAACACAATGGAAAGCATTTGTTAGTGCTGTCGAGACAAATGGTGGAGTCTTGTTTCCTCTTCTGTCCTCACCAATGGGTTGGGAAAGATGGCTACAGGGACTGCCGCTGCTGGCGCCTCATGGGTAATGAAGGTCGTGGTTTATGAGCACAACTATCCAGATGCCGCTTCATCGGTATGCAGGCACAGCAGCCCGGCAGCCAGCCCCACGCTCCGATTAGATGTGGGGATTTAGTAATCATGTATCCCCTCTCTACATCCCTCTTCTTTTATAGGATATTTTCGCACTCAATCGGAGCAGCTGGAAGACGGAAGGTGGTCGGGGAAGAGAAGTGGCGTTTATTAGGCACCTACTTTGTGCCCAGCATTGGTCTCATTGAATTATGGAGGCTTTGGACTCTGTGGATGTCAGTGTGTGTATGTGTGTGTGTGTGTGTGTGTGTGTGTGTGTGTGTACATGCTTGTACATTTGTGATTTTTATTTTTTTAATATATTTTATTGATTTTGTACAGAGAGAAAGGGAGAGAGAGAGTTAGAAACATCGATGAGAGAGTCATCGATCAGCTGCCTCTTACACACCCCCTACTGGGGATATGCCCACAACCAAGGTACATGCCCTTGACTAGAATCGAACCCGGGACCCTTCAGTCCCCAAGCCGACGCTCTATCCATTGAGCCAAACCAGTTTGTGATTTTTAAATGGAGAAGGGGAGGGAGAGGGAAAAGGTGCAACGTGTTTAGAAAATGAGAAGATTATGGATCACAAGGAGCATAAAGGGTCCAGGACTGGCCTCCTGGGGACAATGAATTAGCCAGCTTGTTATGGAAGTTTCTGTCTCCATCAGGGGTATCCGGTCAGGATAGGATTTGCAGTCATAGGGGTGACTAGACTCAAAGCCTAAGATAGAAGAACGCTGAAGGATCTGAGAGGATGGAAGTTCTTCCAAGCCAGGTGGGCCTCAGCAGAACATTCGGGTGTCTGTTCAGGATCCCAATGTATCCAGAACCCTAAACTCTGCCATTTTTGGTCCGGTTACATCTACTTATTTGTTTGATTACCTCTGGAGCCTTAGTAAAATTATCCCCTTTAAGGCTCTAGATCTGCGAGGCTCCGAATTTGGCTGCAAAGGGATCATTGGGGAGATAGTTTATAAAGCAGATACCAAATTTCACCCTCAGGGAGCTCCAGATTCAGTAGGTTAGGATGAAGCTTGAGATCTGAATTTTTAACAGGCCCCGCAGGTAAACAGAGGCCCACACTTGGAGGAATCCTACTTCAGATCATTTGTGGCTTTGTCAGAAGGAAGAGGATGTGTCCCTACACAGGCTAAAGGGAGAAGAAAGGAAAGTGCCCCTAAAGGCCACTGTGCTGGTGCCACAACATGGGAGCTGGGGCCTTCAGAGGCTGCCCCTCAGCTGTCCTGCTCCCAGACATTTTAGAGATTCTTGTTTGTTAATCTCACCACTGCTCTCAAATCTCACCACTGCTCTCTTCCTTAGCATAAGTGGCTAGTAGTAGTTGATGAAGGAAGATAGCACAGAAGCACGTTATGGCCAAAGGATATGCATGTTCCCAAGATCGCCAGTGGAGAGGAGCAAGATGCTTGGGAGACCGAGGTCAGTGAGTCAGTGGAGCTGTAGTGAAAGGCACTGGGTGGGGCTGGCGGTGGGGATCAAAAGGCAAAACCAGAGCAGAGCTTTGTAGGATTTTAACTCTATGGAAGGCCATTTCGAATTTGGATATTGGAAAAGGGTACTAATCTCTGCAAAAACAAAAACAAAACAAAAAAGCACCCAGAATCATAGAAGTCCCCTTTTCAGAGAAGAAAATTTTGCGATGAGAAATGAATCACCTTTTGAGAAGGGAATCGACTTTAATTAAAGGGAACTGAGGAAAATCACCTGGATTTGAAAGTACTTTTGTTTACCTAGGCATTATGCTGTAAATTGCTTTTCTTGGCTGATAAGAGAAGCTGGAAGATAAAGATTATTTACAACCTGGGTAGTTAAAGAACCTATTTGCTTACAAATCAGACTGAGACAAGGTCCCCAAGTAAAACCTAACTGGATTATGCTCCACTAAGAGACAAATTTCTCAAGCACCCTTCTATAAAAAAGAGATAAGGACTGTCTTCCTGTCCAATTGTTTTTGACAGGTCTGTTTTTACCCATCTGAAATGCATGTGAACATCACAAATTGGGAAACATGTTTTAGGTAGTCATAGGAAGTCATAACTGGAAGCTGTAATCATTGGAAATTGTAATTATTAGTAGAAACTTCAGTTATTCTTAAACAAAATGAATTATATTTTTTTTTTCTTCTTCTTTTCTTTGCTTAAACCCCATTGTTGACTAACAAATTAAAAATCTCAGTTTATAGTTTTGGGAGTTTGAAACACTAGCTACCAGTCTTTCTTTTGAAGCTGTTAAAATAAAAATGAGAGCTTTGTGCCCTGCAGGCATGGCTCAGTGGTTGAGCGTCGACCTGTGAACCAGGAGATTGCAGTCCGATTCCGGGTCAGGGCACATGCCCAGGTTGCGGGCTCGATACCCAGTAGAGAGCATACAGGAGGCAGCCAATCCATGATTCTCTCTCATCATGGATGTTTCTCTCTCTCTCTCTCTCTCTCTCTCTCTCTCTCTCTCTCTCTCTCTTCTCTCTCTCTCTCTTCTCTCTCTCTCTCTCTCTCTCTCTCTCTCTCTCTCTCTCTCTCTCTCTCTCTCTCTCTCTCTCTCTCTTCCTCTCTGAAATCAATTTTTTTAAAAAATTTTTAATGAGAGCTTTGCTTATACTTCATTCCCTCCAGTTAACCTGCCCATGGCTGTCTTCATTACTCCTTCCCAAACACTAGCTTCCACACTTTTGCTTGTGTCATTGTCTCTGCCTGGAATTCTTTTCTCATTTGTAGCTACAGAGCCAGATATTTCATACCAAAAGACTAAGAAGACACTGCGACTTATTGATAGGAAACTCATATTGCAAACTCAGGTCTTTGCAGTGATGAATAAGCTTGAAAGTTGCAATGCTAAATCCAATTTGCCACCATTTGCTGATTTCCTTCGTTATGCAGGGAATACTAGGGAAGAAACAGACTGACTGCGTAGTCAAATGATATGCTCCATAAATCAAAGTGGCACTCAGACCAACTCTTAATAAAGCATGTGTTTTGTGCTGCCCCTAGTGGCTGAGGTGAAAGGGCCAATGAGCTCACTCTCCCTCCAGTCCCAAAGATCAAAGACAACCAGTGCCTGTGGGCTAGTTTATAGAGTGTGGCCAACATTAGGCTGCCTCGCTCTCATGTGAATTGAACCTATTCTTCTTAGCCTTAACTAATGCCAAAAAAATGGCAACACACAATTTGAGAATGGGACAATCCTGGGCATATGTCCCTTGGTCAGTCTGGTAGTGTTAATACAAATGCCCTGATCATTTAAAATAATATATTGGCACCTCTTCAAAGTTTCTCTCTGAGAAATAGGAAGGTGGCAGATCAGCCTTGACTTATCAGAAGACAGAAGTCAGATTAGGAACAATACTCCTGCCCAGCCCATGTGCTCAGTGGTTGAGCATCATCCTATAAACCTGAAGGTCAGGGTTCAATTCCTGGTCAGGCCACATGCCTGGGTTTTGGGCTTCAGTAGGGAGTGTTCAGGAGGCAGCTGATCAATGATTCCCTTTCTATCTCTCTCCCTCTCCCTTCAATTCTGAAATCAATTTAAAATATGATTTAAAAAAATAAAACAAAATAAAAAGAGCCATATTCCTCATGCTGCAGGGGAAAGGATAAAGCCAAAGTGGGTGACTTCTGAATACACAGTCTCTTCAGAAAGCACTGCACCAGAAGCTATCTGCATAAACCACCTGTCAAAATGGCACGCTGGAGATTTTCGGCTGTTTGATCTGTGTGGACAGTCACATCAGGTCACTCAAGCCAAGAACTTCCAAAGTTAATGATCCATGAGTCTTCCTGGATCTTTCCTATTAGTTCAGGATTCGTCTCACAGAGACAGACCCCAGGACTCCCAACAGTTAGATGATGCCGCCTTTGTCACTCCAAACCACCACTGTGCGGGCAGCTGCTCCTCTTCAGGCTGTCCTAATTAACAGCATGGCCCTCGTTAACAGCTGCAGCGTGTTTAATTGTTCTCCCCCAAATGGAGAAGGGCCTATCCAACCTCCCCCAAACACATCCTCCTGCGAAAGCAGTGCATGCCGTGTGCACGCCGTGGCAGCAGATGTTTGCTGACAGTGGGCCTGACAACTTGCTCTGCCAGGATCTAAGATTGTCTCCCAGAGCCAGTGAGGATGGGGCAAAGCACTCCAGAGAGAACACCAACATCACACAGACCACAGGGCTCAGCTGAGGACATGGCATACAGTAGGCACTCAATTAGCCTCCAGGAGGGCTGATATCCCACTTATAAGCATCCAGACAGCATAGCAGTTTTCAAAATGTGGAAAACTCCCCTGCAGGAGGGTAAATATCTGCTTCACCAACCCCGCCTACCCAATGTCCACCACCACCACCATCACCACGTGGCCTTCCCACAGGACCCTTGGGACCTCCTCCAGCATCCATTCTGATTGGTCAGTGCCATAGTTACCAGCCATTAAATTCAATATCATGCCTAATTATCCCCATCCTCCTTGTCATCACTATTATGAACAGGACCACACTCTCACAAATATTTATGCTCAGAAACTCAGCCCTGCCTCCCTCAGGTTCTCCCCTGACTCTCTGCTCCTTCTCTTGCTCTACAGTAGGTTTCTATCCTCAGGATTCGTCAGTCTCCACGGTGGGGCATTTGTCAATGTGGCTAGGCAGGAACTCTGTTTCCCTTAATTCCTTTTCCTGGGCTATAAGAGACATTTTAGGTGAGACTTGGAAGGGAGAAGTAAAGCAGGGACCATTTTGTTTTGCTCTCAGAAAGCTGCTACAGGGCAACAGGTGCTGTTACTACTTACCTGTTGGCCCTTCTCACAGTGTAAGGCCAACAGCCAGGCGGCAGCTCCTCCTACTGGATCACTCTCTGCAGCTCCTCATGCTGCTGAGCCAGCTGCAGATTAGTTCTGTGATGAGGGTAACCAGCCTCTCCTGCAGTGAAAGTATAAAGGAGGTGAGAGGTCACCAAAGGTTCTAGGGCAGTCTCATGAGTTCTGGCTCATCCTTGGAGATTCCCTTTTGTCTTGAGTTCTCAGTATCATACCCATCCTCCTCTCCTTCCTGCCTGCCCCACAGACACAAAGGAACAGCCTTACACAACTGTTGACCAGCTCCCATATTGCAAAATGTCAAACCCCTACAATAAATCTATATTTATAGATAGGTAGATGATAGATAGATAGATGGATAGATAGATAGATAGATATAAAAAAAATAGCTCTCCTAATGGTTCTGCTTCTCTGATTAAACTCTGGTTTATACAACCATCTACACGTCATCCAAGCCATATATCAAGTATCATCCCCACTTCGCTCTCCCCATCATTCCCTGCATCGAAGCATCTACCCAGGGAGCCATTCCACTGTCCAACCTATTTTGTCCTCCAAGTTCATGGATCTTTTTGTTTTTTGTTTTATTTTATGTTGACATTTATAAATAGCAACTAGAATATCACGACAGAAAAGCAGAAGGGAATACATGAGTGACTGCTACTTAAAGACTCAACAAAGAACTATGAATAGCCAAAGTTCAGGTCGGCTTTCCTGTTCATCCCCTTGTGACTGCGCTAGCATTAAGCCACCAGACGTGATCCCTTGGGAAGGCACAGCCATGGAAAGTAGGTTAGAGCCTTTCACTACAGAACATCTGTTTTAACCAGTGGCAAGCACTGCCTCACTGGAGGCTTGACAGAAGCTTGCATATTAAGAACACGTGGTACAGAAATGTGTCTGTATTTCTTTATCATAAAGGTGACAGGAGTTGCTAAGCAAATTCAAACAACAGAAATGTTAGCCTACTTAAGAGCAAGGAGCTTAAGTACTGGCCTTTACATTCATGTAATAAATATGCTCATTACACGTCTTCCCACCTCTTTAAAAATGTCCTGGCATGGATCCCTGACACGTTCTCCTCTTTCCTTTTAGCATTTGTCCTCTGGGTGCCTGATTATAATGGAAATACATTTCCTTACAAATGTTCTTATTTCTCTAGCCTGTCATTCATCATCCACTCACAAAACATTTATTAAGTGCCTGCTGTTTGTCAGGTGCTGGGAATGTGACAGCTTATTAGTACAGGATTTATATTTGTGGAATTTTCATTTTAATGGGGGGAGATCATCTATCAAAAAGTAATCAAATAAACAATATTCCATTTAGTGATAGGTGCCACAAAATAAATTTCTAGATACACAAAGTGGGATAAGGGAGAGTGAGTGTGAACGGGTGGTCAAAGAAGGCCTCTTGGAGGAGGTGACAACTAAGCAGAGACGTGGACACGGGAAGGAACCCGCCACCTCGTGGTCATCCGAGGAAGAGCTTCTCGGATAGAGGGCACTGCAGGGTTCAAGGTGCTGAGGTGGGCAAGGTCCTGTCGTGCATTCATTCTGTGATAAAAAAAATAATAATTAATAATGAATCCTGGGGGTTTCTTTCTTGGGCTTCTGGAATATTCAAGGCTCTTTTCTGCTTTTGCATATTCTGTTCCCTTACTGGATCACATCTGAATGTTTCTTCATTTTTCAGGTTTCAGTCCAAACATCCCAAAGTATAACTGTTTGTATGTGTATTAGTGAGGGTTCTTCAGAGAAACAGAACCAACAGGAGATATACAGATACAGATGTAGGTATAGGCGTAGGCATAGGTATAGGTATAGGTATAGATATAGGTATAGGTAGGTATAGGTACAGATTCAGGTACAGGTACAGGTAGTTTATTAAAGGAATTAGCTCACATGGTTATAGAGGTTGAGAAATCCCTTGCTCCACAGTCTGCAAGATGAATAACAAGGAAAATGGGTGACATAATTTAGTCCAAGCCCAAAGGCCTAAGAATTTGGGGCTAATGGTGTAAGTCCCAGTCCAAGTCGGAAGGCTTGAGATCAAGGAGTGCCAGTGCCCAGGGGTGGGAAGACGGATGTCTCAGCTTAAGCAAAAAGCAACTGCAGCTTTTCTCCTCCTTTTTATTCTATTCCGGCCCTTGGAAGAGTGGGTGATGCCCACCCTCATTGATGAAATTGATCTCCTTTACTCAGTCTACTGACCCAAATGCTAGTCTCTTCCAGAAAGACAGACACACCCAAAAATAACCTTTTACCAGCTATTTGAGCAGCCCAGCCAAATTGACACATAAAATTACCCATCACATAAGTATAAGTTGTTGAACACATAAAAAGCATTCTCAATAACTGTTGAATGAAAATACCCATGAATGGGTCATAAAAGAGTCATCCACAGAGCAACCAACCCAGGTAGGTTGTGCATTGAGAAAAGGGTGAGGGTGGAATACAAAGGAGAGAAAGTAATTGAGACAAGTTATGATTTAAGGAAGAAAGAAAGAAGGTGGGAGGGCAGGAAGACTCCTAAGAGAAGACAAGCAGTGCAGCTAGGCTAGAGTGAACAAGGCAGCGAGCAGGCCAGGCAGGGCAGTGGACAGCAGGGCAGAGAAAGCCTAGCAAAACAACAGCTGCACTGCAGGCCAGGTGCCAGCAAAGGTTTCAGCACTACTCAGAGGGACAGGGTCATCCAAGCCTGAGATGCAAGGCCTAGGGACCTGCTACCTACCACCCAATCCTCCTCTGCCTACCACTGCCAGCAATGGACCCGGTGCTTACTGCCAGCATCTGCTGTCTGTCAACTCCCACGCAGTCAGTCTTTTCTTCTCTACTCAAAGCATTCATAGTCATTCTTAATCATCCTTAGTCATTCTTCACCGGACAGCAGTCACACCACCACCGTCTGCTCACTCACCCCCCAGGACGGTTTGCAGTTTGTTAAGCTCCCCTTTGCAGGGTATTGCCCACAATAGCACCCACGGCCCCAGATGTGGCTGAAGCCCCATGCAACGGGACAAGAGTGACATTTGGCATTGTGATGGCATGACCTTCTTCCTCAAGGCCATTGAAACTGACAAGCTCACCGCCTGGGAGAAAGCCTGGGCTGGCTTTGAGCCCCCGCCTGCCTTGACAGGAGAGGTTACAGCAAACGCCCTTGTAATTCATTGTCTGGCAAATGAATGCTAGGCAGGAGAAGAGGGAAATAGACCCCGGCGAGGGCAGGAGCCTTTGTGGAGGACCCCAACAGATGGGGCCGTGCATAATGAGATAACACCGGTTCCAATCTCAGGGCCAGCTGCTGAGGCGTGACTTCACTTCAGCGGAAGAAACAAGAAATTTTCCTTGAGATGAGAAATACAAGGCAGACAAATGTGCCCAAGGAGAGCTGGAGGATTGAATGCCCCCACAGGGCTCTTTGGGGAGCCAGCAGGTTCGATTGAAAATGCCAGTGCAGGTAGAAGCAGATTCCTTTTCACCTGCTCAGACCGGATGAAAAACAGACCCCGAGCACTCGTGTGCACCTTCCGTAGGCATGGGGGCACCTGTATCTCTGATTGATGCCTATCCGGCAGCTTTCTGCTCTGAGCTATTATTTCCCTAGCTTCCTTATGCCAGAAAAAAAAGAAAAAAAAAACTGAAGAGTTCTGGTACCTTCTTCCCTGAGATGTTGTTTTTAATGTGCCCATAAAAGTATATCTTAAAAGGGAGTTGCTCAGTTTTCAACATGCGGGTAATTGATTTGTTACAGCTCACAAAAGAGCATTTGTCATTTCAAAACAACCAGGACCGACGTGCTTCTTCCTCCCGAGATGAGCGTGGAGGCACTTGACTTATTGCTGCCATTAAATTGAAGTGTTCGGCTGACTATTTGGTATTTCAGAATTCCTTATAAATCACCACCTTATTTTGGTGATTATAATTTTAGGAAGAGACATTTGATTCATAGTCAACTTCAGGGAAGAGGAAGGAGGGGCAGGGAGGGGCCAGGAGGGGCAGAGGAGACGAGAGGCCCGATGAAAATACAATTGGAAACATCTGTTTGATACATCACCCCCTTCTCCAGCCCCGGGATGGCAGGCCTGGAATATGCCTATGCCTGGGAGGTTGTCATTCCCTGAGCTTTGGCAGATAAATATAAAAAGAAGGATAGGGGCAGGGGTGCTCCAGGGCTCTTTGCAGATTGGGATGTACCATTTCACACAGAATCTGGTTTCTCCCCAGTAGAAGAGAGCAGAGCTCCAATGTGAAATTTATCCTGTGATGCATGGGCAAGCTATGAGACCAAGGTCTGTGTTCACGGAGGAGTGAGGCAAGCAGAGGCCTGGCTCCACCTGGACCCAGCTGGATTCTGGAATGCGCCAGAGCAGAAAATGACTTCTTAGGCCCCAGTGAACCCATAAATCAACTGGTTGTATTGGCAGTCGAAGGGAGGCAGATCAACACAGCAGGCTCTTAGGAAGGACCCGGGAATGACCAAAGGTGATGCCCACTTGGGATAAACTTACAGCCTCACAGGGAAGACCTGAGTGACATGCTGATTGTCCCCCACAGATTGAAAAGCATATAAATTGTGTGGTGGGTGGTTATGCATAAGTGGCTCAGCACTGTACAGAGTGCCTGTTCCAGCTGGAAGTCAGTGTCTGAAATTTCTTTTCCAGGGAACAAAGGCCTCTCTACTCCAACAAGGGAAGGTCAGGCTTGCCTGTCAATGCCATAGCAGAAGGGCCCTGCTGGTCCTTCTATATATTTTTTAATTGAAGCATGTGCAGAGACCCAGAAGGGCAGTACAGTGAGAGAATCCAAAACGAGTCCTCTGGGGAATACATCCAGAAAGTAGGGCATTCAGCCTGGAAAAGAGAAGAGATAGAAGAGATCAAAGGTATCTGAAAGGTTGTCATGGAAAGGGGGAAGCAGATTTATTTGTAATCGCTCCAGAGAGAAGAGTAAGGATTGCTGGCCCAAAGCAGCAGAGAAGCAGACTTCAGTTCAACAGAATCTAGCGATCAGAGCTCTGCGGGTATAGAGAAAGGGTAGGCAGTGGGCTCCCTGTCCCGGGAGGTGCTAGTGGTCATGTTAGAGGCACCACTTAGGAAATTCTGTGTTTGGTGGGATGTAAAGCTAAAATGCAATTTAAGGCCTCTTGTCACTATAAGATTATGTGATTTTATAATTTGAATACACATTAAAATATACATGGCTAATAGGTTCTTTCCAGAAAGTATATTGTATTGAAAACAAAGGAAATATTTTTTAACATATTTTTATTGATTTCAGAGAGGAAGAGAAAGAAAGAGATAAATATCAATGATGAGAGAGAATCATTGATCAGCTGCCTCCTTCATACCCACTACTGGGGATCAAGCCCACAACCCAAGACCCTTCAGTCCACAGACCAATGCTCTATCCACTGAGCCAAACCAGCTAGGGTGAAAAAATAAAGGACATCTTATTTTTAAAAGTAATGTCTACATTAATGGAATAATATGTGCCTCTAACAGGAGAAGTGGGCTTTGAAATGTATAATGAATGTGGGTGGCCATTCCAGTGCTGAACGTGGTACCCTAATTTGGAGTGGCGATGATGCAGAAGGATTAAGAACAAATACACTGGCATCAGCAAGTGGTTCTAGGTTCTGGTTCTATCACTTGCTAGCTGTGTGGCCTTGAGAACGTTACTTAACCTTCCTGAGCTTCATTTTTCTCATTGGCCAAGTGAGAATCCTACTAGTGCCACTCTCATAGAGACATTGTAAAGATTCAGTCTGGTCATTTATGCAAAGAATCAAGCATTCAATCAGTGAAAACTATTAAGAGTTATATTGCATTTTCTTAGTCTTAGATGCACAATTTTCTGAAATCAGAGCATGTCTTATAAGATACTCACATGTGTTATTTTGTTCCCTCCCACCACACAGCAGCCTATTGTAGTTACCAACCTGGGCTCTTTGGGAGAATGAGAAGCGAAACCTGCTAAACCAAGCATGCAGTTACATTTGTTTCTTCAGTACCCCATGAAGGATGCCATTCAGAATTCAGCAAACAAGACAGGCTGGCACTCACCCCTTCTTTTTGTGCACCTGGTTGTGCTTCTATACCAGATGGCTGCCCATACATCACACGTTTAATCCTCATGTCAGCCGTGTGAGGGCAGCATTATTATCCCCATCTGGACACTGAGGCTCAGCTTGTCTAAGAAGCTCGCCGGAAAGCATGTAGCTAGAAAATAGTGCATCCAGTTTGTAAGCCAAGTTTGACTGCATTGCCTAGGCTAGTGATCAGCAAACTGAGGCTCTCGAGCCACATGCGGCTCACGAGCCACCGTTTGCCACTCTGTTGACTAATGAGTTTGCCAACTACCGGGATAGGGGCTTAATTACAAGCAACAACAACAGCCTGTAATAATTGGAATTGAGAGTCTAGGTCAGTGGTTGGCAAACTCATTAGTCAACAGAGCCGCAGTTTGTGAACCATTGGCCTGGGCCATTTCCCAGGACGCTATAAGAAAGCTGGGAATTACAGTTCTTATTACCAGGGTATTAACTCCCAGGCTAAGGCCTCAAATGTGGCCTCTAACAAACAGTGGTTCTCTGGGGGCTGGAAGAGGTATGTGGGAAAAGGGACCAGTATAAGCTCCCGTGCTCCATCCTACATCAACCTGAAGGGGGATGTGTGCACACACAGACACACGTGCACATACATATTCACACACATGCACCACTCCCAGGTAAACCTGCCCACCCCGTGGCCTCCTGGTCCCAACATCTGTCCTCCCCAGGACTATCTTCTGTGGCCAAGACAGCTTTCACCAGACTGTGCCTCGTGCGTGGTTGGCAGCTCAATTCCAGGTCCCCAGCTCCCCAGCCCCAGGCACTGGGAGCTTTCTGCATCCAGCTGCCCTCTGCAGAGCCACCCCGTCAGGCATGCAAAAGGCTTTCTTTCCCTCGGTTCATTGGCATGGCATCCAAGAGGAGGAGAACTGCAGTGAGAAAAAAAATAAAGATTTTAAGAATCTTTATTAAAAATAAAGGTTTTAAGATTTCCTGGCATAATTCAAAGGGAGATTATGCTACATCTGGAGAGAAAAATCTTTTCATCAAAGGAGCATCATTAGAATTTTCCACATCATTAAACCTCTGTGATCATTTAAACCAGTGAATTTTTAAAAATAAATTAATAATAATAATGCCATTTTTAAAGTATATGAAATATGTTTAAATAAATGCCTAGAAAGCTGCTCATAGGTTCTTCTTTTCCACTATCAAGTAGAACTGATAAGCATGGTTTTCTGAATAACTAGCATGAAAAGGAAACAGACCTAAAAGCCTGTAGGACTATAAAGTGCACAGAAGGGAAATGGGAGGGACCACAATACAAGGACTAGAAGATAGCAGGTCCGTTCAACAAATACATTTTAAACTGTATGCCCGGCCCTGTGTCGGGCATTTATGATACAGAGATTTAAAAAAGAGGAAGAAAAGAAAAAGCCAGTCTCAGGCAGTTTCAGGTCTAGTGGGGGTGACGAACTGGTGCTCCAGCGGCTACAGCATGATGAAAGCACAGGGCCTTTGGCATACACAGGAAACTCCAGAGTTCCGTTTCCAGCTCTTTGACTCATTTGGAAAAGGCACTGAACCTCCTGTGCCTCCCTTTTCTCATTTAGAAAGTGAGGATAATGAAAATGAGCTAAAGTGTGTAAATCCCCAGAAAGAGTGCCTGCTATCTGCTATATTGCTCGCTCTTCCTGTTGTGATAGTATATGGGCACCCAGTCTAGGCCCCATCCCCTCGCCCACCACCACCAAAGGCAAGGCTTGCAGAAGGCTTGCTGAGCTGAGCTACCAAGGATTGGGGAGTTGGCCAAGTGGAGAAGTTGGGAGGAAGAGAAAATGGCATGGGGGAAGAAGAGGCGTATTAAAGTGGATGTTGTATGTGAGGAACTCTATCATAAGGATGGTGAATAATGAGATCTGGAGAGCAGAGTGGTAGCAGATAAGGCATGGACGTACACAGGGTCAGTTATTGGGGAATATTTCTTTGTCCGGCTAAAGAGCTTATGTGGTTTTGTTTGCCTGTTGGAAGCTGTTGGAGGGTTTTAAACAGAAAAGCAACATAATCAGATTTGCAACCTAGAAAAGAACTCTGCCTGGGGAGAGGCTGGAAGAAGGGTCAGCTGGTAGAAGACTAACCAATCTATGTTCTAAGAAATGATGGGAACAAAAAGTGGAATGGGTCATAAGACAAATATCAAAAGATATTTAGGATTTTCAGTCTAAGATGGTGAATTGAATATGTAATTGCATTTTTATCTAAGTTCCCACTAAAACAACAGTAAATGATTTTATTTTTACAGTATAAACCCCAAAGACAAAAAAGAATAAAGAATCAATAGCAATAAATTTTGGAAACTGAAAGAAGACAACTAATTGATAATGGATAAAGGAACTAGATTCTAGCCAGGCAATGAGCAAAACTAAGTGCCACTTGAACTTTACCATATAAGCCCATAGGCCAAGGCCCCAGCAGCACTGGGACCTCTCCAAGGGAGGGGGACAGGGGCTTAAGGGGAACACTGAATGAACGTTTATCTTCAGAGCAGTTAAAGACCCAGTCCCTCCGCACTAGAGCATCATCTCTAACCTCTTGGATAGCATTGCCCATAGAAATAGTGTGAGTCACATACATAATTTAAATTTTTTTAGTATTTTTATCTTTAAAAAGTAAAAAGAAATATAGCTAATTCAACTAAGTATATTCAAAATGTTATCATTATTAAAAAGTATTAGTGAACTCTTTTACATCCTTACTTTTCAAAAAAAAAACAATGTGTATTTTATTATATACTCACATCAATTTGGACACTAAGTTTTCATCAGAAATACTTGATCTGTGTTTAGATTTCATAAAATATACAGTTTAAAAAATATACAGTTAATTCAAATTGTTGTACAATATGTTAACATTTCCCAATATCAAAGTGTCATTTTTAAAATACATTTATTAGCCGAAACCGGTTTGGCTCAGTGGTAGAGCATTGGTCTGCGGACTGAAAGGTCCCGGGTTCAATTCCGGTCAGGGCATATACCTTGGTTGCGGGCACATCCCCAGTGGGGGGTGTGCAAGAGGCAGCTGGTCAATGTTTCTCTCTCATCGACGTTTCTAGCTCTCTATCTCTCTCCCTTCCTCTTTATAAAAAAAATCAATAAAATATATTTTTTTAAAAATAAATAAAAATAAAATACATTTATTAAAATTAAAAATGTAGCCCCCCCAGTTATAATAGGCACATTTTAAGCACCTCCATGTGGCTGGAGGCTACTGTATTGAACAGCACAGGATAGGATCTCTGGACTGAGACACAAAGGGCAGTATGCTTAAAACAGAGTATCTACTTAAAGGACGTGGAGACTTCTACTCTTCCTCTCCACATGGACTCTGGTGATTGCTTTTAATCTAGGAGGCTGCAGATTCTTCTCCAGGAAATTGGACCAGTCCAAGAGGAAGGCACAAACCTATGATAGCAAGGGATCCACCTAAACAATCTAGCAAATGACCCTATATTAAGTCCCAGAATCAGTGAGACACAAGCAGACAGACAATGATCACCAAACATGCAAAAAAAAAAAAAAAAAGCCTCTATCCCAAAGATAGATGAAAATATATGGGGAAAAGCAATTTGAGGGGAATAGATTATGCAAGAAAAAGAAAGCATTTATATATGGCTAATATACAAAGTGTTCCCTCTGGAGTTCAAGTGGGAGACCAGCAGTTTGATCACTCACTATGACAGGTATTGACCACCAGGGGGAGGCGTGGAACATGGTGGGTGACCAGCAGCAGCTGTGGGGTACTGAAGGAGCAAGGGAAGGAGGTGGGGAGGCAGGAAGGCAGGGAATCTGGCCAGACCTACGGAACCTACCTGTGCACAAATTTCATGCACTGGGCCTCTAGTCTATTGATAATTACATTAGAGAGGCAGGTGAAGATTTTGAATCCGCTGAATTAGAAAAGGAAGCTATTAAAAAGTAACATTCAGTAAACAAACAGCAACAATAAAAGTGCTCTTGGAAATTAGCAAAAACCTATGAGAAGAAATGAAAGATCCAATACAAAGGAGAGAAGATAAAATCGAGTAAATCTCCCAGAAAGTACAGCCAAAAGATAAGGAGATGGAAAATGGGAGAGAATATATTTTCTAAATGGAGGGTCAGATCAGAAGATCCAGTAGCTGAAAAAAATAAGAATTCTAGTGTAAAAGGGAGGAAATGGTGGGGAGGGAAACATTTAAGAAAAAGCTTTTTTTCAAGAAAATATCCTGGAGTTGAAATAAGACCTTAAGAACATTCATCTCAGGTAAAAACTGCTGTTTGAATTTTAACCCTGCTATTCTGGCTTCTACACGCACTTACTTGCTTAAACAATATGGTAATTACCTCAGCTTCCAGATTGAGACCTGGAAACTCACAGAAATCCAACCCACATCACAAAAGTAATTTTCCTGTGCCTGTGGACCAGAACCACAGAAGATTGATTCCCATTGACTCAGTAACTCCAGGAGTTGAGACTGTAGATGACCTTTAGAGATTATTAACTTGCTCAATTTTGCTTCTGTACAATCTGCTTTTGCAAGATAGGTCCACATTCCAACATCCAGCAGAATGTGGCTTGGAGGGAAATGGCCCTGTAGGCTGTTCGTGGAATATAGGACAAAGGAAAATTTTGTGGTTTAGACCTTTAAAAAGAACTGCCTACACCTGGAACGGCCTAGTCGTGAGTGTGGACTCCACCTGCGTATGGTGCCCTCGAGGCCGTCGCTGGCCAACTCAATAAATCCTTGCCTGCTTTTTAAATCAATTAGCAGCTTCTGGTGGTCTTATTTTGACTCCAGGGTTTGACCCCACAACAGAGTACCCTCGGTGACCCCAGATCTGACTGTTGCTTCAACAGTGTTTGAACAGAACAGACCCAGGGACTTCCTTTCTTCCAGCTTCTGGCCACTCCCCTATGTCTTATCCAGTCATCACCATCAGAACCACCTCTGAGACAAGCCAACACACTGGTGTTATTGTTATTTTCTACCTTAACTCTTTATTGCTGAACAACAATAGGCTCCCAAATTTGTCAGAATTATTCACCGTGGTGGAGGCTGTGGTCAACCACCTGGCCAACCTGCATTTGCATGCCCCCCACACCTACCTCTCTCTGGGCTTCTATTTCGACCACGACCATGTAGCTCTGGAGGGTGTGGGCCACTTCTTTTCCCAGTTGGCGAAGAAGAAACTTGAGGACACTGAGCATCTCTTAAAGTTGCAAAACAAGCATGGTGGCCACATTCTCTTCCAAGACTTGCTGAGTCTTCCCAAGATGAGTGAAGCAAACCTCAGGATGCCATGGAAGCTGCCCTGGCCTTGGAGAGGAACCCGAACCAGCCCTTTTGGAGCTGCATGCCCTGGGTTCTGCTCATGCAGACCCTCATCTCTGTGATTTCTTGGAGAAACACTTCCTGGATGAGGGGGTGAAACACATCAAGAAGATGGGCGACCAGCTGAATAACCTCTGTAGGTTGGACAACTCCAAGGCTGGGCTGGGCGAGTATTTCTTAGTAAGGCTCACTCTCAAGCACAACTAGGAGCCTCTGGAGCCCAGAGGCCTTTGAGGGGTCCCTCTGCATTCCCCTGGTGTCTGGCTTTTACCTGAGCCTCTCCCTGAAACCACTAGCCATTCTTTTAACCACCCTGAAGCTCTTTCCCATGCATTGGACCAAATGAAACAATAAAGCTTTTTTGCAGCAAAGAAAAAAAAAAGAAGAAAGAAAGAAAGAAAGAAAATATCCTGGAGTTTACATAATGAAAGGGCCCAATGAACAACCAGCACAATGGATAAAAACAGTCACTCTAAACTGTCTAAAGCATGGAAGGGAAATTCAGAACCCCAGGGGCCAAATGAAATACCCTAAAAACTTGAAGAGAAAAGGGGGAAAAGAGATTACCAGGAAAAATGAGTCAAAATATGATTGACATGAAACTTCCCAACAGCAACTCTGACATCTAAAAAAAAAAAAAAAAAAAAAAAAGCAATGGCATCAAAATACTGAGGGAAAACAAGTTTTAACTCAGAATTCTATACTTACTCAAATGCAATAGTTGAATAGAAACATTTAGAGGCTTGCCAAGTTAAAAAAAAAATTATATGTATCACTGCCAACTTTCTCTGAAAGTTGCTGGAGGAGATGACACACCAAAATGAGGAAGTAAGTGAAGAAGATGATAGGAGATGCAGGAAACAGGGGGTCTGGCACAAGTGAGAAGCAAAGGGCCCCTAGCTCACTGGTAAGGAATGAATGAGTATGGTCTCTGCAGCAGCACAAAGATCAGCAGGCTTCATAAGCAATTTCTTCAAGAAAATGTTTATAAACTACAAATATGTTTAAACATATGGAGAGGAAATTGAGACATCTGGGAGAATACTTAGAAGTTGAATTAGTGATGAATACAAAGAACACAATGGAAAAAATATTAATAGGAGATAATTATAAATGCCACAAAGAATAGTTACTAAAAAAGAGAGATAAGTAATAACTAAGCTGAAAATAAATTTTACAGTCACAATCATATAAATATGAATCTTGAGCAAACTGAAATGATCATATGAATATGAAGGGAGAGTGAGGGAGTTGCAGAAATGTGTGGTGTGTGTACATGAAGAGACAAGAGTGAACAACTAAAGGCTCAACCACCATAGAAGAAGTCAACAAATGAGGCTGACAGTGAGCTACCAAGAAGTAGTAGTATGAACATATATTCAGAACTGGAGGTAAGTACTAAAATAACCACAAAAGGAGAGGGGACTCGATGGGGTGGAGTGACCTGGGGCAGGGACTGCAGTAATTTTGTAAAGGACTTGCTCAAACTATGGTCCCATTTAGCACTGTTAAAAAGAAACTAAAACTTTAAACAAAGGGACTATTTAGGATTGACAGAATATTCTAGTTGTGGGGAGAAAATTAAAAGGGGTATTAGTCAGTCCAGGCTGCCATAACAAAATACCATAGATTGGTGGCATAACCAGCAGGAGCCTATTTTCCCAACTCTGGAGGCTGGAAATCCAAAATCAAGGTACAGGGTCAGATCCTGCTGAGAGGTCTCTTTCTGGCTTGCAGATAGTCGACTTCCTGCTGTTTCAGTACATGTCCTCTTCTTGTAAAGCCACAGTCCTAACAGATTGACACTTTATAACCTCATTTAACCTGAAGTATCTCCTAAAGACCCTACCTCCAGATATGGTAGTATGAGGGAGGGGCTAGGGCTTCAACATTCAATTTAGTTCATAGCAAGGAGTCAGGGTTGATTGTTCTTTTCTAGTTTGAGTTATTAAATGGATGAGGATGCCACAACATAGGTACAAAGCCTAAGCACCAAAAAGTCGCAGGTTCGAATCCCAATTAAGGGCACGTGCCTCGGTTGCATGCTTCATCCCTGGTCCTGGTCCAGGTGCGTGCAGGAGGCAACCAGTTGATGTGTCTCTCTCACATCAATGTTTCTCTCTCTCTCTCTCTCTCTCTCTCTCTCTCTCTCTCTCTCTCTCTCTCTCTCTCTCTCTCTCTCTCTCTGTCATTTCCAACCTTTTCAAATGAAATGCAAAAAATTCTCAGACCCACAACCTTACACAGTGCCTGTATTCTTAGTATTTACTGACTGAGAGAACGTAATTCCAAGAGGCTCCTCTGAATCTACTACTGCCTTGAGGTATTTTCTTTTTCACAAGTGCATCTACATATTTGCAACATACATGAATACATAATTTCAAGATACACCTGTCTATAAGCAGTGCTTGGTGAGTGTACGGATCTGTGAAACGCTGCAATAAATCTACTTTTCTTAGCCATCAGGGTCCAAGTTCCTCTGGTTGGAAAAGGTGGATCCAGATTTTGCCAGGGTTGGGGGGTTTAGTGGGGAGATACTCTGCCATGGCTGAGAAGGATCTTCATGAGATCAAACCAGATAATCAGCAAGATCAGGGAATGGAAATCCCCCCGGAGAGTTCCAAGTTCTTCATTTCCTCCTCCTTGGATTTTGCCACCCATGCCTGCAGGCACCAAAGAAGAATACCTAATTGAGTGTGTGACTCCCCACATCTAAATGAATATGTCGAGATCACTGGAGTGAATAAATGTTTAAATTAGTAACTGTGTCAGTTATTATTTGTATCAAAGCTCTCTCTTCAGTCTTAAGATAATTGTCCTTGCCCCTCCTTCTCCACCTACTCAATTTTGCAATCTATTATATGCCAGCCTACACCTACACACATCATATATGTGATCTCATTTAATCTTGACACCCTCGTGGAGTATTCTCATCCTCATTTTATAGATGTGGAAACTGAAGATCAAAGAGGTCATTTGTTTTGCCCAAATTCGAATAGCCAATAGATGATGGAGTTAGGATCCAAACTCAGGTTCTATCAGGGGTCCTCAAACTTTTTAAAGTGGGGGCCAGATCACGGTCCCTCAGAGAGCTGGAGGGCCGGACTATATGAACTACTAATTCCTACTGTAACACCTCGGCTGCGCTCACTGCCCAAAAAACCTGGCGGGCCGGATCAGACTCCTCTTCGGGCCGCATGTGGCCCGCGGGCCATAGTTTGAAGACACCTGTATGCTACAAATTTTCTTTTTGCTATAATACATAGTCTTTTTCCCCCTCTGGAATATAGAGATTTTGTCAAGAGATAAAGAAGAGGTAGGGGGTGGGTGGTAGTCATTTTTTAAGCTGGTTCCAGGCAGAAGGAACTCCTCCTAATGGCGTTTCCATAATTAGAATACATTTTTTTCTGATAGTTATAATTCAGGCAATTGCAGTGACATTCAGCTGAAACCTGGCATGCAAGATGTTCATTTCTCTTAAAAGTTCACTTTTAATTGGTCCCAGTTCTTTCCAAGTCTGGAAGAAGTGCACAGTGTGTACTTCTGACGTTTCCGATGTAGAAGTCTGTTTGACACAAATACTCAATCCCTGGATTTTATTCTAAATTTCCCAGTAAGAGGCAGGGAGGACTGGATGGGAGAGGCAGACAAAGAGAAAAGGGCGGGGACTCCTCAAACAAAGGGACTGCTCCCTACAGAGCACACTTTTCTCAAGGGGACTCAAGATTCCAGAGCACATTCTATAAACCATACCCTGCAGAAGGGAGTGCACTCCCTCATCCCAACACATTTCCAAGGACTCTTGGACTGTGACTATGACATCCCCACTCTCCCAGTCTGAACAGTCTTGACAGAGTCTTCCACCATAATTAAAGTGGACACTCTTAAGAGAAGCTGGATTGCGTCTGATCAAGTAAGACTCCTCTAGAATTCTCAATTCTGTAGACTTAAGAAATAGCCCAAACCTCAAAGAGTTCTAGAATTTTTTGAAATGAAAAGAGAAAACCAGGGAGCCAGAGTAGGCTGATGGGGAGAAAAAGAATGAAGTAGGACCAGAAGTTGTAGATTGAAGACTGCTGCATGCTATCAATGTAAAGCCTTGAGCCTTGACTTCCTGGGCCAAAATAAATTGAGTTAATAATCCCAGCTAGTGATGACTAGATGTGGCACTATATCTAGCCTAGTTCAAACTACTGTTTCTCACTATAGCAAACTAGATGTTCTAAGAAACATCCCGATTATGCTAAATAAAATATGAGAACAAATGAATTAGAAGACAGTAAAAAATTCTCAGAAGCCCTGTCTGGTTTGGCTCAGTGGATAGAGCATTGGCCTGCAGACTAAAGGGTTCAATTCCAGTCAAGGGCCTTGGTTGTGGGCACATCTCCAGTAGGATGTGTGCAGAAGGCAGCTGATCGATGTTTCTCTCCCATCAATGTTTCTAACTCTCTATCCCTCTCCCTTCCTCTCTGTAAAAAAAATCAATAAAATATATATTTTTTTAAAAAGTTCTCAGAAGCCCAAAATTAGGTATAGGTGTTGGAAACCTAAAAGAACACTGAAACCAAATTTCCCTTGTGGGCATTTGGCAAACCCAGGTGGCCCTGAGCTTCAGTATGTATGGCCCAGCAGTTTATAGAAAACAAGAGACAAGCTCATGGCCCATCCAAAATGGAGAACTAAACAGGAGAACCACTCCAAACCCCCCTCCACCCTACTCCATATAAAGCTAGGAACTCAAAGCACTGTATCCTCATGAGTGAAGTAGAAATAATAGCCCACCCCTTCACCATAGGGGTCGGTAAAAAAAAAAAAAAAAAAAAATTGACCACCTCAAATCTTGGCTTCTAGATGAAAAAGAAAAAGACTTCTGAGAATTACAACTACAAGACCAAGTCACAATCAAGATATGAAGCTCAAATTGTTATTATCTGAATTGTCCACAAAATCCCAAGCTGAGACTGTCACTTAAAGATACCCCTATTTAATAGTGCCCCCAGGAGCCTGTCAGAAACAAACAAATCCTTTTTGGAGAAACTCATCTTCAACCCAGGCTACAATAATTTCTACAGGTAACAATGAAAAGAATATGTAATCTACTCCAAAAACCATAACACACAAAGAAACATGACACCATAAGTAAAAGCCAGCAGAAACAGCATCAGCTCATCATAACCCATAAAGATTTCAGATATTAGAATTAACAGACACCAAATGCAAAGTAGGTCTGATATGCTTAGAAATAAAAATAAGAGTAGGAAGAACTACAAACATGAACAAACAGAATTGAAAAATAAGAGTATAAAAATTGAAATCAAAAGCCAATGAATGAGTGTAACATTCTTAGACACACCTAAAAAGAAATTTAATCAACTCTAAAGCAAATATGAAAAAAATATCCAAAAATGTAGCATAGAAGTAAAAAATAATAATTTTTATTATGTGAAAAAGAACTAAAGTGAGAAAATCTAACTTACATCTAACTAATTTCAAAAGAAGAGGAGAAAACATTTGAAGAACTGATGGCCGTGACTTTTTCAAAACTAAAAAAGACATTAATTTTCAGATTCAGCAAATTCCAAGCAGAATAATTAAAACAAAATTCACTTCTAAATATAGTGAATCTGCAATACACGGAAGTCAAATAATGGGGGACGGGGAGGGTGTGGGGGAAGAGAGAAGGGAGAGACAAACAGAAAGCAATCAAGCTGACAGGTGACTTCTCAATAAAAACCAAAGAATGATGGGATGATATCTTCAGGTGCTGAGAAAAAAATAAATTGTATACTCAGCAAAAATGTCAACCTAGAATGGGGGTGAAATTTCCAGACAAAAATTTAGGTGGGTGACCCTCACTGTGCCAATTATCAATGTATTATCGCTCGGCTCCAAATTTGTTCTTCTGCTCTGCAAGGTAGAGATGGACTCTTGAAACACATTTCCTTTGCCAGCTGGCATCACATTAAGCTTCGTCAATAAAGGGCATTGGAAAGACATTGTCGAGTTTTCCTTCCGAGTTCCAGTTCTTGACATCTCATCCCAGCTTCTCCAGAACCTGACTCCTCCCTGACAGGATAATCAGCCAGCAGCTTTCCCAGTAGCTCCCTCAGCTGGTGTCTTAGTGGAGTGCCTCAAGCAAGACAACTCCTGATCAACATCCTTCCCTGACGACCTGGAGGACAGATTTCCAAAGTTCCACTACAACTTCCCTGTCATTGAAATTGGTAAATATGGGTAAAATTTAAAAATATACATTTATTTTCTTCTTTCACCTTCCTAAGTCTGGTGCCTCTAAAACAAATCTCCAAGAAATTATCCCTTTGGTCTTCCCCTTCTAGGCCAGCCAAATGGTGGTGTAATGAAAGCATGAGCTCTGGAGTCAGACAGGCTAGGGCATAAATCACAGCTCTGCCATTTGCCAGCTATGTGACCTCCAAGAAATTGCTTAACCTCTTTAAGCCTGTTTCCTTGTCTGATAACAGAGACTAAACCATCCATTTGCCATGAGACTTAACTTAGATAACCTATTTGAAACTGCCTACTGGAAAATAGTACCCTCTCACTTTTGAAGAAACCATTTAGAAAAGATATGCTTCCCCAAGAGATCCTTGAATTCCTCTCCTGGTCATAGAGTTTTATTTCCTTCAGAGGACATCCATACTCTTGAAAAGAATTCTCCAATGTTCTTTGCCTAATAAGTTTATTTTATTAGCTGATGTATGTCTGCACAGAGCTCAGAAAAAGAAAAGTGTTGAGCCAGCTCCTTCTACCACCTGGTTCTCTTCCCTACCTAATGGGTTTCTAAATCTTTAAATCAGAGCCCTGAATATTTGGCCCTCCTGCTATAATCAGATCCAGGAGAGACCAGCTGTCCTGAGCCAAAGATGAAGGAGAAAGTCAAGGATATCTAAGGACATTTGCTATGCTGTGAGTCTGAAGCCAGTCCATCTTAGCTGGCACTGACAGAGCCAGACCATTATGTAATATACAGGGCTGGTGGGAGGGGAGAGGAGGTTGACATCAAGATTTCCCAAGTCCACACATAATGTAGCTACTGGACAACTCTGCTCGCCCACCCATCATGTGTGTGAGTCTGGATAATTTGAATGGATGCCAGCTAGGCCCTGTACTACTCAGTCATTTAATCTCTTGATCATCATTCTATTAGTAACAGAATGGTCCTTTGAAAGGAATATTGGGGGCTGGAATCTTAGTTAACTTCAAGACTTTTAGAAGAATTGTTGAACCAGAATAGATAACTACAGATCCTTGCAGCACTAATTCTGATTGTAAGAAGCCAGGCTAGAGATCAAAACTGTTTGGAAGGCAGGATTTATGATGCAGGTGGGGTCTTCACTCAGGAATCATGACAGCCTATAGTGTCCAACTCGAGAGAACTTTTCAGGGTCAAATACTTGCTTCTTTTTCAGACCCAGGTATCATGTTGAAAACTCTTAAAGGGGGAGCAAACCTCGGCTGAGGCGAGCCCAAGGAGCTCTCCCATGAGGGCACTGGGTAGCAATAGTGTCCCAAGTAAAAGGCTCTGTAGTCCAACTGCCATTAGAGCAAAGCTTTCTGGAGCAACTCCACTCAGCATCAGCATCAACAAACCAGCTAGAGCCAGTTCAGTGAAAGCCTAGCCTGAATCACAGTGGCCTGAGCTGAGATGGTCTTATAAACTCACCTGCAAGACACATTGCTGTCCTGCCTGCCCTTGTCATCCAGCTGGTCTTTGTTTGAAACCTGAAGTCAGCAAACTTTTTCTGTAAAGGACCTGATAGCAAATCCTTAGCACTCTGTGAGCCAAATAGTCTCATTTGTTGCAAACACTCAATTCAGAGTTTGTAGCATAAAAATAGACAGCATGCAAATGAACATAACTATGTTCCAATAGAACTTCATATACAAAAACATGTGGTGGGCCAGGTTTGTCCAGCAACCCCTGATATAAACTCATGACAATCTTAGCCTACCAGCTGGATTCTCCCTGCCTCTGTGTTACGTTCATCAATGAGCTCTTTCCTTCAGTGCCTGTCCAATTCTTCCAGGACTTTGGCTCTCTTGTGGCTGTCCAGGGCCAGACACCCAATCCTTGGATATCTCCAAACTCCTCATCCCTGCCTTTCCACTCCCTACCTCTTACTATGTTCTCTGAGACACCAAATGCCTTGCAGTTGTCCGCAGTTCCCCTCTATGCCTCTACTCATACTTTCTCCTCTGCCTGGATGCCCTTCCCCCTTTAAAGGTTGCTGTTTCTTCAACCTTTAAAAAGCAACTCATGCCTAAACTGGTTTGGCTCAGTGGATGTAGTGTTGGTCTGTGGACTGAAGGGTCCCAGATTTGATTCTGGTCAGGGGCATGTACATTGGTTGCAGGCACATCCCCAGTGGGGGGTGTCCAGGGAGCAGCTGGTGCATGTTTCTCTCTCGTCGACGTTTCTAGCTCTCTATCCTTCTCCCTTCCTCTCTGTAAAAAAATCAATAAAAAATATTTTAAAAAAATAAATAAATAAAAGCAACTCAGCCATATTATCTTCTAGAGACCCTTCTTCGCACTACCCTCCATCCCTCTACACCCCTCCTTTCCACTCCCATAATACTCCATGATTTCCCCATTATTTGAAAAGTGCTCATTTATTGGTCCAACTCTGTAATTAGGTTGCAGGTTTCTGGAGGGCAAGAACAGTTTCTTACTCATTTATGTGTCCCTAGTACCCAACTGTGGCTCAGAGTAATGGCTGAGAACAATCAGCTGGACGAATGAATCACTATGCATAGCCTTTTGCAGGGAGTCTCCGTGCTCTGCATACACATTTCCTCATCTTGCATATTGCCATGGAGCAACCTGCAATCAATTCCCCATGTGTGACTCTCATTTCCATCCCTGCCCTGTCTGCGTGTCCAATGCTTTCACAATCAGTTCTCTCCTTGGAGGATGAAGCCCGCATTCTTCTTCCCTCTTCTCTGGACTTCCGGAGAACCTCAGAGCTCTGCCACCTTAGCAACTTCCCAGAGGTGAGCATTTCAACAGCAGACATGATCAGCAGCTTGAGATGTTTCATACCTTGGAATAAATAGGAACGTTTCAACCCTGAGAGCATCATCACCGTTAGAAGATGCTCTGTTGGCTGTTAACCAAAGGAGACTGTGTGGGTGCAAAGAAGTTGGCAATGTAAGGAAAGAAAACACAAGCCCAGATCCCAGCCAGAGAAGCACAGTGCTTAGGGTGTAGTGGGGAGACAAGACAAGACAAAAGAGAGAGAGAGAGAGAGAGAGAGAGAGAGAGAGAGAGAGAGAGAGAGAGAGAGAGAAAGAGAGAGAGAGAGAGAGAGAGAGAGAGAGAGAGAGAGAGAGAGAGAGAGAGAGACATGAGTTTTAGCATCAGGAAAGCTGAAGATTCTGCCTTCGCCAGCTCCTCCCAGCTGTTGATGCTCAAGCCAAACATTTATACATTCAGCCCTGATGGAGCCTTGAGGTTTTCCTGAACCAGGATGGGGAGAAGGTTGGGAGTCTCAGCTCTGTTAGTATGCATGGTCCAAGGGAGCTCTGGGCCTCCATGTTCTCAGATTTGTCAATTCCTCCAAAGTCCTATCACAGTGACCCATAGACTAGGCTATGGGATGGGCTCCTCTCTTCATTTCCCTCCCAGCATGCCAGTTCTCTGCTGGGACTGCCTGTATCCTGAGCCTAGCCTTCAAGGCTACAGTATGGCTGCTGACCTAGCCATGCCGTCATTTTCTCTGGACTCTAGAATCCTCCTCCTGCACTCTCTGCTACCTCCCACCTGACAATAGCTATACCAACACAAGGAGGGGCTCATCACATGTCCACTCTGGTCCTCTCTGAACCTCACCTCATCCATGAGCAGAGCCTGAGGCCAGTGCCCATGGAACAGCTTCTATTCCTCTCCCAGGAGCCTTTTACTCTAGAAGAAATGTTCTCTGTCCTCCTGGTGCTCTCAGTTTCCTGAAAACTAACCCGGATTCTGCAGCAGCAATTTTGGAAGGGTTCTGTCAGTCTTTCATCTACATCGATCCTCTGAAAAACTACTTCCTCATTATCCATCTTGCAGTGTTGCCACTTGGCGGTCTGAATGGCAAAGCACCCATCAAACTCCAGTGCTCTCTCTGTTGCAGTGAGAGAGCCAGGGCTTTTGAATCAAACAAGCCTGAATGAGAGGCCCAGCTCCGCCACCCTCCAGCTGTGTGACCTTGGGTGGGTCACTTGGTCTCTCAACCTCAGAGGTTAAAAGAACCCCTGTTGAAGAAGGTCACGGTGAAGACACGACCCCTTGCTGGACCCAGGCAATTGGAGGCTCTCTATTCCCTCCCCAGTGCTTGGAATGTACTCTCTGCTCGCCTTCCCCATGCTAGAAGCTGCCCAGGACACAGCTTTGTCATAGGAATGTGGTGATGAGACCATCTAGACTGGGTTCATGACTACACCAGCTAAGGCCCCCTGGGAACATGACTTCCCCCAATTAGGCCTCTATCTAAACTTTTAAGATGTATAGGCTGGTGCAGAAAACTACTTATCTCAAGGCCACCCAAAGCGAGCCTCATAAGTAAGTTCCCTTGTCTATTGAACCTACCACCTTCCAATCTGCCTCTTTCTTTGGTATTATTGAAGAAGATCAAATCATCACACAATTCATCTGAAATCCTACAAACGCTATTTTCACTATTATAGTTTTTCACTGGTTCCCAGGCAGACTGAGACTGACCTTCGGTTTCTAGACCTCAGAGAAGTGATGTTGAGGGCACAGAGGAGTCTCTGAATGCTCCCCATCTTTCCACTGGCAAAGTCACAGCTCACCCTGCAAGGCAAAAGCCCAGGTGGAATGGAGCTCAAAGTGAAAGCCGAGACCCAGGGTCTTATTTCAGGTGCAGAAATAAAGACAGAGGGTGGTGTGACCAAAACTTCATTTATTTCCCCACTCGAACTGGCCCGAATCCTGGGAATGGTTGCTTGGTGCCATCCCTGAGTTTCAGGCTGTGGCTTTCCCCAAGGGGAGTGTGCAGAAGACACTGGACTCCATAGCGCATGTCACTGTGGGTGCACCCCCCTTTTTTTCTCCTCCCTCTTTCTCTCACATCATGGTGATCAGAATGGACACAGGCTCTGAGGTCAGGGACACAGTGTCAAGTCCCACCTCCACCCCCTGCTCATCGCTCTAGGCTTCAGATTCTTATAAAATGGAGATGATGATACCCATTTGTTAGGTTTCTGTGAAGTTTGAATGGATACAAACGTGCTTTGTTAGCCTTAAAGTGCTATTCACTGCATTCCTAACCCTTTGATTCCCCAATTAGGCCCAGGTCCTTCTGTTCTGTCCCCCACCCCCACCTTCAAGGCTGGAGTGGACCAGATCAGATGCACTGCAATCGAAAATCAACTACAACAGTATTTCCCTACCAGAGGGATAGGAACTAAAGTACCCTCTCTGAGGAGAGAAGAGACGGACTTTCTGTTCCATATTTCAGGCAAAACAAGCAGGGGAACCAATAATTTGGAAGGTATTGGGTTCCTTGTCTCTGAGTCCTAAATCCAAGGCTGGTCCTTGGGGAAAGTTGTTGTAGGGTGCCTGGAAGTTGAACCAGAAAATACAGCAGGACCTGGGCAGATGCTGACATTCTCCTTAAACTTCCCTCCTTTATCCTTCAGAGCTGGGAGCCTAGGTCTTATTCTCCCTGTGAAACTCCCTGTTGTCTAAGTGATCTCCACCACTGATGTGGAGGCTGGAAACAGCCCAGTCGCAGGGAGTCAAGATTTGTTTCATGTCCATCCGAATGACTCTTGGTTGTGAATTTGTCTTTGGGGCAAGAAGCAATCACAGTTTATAGCCCCTACTACCAGGATTCAAATCCTTAGCTCAACTGATTATCTTGAGCTAGTGTGCCCCAGTTATCTCATCTCAAACATGAACATGGAATAATATATTCTTACAAGATTGAATTAGTTAATGTAATCTCCATCCTTAGAACAATGCCTGGGAGGAAGTAAGCACCATATGTGTTTGCAGCAGCCGTTGTTATTGTTGCTGTTGTTGTTTCATGGTTGCTGTGCTACTGCTGTTAAGGGGGTAGCCTGAAACACAGGCTGAATTTAAAGTGCCCGGCAACCCCCAGCGTAGGTGTTGCAATAAGCCCTCCAGGTAATTCTGATGCACACAAATGCTTTAAGCCATGGGCTAGAGGGGTGAACAATAGTTCCCAGAAAAAGAAATGTGGGTACTCTCACCTAGATGATTTTTAATGTGCACTCACTTACCATAAAAGAAATAAACATTACAATTATATGTCAGGCTCAGGTCCTTCTGCTTATGGAGGTATCATTTCTCATCATCCAATTGGCAAAAATCCAAAAGGTTGACAACAAGTTATGTTGCTGGGTCTGTGGGGAAACAGGCATTCTTGGGCAGCACTGGTAGGAATGCAAAAGATTACAGTTGGCAATACCTAGCAAAGTTACATATGTATTCACCTGTTAAGCCAGGAGCCGGCATCTAGGAGTCTATTCTAAAGGGAAAAAAAATAAATGAATGAAAGTACTTATTGTAGAAGTATCTATAAAAGCAAAAGATTACAAACCACTCAAATGCAAGAAGAGAGTGGTTGAATGACTCTGGCACACCTGCCTGAAAGAGTACCATGCTCCTATGGAAAGGATGTGGAAGATCTCTACTGTTGTGGCATAACCCTAAGACACAAGGTGAAGTGAAAAAAAGAAAAAAGCAAGTTGGAATAATGAATATAATATATTTTATCATTTGTCTAAGAAAGAGAGTATATACTGATACATATACAATTGACCCATGAAAACACAGGTTTGAACGGTGTGGTTTCATTAATATGCAGATTTTCCCCAATAAATACACAGTAGGCCCTCTGTATTTTCAGGTTTCACATCCAAGATTGGGAATCCGTGGATATGGAGGGACAACTGGGTGCATTGTTTAACACCGTTTTGTTTGTTTGTTTGTTTTTATTGTATATAAAGGATTTGAGCATACACAAATTCTGATATCCACAGGAGGCCTGGAACCAATCCAATCCCTGTGAATACCGAGGGATGACTGTAGTTAAGTTTTTGGTGAGTCAAAAGTCATGCACAGATTTTCAACTGCACAGAGGTGGGCACTCCATGTTATTCAAGGGTTAATTGTGCATATGTATTTGTATATGTAGGTGTATATGAGTCCAACTATATATATTTTTTTAAAATACACAATGCAAAGATGTGTTGGATTCATTATGCCCCACTTACTGTTTCATAGTTCATGTATTAGCTCCATGCAGCCATTGCTGCAGCAAGCAGCTGTGCACAGCTGTAACCTGTCACAGTCCTAACCAAGCTGCGCTGCAGATCTCTTACATTTTCCTCTGAGATGTGCCGGCCACAGCTGGCAACCACTTTGGTTCATAAGCACACCTGAAAGTTCCAGAAAGTTAACACTCCTGAGACAATCCTTGACCAACAGGGAACAAGAGTACAGAGGCTGTGGATCAATCCTACCATCTTCCACATCTTGAGCAGATAATTCCGAGGCGCATGGTTCCTCCGTGGTCCTCTGTAGTTATCAGCTCAGTAACACATTCTTAGATTGATCTTCCTTCCTTCTGTTTCCCTCTTCCCCTCTCTCTCTCATTATTTTCCCTGGAGTCACTCCAAAACCTAATTACCTGCACACACTCATTGTCTCATAGTCTGCTTGGGGTGGGGGGATCCTAACTAAGGCAAAAAATAAACCATTAAGAAAAAGTTAATGATTACTTACAGGAATTGAGGGAATAGAAATAGAGACTAGATTGCATGGCTGTATTTTACATTTTAGACTTGACTTTTGATACATTTACATACTTTATATAACTATAAAACAAAATTAAATTTCAAAAAGTACTCCCTAAAATTGAAAGTCAAATGAAACAAATAAGCCTAAACGTGTTTAATGTTGAAGGAATAATCACACAGAGAACTGCTCCAAGTGACTTTAAAACATAATTTAACTGCACTTTCCTGGTGCAGCCAACCCTAACAACAAAAGGAATGGAAAATAATCTTAACCTGCTCTCAGTATCAGAGGTAGGGCTGTTACTGCTATTCTGAGACTGTTGTATGTGTAGTGCAGTGTAAAGCAATAAGAATTATGTTGTTGTCATTGAAAGCCTGTATTTTCCACATGAGTGAAAAAGAGATACAGATATTAGGTTGAGGAGGGGTTTTTTTCCTAATCCATAATGTTGCATTTGAGTTAGAACATCATAAAAAACACTCATTAAATATCTAATGTTTAAAAATAAATACTTATTTTCTAGCTTCATCCCTTTATAAGGTCTAGAAACAATAATTAACATGACTGGAAATAATAATTAGGAACAGTATTAATGAAAACTCTAGCACACAAACTATGGCCAATTAAAACCATTTGCCACTTTAAAATTTAAAAAACCCAAGGCCCTTTGGAGAAATGGCTGGTTCTAAGTTGGGGTGAGAAATGTACAAAAGGAGCCTAGAACATTTTGTCAGACAAGTAAGAAAGGAAGTTATCAAATACCACTAAATTTGTGTCAAAGGGTCTTGAGAAGCCACTTAAATAAGTCCCTCCTAGCTGGCCAATGATGGGATGACATGAACATCACTAAGGATAAACACTACAATGGATTGAGATGCATCAAATATGTTTACAAATTGTAAATTTGTAAGTCAAGGGGGGAAATTTAGTTATTCCTAGATTTTCTATATGACTATATGTCAGGATAATTAAACAATTTGTGAAGAGAAATGCCTTCCTGTAGGAGAATTCTAATTTAATAAATGAAGAAGAAATGATAGAGGTAGAATATCACCAGTTTGGAATCCATGATGAATGAATAGGTCCAGTCAGTGATTGTCAATAGTTACATCACCACAAAACAAGAAGCAGCTAGATATTATGTACCTCCTGATGGACCACCTATAAATATCCTTGTCAAAAATCAAACCTGAATCTACCAAACCTCTAATGCTACCTACCTAGGAGGCAGAGGAACGTGTGAAATGACACCACAGAGAGGCAACGGCAAAATTCAGACCGTGGGGAACTCTAGAGAACAAAAGGTTCAGCTTCTTCAACAAGTCCTTAAAAAAAAAAAAAGGAGGGGGGCCTAGACATAAGCAATATCAAGCAATAGCAATGTACGGAGCTTATTTAGAGCCCTCATCTAGACAGGCCTCTGTTTTGACCATGTTCCATGCTCCAAGCTCCAACCAAGGTCAGGGCTTTCCCATCCTGAGTGGTCAATGGAGGTCTATTGGAGAGACGTCTTGAAATGAGAGCCATGGCCAGTCTCCACGTTCCCTGGACCTTTAATCAGCCATCTCTCCCCTCCACTGAACTCTCTAGCTCCTCCCACTGTTCCTGGCATCAGTGCTGAGCTGTGTGTCCAGCTCCTTGGCCTTTATTTCACCCTGTTCATCACTCCCCTGCTGCTAAACCTCGTTGTTCATTCATCCCTCCCTCCAAAGATGCTAAGCACTACTCTTCCACTAAAATGCTGGCTCCCCTTTCCTCCCCATCCAATCCTTCCTCTACCCACGCTACCATGCATACGCTGCCTTGGGTAAATGGCACTGCACTACCCATCTCAGTCTCCAAACCCCACATTCCACTACTCAGCTCACTGGGCTCATTGGTGCCACCCAGAGAGTCCAACACTCTCCTGACTGTGCTCATCCACCCTCTGCCCAGCCATCTTCCAGGGACTCGGAGAACGTCCCAGTGAGTCGTGGCCTGCTTTTATTGATGGGTATTACACATGGGCTTCCAAAGGTGCCTCGTTCCCAGGAATCTGACAGGCGGAGGCTCCACACTGTGCCCACCAGGGTAGCATGACCGAGGCCTCGCCTATCAAAAGTCAGGAATGAGTTGGACAATGACTTTCCACTCACACATTCACAGAGTGCTGACAGCTCCCCAAAGTTATCTCTCCATTGAGTTAGCTCTCAGTAGGGTCAGATCAGCAACATTGGCCTCTAACCCTTTGCAGGATTCAGGACAGAGGCTCCAGGGATGGGAAGGCAACCCCGCCTAAAGGCATTAAGGTCAAACGGGTCGGTATTGTGCAAAGTGAAATAAGCCAGTCAGAGAAAGACAAATGCCATCTGATGTCACTAATATGTGGAATCTAATGAACAAGATGAACAAAGTGGAACAGACTGGTGCCAGAGGGGAGGGAAGTGGGGTGACTGGAAAAAAGAAGGTAAAGGCCTTGGCTAAAGAACAGACATGCCAGGGACAATAGTGTGGTGGAGGCCAAGGGAAGGGGAGGCAGAAGTGGGCAGAGAACATGGGGAACATCTGCAATAATGTCAGCATTAAAATGGTTTAATTTTAAAAAAGGAAAAAAAAAAAAAAAAGATCAAGTGGGTCATCCAGCTCCAGACTGGAAAGTGCATCTTAAGACTTAAAAAGGCTTCTTTAAAGCTACTCACCAAAGACAGCCAGCCCCCGGCTGCATAGAATCAATTGTGAGGACTAGATGCCTTGTACGTGTGCATTCTGCTTCTCGTTTTTGAAGAGTAAAAGATAAAAGGCAGCTGAATAATTAATATTAGGAAATTTGACAAGGCAGGCCAAAGGGAAAGGAAATAGTAGCTAAAGCATTCGTCTAGGAGAAAAACACCAATGTAAATGGAGCAACAGGAAAAGCAAGTCAGCCTGCAGAGCTAGCTGTGGCTGCTACTTTGCTCCTGCCCCTTGCCCCCTGCCCCCTGCCCTCTGCCCCCTGCCCCCTACCCCCTGCAATGACACGCCACTCTTCTGAATGCTATGTGATCCCCACAAAAGCGGAAAAAGAAGCATTTCCTCCCCCATTTTATCAATTAAGTTCGGAAGCTTGAGGAAGTCACGTGGCCTGCCTGTAGCCACCAGGGACATGTGAAGGGTCCAGTGTGTGAGCTCAAGTCTGTCTGGCTCCAAAGTTTGTGCTCTTTACCCAACTCATTGCTGCCTCCAGTCCAAGTCGGAATTCCTAATTCTCTCTTCCACACAGCCCTTCACAGCTTCAAAACCAGCTTCCCACTCCCCCCCTCATCCCTGCCCCCAGGCTGATGCTCTGTAGCCAACAGTCCCAGCCCCTCCGTCAGTCAGGATGCCATGGCTTCAAATCTTTGCATCTTTCCTCCCTGAATATGCTCCAGTTTGCCCAAATCCTCTTCAATATGTGCGGCCCAGAAACAGACACAGATTTTCAGATCTGGGCTGATGCATGACCAAAGCCAAGCCTGGAGGACCATCTCCCCTCCGATCCGGAATGGACGCTGATGGCGCACACACTGGCTGAGAGGGCGTGCTCCCTCAGCCACAGCTCCCCGCCGCTCTGGGCCAGGCCTCAGCTAAGCCAGCTCTCCCCTTCCTACACTTGACAGGTTTGTTATTTTGAATCTCAACTCAGGACTCTTCCATTATTGACTTCCATTCCATTCAGCAAACATCCACCGAGCAAGGCATCGTGCTGATTGCTGGGAGCCTGGTGAACAAGACGCTATTGATCTCCAGCTGCTACTTTCCAGCCGCAGCTCAGCTCAGAGAGCCTCTCTGGGCATCCCCACCCCATGCCTTCCCTCTGGGGGCCTGGTACACCCCGCACTTTCTCCCACCCACCGCCCAGTCCCACCCGCCGCCCAGACCTTCCTCAAGAGCAGAGCCACACCCTGGAAACGGCCAGGACCCTGGAGTGGTTCTGAGCTGACCATAATTATGCCAAGCAGGGTATTTTTGTTAGTGAGTGAACAGCTGCCAAGAACACTTCAAGACATGATTTACTGCTTCTCCGAGGGTTGTTTACACCAGAGCTCTCTGTTCCTGTCACAGCCCGCGCCTCCCATGAAAAACCTGTCACAGTTTGTGATCTGAGGGGAGCCTGTTTGCCTGGAGGAAGAAAGCAGTATATTTTCCCACACACAGGAAGGAATGCGGTGTTTGCTCACCTGGCCTGGAAGTCGGCATGGAAGCACAGGCGGGCGGGCATTGGCTGACCCAGGCCGAGGCCCTGCCCAGTCAGAGGTTACCCGTGGTTAGAGGGGCTATTTCATGTGGCCTTGATCTCCGGCAAGCTGCTAGCCCCTGAGTCGAGCTATGAAAGACTGAACCCCATAAGGCCAGGAGACCACTGTAGGATCCTAGTCCTTTCCAGTCAGTCAGCACAAAGCTTGAGCTTTAGCTAAAATAATGTGAGGCATGAATGGTGTTCACTGTGACAAGCACTCTAGGATGGGAGACAGGACCCCTGGGTCTGGGTTCCAACTCCACCACTTTCCTGACTATGTGACGTAGGTTAGGTTAATCACACCCTCCGGGCCTCAGTGTCCCCATCAGCCACAGGCAGAGAGTTAGCATGCAGGGTCCCCAAAAGTGCTTCAGGTGAGGCTATTCAGTCTACTGGGTTGTGAGCGTGGCTGGGGAGCCAGCGTGCCGGATTTGTACCCCAGCTCTGCATTGACCAGCTGGATGAGTATGGGCAAATCACCTAGTTCTGTACACCTCAGTTTCCTCTTCTGTAAAGTGGGGATGATACTAGTACTTATCTCAGAGGATCCTTAAGAGGATTAAATGAGCGCACCAAGTGCTCAGAACGCACCTGGCACGTAGTAAATTCTCAATAATTGGTGAAACACCACCACCAATTCTTACCTTGTTGTTTTTGTTATCATTACCGACCTGGGCCTAGCCTTCCCTATCGATATTAAACTGCTCTTGACAAGCCAGTGAATTGCGCCTTGAAATAAATGTTCCTCTTACAGAGGTTATCTGCATTTGAGATCCCTCAGAGCAAGGATGGGGAAGGCACCCCTGGCCGCCCTAAAGCCCCAGAAGGCACAGGGGACCTCGCTTTGGCCCCACCCATCTGCGTGGTCACCTGAAACTGTGGGGCAGGACCCAGGAGAGCTCTGCTCCTCGCAGCACAGACCCCACTCCACCTCCTCTTAGCAATCAGGAAGGGCTGGGGGAAGAGGTAGGAGGCTCTGAGGCACTGCACAGGGGTCCATCCCTGCCCTGTCTGTGCCAGAGGGACGGCTTGGGGTGTGCGGCCCTCCCTGCTGCCTGCTCCTCCAGGCTCCCTGCAGGAAGATGAGTCATCTCAGCTGCGCGAAAGGCCTTTCTTCCCCTAATAGGGGTGTCGAACTCAATCAGAGAAGGGGCCAAAATCTAAAATCCAGCCTAAATCGCGGGCCGAATGGTTTACTGAACAGTCATAAACTGTCATTGTGATGGAAACGCAGCGGAGTGCAGTGATGACAGCGCGGTGCGGGCCACATTGCAAGGCCTGGCGGGGCGGATTTGGCCCGCGGGCCTTGTGTTTGACACATGTGCTAGGAAAAGCCTGCTGAGAGCTTGTTCAGAAAGAGAGACGAGCTGCAGAGCTCTGATGCTGCTGACCAGCTGAGCCTTGACAACTAGGAGAAGAGTTGGAAATTCCTGATAGCCTTTTCCTGAGGCTTAGCACTGCCCATGGGTGGTGGTAGGATGAGGCTGAGCTGGCTCCACGCTTAGCTTCTTGGACCTTGCTAATTTACTTTGTGCCTAAAATAACCTGAGGGCCCCTCCTTCCCACGCCCCTTTCCCCCAATGGCAATGACCGTTTTTCCTACTGAGATCTCTTATTGCATGATAAGATGAAAGTTGGAGCTTTATTACTCAAATTGTTGATACAGGAGTATAAGGCTCAGGTACACAGCTAAGGCCTGACGGGTACTGAAGCCCAGACTGGCTGCCCCAGTCACAGCAACACTGGGCAACACAGTCCCACACACAGAGGCCTGCCCCCCTTCGCGCCCCCCCCCCCCAAAAAAATGTGCCTCCTCACTCCCACTCCGGTAGTCAGCTCCCCATAGGAGAAAAGCGCTGAGCAGCATGGGCCCATGGCCTTGTCCCAAACCCACCCGTCCAGGCAGAAGCCAGGAGGGTTGTACCAAACTGTCCTCCACATGGAGGGCACATCCAAAGTGGGGGATAGGTGTCTCCCCAACACCTCCTGCCTACTTTGCCAGGTCCCCTCAGCCTTCCCCACTCAGCTCTCTGGCCTACCTCAGCGACTCTGGTGCGTGTCAGTGGCTTGGGCTCCACTAAAGCACAAGCTCTTCAAAGGCCAAATGGTCTCCTTCATCTACAGTAGCTCAGAGTGTTGGCAATGTGAGTCTGCCATGTTTTGGCTGTGTGACTTTGTACAAGTTACTTAACCTCTCTGTCAACTTCCATTTCCTTCTCCATGAATGGTGTAGTCAATGTGCCTACCTCATAGGGCCTATAAAGATTATCTGTGCCAAAACCAGTTTGGCTCAGGGAATAGAGTGTCGTGGACTGAAAGGTCCCAGGTTCAGTTCTGGTCAAGGGCATGTACCTTGGTTGCTTGCAAATCCCTGGTGGGGGCTGTGCCAGAGGCAGCTGGTCGATGTCTCTCTCTCATCAATGTTTCTAACTCTCTATCCCTCTCCCTTCCTCTCTGTAAAAAATGACTAAATAAATAAATAGAATATATATTTTTAAAAGATTATTTGCAATAACATTTGGAAATTGTCAGAGCTATAATTAGTGATGATGATGATGATGATGATGATGATCTGTGATGTCAATATCTGGCAAAGGCCCATTTATGGGAACCAAAGAGAGAGCCCTGCCCTGTTTCCCACAGGTGCTCTGGCAGCGGCCCACTGTCATCTGCCTGGGCCTCACAAGGACTCGTGTATCCCAGAGAGCAGGCAGCCATGGCCAATAAAGATAAGAACATCTCAAAGGATGTCGCCCCTGCCCTGCTGGACCAGTATATGTAACTCAAACAAAAGAAACGAGAGATAGGCCCTTGAGATCCCTGTCACCTATGAATGATGAGCTTGGCCAAGACAGAGACCAGAACATTTGTCCCTCAAGTCCCAAAGCCTGTTTCCTGCTGATAAGCCCCAGGTCCCAGAGTGGGAATAGCTTAAAATCAATCTCCTCACTGGACTGGAGGGATGTGGGCATTGGGAGCTTCCTGTAGGAACAGCTGTGCTGGCAGCTCTGTTTTCCTGGCAGAGTCTGGGAAGTTGATTTCAACAACAGGAAAGCTGATAACCTAGACACCAAAGTTAAAATCCCAGCTGGCCCAGCCCCAGGCCAACCTAGCCCTGGATGTGGCCTAGGTCTGAGGCTTTTCAAGGGGCCCAAACTCCCTTCCTCCCAAACTCGGGCAGATTCCTGGGCCTGAGGGATGGGTTCACACATCTGGGCCCCACAAGCCCAGAACCATCCGGCGATTAAAATTGCCTTTTATTATGGCCCTGAGGGCTATAAACAAGCAAGCCTGACATATGGGTCATTCCTGAGACTCCTGCTCCATTGGTTTTAAGGGCCCCTTGGTGGTAAAGAATTTCAAAGCTGCTAACTTCATAGTATATTAAAGTGGAATATATTCCTCTGAATGGTCCTCAGGTGAGAACCAGTGCTTAGCAAATGCCTCTTGGCTTCCTCTTGAAGAACCCAACACTGACCCCTGGTGGTCACTAAGCCCAGCTGAAGCCCAACCTTTCCTATATCCATCCGTGAGAGCCTTGTCTCAAGTGCGCTCTCTCTCTCTCTCTCTCTCTCTCTCTCTCTCTCTCTTCCTTTCTGTCTTTCTATGTGTCTCCATATATGTGTCTTTCTGTTTATCCCTCCCTTCTCTCATGAGATGCCCAATCCCTCGGAAATGCAGGGTTAATCACACATTAGAATGAGATTCTTCTCACTTTCGTCTCAATCGAGGCACCAATATGAGAGAACAAATAAAGAGATAAGATATCAACATGAATGTAAAATAGAGCTCACTCCCCCAATTATGCAAATTCACTGAGGAAATAGTCCCCAGTATTTGTTTCATAATCTTTTAAAGCCCCTTAGTCCGTTTCTAAAGGAGGTTGTTCTCACCTTCCTGTCTCACTTCCATTACATGCCCACCCGTACTCCCTATGCTGTGTTAAAGCTGATCTGCCATCGTAGGCACCTCTGTGCCCCAGCAGGCCAGGGGTTTTCAGGGCTCCATGCCATGGTTTATACCGCTCTTTCTTCCTGGAATACTTTCCCCTATTTTGCCCCTCACAGTCCTGTTTAACCTTCAAGGCCAACCTAAAATGTCTCTCCTTCCTAAAGCTACCCTAGGGAAGCCAGGGATGAATGGTACCTTCCTCTGTGCTCCCAGCTGGAATCAGAGAGGGTGTGTGCACACCTGTCTCACTTACCGGCCTCTAAGGTCCTTAGGACATGGGTTACAGGTGGGTGATGCCTGGCAGAAAGCCTCACTTTGGGAAATGTTGGTGGATGAGCTAATGAGCAGATCCTATTGGCAGCAGTGCCTCTGATAGTTTTCTCTGTTCCGAATATCAAAGAAAAGACAGAGAGAAGTGAGTCCCTTGGAGGTGAGAGTGGAGTTGGGAGGAAAGCGCCAAAGCCAGTGCTCAGAGCAGGGAGTGGCTCAGAGCCACCTACCTCCCTTGACCTTCTGTGCAGTCATCAATGTCCCTGTCCAGCTCATGTCCAGGCAGCTGTCACTGGACGGATGCTGCACAATCTGCCTTAAGGCCAGGACAGAAGTGTTTGTCACAGGCTGTGTCTCTACGATCCATGCCTTCAGAGCAAGTGTCTATACTACACAACCTGCATCTAAATAACCCAACTGCACAATATGCTTTTGTAACCCCTGTCAATGAAGCCCGGGTCTCTACAATCCAATATTTGTGCAAACCATGTCTCCTCAACCTTTGTCTCTACACTGAGTCTGTATATCTCTCCCATGTCTGTCAAAATCCCCTTGTTAGTGATTTCATCTTGGGCAGCCCATCTCTGCACAGCAGGCCACCCTGTCACCCTGGGCTTCTGCACATTATGTCTGGGTAAAGAATAAATGATCAAACAGGAACAGCTTTATTTGTGGCCCATTTTGAAAGGAACATCTTTCCGTTCAATCCAGGTGCTAAGATGGTGACTGCAAAAGCCATCAGGATTGTTCCTTCTGAAAACAGTTCCTTTATCTCCGAACTTTATAAAGATTGGGGGGGGGGGGGGGGACGGACACACCTGAATAGACATTTTTCCAAAGAAGACATTTTAATGACCAAAAAGTACATGAAAAGATGCTTAACATCACTAATCATCAGAGAAATGTAAATCAAAACCATAATGAGATATCACTGCACACCTGTTAGAATGGCTATCATCAACAAGATAAGAGATAACGCATGTTGATGAGGTTGTGAAGAAAAGGAGCCCTCATGCAATTTACTAAGAGAAAGCATTTTTTAAATTCTCTATTATGTTTTCTAGGTCATCAGATCCACTATATTTTAGTTGTAAAATACATTTTAAAGTGAGGCATATTATAAATTAAAAAAAAAAACAGACACATAGACCAATGGAACAGAAAGAATTGAGAGCCCAGAAATAAACTGATGTATGTACAGTCAACAAATATTTGACTGTGGAGAAAAGACAGTCTCTTCTCCTTCCTAAAGCTACCCTAGGGAAATTGGATAGTCAGGCATAAAAGAATAAAACTAGATCTCTGTCTTACACCACTTTCAAACATTAACTAAGGGAATTAAAAACTTAAATGTAAAACTTGAACCATAACTTCCTAGAAGAAAACATAAGGAAAAAGCTCCTCAGGCCCTAGCCGGTTTGGCTCAGTGGATAGAGCATCAGCCTTAGGACTGAAGGGTCCCGGGTTCGATTCCAGACAAGGGCATGTATCTTTGTTGTGGGCACAACCACAGTGGGAGGTATGCAGGAGGCAGCTGGTCGATGTTTCTCTCTCATTGATATTTCTAACTCTCTATCCCTCTTCCTTCCTCTCTGTAAAAAAATCAATAAAATATATTTTTTTTTAAAAAAACCTCCTTAATGTGGGTCTTGGTCATAATTTTTTGGATATGACACCTAAAGCACAAGCAACAAAATAAATAACAAGTGGTACTACATGATATTAAAAAGCTCCTGCCCAGCAAAGGAAACAGTCAGCAAAAGGAAAAGACAACCTGTGAAATCTAGAAAAATATTTGCAAATTATACCAGATAAGAGTTGATATCCAAAATATATGAAGAGCTCATACAACTCAATAGCAAAACAAAGCAAACAAAACAAATGACCTAATTTTTAAATGGGCAAAGGACCTGAACAGACATTTTTCCAAAGAAGACATTCAAATGACGGACCAGTACATGAAAATATGCTTCACGTCACTAATCATCAGGGAAATGCAAATGAAAACCACAATAAGATATCACCGCACACCTGTTAGAATGGCTATCATGGAAAAGACAGGAGATAACACACGTTGATGAGGATGTGAAGAAAAGGGAACCATTGTGCACTGTCAGTGAAAATGTAAATTGGTGTAGCTACTATGGAAAACAGTATGGAGGTTCCTTTTAATTTTAAAAAATTAAAAGTAGAATGTATGTCTTCTTTTGAAAATATTCTATTTAGGTCCATTGCCCATTTTTTAATTGGATCATTCATCTTCCTTTTATTTAGTTGTATAAGCTGTTTGTAGATGTTGGAGATTAAACCTTTATCAGTGGTAACATTTGCAAATATGTTCTCTCACATAGTGGACTTTCTTGTTGTTTTGTTGATGGTTTCTTTTGCTGTAAAAAAGCTTTTTATTTTGATGTAGTCCCATTTGTTTATTTTCTCTTTAGCTTCCATTGCCCTAGGGGCAGTATCAGTGAAGAAGTTCTTTTGGCATATGTCTGAGATTTTGCTGTCTATGGATGCTTCCAGTATTTTTATGGTTTCCCGTCTGATGTTTAAGTCCTGTATACATTTTGAGTTTATTTTTGTGTATGGTGTAAGTTGGTGTTCTAATTTCATTCTTTTGCATGTATCTGTCCAATTTTCCCAACACCATTTATTGAAGAGACTGTCTTGACTCCATTATATATTCGTGCCTCCTTTGTCAAATATTAATTGAGCATAGAAGACAGAAGGAAGGCCAAAAGGCACATGAAAACATGCTCAAAGTCACTAATTGTCCGAGAGATGCAAATCAAAACAACAATGCGGTACCATCTCACTCCTGTCAGAATGGCCAACATCAACAAATCAACAAACGACAAGTGTTGGCAAGGTTGCGGAGAAAAAGGAACCCTCATGCACTGCTGGTAGAAATGCAGACTGGTGCAACCACTGTGGAGAACAGTGTGGAGTTTCCTCAAAAAACTGAAAATGGAACTCCCATTTGACCCAGTAATCCCACTCCTAGGAATATATCCCAAGAAACTAGAAACACCAATTAGAAAGGATATATGCACCCCTATGTTCATAGCAGCACAATCTTCAATAGCTAGAATTTGGAAACAGCCTAGGTGCCCGTCAGCAGATGATTGGATCCAAAAACTATGGTACATCTACACAATGGAATACTATGCTGCCATAAAAAAGAAGTAATTATCATTTGCAGCAACCTGGATGGAATTGGAGAACATCATGCTGAGTGAAATAAGCCAGTCAATGAAAGAGAAACACCACATGACCTCACTCATTTATGGATAATAAAGAACGTTATAAACTGATGAACCAAAAGATAGATATAGAGACAGTAAAGCAACAAGTATACTGTCAAATGACAGCAGGTAGGGTAGGGAGATCTGGGGGAGATAATAGATCAACCAAAGGACTTGTATACATGCATATAAGTACAACCAATGGACACAAAACTCTGGGGAGGGGGGGTATGTATGGGATGGGGGCAATGTTAAAATATGTACACAGATAATAATTGAATAAAAAAATGGGGGGGGGGGGGGAAGAACATAAAAAGAAAAAAGAAAAAAAACTAGAACGTATGATCCAGAAATTCCACTTCTGGGAACCTATACAAAGAAAATAAAATCACTATGTCAAAAAGCTATCTGCACCCCCATGTTCACGGCAGCATTCTTTACAACAGCCAAAGCATGAGAACAACCAGAGTGTCTATCAGCAGATAAATTGATTTTAAAATGTGATTTATATACACAATGGAATACTTACTCAGCCATAAAAATGAAGGAATTTCTGCCATTTATAACAAGAATGGACCTTGAGGGTATTATGATAAATGAAATAAGTCAGACACAATAAGTCAGAAAGACAAATACTGTATGATTTCACTCATATATGGACTCTAAAACAAAGCAAAACAAGAAACCTCATAGAAAAGGAGATCAGTTTTGTGGTTGCCATAGGCTGGAAGTGGGGGAGGGGGGTGGGATTGGATAAAGGTGGGCAAAAGGAACAAATTTCCAGTTATAAGATAAATCATTACTGGGGATGTAATGTACAACATGATGACTATAGATATGGTATATTTAAAAGTTGCTAAGAGAGTAGAATCTAAAGTTCTCATAATAAGGAAAAACATTTTTTTGTCTATATGAGATGATAAATGCTAACTAAACTTATTATGGTAATCATTTCACAATATATATAAGCCAAGTCATTATTCTATACCCCTTAAACTTAAACAGTGCTGTGTGTTAATTATACCTCAATAAAACTGAAAGGTACATCTATAGCTATCTTTCTACTTCAAAATCATCTACACTGTCCTTTTATTCTAATTAATTATTCTAATAACATTCTAATAAATATTTGTTTCCTGCAACAAAATTTCAAAACATATTTTAAAATTTTTTTCAGAATCTCAAGCTTAAAAATCCTCGCAACTTAACAATAAAATTTTTTAATATTGAAGGAAAATTCTGTCCATTTTAATAAACAAACTTGGAAATTCAACTTATAGATTTCATTTTCATTTTAGAGTACAATATATATAAAAAGTTGCTAAGATTTTAGCTGTTTAATCCAATATTTTTTAGTGGGATGCCACTGGGATTTGGGAAAAAAATATTCCCATTATGGAAGATGCCCCATGCATTGCAGGATATATAGCATTCTTGGCTCTGTCCATTAAATATCAGGAACACCTCTCAGTCAATATGACACAAAAAACACTCCCAGATATTTTCAAACACACTCCAAAGAAGCAATATGGATCCTGATTGAGAATCACTGGTCTAAACAGTTTGTGTAACCATTCACATGATGTAGGACATCTGGACTGGTTCTAGCTTATCGCTATTACAAATCTACACCAATTGACCGTACCTTCTCAACACTCACCAGCCAATCAGTAGTGAGTACACAAATTAGCCAGTCAAAGATGGTGGGTTAATTTGCATATGCAGGCGCCAAGCGGCCAGGGGTGGAGCTGGACACAGGGGCTCCGCACTGCCCCAGCTGCTCCCAGCCCCTGTGTGGTGTGTGAAGGCGGGAAGGCGGTTCTGGCCCAGAGCGAAGGCAGAAAGGCCACTCCTGAAGGAGCGAAAGGTGGTGCCAGCAGCCAGGGGAAGGAATGCCCATTCTTGCATGAATCTTCAAGCATTGGGCCTCTAGTAAAGCTATAACAGCTCTAGCTGGTTTGGCTCAGTGGATAGAGTGTCAGCGGTCCCAGATTTAATTCTGGCCAAGGGCATATGCTTGAGTGTGGGCTTCATTTCCCTAGTAGGGGGCGTGCAGAAGGCAGACAATCAATGTTGTTTCTATCTCTCTCTTCCTCTCTAAAATCAATAAAAAGTCTTTTTTAAAAAGCAAATAAAGCTATAAATACTTGGACACTGGCTTTTGTGTGAATGTAAGTCTTCTTTTCTCTAGGATAAATGCCCAAGAGTTCAATTGCTGGGTTCTATGGGAGTTGCATCTTATTTTTAAGAAACTGCAAACTGTTTCCCAGAATGGCTGACCATTATTCTGGCACTGTATATATTTCATCCATTTTCTAATTGGATAGTTGGACTTTTTTACTGTTGAGTTTTGAGAGCTCTTGATATACTCTAAATACTAGTCGTTTGTCAGATGTTTGGTTTGCAAATATTTTTCCCAGTCTACAGATTTTTTTTAACCTTCTTTACATGAGAAAAGTGTATAATTGTGATGAGGCCTAATTTGCCCATTTTCAAATTATGCTTTTGATGTCAAGTCTGAGAATTCTTTACCTAGTGCAAATCCCAAAGATTTTATCCTATGTTTCTTTCTAAAAATTTTATAGTTTTATGTTTTACATTTGAGGTAATTTTTTCCACTTTGAGTTAATTTTTGTATAAAGCTTGAGACTCAGGTCAAGGTTCATTTTATTTGCCTATGGATGTCCAATACCATTTGTTGAAAAGGCTATTTAACTTTCATTTTAATCTAAGCTAAATTGAAGAGATTTTATATTTATAATCATCCCTACCCTCAAATATCTCCCCACACACAAACAAGTAAACAGCATAGAGTTTGTTAACAGTCAACATAAACATACATATTTACAGCTAGCTCCTGACCAACTAAAATAGTGACATTAAAACTTTCTTCAAAAATAGATTTGCCAACTATATCACAGTTAAAGGTCTAATATCCATAATATATAAAGAACTTTTCTTTAAATGAGAAAACAGGGACCAAACAACACAGAAAATGAGCAAAATTCATGAACAGACAATTTACCCCCCCCCCAAGAAAAAGATAAAAACAGTTAAGCTTATGAGAAGTTATTCAACTCATAAAAAGATAAATGCGAATTAAAACCACACTGAAATACCACTTATCAACTATCAAATTAGCAAAAATTTAAAAACTTGGCACCACACTGTGTTGGCAAGGGCTGGAGAGAAACAGGCACTTCCGTGCATTGCTGATAGGCATTCAAAGTGGTACAGCCTTATGGGGGGGAATTTGGCAGTATTTAACAAAACTGTATATGCATTTACCTCTTTGTACCAGAAATTCACTTCTAGGAACTTAGGCTGAAAATACACCTGCAACCATATAAAGTTATATATGCACAAGTTTATTCATTGCAGCATTATTTGCAATTGCAAAATATTGGAAATAACCCGAATGCTCATACATAAAAAATGTATTGAATAAACTAAATTATATCCACACAATGGAGCATTATGCAGTGCTAAAAGAAAACAGGGATGATCTCTATTAAATGACAAGGAAAGATTTCCAGGACATATTTTGTAAGTGAAAAAAAAGGAGACTGCAAAAGGCTAAAGTATTATACCTTTGGTGAGGGAAGAGGAAACAAGAAAATTCTATATACTCCCTTACTTCACTGCAAAAGAAAATTGGGGGGAAAAGAAACCAGAAATTAAAGAGAATGGTTATCTACAAGGCTGGAGGTGGGGAAACAAGTGGATAAAGGAGTGATGCTTCGTTGAGATTAACTTTTGATATAGTTTGAAGTGTGGAATCATGTTAATGTTTTAAACACCTTCCTAAAAACATTAAGTCAAATCTCTGAAATAAATAGGGGGGGAAATGAACCTATTTATAACTTAAACCTAAGTAATTTTTAACACAGAACCTTGACTAGGTACCTTTAATCTAAAGAAAAAAGAACTGTAATAAATAATTCTACTTTTAGACATGTTTTCTTGTGTGTGTGGTTTTGTTTTGTTTTAGATTGTTGTTGTTTCTGTTTTCGTATGGAGGTTTTTTGCAGTGGTATGGGTTAGCCATTCTGAAACTACTTTCTGTGACAAATAGGATTGAGCAAATGAATAAATAAATTGAAATTGTGGGAGCCAGGTTTCTCACTGGGAGCAACAGCTGTTACAAATATGGAATGGGAGAAGCTTAGGATGAACCTGTGGTGTAGGACTGGAATTAGAGATAGGGGGAAAACAGATAGGGGTGTGTGTGTGTGTGTGTGTGTGTGTGTGTGTGTGTGTTGTCTTAGATCTATAAGCTGAAGGGGCCTAGAAGCAATTAATACACCAGTAGCAATGAATACTCCTACTACCCAGATCTTCTAAATATTATTCCTTATAATAATAATAACAAAGGTTCCTTGGAGAAATGGCTGACTCCAAGGTTGAGGCAAGAAGGACCTAGAATATTTTGCTACAGAAAGTAAAGAAGTGCTCAGAAAATTATAGGAACAAATCAAAAAATGTAGAAGCCAATTTGATGGAGTTCCCACTATCAAATCTGAGTGCATGTCAGCATAAAAATAAATAGTGATAATAGTGACTTATAACCCATTGAATTAAGTAAGAACCATGTGTGCATACAGATATAATTAAATAAATGAATATATCATTGGGAGGTAAGAGAAAGAGCTTCCTTACAGAGTTATGACAACTAATTAATGTAGAAGGAATGATGGAGTTAAAAAACAAAACAAAACATTTTGATGCTAAAACCAATGGGTGATAATTTGATAAAGACTAAGATGTTTATATAGTTTAAAGTATCTTCCCACAAATTACTTAATCGCAAGTAAGGAATGAGAACTTGCAGTGGAGAAACCTGGAGGACACCACCTTAACCTTGGGGTCAAGGTCACCAACCTTTGACAAAGCAATATCACATCCCTTCCAATACAATGCTCTGACGAGGACAGAGCACCGCTTCTGTGGTATACAACTTAAAAATGCATGATCTTATCCTGTCATGAGGAAACTATACAAACTGAAATTGGGGGTAATTTACAAAATAACTGACCTGAACTCTTCAAAAATGGTGAGGCTGTGAAAGACAAAAGCTGAGGAAATAGTCCAATTTGAAGAAGACGGAGAGACCTGACACCTAAATGCAATGTGTGAACCTGGATCAGATCTTGGACCAGGAAAAAAAAAAAGCTATAAAGACAATTGGCAACATTTGAATTTGGACTGTGGATTGGATGACAGCATTTTGTCAATTTCCCAATTTTGATCACTGTGCTGTAATAAAAATTTTACAAAATGTCCTTGTTGTTATAAAATATGCACTGACATATTTAAGGATAAAGGGATATTATGCCTACTTACTCTAAAATGATTCAGACATGTTTATACTTAGAAAGAGAACAAATCCTCATGCCCGTGGGGCAAAATGAATCTGGATGAAGGCTATTTTGTACTATCAACAACTTTTCATGCATTTAAACATATCAAAATTAAAAGTCACAAAAGAAGCTTTTTTTTTTCTTACTAGTGGAATATTTTCTTAAATGAAATCCCCACCTGGAAGCTTGATGTGTCCAACATAAAAACTCAGAGTTATTCTGAATGAAACAGGATCGGCGGATCCAGAGACCTGCACACTCAGATCCCCTTCTGCCCTCCAGAGCAACACCTGGAGGCAGGACCACAGACGCTGGACTGTTCGCTGCCCACCTCTCTCCACAGGAGCCCTGGATGCACCTAGCTGGCACCTCTGGCTTCATCCCTGTCTAGATTCTTTTTCTAGTCACCTCTGCTCTCCAACTTCCCCTGGCCTGTGCTCTCCATGCTTTACTGGTCTTTTCTGAATATTTATGCAACTATGCCAAGTGCTGAGAATTCTCAGTCTGTCTACTATTGCCTACTCTCCATGATGCTCAAAAATAGTCTTCCCTGCCCAGTCGGAGTGTCTTAGCTGGCTGAGCATCATCCTGTGCATCAAAGGGATGCCGGTTGGATTCCTGGTCACAGCACATGCTCTCTCTAAGTATGCCCTCGGGTGAGGATTTTAAAAAACAAAGGTTCTTCCCCAACCACACAGGGCTCACAGTTGCTATTCTGTTTCCATTTCTGCTTCCAGCTGCAGCTGCCCATACCTATACCAAGTAGAAACTTCCTGAGGAAGTGAGTGCATTGTATGGATGGATCCCCTCCAGCTCTCCTGGCCCCTATAAAATACCTGCTGGAGGGAACCTCTTTGGCATTAGGCAAGGAAATTTTACTTGTATTCATTCCCTGCAGCTGCTGTAACCAATTACCATGAAGGTGGTGGCTTGAAGCAACACAAATTTATTCTCTTTCCATTCTGATCGTCAGAACCCCAAAATCAGCTTGCCTGGACTGAAGTCGAGGTGCTGCCAGTCCTGGTTCCTTCTAGACTCTAGAATTTAGAGACTTTGCAAGGAGAATCCACTTCCTTGCCTTCTTCAGCTGCTTGTTTCTGCCTGAATTCCTTGGCTTGTGACTCCTTCCTCCATTTTCAAAGGGCATCACTTTAATCCCTGCTCCACCATCACCTCGCCTTCTGCTCTTCTGTGTAATCTCCCTCTGCATCCCTCCTTTAAGGACACTTGTGATCACATTTAGGGCCCATCCAGGAGATCCAGGATGCTCTCACCATTGCAAGAGCCTTAACTTGGTAACTTCTGCAAAGTCCCTTTTGCCTTGTAAAGTCACATTCACAGGTTCTAAAGGTAAGAGCCTGGATATCTTCCAAGGCCATTATTCAGCTCCTTCTAACTTCCCTGTGCAGTAGTCACAAATACCTAGATCGATTACTGTCGAACAGCCTATTATACCCCCAGTCTTCAGGATTATTTGCTGGCTTTTACCCGATTGTTCCCCAAAAAAGATTCAAGTTCAAAACTGTTCATTTACAATACTAGACACTGCCTTCCCTTTGCTGCTCTGCTCCATCATGGCCCCTAACTGTAGGTAAAGTTACAGAACAGTGTCTGTCTGCTTTTCCTAGAACACCCTTTATCAGCTGAATTGATGAACTGCCTTGGTCTTGTGTAGCCCTAGCCTGGGATACAAGCTCCTGAAAGCAACAGAAAAAGGATTGAGCTAGAAGATCTCTGCTAATTTTCCAAGACTATGGCTGGGGTGGGCAGAGGTCTCCCTGGGAGCTCTCATCAACACCCACACACATAAATCAAGAAGGAACTGAGCCACATGCTCCCAAAGAATGAAAGGGGGGAAAGTGTATGGGCTAAAATATATGGGAATGAAAGCCTTGGGGTGATGAATTTTCTTTTAATGCTGTCACATCTGTAGTCCTGGAGGTTTAACCTCTGATTTTTTGGCTGTAAAACCAACATTATTTCTGCAAACTTGACACCAGATGCTGCCAGGGAGATGTAGCTGAAGGGATAAAAATCTATGTAACAGATTTAGTGAAGCAAATACAAACTAATTAACAATTTGGAATTGGGATTAAACACTAATTCTTTCAAACTATAAAAATTGAGATGAACAAAAGGCGGGGGGGGAATGTTCTCCCTCTGAATAACTCACAGGAGCCATCTGTTTGTTATTGAGAAAATGGACCAATTGATAGATTTTGAACAAACCCCTCCATATTTTTATCTGGATTTGAATGCACTGTGGACGACCAACCCAGAAAGAAAGCACATGACTTCCTGGCTAACATGTCCATCTGAGCTTCCCTGAAGCTCCAGAAAACAAGCTATTTTTGAACTGACTCAGAAATAAGGAGACAAAAAATAAAATGTGTTTGTATGTTTTCAGCTATGGTAAGGAGAGATGGCCTGAGGCTCCTTCTAACTTCCCTGTGCAGTAGCCACTGGCAGGACACAGCACTTTTGCTGTGTCTTCAGTGTCATCGCCAGTGAGCGTAGAGGGACCTCAGCTGCCAGAGACTTTCCAAATTAAGTGAAGTTATGAGATTTTCCAAATTAAGTGAAGTCCAAGCTATGAAACTGTGGATCTTCCCATCTTGGTCAGAGGGACAAAGCAGAAGCCCAGCACCAGATCTGGGTAAGAGTTAGATCTACCCAGGCAGCAGGACAGTGTTAATGCTCATCCCCAGGATTTCTTCATCCCTTCGCACCCCCACCACTGAAGCCGGGTCTAGCTCTAGATCCTGGAGGAAGGAGGATGGGAAGGACTGAGCCTGAAGTTGAAATCTATTTTCTCCAGTTGTGAGTGGTCAGGGCTGGGAGGCAGGAGCCAAATTAGTGAACTCACAAATCGATTGCTGGCCACAGAGAAAACAAATGGTGTTAAACATAATTAACTGTACACAATGAAACACCAAGGCCATCGCAATGAAATATCGCATTACTTCAGACTTGAGTTACAATAAAGAAGGAAAGCAAGGATCCATGAGAAAAAAATGTTGAAATGTTAAGGTCTTGCCCTTAAGTTCCATCCATGACCCCTTAACTATGGCCAAGATGGACAGTGCTGGGATTGGGGGAGGAGGTGCTACTAGAGAGGGGATGGCAATCAACAGCAGCAATGCCTGCTCTGGGACACTGCCCAGAGCTGCCCCTGCTTATCCTGAAGCAAATACAAAGTCTAAGGACATGATATGATTGGAAAAGATGGACAAGCTCTAAGACTCAGACATACTTTATATATTAAATGCATATGAGTATTTTTTTAATCCCACAAAGAAAGATGCTTTCCACCATTTTTCATGAAATAAGCAACCCCTTTTTGGTCAACCTTTCATTTGTGTTACTAAAGACATGGATATGGAAAGACAGTACTTCTCTATCATAAGGAGAACAATAGCAAAAAGGTGATGCAAGAGGTAACGGACAAACGGTTTAAAATGAAGAGGCGATTGGGAATGGTGGGGACTGTGCCCAACTAGAGAGCACTTATTCTATCAGAAGGCAGCATACTAAACTCGGGCCTGATGAGCTTCTGTGTGCTTTGCTAAGGCAAATGTCAGCATTAATCTCAGGAGCCTGTAAGGGAAACGGCGGATGACTGCTAAAGGGCTATCCAACCTTCGGACATGGGACGAACACTTATCAATGTGATCAGTTTGCTGCAGAGCATTTTTTCTATAATACATTTATCAATTAACAACCTGTAACAAATAACAGAGGCAAATTCCTGAAGCAGAACACTATTATGTGTTCAACCACATATAATGAGGCCATTCCCACATCTTGGCCAATAGCCCACACTAACACAGCTCTGCTGATGTGGGTATAACAAATTCTATTAAATGAAAAACCCAACATAATGGCAACTATTAATACCTTTGAATATTAATAGGGAGCATTAATCTTATGTAATAGAATCTGTTCCCTTTATCAGGCACTTCATTTCATAGCTCTTCTTCGGTTTCTCTAAAAGTCCTTCACCACACTGATCACATCTCCTGGACACCTTCCAATTTGTCATTACTACTAAGGTGGAGGTCAGAAGGCCAACAATGTACAATACAGTGTAGAAAATGTAGCCCCCCCAAAAGGGAAATGAATACAGGAGACATCCTTTTAATCTAGCACATGCCTACTCGTCTTTCAGATCTCAGTGAAGGTGCCACTTCCATTAGGAAGCCTTCGCTGCTTACCTCCTTTATCTCAACAGCAAGAACTGGGTTGAGTGCCCTCTATCAAGATCCCCAGCCCTGTCCTAACCAGTTTGGCTTAGTGGATAGAGCATCGGCCTGTGGACTGAAAGGTCTCAGGTTCAATTCTGGTCAGGGGCATTTACCTTTGTTGTGGGTACATCCCCAGTAGGAGGTGTGCAGGAGACAGCTGATTGGTGTTTCTCTCTTATCAATGTTTCTAACTCTATATCCTTCTCCCTTCTTCTCTGTAAAAAATCAATAAAATATATATTTTTTAAAAGATCCCTAGCACTGTGGTTTGTCCATATCTACTATTACCATCTGTGGGGTCCTTCCAGACAGGGCCCTGGCATCTCCCAGACCAAAGGATAGAAAGTATTCAACAAATGAATGAGTGATTGAGTAGATTATTAGATGGATGAATGGACAAATGGATGGGTGGGTGGATGGATGGATGGATGGATGGATGGATGGATCAACGAATGCTGTCTGCCTTCTAAGAGGTCTTCATAGGGGAAGGAGTACTAGTCTTCTCCAATGACATTTAAATAGAACCTTACCACAAGATGGCGCTCATAATTTTTCTAATTTTTGGTTTCCATAGAAAATTTCAAATTTTAAGCTATCTTAGAATCATTTTTCAGTTAATGGAACTTGTTTCCCATACTGTCTGTGTTTCCTTCACATTTCACACAATTACAAACATGTCCTTTGCCCTGGGACATCAAGACCCAACCCTGTGAAATTTTCTTGGACATTAGCAGGCTGCTCTGTGGCTAGTCCAATTGCTACAGAGTACGAGGAACAATGCCAGTCCCTAGATAGCACAGGAAATGAAGGCATTGTTCTTCCACCACTCCATCTCCAAAAACAAACAGTCAGCAGAAAAATGAAACCTTGGCTTGAAATCACCATTAACCTTTGGAACCATGAATTTTGCCTTAATAAAATAATAGCTTCTTACAGTATATAGTGTTTTATGCCAAACAAAGCAATTTCACATCGCAATAACTGTTTTTGAGCTCCTAAAATCTATGCCAGGCACTTTAGACTTATTATCCTCCTTTAGCCCTCATACCAACCTTTCGAGTTAGGTTTTAATACTTTCCATTCTACAGATAATAAAATGGGGATTCAGAGAAGGGTTGTAATTTGCCAAAATCATATGGGTGGTGACAGAGCTATAGTTAGGATCCACGTTTGTCTCTACTCTTTATTAATTCTCCTTATTTTATTCCCTGGGATACAACCCATTTCAATATCAAAGACGGGGTATTAAGCAATGAGGGGGAAGAGGGCTGCCATGTATAAGACCCTGCTGTGTGCTTGTTATCTTCCTGTATTCATGTGTGCACACACACCTCAGAGAAGCTCTGTACAGAGTAACATTTACTGTCTTCAAGTACCCACAACATGCCAAGCACACCATCAAGTGCTTTCTCTTACATCATTTCATTTCATCTCTAGCTACTTCTATTGTATAAGGAAGATATTATTATCCCATTGTACAGATGAGGAAATTATAGCTCAAAGAAATTCAATAGCTTAGTTTATGTCACAGAGGACCCATGCCAGAGCTAAGATTCAAACTCAGTTTCATCTGACTTCAAAGTTCTGCGTCACCATATGAGGTTGCCAAAGGACACATGACTAAAGGTAACTTGGGAATTCTGGGAAGGATTCCTGGAGCTGCCTCTTTATCTACTCTTATCAAACTACCACATTTCCCAAAGGTTCCTCTGGGCCTTTGCACTTTTCTGTTCCTCTGAGGAAGTGCCTTCCGTACAGAGTCTGCCTGAAAAGCTCTTACTCACCTTCCAAGACCCAGCTCGATGTCATTTCTGCCACGATGCCTCCTCTGATGACCTTCTCACTAAGCGTACACGTGCATCCCGTAGCATATCCATTGTCCTTCCTCTGAGTCACACACACCCATAGTCATCTTGTGTTTCTTCAGAGAATAATACATGTCCTATTGAGTGGTGTCCAGGAATGTGAAGGGTCTGAGATTTCAATTACCTGCAAGCTAACAAATAGGTCTGCCACAGTTGTACAATGCTGGCAGAAGACACCGATTCTGTCCCCACTCTCCGTCTCCAGTACCTTTAACAGAGACCTGCGCTGTGGCTCCATCACAGATTGCTGAACAACTGAAAGTTCAAATCTCTTTCTTTTTTTTATTAATTTCAGAGATGAAGGAAGAGGGAGAAAGAGATAGAAACATTAATGATGAGAGAGAATCATAGACTGGCTGTCTCCTACATGCTCAAGCCTGCAACCCGGGCATGTGCCCTGACTGGGCTCTGACCAGAAATCAAACTGTGACCTCCTGATTCACAGGTTGATGTTCAACCACTAAGCTATGCCAGCCAGGCTCCCTGGATGTTTCTTTAACAAACACACATAGAACTTATTCTATGCCAAGCACTAGGGAGGGTGAAGAACTCTATGTATATTCACTGTGTTCATCTTCATAGCCCCGATGGCTGCCACTGTTCCGGAGCAATACACAACTGACACAGGCTTTGGTTCCCTATGAGACAGGTTATGGTTCTATATCAGCCAAAAGTACATGTCCCTAACTATTGCATAAGCTTCTCTTCATTTAAGCCCATAAAATAAAACCAACTATATAATCCCAATCATATGCCAGGTTTTCAAGTCATAATAGCCTGCTCATGATGCCTGAGTGTTTTTAAAATGTGTTAATGCTTCACTGTTTAGTTCATTCTGCTTAGCATGAATCAGAGGTAACTCTAGGGTTGAATTCCTTTCAGCTCTTCCAAGATATACATACAAACAGGCTGTCATGACACCTGGGAAAGCCGCTAATGTCCACAGCAAAACAAAGATGAAGATGCATGTGAGCCCGCTCTTCAGCCGCTATACCTTGCCTGGTGGTGAGGAGAGTCTGAACAACAAACTGCTGTCAGTCAATCCGTAGCTTTGCAGATTGGGAGTACAGCTCTCCCACGGAGCCTTATTTAAAGCACATTCTTGGGGAAAGGCACATGCCTGATAAGTAAATCTTTATATCAGGGCTCAGCAAACTAGGGCCTCTGGATAAAATCCACTGGCCACCTGTTTTTGTAAATAAAGCTTTATTAGAACACAGCCAGCCTACTAATTTGTATACAGCCTATGGCTGTGTCCATGCTACAACACCAATATTGAGTAGTTGTGAGAAACTAGCTTGCCCTTTAAAGAATAAAATTTGTCAGATGAGTGACATTTAGCTCTCTTTTTCACATTCTAAATATCTCTCAAATCATTTCACATTTAGTTGAGTGACATTTAGCTCTCTTTTTCACATTCTAAATATCTCAAATCATTTCACGTTTTCTTTCATTATTGTTTTTAAATTTTTAATTATGAGATATTTCAAACATACATAAAATTGACTAAGTAGTAAGTAACTCACATACCACTGAGATTGAGCAGATGTTGCCATTTTACCACATTTGTTTCAGTTTGACTTAGAAATGAAAATAAGAAAGTACAAATACAGCTGAAGTGGTCTTATCTCTTTCCCTTCCCTCCACCCCAGCCTTTGCCGTTATCTTGAAGTTGGAGGTTATTTTCCTTTTGACATTTTTGTACTGTTACCTCAACTTATGCAATTTCTCTATTCCTAGCAGTGCTGTCGTAAATGACTTGGTATACATCTCCTTGCGTACAAGTGCAGGAATTTCTCTAGGTGCATTCCTAGGAGTGTAATAGCTGGACAAAGGGCATGAGTATGAGTCATTCTCCTCTGTCTACTCTTTCCGATGCCATTCTGCATGTTTTCTTTCCTGCTGTGGATTCCAGGAAGCTGAATTATGTGGACTAATCAGCAGGCTTCCTTGTCTTCTGCTTCCCATTGTGGTTGGCCCATGAAGAGGACCCAAGGGAAATTGGAAGGGGGAGGAAATCAAGGGTCAGGGTATTCATTTCCCCTGACCCTCCCTACGGGATTGCAGCGGGCTGAATAGGCTCCTCCATTAAAGGTCACAGGTGCCTTCGCCTCACAGCCATCTTGGTCTTCAGTTTCTAGTAACTGCAGTCAGCTTCCTCCTTCAGGTCTTTGGGGGTTAACATCTCACTAACACTTGTCCCTAGGGGTTACCCTATTCCTTGTGCTTTTGCTGCTCCTTGTCCACAATTTTCTAAATAGTGCCATTATTAAACTTTCCTCGCATTATCAAATTTGAGTGTGCCACCTGTTTCCAGCCAGACCACTGACTGATACAATTCACATCTTCAGTTTTACAGTCTATAAATTGCTCCCTAAGTCGCTGGAGTAGTCTGCGCTCCCACTGATTTGTGCATGAGTTCCTACTTCTTCAAATTCTCTCCACAACCTGAGGTGATTTGCTTTATAATTTTTTCCAGTGAGGATGAGCATGAGCATCTTTCTATATGTTTATTGGTCATTTGGGTTCCTTCATCTATAGTTGACTGCTGGTATTCTTTTCTTGATTTTTTGGCTTTTTCCTTCTTATTGATTTAAATAGGTCCTTTTAAAAAAAAAAAGAATAAATAAATAGATCCTTTAGATATACTGAATGCTAATTTTTCTTGGGCTGAAATGAGCCTTCTTTCAATTTAAGTCTTGTCATTTTATTTAATTTATGGTGTGGCTTTCCACTTTAAGGTGGTCCACACTGTCACATCTTTTTCTGATTTTGCTTTGTATAACTTAAGCTATTCCTTCTTAATCATAAAGACATAAAAATATTTCTTCATATATTCTTCAAAAATGTTTATAGTTTTGCTTTCCCATTTATATCTTTAGCCTTCCTGGAGTATATATTTGCAGTTGGTGAAAGGTGGGATATAATTTTATTTTTCTACATAAAGGAGTAATTAGTTTATTGATAGTCCCTTCTACTGTCACCAACTTCTAATGCCCCATCTGTCATATTCAAGACTCCATGTGCATACAGGGCTGTTTCTGAGCTCTCCTATTGGTCTGTTTTCCTCCCCTCTGTTGGGAATACACAGTTTTTAGAAAAAGTCTGGCTATCTGGTGGAGAATTATCATATCACTTCTTCACAAACCTGCTTCTTCTTCAAAATTACCTTAGGTCTGCTCTTCCAGGTGTATTTCAGGGTTTTTGGTATTCTACCTCTAATCATGATTTTTTTTTTCTATTTGTAATTTTCTAATAATTTTATAATAAAAGACAATATGTTGATATTATAAATTCCATATAATACATTATATAAAATAAATGATGTATAAATAAATTTACAGAATGATTTTTCTGTATTAAAAAAAGTATGACTTTTCATTTGTTAGTGAGGTGTATTACACCAACATATTCTCTAATATTGAGCTGTCATTCAATTCCAGGAGTGAGTCCTACTTGGGTGTAATATTTTTCTTAATGCAACTGGTTTACCTAGGATTTTTGCATCCATGTTAATATCATTGCCCTATGTTCTGCTTCTTATCTTTATCCATTTTTATTAAATAGCTAAGCAGGATAGCTTTTTCTCTTTTCTAGGAAGGACTAGAACCACTTGGTGCTCTGTGTTTCTAGTCCTTCCTCTTCCCCCCACCCCTTCATCCCCTGGCCCCTCTCCAGAAATGGGCAGAAGATAATCAGGTTGAGTGTTCTCTTTTTACATTATCTGACTTAGTTTAAGAGAGATTATCTGATTTTTTAATGTTTCCTAGAATTCTCCTATAAAAACATCTATGCTTGGTAGCTTTTAAATTAGATTATTGTTTATTGATCTAGTTCAGTGGTCTGCAAACTCATTAGTCAACAGAGCCAAATATCAACAGTACAACGATTGAAATTTCTTTTGAGAACCAAATTTTTTTAACTTAAACTTCTTCTAATGCCACTTCTGCAAAATAGACTCGCTCAGGCCATGGTATTTTGTGGAAGAGCCACACTCAAGGGGCCAAAGAGTGGCTCTTGAGCTGCAGTTTGCCTACCACGGGTCTAGTTCATTTAATAGTTGTAGATCTAGTCCATTTTCCTGATTCTTGTTGAGTCATTTTTTGTAGTATACATTTTTCGAAGTAATTATCTATCTTACCACAGTTTTCCGAAGCTTTGTGGGAGGAGCAGCTCTGCATGGCAGTGTAATGACCTTACACATTTCCACAGAGGTCACGTAAGCAAGGCTTCTCCACTATCTGACCTATATCTTTACCGAACACCCTGTCATCTTCCAAGCACATGGCTGTAATTGCAGTGTCTTATGAGGAACTGTCACAGGCTGTTTGCTATCCACCTCTCTATCTTGCAGAACACCCCCTATTTTGTGAGAAGTTGCCATGAGACAACATTTTGCTAAATGAAGGAAACTCAGTCCTCCTATCTCTAAACCCAGTAAGCTTCCCCCTGTCCCACTGCCTCCTGGCCATGGCAAAAAGACTGAGCCCACCTGGAATAGCTCTACACCAAGTGCTCCTGGGTCCACGTTTCTCCTCCAAGGTCAGGGTCTAGCTGAGGCCCTGGGTAGCAGAGGCTAACGCCATATTCATAGTCGGGTTCCTCTCTAGACTTGGTACAATGTCTGGCTTAGAGCTGGGCACCTCTCAGGTGGCTCAGAAAGCCTGAGCAATTGAAATGGATCGGCCTTTTGAGTTGAGAAGCCTCAGACACGGAACAGTGCTGACTCAGGGGATCAGAGCTCCCTCAATGACTCAGACATTAGGACCTCTTTAATGGGGGATTATGAAAATGTACTGCCTGGAGCGGTCTTAATTAAGAACAACCTGTTCTTGACTGCAGCTTCTGAGCAGACTCTTCTCTTCGTCCTCCCGTCCCCTTTTCTCCTCGACATCTGGAGGCAGAATCGGCTGCCTCTGACAAGGTTCTCGTTCTCCCAATAACACTGCTGACAGTCTTGGTTTGGAAACAGTTGAGCTAGTTGGGGATGACAGCCCTTTGGCCAGCATGAGGCTCCCTAATAGGCAACCTAAATCAGTGAATGATAGAGATGTCGCTGCACCTGTGCGGCCCTCGCTCTCCGAAAGGCTGGGCTGAGGTTGGAAATGGGCAGAAGATAATCGGGTTGGATGTTCTTCCCAGGACTCACTCTCCCCACCTCTCTCTCCATGTTAGTTTATCGCAGATGGGTTTCCTCTCCCCGCACCTCCTCTCAGCTCCAGGCCCCGATGGAAGGGCAGGCAGGGCCTGAGCCCCAAGGGGAGGAAGGGCGCAGCCATTCTCTCTATCTTATGTGTAGGCTCAGGGGCCACAAAAGAGGGTGGGGCTCCTGGAAGGTCTGGCTTCCCAAGCCCCAATTCTGAACCCTAGCCAGAGCCAGACACCACCTGGCAGCTTCCTGGCAGCCCACAGTCCCCCACTCACTGTCCCCAGATTCCCCATCACCAGGCTCAGGCCACTTGTCACATCTTCATTCAGCAAACATTTACTATTTTGTGTGTGAGGTCTTGATGTTCTGTGGTTCAAGTCCTTCCTTCCCCCTTCCCTCTTCATTCACAAGTGTGTGCATGAGCGCTCACTCACAGACATACATACACACACACACACACACACACACACACACACACACACTTTATGAAAATAATAAAAGTTTTCAAGGAAGCTTAACAATTAGGTATGACTCATCTTTTAGTTGGTGGATTTAGGTTCCTCTTGTCCCCAGCTTCTCCAGGGAGTAATTAATAAAGGGTAAACAAATATTTAAATCACATGGGAGCTCACTATTTAAACCCTCAGGGGTGAGCTTCTTGTAATATTATGACCACTCCTTAAAAGATCTGTGAGCAAAACTTCCTTAAGCTGGGGCATGATTGGGTAGAACTCTTATTTGAATTAACAAAGCCATTAAACTTGACCTGGCAGGACAAGATGGGGAGTACTGTGCACTCACTGACTTGAGATATATATATATATATATATATATATATATATATATATATATATATATATATATATATATATATATATATAGCTGCCCAACTGTTCACAGGGGAATGGAAAATCCTAATCCCAGAAAACAGATCCTCCTAACCTGGGGCCCTGACTCTGCTTCTCCTACCTAATCCTTTCCAATGGCTTCCTACTTCCAAGATCAGAAGTTCTTAGTGTATGCTTCCTGGCCCAGCAGCAGCAGCATCACTTGAAATATATTAGAAATGCAAATTCGCAGACCTTACCCCAAATCTACTAAATCAGAAACCCTCAAGGTGGGGCCTAGCAATCTGTTTTAACACACCCTCCAGGTGGCTGTGAAGCACAGAGTTTGAGAACTACTGCCCCAGACAGAGGTGAACCCTTAGGGCAAGACTGCAAGGCCCTCCACAGAGACATTGCTGGCCCATAGTAGCCTTGTGCAAATTATAATAGAGCTTCCTCTGGAAGGATGTAGCTGCCAGCACTTGCTTACTAAGTGAAGCCAGAGCTCTGTCTCAGCACCTGCCCCCATCCCCCCATCTCAGCTGGGTGCCCTTGTAAAGCGAACAGCCTGCACAGTCATACTTGCACACCCTGACCCCACAACCAGACACCCCCCACCACCACCACAAGCCTATATCCCACCATTTGCCTCCTTATCCCTATGATCCAGCCATTCTAAACACTTTATAATTCCCTGAGCACATCATGGTACTTCATGCTTCCTTCGTGCCTTTGCCCAAGCTGTTCTCTCTACCGAGAATGCTTGTCTCCCACTTTTCACCTAGAAAACTCCTACAACCTTCAAATCTCAGTTTAGTCATCTCTTCCAAGAAATACTTGCTGACTTCAGAATCATATGCCACTCCTCGAGGCTCCCTTATCGCCTGCATTCCCCTCTGACATAGCCCTGGCCTGACTGCATTTTAATTGTTGGTTTTCATGACTCTGTCCTCCTCCAGGGCAGGGTCTGGATCTGATTCATCTTTGCATCCCAGGATCAGCACAGTACCTGACATACTCACATGATGACAAAATACTGAACGTCAGTTCTCTGCCTGTCTCTTGGCACCCAGAGATACAGTGAAGGTCATGTCAGACAGATCAACCTCATGGAGCTAATTCATAATGAAGCGAATGGTACAAAGGAAAAAGGGGGAGAAGGAAGAGGCAAGGCCCTTGCCCAAATGATGGCAGTCGATTGCTTTTCGGAATGATTTAGGAGCTGCCTAGAAAGCAGGGTGACTTTCTGCTCTGAGAGGATGAATTCCTGTCCTCCCCAGATTCACTTGGGAAGTCAAAAAAGCCAGTCTCAAGCAATAAAAAAACTCTCCTGGGGAAACCTGCCCTCCCACAGAGCTGGGTTAAGCCCCTGCCACGGAAGAGCCACCTTGTGGCCCAGAGTGTCCAGCGCCTTCCCATGGCAGCTGCAGCCAGGACTGTGAACGGGGAAGAGGCCCAATCAGGAGTCTTGATGCCTCTCCTCCTGGAAATTAAGACCCAAATCAGTGAATCAAGACTCAAATCAGGTTGGCATGCCCCTCCTCAGTTAGCACTTACCTAATGATAAGACATGAATTGCACACTTCTGCTCACTGCAGGAATGCAATAGTGGGGTTCCTTGTGGAAGCCATTTGACTCCTGGAATAACTTCTACACACAGTGAGCCATGGAGGGGCAAACAAGGGTTCAGTTTATATGCAGGAAACATGAACTTTCTAAAAGTCAAAGAGTAAGTTTGAAGATAGAAGGGAAATGATCTGGAGAGACTGCTACAGACACCAGGAGGAGCAATGCACTAGGGCAGGGCAATGGGGATGGAGACATCATTCTAGGCAGACAGAGAGCAAGAGGAGTCAGGAGGGTAATGAAGGGGCCTAGCCTGGATTTCAAAGGTGCTGCAGAAATAGGGCAAATTTTCTGATAGATAGATAATAGATAGATAGATAGATAGATAGATAGATAGATAGATAGGCTTTATTAGCACTGTCCCAGCCTGAGCCCAGTGGTGTGTGCACACACATGTACATGCACACTCACACACTCACACGCCCAGCTCCACCTCCTTTTACTGACATGGCTGTGCTATAAGATCTTCTTTGTTGGCTAGCTCAAACCAAGCTAAATCATAGTCCCTCTCTGTGGTCTCAGTTTCTTCAACTTTTCACAAATTGTGACCCTTTGTTCATGGTGCCTAAAAGCCACTCCTGGGCAAGAAAGCAGAGAGTATGGCCAAAATAAAGGTGATAAAAGGAACTCAAGTGTGCTGAGAAAGGTGATTCTCACATCCTTACTAAGGTTTCGAGTGGACACACAGAAACATCAACAGAAATCACAAATAATATGTATACAGAGACACTCCAAAATAGATTTATACACACACACACACACACACACACACACACACACACACAGGGGTGGGGGACACAGAGAGAGGCTTTCTCACTCAGACTCTCACACAAACACAAAGAAAACAAAATTGCAACTGCAAAACCATCACACAATAAACAGATGCTCTCTGACAAATGCACATAAATATGGTCACTCCCTTAAAACAAGAATTTTGAAATAATCATTCAGAAAATTAAAACAAAAAATAATTGTCACTTACTGGATTTTGTGTGTTTTTTCGGTGGGGGGGGGGGGGAATGCATTGTTTCATTGAAACATTCTACCTATGATTCTAAACCCTCTCTGGCTACGAAATACCTTATATTTGCACCAAACATATTCCTTGTCAAATAAAATTCACACCTGTTATCTCCTTAACACCTCCCAGGGCTTTTTCTGTTGGTATGTTTTTCTAATTTCCACATGCATGTTGTGCTGGACACTAACTGTTAGCACTCAGTGCTATTCCCAGCTCTCCTGAGCTCCTCCTGTATCACCAGTTGCTGGGAACCAAAAGACTACATTTCCCAGATCCTGTGCCAGCAGGGTGTTAGATTTTATTCCACCCATAAGAGACATTCCTGCAAGATTTGGAAGGTGGGGGAGAAACAGAAGCCATGATTGAGCTGCAGGCATTGGCAGGCAGGTGAGCTTCCTGGGAAGGTGCAGTCAGGAGGTTCTGCAGTGGCTTCCATACACACACCCCCTGTGAATCATCCACATCAGTGCTTCATCCACATCAGTGCTTCAGGCGGCTCAGACCATTGGTGGTGGGTTTGGGTTTGGAGGGTTATTTTTTTATAACTAATATAAAGCTCTGATTTTATAAACATTTAAGCAAATAAATAAATAAATAAGGATACATTACTGGATCATCTCCCAGAATGGATGAAGATAAAGAAGCAAGCAGTTTCAGGAGCCATAGGGGTTCCAGCAAGCGGACTCTAAGGTGGAGAGTAGCAGGGAGGAAGTTTGGTAGGGAGGGCAGTGGAAGGCAAGGAAGCAGGACTGGGGGGAGGGAGAACTTGAGTGTCAGCTTGACAGATGCCCAGGCCATTTGAAGCTGGGGTGATCCTTCTGTGCTGGGTGAAGATGCCAAGCCTCTCTCCCTGCATGCTTTCAGTTGTCCTGAGTTGAGGCATTGATAACCCACAGGGCAGCTCTCTTCAGCTGAGGCAATGCTTGTAGGAGACAGGCAGCTCAGGGCATTCAGCCAGCAGCTCTTATGCTGCTTGAGGTCAACAGACCTTGATTCCTGTTATGGACTGGAAGTGAGTATCCCCCTGTAAAGTATATATGCTGGAGCCCTAATCTCCGATGTGACTGTATTTGGAGATAAAGCCTGGGAGGAAGTCATTGAGGTCATAATAGGGCTGGTGCCTACTATGCAGAGAAAAAGACACAAGAGTTCTCTCTCTCTCTCTCTCTCTCTCTCTCTCTCTCTCTCTCTCTCTCTCTCTCTCCCCCCCCGCCCCATGTGAGGACACAGCAAGAAGGCAGCTATTTGCAAGCCAAGGAGAGTCCTAAAGACAACCCAATAATGCTGCCATCTTTTTTTTTCTTTAATTCTCTGATTTTAGAAAGAGGAAGAAAGAGGGCGAGAGAGAAATAGCAATTGGTTGCCTCCTGCACATGCCCCAAATGGGATTGAACCCGCAACCTGGGCATGTGCCCTGACCAGGAATCAAACCCACCACCTTCAGTGCATTATCCTATTGCTCCAACCAACTGGGCCACACCAGCCAGGGCCATGTTGGCATCTTGATCTTGGACTTTTCAGTCACCAGAACCAAGAAAATTAACTCTGTTGCTTAAGCCACCCAGTCCGTGGTTTTTACTTTTATGGCAGATCAAGGCGACTAAGCTGATTTTTTGAAGGAGAATGTGGACAGCACACAACAGGCTCTAGCACAGGAGCTGACCTAGAGATCTAGTTGCCATCAGCTTATTCTCACTCTCTATCTCCCCATTCTGCTCTTTTCCCCTATGTTTTGAGAGAAAATATGACCACCTCCAGCCTCTCACCCTTCCAAAGCCATGATCCAAGGAAGAAGACAGCTCTCTCTCTCTCTCAGGCTCCAATCTGGAAAATTCCAGGAAAGGACTCTGGTTCCCCAGCCACCCTATGTGCACCCTCCTGGCCCAGTTCTGAGGCCAGGTACATGGATATTAGGACTGACTTTGCCTTTGACTTTAGGCCATATTTATTCTCCAACCAGGCCCCTAAGTCATCCCAGCCCAGGGGGACAGCTTCTCTTTTCTCCCAGACACCCAGCCTGTACGATCAGGTCCAAGGCTCCTCATTGAGCACTGCTGGGATTGAATTGAAACCCAATGGGGTATCTGGAAAGCAAGTGGAATATCTGGGAGTAATTAACTTCCAGCTGCTTGTTCATTTGGCACCCAGTGGGTAGCACAGATTCCTCTCAGTCTCTCTTTCTTAAGAATCAATAAAAAGTTAGTGATGCATTTAACAGAGATCAGATAAATGCAATTAAGTGCCTTTTAAAAAAACTTTTTATAGGACTGATACTTTGGTTACATTCTTGAAAGTCACTGCAGGTAAATTCGCCCAGTCATCTGGTAGGTAATTGCATTGCAAATCTTTATAACTGAGTATTAGTGTAACTGAGAAGAGATGAATTTGATTGGTCAGGGGAGTTGCAGACAACAAAGGAACAGTAGCAACTTAGGCTGAGTCTTGAAAGACTGGTGACTAGGGTGAGGCAGGAAAAACAGCGTGAACAAGGATGTGAACATAAGCAACATGGGGTGTTTGGGACTGGCAGGACCATGTAGGAGTTTGGAGATCCTTCTGGAAGTGTCAGAGCTGACTAGGGGCAGGATGGGACTGGTCCCAGTGGCCCCAGCTCTGCCCCCAGGCTTTGGCAGAGGCAGGTCGGAGATTACCATCCCCATATCACAGAGGAATAAAACTGGAGTTCCACTGGGTAACTGCCTGTCAGGCCCTGGGAACTTTCTGCTTCTGTCAAAGCTGCCTTCTGCTGCCAAAGAAATCAAAGAATCCAGAGAACCTGCAGGTTAGGCCTAAATACACATTAAGAAACGACAGAAAGAGAGAATGCAGGCCAGCTGCTCTGATGGGAACCCTCAGGAATAGTAGGCTTTGGCTTCCTTAAAACAATTTTCCACACCATTCAAATCTATAATATGCCACAGGATGCTGACACTAAACTGATATCACTGCCCAGATCACGTCCTTCTTCACCACGTGGCCAGGGGCCTTGCCGTGTTTCTGAGCCTCATTCATATTATGTGGGGTTCCACTGGCTGGTCTCCAAGGCTCATGGCTCCAACATCACAGGATTCATGAGGAATGTGCGGGACCTTCAACACTGATGTTGGCATAATAATGTCATGCTACTTGCATATCCAGCCTACAAGATTAATGCCCACCAGGAAACTGCAGGCAGCAATTTATTCTGAATTTTCCCACCATGGGACTTGCTTTACGTACATTGCTACATGAACTCTAATAAAACATTAAACAGATTTTTTTTTTAAAAAGGTTTCTGACAGCTTTCCAGCCACCCTGACATATGCTCCTCTTCCTCCCAGACACCCTGGAGATAGGACCTCCCTGGGACTACAGCTGTGATCAATAGTAATTGCAGAGAGCCAGGCAGGAGGTTGGATACAAAACAACCAAGCCTCTAAAATAAAACAGAATGTCAAAAGAATGAAATAAAGCAATCCTATATAATAAAAGCCCAGCGACCAAAACAGTGGAATGACCAGAAGAACCAGAAACCAGAACACCATAGCCCCTTACCCTGGCTGGCCCTGCCCCCCAGGGAGCAGTTAGGGGTGATCCAGGAGGAAGGCAGGGTGGTTAGGGATGATCAGGTAAGCAGGCAGAGTGGTTAGGAGTGATCAGGCAGGCAGGGGAGCAGTTAGGAGCCAGTGGTCCTGGATTGTAAGAAGGATATCCAACTGCCAGTTTAGGCCCAATCTACAGGATGGGGCTTAAACTGGCAGTGAGACATCCCCTGAAAGGTCCCAGATTGTGAGAGGGTACAGGCCAGGCTTTAGAACACCTCCCCACCACCACCCCCACAGGAGCTGCTGTGACATGCACTGGCCATTTACAAAGAAATGGCAGCATGGTCTGGCACCCACAAAGCAACACTCAGCTCCCCCCAAGTGGGACAAAGGTCCTGCCACCACCCCAGAGCAACACCCCACTAAATTGCTGCCAATGCTGCCCAAGACCCCATAGTGCAAAATGCGGCCCACAGCCCAGCCCAGCCCAGAAACAGTCACTGTGGGCACCAGGTAATGACATCACTTAGCAATACCTGGCTTCCTCTCCCTAGTGACTAGCCTCCTTAGAGTTTCTTCAACCCAGGAACATGACTTGCTTTATAGCCAGGTGCAAACATTTTACACTTTAACCAAATGTCTGTGAAGCATTTTCCCATCCCTCATCTCATTTGATCCTCACAGAAGTCCTAGAGTAGGTAGATAGGAGATTCAGTAGAATCCTATTTTCTTTTCATTACCAGAAAACAGATATTTAGAAAGTTTAGAAACTTGACCTGACTGAAAAGAATAAGAAATGGTGGACCTTGAAAATGACCTCAGGTTTTCTTATTGCACAGGATATAGTCAAACACTACTGCAGTTAAGTATTTTACCCTTGGTTCTCCCTGTGTAACCTACAATAATAATGTGCTTTGTGTTATTTACTGCTGTGCTGCTGACAATTACCTGAAAGAGAAGTTGGGATGCTTCACTGAGCTGAAAAAAGTTTAGCTAAATTAGAAAGCAAGTTTAATTAAGCAAGTTTATCTGTATAAATAAAGCTCTCACCGGTGTCAATCACATGCGTGTTTCCATCTGTCATTGAAGATCATGAATTTGGTTGACACTTCTATTATAGAGAAAGGGCAAATAGTGATATTAAAATATTTCTTCTAATTAATTTCCTTTTGATGTGCACAAATTTGTGCACCAGGCCTCTATTATGAAATAAAACAAGAAAATGACCAAGCAGGATTGATGTCAGAGAACCCTCTGCCCAAGAGAGGAGGATGACATATTAAAGTATGCATCTGTCCAGCCCTACCCAGTAAATGACCTGGAGCAACGGGAGTCATCCTGACATCACAGGAAGATGAAGTGGGGTCTGCATTGACTGTAGTCAGTGCTGGTGCCTGGTCTGCTGGGCTTGGCTCAGGGGGCTCAAGTGAGCACTGAGCTGACACTGCGTTTTGGGAATAGCCATTATCACTTCACATGGGAGAACAGCAAACCTCCACGTATTCCCTATTACATCAGTCTCTGCAGTAGCACATAGAAATAGAAACCCAGAAACACAGTAATGAAAACTCGGTAATCTGAAGACTAACTTTGATCCCTTGAAGCAAGATTGGGAGAGTGGGTGTTTTTTTTTCTGAAACAAGGAAATGACCAGTGTGGCACTGTGCAGGTCATGGGCAGGCATGGGCAGCAGAAATGGTTTTGCAGAATCAGGACAAGGCAGGCAACTAGGGGACTGGATGGTACTTAAATTGCTTGTATCTAACCAGGTCAACATCGCCCTGGGGAGCAGAGTTGCAGTTAGTGCACAGCTCCCTCTGAAATGGAGCCTCGTATTGAACGTGGCTGATGTAAGTACAATCATAATTAGGCTAAATATTGAGTAAACGAAATGCAGTGGGCTCACTTCTTAGCTAATCTGTGTGTTGTCTTTACAGCTTCCTAAGTAAAGACTTCTTGTCGAAACCGTTAAGGCAGCCTGACTACACGTTGAAGGCACAGGCGATGTGCACAGTAACACTCAGCAGAGACAGGTCAGGGAGCAGGTCCCCTCTCCTCCCGCCCCCAGGAAAAGGGAGAGAATGCCTCTTTCTGCTCACGTGTGTGAGCCTCTCTGGCCCTTTAAACTCCTTCTCACTCAGTGAGAGGCAGATGCAAGAAGAAAATAAAATGTGGACCAGGGGTTGCTTTTCATCTGAAATAGGGGCCGTAGAATAGACTCCACAAAGGAGGTGCATTTCAGTGGTAAAGGCTTAAGGGAGGGCCCTAGCTGGTGTGGGTCAGTTGGTTGGACATAGCCCTGTGCATGGAGAGGCTCAATCCTGGAGGAGGTGGGTGGGGAGATTGCAGGAGGCACCCAATTTATGTTTCTCTCTCTTTCCCTCTTCCTCCCTCTCTCTAAAAATATCAATAAAATTTCAAGGTAAAATTTTAAGCCATAGAAATATCTGAGCGAGGAGCATTTGGGACAAAGGCAGTAAATACAGCAAAGGTTCTCATCAGAGAGCATGTGCCATGTTAAAGGCTCAGCAAGAAGGCCAGCATGTCTGTACCTGAGAAAATGAAAAACAACTGAAATGAGGTCAGAGAGAGCCAGGGGGTGGAGAGGCAGGTCACAAATGACCTAGTAGGTGTTCACTCTGGGCTCTTCAGATTCTATAAACTTGCCCCAAGGCCCCCAGGCTCCCAGCCACAGGTGGCCTTTGACGTAACTGGGCCTTCGTAAGAACTTGAGGATGGCAATCGTGACCCAGACTCTTCTGCGGGTGAGGGCTGAAGCACTGTCTCAGGAATGGCTGGTATGCGTCTCAGCCCTGAGCCTGCAGCCTAGACTCAGGCTCACAGAGTGGCCCTCACACAGGCAGGCCGTGTGCCAGGCCGCTGGGCCCCTCCTGCCTACCCCAGCAGGGCTGTCTCTCCCTCTAGCTCAGCCTGTTTCCCCAGGGCTGGGCACAAAGGGGATGGGAGGGAGGGCACCGACTGTGTTCTGGGTGTAGATGCTTGTTTCCCAGCCTCCGCCATCACGGCTAATTGACCTATATTGTCCTCTCCATCACATGGAAACCCAATTCAGCCCCGTTTCCCTCTGTACCTCGGAAAAGTAAAAGTTCGCCTCCGCTTCTAACTGAACAATAATTATCTTGGCAGTACGAGGCCCACAGGGCCTCTCCCCCACCAGCCCATTACCTCTCTCCTCTTTCCAACTTGGAAAAGAAAAATACGAATCAATGTAAGAAAGCTATTTACTCTCCATTGTACAGGCTGCACACCAAATAGTTTGTCAGGGTCTTTTAAAAGCAACTCTCCTCGCCCACATTTTGCTCAGAAGGTTGCTTTGTCTCTTCCCGCAGCGATTGATTTTTGCATCTCGTTAGGATTGTTCTAAGCTCCTAAGGTATTAACAGATTTGCCCAAGTCTGTGAGCTGTAGCTCAGCGGGCGGTGCTCACCTGGGCAGCCAGTCGGGGCTCTGCTGCACTTACTTCACGCCAGGAGAACGGGGTCCCCGAGGACAGTGCGGGGCTAGAGAGCATTGGAGTTCTTACTCTGTATTGCCAACCAGTGAGAATTGCTCTGGACTTCCTCCTGGCGTCCTGAGAATCGAATGTTGACCTCCAAAGGGGTGGCCACAGACAACAGTGAAAGGAAGTGGTGTGGGAGTCATACAGACCTGGGTTTGGATTCACACTTAACTCTTTACTGGCTGTGTGGCCTTCCTTACACTTACAGACAAGTGTCCTGGTGTTTGCACTTTGGAGGGCCCCCAGGCTGTCTTAACCCATGAGCATCCAGCCTCATGCTGAGTCCTAGCGATAGGAAGGGGAGAAGGAGGGTAATGAAGGAAGCTAAGAAAGAGCAAGCCTGGGGTTGGCTGTAGAGTGACTAGAGAACAGCTCCCTGCACGGGAAAACCAGGAATCCAGGCCTCAGTGTTCAAACTGGGATCACTGTGTATGCAATCAATCCATCCTGGCTTCAGTGTCCAGGAAGTTCTACCTGAGTCCTTGGGTGCAGAAAGGACTCTAACTGGAACACTACGCTACATACAAAACAAGAAACAGCACGGTTGCTGAGAGCATAGCCAGGGAACTAGACTTCCTGAATCCAAAAGCTGACTCTGCCACTTACCAGCCCGATCAGTTAGATCAGACATCAGTGCTTGTAGAGTTTGGGCTCTTTCTGGCATTGTGTCCATAGGCTAATTCCAGATAATAAGCTTCTAAATTCCAGTGGCTTAATTCTATCAAAGTTTAGTTCTCATTCCAGGATAGAGTAATGTAGGTGTTCCTGGTCAGCAAGCAGCTTTCCTCCCCATGGTCTTTTAATTTTTCAACGCAAGGACGCATCTTTCGGCTCCATAATCTTCTGAATCTGGTTGACGGAAGGGTAAGAGGAACTAGCAAAGGCACACCTTCTTCTGAAAACCCCTGGCTGGACCAGAGGTGATACACCTTGCTCCCACTCACTCCATTGTGAGAACTAGTCACAGGGTCACTGGTGACAGGGTCATCCTGGGTGAAATCTAGTGCCTGGGCCATTCAGTGGCCCTTGCAGCCACTTCTCGGTTCTCCTCTGACACCCTGTCCCTACTTCCACCTCCAAGTGGCTCAGTTCTGTCTCCAGGTCCATCTGCTCCCCAGATTGTGAGCTCCTGAGGACAAAGGCCTGTTTCTTCCCTCTCTGTACACCCAGAAACTAGCTTAGTACCATTGTTAGGTGAATGGGTGACATAAGTCAGAACCAGCTCAGAGACTGGGTGGCCTGACCCTTGCAGAAGGTCTTCCTGCAAGCAGCTCGGCTAGACTGGGGAAGGTTGGGGCTGCCAGGATGGGAGATCTACCAAGGGAAACATGGAAGACAGGGAGAATGATGTGACCATTTGGAGAGACTTGCTTCTTCATTTCCACAGTATTTCTCAGGCCAAGAAAGGGCCCGAACTCCAAGAGTGCTGAAACACATATCTCAAAGCTAACACTTACAGGTAGCCTGTACCATGTTCTAAGTATTGTACCTGCATTAATTCATCAGTCCTCACTATAACTCCATTTCACAAATGAGCTAATGGAGGCTCATCTCAGAAAGGTTGAATGACACATTTTGCTTTCTCTACTCAAGGGTTTTTCTTCCTTATCTTGGAGGCCCTTGAAGCCCTAAGACAAGGATGGCTTCTTCCCATTTTCCAGTATTTCTGTCCATGAGAACTAGGTGTGGGAACAGCAGAGATTTGACTTCCTGGAGGCCAAAGCAGACATTTTGAAGCTTTCTCACTCCACTCTGAACCCCAGGACTCAGGTAGCAGGCCAGTGGCCTGAGAACATTTCCAAGATGATTCTTCAAGATTATTTTAAGCTAAGGAAGACTAGACTTTCCAATGATTTCTATGTCTTGGGATATCCTTTGGTCAAATTAAAAAATAGTAGAGATTGGAGCCAAATAACAAATTGCAAGGCTCCAAGCCCATCTGAACATGACGCTTGTGCAGAATTAACAGTGATAATATTATGACAGGGGGCTGATCTCTCTGCACAAAGCGCCAGGGCTGACTACCCAGCAGCCAGCAGTGCAGAAACGCTGCTCACTCAGCCGGGCGACTCGGCCCCTCCACTGAGCATTTCCATAGTCTTAACTGGATAACAACCACGGCCCTCCTGGGAAATCACCGCCTCGGAACTGCTTTACACCGATGACAAGAGAAACAGCTGCAATTTGTCATTATAGAAATATCCAATTATCAAGCCACTGAGTGATGACTGCAGCCTCCTGTCCGCACAGCCTTCGGTTTAGGTTCTGAGCTGCATACCTGTCATTGCCAGAGTCTCAGGTGACAGTCTCAGAAGAGCCTTGCTTCTCCCCACCACCACCCCCAATATCTTAGGAGGGCCCAGAAGCCCTGCCTTTGCTGTGGGGGTGGGGGGAGATCAGGTGCTTACAAGGCCTCCCCCCACTGCAGGTGCAGGAAGAACAGATTATGAACAACAGCACCTGGCTCAACTGCCACCTCCTCCACGATGGTCGCAGAGGTCACTCCTGATCCTCAGTTTTCCCACAGGAGGAGGGAGTGGCCTGTGATAAGTTAAGGTGCTTCAACACGCGGGGCTGGGTTCAGTTCATGTCTCCAGAGCATCCTCGCTATGTGACCTGTGAGGCACACTGGAGACAGAATCTCCCACGGGTATTAGAATGCACTAGAAAAAAACAAATGAATGGAAAACAGCCAAACCTGGTACAATAGTGATAAGCCCCCACTTGTCGGTGCTCTTTTACGTGTGGTAACTCATTTTTATCCTCGCAGCATCCCTACACAATGGGTGCTATTACCGTGTCTATTTCACAGTTAAGAAAACAAAGAAAGTCCCCTGGCCAGGTAGCTCAGTTAGTTAGAGCATCATTCCGGTATTCCAGGGTTTCAGGTTGGATTCCCTGTCAGGGCACATACAAGAATCAAGCAATGACTGTGTAAATAAGTGGAACAACAAATTGCTCTCGCTCTCTCTAACATCAATACTTTCTTTTTTTTAATTTTTAAAGAAAGGTTAAGGAATTTAACCAAGGACACGTGGCTGTGAATGGCAAACATGAGATTTGCACCCAGCAATCTGTTTCAGGGGTTGTGCTCCAAATGTTTTATATTTCTCTTTAACAAGTATTACTGTTGTCTGTGTCCGAGAACTGTGATAATTCTTTATACATATTATGTAATCTAATCCCCACAATACATTATCCCCAGTGTACTGCTGAGTAAATTAAGGGATGGAAGGGTTAAATAACTTACCCAAGTTCATTAGCAGAGTCCAGACTCAAAGCCAGGCTTTCTGGCACAGACTGTGTTCCAAGCCACTATCTATACATACTATGCTATGTTTTCTTATATACACACTTGCATTGAATTAATCTTTCCAATACCCCTAAGAAAGGTACTGTTAGAAACTTCATTTTATAAATTGGGAAGGTGAACATTATAGAATCTAAACAAATTATAATCAGTAATTGAGGATTCAGGATTCAAATCCAGACATTGTCTGGAACCCTTTATTTAAACCCCTATGTTGGCCCTAGCCAGTTTGGCTCAGAGAATAGAGCATCAGCCTGTGAACAGAAGGGTCCCATGATTCCAGTAAAGGGCACATGCCTGCGTTGCAGGCTTGATCCCCAGTGTTGGGAGTGCAGGAGGCAGCCGATCAATGATTCTCTCATCATTGATTTTTCTATCTCTCTCTCCCTCTCTCATCCTTTCTGATATCAATAAAAAATAATAACAAAATAAAATAATAATTATTAGAGTAGTGTGACTTCCTACCCTAATCTAATGGCTGCTCGTATACAAAACATATGAATTTAAACTCAATTGAGCTGAAGCATGAATGACCTGCTCAACTCCTGGCTCAAATGCCACTTCCTCCCAGATGGCTTCCTATTCTCCTGGCAGAAGTTGTATCTCCTTCCTCTGTTGAATCTCTGAGCTGGTTCTTGATCTCTTGCATGGGCAATCCCACTGTGAGAGGAATTTCCTGTTTTGGAGTTTCCCTTGGTTTTGGAGTGGGAGCTGAGGGAACAGGACAGCGTTCTCTAAAAGAACCCAGGCTATTTCATGCTTTGATGATGGAATAAATAGCTACATCCATGCTGCTGTACTTCTGCACCACCTTAGTGATTATTCATTCATTTGTCCAACAAATATTGATCAAGATCCCACTCTATGTAAAAGCAATTTCACATCCATTTTCTCTGTTGACTTGGCTTTTAGAAATTAGAGAGAGGTAACATGGGCTCATGGTTTCCTCTCATCAAGTTCATACAGAGGCCACTGACCTCCCTGGCTGGGAGAGGAGGGTGAAGGTGGGATCTGGTGCTGTGAAGCTGGCAGGTCTCCTCCTCTGAGGGGTGATGGCTGCTCCTCTGGTATGTGAAGCATCTCACTATTCAAGGACTGGTTTTCTTCAAAATTCTCACCATCAATATAAAGTTATGTTTCCCTCTTGATAGGGATACATAAGGGAAAGAGGAGAGGACATCAGTGTCTATTCTCCCTTTTGTGGAATACTTGTGTCCTAGAAAGAAGTTCTACCCCTCTCTAATGAGTGGAAAGGAATCTACATAACACACAATTGGTTACATGAAATTTGCCCTCCCTGACCATGTCCTGTTCATCGCGTAAGTCACCAGAAAATTTGGACAGTGCCCTTGTCCCTGTCACAGGAAGCCTGCATCACCTCCTCTACTTGGGAAGCAGTTCTGACTGCATCATAAGTGTTGGTCTCCTCATCTTCCACAGGAGAGATGTCAGAGCCATATGCCAAGGCACTACGGAGACAGAGGATCAGGGTGCATGAAGGCAAGACCAATGACTCCAGTGCTAAGAAAAAAGGGTCACCAGGGCCTCTCCCTACACAACGGGGTCATCTACTCTACCATAGAGGAAGAGGGGAAAGAGGCAGTTTCAAAGTGACAGCTAGGAGATCTCCCTCTGTGGCCTATTTAATATCACACTTGGCATTCAATCATTTCTCTTCATTATAGAACTCCCTGAATCACATCATCATTGAGATTGTTTGTTGCACTTGCCCATTATAAAAGCTACATTTCAGAGCCAAAAGATGAGCTAATATTCTACTTCAGTGTCAGCAGTAAAAAGCAAATAACTTTGGGCATGAGAATCAAGAAATGAGAAGGAAGCTTTAATACTTCCATAGAGAAGCAAATATTTGCACTTATTAATATCCTGAAACCCATGTTACCATGACTAGTTCCTTCTCCTTTTATCCCACATCTTTTGTCTAACACAGTGATATATTGCCATTCTTTCAAAATCCTGACTCAGATGACATTGAAGCAAATTATGTACCTCGGCCAGATTTCTCAGTTGAAATAGAGATAGCTGGTGTATACACTTTTCTATCTAATTAACTCCACAGTTTGAATAGCTGTTTATTATGCCCTGGGTCCCCTATGAATGGGTGAATAGATAGAAAGATCCATAAACAGCTTGGCTTGCATCAAATGAGATCTTTCTCCTGATAAAGAGAAAATGGGATGAATCGTCTTGTGGATGGTAATGGTGTCAGAGACTAGCACAAGCACACTCTCCCCTGTGTGCAAAACACAAGTGTGTTGCCTAGCACCAGCAGCCACCCTGGAGGATCTTTGCCCACTCTCCACCGCTTCATTTGGTCATGTAATTTTTTTTCAAGCAGGTCTTTGTTTACACTGTGTGGTGGTTTCCAAAAATATGTTCCAAATTTTTTGAGACTCCTCCACTCAAGAGGTGTAGATTAATTTTCCTCCCCTTGTACTTAGTGATTCATTTTCAACAAAAATAGAATAGGCATAAGTGGTGGTGTGTAACTTCTGAGATAAGGTCCAAAAATGCGCTTGCGCTCTCTCTCTCTCTCTCTCTCTCTCTCTCTCTCTCTCTCTCTCTCTCTCTTTCTCTCTCTCTCTCTCTCCACAGTCAATCTGGAGAAACCAGTCATTTGAAAGAAGCCACTCATACTCATACAGTTCCAAAGGAGAAACTGAGGGCCCCCCTGCCACCAGCCATGAACGTGAATCATTCTGGTAGTGAATACCCAGCCCCAGATGAGCTTTCAAATAAGACCACAGCCCAGATTGATATCAGGACTACAACTTCATGGGACCCCCTGAACCAGAACTAACCAGCTAAACTGCTCCTAAATTCCTGGTTCTCAGACACTGTGATATAAAAAATATTTGTTGTTTCAAGTTGCTAAATTTGAGGGCAATCTACTATGCAGCAATAGATAATTAATACACACTGTGACTTCTCTTGATTCTCATCATCATATTTATGGAGGGAAATCTTTTTCTCCCAAATATTTAAAAGTCAATATGACTACCACCTCCACAGCAAGACTCCAGAGGTTTTGTGAAGTGAATGTGAGGAGATCAGAAGCTCGCTCAGGCCTTCCACAAGCTAGACAGATCTCTGGCAACTGCACAGCTTGCTGGCCAAGAAACAAGAGAAATTGGAGGAAAATGTCAAAGGGATGCCTCAAGCCACTCATTACTCACTCCCTCCTTCCTCCATGCAACCCCTAAGCACTGTCTCATCTCTCACAGAATTGCTCATGTTCTGCAGTCTCTTTCATCAGCTGTACGCATGCTCTTGTCCCCCTGCCTAACACCTTGTATATTGTTATTCTCCCAGAAACCCACAGCTGGACCTTACTGGTGCTTACACCTGCAGACCTGGTCCATGACAGTTTCTTGGCCAGAAAGTGTCAGAGGTAGTATCAGAGGTCCCTTGGTGCTCTCAAATCAAGCTGGACATGGAAGCCTCCAAAAGTGGAGTAACTACAAATTAGCAGAGTGGTTAAAGTTTTCTGTTTTGGAACTAGATAGAAATGGGCTTTGAGCCATTTGGTGCCTGTTAACCAGCTGATTGCCCTCAGACAAGATAAATAATTCATTCTTGAGTCCCTCCTCTATAAAATACTACCTACCTTAAATCTATATAGCCTCTTACTACTGGCCCTGACACCTTACTCAGTAAGAGTTGGTGCTAAGACTAGGAGTAGAAGAGTTGATAACACAAAGCTAGAATCCCTTTCTAAGTCCTATGAAGTTACTGCATTTCATCTTATTGTACATTCTGATAATTCCTCAACCCAGTGCAAGAGGTCTGATTTCCTGAGGCTAGTTTTGGGTTTTTCCTATTAGTGTGCCCATTCTTCCCTGGCTTCTATCAGCTCTGGTCCTGACTTCTGCCTCTTGTCCTGACTCCCAACCCATTCCTAGGGCCCAGTTCTGCTTTTGCTGGTAACTGCCCATATCCACCGTTGGACATCCCTTTTCTCACCCTGGCCAGCCCCAGCTGGCCCATAGGACAAAAAGAAGAGCTCACCCATCCTACCACAATGTTTCTATGCACCCTTTAAAGTTTTCCCATTTTTAGGAGAAAAGAGGGGATTTAGTTGCCTCCTTTTGTGCAGGGAACTGCCTATTCTAGGGAAAACCAGCTGAGGTAATTTATATACCCTGCTTAATTACCTCACTACCAGACTCCCAGCTAAGTTGCCCTAGCAACACTTAGCAACCAGCCACCAGTTACCAGCTGCTTCTATAAGAGAGTTCTTTTGTTTTATAAACGGTCTTTATTTGGTAGCCTTGGTGCAGAAAAGAGTAAGTTAAATAGGACTTTAATATGTAAACCGGTTTCATGCCACCCCCTATGCTTGGCCTCCTCTCCTTTTTCCTGCACAAGTGTACTGGCATTGATCCGGGGCTGGCACTCCCAACCCAAGGTGGGTAGAGGCAGTAAAGGGCACTGCTTTGAGCACATCTTTAGAGTTGCATGGGCATTGTAGTTATTTAACCCTGCTGTGCCTCAGTTTTTCATTGTAAAATAAGGGTAATAATACCACCACCACCACCCCAAGGTAGTGTACAGTACCTGGCATGCAGCACATACTCAATGCTGATTGCTACGATTATACATAATCTCAGATGAGATAGCAACGTTGTCTTTCCAAATGACACTGCAGCAGAGCCATCTGGACTGGTGGCCCACGTGACTATGAAAGGTGCCGAGTCAGCCTCTGGGGTGACATAAACTGTGCCCTTCTCCCTCCATCCTGGTCCCCTAGTTGCCCCCCACCCCTCGTGTTCTATCCCTACTCCACCACAACATAAGCTTCATGAGGGCAAGAATTTTTGTCAATTTTGTTCACTACATTCATTATCCCACCAGCTGGAACAGTGCTCAACATGTAACCAGTGTTCAACAAATACTTGTTTGCTGAATGAATATTTGCAGTGTTGTCTTGTGCATACAGGTTCCCTTAGGAATTTCAGCTGCTGGGATACAGGAATTCCTGGGCCCTGGCCTTATATTATACATCTTAATAACACGCCAACCCCTAACAGCTGCCATGCTTTGCCTGTGTATAAAGCCAAGTCTAAGCAAAACCCCAAATGTGACATCTAAGACCACCCTAAGTGATCATTCATTGTCAAGACTGTCCTATGTAATATATATCCCAAACCTGTTTCTTTAAAATTCAAGTTACCACCACAAAAGAGTACTTGAATCCTCAGCACAGTCCTGTCTCCGACTTTCTCTCTGCCTCCTTGGGGTGGTACTGGGCCTCCAGCTCCCCAGGCCCTGGTGCCCTAGTCCTGCTCAACTTCCCCTTCCCCACTTTTGCTCCTTTTCAGACCTTTTCAGACAGGTAAGATCTCAAGAGATGTAGCTACATGCACCCTTTCTGAAAAAGAATCTGGAGGATATACTCCAACAAAACAGAATAAACGAGAGAGAATAAGATAGTGAATTCAATCCAACATGGGAGAGAAGAAAAGAAATTCAATCAAGGCTCAGCTGGTCCTGAGACCCAGAGACCCATGAGCCCCAACTGGAGCAGGTCACAGGGCTGTGGGAGGGATGTATTCAGGGAAAGAAATAGAACTGCGGGGTTCCTTGGTGTGCTGCTTGACCTTTCTGAGAGGTGTTTTATCACTCTGCGGAAGAGCTTGGGGGAGATTGGGGACCTGGGAATGAGTTCACACACACACACACACTAAGACAGTCCTTAACTCAAATAAAAAAAAGAAAAATGGCATAAGAGAAGAAAATGTATTTATAGATTACTTCTTGGCTAGCTGTAATATAATTAAATGGTCATATGCAAGTAAATATTTAATGTTGATTTAACTAAAAATTATGGTATAACTATATTGGGAGGATGATGAAGGAAAGAAGTCTGTGGGGTAAAGAAGAAAAGGAATAAGAAAACTAAAAGATAATTTTATAGTGGAAAGTTAATGGAGAATGTCTTAAATTGAAAGTTTAAGAAGTAGTAGTATAAGCTTATTATTTAGAAATCTGGATATTAACACCAGTAGATACAGACAAAGAGTCAAAAGTGTCTCTGGGAGCAGAAATCAGACCTGGGGGCAGGTCACAAAACTGCTGCTTCTTCTTATCATCTGTATAGTACTCTGCCTTTTCAAACTACATATTTGTGATGCTTTCCTAAAAAAATTAATTTTTAAAAAAGTGACAGGTGATGGAAATTTGGGATGTGCCTCGCTTCACAGAGGGGAGGTGGGTCTAGTCATCAAGGCAGGTCTTGAATGACCAGACCAGTCTCCATCTGGTTTCAATGCCAACAATTCAGTGTTGGTTTTAGCTGATCACTTTTGCTTCAACTCTGTGAAACTGTCAAAGAATAGGATAATTGAAAGATGGTTAATCCCAAATTTCAGGATTTTTTAAAATTAGGTAAATGTTTTCTGTATACTTTTTGTAGCAGGTGCTGAACCACGTCTTAGTCTTTGAGTTTTCACATCTGTTATCGCCTTTTCTAGCTCTTTCAACTCAAAGTGTTTTCTTTAAATTTTGAGCATGCATTTCACTTTTGACCTCTGCTCCAGAGGTAGAATTTCCTTCTCAGCTTTCAGCACTTTGCCAGTTTCTCAGAAATGGCCTAGGACATTTTAGCACTGAGAGTAAAAGTGAGAGAAAGGTTAGGATTTTTCCATAAAGCAGAATAAAGGAAGAGGGGTTAAAGAGAGCAATAATCAGTAACTATCGAAGTCTAGCACAAGAGAATTTCTACATGGTATCTAGCTGTTAATGTTGAATTATAATTTTGTGTATATTTAATAACAATTAAATTATTTTAATATAGGATTTTGAAGGAGAAATTGTGACTAGACCAGTGCTTTCAATCACCTGAAAGCTTTTATTTGTTTTTAAATATATTTTTTATTGATTTCAGAGAGGAAGAAAGAGGGAGAGAGAGATAGAAACATCAATGATAAGAGAGAATCATAGATCAATGCCTCCTGCATACCCCCGACTGGGGATTGAGCCTGCAACCCAGGCATATGCCCTGACCAGAATCAAACCCATGACCTCCTGTCGGGCACCTAGAAGCTTTAAAAAGTACTGATGCCTATGTAAGTCCCACACCCCAATTGTTCTGGTTTCATTGGTCTAGGTCAGTGGTCGGCAAACTCATTAGAAAACAGAGCCAAATATTAACAGTTACAACGATTGAAATTTCTTTTGAGAGCCAAATTTTTTAAACTTAAACTTCGTCTAAGCCACTTCTTCAAAATAGGCTCAACCAGGCCATGGTATTTTGTTGAAGAGCCACACTCAAGGGGCCAAAGAGCCACATGTGGCTTGAGAGCCGCTGTTTGCCGACCACGGGTCTAGGTGCAGCATGGTCGTGGCAGTTTTTTTAAACTCCCCTTGTTATTCTGAGATGCAGCAAAATTTGGGCAATACTACCTGGGATCATATCCCAGGTGCTATCTCTCAGTTAAAACACTAATTCAGTAACTATATCTAGGCATTAATTTCACCTGTGACAAGTGCCAATATGGTATATGGATTCCTAGAGGATACAACCAGTGGCTCTTGCAAAATTAAGTCTTAAAGTGGCAACAACTATTACTCAGCCTCCCCTAAACCTCCTCCTCCATTTGTGCTAGGTTTCCAAGGTGGCCTTGTAAAGACAGTGTGGCTGGCGGGTAACTCTCCCTCATTATGGCTTCCCTCTGCACAGGCGATGCTCAGTTCTTATTGAGCGGTTTATTTGAACTACTGCATTGCTCATTTTAGAGCCACCCTGATTACCCAGACAACCCGCTTCTTCGCACCTTTTAATCAAATAACTGGACCGTCCAATCACGATTAATTCTAAGTCCTTCTGCTCTGGTACCTGGTACAGTGGCTGAACAAGGGTTTTATGGAGGGCATTGCCTATGTGGAACTGGAGGATGCTTCCTGAGCATACGTGAAATGGCTCTTCAACTACTGCAATGGCGCCTGCCCCCCATGGGTAAGCATGTGTTCGAGTCCCACAGCTGAGACCTAAGACTGGTGATCGCAGTGGGTGGGTGGTGCTTGTTAGTGAGGCAGGGGAGGGGGCTGTTGGAAGGGAGGCCTGAACCAAAAGCCACAGTTCAGACTAGACCAGGGGAAGCATTCTGAACTTCATACAGGCAAGAGGTAGGTGCTGGGCCGGAACCAGTTTGGCTCAGTGGATAGAGCGTTGGCCTGCGGACTGAAAGGTCCCAGGTTCGATTCTGGTCAAGGGCATGTACCTTGGTTGCAGGCACATACCCGGTGGGGGTGTGCAGGAGGCAGCTTATCGATGTTTCTAACTCTCTATCCCTCTCCCTTCCTCTCTGTAAAAAATCAATAAAATATATTTAAAAAAAGAAAGAGGTAGGTGCTGGTGAAGGTACTGGGCTGACAGGGGGGTCATACTGGCCTGACTCCCGGAACAGAATCACCCCTGTACCTCCTAGCAGTGCCCTGCTGGGCTCAGGGAGCAAGAGAAGGAGCCAGAGAGGGAAGAAAGCCAGAATCATCTTCCACAGATGATCAGCACTTTGGTCTAATTGCTGGAGGAGCAAGGGAGGGAGAGAGGGCCCAGGGAGCATCTTTGGGACCAGCATGGCTCAGGACCAGAAGCCTCCAAGAGCAGGATAGGAAATTCCCCTGTCCTAAACCAAAGCCATCCATCTCAGCAGCAGCCAGCAGCTCCTGGTGCTGCAAAGACCTGGCTGGTATGTCCCTGGCTGCTCCATACACCATTTGAGTGTTGTCAGGTCATTTTACTGGAGCTCAGGTCGGACCTGCGTGACAGGAAGCACACTCAGAATGGTCCCTGAGTGTGGGCCAGGCAGAGGTAGGAAGCCTCCTGTGGGTAATGACTGCCATCAGAACTTAAGTGGAAACAGAAAGACGCACCTATTCAGACTATGACAGCTAAACTAGCTTCTAATTTTCCTTGTTATATTAATATACATTTTATTGATTTTTCTCAGAGAGGAAGGGAGAGAGATAGAGAGCTAGAAACGTCGATGAGAGAGAAACATTGACCAGCCTCCTCTTGCACACCCCCTACAGGGGATGTGCCCACAACCAACGAACATGCCCCTGACCGGAATCGAACCCGGGACCTTCCAGTCCGCAGACAGACGCTCCACCACTGAGTCAAACCGGTTTCCGCAAATTTTCCTTGTTATATTAAAGAGCCAACTTTTTTTTAGCTGATGTATGAGATGGAACATAGATGCACACTCCATCCTAATTATTAATGAAAAATGCAAAGTATCTTCCTCCTGACATGCCTAAAATAATCTACAAATCCTTTGAACAAGACCAAAAGCTCCAGAAAAAAATACTGGTCTTCTCTTCCTAGGTTCTAAGTTTTGAGAAATCTCTGCAAATCTACAACAGATATTAAACAAAGTCATAGAGCTATGGGCTGTTCGACCTTAGTTCATCAAGTGTTACTGAGCATCTACTTTACATTAGGAACTAGGGGTATCTAAATAAGCCAGACCCAGTGCTTACCCCCTGAGGCTCTTGGAGAGAAAGATGCAGAAACCGAACATTTTAATACAATATAATGTATGCAAACCACAGAGGTATGAATAAGCGATGGGGATATTGACTCTGACTGAGGAAGGGAGAAGAGAATCAGCAAAAGCTTCGTAGAGAAAATAGCCCTAAGCCTCCCAATGAAGAAAGAGTAAAATGGAGGTTGACGTGTTGGCTGGGTTATTTTATAAAATGAGAATAAGGTCATTCATTTTAGAGCATAATAGAAAATAATAAATAGTATTTGGGGAACAAAATTTCTCCCACGCCAGCTCAACAATTATTTGAGCAGAAAAACAAGATGGCGAGAGATTAAGAGGAAAGACAGCAACATCAGAAGCCATGCAAAAAACAGCCAGCTCATCACCAGTGATGGCATTGTTTGGCTCACAATGGCATTACTCCAGTCTCTGCCTCGGTCACCGGGTGGCGGGCTCACTGTGTATCTATCTTCACATGGTATTTTCCTTTTCTTATAAGGACACCAGTCATATTAGATTGGAGCCCACCCTAATGATCTCACCTTAACCTGATTATGTCTGCAAAGACTCTGTTTCCAAATAGGGTCCCATTCACTGGTACCGGTGAACTATGGACTTCAATATATTATATCTTGGAGGCCCACAGCATACCCCTCTCATTAGCTTCTCCACCACTGCTTGAGGAATAATGAATGAACAACTGCAGTTCTTTACCTTAAAAGATAAGCATGTATTTCCCTGTCTAGTCTCCCTCGATGGATTTGGAAGGCGAAGCAAAGGGACATTCTGTCTGCTGGTCCTGCGAGAATATACACATTGGCTCACCATGGCTGCAGGGTCGGCCATTTCTCTGTTGAGCCGTCCTGACTATGTATGAACCCTCACCCTGCTCCATGGCTGCCTGAGCCAGGGAGTCAGGCCCTGGGAATACGCATCTAGCCTCACTCTCCTCTCAGGGCCCTGGTTTCCTTTTCTGCAAAGAGACTTCTACTGCCGTTGACAGCGACTATAAAGCAGGCCCATCTGGCCCAAATCAGCTCCACATCCAAATCCCCAGTTAATTAGCCTACGGCCATTTAGTGCGTGTCCTCTGCGACCTGCAGGAGGCTCGCTGGAGTATTAAAGCACCCCCTGGGGACAGTGCGTTTTAATGTGCAGATTCTGAATTGAGATAATAAAGAAGCGACTGATCTCTGCCCAGGAGCCGGTGCTTTGTATTCATAGAGAATCTCTGGACACCTGCGCAGACATCACTTTAATCAAGCCTTCGAAGTCCTGCCGGGCGCAAGCGAAAGGCAGGGCCAAATGTCTGTGTTACGGGGGAGCTGGATCCATTCTCTCTGCGGAATCACTTGGCTTTGGTTTGGCTGCACAAAAGCTAAATAGCTTCCCCTGCAGAAGGAAGGAAAAGAATCTGTGGCAGCATCAGGACAGAGATGGAAAAACACACAGCGACAGAGGCCTGCAAGGAGCAGCAGGGCCACCAGGAACCATATCCAAAGGCCACGTGAAATTCAGCGATCAGCAATGAGCCCGTTCAGGAAGGCCCTGCTGAGGGCTGGGGATCCAGAGATAAGGACCAAGCTCTCTAAGGAGAATCAGGCAGAGAATCAGGACCCAATCATGTGGCTGATTCAGGCCTCAGCAGGACTCCCAACCCAGCCTAAAACATCCACATCCTGGCAAAGAATCGGATGCGGGCAATGCTGATTAAAAGCAGGGGCTGGAAGAAAGGGGAGGAAGGGGAGGAGGAAGAATTCAGTGACAAAGGACAAGCCATGTTGGGAGGTGGGGGAAGGAGCTCTGACGTGGTGGGCTCTGGAGTCTCAGTGTTTCCCCAGGCATGTGAACTATCAGGGCCCTGAGTAGCAAGCAATTCCAGACCAAGGTCTCCTCGCCTCTGTGTTGGGTAGGCTGAGTCTGGTCAGGGCTGGAGGGTAGACACTGCACTGTGCAGGGTGGACCTGTTCCTCTCAGTCCTCAAGAGACGGCACGCCTGTTCCCCCCAAATCCAACGCATCTTCACCACACCCCATCTGTTGGCAAAAGGCAGGGTAGTCAAAGAACAAGATCTGAATTCAGATGACTGAACTTGAATCCTGCCTGTCATCAGCTTTGAGATGCTGGTCACATTATGCAACCAAAATAAGTCGCTATTCTTCACCTGTAAAATGGGAAAATTCTGCCCTAACCAGTTTTGCTCAGTGGATAGAGTGTCAGCCTGCAGACTGAAAAGTCCCCAGGTTTGATTCCGGTCAAGGGTATGTACCTTGGTTGTGGGCACATCCCCAGTAGGAGGTGTATAGGAGGCAGCTGATTTATGTTTCTCATCAATGTTTCTAACTCTTTATCCCTCTCCCTTCCTCTCTGTAAAAAAAATCAATAAAATATATTTATTTTTAAATGGGAAAATTCTAGTACCAGATTCCCAGGATTGTTGTGAGGAATAAGTGAGATGATGCATCTAAGTGGCATGCGTGGTTACTATAGTGTCCCCCACACAATATGACTAAATATACACATATTCCCTGGCCTGTGTGTAAAAATGAGGAGGGCCTGTGGGCGAAGTGAGTATTGTCTGCAGGACAGAACCCAGAGTCAGTCTTAAAATTCCTCACTTAACGTTACAACTCCCTGTGGCCTGCGGTGCTTAGACCCCCAAAGGCACTACTTCGCGTCTGAAAACAAGAACATCAGAAAACCGGAGGCCTCTTTTCCCAGCCGCGGGAAATCCAGGCGACACACAGACTGACAGCCCTATGAGCGGGAGGCTGCTGTTGCCCCTTCCACCTCCCACCCATGCAACTTTGCCCAGCAACAGCTCTGAGGACGCTGAAAAAAGCAGCCCCATTGGCTGAGCTGAGATCACAGCCCACCCCCTGGCTATCCCTAAGCACCAGTAAACCCTTTGAAGTCTGGATCTTTGGCTTTTTTAATGGAGGATGTAAGGGCAGACCTTGTGAGGAAAGTAATTCCTTTACAGGGGTGGTTCTCCAAGTGCAGTCTCCAGATCAGCAGCATCAGCATCACCTGAGAACTTTCTAGAAATGCACATGCCCAGGCCCCGCCTCAGACCTCCTGAATCAGAAACCTGGCTTTCACAAGCCCTCCAGGTGACCGTGAGACACACTATTATAGTTTGAGAACCACTGGCCCCTCAGAAAATCCAAGGGACAAATGCCATCAAACCAAAAATAGCAATTGCCCAAGATGGAGGTTAAAAGTCAGTGTGCAGGGCCAGGAAAACTAAAGTAAAATACTGGGGCCTCTTGAGAGTTTTTCCCCTGCTGACATATGACATGGTGTGCCTCTTGTGCAAACACGACTTCAGAACAAATCTCCAACCCCTCCTTCTAACCACACTGCTGACCCTTAGTCCCTCCATAAAAAATCCCGCCCCTCCGGTTTCCCAGCCCTCATTCCAGCCTTCTTCCTGTCCTTCCTCAAGTTATTCCACTCCCTGGGAATAGGCACTCCTACTCGGCAAATCTGAAACCTTCCAGTTCCCTGAAATTTCAATGTCAGTCCTCTGAGACCCTTGGAAGCAAACAAATCACCATCCTCTGGCCTAGGAAACGATCTGTGCCTTGAGCCCCCACAGGCCATAGAGCCAGCCCTTCCATTGCCTGCAGCGAGAAGCTGCCTGGACTGCGGCGGCTTAGGGTCCGCTCAGCATCAAGTAGCCCTGGCCTTGCCACTCAGCCTGGCACAGGCTGGTGTTCGTGGTTCTTGAAGGGTTAGCCTAAGCTGGAGGGACACCGTGTGGCCATACCTGGTATGACAATCAAGCCAGAGGCTGCTGTTGTTTTTGAGAATAAAAATAGAACTGAAGTTAGAACCCACAATTATGCCAACAGAATTCTTTTCATCTGCTTCTACTCTTAAATATCTTCTGGCAATCACAACCACGGCACCCACCCCTCGCTCTTCACCATGGGAATCGGATCATTGGCGTTTTCCATGTTCACTCCAGATTTTCGCAGTCATTCTCTTCACTGATAGTCAACAGCAGACCCTCAATAGGTGTCAGGGGCCCCCAGTAGTGCAATGAAATGGAATGAAAAGCATTGAATTGTTTGGGACGCATGTGGTTTAACAGCTCCATTTCTGGAGAGACGCAGGCAGGGGTTCAAAACCCAGCTCTGCTGCTTACTAGCTGCGTGATCTTAGGCATGTTTTTTAACCCTTCCATATCTCAGTTTCCTTATTGGTCAAACAAGGAGGGGGGAGAATATTCCCTACCATATAGGATTATGATGAGAATTAAATAGCAAAGTGTAAGGAGTCCCTCTACATGGGGCCCGGCCATAGTCCAAATATCAGTGCCATTATCATTTTTATTTTTTATTTACTTATTTTTTTGCCATTATCATTTTTAAATGAATCCCCACTGGAAACATCACAACTGATGCCAGCTGAAGACCTCTCCTGGATGGGATCCCTCAAAAACGGCAAAACTGTGGGTTGACTCACAGCTGGAGAAAACATAACATGAGACAGCCCAGACTTCAGAGGCTAGGACCTTGGATCTGGCGAATGGGATTCCAGGCCAGATTGCCCTGTCCCCACTCCTCAGCGTTACTACCTCACGACCGAGCTGTATGTCCCTGGCCCCAGCTCCTCCCAGGGGCTGCAAGCCCCAGCTTCCTCACCTGCAAAGAAGGAAAGAGATGACCCACCACCGCCTTCATCCAAAACACCGTGTGCTCAGAAATGTGGAACAAGCTTAGGATTCTCTCCAGAACCAATTACTCCACAAGGCACTCAAGATTCATCCGAGGAAAACATGGCCTATATCTGCATGAGATCACTATGTACTCCGCTCTGAAAGTTCTTTCTACAGGAAATCATGCTGCCAAGAAAGCCTCAGTGAAGAGAAGAAAACAGAGGGGGAAACCCAGAGACAACCCCCCCAGGAAGAGCATGCAAGGGGGTTCTCTCTCCCTGGCATCTTACAGGAAGCCGGGTGGCCATCTGGTGAACAAGTCCTCCTGAGCCCCCCTGTGTGCCAGACCAGAGGCTAACAGATATATTAGCCCCTGCTTCTGTCCTCAAGGGCTCATCATTTTTGGGGGGACAGGCAGAGGGAGAGACAGACACATATATCAACAATGCTGATGGTTTCGTAAGTGCTAGAATACAGGACGTTCCAGGTGCAGTGGGGATGGAGAAGTGGGCCAATAATGCCTCCTGAACCCTCAAAGAAGGTTCACAGAGGAGACGTGCGATGTCCACCGAAGGAGGATCCGGTTACAGATCACGACACTAAAGCAGCTGGATCCATTAGAAAGTTTATTACCAAAACCCGTTTGGCTCAGTGGATAGAGCGTTGGCCTGCGGACTGAAAGGTCCCAGGTTCGATTCCGGTCAAGGGCATGTACCAGGGGGTAGGGGGTGTGCAGGAGGCAGCTGATCGATGATTCTCTCTCATTGATGTTTCTAACTCTCTATCCCTCTCTCTTCCTCTCTGTAAAAAAAATCAATAAAATATATTTTCTTAAACAAGAAAAAGAAAAAAGAAAGTTGTTTATTACTGGTATGTGGAACGCAATAAGGCCTGATCTAGGAAGCTCAGAACAGCTGAAATACTGATTTCTGGGCCCTCCCGGAAGACCCAGATCTAGTTGGTCTGAGGAGGTACCCATGACTGAATACATATTTAGCAAGTCCCTTCCGCAGGGTGATGCTACTGCAGGTTATTCACATGCCCATCACTCTAACTCCACCGTCCTCCTAGTCACCCCTCCTCCTCCTGGCCTCAGATAAGGAAACCAAGCATAGAGCAGTTGAGTCACCGGGCCATTGAAACGCTGCTGGGCTGTGTGTTTTGTCTAGATCCAGGGGCTGAAGTTTATGTGGCCCTGGAGCCTGGGCCAGGGACCTGCATGTTGCCATTGCTTAGTAAATATCTGTCACATGAATAAAGGAATAAACAAACACCACCTTCTTCCATCTGTGACCCTCAGCCAGTGGTGCCCAGGCAGCAGATCTGCCCTCTTCCTCTGCTGTCCTCCCTGTTCTCCCCCTGCCATCTGCTCTCCTGGGGAGGGCCGAAGCGGGGGCAGCTGGAATCTCCAGAGAGTATGCAGAGCCCCTGGGCACAGCCTTCCCTCCCCGCCCTGCCCTTCCCGTGGTCAGTGGTTAACTGACAGGAGCAGCAAGGAATGTGCTTTTCCAGTTTGTTGAGCCTTTTCACTGGGTGGTATAGGGAGAGTCCTCTCCCAGCTGCCAGATTTGCCTCCTCAAAGTCTCCTTCTGGGGGCTTCTGGCCAAGTCTCTCCTTCACAGTTGCTCCCCCTTCCCTCCAGCTCAGTCTCTATCCAGGCTCCATTTGTGCCCCCAGCTTGCCTTCTCTCTACCTTTCCTCCACCCCTTCCCTCCCTCCTTTGTGTCCTTCTCACTTCCCTCTAGGTTTTCCTCCCCCTCTCTTTCTCTCTGTCCCCTCCACTCCCCCTTTGTCTTTCTCCTTCTCCCTCATCTTCCTTCTTCCTCCTCTCTCTCTCTCCCTCTCTCTTCCCCTCCCTCCTGATGTGTGTGTGTGTGTGTGTGTGTGTGTGTGTGTGTTTCTCTCTATTGTATGTGTGTGAGGTCTGCGGGTGTCTGTGTGTCTCTCTGTCTCCCTCCTTCTGTTGATCTGTGTGTGCATGCTGCTCTTTCTCTGCGTTTCTCTCTCTCTCTCTCTCTCTCTCTCTCTCCTTCCCTTTCTCTTCCTGCTTCTCTCTTCTATCCTCTTCCCCTTCCCTTCCTCTTCTCCCCTCCCCTTCAGCTCCCTGCCTCTCTCCAAATTCAGCACTATTTCTCCTGGCTTCTCCCACAGTCCCCAAAGGAGGTCAGTTAGATGCCGGTTGCCTGCTCTCTGCGTCAGAGCCTCCAGGCCTGGGGGCCCTGGCCCCTTCCTCCAGGCTTCTCCACTTGCATTCCCCACCCACCCCACCCCCACCCCTTTCTCCTCTGAGTCCTCATTACCGCCTTTTCACCTCAGACTACCCTGCCCCACCTCCCTCTGGGGGCCCGCCCTGGCCCTCCCTGGTGGGGCTGTTCTCCCCCAGCAGCCCCACAGCCCTGCTCCCAGCTCCTTGCCAATCTGGCCTGGGGCCCGGCCCCCACCCTTCCCTCTGCTGCCTCAGACAAACCAGAAACCCTGGAGCGGGAGCCAGAGGGGGGCCCCCCTTCACATCTGGAAGCCACCCAAGTGAGGGGTGGAGGGGCCTCCACATCCATCCTGCGGGCGGGTGCTGACAGAGGTTAAGCTCCAGAGCAGTTCCTAAGGCTCCACCAGGCATCTCTGAGCCGCAGGTTGGCTCCAGTGCCACAGGTCCTCCCTCGGGGGGGGGGGGCCGGGGCCTCACTGGCTTGCTGAGGCCCAGGGGTGTTGCCCTCCAGTCTTGGTGGGGCCTGGGAAGCAGCGAGCGAGCCTTCTCAGAAGGCCCAGATCTGCAGGGAACTCCTTCCTGCTCCTGCCTTCTTGCCTCCGGCCTGCAAGGAGCTGCTGGCAGAAGTCTTTGTTCCTGGGCAGAAGCTGACAGGGAGATTCCTGACAGGCTTAGGGGTGATGGTGGGCCCAGAGGGGGCTTAGCAAGTGCATATACTAGTCAAGAGCCAGCTGTGGGGGAATAGTGGGGATTTTAGAGCCATGTCCTAAATCCTTCCAACAGTTCACCAGGTTCCTTTCCTCAATAAACACTTAGCTGGCAGCCTGATGTGTGTCCCGGGTGCTGGGTACCGGAAATAAGCAGAATGTTGTCCCTGTCCTCGAGGGGCTGGTGAGAGAGAAACACAGGTAAGCAGCAAACACGGTGTGACAGACGCCATCACAGAAACGGATAATTATAAAAGGAATCATTTCTTGAGCACATATTAAATGCCATAAACTAGCCTAAGCATGTTGCATACATTATTTTATTTCCATCCTATCGGCTTAAAAGGTATCATTACCCCAATCTTATGGGTGAGAAAATTGAAGCTCAATTAAATAATCATTGCAAGTGTTCTAAAATGCCTAATTGACTCCAAATTACTCCTTCCTACTGGCATATAGTGGGTGCTATGGGGAAACAGAGTTACCAACAGGTAAACTCTGTGGGAGGGTGGGTGGGATGCAAGGGGACAAAGTGGACTGGGAAGGTTTCAAGAAGAAAACAAAGCCTGGTTAGCCTATGAAGGATGAATAGGAGCACCAACAGCACAAAGGCAATCCATGCCAAGAGCTAGGGTGTGCAGTCTCCCTTGGCTTGTTGTAAATCTGTTCTCCAATGAGCTTTTTAAAATCTGAGATAATTTCTGGTCACTAAAAATTACAAATAACTTCGTTATATTTAATTCAGAAATTCCCTTAGAATCCCATCATGATTGAGCATGGGAGCTGGAGGGTCCCATAAAAAATATCAGTTAGGCCCTGGCCAGTGTGCCTCAGTTGGTTGAGCATCAGCCAGTTGACCAGGAGGTTGCTGGTTCAATTCCCTGTCAGGGCACATGCCTGGGTTGTGGGCTTAATCCCCGGCAGGGGACATGCAGGAGGCAGCCCATCAATGTTACACTCTCACATTGATACTTCTCTCTTCTCCCTTCCTCTCTCTAAAAATCAGTAAACTATTCTTTTCTTAAAATATCAATTAATATTTTAAGAGTAATATTAAAGTCAACTTTAAAGAGGAAACAAGTCCCCCATAATGCCACCATCCTGACACAACTCTTTTAGTGCCTTTGTTCCCTCCCAGTTCCTGTCAGTAAATGCATGAGCACTTACCATGGGCAGCATGAAGGCAGCTCCATTAGCGTGTTCCATGGGTGTGGCCAGGAGAAGGTTAGAGTCTTTACTAGGATTTACAAATGCTCTCTAAGGGCTGTTTTTTTCATATTTATGTTTGAAACATATTTTAAGTTTTTTCATATTTTATTATTTAGTCTATAATAATAAAAGCATAATATGTTAATTAGACAGGATAGCCAAATGACCTTCCAGATGTCATTCCGAATGAAGCCTTAGCGGCAATGTGAGCAGTTAGAGGCATCAGGCAGGCAGGCAGAGTGGTTAAGGGCGATCAGGCAGTCAGGCAGAGACAATTAGGGGCGATCAGGCAGGTGAGCAGTTAGAAGCCAGCAGTTTTGGATTGCAAGAGGGTGCAGACTGGGCTGAGGGAAACCCGCCTCTCACTCCTCTAATCCCCCTCCCCCTGTGCACAAATGTCATCACTGGGCCTCTAGTATATCTATAAAAGTCATTCACTCTTGCTTTACAAAGACACACCCAGAATATGTGTAGCTGCTTAAGCAAACTGTCTGCACAGAAGAGATTCACCCCTTACCTGGTGGCCAAGACCCAAGGCTCCTTCCCAAATGAATCTCTTGCTCTCCAAACCCTCTGCTAGTGTCAAGCAGCCACACCTACCCAATGTTCTTTGAGCATACCAAGTATATCCCATCTAGAACAAACCAATATAACCCAACTAAAACATACCAAGTATACCCTATCTCCAAGTTTTTTCCCTACCCTTCTCTCTGCCTCCAGTATCTTTCCTTTTCCCTCTGTCCTCCTCAAGATTTTCTCCAGCCTTCATTCTTAAGGATCCCAATGAAACCCCAAGCTTTGAAGAATCCTCAGGGATTTTTCCTGCTCTGAGCCCCTCCACTTCTAACTATCAATACCATTCACTGCCTTTTGCTGTTTATCACTTCCAGAGATACTCTGTCTCCTACTTAGATTTGAAGATCTTAAAGGTAAGGACTATATTCAGTTTCTCCTCCTCTGCCTTCTGCTCACAACTGACAACAAATATGTGTTGATTATAATAATGCTGGTCATATGGAATACAAAACACTAGAATTTCTAGCCATAAGAGAGGAGCCTAGACTCAGAAGTCAGAGTGAGCCCGAATAAATTATAGTGCATCCATTTACTAATGATGTGACATTGAAAAAGCCTCTGAACATCTCTGTGCCTTAGTTTTCTCATCTGTAAAATGGGGACAATAATAAAGTTATTGGGGATATCTAATGAGATAATGCTTAGCACAGCATAAAAAGTGCTTAGTCCATCACAAGCATAGACTATACAGTATGATTGATGCTTTTATTTTTTTTAAATATATTTTGTTGATTTTCACAGAGAGGAAGGGAGAGGGATAGAGTTAGGAACATCAATGACATCCATCAGCTGCCTCCTGCACACACACACACATACACACACCCCCACTGGGGATGTGCCCAAAACCAAAGTACATACTCCTGACCAGAATCAAACCTGGGACCCTTCAGTCTGAAGGCCAACGCTCTATTCACTGAGCAAAACCATCCAGGGCTGATGCTTTTCTTTTTTACCACTACTAATTAAAAAAATAACAGCAGACTGGAGTTTGCAAATACAGGCATACCTCATGGCACTATGCTTCACTCTATTGCACCTCGCAGATATTGAGTTTTTAACAAATTGAACGTAAAACACTCCACCAGCAAAAAGGTCAAGACTCTCTGAAGGCTCAGGTGATAGTTAGCATTTTTTTTTTTTTTAGCAAAAGTATTCTTTAATTAAGGCATGCGCATTATTTTTTAGATAAAATGCTATTGACTACACTTCATAGACTACAATACAGTGTAAACATGACTTTTATATGCACTGGGAAAGCAAAAGGTCTGTGTGACTATTTCGATATTTGCTTAATTACAGTGGTCTGGCACCAAACCCGCAATACTTTTAGGATATGATTGTAAATTTGAGAAATCAGTCCCTTAATAAAAGTCATTATTCCCAAACGTGGTGAAATTATCTATCGAAGAATTTTCCATTATAAACCAGTGAAAATTAAGTAGCTGTAGGGACTTTGCATCTGATGGAGTGCCATAGCCTTGAGATCACTCTCTAGCGCCCAATGTCTGTGACCCCTGCTCAGAGTTACCAAGGATACACCAGTTCCAGCAGCATTATGTTGTTTCTAGATTTCTGAATGGCCCGTCAGCCTCCTAGAATGTTGGAACTGCGAGTGACTCTAGAGATCACCCCCATATTCTACAGACAAAGAAGCAGCAACCCACACAGAGTCAAGTCATCTGGCAGATAAGGGCCAGAGCCAGAACTTGGAACCCCAATATCTCCACCTCCAGGTCAGAGCTCAGCATTCACCACATCATGCTGACTCCTCGGAGTAAGAGCAGCCTTGGGAGACTTGTGCCCCATACACCAGGGACACTGGGATTTGATCTCAAAGTGTGTTTATTACTGAGAGCTCCACTGAGTGGCCATAGCTATAGACTAAGGAGGGTGACTTGTTCAGTAGCTTTTCGATGTAACAGAATTCTGTTGCTAACACCTCGGGCCTCCTCCAGTGACTGATATCTAAATATTTCATTTTCTGATCATGAGAATAGTTAATGCATGAAAACACTGAGCACCAGCTACGATGTGTATCTTCTCTCAAGTGTTCCTGCTCAGCATTTGCATCCAGCCTTTGTGCCAGAACTCAGGTGGCTCTGGGAATTATTAAAGAGTCACCACACCTCCTGGGATTCATACGCAGAGACACTTGTCTATGGAAGCAAATAGGATAAAAACACCTGCACGGAAGCATGCCACGCTCCTGGCACGTTATGGGCCCACATAAGTGGTCTCTCCCTGATCCAGCTTCACCTCAGAGGAAAGCAAAGAAGGGAAACACATTTTTGTTGAGTGAATGACTGATCGCCAAAGGTGTAATTTAGTAACCACCCACAGCACCATCAGTCATTTTTGAGCAATTAACATTTCACTAACTGAATCATCACCCATGTGGCTTAGAGGGAGAGGCTTGGCTCCTGTCTCCATGCTCTGGGGCTTTCTCAGATGACAGACCGTAGATGTTGCTGGCACATAGAACTCACAGTAATATTTGCCCAGTGGTGCATCTTGCTGGAAACAAACTTAGCAGTCATGATGGCTCCATAAAAACACTTGGCAGGGAGGATCCATCCCTGCTGAGCGGAGGCATGCCCTGATTGATAGAAAGTCCATTCAAATTTGAGACCCAGACTAGTTCCGGCTGAAGTGCCCTTCCCGTCACTCATCTTCTGTGAAATCAACCATAACTCTTATCCTGAGAATCAAGCAGAGCTGCTTCTGGCCCCGGGTGACTTGATCACGCGCCTTACCCTGATCTCATCCCTAACACATGTGACCTCAGAGCTTTTCCTCATGATTCATGGCCCATGCACCTGACACAATAATCCTGACACCGCAGGGTCCAGAATCCATGATGCCGCCTACTCTGGAAATGGTGATGAGTGCTGTTCCTCCCAAGCCACCTCTCTGTGTCTGTAGCATCTACAAATAAATGCACAGAATTCTAGATGGGCCCATTAGTCGAGCCCTTACTGTGTGCCAGGGACCTAGCTAAACATTTCACAGGCATCATTTTATTTTATTCTTCTGATAGTCAAATAAGAAATATTTTATTATATCCATTTTATAGGTAAGGATACAGAAGCTCAGAGATCAAGTAACTGGTCTGAGGTCACACAACTAACAAGTGACAGAGCTAGGGTTAGTGCCTGGATGTTTCTGACTCCAACTCCCAAGCCCGTAGCCCCTGCTCTCCAGCGGCCTCTAGATATCATCTTCCACTGCTGAGGCACAGCACGGCGTGCCCATGCATGAAGGAAGATCCCACAGGCAGGACTGGAAGCAGCTGGGCCTGGTCCTAGCCTACCTCATTCACCCATCTGTTCAGCCAGCAGATGTTGATAATTACTGTGGGCCAGATGCTGGGGCAGGAATAAACAGCACAGGGGTCCTGCCCTTAGAATGAGGACTTCGAAGACAAATGAGGATGTATTTTGAAGGCTGTTCGCGTTTACCTCCAGGTGTCATCTTTCCTGAGAGCCTCAGTGTTGGACCAAGTTACCTCTTGAGATCCGGATCTTACAAAAATCCGGAGCACAGGGCCAAGTGCCACTGCTGTTGATCCCATGCTAGATATTTATCTCAGGGGAACTTCAAACAGGGGAGTAATTCAAAACCTCTCCTTACCACCTGTCTGGAATTGCTTATGGCTACGCCCGTGAGTGACTCACTAGTAGCATATTTCCAGAGTCATTCCAAAGCGAGTGAAAGCATTTGGTGTTTTTCAGTTACTGCCTTAACCTAATATAAAAGGGCTGGAAGGCCCTGGACAACCTCTGTTTAAGGGCCCCAAATAACCCTGACACTCCCCATTCAGTTAGTGATATTTTCTTCTTCCTCATGAGAAACTAGTGGGATTAGGCCATTGTGACTGACCCTGTGCTCATGTCATATCTGGTCTGTGTGTGCCCTCCTAGAAGATTATACTTCTTGCAACAAATGGAACATGAAGTAGGTATAAGATTTCTGTAATAATTTATCTAGGTCCAAAAATTACATTCACTAACACTTTAAGTATTCTTGTTAAGGATAGAGAAAGTCTGCCCACTGAGACTGCCCACCTCAAACAGAGGAATATTCTAATATCTTCCCAGGGGAGGGGACCAAAGGAGCTTGATAGTGCTCACAGGGACTATTTGGCCAAGAGCTGTAGGCAATTGGGGACAAAGGGGAGAGATCAACCAAAGGACTTGTGTGCACACACATGGGCCTACCCAGTGGTCAAGGACAACAGGGGGGTGGGGGCGTGTGTGGGGAGGGGTTTGGGATGGCAATGGGGGGATGAGAACAAATATGTGATACTTAATCAATAAAGAAATTTAAACAAACGAACAAACAAAAAAGACCTGTAGGCAAATGACTTCTGTTTTTACTTACAAAAAGTGAACCGTTCTCGCAAGGGGGTGCTAGACTATTCAAACTTCCAGAACAACCCCGCCTTTGGTAAAGCACTGCAAGAACTGAATGTTTCATGGTAGTGCCTTTCATAGAGAATAAAAGTAAACAAAAAATATTTCTTTGAGTCGTCTTAGCTCTTAATGTTCTAACAGGCGTCTTCAAACCAAGGCCTGCGGGCCACATGCGGCCCGCAGAGGAGTCTGATCCGGCCCGCCAGGTTTTTTGGGCAGTGAGCGCAGCCGAGGTGTTACAGTAGGAATTAGTAGTTCATATAGTCCGGCCCTCCAGCTCTCTGAGGGACCGTGATCTGGCCCCCACTTTAAAAAGTTTGAAGACGCCTGTGACCTAAAATATCCATTTCATTCCTTAATAAAAAGAATGTAGGTCAGGCTAGCCCAGAGAAGGTACATCCCTGATATTAACAAGACCCTAAATAGAGATTTCTTAATAGGGTAAACTTCTCTGGTTAATAGATTGGGAAATGGAATTATGAATGTTGAGAGGTGATAGGTTTTCAGTTTAACTAGTTTTGTGCTTTTGTGTACCAATGGTTTTATAGTGCACTGGTTTTTGGCAAGGTGCCCCAAATGGTCTTTGTTCCTACAAACTATATACAATCCACTCATCCTCTTCCTGATGTTACCCAAACATAGTTCCTGCCTCAAGCTCTGCCTCCTTCAGGAAGTCTGCCCTGACTTGTATCCTGATTATTTTCCCAGCTTTGATAGGGTACTCCCTCTAAGCACTAGGCATTTGGCATTAATGGCCTGATACAACTCCAAAATAGGATAGTAATAGTTCTATCTGGGGGGGGAGGGGGGGAAATATGCCCTTTGCCCAGTAGATGAGAAAGTAGATGGGAAATCAGAACTGCCAAGTGACTTTTCAAGGACAACTCAACTGTCAACCAACTGACCTTTCCCAGAAACTACTAAATGTATTCAACTGTAGCTTAGTGTACTTGTGCAAAATAGCAATATACTACTGATATTTCTTTTACTTCTCTACTTTCTATGAAAAACATGAATATGTTGGTACCACCTTTCCAAGAACAAACCCACTTCTAAAATTTATCCTACGGAATTAACTGCATCTCTACACAAAGATGCTCCTTGCTATATTCTATTAGAACAATGTGTAAGTAAATTGTGGTTCATCCATTGGAGGAATACTAAGCAGTCATTAAAAGTCATGTACAGTAATACCTAAAAACATTCACAATATATTGTTAAAGGATAAAAGGTTATGAGATGAATAACTGTATTAAGAAATTTGGAAGCAGCATCTCTGTAATTGAACACTAAGATAGCTTTCAGCTTTCTGAAGCTAAGGAAAATGTAAAGTTTTCATGTTTCATAATAATTATTGGACAAGTGTTTATCTTCTAAAGAGCCCTTTTTTATCATTACAGTAAATCCATGAGTTAAGCCTTTATAACATGAAAACATGTTTATACTGTAAACTATAAAAAGGGGGGATGATTTTAAAATACTGTCTGTACTGACTATCAGTTGTTTTTACTGTGCAGCCTCCATTTGACTTTCTTCTGATTTTCCTTTGGAACCACTCCCACCCTCACTCCAATGAAGTCCACAGGCAAATTCTAGAGATGGCCATTACCTCAGACCTGACCAATTGCAGCATCAAGGTCCCCCCCAGCCCATAGTGGCTGCTTAAAGGATAGACTTTATCTTAATCACAGCCAATGATATGCAATAGAACTTCTGGGGATTGCTAAGAAGAAAACATATGATCTTGACTATTAGACTTATGTCTGGGAGGACAAAAGGCTAATGCTGTCAGAGCCTTCTTGCCACCACGTAGAGTCTGAAAATGAAGCCAGTATAAGGAAAACTAGTGCCAAGAAATAGAGTGAGATTTGGACCTAGTTTTAGCTCCTGGATCAAACTATTCCTATCTACCGTGCACTTTTTAGTTGTAGAAGCCAATAAATCCTCTCCTTTTTTGCTTATTCCAGAATTGGTTGAGTATTCTGTTGCTTGCATTCAAATGAATCCTAAATAACATGCTCTCAAGTTCCATACCCATTTCCAAATTCTATAGGGATGGTCACACATTTTAGAAATTATAAATATTCTGCAGAGGCTGAAAACCTGTCCATAAGAGTAAGTAAGGGAAGCCTGTTAAAGAATGCATTAACACCCCTATTAGAAACCTGAGGTCAGATGTCTCCTTATTTTTACCTTCTCCTCTTTGATTGAATAATTATACTCCTCAATAATAACCCATCCTTAAGAATGTTGTTATAAAAGAATAAATGAGGATAAAAAGACATCAAAATGCTTACAACTATGCCTGACACCCAGAGGGTTTCCAACAAGTTTTCATTTCCTTTCCCTAAATATAAAAAATAATAATAATAATAAATAAAAATAAAAATGCACACCAATAAGATGCTTATCCATTATCAAAACCTTCACAGTTGTCCAAAACAATGTTCTTTGGACATGTTTTGAACTGAAACATGATCAAAGCATAGGATACTTGTAAGAAAACATCCCCAAAACAAAAAATATTTCTATATTCAAAAAATATGCTATATTTACAAGTGATGGACCAAAGGAGGAGGCCATCACAGTGGGCACTTCTGCAGAACACCTGCCACAGCAGGACAGCTGACCCTGAGCAGAGTCTGTCAGAGGGAAAGCAGGAGGGCCTACCATGGACTAGGCCCAGTGATGTATTTGATGGGCTGTGAAGGCAAGAAGCATGAAAACAGCCCCAGAGAATCCAAGGGACCCACATTGGCACATGACTACAAGGAAATATAAGTCCCTGGGGCGAGATCATAGAAAACATATACTGGCCTCTGTCCCCAATTCCTGGCACAGAGGCCCTGAAATCCTTGTAATTTCCTTGGTGATAGAAGTGTCTTTTGCTCTGATGCAGTGACTCTTGGTGGGTTCCTGGAATGCTCCAAATATGAGGGCTAGTCACCAGAAAGATGAAGCTGTGAGTAGGAGCTTGGAATGTTCAGCCCACCCCCATTCTCTTGAGAAAGAGAAGGGCTTTAAATGGAGTTAATGATCCACCAGACCTATAGAGGAAGCCTCCATAAAAATCCCAGGAGTGTGCTGTTCAGGGAGCTTCCAGGTTGGTGCACACATTCACATACCAGGCCGGTATCGAACCCCAACTCTACGGTGACAGAAGTTCCTGCACTTGGGACCCTTTCAGACCTGGGCCTATGTAACTCTTCATCTGGCTGCTCATCTGTACCCTTTAGCATATCCTTTAATAAATTGATAAATGTAAGTGTTTCCCTGAGTTCTGTGAGCTTTTCTAGCAAATAATCAAATCCACGGGGGAAGAGGTCATGAGAATCTCTGATTTGTAGCCAAGATGGAATGAAGTTATGGGCTACCTCAGGACCTACTACTTGCAACTGGCACCTGACGTGGGCGGCAGTTTTGTGGGATTGAGCCCTTATCCTGTGGGATCTGACGCCATCTCCAAGTAGATAGTCTCAGAATTGAGTTAAATTATAGGACACCAGCCTAGTGTCACAGAGAACTGTTTAATGTGGGGGAAGAAACCAATACATGTGCTGTCCAGAAGTGATGTGTTTTGCATGAGTAGAAGGGAGAAGCTAGCTTCCCCACCCCCACCCCCACAACCCCCCCAGTACAGTCCCAAAACCTGGAAATGCTGCAGATGCTCCTTAAGAAGATAATGTAGCCAAAACCGATTTGGCTCAGTGAATAGAGCATCAGCCTGCGGACTGAAAGGTCCCAGGTTCCATTCCGGTCAGGGGTATGTACCTTGGTTGCAGGCACATTCCCAGTGCGGGGTGTGCAAGAGGCAGCTGATCAATGTTTCTCTCTTATCAATGTTTCTAACTCTCTATCCCTCTCTCTTCCTCTCTGTAAAAAATCAAAAAATATAAAATAAAATAAAAGAAGAAGATAATGTAGTACAAAGAGCGTATGTTTTAGGTCATACTGGCCTAAATTACACCAGCACTGCCTCTTACAAGCTAAGTGACCTTGAACTATTTCTTAAACTTTCTACATCTCAGTTCTCTTATCTGTGACATTTAAATAATAATATGTACCTGGGAGTAGCTCCTTTCCTCCAGTCGTTAGGATAGTTCAGGGATAGTCAGTCCCATTCTCCTGATGACAGGTCTGTACTTCCCTATTCCCTTGGGAGTTGGGTGTGTTCTTGTGGTTTGCTCTGAGAAATAAAATGTGAGCAAAAGCACCTGTATTTGGTGAGGGAAAGGCTTTAAGAATCAGAACATGATTACTAGGCCCTCCTTTATGTGATTCTAGAAACAAGGTTAAGATTGGACCTTTGTCAGCCTGTCACCTTGTGTCTACAATGAACAAAACTTCCCTTCTGAACTGCACTGGATCATGAGTGAGAAATGGACTTTTGTGTGTTCCTAACTTTAGCATAACCAAGCCCATCCTGTTTGATACATCCAGTTACACCCTTTCACTTGCATGAAATCACTTAGAGACATATGGTATATAATTAAATTATATTATTTAGATATTCACTCAAAACTTTGAATGTCCCCATGTATTATAATCAATATTAAGATACAATTTTAAAAACAAAATGAGGAGGAAACCAAGATGGTGCTATAGGGTAGACACCCAAATGCAGCCTACCACAACAAATTTGAATTTAGAACTGGAAAACAGGGGAGGCATTGCCCTGAAGCACCGGGTGGCTAGCTGAAAGGAGGCTCTGCCATATGGGAAGGAGAGAGAAGGCACGCTGAATCTCAGGAACTGTGAAGGTACAGAGAACTGTGCGCGCGAAAAGGCACTGGCTTACTCCCGGCACGCAGAGAGGGAGGGCCCGGCTGAGTTCGCTGCTGGCTTACTCCCAGCGCACTGAGAGGGTGGACAGCTAACATGCAACTGGCTTTCTTGTTAGAGAGGAAAACAGAATCACCCTATTGCTCTGATAGATGGCCCCAGTCAGGGAGAGGCCAGACTGTCAGGCAGTGGGCAGAGATCTCTCGGAGGTGTGTGAAGCCAGAAGCCATTACTGCGGGACTTGGAAAGGAGCCAAAGGGAAACCAAAGCTTGTCTGCACCAACCCGAGACTCCGCCCCATCCAAGCTGAACACAGAAGCTCTCCCAGAGGCTGGCTTTCTCTAAGGAGGGACTGGTCAGAATCCAAAGCTTGTCTGTGCCTTTACCAAAGAGGTGCGTGCGCCTATAACCAATCTTCCGAAACTCACTGTGAACAGGACTTTTCTAAGGCGAGACTGACAGAGAACCAAAGATTGTCTGCGCCACCCCAAGACCCCACCCCATCCAAGCGGAGTACAGAAGCCCTCCTAGCTGAGACATTGCTGATCCTCACAGCCAATTGGCTTGGAGATCAACGCTTCCCAGTGATACCAACAATAAGCAAGGCTTAACAACAAGACTGCACACACAGCCCACAAAGGGCTACACTAAGACTTCCACCGTAGGTAACTGGGAAGGCTGTGCTACTGGGCTCTACAGAACACCTAGCACACAAAACTACTCCACCAAATCAGGGAAACAACTAAAATGCAGACAAGAGGCAGGACACAAAGGAAGGAGATGGAGGAAAAGAAAAGATTGGACATTGAGTTCAAAACTACAGTTATAAAATTATTCAAGAGTATCCTAAAAAAGGCCGATAAAATAAATGAGACCTATGAGGATATGAAAAGGGAGCAACTAGAAATAATAAGGGATCAACTAGAAATGAAGAAAACATTGTCTGAAATAAAAAATATTACACAGAGTCCTAAAAACAGACTGGAAGATCGCAAGAATCAAGACAAAGATTTAGAACACAAAGAGCCAGAGCACACTCCTCCACAGAAGCAAGAAGATAAGAGAATCCAGAAAGTTGAAGATAGTGTAAGAAACCTCGGGGAAATTTCAAGCGAACAAACATCAGAATTATGGGCATCCCAGAAGAAGAGAGAGCAAGATACCGAAAGAATACTGGAAGAAATAGTGACAGAAAACTTCCCCCACCTGGGGAAAGAAATAGACTTACAGGTCCAGGAAGCCCACAGAACCCCAAACAAAAGGAATTCAAGGAGGACCACACCAAGACACATCATAATTAAAATTCCAAGAGCAAAAGACAAAGAGAGAATATTAAAAGCAGCCAGAGAAAAGCAGGTAGTTACCTATAAAGGAGCACCCATACGATTGTCAGCTGATTTCTCAACAGAAACCATGCAGGCCAGACGGGAATGGCAAGAAATATTCAAGGTGATGAATAGCAAGAACCTACAGCCAAAAATACTCTACCCAGCAAAGCTATCACTCACAATCGAAGGCCAGATAAAGAGCTTCACAAATAAAAAAGCTAAAAGAGTTCATCACCGCCAAACCAGAATTATATGAATTGCTGAAGGGGGTTATTTAGGAAGAAGAAGAAGATAAAGATAAAAATTATGAACAACAAATATGTAACTATCAACAAGTGAATCTAAAAACCAAGGGAATTTTAAAAATCTGATGAACAATATTAACTGGTGAATATAATAGAATCAGAGGTATGGAAGGGGAGTGAACTGACGATTCTTAGGGCAAAAGGGAGGGGGGGGTGTGGAAAGAGACTGAACATAAACTGTGCACCTATGGATGAGGACAATGGGGGGTGGGGAAAGGGCAGAGGGTGGGGTGGGAACCTGGTGGAGGGGAGCAATGGAGGGGGGGTGGAAATGAGGAACATTTGTAATAATATGAACAATAAAGATTTTTTTTTTAAAGGCTTAAGTAAAATGTTGTATATTCACTCAATAGAATATTATGTAGTCAATAAAAATGTTTGTGCTAACATGGAAAATAATCTGATATAATATTTAGTGAAAAATCGGGATTTCAAATTGTGTGCAAATTCTAACCATGCAATCACTGTTCAATTAAAAAAAGATTAAAGGAAATGTGCATTATGTTTATCTTTTAGAAGTCAAACCATGACTAATATTTTTATTCTTCCTACTTTCCAAACAATATTTTATTACTGCTTTATGAATGAGTATTATGGTAGGCCAAATAATATAAATGAATATTGTGGCAAACTGCCCAAAGATGTCCATATCCTAATCCCCAGAACCTGTGAATATGTGCTTTATATGATAAAAGGGATTTTGCAGATATGATTAAATGAATCATTTCAAGATAGGGAGCTTATCTGGCCCAAAGTAATCACAGGGGTTTTAATAAGAAGACAGCAGGAGGATCAGAGAGAGAAGGCAACACAATGACAGAAGCAAGGGTTGTAGTCAGAGACAGAGATTTGAAGATGAGCACTGTTGGCTTTGGAGATGGCGGTAGAGACCATGAGGCAAGGAATGTAGCTGCAAAAGGTGATAAAAAACAGATTTTCCCCCAGAGCTTCCAGACAAAATGCAGACCTGCTAACACCTCGATGTTGGGACTTGTAATCTCCAATACTGTAAGATCATAAATTTGTGTTGTCTTACATCACTAAGTTGTAAATAGTTATAGCAGCAACAGGAAACAAACTAAATATAGACCATTTTTACAGTGAAAACAACCTTTATTTGGTTAGAAGTGTCTTTTATTTGGTTATAAAATGCTTTAAAAATAATGTGTGGTTAATATTTATAGTCCAGTGTTACTTCATCATTTATATATCACAAAATACAAAATTGCAATTGAGCTTCCTATGTTTCTGCTCAACATGTCTCATCTTTTCACTCTGCCTGACAACACAGAAATGCTGCACTACAGAGTGATAAACATTGGATTTAGGGTAATTTGCTTAATATTGAAATCTAGTACACAAAATCTGAAAAGCAGACAATCAGCAGCAGGAAGGAGAAGCTAAAAAAAAAAAAAAAGTATAAATTTGATGAATCATATACAAAACACTCCCTGACTTGAGCAACACCAGATTTATGCAAATCCAGCATTGCACAACCTTTTCCAAAAGCCACATACTACAATTTTAAAGAAACTGCAAAGTATGTGATAGTTGATGGGCAATGAAAATACACAGCTATTATTATCTCCACACTCGCTTTCAGCCTGTCTTCCCTCAATCTAGTCTCCTATCCCATCCGGACTCCAAGTTTGATTTCAAGTTGACAATCCTGCTTCTGTAGCTTTGGTCTTGGTGTTTAAAGTCTCCTGGACCCCTAACCAGTATAGCTCAGTGTATAGAGCATCGGACTATGGACCAACAGGTCTCAGGTTCAATTTCGATCAAGGGCACACACCTCGGTTGCAGGCTTTGACCAGGAGGCAACCAATCGATGTGTCTCTCTCACATGAATATATATTTTTTTTAAGTAAGTCAAGTCACCTGAAGCATCTGGCTCTTGGCCTTCAACTTCCCCTCCAACTTGCCCCACCCCACCCTCTAGCTTAGATTTGCTCCACCCATTTCCTCCACTGGGCACTACATCTGCTTTTAATTAGTTCATCTCTTAAGACCCAACTTCCAGTCTTGGGCTCTAGGAGATGTGGGGAGCAAAGGGGAGGAGGTGTATCTTAGACCCAGGGCAAAAATATAAAACCAGTCGTTTTAGGGGAAAGTATTCAGAAAGCTGTGAAAAAACATCCCATCACGTATGAAATGTTTTTGACAGATGCTAATTGTAGGTGAATGTCTCGTGAGCTGAGGGTGAACTGGTTTCAGTGAGTTGGCCTATTTTCCAAGCATGCCCTCACATACGCACATCTGTGTGCCATGTGGCAGGTTCAGCACATACTGACACTGGAGAAAAGCACCTCTGACCACCCTGGCCTGGAGACAGTCTGCTCAGATGCCCTAATTACCTGGTTCTCTATGCACGCACCAAGCTGCCTTCTCATTATAATTTGGCTTTCCCGTGTAGGTTTCCCTCCTGGGAGACACAAGCTGACCTGTGGGCAAGAGTATTCAGGTCCCACAGGCAGTTACTCTGCATGGAAATTAATAAGTCAGTATTCTCTTGGGAACCTGGTTTGCATGTCCATTCTCCATAGTCTAAAAAAGTTTACTGGGCTAAAATAATAATGTGCTGTTAGTGGCTCGGTTAAGGCTTTTCAAGTTGCAAGTCAGTGAAACCCACTTTATCGGGCACTAACACAAAGCGGAAATTTATTATTAGATGCATTAGATGGTAGTGGCGTGTCACAGAACTCAAGGGCAGAAGGGTGGTTAGGACTAGAAGTAGAAACCAGAGAGCTGTCAGAATTGAAGCCTCTGTCCTCATTCTTTGTCTGCATCTCACATTCCTGCTGAAGCTCCCCTTCATCCTCACACTCTGTCCCAAACGTGTTTCTCTATGTTTCCTGCCTCAGTAGCACCACCATCCACCAGGTAATCCAAAACGCTTAAAAACTATCCTTAGCCGAAACTGGTTTGGCTCAGTGGATAGAGCGTCAGCCTGCGGACTGAAAGGTCCCGGGTTCGATTCCCATCAAGGGCATGTACTTTGGTTGTGGGCACATCCCCAGTGGGGGGTGTGCAAGAGGCAGCTGATCGATGTCTCTCTCTCATTTATGTTTCTAACTCTCTATCCCTCACTCTTCCTCTCTGTAAAAAATCAATAAAATACTTTTTTTTTAAGACCTTTGTCTTTAAAAAAAAAAAAAAAAAAAACTATCCTTAGCGGCTTCCTATTCCTCCCTCTCAAATCCAATCACACACCAACAATTGCCAGTTTTACCGCTTAAGTCATTCCCTGACCCCACTTCTCTTTCTCCATCCCTGCCACCTCGCCCTTCATTCAGGCTAACTCACACGCCCAGATTATCTCAGTAGCCTCTGCAGTGACCTCCCTACCCCCAGTATTATCTCCCTTGGACGCGTTCTTCACAATGCATCCAAAGTAATCTTCAGTTATGTCATTACCCTTCATTACAATGAAACAAAATAAAATTAATACAGGTTTTTAAAAACTCAATGCTCCCAATTCCCTACAACAGAGTCACTTAATGTGGATGGGGATCAGAGATATCTATATCCTCCACGATCATCCATAAAATTTTGAATGTGTGTTATTTTACTAGAAGAAGTTTCATGGCTTCTGTTAGTTTTTCAAAGAAGTCTATGATCCCCAAAATGGTAGGGGTTAATCTTCTGGCAAATCTGAACTATTTATTGTTTCCCATATGTGTGTGTGTGTGTGTGTGTGTGTGTGCTTATAACATTTCCTCGGCTGAGATTTCTTTTATAAATTCACTGTTTTAAGTGCCCACCAGGTGCTAGATGCGAGGAATACCACAATGAACAAGCCAGGAGGGCTTCTCTCACCACATGACATGTGGGTGTCGCTCATCCTTCCAGGCTTAGCTCATCTCCTCCAGGAAGGCTGAGGTACACCCTTCATTCTTGACCCCTTGACCCCTTGTACTTGTGGCTAAAGCCACAAAACAGACGGTAATAATGATGACTCCACTTATTTTCAAAGTTCCTGAGTTTCATAAACAAAAGCAAGAGCTATATAGTCCCTATATGTTGGCATTTGTAGCTCTGCTTGAAACAAAGATTTTAAATTAAAGGATATTAATAAATTAGTCATCATCAGAATAAACCAGATAATAACTATGTTATTAACAAGTCCAAACAAATTAAGAAATCCAAAGGTTGCCGATCTTTAACAGCCAATAGCTACAACTAGGGTTACATTCACATTAGTATCTGTATCCCGTTGGCCCAGCCTCTGATTCCAGTCTGTCAAGAATTACAGTCTCGCCCAGCTGGTGTGGCTCAGTGGTTGAGGATCAACCCATGAACCAAGAGGTCACCAGTTAGATTCCCAGTCAGGCACATGCCCGAGTTGTAGGCTGAGTCCTCAGTAGGGGGTGTGCAGAAGACAGCTGATAGATGTTTCTCTCATCAATGTTTCATCTGTCTCTCCCTTTGCCTTCCTCTCTCTAATTCAATTAAAAAACATATTTAAAAAATAATAATTACAGTATCTTACAAATTTCCCCCTAGGATTTTCCAACCATCTTGGGGTGGAGAGTGTGTGTGTGTGGGGGGGGGGGGGGGGAAAGAGGTTTGCACATGGATGTGAATCAACTCAGGCATCCCCATGCTGCTGGTCTCTGTCCATGCAAACTAGAGCTGATCAAGCGCCCTCCACCAGCCAGAGAGCTGGGATTCCTATTCCTTTTACATCATCGGAGTGGTTAAAGGCCCACCACTGTCACTGCACTGACTCTGCTGAGCTGGGCAGAGGCCCCCTCACTGATGCTCACAGCAGTGCTACTCTGCTCCCCCGTCATTGCCACGGGCAAGAGGAGAATGGCTACCTTGCCGCCGCTACTACTTCCCTTGGCAGATGTGCTTTGTGCCCCAAAGCCTTACAGAGTTTAGTCTAACAGGTCTTCCCATTTTTACACCTGGCCCTTCCTCCCAGGGTGCTCAGGAGACTTGTTGCTGTGCCCTGAGCATGCGCAGGCTCACCGTACATTTTCCCTTTCAGTGAATTATCCAAAAAGAAAACAAACAGCCTTCCTGAAGCTTGACTTCAGTCAGAACCCCACAAAGTACCAGCCATGACGCTATCTGCTTGAAGCCCATTGGCAGAGACGGTTTTAAGTGTCCTCTCTGAGGAGTTCCTCAGCACACCAGGTAAATCATCAGATCTAATTGATCAACTGGGTGGAAGAGTCGCTGCCCAATCACACGAAACAGGTGTTGGAGTCTCTCTCAGCTCCTGCCCAGCTGAGACTCGGGTACAGATACACAATGTATTTTATTTATTACTTAATAAAGTAAGTATAGAGCTATCAACAACAACTACACAACTTGAACTGTAACTTTACATCTGTAACCTCAGAGCTACCACAACACAAACCAAAAAGTAGATATGTCCATTCAGCCTTTCCTTCCCTAAGTAGTTTCTGGGAGGAAGCGTTGGTTCTGTTTTGTTGTTGTTTGTTGTTTGTTTGTTTTTAATCGATTGCTGACACATTTCTGGGAATTTTAGCTCGATGAAAACATGTATGAAGAAACTATGCTGAGAGAAATGAGTCAGACACAAAGAGTCAAATACTGTATGATTCTACTTACATGAAGTACCTACGGTAGTCAAATTCATAGAGACAGAGAGTAGAATGGTGGCTGCCAGGGGCTGGGCAGGGCCCTGGGGAATTCCTGCTTCATGTGCGCGGAGTTTTATGATAGAAAGATGAACAAAGCTCTGGAGATGGACGGTGCTGACGGCTGCACAATAACTAATGCCACTGAGCTATACACCTAAAAATGGTTAAAAGGTAAAGTTCACGTTATGTATATTTTACTACAAAAAAAAAAAATACAAGAACTTACGGAGCACTCTCCCCCCTACCCCACCCAAAAAAAAAGGCAACAAAGGTGTTGGGAATGAAAGAGTTAAGATGTTTGTCCCGCCTCGGGAGGCCAGATTGAAGCAATTTTCCTGAGATACCGGAGAAGTACTTCTGCTGAAGGCTAAGTTGAGGGTGAAGAAGCTTAGAGGAAGAGAAACTTTTTTTTTTTTTTTTTTTGCATGGTTTTTGGTGACAGCAATTTCCAACCAGTGTGCCACAAGAATTTTTAAAACATGCAATACCTGACCTTTTAATCAGGGGCACTGGCTTCTTTTCCCTTAGGTTGTCAAATAACGAAGTGACAACAGCCAACACAACAAAAGCAGTCCAGTGTGAATGAATCAAAATTATATCTGTACTTTTGGCAAATCAGCAAACAATATAACTTTGTGTGTGTGTGTGTGTGCTGCAGAATGTTAGTAATTAGTTTATGTGTGCCATGAGATGAAAAAGGTTGAAAATCACTGGTGCTTAGTAATATAGTTACCCCACTCAGGAACGTAGCATGTTCATTTTCAAAGCTCTTGCAGGAGTGATCTAACCCGCTGTCGTAACAAGCCTGGGAGGTGAATGGGAAAGAGCAGGAGTCCAGACTCCCAGGCTACAGAGAAAGGGGGAACTGGCCCTGCCCCAGGAATGCTCCCCGTGTCCTTGGGGAACTGACACCCCATTGTGCAGACAGGAAACTGAAGCTTAGACAGACGGACTGACTTGCCCCAAATCCCAGTTCCCAACAAGCAGAGCAGAGACTTGACCCTTTCTCTTGACTCACTACCTACTGCTTTTCCAACAACCAACTATGAATTAAAACAGAATGAAACTGAAAAAAGCCCAAGAATGAATGTGTCAGAGAATGAAAGAATCCCTAGGCTACACTGAACGGATATAATTTGGGGGTGTATTTTAAGCTTTATAAAATCCTGCCACCCCCGCCTCTGAGTAGGAAAGTGGTAAAAAGAGGCTCTGAGGTGAGAAGGCATCTGACTCACCCGCGATGCGGTGGCGGAGAATCTGTAAGCGAACGCCCTGCGTTTATTTCAAGTCCGGTGCCTCCCTCTGCCAGCCTTGGCATCCAGCCCACCATGCTTGGTTCAGGAACCCACCTTTGGACACATGGTCCGATCCCTATTTTAGGATGATAGAAGCCACCTAAAACACATGGCCATTAGGCTAGCGTTTAAAAGAACAGACACATGGCAGAAGATGGAGTAAGCCATCTGGCTGCCATCACACGCTGGGAATTCATCATCCAGATGTGTGTTCTAGGCCCCGTCTGACACAGCACAGCCCTGTCCACGGAACATCATCTCTGTGTCCCCGGCCTGTTTCAGGAAGCAGCTGGCAAAGTTGCTGCCAAGAGAAAGCACATGGCCTCCGAGGTGAGCCAGGGACAGCCTCGGAGGTGCCAGGGATTTGCCCGAATTGCCAAATGTTCCCTGACAGACAGGTCTGTGTGTGCTGAGGCTCTCGCTCCGCGGCTCAGATGAACAGCTCGTTGCAGAATTCGCCCACAAGGGGAAGTGAGCTAATGACTGGAATGGTTCACCTTCTGCCTAGATGTGTCATAAAGTCAGCTTGTCAATCCTGGCTCTGAGAATCCATGTGCACACCCAAATGCGGTTCTGTGGGGCCAGGCCGCGGTTCAAAGAGGGAATGCTCGCACAGAAAGTTCACAGGCTTTCTCTGTGCTCGGAACAGGCCAGTGGGCCTGACAGTGGCTCCAGGCATGGCCAACTTGGCTGGCAAGCAGCCCAAAGCTGTCTGCGGCATCTGCTCCACATCTGGGGCTTGTGACTCATCAGCCATTCTCTCCCGCTGCCCTACAATCTCCTGCAGGCCCCATCGTGCTGAGGCCCTAGCGCTCAGAGGCCCATCAGGACTGATCTCCAAATCTCCAACATTGCCTTCCCCTGCCCCGTAGACTCAGTCTGGTCCACCAGTTCCAGGTTCAGGGAAAACTGGGCCCAGACCATCTCAGATGCAGCCTGGGCCATTATAAGAGGCTCAGGTTGAATTCAGGTTCCCGGGCACTTGTGCCTGTTCCGGCCCTTTAAATTTAACAGACCCACACTCCCACCAGGCCCGGCTGGCCCCCCTGGAGTGAGCCACCGAAGCACCTGTTCTAACCCAATTCTGTTTACCCTGACCTACTATTTTTGCTCTCCCCTCCCTGGGTTCTCAGATTCCTGGTTCCATATCCGTTGCCATAACTGCTTCTGGCCCCTTCCCTTTGGTGACCCTTTGGACTTCCCTTTTTAGATCAGAGCTTCTCACATGGTTCTGACTCAACTCGCTCCTGCAGTGCTGGCTTCCCGCTCAGGCTCAGGTGAGGACTCCAGGTTTCAGCCCAACCCAGGGCACCCCCTCAGCTGGAATCAGGCAATGAGGATTGTGTCTATGGTCTCTGCCTGTTGCTGACCCTCAGCCTTGCTTTGCCCTCCAGTTCCAGCATGTGGGGGGCTCCCTGATCCAACTTGGGTTCTGATCCCTAGAGTCCCTCCCTCACCTGTGACAGCTCTATCCTGGGCTCAGTTCCCCGTTTCATGCTGGCCTTGCCCAGGTTACACCAGGCCCACTCCCCCGTCTGTCTCATTGAGACCAGAGTAGGGAAGACTGCCAGGCCTCTGAGGGAGTGGGGGTGTGAGAGGACAGGGAAACCCTGCCTCAGGTGGACCCCTGACTCTGCGATCACATTTGTATAGGGATTTGGGGGTTACTTATGAGGAAAAGCCTAAGTGAGGGCAGGCGGCAAGGCATTTGCCATCTCAGGCCCTTATTTCCTACTCTCTAAAGGGGGGGCATTTTGTTCCAGATGATACCTCACACAACCTGGAAGTTAAAAGTGGCCCCTATGACTCAGGCCCTCTTCCTTGCCTACCAGACTCCATGTCTAACTTTAGGGACATGTCATGGGCGTTCTTCCTCCACCAGTGAGCAAATGAGCCCACCTGGGATTCCCCCACCTCTGTTCCCTCCACTCTAGAAGGTGTGAAAACAAGGACCAGAGCCAGCCCTTGCTCCCCTTTTCCTCCTCTCCAGCCCTCATCAGCCCTTTCCCTGGAGACCCAGGGACCCAAATACCTCTTCTCTGTTAATTCTCCCCTGGTTCTCTTTTCCATCAGCCCTCTGGGTAGCAGCTGTAATGAGCATGCACTACATTGGAAAGGTGAGCAGCAAGACTTTGCCCCCAGAGTCATTTCAGCTCTGTCACATGACCCTAGACAAGTGATTTATGTTTCTGTGCCTGTTTCTCCCTCTCTAGAAATTGGGATACTAATAATTCCTCCCTCTCTGCATTGCTATGAGGATTATGAGTTCAGGAGTGCAAAAATGGTACTTCACATGGAATAGATGTTGATGCTACTCATTTATGGATTCCCTACTCTATGCCTTGTTCCAAATACTTTACCTCCAATAATTCATTTTTCCTAGGCAAAGTAAAACAGGGGCAGAAGGATCAATCCATAATTTTAATTTAAATTATCATTAATGATTATTGTGCTCATTAACTGTGGTTAAAAGGTGTTACCAAGTCGTCATAATTCCTGTGACTCCAAAGAATCTAATTGTTTTTATTTTTGTGGTGCTCTCCCTGCTGGCCTTGGTAAGGTTTATGTTTAATAAATATCCATACCTGTTATGTATAAATAAATAAATAAAGTTGTAAAAGGTTAGAGAATTTCCCATCTGAACACAAATCCAATGTGTGAAGATGACAAAAATAAAACACTAAGGGAACAGAGACTCCTGACAGTACCCTTTCTCTGAACCTAATTCTGCCTCATAGTATAGACACAAATCTGAATGAATCTTGTGACTTAATATTAAATAGTAAGCAGCTTCCATGTTGCTGGATAGTCCTTACAATGATCATTGATGACTGCAGAATAGCACCCACTTAATTGAATTGCCATAATTGAATTGAATTCATTATTGGATATTGGTGGATTTTTACCATTATAAATAACTCTGTGGTAAACATCACAGCACAAGCAACTTTTTCTTTCTTTAAATTATTTCTTAGTCTAATTCTCAGAGATGCAGTTACTGGGCCCAGGAGGCAAACAGAGGCTATTTGAAGCTATAATTGCATGCATCCCCCCTCAGTTAGTGGAGGATTCTATGCATTTGAGGGATGAACACTGTGGGGAAGGCAGGAAGAGGGAGAAAGGACTAGCATTTGTTGTTGAGTATCAGGCATAATGCTGGCTTAGTATTGAATCATTGAGGTGCTGCGATCCAGATTTGTCGTCATTGATGTTGTTTTGGCCATTTATGAAGACATTTACCGAGCAGTACATTAGAAGCTTTGTTCATTCAATCTAATTTAATCATCACAACGCATGCACTGAAGGAAATATTATTATTCCCATTTTACAATAGAGATAACAGGAACTTGGGGAGATTAAACCAAGGTCACAGCTAATGAGTAGAAAAATTTGGGTCCAACTTGATTCTCCATCTGTTCTGTCACATAGTGCTCCACCCCTTCCCCAATCCCCAACCCTGAAATTATAGATGAGATTTTTCACCTTCAGTTCTCTATGGATAAAGGGAATGCTGGAGATGGGGGTAGGAGAAGGTCTGTTCTGAAGGCGACTGGATCCTTCTCGCCCTCTGCCTATACACCATTTCTTTTTTCTTTCTTGCTGGTGAAAAGCATAATATTAAACTCTTTCTTTCTCTTTCTCTCTCTCTTTCTCTCTCTTTCTCTCCAAGGAGAGGGCTCTCTGTAAATAAAGTACCCACAATTATCAAAGATGATGATCAAGGACTTATCAGATGTCCCTTGAGGCTAAATAGCTCTCAGAACAAATATTACTGAAACCTGAGTACATGTACTGGTCCTGTCCTTATGTTAAAATAGCTCTCTCACCCTAGCCAGTGCCCCGTTTTGCGAGCTCGATCCTCAATAGAGGTTGTGCAGGAGGCAGCCAATCATTAATTCTATCTCATCTTTGATGTTTCTATCTCTCACTCCCTCTCTCTTGTTCTCTGAAGTCAATAAAAGTATATATATTTTAAATAACAATAAAATAGCTCTCTCGTGGCATTATTTGATCTGGCCCAACATTTACCAACTTTTGCACACATTTCAAAATCTCAATAAATCATCTAATCTCAGAATATAGTTTAACCTTTTTTCCCTACCAAGAGTCCTGTATTATTTTTCCTTCATATTTTGAAAATTGTCTTTCTCAAACACACTGAATTAATAAAATTCCAGATGTTGCCTAATGATATATATATGGGCCACTGACATCCTGGATATCTTAGTTAGAACTACCAAGGAACAGGCTGCAGATGAAGGCAATTATGGAAAAACAAGGGTTGGAACTTGCATAGACCAAAGAGACCAGACTTAGTGAAATGAATGAGTTAGGAGCCCCTGCTGGGTATGACAGAGATCATCTGCACGACTCTGTGAGCTGAGATCTGCAGACCATGCACACATCAGCCTCTTTCGGATGAAAGTAACAGAAATCTGACTGGTGGAACACAGGGAAATTTATTGGCTCCTAGCTGGACATTCTAAGGGTACTCTTCAAGTGTAATTTGATCAAAGTGTTTAAATGGAATCATCAGGAATGTGTTCCCATCTCTTTGCTTTCCTCTCTCCAGAGTGATGACAAGATAATCTCTAGAAGCTTTGGGCTTATTTTCCACAGAAATCCTAGTGGGTTTTATGTATTTCCCAGTTGTCCCATCAAAAGTCCCAGAACTGACTCTCCATTAGCCTGAATTGACTCCTTTCCACCCTTTTCCCGCCTTTGTAGCTAGGAGGCTGACCTGCGTTGATGCATCAATGGTTCCCTTTCCTTATGCCTTCCTTTAGGCATTTTCAGTGAGAAGACCAGCAGAAGACTGCAGGAAGAGAGACAAATAAAGATGCTCATTTTACCCAGATCCCTTTGGAAGAGTTAGCTGTGTCTCATGGCCAATAATCACAGGTTCTGCCTCAGCTCTTTCCACATAGCTTTCCCTCTTTTAGTGCCAGTAATGGCTCCTCAATCTTGCCTCTACAACCTCTGGGTGGTACCAATGACCCAATGGAACCAGGTATAAGTAACCTCAGGAATAGCACTATCTCTTATGCTTTTCCATACTCTGCCCATACCTCTGTGGGAAGGTCGATAACCCAATCTGAGAGTTTAATCTGTTTCCAGGATCCTAGCTAACATGCCCATCCCTGAATAAAATCCATGTTTCTTGGACGGTCCTGAGTCACATGCCTACCCCTGAAACAAAGGGCTGAAATCAGCTCCATCCAAGCCACGGTTCTTGAGGGTAGAGGAGCAGTAGTTCCCCAAACGGACAGACAAAAACAACCTATGATCACTACATTTAGCAAAGTAGATAATGAGGAATTCTAATCATCTGTGTTAGACAACCCAAGCATTCTTCAGAAGCAGCACCAAATGGAAATAAGGATACATTTCAGGGAATAAATTCATGCTGAAACAGCCTTTCATCCATGTACATGCAAACCAATAGCCACTCATTTTCCAAGTTCTGGGTCTGTTGACAACTCTCTCCTGGAACAAATTGAAATTCTATCATCGATTCACTTTGAAATATCATAAAGCAGCATAGGCCTTAGCTGGCTGAGCAATAAAGCAGGCCCTTTGGCAACTTAAATGACCTGCCCCTGACAGCAGGACAGAGGACAGGGCATTAAACTTTGCCAAGAATGGATAATTTGGAAGCTGCCTAGTAGCAGAAACGACAAGGCCAAAATCATAATCTTCGGGGGGAAATGACATCAGTTGAAGGATAAACATAAAATGGGAAAATAGCAACCTCATCACAGAGCAGTAAATGCTTAGAAGAACATTTAGCCTGATGCCACATAAAACCCCTATATCTTAGCAAGGAATCCCTTTTATATATGGCTAGCTGCCATTATAATGACTGGCACTGTGATGGATGAGTCACCTTGCAGGTAAAACCATGGACCACTACCCTCAATGACTCTCAGACCTTTACCACTACTCAGAAAAGCATTGCTGCCTTAGCCAGTTTGGCTCAGTGGATAGAGCATGGGCCTGCGGACTGAAGGGTCCCAGGTTTGATTCCAGTCAAGGGCACATGCCCAGTTGTGGGCTCCATCCCCAGTGGGGGTGTACAGGAGATAGCCGATCAATGGTTCTCTCTCATCATTGATGTTTATATATCTCTCTCCCTCTCCCTTTATCTCTGAAATCAATATATATATTAGTGCTGATGTCAGTTACCTCATCCCCAACACCATGTTTTGATGGAGGCTCCAATGTGCCTTTTTAATGAGCAGATTAGCATTCAATGACATGCTGAGGCTATTTGGCTTTCTTTGTTGGTTTTCTCAATGCAGCCTCAGATGCTGCTTTAGTTGGAGTTCAGAAATATGCATTTGCCTGGAGGACAGGCCTCCTGAGCCACTTGTGTGTCTCTCCTCATCCCACTAATAACTCCTTTGTGATACGATTCCACCACAGTTCTCTTAATCCATAAAGACACTTTAATATCAGCTCTTTGGAGAAAAGAGGGATCTAAAGGATCCCTTTGCTTCAGTGCTTCTGGAGTTTAGGAAACAGAGAGTTTGGATCCAAGAGAGAGAAGAAATCTAATCTCTAGTTAAGGAAATCCACACTTGGGCCCATTGGGTATAATGAAAAGTCTGTGAACATTAGTGGCAAACAAATCAGGCTCAAGTCCTAGTATATAACCTTGAGCAAGTCACACCTTTATGAGTCTAAGTTTTATCTAGTATTATTGTTTCCAAGACACTAATGATTTGATAAGCATTAAAAATAAAAATAAGTTCTGAGCCCAGGTACCTCTGATTAGTATTTCCAAGGACATTTCTACTTTAAAGGACCCTTCTAAGCAAAAGTCATCATAAACTTAGAGAACAGAATACAGTAGTGGAAGCATGCCACAAAGATTTCATCTCACCAGCCATTTCTGCTTGATTTGTAATATTTCCCTGGAACACTATATTCAAAAGGATTCTGAGGTCATATTTGGGCTCATTATCTGAGCTCAATGGAAAAGAATGCCCTCGTCAATGGGCACAAGAAGAGGATCTGGCACCAGGCATAACATCTCTGCTGTAGTGATTGAGAGAATTGAGCTTGAAAGTCAATTCTTGAAGGAAGTAATGTGTATTCGCTCTTGCTTCAATAACAAACAACACAAATACAATTTCAGTGGCTTATGAATATAAACACTTATTTCTTATCACATAGAGAGTCAGGCTGTGGGTTGGATTGGGTCTCCTCCACATTTCTTCTTATTCCAGGATCCAGGAAGAAGGACTATCTTTCATTTGGGATATGTTGTGCTGTGGAAAGAGCAGAAATTCCAATGGGTAAGCCAAATCAGACAATCACATTTAAAACTTCTGCTCAGACATAGCATAAATTATATCATTCACATTTCATTGGCCAAATCAAGCCATATGGCAAAGCCCAAAGTCCATAGGGAAGGAATATATAATCTTCCTAGGGAAAATGGCAATCAATGCAATCTACCAGATGGTTTTTAAGAAAGATATTTTTGGAATTGAGATGCTGTATCTGTAATGGGGAATGAATATGCTATACTACTTATACTAGTCTGACTAGCCATAGAATAAAACTTAAATTAAAATGTACTAACAAGTAAACTTAAAAGGAATTTATATAAAGCTACCCACATTAATCTTTGTAAGTGTTAAACCCAGTTTGTTCACCTCTGGCCAAATTCTCCTTACAGTTTAACAGCCTGTCCCAGGAACAAGGAATGCCAATGCCTACAGTTAAACCACAGATGTCCAGGTAACACACATTGAAAAATAACTTTGATACAGAAAGAATGAGCCTGAGCAAAGACTGCATATTGCCAGAAATTACACTGACCCCCCTCCCCTGATCTCTTTGTTCTACCCTCCCTCTTTCCTTATAAAAACTTCTGCCTGCCCTGAGATGTTAAGACGGTTTTTGAGCCACGTTGGTGTGGCTCAGTGGTTGAGTGTCAACCTATGAACTAGGAAATTGCAGTTTGACTCCAGGCAGGGCACATGCCCTGGTTTTGGGCTCAATCCCCAGCAGGGAATTTGCAAGAGGCAGCTGATCAGTGATTCGCTCTCATAATTGGTATTTCTATCTCTCTCCCTTTCCCTTCCTCTCTGAAATCAATAAAAAAAAAAATTTTTTTTTTTTAAATAGATGGTTTTGGAGGCATGAACCTGCCATCTTCTCAGGTTGCTGGCCCCTGAATAAATCACTTTACTTCTCACAAGCACTCGTCTCATGAGTTTGACTTTTATATTGGCAGGCAGCTAAGCCTGAAGGTCATTTCCCTGGTTTCATGTCTATTTTTTTCTTATTTAATAAACTACACATGTACTATACCTGTATTTTAAAAATTAGAAGTTGTAAAATCCTCGTGTGTCTTATGGATATTGGGAATCCCCCAGGAGAGAACAAGCTGATAACTGGAAAGTGGAGGATGCCTATGCTAATGAAAGTAGGGGGAGAGGAAGAACTCAAAAAGCTGGGGGCTCTTTAGGAAATATGTGAGTTTAAAGGAGATGATGGCAAGGGAACATAGTAAATGACAAGTAATCCACAGTGGAAGCCTTAGAAAATCATCAACAGCAATTTTATGAGCAAGTGGGGTGGTGTCCTGGTTGTGCCACTTGGGTAGCATAAGACCTGCAGAAGGCACAGAGGGCTTAGAACAGAGGTGATTGAGTGAATGATTGACTAAACGAATGTTAAAGATATCTGGAAGGCAAGGAATATGGGACACTTATAAAAAAAAAAAAAAAAAAAAAAAAACAGGTATCATCTAAGAGAACAGCTTCAACAGGGAGCATTAGTAAACAATTGAATATTTATTGAGTAACTACTAGGTATCAGGTACCATACCAGCTGCTGCAGGTACAACAAAAGAGACAGGTTGGTGTGTTTTTTTTAAAGCAACTAACAGGTCACCCTCAACCAATATTTTGTTTCCACCAACATAACACCAGCCTACCCACTCAATAGACATTTTTTTTTTTTGCTTCCTTTCTATTACACTAAGCAATACATGCCCCATCTAGATCCCATCCCTTTTTCATTGTCTTTACTCCTACAATTAAGCCTTTTCTCTCCCAAATTCTCACTCCCTACCGAGTCATTTGCATAGTTACACAAACATACTATAGCTGGATGGGGGAAAGCAAGATTTTCCTTTCTAAAAAGAATTTGGAAAGGAATACAAATTGCATTTCAGTTGCCACAGTGACCAGGGACAATACTGGCATTAAGGGAGAGCCAGGGATGCTAATTGTGTTGTATCTTACTTAAAAAGAAAAACTCCCTTGCCCGGCCAGTGGTTTAGTGGTTGACTGTCGACCCATGAACCCGGAGGTCACGGTTCAATTTCCAATCAGGGCATTTGCCCGGATTTCGGGCTCGATCCCCAGAGGGTGTATGTAGGAGGCAGCCGATCAATGATCCTCATCATTGATGTTTCTCTCTCTCTCTCTCTCTCTCTCTCTCTCTCTCTCTCTCTCTCTCTCTCTCTCTCTCTCTCTCTCCCTCTCTAAAATAAAATAAAAAGACATTTTTAAAAAGACAAAAAAAAAAGAAAAACTGCCTTAAATCCCACAACGTTCTCCAGCCAGCTACTGGAGAACATTACCAGCTACTCCTCAAACCTTCCACAGAAAAACTTCTTGCTGGAATTATCTAGATCTGTGGTGGACCGTTAGACAAACATGAGCACAACTCCAGGCCCAGAAAAGCAGCAAAACCAGACAAGCGACACCATGACTGTCTCTGGACCAGATACCCCCTGCCCTGGTGCCAACTAATCAGTAAAGACCATGAACCTGAAAGGACACACCTGGAAAACCGATGAATATTCTATTGAGTTTCTCCCCTGCGTCCTCCCCCATGATTCCTGCCTGCAAGAGAGAGATAAAAGAATTGAATTGGAGAAGGGGAAAATAGACAATTCTACAATATTAGTTGGAGATTTCACCACCCCACTTGAATGGGATAGAACAATTAGACAGAAGATCAACAGGAAATAGGGGACTTGAACAACACCATAAACCAACTAAACCTAACAGACATACATAAAACACTCCACCCAACAACTGCAGAATACACATTTTCTCAAATACACATGGAACGATCTCCAGGAGAGACCACATGCTAAGCAACAAAACAAGTTTCAATAAATTTAAAAGGCTTGAAATAACAAAGTATCTTCTTTCCCACCACAGTGGCATGGAAGTAGAAATAAATAACAGAAGGAATTCTGGAAAATTCACCAATATATGGAAATTAAACACACTCTAACAATCAATGGGTCAAAGAAGTTCCAGGCAAAAATTTTGGAAATTCTGCCTCACCTAGCATCCCATTAATTATAGTGCCAGTTTCTTAATATCTCAGAGGAAGCAATTGTCTAATGTATAAGAAAGGCTATGAATTTCTATACAGATCAGTTTTTGCTGAATAACAAACCACCATAAAATTATCATGCAACAATAAGCATTTATTTTCATACAGGTATTCAGGTTGGCTAGAATAGCCTGCTTTTGCAGGTCTAAGGGAAAGCTGAGATATTCAGACTGAAGGTGCAACAGCTACCTGGGTCTTTTTCTTCTCATGACAAGAGAACAAAAGCTCCCAGAGCAATGAAGGGATGCACATAATTCCTTAGGCCCGTGGTGGGCAAACTGCGGCTCTCAAGCCACATGCGACTTTTTGGCCCCCTTGAGTGTGGCTCTTCCACAAAATATCATGGCCTGGGCAAGTCTATTTTAAAGAAGTGGCATTAGAAGAAGTTTAAGTTTTAAAAATTTGGGTTTCAAACGAAATTTCAATCATTGTACAGTTGATATTTGGCTCTGTTGACTAATGAGTTTGGTCTACCACTGGCCTAGGTTTACATGTTGTATATTATCACTGCTGCCCATGTACCTATTGGCCCAAGCAAATCACACAACCAAGTCCAACATCAGTGAAAACAGGAAGAATACTTACCCCTACCATAATAATTGGAGGGAAAGGAATGAGTATTTGCTGAACAATAATCTACTTTTCCTCAGCTCCCTTGGAGAAAAACTTTGAAAAATGGTGCTGGCATTATTACTGTGGATGCTGAATTATAATGTCTTCTTATTTACCACTAGTGTATCGGTGCACGAAATGAGTGCACATTAAAAGAGAATTAATTAGAGGAAATATTTTAATATTGCCCTTTCTCTATAATAGAAGTGCCAGAGATGAAAAAAAATTAGTAAAATGTATATGAAAATCTCCCTCCTGTCAGAGTCTGGAGTGCCTCGTGGGACCTAGAGTAAAGTCCCCACCCACCACCTGCACGTGCTTCAAAAATGCAAAAGACCCAGACCTGGCCAGCCCCACCCCATTGAGTGAGACCTAGACCTGGCCTCCCCCACCCCTATCAAGCCCCTCAGCCTCAGGTCCCTGGCCCAGCGCTGGTCTCAGGCCCCCGGCCAAACCCTGCCAGGCAAGGGGCTTGGCTTGAGGTCCCCTTGTCAAGGCCTGCCAGGTGGGGGGGGGGGGGGGGGGGCACAGCTTGAGCCCCTTTTCCTTCCTTTCCCCCCCACCTCAGCACCTGAGGTCCCTCATCCCAGCCAGGTGCCATACAGCCTCAGGTTCCTATTTTCAGTCATGACATTACAGTGTCCTGGCTAATTTGTATATTCCTCTATTATTAGATAGATGTTGGTTGTATTAGAAATGAATGTTTAAGACTCATCTTCTTTCTGTATTTGTAACTATTAAAAGCCATATAGAAATGTTAAATTCTTCAAAACTACTTTACCTGATACATTCAATAACCATTGACTTACTAATGTATTCTTTTTTTTTTTTTTAATATATTTTATTGATTTTTTACAGAGAGGAAGGGAGAGAGATAGAGAGCTAGAAACGTCAATGAGAGAGAAACATCGACCAGCTGCCTCTTGCACACCCCCTACCGGGGATGTGCCCGCAACCAACGTACATGCCCTTGACCGGAATCGAACCTGGGACCTTTCAGTCTGCAGACCGATGCTCTACCACTGAGCCAAACCGGTTTCAGCACTAATGTATTCTTAACTCAGTAGCATTATCACCTCAAGAATTTTTGTTTCAACACAATTTCTTTTTGTACCAAATAGAATTTTTTTTTAAAATGTCTGTATATATGTCAAAGCAAAAAAATAAATCTGGCACTATCAATAGGAAATGAATTAATATACCCTTTCTGTAAAATCTTTCTAAAAGGAAAATCCCTCTGACATCTGAATTTTTAACTTATTGTTGAAAAATTCAACCCTCAGAAGGAATCTTAGTGAACTTTATCTCTGTTGAAGTAAAAAATACCCTATATAAATACAGTAAGTCTAATCTTCCCTAGTTCATAAGATCTTGCTAATATTTTCACATAAAAAAGCTGATTGCGAATGATAACATTATTCTGAATTCTGCATCACTCAGTCAATTGATGACACATAGCCTTCTCTCGTGCTAAGACCCCTCTTTCAATAAATATCTCTCCCCCAGATTGCTATCCTATTTGTTTCATTAAGAAGTGTTGAGGGTGGATTGAAGAAGCTACACCGAAGAAGAAGCAGAAGAAGAAGAAGAAGAAGAAGAAGAAGAAGAAGAAGAAGAAGAAGAAGAAGAAGAAGAACAACAACAACAACAACAACAACAACAACTTGGTGAAAAGAAATATACTTTTATCTTAATTTCATGCCAGGAAATATGAAGTCATGAAAGCATACTGAAAAGGGTAGATATTTTTTAAACAGGACCTTAAGAGCCAGGCCCAATGCCTGTTGCCAAATGCAATGAAGAATTGTTTGAAGAACAGAACATTGTTCTGAGATTGAGCCAACTTAGAAAGGCTGATACACCATAACATTTCTAGCTTGTATAACCTCCCTGCCCTTGAAATGAACTCTAGATTGAGGCAGCATAGCCAAAGTTGACAATAAGATAAAGAGTACATGTCTAAGTCATATAGCACCCAAAACCTCACTATTCAAGACAGCCTAGTGGAGAAAAGATTCCATTGGTGGAAAATCTCAATCCCATTATTTCCAAATACAAGGAATACCTCTGGATTTAAGAAATTGACAAATGAAACCAAAGTTTTTCCACTTCTCCTTCCATAAATGCCATTGAAAAAAACAAAGATATTTTTAAAAAGAAGAAAAAGAACACACAAATAGCGGTACTAGGAAAATCGAGAGGAATGCTATTACCACCAAAGAAATGTTGATGAATTGCTGAAGATATGAAGCAGGTAGGATAACTATAAATCAATGTGTAATTTTAAAATCCAGCAGTTATTGCGTAAGGCCTGTGAAATAAAAATTATTTTCAAAATATTAAGAAGATATTATTTGTTGGCATTTGTCCTGATGGAACAAAAATAATTGTGGGTAACTTAGGCACCTAACTGGTACAAGTAGTCATTGTATTATTAATCACCAGACATTGGGAGGTGGGGGTTACATGAGAATACTCTTGATTAAGCCATAAAAATGATTTATGTTATTAAAATATTGTGAAAAATTGGAAGTACATATAAAGCATTTTTGTTGAATACCAAAATATGATGGTTATCTTGAAGGAGAAAAAAGCACGTGTACAATTAATTTAAGTTGGTTACTTTTTTTCATGGAATACCATTTGTTCTTGAAAGAACAACAGACAAACCATAGCAATTGAGAATTGGGTATCTGGAAAATATTTTCTCAAAAATAAATGAAATGAGCCTGTTACTGCAAGGAAAATAGCTGGCAGTATTTGTTGCCAATGATAGCATTCTAGCTTTCAAGGGAAAATTAAATTTTTGGAAAACTTGTACACACCTCCATAAGCCTGACATCATCCTAATACTTGAGACGTTTTTTATTATTATTGATTTTTTACCGAGAGGAAGAGAGAAGGATAGAGAGTTAGAAACATCGATGAGAGACAATCATCGATCAGCTGCCTCTTGCAAACCCCCTTACTGGGGATGTGTCCACAACCAAGATACATGCCCTTGACCGGAATCGAACCCGGGACCTTTCAGTCCGCAGGCTGATGCTCTTTCCACTGAGCCAAACCGGTTTCGGCTACTTGAGACTTTTTTGATTATATGAGTAGCACTATTAATAAGTCTGATTTATTGATATTGTATAATTAAAGGTATCAACATTTGAAAGATCTGCATAATGCAATGAGCCAATATTTTCCAAATGTATGATGTTACAAAATCATGCATGGATAATCAAAAAATGTTAAAGTGCAAAATAGATGACTCAATTTAAACATAATAGAATACAAAATTCATCTCTAAGATTTCAGATTCCACATTTGACCATCCTTTAAGAAATTTGTCAAGTTTTGGTGTAGTATCAAAGAAGATTATTCATATTTATTTAAACAAGTTATTAAAGTACTCCTCTTTTTTTCCAATTACATAGCTATGTGATACTGGATTTTATTCATATACTTCAACCAAAGTTATATATATATATATATATATATATATATATATATATATATATATATATATATATATATATAAACAGGGAATATGCTAATTAGCCAGGGGTCACGACTGCTCAGGAGGAGGCTGCATCAGGATCACTCAGAAGGAGCTGTGTATGCAGATGGGTGGGAGGGGCCTGCGTGCCACCCCAGCCCCTACGGCCAGGGGGAGGCTGAGGCAGGGGACGGGCCAGAGTAGAGGCACAACACACAGGAGCAGCTGCCCTCACCCCAGTGTACACAATGCGGCGGCCAACGCTACAAGTCAGGCATGGGTCCTGGCACCCCGTGGGGTGCCTCCTCACATGGCGGGAGGCTGGGGTTTCAATTTCAATCGCGCTTTGGGCTTCTAGTCCTATATAATAAAAGACTAATATGTAAATTGACTGAACATCTGAACGACTGGTCACTATGACAAGCACTGACCTTCTGGGGTAGACGCTCAATGCAGAAGCTGCACCCTGGTGAACAGTTTGCTCCCACAGGGGGAGCACCTCTCAGCCAGAAGCCAAGCTTATGGCTGGTGAGTGCTGTGGCTGGAGAGACTCCCACTACCACAGCAACACTAAGCTGGCAGTCAGACATCCACCGAGGGCTCCCAGACTGTGAGAGGGTGCAGGCTGGGCTGAGGGACCCCTAGTATATTATATTACAAAAGATTGACTACGGAAGCAGATGTGGGAACCTATCTTCTATTAAGCAGTTATTAAAGGGCTCTAGCCAGTTTGGCTCAGTGGATAGAGCATCAGCCTGTGGACAAAAGGGTTCCGGGTTCGATTCCGGTCAAGAGCATGTACCTCACTTGCAGGCTTCTCCCTGGCCCAGGCCCTGGTTGATTACATGCAGGAGGCAACCAATCAATGTGTTTCTCTCACATCAATATTTCCCTCTGTTTCTCCCTCTCCTATCCACTCTCTCTAAAAATCTATGAGGAAATATCCTTAGGGGAGAATTTAAAAAATAAAAAAGAAAGGAAGAAGAAAAAGAAAGAGAGAGAGAGAGAGAGAGAGAGAGAGAGAGAGAGAGAGAGAGAGAGAAAGAAAGAGAGAAAGAAGTTATCAAAGGAATTTGTAAAAAATGTAAAACAATGCTACTCTTCTAAATTTTTTTGAAAAACACCGTAATTTTTAATGAAATACGTTATTTACATTAACATGTTGTGGATTTGTATTTAAAACATATAAATATGTTTTCATTTCTCTATTTTTAATTTCTAACACAAGAGCTATCCATAGATAGCCCTCACACACAAAAGCTCTTTGAAGTCCTTAGTTATTTCTAAAAGTATACATTAGTCCTGACACCAAAATTTTGGAGACTCGGTGCTGTATTTACTTTCACATTTGTTATAGTTGGTTTCTACCTTCCAGAGTAAAAAAGAAGATGGGGGGAGGGGCATGGGGGATGGAGGAGGGACACTGATAGTATCCCAACTGCAACCAGAAAATGGGAGGGAGGAAGACACACCACAGGGCGTCATGGGGGTAAATCTCCTCATATTTTTCATGAGACTAAAGTCCTGGAGGGAACATGGATATCTCTGCCATACATCAGTAATGACTAGAAGTGGCAGTTTGAGAACAGGTTAGGGAAGGCCAATGGATGGATTTCCATATAACTCATTCATACCTGGGGTTGCTGCTCTGGTCTCATACGTATTTGAAGAAAAGTGAGAGGATCAAATAAATAACCTGTGATGAAAAGAAAAGAAAAACATCTGGTTTCAGTTTGACTCCCCTGTCTTAGGCAGCCATACTATGAGTCTGTACATTGGAACAGGCAGTTTCTTCTTCTAGGAAGTTTGCACACCCTATAATCTATCCCTGGCCTGGCTGTAAAGATGAGGAATTGATGATATCCAGGGATTCAAGGCACAGGCAAAGCCTCAAAACAAGCATTCAGATCCTCACAGATGATCATGGTTAAGCACTCAGTTGTGTATTTAATCAGCAAGAGTTAAGTGTATTCACCAAGACTTAGTGCATTTACCACTAAGAAAAGGTTTTTAGAGTAAACTTATAATATAAATGGATCTGCTACAAAGTCCACTCTCTTTCAGACTGGCATACATTCTCTTTTCCTTTTAGAAGTAACTTCTTATTCTCAGTCTAGTGAGGAAATTATTACTAAATCAGTAATAAGGTAGTTCAGTAAATTGATGTTTCAATAATTCTGAGGACACAAAAAAATCATTCTATTAAAATTATCAATGAAATGACTTCACTTCCCAAATTATCCAATGTAGTTTTCTAAAGACTTATAAAATTAGCTCCTTTTTCTATTCCTATTCTGGTGATTTAATTTGACATTTTAAAAAGCACATTATTGATGGAGTTATGAGTCCTGAAAGAACTAGAAAAAATGGCTCACTCTGTCATTCATTCACTCAGACATCTGTGGGTGAGACTGAAAGTTCCAAACCTCTAATAACACTCTTGGTTCCCCTGGCAACTAGCATAATCCATAGTTGCTTTCCAAAAGTCACCTGACTAACATAAACTCAGGTGTGGTTGGAAGAGTTTTGTTATATATTAAGATATCTTTATTGCTCTTATCATTTAGGAAATTCTATGCCAGAAATGAAAATGAAAACCAGATACATATCTTACATTATAAATCACAATTATCACAGCAGGTCACACATTAAAATCTATTGCAACATTCCCACCTACTCTGAATCCTTCCATATGCTATGTGAAGGAAGTTCTGGCACCAAATTTCAATGAATGTAGGCCATCATTGAGTCCAGAATTTAGTCATTCAAGCTATGAGACTCATTTCTAGATTTAGCTAAAACATTAAATTCAAAATATCTGGTAAGTGTACCTATATCAATATTACAAAACTATAGTCTGTACTTTTTGCACACCCTATAATCTATCCTCACACATATTTCCTGGGTTTCTACTTATATGAATTATCAAATTCCTGCAGTTATTTTGACATATAATCAGTTTTCTTCCCAGGTCAGAATCTTCATTTGTCCTTGAGCATCCTATATAATAAAAGGGTAATATGCAAATTGACCCTAACGGCGGAACAACCAGAAATGACCAGTCCCTATGACGTGCACTGACCACCAGGGGACAGACACACAACAAGAGGTGCTCCCTGGTAGTCAGTGCGCTCCCACAGGGGGAGCTCTGCTCAGCCACAAGCTGGGCTGATGGCTGTGAGCGCAGCGGCAGTGGCAGGAGCCTCTCCTGCCTTTTCAGCAGCACCAAGGATGTCCAACTGATGGCTCCCAGACTGCGAGAGGGACCAGGCTGGGCTGAGGGACCTCCCCACCCCTGAGTGCACGAATTTTCATGCACCAAGCCTCTGGTGCTAAGATATAACTCTAGTTTAGATCTAGATTAGGAAATAAAGGACAGTTAATATGGGCCTTAAAGGGAATAAGCATCCCCTTGTAAGTAACTGCCTTAAGTAAGGTGATTATAGAGCCTTCAAGAAGAAAAGGTCATAAGAAGAGAGAGCTTCTGCTCGCTTAGAAAGACCTGGACATTTAGCTTCACCCAAGTCAATTCAAAGCTTCTCAGAGAAATGATACGGCATTAATCCAAGACATTGTTGTTACTATCAGCATCCTTACCTTTCATAACTATCAACACTGATACGCCTTTCATCAGAGAAATTTAAACAAGATTTACAAAATAGAGGTTCATTTATTCACAGAACACGCCTTTGAAGCAAGGCTATAATTCCAAAATACAGACATAATAAATGACTTGCCCGGATTTTCGAACAAGTCGGGAAATGATAGAGGGCCAGGATTCCACTCTTGTACGAATAAATATATACGTGCTGGCTCTCAGCACGGCACCATAAATAACCCCATCCCTGGCATTTCAGTCTCTCCCCAAGTAATTGAGTGTTTAAATGATGTGCAAACCTTCACTGTGGCTTTAAAAATTGTCTATGTCTGGCATTCTTTTTAAAGGAATAACTTTTAAAAGTTTAACATTAACCTTCCTAGGAAAGTCAGAGAATAATACTAGTTTTCACCTTCTATAAAAAGACAACCCTAAAAGAATATTGTGCTTTTTGAAATAACAGTTCTGATCATACTATTTAGCCTAAAATCATTAATTTAGCAGGAATATTCTAAAATGCATTATCCTAATTATGAAAACTTTCTAAAGAAAAGGAAGCTTAAAAGACATGAATCAACTTCCCCTAACCTCAGCTTCCTTATTTGTAAGGTATTCTTATTCCTCCCAGCTTAACTAATTGAATTGTCTTGAGGTTCAAATAAAAGATTGAAGGTGCTTTATAAAGTCTGAAGCTCCAGATAAAATATTATGTATGTATGAAACCTGAATTCTTTTTTAAAATATCCTTTTATTGATTTCACAGAGGAAGGGAAAGAGAGATAGAACTTCAATGATGAGAGACAATCACTGATCAGCTACCTCTTACATGCCCCCCACTGCGGATCCAATCAACACCCCAGGCATATGCCCTGAATGGTATCATTCATAGGTCAATGCTCAACCACTGGGCAACACTGGCCAGGCAGGAACCTGAATTCTTTATACAAGTATAATTCCTGCCTCCCACCCATCCCAATGTGAGAAAACATCTGATTTGCCAAATTCAAGGCCTCTCAATTAGAAGCCTATTTTTTTTCAAGACCAACAGTTCTCAACTGCAGTGTCTAGAAAAGGAATGTGTGGCATTTATTTGTGCAATATGTCACAATTTAAAGTGACAGTGAGTTAGGCCTTTTATAAAGAGAACTAGAGGCCCGGTGCATGAAATTCATGCACTCAAGGGGGGGTGCTCAGTCAAGCCTGCACCCTCTCGCAATCCTGAAACCCTCAGGGGATGTCTGACTGACAGCTTAGGCTCACTTCCTGCTCGCTCCCTGGAGGGAGTGAGCCTTAGCTGGCAGTCAGACATCCTTAGCACTACTGCAGAGGCCGGAGAAGTCCTGTCACTGACACTGTGTTTGCCAGCTGTGAGCCTGGCTTCTGACTGAGCAACAATCCCCTGTGGGAGTATACTGACCACCAGGAGATAGCTCCTGCATTGAGTGTCTGCCCCCTGGTAGTCAGTGCGCATTATAGCAACCGGTCATTTGCCCATTCGGTTGATTTGCATATTAGCCTTTTATTATATAGAATTATGCTAGAATGTTACTCAGTGCAATGGCTGCCTCAGTCCTTTTCTGAGTGAATTACCACATCCTTCAGCTTCTGATTCTCACATAATCTTTCCTAATCAGAGCCAGAGCTGAATTAAAAGGTGGGTAGTTGGGCAGTTGACCAAATCATTAATCTGTAGAAACTATAGGGCACTAAAATATCACTAGAATAATTAGTAACTATAGAAACAATTAAGGTTTCTACAGGCAAATTCTTAAACAGTTGCGAGATGGCTTAATTTACATATCAACAAAAATTTACAGTTTATCTATCAAATAAATAGTTTAACATCAAGTACAATGGGAGATAAAAAGGAATTTTAAGGGATGTGCCATACACATTGAGATTTATTCCAACTTTGTCACCAATTATCTATGTGACACTAGTCATGTGATAGCTCTGGGATTCATTATTTTCTTCCTTTAAAATGTGGGAAAGGGGTCTACTGGTGTGGTTCAGTGGTTGAGCATCAACCTATGAACCAAAAGGCCATGGTTCAATTCCAGTCAAAGCACATGCCTGGGTTGCAGGCTCAATCCACAGTAGGGGCATGCAAGGGACAGCTGATTAATGATTCTCCCTCATCATTGATGTTTCTATCTCTCTCTCCCTCTTCCATCCTCTCTGAAATCAGTAAAAATATACTTAATAAAAAAGGTCTTGCTGTCCCATTCAGGGGGCCTAGTGTGCACAGCAGATGGCCTCCAACTGTTAGCTCACTTTTGGTCTGCCTCAGCTGCAGTCCTGTCCCTCCCAGGGCCCATATATGCTAACCAGCAAAGGGAGGAGTATAAAGGCTGGGTGGCTGTGGGACACTCCGACCTACAATACTAGCTCCAGAGCTCCCTGTCTCATCATTTGCTCTGGCAAACCTAATTGCACCTCAAATGAACTCATGCAACCAACATGAACAGAATTACCATCTCATACCTCTTACAACTGACTGAAGCTGCAAATGGGGAGTATCAGTCAAAATTCTTGTCACTACTTCCAGTGATAATTTTACTTGAATCCGAGAAAACAAACCAAGTTCCTTTTTATTTTTATTCAGGGATATTTTTATTACTCTTTATTTTTGAAAATATTACATAAGCCCCTTCCCCCTCCAGCTCCGTTGACCTCTGCCAGCATTACCCCGACCCTCTGCCCCAGACCTTCACTACCCTATTATCTGTGTTCCTGGATTATGCATATAATTCAAGTTCATTGGTTGATCTCTTCCCATCTGCCCACTCTCCCCTGCCTTCCCTCTGAGGTTTGACAGTCTAATCAAGTGCTTTCTATGTCTTTGGATCTATTTTTGTTCATTAGATTCCACAGATGAATGAGATCATGTAATATCTTTATCTGACTGGCTTATTTCAGGCTTATTTTGCTTAGCATAATATGTTCCAGGTCTTTACATGCTGCTGCAAATGGTGAGTTTTCTTTTTCACAGCTTTATAGTATTCCATTGTGTAGGTGTACCAGATTTTTTTGTGTTTAATATATATTTATGCTTATTGACTTCAGAAAGAGGAAGAGAGAGGGAGAGGGAGAGAGATAGAAACATCAATGAAGAGAATCATGTGCCCTTGATTGGAATTGAACCTGGGACACTTCAGTCTGCAAGCTGATGCTCTATCCACTGAGCCAAACCAGCTAGAGTTAGATGTACCAGTTTTTCGTTTGTTTGTTTTTAATATATTTTATTGATTTCTTTACAGAGAAAGAGAGAATTAGAAACATCGATGAGAGTCATCCATCAACTGCCTCTTGCACGCCCCCCTACTGGGGATGTCCTGCAACCAAGGTACATGCCCTTGACCAGAATCAAACCTGGGACCCTTCAGTCCGCAGGCTAATACTCTATCCACTGAGCCAAACCAGTTTCGGCTAGATGTACCAGTTTTTAATCCACTCATCTGCTGATGGTCACTTAGGCTGTTTCCAAATCTTAGCTATTGTAAATTGTGCTGCTATGAACATAGCATACATTCTTTCTGTCAAGTTACTCTTTAAATGGCCTACCTGCTTAGCCAAAATATTACTGTAGCCCTATCCACAATAGTTTTCTACCTAAGTTTGCATGTACACACACACCCCAGATACTTATGCATGGCTTAAAGTTCCCACAACCAGCACTGTATCTAGTCTAGGTAAGCTCCATCACCAATTACCTTTGGGAACCTGGGCAAGGTATCTTAGGGTACCTGGGCAAGGTATCTTAGGGTTTTCTGGTGGGTAAATGAGCTATTACATTAAAATGTGTGTAGAACAGCCTTGGCTTGTGTGGCTCAGTTGGCTGGGCATTGTCCTGTGCACCAAAAGGTTGCCAGTTCAACCCATGTCAGGCCACACGCCCCAGGTGCAGAGTCCTGGTAGGGATCCTGCAGGAGGCAGCCAATTGATGCTTCCTTTTCACATTGATGTTTCTTTCTCTCTCCCTTCTCCTCTGAAATATACAAACATTTAGGACCAGCCTGGCCACTGTGGCTATGGTTGAGCTGGACCTATGAACCAGGTCACCCTTGGGTTTCAGTCAGGGCACATGCCCAGGTTGTGGGCTTGAACCCCAGTGGGGGTCATACAGAAACAGCTTATCCATGATTTTCTGACCCATGATTCTCTCTCATCATTGATACTTTTCTCTCCCTCTCCCTTCCTCTCTTGAAATAAATAAAAACTTTTTTTTTAATTTAGGAGCAAATGTTTGCTTCTATTATCAATCCTAGGAAATCATCTATGCAAGCAGTCCTGAAAATTGTGTTCAATTAAGGGTTGAGCTTTTTTTTTCAATGTCTATGAAATTTATTCACATATCAAAGGAGCATATTTAAGAAAAATAAGAACTGCCCTGGCTTTTGACTACCAGTTGGATACTTTCTGTCATTGGTGCAGTGCCTGTAAACATGATCCAATTTTCATTTAGCTATTTCTACCGGGCCTCGAAAGGCTAAACTATCGCAAACATTTGGGACCTACTGTTTAATGTACTTTAACAATCTTCCCCCAAGAAAATGTAAATATTTCCAAGTGCCAGTTTGAAAAACCAACTGCACGGATCTCACACAAAATGAAAATACACAACCCGCAGGCTTTTGCGATGTTGTTTTTTAGAAGAGAGGGAGTAGGGCTGCGGCTGAAAAACCCGAAAGCTGCGGCTCGCAAACAGTTCTGGGGACTGGCCGGCGGATGAGAACGCCGGGCGCTCCTTGGGGAGGGGCTCAGCGGGCGAGAGATGCCGAGACTCAGCGAGCCGACTCTCATCTCTCCCGTGGACACCGCGGAGACGCCGCTATCCCTTACCCATCCCACACGGCGCCTCTCCGGTCCCATTTGGGGTCACCACCAGCCAAGAGCTCTGGTGAGAGGGGCGCCCCAAGGCTCAGCTCTCTGCCGGAGCCAGCGGGGGCCCCAGACACACCAGCTCCGGGAAGCGGGGTAGGGAGTTGGGGGGCGATGGCCGGGGAAGGCGAAGGGCGTTTTCGACCCAGATCTCAGTGGGAAAATCAGAAAAAGAGGGGGCGGTAATGCAATCGAAGCCTGGGGTGTGGCTCGGAGAACAAAGAGGCCGTGGAAGCCCAGAGGCGCTCCGCTCCTCCGCGCGCGCCTCGCGGTCCAGCGAATTCTATCGGGTCCCCAGAGCTGAGAATTTGAGGATTCTCGAACCCAGCCCGGGCCTGCAGGACCATAGACTCCGTCCCGCAGCACCGGGCATCTGCATGCCAAACGAGCGTCCGGGCTGACGCGGGCCCTGGGGAGTTTGAAAACCTTCGCCCTAGCCTGACAGCACCTCGGCCTCACTGACACGACTCGCCCAGCACCACGGCGGCGGCGGCGGCGGCGGCTTGGCCACGCCCACCGCGCCGGGACCTTTTCCTTAGTCCCGCCCCCTGCTCAGCGCGGATTGGTGACGAGGAGCAAGGGCGGCGCTGATTGGCTAGCGGAGGCGTCGCTCGTGGGAGACTGTGATTTGGGGCGCTCCGGGGTGCTAAATTTATCTTCTGAAGAGCGACCGCGCCAGCCGCGAGCCGGATCTCTGTGGAGGTGGCCTAGGCGGTACCCCCGAACCGAGAGCATCACCCTGTCCCCAACCCTCCTTCCCTGTTTTATTTTCCATTTCCCTCCTCTCGCCTCCTTCCCCCACCCCACCCCCCAGTCCGCGACGACTGGCTCTTGACCCTGTCCAGGCCTCGGTGAAGGTGAGGACCCGCGCGGCCGCGGCGGCTGGTGGTGCGCCCCGAAATGGCCGCCGCCAGGAGCTGTCTGTCTAAGATGGCGGCCGCGAGCTCTGCTGCCCTGCGGCCTGGCCGCGCTAGACCGTGCTCTCCATCCCTGGCGGGGACGAAGTAGGATAAGCTAGTCATGGGGTGCTCAGGCGCGTCCATGTGGTAGTGAGCCGAGGCGGCCGTCCGGGGCCCCAAGAGGAGATGTGTGCAGGCGAGGGTGGGCTCCGACAGGGAGCGACCCCAGACGTGGCGGCCTGCGAGCTTCGCACACCGAGGACAGGGGAGAGCTGAGGGGACCATTGCTGAAAGCATTTCGGTGTTGGTAGGGGTGTCCTTCCCAGGCTTTTTTCTGAATGGCCTGCACACTTCCCGAGCCCTCCTGTCCCTGAGGGTATTGTTCAAACGCCTGAGGGCGGTGGTGAAGGGATGGTGCTGCCTGTCAGTGTAACCGGAAGAAACAAACAAAACAAAAAACAAAAATGAGGGAGCCGCCCTTTTCTGAGAGCGGAATGGAAACTTTGCTCTCTAGGGAGTGCAGACTCCGTCCTCGAGAGTGTGGGGGAAGCACCGCTGAGGAGGTGGGGCTGAGGCCCACTTTCCTGAAAGCAGGCTTCCTGCCCCGCTGTGCCCTCCGGCAGCAGAGGAGAGGGATCCCGATCTTTTAGATCCGCCAGCAACTCCCCGAAGTTCTCTGTTGCTAAATCCAAATAAGAGACTATGGGAAGGACATCTGCTCTTTTGCTCCCATTCATCGAGAAGTGGTGCTTTCTGCTGCTGCCAGTTTTTGAGGTCCTCAACTTTCTGGCAGTTGTAACCCGTGTCTCCCTGCACCACCCAACTTCTGATAGCAGATATTTTAGTGCTTGATTATTCAGGGACACACAAGTAATGGCGAGGCATGTAAGGTACTGCACTCAAACTTTTGGGGTTCTTGTTAGTTCTTCACTTAAAAGGTGACTTCTCTGTGTCTGTTCATCACTAAAGTGGCGTTATTGATAGTCCCTGGCTCTGAGGTTTGTTTTAAGGATGAAATGAGTTCTGTAAGGGATTTAGCAATTACTGGCTGAACAGTGACCACTCAGTATGCATTGGTAACCTTGGAGATTGGTTAATGAGGGGACCCATGGTTATAGCAAAAAGGCATATTTCATGTAACACTTCCATGTATAGGTTGCTTCCATTTTAGATGACTCTTAGTGCTTGGTTTTAGAGACAATTAAAGTGTGGCTATACTTTTAAAAGTTAGGTTTAGTTTTTGAACATTTCTATGAAGTCACTGGATGGAAGAGCATCTCAAAACAATGAAGTTACCAGGGTATTAAATAGGACAAAAATATTAGCATATTTATTATGGGCATTTATGTTTCAGTCTAAGATCTGCATTGCCAGGATCTAAAATAAATTGTAATGGGTGGTCAATTCAGAGGTATGTAGTTAATGCTGCTTTTACAATCTCTAATTTAAATTTTTCTCATTCTAGGCTATTGATTATTCCCCTTCCATCCCACCCCTTAATTTTATTCTTTTGAAGAGTCTGTATTTCAAGCTGCCAAGGTGGAGAATGTGATTCCAGAAGGGGAGTACTCCTCATTTCAGGTATCTTACCCTCTAGCTATTAATAGGAAACCATTTTGATTTAAGATCTAATTGAGACTACAAAGCTTACTCTGTAGCCATGTCATAAAGTGTAAATCAAGAGTAGCTATATTTGGATAGATACTAAAATCTTATATCTTAACTTATGAAGCTAGTTTTATTCTTTAGAGGTCATAAAATTTGTATTACCCTTTTAATTTATGCTTTAAAAAAGTATAAGGAATAAACCTAATAAAATTACAATTTATGTTTTTAGGTCTTGGTTAAGTATTCATCTATAATATAACGGGATGCAGAGTAATCAGTAAAATATACATCATTTTGAATGAGTCGGTTTGGATAATGTAAATATGTAATCTTAAGTTCAGAGAAATAGTAGCTAATTTTTGGTCTATAGTTTATTTTTCAATTTCAACACTGTATTTAGTATATAGCAGAATTCCATGTCTTGCAAAACTTGAACTCTTTGTGTGTGTGTTTTTTAATAAATCTTTATTGTTCAGATTATTACATTTGTCCCCCCCCCCCATAGCTTCCCTCCCCCTGGTCCCCACTCCACCCTCTGCCTTTACCCCCCACACACACCCCTTCAACCCCCTGCTGTCCTCATCCATAGATACGTATATGATTTTTGTCCAGTCTCTTCTCGTACCCCCAATACAGACACCCCTTTCCCCCTGAGAATTATCAGTCCCCTCCCATTCTATGCCCCTGATTCTATTATATTCTCTTTGTGTGTTTTTAATACAGCTTCATAGTTATTAGCCCTGAAAGGAGCCTTCAGATATATAATAGTATCAACAATGAATGTATCTAATGGCAACAGGCATCAGAAAGCTAAGAGAGATTCCAAGATACCATGAAAAGGGGTTGGTAAATTATGCCCTATGCTGTTTTTTTTAACACAACTGTGCCCATTTTTTATGTATTGTGCTGCCATGTTACAAGTATAGAATTGAGGAGTTACAACAGAGTCTATATGGCTCACAAGTAAAAAATATTGATTATATGGCCCTTTACAGAAAAAGTTTGCCAACCCATGGCATGGGAGATTCTTCAAGTTCCTTTAAAAACATGCTTATCAATTCTATTATTTCTTAACCCAATAGTTGTGTTTTATAGAATATTAATGTTCTCTAATAAGTATTCTGAGAAAAAAAGGTAATGGTAACAGTAGATTTTTTAATAGTTCATCTTAAGATATAAGTTTAAGACTACTAAACTCATTTCTATAGCTTTTATTTTTATGTGATAATCTACCTTTAAGAAAAGGTGTGCCATACCTGAGAGCACCAGGAATTCGCATGAGAGATCACCTGATAGACGAACGTGTGATGCTCCATCTGCGCATTGATGCATAGGCAGCATTTACAAATTAACTGATGTGTTGCTATATATCATCTCTTTGATGATTGCTCATCTTCTATATATCCTGTCTTATAATTTCAACAAATTTGTCATACTCAATGTTTATTTTAAACTAACCATGTTTTGTACCACAAATACATTATCTATGGATCTATTGCCGAAACAAGGAAGTCTTAAACAAGAAGTAGAATCATTTTATCAAATTGTGTCTGAATCACATGATCAAAAAGTTGGAATATTACAAAGTGACGATGAACAGTTGCAGCCATCAGTTTCTAAAAAATCAGAAGATGAGCTTTCCAGGGTTCAATTTATGTCCAATTCCAACAAAATAACATTTAGTAAGAAACCAAAAAGAAGAAAATATGATGAAAGTTATTTGTCTTTTGGATTTACTTACTTTGGAAATAGAGATGCACCTCATGCTCAGTGTGTGTTATGTAAGAAAATTTTATCAAATAGCTCTTTGGCCCCTAGTAAGCTTCGAAGACATTTGGAAACTAAACATGCTGCATATAAGGACAAAGACATAAGCTTTTTCAAGCAACATCTTGATTCACCTGAAAATAACAAACCCCTACCACCTAAAATTGTCAATACAGATAATGAAAGTGCTACAGAGGCATCGTACAATGTAAGTTACCACATAGCCCTGAGTGGAGAGGCTCATACTGTTGGAGAATTGCTTATCAAGCCTTGCGCAAAAGATGTTGTGATGCGGATGTTTGATGAACAATACAGTAAAAAAATAGATGCTGTGCAACTATCAAACAGCACTATTGCACGCCGAATTAAGGATCTAGCTGCTGACATTGAAGAAGAGCTTGTTTGTAGACTGAAAATTTGTGATGGGTTTTCGCTGCAGCTAGATGAATCAGCTGATGTTTCAGGACTTGCTGTGCTACTTGTGTTTGTTCGTTACCGGTTTAATAAGTCTATTGAGGAAGACCTATTCTTATGTGAATCTCTGCAAAGTAATGCTACTGGTAAAGAAATTTTCAACTGCATCAACAGTTTTATGCAGAAACATGAGATTGAATGGGGGAAATGTGTTGATATTTGTAGTGATGCTTCTAGGGCAATGGATGGAAAAATTGCTGAGGCTGTTGCCTTGATAAAGTATGTGGCTCCGGAAAGTACCAGTAGTCACTGCCTATTATATAGACATGCTCTAGCAGTTAAAATAATGTCTACATCTCTAAAGAATGTGCTAGATCAAGCAGTACAAATCATCAATTATATTAAAGCTCGACCACATCAATCCAGACTATTAAAAATTTTATGTGAAGAAATGGGTGCCCAGCACACAGCACTTCTTCTAAATACAGAGGTGAGGTGGCTTTCCCGAGGTAAAGTTCTTGTAAGACTTTTTGAGCTTCGTCGTGAACTATTGGTTTTCATGGATTCTGCTTTCCAACTGTCTGATTGTTTAACAAATTTATCTTGGCTCCTAAGACTTGCATATCTTGCAGATATTTTTACTAAATTAAATGAAGTTAATCTGTCAATGCAAGGAAAAAATGTGACAGTGTTTACAGTATTTGATAAAATGTCATCATTGTTAAGAAAATTGGCGTTTTGGGCCTCATCTGTAGAAGAAGAAAACTTTGATTGTTTTCCTACACTAAGTGACTTTTTGACCGAAATTAATTCTACAGTTGATAAAGATATATGCAGTGCCATTGTGCAGCACTTACGGGGTTTGCGCTCTACTCTGTTAAAATATTTTCCTGTAACAAATGACAATAATGCTTGGGTTAGAAATCCATTTACAGTATCTGTTAAACCAGCCTCATTAGGTGCACGGGACTATGAGAGCCTGATTGATTTAACATCTGATTCTCAAGTGAAACAAAATTTCAGTGAACTTTCCCTAAATGATTTTTGGAGTAGCCTAATTCAAGAGTACCCAAGCATTGCAACACGTGCAGTTCGGGTACTTCTTCCTTTTGCTACAATGCACCTGTGTGAAACAGGATTTTCATATTATGCTGCAACAAAAACAAAATATCGGAAAAGGCTTGATGCTGCACCTCACATGCGGATCCGACTTAGCAACATTTCACCTAATATTAAGCGGATATGTGATAAAAAGACACAAAAACACTGTTCACATTAAAATTGAAGGGTTTTGCATGTCTCATGATAACCAAATATAAGATGAAAATAAAAGATGATTTACTTTATATCTGGCATTTTGGAATTTTAAATAAAATTATTCAAGTTTTTTATATTTCTTAGATTTTAAGAAAACTAAAAGAAACAAAAATTTAAATATGTATTATGAGTATTTCTTCTTCACATAATTTCAAAGGGTCTCATGGTTATAACTCTTATCTTGACTCACAAGATAAAGTCCCAATTCCTTAACATAACATACCTCTTTAGGGTCTAATCTTTCAAGCCATGTCTATCCTGCAGCCCACCAGTCTCATGGAATTTCTTGCCATTCCGTAAACATCACATTGTTTCATGCTGTCAGGTCTCAAAAAACTATTCCTTCCCCTTCTTGCTTCCTGACAAATTCCTATTTGCTTTTCAGCACTATGACTGAATTTATCTTAGGTACTCTCATTCTCTCTATCTTTCTATTTTGGCCTTATTTTTTATATCTGTCTCAACTGTGATAGTTTGAAAGTCTCATGATTCCCAGTTGGACTGAGCTCTTAAAGGGTCTTATCCAGCTCTGTGTCTTCATTATTGGCAAAAGGACTTATTGAAGTGATGCTCAATAAAGGAAGGAATGTTGAAGGTAAACAACAATAAATGGAATAGGGTGTGGTGGATTATATTTACAAAATGCTACCCTTTGTGATTTTAGCTCAGTTGCTCTGTTACCTAGAATTCAGGATGGCTCTTAGGCAAAAGTCACTAAGAATGATATGGCTCTGAACTATTGGGGAAGATGGGAGGAAATATGAAGAATATTTTCAGATACCTTGTTTCTCAGTTCCTATATACATTTTTGCAAATTCCATACACTGTAGTCTAAATTAATGAGTCTTGACTGTACTTGAAGATGATGAGACTCTAAACCTCTATCAATTTATTCTTAGAATACTATGAAAATTTTCTGACATTCCTGTCTCTAGGCTTCTCTTCCCATGTCACACCACACAACACAGATCACCAACTCAAGAGCTACTATGATCAAGAACTACTGCAGATAACCATTGTTTATTTAATCTCACTTACTCAAACCTGTCTCCCATTTTGAGGAGTAGGAGTAACTTCCCTCATCAGAGCAGGATGTGGCAGAATCGCTAGATCTAGGTTCCTACTCCTCTACTTAACATTGGGCAATTGAGGCCTCCTGAACCCCTGGTATTTATTTCTTCTGTGAAGGGTTATTCAAATTAAATGAGAATGCATAAAAAACTTAGAACCGAGTGATTAGGAATAGATATGTAGCATATATTAGTTCCTTGCATATACAACTATGTCTCAGTTAAATTTCACTCCACACTCACACTTCTAGTCTTGAGTTTTTATTCTCTATGCAAACAGCCCTTCAGGTGACAGGAACTGAGTTCATCTGCGGCGGCAAGATTAAGCATCTCTAGCCCCTGCTTTTTCCCCTTTGTCACATAATTAAGCAGCTGTTTATATATAGGTATCTTACTAGATGTTTGTATCCTACCTATGATCTTTACAACAATCCCAAAGGATTAGGCAATTTTTTAATTTGGTCATGGTCACACAATAAATGCCAGCATTTGGTTTTTTTGTTGTTGTTTTTAATTTATTTATTTTTAATATATTTTATTGATTTTCCACAGAGAGAAAGGGAAAGGCATAGAGTGCTAGAAATGTCGATGAGAGAGAAACATTGACCAGCTGCCTCCTGCACACCCCTTACGGGGATGTGCCCGCAACCAATGTACATGCCCTTGACCGGAATTGAACCTGGGACCTTTCAGTCCACAGACTGACGCTCTTTCCACTGAGCCAAACCGGTTTGGGCCAGAACTTGGTTTTGCAAATTCCATACACTGTAATCTAAATTAATGAGACTTGACTGTACTTGAAGATGATGAGACTCTAAACCTCTATCAATTTATTCTTAGAATACTATGAAAATTTTCTGACATTCCTGTCTCTAGGCTTCTCTTCCCATGTCACTACCAGCACTTTTGCAGTTACTACCTTTCACATTTTTCTAATAGCATCAAAGAGTGAATTGGAAGTACTGGATACCTAAAACATCCTACTAAAATCTGAACATTTCTTTGAAATTTTGTATTATTTTTTCTAGATTTGTCCAAAATTAGCTACTTCAAAGTATTACTGCTTATTTTAAATATATATATATATATATATATATATATATATATATATATAAACGGATTACATTGCTATCAAGTAAAATTATTTTTCAAAAAGATTCATTGTCATAACACATGCAATACTTTTTGTTTGCTTATCCCAGGATTAAATCTACCCTAGTTTGAGAAGCATGTATGATGCCATAATGTCTATATCTTACGGATACCTCAAGTCTGATAACTAGACCCCTTCTATGATTGCTGAACCAGAGCCCTTGATTATGTCATCTGTCCAGGATGTCAGCCTCTTGACAAATGAGACCTCTTGTGCTTTATAATTTTCCCCCTAACCTCTTCTGAGACTTTAGATTCCTGCATTTAAATTTATCTATTGACTGGAACCCTCCTATCTGCTACTAAATCTCTTCAATCCCAATCCTCCCCAACTTGGTTCTTGATTAAGGTGACAGTCCCAATTCTTAACAATTTGTCCCACGGGTTTTAAAAAAGTCTCAATTTCTTTCAAAAAAAAAGGGACTTTTTTAAGATGCTGTGGGACACAGAACAAATTGTTAAAAATCAGGATGTCTGGTCACCTTATTCTTGAAGCCAATTGCTCACTTGTTGTATAATAATACTAGAGGCCCAAGTCTGGCCTGCATACTCTCCAATCCATGACCTCTCAGGAGACATCCAACTGCCACATGGATTGGGCCTAAACCGGCAGACTGACATCCCTCTCATGATCCAGGACCACTGGCTTCTAGCTGCTCACCTGCCTGCCAACCTGATCCTCCTAACTGCTCTCCCCTGCCGTCCTGATCACCCCTAACCGCCTCGGCCCCACCACCATGGCTTTGTCCAAAAGAACATCCACTCTAATTAGCATATTACTCTTATTAGTATAGACCAGTGGTCAGCAAACTCATTAGTCAACAGAGCCAAATATCAACAGTACAACAGTTGAAATTTCTTTTGAGAGCCGAAAACCAACTTCTGCGCATGGGCCACAAAGTTTCAATTGCACTGTATGTGTGTGCCAGCACATGGCATTTTGTAGAAGAGCCACATTCAAGGGGCCAAAGAGCTGCATATTTTCATCTTGTCTTTAAATGACAGCTACCCTTCCAAGCTTGTTCATGAAACAGTAAAATTTTCCTAATGTGTTCAACCCAAAAGGACTTTCCCACTTTTAATATCTATATTTCTAGTAGTTGTAATTGTCTTCATTTCTTAATGAGGGTTATTTCCTATGTCATTTTTGTGCTATTACCGTACATATGTAAATATACAAGTTATACTTTTTTTAGCTAAGACTTCTTTTGGATCATTCACAGAACTTTAATACAAAAAGTGTTTGGTGAATTGAATTCCCTAGCTTAAAGGGTTAAGTATTAATGAGAAATACAATCCATACTATAACATGAAAATTAGCCTTAAAATCCTTAGCCTCACTAAAACAGATAAGGCAGTAACTATTTGCCTTTTGAAGACTTCAAAAACATTTCTTTAATAAGTCCCCCTGTTGCTTTAAAAAAAATGCACTTTAACTCCCCAAAATATAACTCAGCTTTTTTATTTGTTTTGTGGGGTTTTTTATTGTGTAAAGTTTTACATGCCTCCTTTTTCCCTGATTGACGACTCTCCCTGCACCCCGCCCAGCCCCAAGCCTGGTTTTGTTTTTTTGTTGTTAATCCTCACCCAAGGATATTTTTCCATTAAATTTTAGAGAGAGGGGAAAGACAGAAACTAAATGATTACTTGCCTCCTGTGTAAGTCCTGACACTATCCACTGAGCCAAATTGGCTAGGGCTACCTATAATTCTTGGGGGAAAAAACATCTAGATGCCTCTGAAATATAGCATGTTTATTTGCTTTCATCTTTTCAAGCTGCTGTAATTGCACAGTTCATTAGTACAATGGAAAGAATTCTAAGCAGGTATCAAGAGACTTGTGTTCTGCAACTAATTAACTGCCTTAGATAAGTTCATCCTCTCTAGAACTTAGTTTCTTCGTTTATTAAATGAAAGGGATTGGATAAGAATGGGCCCTAAGTTCTTGTCAAATAAGATCATAATTTAAACCTAAATAAAGGCTAGCACAATGGTAAGATGTGCTCAGTTAGTTAAAATACATGGTGGTTTTCTAGGAAGCCAACCTTTTTTAAAAAATATTTTTATTTCAGAGAGAGAGCAATATCAATGATGAGAATCATTCCAGCTGCCTTCTGCACACCCCACACTGGGGATCGAGCCCACAACCTGAGCATGTGCCTTGACTGGAAATCGAACTGTGATGTCCTGTTTCATAGGTCAATGCTCAACCATGCCAGCCACTAAGCCTTGCTGACCAAGAGGAAGCCAAGCTTTTTCAGTGACTCTTTTTACCATAATATTTTCCAACAATCAAATTATAAGATGTATAAATTGCCTCCTCATGAATACTTAATATACAGAAGGAATGAAGTGCTTTTTCAGAAGGGAGATGCACTTTGAAATTTAGAAAGCATTGGAAAAACTAAAATATGTTTGATTATGACTATATTGAAATCCAATGTAGATTAAATAATAATTAAAGTGGTAGACAGGCTGCAGTGGAAATTGCTATGTCCCCAGCATCTCTTTTCCTCTCTCAAACAATTCCCTCATTTTCTTTCAAGTGTCTATTCTTCCCCTATACCAGTATAATCCATGTATGTAAGCAAAAGCCAACTCCTCTCCAGCTTGAGGAATTTTGTCTTAAGCTAGTAGCTTTCAAATTTTTTTTTACTCCAATTCACATTAAAAAACAGATTTTACATTATAATGTAGGTGTGTATAATATATGTATGAACACCAAAGTCATAAAACTAACACTTCATATGTGCAATGCAATCTCAAATCTAGTTGTTAAAAAATAATTAGGACCCAAAGATTAAATTTATGACCCATTCTTGGGTTGTGTGATCCACCACCATTTGAAAAATATGGGTGAATGTAATGCCATTGCCCTTACAAAAATTGTTCAGGAACTTGGGTCTAAGCCTATTAAGACATAGTATTACTCTGGCCACAGGAATTGGTCCAGAAATAGTATGTGACCCAATACAGGCTAATGAAAAGCAAGGGCAATATTGTAGGGGCTTTGAGAAAAGATGTGTCCTCCCTCTTTAGGAAGAAATAAATGTCCTGTGTACTTTAAAGACCTGGAATTGCTACAGCTCTCTAGCTACCAGAATGGGGGTGAAGCCAACATATAGAAGAGGACAGAGCCAAAAAATTAGTGAGAAATGAAACCAGAACTCTGATTGAACAACACTTGATCACTATTCTGCCTTTAATTTTTTTGTTATCTAGGCCAAATGACTGCCCTTTATGTTTAAGACGCTTTATATTGGATTTTCTATTACCATAAGCAAAATCATCTAATATAGTGGTCTAAAATGAAAGCATTATAAAACTAGAATATATTAGTAAACTAGCATGTATTAGCAAAATATTTTTTTTAAAGGGTGGCTTCCATCCTTAACTGAGATTATCTGATTTCCAGTTATTCAGCCATCTACCACAGTGTTACCAATCAAAACACTGTCACTGGTAATATCTTATAGACCAGAAGCTAAATCAGCACACACTTTGACATTTTTTTATATCAAATGCCATTTATTTCTCTCAGTGGAACAACTTGATAATATATGGATTTTTTAAAATATATTTTATTGATATTTTACAGAGAGGAGGAAGGGAGAGAGAGAGCTAGAAACGTCGATGAGAGAGAAACCAACCAGCGGTGATGTGCCCGCAACCAATGTACAATACATGCCCTTGACCGGAATCGAACCTGGGACCTTTCAGTCCGCAGACTGACGCTCTACCACTGAGCCAAACCGGTTTCGGCGATAATATATGGATTTTACTTAGTAGCTTGGGATGGATTCCTTATGGATCAGTTATATAATTCAAATTAGAAATTAACCTTGAGCCCAGCCTTCTTGGCTCAGTGGTTAAGTATCATGGTTTGATTTCTGGTCAGGGTACATGTGCAGGTCACAGGCTCAATCCCCAATGTGGGGCGTGCAGGAGGGAGCCGATCAATGATTCTCTCTCATCATTGATGTTTCTATCTCACTCTTCCTTTCCCTTCCTCTCTGAAATTAATAACTTTTTTTAATTAACTTTGAAAACAAATCTGTTCGTTTTTTCCCTTTTTGTAAACGACCCTGGTGGTAAATATGATGGAATTTTTAAAGGTTTAATAAATCACATGCTTTGTGGGAGAAAAAGTCAGCCAGAAATAGTTTGAGTAGTCCTCTATCTTAAAAGTTGCTTTCTGTCAAAGAGGTAAATGAGTTCCCTAACGGATTATTTTAACTTCTCAGAATCTCACTAAGGAGTTAACATTGATTTTCTTTACAAATACCTTTGAGCAAAATAAACCATTCCCCAAACAATCTGTGACTTCAAGTTTAAGGTGGTGATCTAAAGGCATACATTTGACCTTACCTCCCAAAAACTCTGTTGACATGCTGAAAGAAATGGCAAATTTAGATTAAATCCATAGCAATACTACAAAACAAAGAGGAATAAAGGTGTTATAACTCTCAAAATGGGAAAGACAAACTATTAATTGCTATGTAGAAAATATAACAGGTTAATGTCAGTAAGGAAGAGTGTTAACTGAGTTAATCTGCGAAGGTATCTTCAAAAAAGTGACATTTGAGCTGAAACGAGGAAAGAACCAGATTACTTAGGTTATTAGAGGCTAACATAAGGAGTTTGGCTTTTACTTCAAGTACAATGGGAAGCAATGTGTATCTCAAACGGAAGAAGGGGGTGTGGGTTAGGTTATCACCTCCAAGAGGTGTTTATAAATGTGTGAGGGCATTGAGAGAAGAGCTGTTATAAGGGTGGTTTAGATCAATTAGTACAAACAGAATATCCACCCACATAGGGCCCTTTCCTTTGAAGAACACAAAGTTTGGATGATATTGGGGTCTTCGTTACTGCTGAGGAGACCCGGAACTTTAGAGACTGCACTTAAAAATGTACATATTGGTTGAAAGCTCCTCCATCTACATTTTTAAGAGCAGGGAACATACATTGGACCTTTTTCATCTGATATAGCACCACGATAGACTCCTTGTGGCACTGCTTTGTTGCACAAATTTGACAACCATTTAAATTTGGGAGGAAAGAAAAGAAAAAATCAATTTGGGAGCAGGAAAAATTTAATGGCATTTATCTTTTGACATAAGGAAATTATTACATTAATTAATTAAACAAAGGCCCATGATTTATAAAAATCCCAGATTTGGCTTTCAGTGTGTTTTTATTAAGTAAAGGGGTGAATGTTGAGTCTCCAAGCCTCTTTTAGTAACCCTTCCAGTTGACTGCTCCACCATGTTCTTTTTGCTGCCATAACTTTTTCCCATCCTTCCCCTGTCCCTCAACAAAGAGAATCCCTTGATTCTTAGTGAGTGGGAAATTTCACTGTTGGAATTATTTTTTCACTTAATTTTTCAACTTCCTCCACCAGGTGATTTCAAGATTTCATGTAAAGAAGTAGCCCTAGCTCACTGCCCTAAATACGTAAGAATAGTGTCTGAATACTACAACACTGAGTTGACTTAGAATGATAATGATTTTTATTCCAAGGCTTTTTTCCATGCTACTAAAACAGTATCTTAAAAATCACTGTGGATGTCCATTTCCAGAGCACTGCGAAGGTGTCAGTCAATTCTGCAGTAGGTTATATAACCATGTTCACAGCTATGGAAGAATTAATTGCTTAACTCTTAAGAACTGCTTAGGGTTTAGAAAAGGACCTTTGAAATATAAAATGTTACTTTTGTTTTTCTACATCTAAAAATGAAAAGGTTAGACTTATCTTATAATAAGTAAAATGTCCTGGTATATTGTCAAAGCCTCACATGCTTTTAGAGCTCTTAAAAGGCTCCCAGTTTCACTCAGCAACATTCACTCACCATTTTTTTCTCAACCTAGCACCTATTTCAAGAAGCACTTTAGAATACACCTATATTAACACCAATTCATTTTTCAAGTACCTGTCACAGCTTGTATTAAATATCCATACAATAGTCCCCCCTCTCCTTATCCAAGGGAGATACATTTTAAGTATTCCAGAGGATACCTGGAATCCTATATGTAGCACTGAACCCTATATATACTGGTTAAAGTTTAATTTATAAATTTGGCATAACAAGAAGTTAACTATATAATAAAGTAGAACAATTATAACAAGATGTTAACTATAAAGTAGAACAATTATAACAACGGTAGGAAAAGTTAATTGTGTTCATTCAAAATACTGTACTATTCCCACCTTATGATATGCAGTGATAAAACGCATATGTAGCCTAAACCAATTTGGCTCAGTGGATAGGGCATCGGTCTGCAGACTGAAAGGTCCCAGGTTCAATTCCAGTCAAGGGCATGTACCTTGGTTGCGGGCACATCCACTGTGGGGAGTATGCAGGAGGCAGCTGGTCCATGTTTCTCTCTCATAGATGTTTCTAGCTCTCTATCCCTCTCCCTTCCTTTAAAAAATCAATAAAATATATAGTTTTTTAAAGTCAATTCTTAAAAAAAAAAAAAAAAGAAAGAGAACGCATATATGTGATGAAGTAAGGTAAATGACATTGGCATTGTGATGTAGCATTAGGCTATTATTATTAGATTATCTTCATGTGATCTTGGATCATGGAGCCATGGTTGATGTTGATGGTTAGATGTCAGGAGCAGACAATGTTGATGGTTGGAGAAATTTAATGTTTTTGGACCGTGGTTGGCCATGGGTAACTGAAACTGCAGAAAGTGAAACCTCAGATAAGAGGACTACTGTATAATAATATATCAATGCACCATAAATCTACCACACAGCTATATCAGGAACTAAGTCACTACCGCTTCTCAGGAGGACTTTGGAAACATTTTTTTCTGACAGTCAGATGTATATTTGTTCTATAAAACAAGCTATTCTCATGGCTTCAGTGTTCAGTCAGATACAATATAGAGTTCTGGTCTGTTGTGGGTTTGAAGTTCTAAGTCTTACTAATTTCACAATAAGTTGACAACCAATTAGGTTCTCACAGTATTCCTGCAAGCATCAAATAAGTCCAGCACTCCTTAAATTGTGCAACAGCAATAAACTGTACCTAGTCTATCTTTGCTTAATTTTGTAGTCAAGATAAAAAGTAGGCTTTCATAAACTAAACTTTATACCAAAATATGAGAAATGAATAGAGTTTATGAAACAAAGGCCTGAAGTTCAAGACACAAACCCTGTTATGAAAATCAATGAAAAATTATTTGTATCATTTATCTAGTAGCCAGTCAAATACTGAAACACATAACCATGCCTCTGCCTTTTATTATATCACTGATAGTGAAATTTACTTAAATTAGGACAAAGTTGATGATAAAGTAAATGTTGCATTTCCCAGTCAGATTAAAAACATTAATCCAGAATAAACATTAAAAACATTAATCCAGAATAAAATGTTTAAATTCTTATATCCGATTTTATAGTGAAAGAGGGAGAATAAGCTCCATGAGAACAGAGATCTTGATTTATCCACCTTTGTGTTCTCAGGACCTAGGGTAATGCCTGGCAACTAATAGTTGTTCATTAAATAAGGGTTGTTATTAACATGGCCATAATGGGGGGAACTGGGTTTGAATATAGGCTCTGACATTTTCTAGTTGTGAAATATTGGACAAATATGTAAGTTCTCTGGCCCTCAGTTTCTTCATCTGTAAATGAGGAATAATTTATTCTCTTTTTCCAGTAGGGGGGTAGGTGTTTTTTTTAACACCTCCAATCACCAGGTGGCCTACAATTTATAGTTCAATTCTGACACTGTCTACCTGGTTAAGGACTCAGCCCTACAAGACTGAGAAGAGAATAAAGTTGTGTCTGTGACCTTCCTTCTACCTCCTTAACATGACATTAGCAAGTTCAGGTCACCTATGCTACTCTGTCTGAGATGCTATAGATCTGACCTCTATGAGGCTGCCTACAACATGGTAGCTGGCTTTAGCAAAGTGAGCAAGTCAGAGAGTGCCAGTAAGAGAGAAGACACAAACTTTTATAACCTAATTTTGGAAGAATTATCCCACCAGTTTTCTTGTGTTCTGTTAATTAAAAGCAGGTCCCTTGCCGAAACCGGTTTGGCTCAGTGGATAGAGTGTCAGCCTGAAACGTCCCGGGTTCGATTCCGGTCAAGGGCATGTACCTTGGTTGCGGGCATATCCCCAGTAGGGGGTGTGCAAGAAGCAACTGATCAATGACTCTCTCTCATTGATGTTTCGAACTCTCTATCTCTCTCCCTTCCAATCTGTACAAAAATCAATAAAATATATTTTTTTAAAAAATAAAATAAAAAAATAAAAAGAAATGAGTAATTGTTAACATAAAATAACAGAACATTAAATAAATAAATAAATAAATAAATAAATAAATAAATAAATAAATAAATAAAAACAGGTCCCTTTAAGTGAACCAGGATTCAGGCTCTCACTAGACATCAAGTCTTCTGGCACCTTGATCTTGGACTTCTCAGTCTCCAAAAGAACAGAGAAATAAACTGTTGATTTTTTTTTTTTTTTTTAAGGATAGCTAGATCCAGCCCACACTCAGGAGGAGAGGGTATAATACAAAGGCATGAATACCAGGAAGCAGAGATCATCACTGTGAGCCATTTTAGAAGGCTGCCTGCCTCCTGCAGTCTCAGAGTGTTCAAGTTGCTTATCCAGTTTTACAAAGCTAATATGTAGCAAACCGAAATTCAAAATCACATCTGCCTGACTTACAAAGCCCACAGTGTTTTTACCTATTACTCTTTCCCAATGCATACATAGAAATAATGTCAAATTAGCATAAACTTGTCTGGAATAAATCTAGTGTTAAAAGCCTTTTTGTTCTTGTCCTGCTAGGTGACTGAGTTGGTTGGAGCATCGCCCATACACCAAAAAGATTGTGGGTTTGATTCCCAGTCAGGGCACATACCTAGGTTGCAGGTTTGATGCCCAGTCAGGGCGAGTATGGAAGGTAACCAATTGATTATTTCTCTCGCATTGATGTTTCTTTCTCCCCCTCCCCCCTTTCTCTCTAAAATCAATAAACATATCCTTGGATAAGGATTTTTTTTTTAATTGTTCTCTAGGATGGAATAAAGCCATCTCTTTCTTAATTGTTTTTCCTAGGATCATTCGTCCCAATCATTTTTGTAATGACAGTGAGACAGACCAGTAAGCCAGTACCAGTGGAATAGGGAAACAGACAGCTAGCTGAAAAAACTGATCAAGCAATTTACAGCCAGATACAGAATGTAGCCTCCTAAGCTTCAGTTGTATTTCAGCTCCAGGCCCAGAAAAGCAGCAAAACCAGGTGGGCCAGCTACAATGACTAGATAGCCCCTGCCCTGGCACTGACCAATCAGTAGAGACCACCACCACCCTGAAAGGATACACCTGGAAAACTGATGAATATCCTGCTGAAGCCCTCCCTAAAATTCCTGCCTGGCATATAAAAACCATCAAGATATAGGAGCCAGCTCATGCCCTTTCCCTCTGGGAAGCAAGCCCAGACCTTCCCCTTCTCCCTCTTCTGCCCCAACAAGCACACATATCCTAAACTCTAAAGGTCATCACAAGACTTGCAACCAGGGTAGCAAAGGGCAGCAGCAGCTTGTCCCAGGCTATTCCCTGAACCTGTCTTCAAGGCTTTCTTTTCTCTGACTTCCCAGTGAGCTAAAGCAACCCAGCATCAGCTCTCCTGTTGTTTCTTCTGTGCTAAGTTCTTCCTTGTTTCACTGCCCTCAGCTTTAGTAAATGTACTCTCCATCACCTGGATTCATGCTGTGAAATCTTTCCTACACATACACTACTGGCTGGCCTGACCCTAGGGCCAGGTCCCCTATCTGGTAACAATAGAACAAGTTAAACCTTTTTCATTTTTGGTCCATGGTACTATCAATTTCAAATTTTAATATCAGAATTTTTATTTTTAAATTTACCCTGGACAGGTAACTCAGTTGGTTAAAATGTCCCAATATACCAAGGTTGTGAATACAGCCCCAGTCAGGGCACATGTAAGGGTCAATTGATGGCCCAGCCAGTCTGGTTCACTGGTTGAGTATCAATCTATGAGCCAGAAGGTCACGTTCGATTCCTAGTCAGAACACATGCCTGGGTTGTGGACTCAATTACCAGTAGGGAGCATGCAGGAGACAGCCAATCAATAATTCTCATCATTGATGTTTCTTTCTCTCCCTGTCCTCTGAAATAAAAAATAAATAAATAAATAAATAAATAAATAAACTTTTTTTTTTAAATCAACCAATGAATGCATAGATGAATGGAAGAACAATTCAATGTTTCTCCTCTCTCCCTCCCTCCCAACTTCTCTCCTCTCTCTCAAATAAATAATAAAATAAAAAGCATATAAAATGTAAATTATCTCTCAGCAAGGCCATAAGAAAAATAACCTGATAGACACGTTAGTGTTACTAATAACCTGGAAAGCATATCTTTCACTTGTTAATTTATTCACAGTTTAGTAGGGGAGAACATAGCCATTTGTAAATGAACAATAAAGGTATACACAGAAGCTATGTAAACTCATAGAAAAATATGATTACTTATGAATCAAAGAAGAGGAAAAAATACTCTTTGAGTCTTGAAGCATGAATCTGAATTTACCAGATGACCTAGGCACAGAGTTTTGTTTTGTTTTTAAAAGCATGGCCCAAGATTTTTGGAGCCCAAGATTACCAATAGATATGGAACTGAGAATCCCTGAAAGTGAGAAGGCAGATAGGATCAGATTAGCAGAGCAAGAATCAGATTTCAAACTAAGAGGCAATGGATATAGGAAATTGGGAGAGTCAGGGAAGGGGAAGGACATAATGTCTTAGACTTAGAGCAACCATAAAGGGTAACTTGGAAATGGAATTTGAAACCTCTGGTTGAGTTAGCTTCTCCCTCCACTCACCCTTCAAAGCTAAGGGTATCCTGGAATGATATTTGTCCGTAGGCTGACATAGTGACTCTGGAAACTTGGGGCAGTTTCCCATCAGGCAGTACCTCAGGTGATTACATCTAGAAAAGGAAGCCTAATTTCACACCCAGAATATTAGCCACTGGCATGCCCTATTCAAGATTACATATTATCCCTCCCTCACAATCACCAGAGAAAACTATGATAATAGAAATAGCATCATGCACAGAACAAGTAATACCAAGATGAGAACAAAATTAAAAACCACTAAATACCCAAGGAAGACCAATACCATGAAAGGGTGGTACCAATCAACAAAAGAAAGAATACCCAAGCAAATAATTATTAGAGTAAACAGAGGAGGATATTGGAAATAATAATTATAATATTTATTTAGTGCATATTGGGTGTAGTGTTAGGCATTGTTCTAAGCATCTTACACGTATTTTTTAAATTTAATTCTTATACAGAATCTCTCCAGAGGAATATGAGAGAATGTTGCATCTAACTTTTATATAAAAGGATGAATTGAAGATTATTCAAATTAAAAGATGGTCTAAACAGCAAGTGGACTTCGATGAATAGCAAATTAGTGAAACTGGAAGAATAAACTGAAGAATTATACCAAAAGAACACAGATATGGGGGAGGGGGTGATATAAGAAACAAGATAAATTCAGAGATTTCAGTATCTCTTTCATAGTTCCAAAGAAGAGATAAGAGATAATTTTAGGGCAGCAAAATTGAAAAAAAAATGATAGAAGAAAAATTACTGTTATGACTAATGCAGTGGTCAGCAAACTCATTAGTCAACAGAGCCAAATATCAATAATACAACGATTGAAATTTCTTTTGAGAGCTGAAAACCGACTTCTGAGCATGGGCCACAAAGTTTCAATCGTACTGTACGTGTGCACCCGCACGTGGTATTTTGTGGAAGAGCCACACTCAAGGGGCCAAAGAGCCGCATGTGGCTCAAGAGCTGCAGTTTGCTGACTGCTGGACTAGTGTAATTCAGAAAAAATTCTTAATGTCATTTGTATTTTTAAAAAAAAGATCAAACAGTATATAAATGTATCTTATTTTTTATTGTCTGGTTGCATCTAAAACTTCATCACTTTATTTTATGTATTTCTAAATTATATATTTTTATGTTTTCATGCTAATTTTAATTTAAAATAGCTTTTAATTTTGAAATTTAGACACAGAAAAGTTGCAAAAATAATACAAATGCTCTTCACCTAGCTTCCTATGTTAATCTTTCATATAACCATAGAAAATTAATAAATTAACTTTAGTACAATATTATTAACTAAACTATGAATATACCTAGAAGGAAAAACAAGTCAGTGGGAATGATACCGGGTGGAGCAAAAGTAGGTTCACAGCCCTGACTGGTGTAACTCGGTTGAGCATTGTCCCATACACCAAGAGGTCTCTGGTTTGATTCCTGGTCTGGGCACATACCCAGGTTTCAGGTTCAATTCCCAATAGCAGACTGAAGGAGGAGGCAGCAGATCAATGTTTCTCTTTCTCTCCCTCCCCCTTCCCTTTCTCTCTAAAATAAATAAAAATATATATCTTTTTAAATTAGGCATACACTTGTAAATATGCAAAACACAGGATTTATTCTTGAATTATAAAGTATTAATGATTATATTATTTTCCATACAAAGAGCTATAAACCTACTTTTGCCCCATTTTGTATGTACAAAACAGAACAAAGGAGATGGGTAGCTACTATTGAATACATCCTTATTTCAACAACTGGTCTTGAGGCTCTATTTAAAATATTCTTCCAGCCCTAACCAATTTGGTTCAGTGGACAGAGCATCAGCCTATAGACTGAAAGGTCCCAGGTTTGATTCCGGTCAAGGGCATGTACCTTGGTTGGGGGCACATACTCAGAAGGAAATGTGCAGGAGGCAGCTGATCGATGTTTCTCTTTCATTGATGTTTCTAACTCTCTATCCCTCTCCCTTCCTCTCTGTAAAAAAAACAATAAAATATATTTTTAACAAAAACATCCTTCCATCATCATCTAATTCCATCTTCATTTTGCCAGCATCTACAGCTGGTTGAGGTTTTCACGTGTATATGGCAATACTATGAGGTGATCCAAAGCATCCCCTGGGTTCAGACATTCTCGTCCTTGCTCCATTATGTGGCAGCAATCTGATTTTCCTTTGATATCAAGGAATAATCTTCCCAACCTTCACTGTAACCTCTTTTTTCCCTATGGTTTCAATGTTACAAAGAGCCCAAAATAAAGTATAAACTTCCAGTTAAATAGAACCATTGTTGGATTTTCTGGAAAGAGCATTCCTCCCTTGGATACTGGGATCTTTAAAAATATATTTTATTGATTTTTCACAGAGAGGAAGGAAGAGGGATAGAGAGTTAGAAACATGGATGAGAGAGAATCATCGATCAGCTGCCTCTTGCACACCTCCCACTGGGGATGTGCCCGCAAACAAGGTACATGCCCTTGACCGGAATCGAACCCGGGACCTTTCAGTCTACAAGCTGACACTCTATCCACTGAGCCAAACCGGTTTCGGCAGGATACTAGGACCTTTAAATTGGCAAAGCTCAAACCTGTGAGACTAGAAAGCAAAACATTTTATGAGTAGATCACCCTGTTTAATTTGGCAAAGCTCAAACTTGTGGAAACAGAAAACAAAAACATTTTAGGGGTAGATCTCTGTGTATAATGAAGTTCTATCTTACCCCAGTATTGTAAATAAAGGAGAAGCAGCACTCTTACTTTAGTGGCTATTTCACAGTATGTAATGCTATAAGACAGGAGTTGGCAACTTTTCTGTAAAGGGCCAGATAGTAAATATTTCAGTCTTTAAGGACTACATATGGTATCTGTCACATACTCTGTTTTGGTTCACAACGCTTAGAAAGCATAAAAGCCATTCTTAAAGGCTATACAGAAACAGGATATAGGCCAGGTTTGGCCCTCAAACTGTATTTGCTAATCCCTGCTATAGGATAAAACTCTAATTTTGCAAAGTGTTACCTCTCTGCTGGCACTGGGATGGAGTCTTCAAAAGACCATTCTAGAGTTCTAAAAGCCAGCTGCTACTGGATGATGGGGTTATACAGTAAAACCAGTGAGTCTTGTTTGCTTCTGGGTCAACAGGGATTAACACCATTGCCTGATAATCCCTAACGTCAAGATACCACCTATCTCCACCCGCCTACATAGTTTTACACTCATAAATAGCTGTATATCCCTTTGGGGAAAGGTTGAAAGAAAGATTTACACATACTTTTCTATTAATATATATTTCTTATTTCAGAGAGGAAGGGAGATAGAAACATCAATGATGAGAGAGAATCATTGATTGGCTACCTTCTGCATGCCTCCTACTGGGGATCCAGCCAGCAATCCAGGCATGTGCCCTGACTGGAAATGGGAATCAAACCGTGACCTGCTAGTTCATAGGTCAAAGCTCACCCACTGAGTCACTCTGTCTGGGTAATTTATACATACTTTTGGTGGTATCACATGGTCTTTTCTCAAAGGTACCTAGAGAAAAGTTTTGCTTTCTTTTTTCAAGAGCCTCTGAGTCTGCAAACTTCCCAGGATTAGGAAATGAGTGAAGGCTGTTCTTAATAGTGTCTCTCTTTTTCAAACCTAGAATTTGTTCAGTTACATAAAAATGTAAGTTTAGTGAGCAACCCATCTATTTTAGTACTGGAAACTCTTAAGATCAATTAGCCACCAAAAATCTCTGTAGGTCAAACATTTCAATTACCATTTGGAAATTGTGCCCACTGAGTCCTTGGCAGTTGTTCTGTTATCTGGCATCTCAGGATCCTTCAACATCATTGAAATTAGAAAGCCCATTTCAATGGCAACATATGCAACCTCTGTCCCCAGAAGACAACCATTACCATAATATTTAGGCACGCTGTGCTGTTCTCACCAATAAATTTCTTCGTGCTATAGGGTGATGGAAAGTGTGCTCTAGGCCCTTTTGGTGGAAAATTCAATCTGAATAACAACCCCCTTTAGTATTGCTTTTCTCACAAACCTTTGGAGCTTGTCTTCAACATTGTATCAAGAAATGTATGGTAACCCACCTTTATTAAAGCTCCATTCACCAGGTGAGTGTAATCAGACCACTCCTAGGTACCCAAACTCATACACTAAGTCCAAAACATCTGGTAAGTGTTCTCTGAGGTGCAAATCACTAGTTTTCTAAGAGCCTTCTTAGAGATTGGTTACCACAAGATTTCTATAGTGTTTTCAAGAAAGGTGAGATCAGCCTCATTAGGGGAAGAAGGGAGTTGCTTTTGCAGGCAAGGGCCATTCATTGGAGTTTGGCAGCACAGGGTACCATTTTTGTTGTATCATTCTTTTACAGTCAGTACCCTCATTTCCACATCAGAGGTCAAGTGAGGCTGTTAATTCTACCTCTAATATCGGGTCTAGTAATAATTAATGTTGTTTTTAAACATTCGTTTAAAATCTTGCTTGGCGTTGACTTGTATTGACATAACCTTCAAACACGTGGTATCTACAGAACGTGTGAAGTGCAATTAACAAGTTTTGCTTGAAAAGGTTTGTGTTTGGTTTGGGTTTTGTTGCAAAACTAGGGCTAAGAAGATGGCGGATGAAGAGCATATTCGGCACTGCATGCTTTACGAGTTCCAATTAGGAAGAAAAGCAAGTGAGGCTGCAAAAAACATCTGTAGTGCTCTTGGTCAAGATGCAGTTAGCGCCAGAAAATGCCAGCGTTGGTTTGAGAAATTTCGCGAGGGAAATTTTTCATTAGATGACAAGAGTGGTTGAGGCCGTGTGTCCAATTTTGATCAAGAAGCTCTTCAAGCTCTTTTGGTGCAAAATCCTCAAATTACCCAACAAGAATTTGCGACAACTTTAAATTGTTCACAAAAAACAATTTCCAATCAATTGCATGCACTTGGCAAAGTCCAAAAGTTTGGAAAATGGGTTCCTCATGAGTTGACCGACAACAACCGTAATCAAAGAGTCACAATTTGCAGTTTGCTCCTCTCTCGTCAAAACCGTTTGCCGTTTTTAGAGCAAATTGTTACCGGAGATGAAGAATGGGTTCTGTATGTTAATTTGAAAAGGCGGCCTCAATGGTTGGACAAAAATGAGGCTCCGCAGCCCACGCCAAAACCTGACTTGCATGGGAAAAAAGTGATGTTGTGTGTTTGGTGGAATTTTAAAGGAATTCTTCATTATGAACTTTTACCATCTAACCAAACCATTACAAGTGCAGTGTATAGTGCCCAATTGGAAAGGTTAGCCCAAGCTTTAAGAGAAAAAGAACCCGCGCTGATTACGTAATCGGAAGGGCGTAATTCTTCACCACGATAACGCACGACCGCATACTGCAAGAATCACTGCTGAAAAACTGCGCCAGTTGGAATGGGAAGTTCTCCCTCAACCTGCATATTCTCCTGATATTGCCTCTTCCGATTACCATTTGTTTCGTTCTTTGCAAAACTTTCTTCTTGGAAAAAATTTAATAATGAAGAATGCCTCAAAAATCCATTGACTGAATTTTTTGCATCAAAATCACAAGAATTTTACAACAGAGGGATTAAAATGCTTCCTGAGTGTTGGGCACAAGTAGTAGAAAACAACGGCAACTATATTGTTGATTAAATTTTGTTGTATTGTTTAAATAAATTCCATTTTAAAAAAGTATTAGAAAACGACATTAATTATTACTAGACCTAATAGTTCAGTGTTTTACTAAAGAAGATTCTGCTTCTAATTTTTTTTTAATTTTATTGATTTTTTTATATATAGAGAGAGAGGAATAGAGCTAGAAACATCCATCAACTGCCTCCTGCATGCCCCCTTCTGGGATTGAGTGCGCAACCTGGGTACATGCCCCCAACTGGAATTGAACCTGGGACCCTTCAGTCCGTAGGCTGACGCTTTATCCCTGAGCCAAACCGGTTAGGGCTCTGCTTCTAATTTTTGGTGTGTTAGACCTACGGCTACAAAAAATATGTTTTGGGGGCAATAATAGAAAACCCCTGCTTTTCCTTAAACATGCCCTATGCTAAAAATTTGGAACCTTTAATTTTCTTCAGTTTTCTAGCACAGTTAGAAACAACCAGTACAATACCTGCACTTTTATTCATTCCTTGTGCCTCTTATACTGGTCTAATTCAGCGACTAGTTGGTTCATCAAAGCCTTACTTTTAATAGGCACTTTATTCCAGATTACCCCAGATGATAATTTTTTAAAGCAAAAATGGGATATATTTTCTCATGTAACTGAAAAATCTATGGGTAGACCTGGATTCACGGACTCAAACCATGTAAATAAGAATCCATTCCTTGCCATCTCTTAGCTCTACCTTCCTCTGTTGTCTTTATTCCCAGGGAGGCTCCATGTGATAGTAGATATGGTCTCTGGCTTACATTTTACTAATTTAGCACAATATTCATCAAACTGAATTATAGCTGGAGTCCTAACTAAAAAGCAGTCTGGGAAATATCACTTATAAGCCTTTTAACTTTTTCAGATTAGAAAGGGTTTGAGCATCAACCACCTATATAATTTTGTTTATATCAAATATTATTATTGCACTGTAGTCGTGGCCAGGTAGCTCAGTTGGTTTGAGCATTGTCTCAATACACCAAGCTAGCAAGTTCCATCTAGTCAGGGCACATACAAGAAGCAACCAAAGAATGCACAAATAAGTGGAACAACAAATCAATGTTTCTTTCTCTCCCCACCCCATTCCTCTCTCTAATATTAATTTAAATTTTTTTAAATATATATTATTATTATACTGTAGAAATTTTAGTTGTATTTGCTATATTAGAGTGAGAGTTCTTTAAGAACAGGGACAAAATTGTATTCCTGTTTAGGATATGTGGTATTCATTAAAGTATTAAAATGTCTTCCCTTATACCTATAACTTTGGAGTTAGAAGAATTATCTAGTTCAGCTCTGTAATGCCTATGAATAAGCCCAAAACTAAAGAAAGTGAAGTTTCACATCTGTTTTACCTACCCCAGCTCTTCATGGCTTAACCTGATCATCTTTTATATGTTGACACAATTGTACCTTAGATTCCTATTAGATACTTCTTTGGGTAAATTTTTATGTTCCCTTTGAATAGAATTGAATTATCTTCCCTGTTCAGTTGTCCAAGAAACAGCTATCTAGTCCTAGTCCTGAATATTGGACAGTTAGTCTTAACAACCTACCCCTATATCTTATGCTAAAAGGGAAGTTTTCACCTGGCAATCTGAAATTCAAGAACCCCCTTCTAGACACCAGAATATATAGTAATGTTGATGCCAACTATGTATCTCATCATAACTGTAGATTGACCCATCTTTGGCTACTGAATCTTTCCTATATTGCTGAACCTCCCTCTGCCACCAGCCAGGCTTAATGTGATGGCAGAGTCTAATGCAGTGGTTCTCAACTGAAGGGGATTCTTGCCTCCCAGGGGACATTTAGTAATGGTAGGAAACATTTTTGGTTGTCGCAATGGGGGGAATGTTGCTCTAGTGTGTAGCAGGGAGAGGCCAAGCATGCTGCTAAACATGCACAGGACACCCTCTAACAACAAAGAATTATTTGGCCCAAAATGTCAATAGTGATGGTGTTAATAAATCCTGGTCTAATTTTAAACCCCAGCCCGTAACTCACCAATAAGTTCCAAAATAAGACATTTCCATCATGATGTCATCCCTTATCATTCCTGGTCATATCAACTTCTTCCTGTACCTCCTATAAAGCTTTATTCAATTTTAATCTCTTAACGGCCCTCTTTTATTTCTTCTGGTTATATGTTGTGTCTCCAACCAGGCTATAAGCTCTTCAAGACAATAGCTCCATCTCACTGTTGTGTATAACAATTTAAATTAATTCCTAAAAATAATAAAAGAATCTGGATTCAGACCAAATCTTACAGAATGCTCCCACTCTCTGGACAAAGGCTAAGAAAGAAAAAGAACACAGTTCTTAACTAATTGAAATATTCAACCCACTTGAAGTTAAGTAAATAAAATCTTAAAGTTAAGTAAATAAAATGGATTTAAAATAAAATCTTGAAGTTAAGTAAATAAAATGGATTTATGATATCTGTCTATTCCCACTCATTCCTGAGAGTTCTTAGTTTTTATCTTGGCTTTTGATTTCTATCCAGAGAATTTCTCTTCTGTTTCTGTCTAATTGCTCTCTCCACTAATACCCATAGCAACTTGTACTTTCTTTTTCATTATATAGCACATCTTAATTTCTTTTTTAGTTCTATCTTCCAAAAAAAACCTTTTAGCTACATGAAGGCAAAGACTATTTTTGCCTTTTTCATTACAGTACCTTTGCACAACATCTGGCACCTAGTAGGTAATTTCCTTTGTCATTAGTACATATGAGGTTTTCATGATTTTTTTCTCAAAATGAAGTTTATTAAAACATAATAAGCTCAATAGGAAGTTCAAGAAAGAAACTACAAAAAGGAAAAGTCAAATTCAGAAACTACATTCTTCTGTACGGGCTGATTGATGCTAAGGCTCATGATATCTCTTTGAAAGTCTACTTGAGGGTGCCACTCACTCACAATGATTTCTAGGTTCCACTCACCTCCTTTGTGCCCTTCCTTCCTTGAGATCTCAGACATGTAAGCCCTGAGGAAAATTGCACATGAGTGGGATAACTTTAGACCTTGAAATGATTCTGTTTTTTTCTTTTCCCCTCTATGCCTTTGATTTGGTGGTATGTCATTACACAGTCATGCACTACATAATGATGTTTCAGGCAATGATGGTCCACATATATGGTGGTGGTATACCATATAGAATAGGTATGTAGAAGGCTATACCATCTAAGTTTGTGTAAGTACACTCTATGATATTCACACAATAATGAAATCACCCAACAACATGTTTCTCAGAATGTATTCCTGTGGCTAAGCAGTGCATGACTATCTGTGTTTGTCCTTTGGCTCTAGTGTGATGTGGAAAGGTGAGTTGTAATCTGAAAGGTGTGAGTGAATTTACTATTGAATATAAGTAGTACATATTTAAGTCTTTTTCTCACCAGTTATTTCCCAGATCCAGCTGGGTTTTATCGCTGGCTTGCAATTATAGTGAAAGAATGCAGAAAGGAGACAAACTTCTAAAACGTTCTGTCCAGAAGAGAATAAGAATTCTTTCTAAAACAAAATATGAAGTTCTAGTATAAATATGCATGAAGAGAATAAAGCATATAGTGAATTAACTAAAAGTAAAGGCAAGTCCTTTGTTCTGGTTTATCGTTCTACATTAGAAACTAAGGCATTTTGTTAATTTATATACATTCTCTTCTAAGGGAAGGGAGGGGTTATGGACTGGCTCTGAGCTCAGTGTACGGACGTGAAAATGGAGATGTGCAATTCTCTGGGACAAAGATTAAAGTCTCTGAGACAGCATTTGGGTAACTGGGTCTGCATTGGTTCATATCTTTGTTTTCTGTATTGAGTTCCTTGGTGGTTCACAAATGTTCTCACTTCACCCTTTATCTAATCAGCCACAATAAAATATAACTGTCTATCAGAGTGCATTTAAACTAAGGAAAGGTTAAGTATTCGGTACTTCACAGCAAGTACAACTCTATTTTACTTCCTAAATCTGGAGGAAAATCAGAAATCTTGAATTCCCAGCCCAGGAAACATCTGAGGCAAACAAATTTAAAAGAAGGGAAGGTACTTGGCCAGCAAGTTGGTATCCTGGTTTCTAGACCCTGCCTTGTGCAACTTCAGGGGCAAGACCCTAATTATAGACCTCAGAGTGCTTCAGTTGCATCATCTGGAATTAGTTAGGGTTGCTGAAGGAGGAATGCACGAGGCCAAAAGTGGTGAGGGATTATTAATTTATTAAGTCATCTGGAAACCCAGATGGGCTGAGGAGTAGATAGGATAGAGGCCTGGTGGATGGGTGGGGGCTGGCTGGTTTACCCTGAAAGGTGTCCCAGATCAGGGTTGGGGTCCCCTTGGGACATGGGGCAGCCTTGGTGAGGGGCCTCGGTGAGGGGCCATGCGGCTGGCCACGCCCCCCCGGTAACCCAAGCAGAGGACCTGGTATCTGGGATTTATCTATCTGCGATAATTGAAACTTTGTAGCCTTCAGCAGAGGCCAATGAAGGCCAGAGTTGTGGAAACTTGGCTTCCTCCATCACTGGGGGCAACTCAAGCCTCCTGCTCTCTCTACCTCTGTGGCTGCTGCCATTTTTGTTTGGATTTATTTATCTTCTATAATTGAAACTTTGTAGTCTTAAGCAGAGGCCAAGGCAGGCCAGGGTACAGAAAGCTTGGCTTCCTCCATTGCCGGGGAAGCCCAAGCCTCCTGCTCTCTCTGTGCTGCAGCCATCTTGGTTAGGTTAATTTGCATACTCGTTCCTGATTGGCTGGTGGGCATGTTTTGTGGTGTAGCAGAGGTCAATTTGCATATTGCTCTTTTATTAGATAGGATGGTCAGGGAAGTTTTGTTTAAAGAGGTGACCATAAGTTTATAAAGCTGTGACCTAAATTATGAAAAAGAACCAGCCATGTAAAAAACAAATACACTGTAAGAGCTTTTTGGGTAGTGGAGCTTGAAGAAGAAGTAGCTATACCCTTTGCATGTTTGAGGAATAAAAAGCTTTGCTTGAACTTGATATGTTTGAAAAATAGAAAAAAGGGCCTGTGCAACTGAATTATAGAGGTCAAGGAGGAACATGGTAGGAGATGAGGTCAGAGTGGTAGTCAAGAGCTGGAACATGTAAGACCATGTAGGCCACAATAAAATATTGGATTTTAGTGTGGATATAATGTATATTCATGATCAAAGGTAATATTTATTACCAATTTTAATATGGTAAAGATGTTATCTGATTTACATTTTTAAAAGATGACTGGTTTCTGTATAGAGAATATATTAGAGAGCAAGAAATGAAGTTGAGAGACCAGTTAGGAGGTTATTACAATAATACAGACTAAAGATAATGATGGTTAGATTAAAGTGATAGCAATATATTAGATGGAGTAAAAATAGGTTTACAGTGTGAGTGCATGAAACACATAGTTTATTCTTATATCATTTATTAATTATTGTACTATTTTACATACAAACAACTTTAAGCCTACTTTTGCCCTCCCCTGTAGATCAAGGGAAGTGGACCAGTTTAAGATATATTTTAAAGATAGAGCCAATAGAACTTTTGATGGCTTGAATTTGGGAGATGAGAGACAGAGAATAATTAAGAATGATTCATAAGTTTTGGCCATAGCAGTTGGCTGATGGTAAATAATGGAAAAAAACCTATTTCAAACATGTTAAACTTGAAATGCCTATTAGATATCCAAGGGGAAATTTCAGTAGGCAATTTTATATTTAAAATATTTTGCATGCGGGCAGGGATGAATTAGAGATGGAGAAAGGAATTTTGTAATCATCATCATATAAGCTGTACTTAAAGCTATGGGATAGATGAAATACCTAGGTATTCAGAGATAAGAGAAAAAGGTCCATCATAAGTCCTAGGGTACATCAATATTTAGAAATCAAAAATAGAAGACGAAGCCAGCAAAGATAGCTGAAGTGGTGGTGAAAAAGCCAATCAGGTAGAAGGAAATCTTGAAAGTATAAAGTCATGGAAACCAAGAGAAAAATGAATAAATAAATATCAATAAAATAATATGCACAAATATTTTCTCAGCTCCTGCTGTGTGCAAATAATTCTACTAGAATGCAGAAAAGTTCCCAATCTCAAGGACCTTATTAGGTCTTTAAAAATAATATAGTACTCTAGAGGCCTGGTGCACAAATTTGTGCACAGGTGAGGTCTGTAGGCCTGGCAGGCAATCAGGGCTGATTGGGGCCAGCCAACCAGCTAGCTGTGGGGAGGGACAAGGGGAAGAACCACATGACGTTGGCCGGCTGCGGAGGTTGGTTGTGGGAGTGCAGTGACTGCTAGGGAGTAGATCCTGCATTGAGTGTCTGCCCCCTAGTGGTCAGTGCATGTCATAGCAACTGGTCATTTGGTTGTAACAATCGCTTAGGCTTTTATATAGATAAATAAAAATAATACAGTATATAGCTTTCTAATGGATAACCCTATCTCCACGTTTCTTTCATTCCATTTAACACAAGCCAAAAGGTTACTGTTCCTAAAGGTGTTTAACATTTTGGTCAATTAATACTATCAGCTTTAAACTAAAATTCATCAGAATCTGATCAGCTTAAGAACTATCTCCACCCTTATAGTCAGTTTTAAATCATCACTCTGGCACTAAAGGGCACAGCTTCATCCATTTTTCCCCCTTATGAAGCATAGCATTTTTTCTTGGTTGTTCAGTTTAACATTAATTGCACCCTTTTCTGCCTTTGTATGTAATTGGTGGATGTATCTTTTGTGAGCTCCTTGAAAACGGAGATTAAGCTCAAGCTCCTTGCCTAATCATTCGTATATTAATTCATTACCCTTATTTTTTTCTGCCAAATTTCTGACAAAGATCACTAAATTTTAGTCATATAAAGCACTGCTATTATAACAGAGCAAATTTTGAGTACCACAGAGCTAGGTTATGGATAAGTAGGACTGGAGGTGGGATGTAGCTAGGAATAGGGAAGTAGTCAAACCTGATTACAAAGGGCCAAACTAAGGAGTTCTGGTATTATTCTGTTAGGGAACATCTGCTGACATTTTTGAGCAGGGCATTTATATATTCATGTCTGTGTTTCAGGAATAAGTAGGTAGAGGGGATAAATGAGATGGCCTCAAAATTACAAGCAATAGCACATTAGTGGGAGTGAATTCTTTGAGGCAGCAATACCAGCCTAACTGGCTCTCTGAGAGAAGCCTGAGTGTCTGGGAGTGGTGAAAAATACGACCAACAGAAGAGGTAAGGTAGGGCCAGGATATGAAGGGCTTGAGAGACAGACAAAAGCATATGAACTAGGATCCCGGGGTTCGAATGCCTGTTAACCTATTAGGGGAAAGTTCCTTTTCTAGAACCCAGTTTCCTTTTCCTAGGGTTTTTTTGTTTTGTTTTGTTTTTGTTTTTTGTTTTTCCCACAGCTGTAAATGTTACCATTTTCTATAAAATTCTGACCTGCTATAGTGGTTCTGAAACCTTGACTGCACATTGGAATCACAAGAGCTTTAAAAGCTATTGGTGTCTGGATCCCACTCTCAGAAATTCAAATTTACTTGGTCTTGGTTGTAGCCTGAGCACTGAGAATTTTAAAAGATCCCGAGGTGTGCCAAGACAAGTTTGGCTCAGTGGATAGAGTGTCGGCCTGCGGACTGAAGAGTCCCGGGTTCAATTCTGGTCAAGGGCATGTACCTTGATTGTGGGCACATCCCCGGTGGGAGGTGTGCAAGAGGCAGCTGATCGATGTTTCTCTCTCATTGATGTTTCTAACTCACTATCCCTCTCTCTTCCTCTCTGTAAAAAATTCAATAAAATATATTAAAAAAAAAAAAAAAAAAAAGATCCCTAGGTGATTTTACTGTGCAGCCAAGATTGAGATAAACCCCATCTTGAAAATAGAAAATAGTGAAGCTAACTAAGATCTTAAACATGGCAATGATATGTTCGGGGTAGGGAAGTGTTTTAAGGAAGACTAATATGAAAACCCAGAGTAGAGGGAAAAGATTATAGGAGACTTAACTGGAATTTTTCAATAATCCAGGAGAAAATTTTATACTAAGGCCTAGATTAATATGTGTGCAATAATGTTGTGCGATAGATGAATGTAGGAAGAAGTTTATTTACAAGGAAATATCAGGACTCAGTAACTTAATGAATATTAAACCTGATCAAATGAAACAGAAAATGTAGAGTCAAGTTTCTAGTACAGAAGAGTAGTGGGATCCTTAGCAAAACTAAAGTAGTTGTGAAATAGGTAATCAATATTATTGATAATTGACATGTAATTACTATGTAGGGACTGTGCTATGTGCATCACATACATTATCTCATTTAATGCTTATAATAACTCTATAAACACTGTTATTCCTATTTTACAGACCCAGGAACTAAGAGAGCAATTATATAACTTGCTCAAAGTTACATAGTAAGTGGTAGAGAAGATATTTAACTAACTAGTTTAACTTCTTTTCATTATAATAGGAAGGTGATCAGTTACATACTGAATCTTTTGAATTTGAATAATTCACAAGAGCAAAATGGCCATAGAAGTCAGACTGCAACATAAATGAGTGAGCCAAGTGAGCTTTAACTATAGTGGAATAAGGAAAAACATCTAGATAAGGTCGTTGCTACTCAGCTATACTAGAATATCCATTGGAATTTCAAGCCCCTTATTGATATTTTAGGATTGTTCATGAAAGATGGAAATCTGAATTTGTATGTAAAATTTCCTAAAATTTGAATGTCAACTAATTCAAATGTTTAAAATTACGGTGTGGCCTAAAGTAATATGGCTGCAAGTTTACATCTCTGATCAAGAATAGGCTATTGGAAATTGAGAATTGAAGTTAGTGCAAGATCTGGATTGGAGATGTATGATTAGGGAATCCTTAAGTTCAGAGAGGATAGCAGATGCTACAGGAGCTATATATATTAGCCAGCATTTAACATAATTAGTTAAAAAAAATACAAAAATATGACAGTTGACAAGTCAGAACTCTAAGAGGTTTTCAATCTTAAGAGAAAACGACATAAAATAGAAGTGTTAAATCTAGCAGATTGAAGTGGGTGTATTTAAAATTCTATTTTCTAGAAACTAAAATCTACATTCCAGACAATGACTTGAATTTTCATACATCCATGATGTGATGAAAATATATCAAAATTGTTTCAATTATTAAAAGGCCATCCTTTTAATAGTTTTTAGGGCTTGGTAACATAAATGAGCCAAGTGAGATTTAACTATAGTGAAATAAGGAAAACACACCTTGATGCGGCCATTGCTACCAGCTAAACTTAAAAATCCATTGGAATTTCAGGCCCCTAAATATCTCTTTGAAGTCTGGACTAGAATAGTGTTTGAACACTATCAGATTAATGTATTATTAGTCATTAATAATGTAAAGGAACTATGCAAAAATAAAAGATTACATATATGGAAGTATATATAAAACCCTACAAAAATTATAAAGAAATATTGTTATTTTGAAGCTAGAAGGGTCCTTTATAACTTGTTATAAAGTGAAACCTTTTGTATTTGAAACAATTTATGCCTTTCCCCCCAAAAAAGCTTTTTTACATGTAACTCCAAGAGTGAGAATCTTTTCCAGTTGTTAAAGATAAATTCAAGTGACGTTGACTTAATAGCAATAATTGTGGTAATATAATGAGGGGGAATGATCAGTCTAATATATGGCAAAGAGGCTGGGATTGTGTTTCAAACCTTCAGAATTACACCACAGCCTAGGTAGGAGTCCCATGATCAGGTTTAAATGTCCTAGGAAAAAGTGCAACTCTATGAAACTGGATTGAGGACTAGGTTCTTTCAACCCCAAGAGCTGTTTTGACGTCAAATACAAGTTTGGGTCTTTGAAAATCCTGCACTTTTTTGAACACTTTTTAAAAAAGCCATGCGTCCTAAAACACACACACACACACACACACACACACACACACACACACACGTTTGGGTCTTTGAAAATCCTTTTATTGAACATTTTAAAAAAGCCATGCGTCTTAAAACACACACAAACATTCTTCTGATTACACATTGTATCAAGAACTGTACATCCAAAATGGAGATGGGGAAATTTCTGTTGGTTGTTTAGTATATGGAAATAGGACTCCGTTTTTTGGATAGCTAAAATGTCGCAAACGATGTAACACTTCATTTTACTGTATCTCTCCTGTAAAATGTTACCTGAGAACCCATAAATAGTTCACCCTGTCGGCTTTGAAAAGCCTAATCCTATTTGTTACGGTGGGCCTTACATAAAATGGAAATGCACAGCTGACAATCTTCAACATGCTTTAAAAACAAACAAAACACGAAAAAACAAAAACAAAAATCCAGGCGCTAGCAGTTAAACTCCTCGGCGCCTGCGTTCCGCAGACATTTCCTCCAAACCGGCCTGCACATTCTGGGCTTTGCTGCTCCCGGGCCGCTGGCCGGGCATTCCTCCGGGAAAAGCTGTTTGGGTGTGCGGTGTTAACCGGGACAATAACCTCTCCCCGTTCCCTCTACGGGGGGTGCAGTAACTAGGGGCGGAATGAAGCTTGCTTTACGCTCTGGGGTGCACCGTCCTGCTCCTGTACCCCACTACCCGCTTTTCCTCCCCTCATCTCCCCCAAGGCAGCCGGAGCCGAGCCCCGCAGACTAGTGAGTCCAGACGCTGCGCCCCGGGCGCCAGGCTTCATCCTGCAGCCCCGTCCGGGAAGCCGGCTGCGAGGGGCCACCCCGGCTCCAAGGAGGCTCCGAGAAAATCAGGCTCCGCACAGGAGTCGGGTAGGGCAGACGGGCGAGCTTCCTCTCCCCGCTCCGGGGAGACAAGGTGAAAGGGAAGGGGGGCGGCGGCACTCCACGGCGTGCGGCCGGGAACAAAGACGCGAGGAAGAGGAGCCGGCCACGCCGACGCCGAGGACGCGCCGACTTGACGCACGCCGGCAGTGCCCGCTCCCTACGCCGCCGGCGGGCCGCAGCCTTCGCGAATACGGCTTTGCGCACTGCGGCGGGCTGCGCCGCAACCGAGCTTGCCGGCGGCTCCGCCCGCGTCCTGCGCGGATTGGCGGCGGGCGGCAGCCCGGCCGCTGATTGGGTAGCGCCGGAGCCATTCGGGGCGGCCCCGACGGGTTCGCCGCCCCAGAGTGATAAGTGCGGCTCCGGACACGCCTCGGCGCCAGCGGTGAGTCGGAGCTCTATGGAGGCGGCGGCGAGTCCCGGGTGGTGGCCGTAGCGGCGACTCCTCTGAGCTGAGCGCTTCCAGCCGGTCCCCGATTCCTTCCTCCCCCTTCCCTTCCCCTTTTTTGTTTTCCGTTCCCTTCCCCTCCCCTTCCCCGTCCCCGACGGCCTGATCCTGAGGCGGCAGCTGCAGTCGCGGCTGCTGAGTTCTGGGTGAAGGTGAGTGCCGCGCCGCCGCCGCCGCGAGGAGCGCTCTAAAATGGCCGCCGCGCCCAGTCCGCTTCTTCTCGGGCGGCACAAAATGGCGGCCGCGGGCTTCGGGCGGGGCGGCCCTTCGTAGCGCGACCTCCGCGCTTCGGGGCCCTGGAAATTCTTCTCCTTTGTTCTCCCTTCGCGCTGTCGACCGAGTGGAAGACGGCAACCCCTGCGGCCCGCGCCGTCCAGGCGGCTGCGGGGCTGGGGTCCGGGCGGGCCGCCGCGCGGGTGCGTTCGGAGGGGAGAGCGTGGCGGGGCCGCACGCGCCGCGGCGGGGAGGACGCAGGCCGCGGGGGGCCCAGCCGTTGGCGCGGGACCAGCAGGAGTCCCGCAGACCGGCCTCCCGGCGGGGAGGTGTGTGAGTCCCCCCGGGGCGGCCCGGAGCCAGGGGCTCTTGGGGGTGGGGTGGGGGGTCCCAGCGGCCCCCCTGAGCCCGGGGAGAGGAGAAAAGGAGGGTCTCTTTCTTTGTCGGTTGGGGAGGGAACGGAGAGGCCCGTGTCGGTCCCCTGGGGGTTGGTGGGCTGTGGGGCCCTTCGGGGCGGCGGGTGGGGAGGAGGCCGCCTTCCCGCGGAGAACAAAGAGCCGGGCGCCGCCGGCGGCTTCGCGGGGCGCCGGGCGGAAACGCTCCCCGCCTCCCTCCCGCCGGCCGGGCGGACTCGGCGCTCTTTGTTCCCAGGAAGGGAAGGGGCGGGCGGAGGCTCCGCTGCCATGTTGCGGTCCTGGCCTCCCGCCTGGTGGTGCCGCCGCTGCGCACCCCGGGCGTCTCCCCGGGGCCTCCGCGGAGGAGTTCATGTGCCGACGGACAGGAACCGCCGCACAGTCCGCTGTCCCTGCTCCCGGCTTTGACTCGTCAGTTGGGACATCGACTATCAGGACCTTCCCCACGTAATGCGCCCGGGTGGAGGGTTAGCTTTTCTACTGATCTCGGTGCTCGGTTTTTAAGGAGGGAGATTGGCTTTTTTTTTTTTTTTTTTTTTTCCAGATTCACCAGTTGAGATTTTTTTTATATGTATAGGAAGGTACTTTGCACCCTTGAACACAAAGGAATTTCCAATTGGCTAAACAGAACTAAAATTTACTGCCCCTTTGTGTGCCTCCTGAGGTCTGCAGTGCAGGGAAAGTTCGGTCAACTGCGGGGCCGTGGTCCGAAATAAATTACCGTTGAAGGAGGGTTACAGGTTTGTATGTGAGCCGAGGCTGATTTTGTACTCTTTCTCATTCTAGGTTTTTCATTTCTCCCATCCCCATCCCTCCCCACCCCATCCATTAATATTATTCTTTTGAAGATTCTTCATTGTCAAGCCGCCAAAGTGGAGAGTGCGATTGCAGAAGGGGGTGCTTCTCGTTTCAGGTATGTATGTGCGGATTTGTTTTGGGCAGTTGTTAAAGACCAATCCAAAACCAAAAGAATCACCACACTAAGTAATTCTGAATAAATGTGCTGTACATTTAGTTTATAATGTGTCTCGTTCATTTTTCTTTGAAGTCCTTAAATGTTCATTATCTTTTATTAACTGCCATGTGAAAATAAACGTAATCTATTGTTTGGCTTTCCATTTGGCCCAAGTTCGGTCTTCATCTGTGGTGTAATTTCTAAAATACGGAATAATTAAAAGAGATCTTTACCCTCTATATGAAACATAATTGGGGTCTAGATTTTTTTTTTTAATGTTTTTCTTTTAATTAGTGCTTCTTCGGGCGGAGGAGGAAGTAGGGGTGCACCTCAGCACTATCCCAAGACTGCTGGCAACAGGTAAACATGCAAAAACAACGAGTTTTACAAATAACATTGTATTAGTAACTTTTGTCACGCATAACAAAATAATTAGGGCACTAGACATTGGGAATACCAACCTGATTGGACATGATTTCTGCAAAATAACCTAAATTTAGGTTATACAAGCCACATGCTCACGAGACTTAGAAAATGTTGGTTCCCAATGTGGGGCAGCACCAGGGAGTCTATTAGAAATGTAAATCATGGGCACTGCCTGGGCCCACCACTGCAGGAACAGTGGGCCTTGTTTTTGTTCTAACCAAAACCCGAAAGGTGATTCCTATGCATACTTGTTAGACAACCATTGATTGAGATTTTTACTTGTAAGAGAAGTTGAGAAACCCTGAACTGAAATTTAAATTTGTTTTATTTAGGATTTCTGATCGGTATGACAGTCAATAAATGTGACTGGTGCTACATTTTAAATTGTCTTAATTTTAATTATAAATATTTTTTACTAGCGAGTTCCTGGGGAAAACCCCAGGGCAAAACGCTCAGAAATGGATTCCTGCACGAAGCACTAGACGAGATGACAACTCCGCAGCAAACAACTCCGCAAATGAAAAAGAACGACATGATGCAATCTTCAGGAAAGTAAGAGGGTGAGTTTATAGGTCCACTTGGTCTGTTTTAACAAATGCCGGTTGGATGGTTTATCTTAAAGATCAGTATTCGGGGGCTTAGAGTTGCTTTCAGCCTGTTGTGCTGATATTGCCCATTTCTGGTGTACAACCCAGTGAAGTGCACAGAACAGGTGAGCGTTAGCTCCTGCGCTGGCCTTGATAATAGGGAGGCTCTTCTGGTTTTTGAGGATGAGTGAGATTTGTCAGACAGCTGGGGACCCTCATCAGGTACAGATATTATCATCTAAATTACAGTGACAGGTTTATTAAATGTCTCTTTGGTTAGATGGGTACAAAAAAAGGTCTTGATATTAAAGGGAAATGATGAAGAAAAAGTGAACATAATTTAAAAACTGTTTTTCGAGTTAATAATTCTTTGTGTGTTAGCTGACACTTAACGTGTGATTCCTTTTCCTTCCAGCATACTCAATAAGCTTACTCCTGAGAAGTTTGACAAGCTATGCCTTGAGCTCCTCAATGTGGGTGTAGAGTCTAAACTCATCCTAAAAGGGGTCATACTGCTGGTAAGTTACTGAAAGGGAAAGAAAAATACTTAAACCAGCATTGGTGTTTTCATACTGTATTATTTCTTAAAACTCTGAGGTATGAGCTAGATAAATGTGTTTTTGAATAATGATGTTTTTTTTTTTTTAAACCCACTAACTTAATGGCATCAGGTTTTGTAGTTTTTCATACTATTGTTGCTTGGAAAGTAAATGGGCTTATCGTAAACAGACTATTTGGGTTTGTTTGTTTTTCATTCTGTGGAAAATAACAATTTTGATCTTGGGTGAATTGCATAATAGTGATAGACATTCCAGTGTCTGTTTACAGTTTTGGTGTTCAGCATATTTTCAACACCTGGGGGAGGGGGGTAGAGACTAGAATGAGATCTGTTAACTGGGCTTTAATATACTATAACAGTTAACAAATGTTAACTATGCTAAGCACTTTACTTGCAGTTTAATTTAGTTTTTATTCTGTAAACCTTACAAAAATGGGGGGGGTTCTAAAATTACAAATGGGGTATGGAGGATTTGTCTGTAAGAAATTTGAAAAGATTGAGTGCATGCAAAGAATTAGGTTATAAAGGAAGGGGGGTTACGATGTTATATTTAGTATTTTTTAAATGACATTTCCTGTAGATTGTGGACAAAGCCTTAGAAGAGCCAAAGTATAGCTCACTGTATGCTCAGCTATGTCTGCGATTGGCAGAGGATGCACCAAACTTTGATGGCCCAGCAGCAGAGGGTCAACCAGGACAGAAGCAAAGCACAGTAAGTGGTAGTGCTTACTTTGCCTATTTTAAAGTTGATTTGAAAGATCTCATTAATAAAACTTTCCAAATGTCTTGTTTTTAATAGACATTCAGACGCCTCCTAATTTCCAAATTACAAGATGAATTTGAAAATCGAACCAGAAATGTTGATGGTGAGGATTTATTGTTGATATTTAGTGTACTGTACATTTTCAACTTGATTCTGAACGTTGACTTTTTCATTTTTCAGTCTACGATAAGCGTGAAAATCCCCTCCTCCCCGAGGAGGAGGAACAGAGAGCCATTGCTAAGATCAAGATGTTGGGGAACATCAAATTCATTGGAGAACTTGGAAAGCTTGATCTTATTCATGAATCTATCCTTCATAAGTGCATCAAAACAGTAAGTATGATTAAGAATTGGGTTTAAATAAAGTTATTTGGGTGAAATGAGGCAATTATAATTGTTTCTGCCATCTGAGAATTTTAGACTATTTTGATGAACAGCAAAACTTGCATATTCTGAATATGGAAGTGTCCAGTAGGGTAGGGGTAAAACTGGTTACCTATGTTAAATTGCTTAATTTGGGGGATTCCTTCACAGTTCAAATAGGAAGTACTGTTAAATACATTAGGAACTCTGAGTCAATGCAAACATAAGGGGAAATACTATATAAACAAGATTTTTGTCAAACTGGGTCATTTCTTTTCATAGCTTTTGGAAAAGAAGAAGAGAGTCCAACTCAAAGATATGGGAGAGGATTTGGAGTGCCTCTGTCAGATAATGAGGACAGTGGGACCTAGATTAGACCATGAACGAGCCAAGGTATGTGTGTCACTAACAAATAATATGGGTAGTTTGTCTTAATTTTATTAAAATCCGATGTCTTTATGATATGGGGTAGTGGTCGGCAAACTCATTAGTCAACAGAACCAAATAACAATATGATTGAAATGTCTTTTGAGGGCCAAATTTCTTAAACTTCTTCTAACCACTACTTCTTCAAAGTAAACTCAACCAGGCCGTGGTATTTTGTGGAAGAGCCACATATAGCTCGAGAGCTGCATTTTGCCGACCACGGATATAGGGGGGTTGCCATGTTTAATCATTAACCTTGATTAAAATCTAGAAGTCTTTAAAAGCCTTAAATAATATACATTTGCCATAACACTTTTAACAATTTTTTTATTTTATTAGTCCTTAATGGATCAGTACTTTGCCCGAATGTGCTCCTTGATGTTAAGTAAGGAATTGCCAGCGAGGATTCGTTTCCTGCTGCAGGTAAAACTGGTTCCTTTAATTATGTCAATGAGCTCACTTTTTCTGCTTAGAATATTAAAATGAAATTTATTTAAATTTTCTAAATTAAAGGATACTGTAGAGTTGCGAGAACACCGTTGGGTTCCTCGCAAGGCTTTTCTTGACAATGGACCAAAGACGATCAATCAAATCCGTCAAGATGCAGTAAAGGTAAGATTTTTCTGTTATCAGAGCTTTAAGAATATAACCAAAGGACCTTCTTAAAACTTTAAGACTGTTTGAGACTATCTCATCTTACTAATGGAGCTCAGAATTATAAATAGCACCCTGATAGTCCGTAATTTTTCTGTTTTTCACAAAAATAAGAATTTTAAGTGTCCAAAACAAGTATTTTGTTCACTTTATTTCTAAAGGATCTAGGAGTGTTTATTCCAGCTCCTATGGCTCAAGGGATGAGAAGTGACTTCTTTCTGGAGGGACCGTTCATGCCACCCAGGATGAAAATGGATAGGGACCCACTTGGAGGACTTGCTGATATGTTTGGACAAATGCCAGGTGATTTTGAACAAAATGGTGGTTTGGTTAAATTTAAAAATCAGTATAACATAGTAGTAGAATTGTAAAACGTTGTCCCCTGTATGTATTTCAAGGTAGTGGAATTGGTACTGGTCCAGGAGTTATCCAGGATAGATTTTCACCCACCATGGGGCGCCATCGCCCAAATCAGCTCTTCAATGGCCATGGGGGACACATCATGCCTCCCACACAATCGCAGTTTGGAGAGATGGGAGGCAAGTTTATGAAAAGCCAGGTAAGAAAAACTTAAGAATGTTTAAGCAACAAGTATTAAACCCTGTAACGTGATTTTTTGCTTTTTAAAACAAATGCAAATGCTTTAGGGTCATATGTGTTTTTTCTAAACCAAATCTACATCTGTGGCAGTTGTTTTAAACTGGGTGAAGTACTTACCCTTAAGATTAGTAAAGTATTAGTAAAATCACATCTCTTTATTTCTTGTTAGGGTTAGATTTTTATTCTTCCCTGTTTCATCTTTTACTTTCTCTGGGCAAATTCAGTTAAGCTTTCCTTATGGCTTGGCTCATCCCTTTGGTACTTTATTACCATAATTTGTGGACCCCTTTTTATCTAGACTTTCTTTCTCCCTTTCTGAAATAGGGGCTAAGCCAGCTCTACCATAACCAGAGTCAGGGACTCTTATCCCAGCTGCAAGGACAGTCGAAGGATATGCCACCTCGGTTTTCTAAGAAAGGACAGCTTAATGCAGATGAGGTACATTTGCCTATGTTACTTGATATACCACAGTTTGTCAATTCAGAAATTGCCCAATGATTATAAAAAGACGCGTTGAGGACTTAAATGCTGGACTTCTTCATCTTCTTTCTTCCTTTTTCTGTACTACTTTTTCTTTCTTTGTCCAGCGTCCTGTGAGCGAAGATTATGAGATATGAGGGCAAGCTTCTTAAAGTGTTTAGTGAGAACAAGGAAAATGGTTGTCAAGATTTTGATTGTGATTTCAATCAAAACAAGTTCTTTGATTAGTTTACTCTAACTAGAATGGCTTAACTAAACATAAAGCAAGATATTTTCTAAACCCTAATTAAATTTATTTTAGTGATGCTAGTCCTAGGAGAATTCTGATATGTGTAAGAATTAACAGTATCTGATTCTCCTATTGATAAGATCTTCAGTGTTCTTGACAGAAATTGAACCTATAAAGGAAGAGTACATTTTTAGTTATTGTTGAAACTTAAATTCCTGCCCTAGGATTTTTGGAATGTTGCATTTGGTATCTTACCAACTGCATGTTGTTAACTTGGATATCTGTTTTGATTTGTTTTCCATTCTAGATTAGCCTGAGGCCTGCTCAGTCGTTCCTAATGAATAAAAATCAAGTGCCAAAGCTTCAGCCCCAAATAACTATGATCCCTCCTAGTGCACAACCACCACGCACTCAGACACCACCTCTGGGACAGGTATAGCAATTTCTACTTGATACTGAAAATGTCTAAAGATCTTAGTGTATACACCCTCTAAATTCACGTTTATTTTAAAATTTTTATTAAGCAGTCATACCTATTATGTTTTTCAGACACCTCAGCTTGGTCTCAAAACTAATCCACCACTTATTCAGGAAAAGCCTGCCAAGACCAGTAAAAAGCCTCCACCCTCAAAGGAAGAACTACTTAAACTAACTGTAAGTTTCAAATATTCTCATAGTCTTGGTCATGAAGTATATTTGAGTTTTTCAGAAAAAGCACTGAAGACATTTGGATTGTATTCTTTTCAGGAAACTGTTGTGACTGAATATCTGAATAGTGGAAATTCAAATGAAGCTGTCAATGGTGTAAGAGAAATGAGGGCTCCTAAACACTTTCTTCCTGAGATGTTAAGCAAAGTAATCATCCTGTCACTGGACAGAAGTGATGAAGATAAAGAAAAAGCAAGTTCTTTGATCAGTTTACTCAAACAGGAAGGCATAGCCACAAGTGACAACTTCATGCAGGTAGAACACTTTCCTGTTTCTGTGAGAACTCTTTCCATTCAAATTTAAGAACGGATAAACTGATTGCTACATACTCTTTTTAAGGCTTTCCTGAACGTATTGGACCAGTGCCCCAAACTGGAGGTTGACATCCCCTTGGTGAAATCATATTTAGCACAGTTTGCAGCTCGTGCCATCATTTCAGAGCTGGTGAGCATTTCAGAACTAGCTCAACCACTGGAAAGTGGCACCCATTTTCCTCTCTTCTTACTTTGTCTTCAGCAACTAGCTAAATTACAAGATCGAGAGTGGTTAACAGAACTTTTTCAACAAAGCAAGGTCAATATGCAGAAAATGCTCCCAGGTAAGAATGCTGGGGAGGGTTTTTGGGTTTTTTTTGTTTGTTTTTTAATGCTATGACTAGATTCCTTAGTACCTTGAATGGACTTGTATAAGTCAGATGGTGTGCTTGTCCTGTACAGATAATAAGCATTACCTTCCACAAGTAGATTTCACTTTGTTATTAAAAAGTAATTTTTAACTAATTTGCTTCAAATGTCAAGAGTTTTCTTTGCTGGGTTAGCTTTTTATTCTTTTTTATGAACCTTGTATATTTGGGAAGTTGTTGCCTGATACAAAAGTGGCTTTTTCTTTCAGAAATTGATCAAAATAAGGATCGAATGTTGGAGATTTTGGAAGGAAAGGGACTGAGTTTCTTATTCCCACTTCTCAAATTGGAGAAGGAACTATTGAAGCAAATAAAGTTGGATCCATCCCCTCAAACCATATATAAGTGGATTAAAGATAACATCTCTCCCAAACTTCATGTAGATAAAGGATTTGTGAACATCTTAATGACTAGGTAAGAAAATGTTGGCCACCTACAAAAAATCTGTGGGGTAAGGGATTAAGAATTGTCTGTTTTTAGCTAGAAATTTTGTTTTGGGGTTCTAATAAGATCTCTTTCTCTGTAGCTTCTTACAGTATATTTCTAGTGAAGTAAACCCACCCAGTGATGAAACAGATTCTTCCTCTGCTCCTTCCAAAGAACAGTTAGAGCAGGAAAAACAACTGCTTCTTTCTTTCAAGCCAGTGATGCAGAAATTCCTTCACGATCATGTTGATCTACAAGTCAGTGCCCTCTATGCTCTTCAGGTGCACTGCTACAACAGCAACTTCCCAAAAGGTGAGAGGACCAGCCTCAGAAAAGGGGCAGGTGGGGGGACGACTTTTCAACAGCACATTAAGCCCTAACCAGTTTGGTTCAGTGGATAAAGCATCTACCTGTGGACTGTTGGTTGCTGGCTCATCTCCAGTAGTGGGTGTGCAGGAGGCAGCTGATGGATGTTTCTCATTAATGTTTCTAACTCTCCTCTTCCTTTCCGTAAAAAATCAATAAAATATATTTTAAAAAGACATTAAATAATGAGATTACATTTTGTCTTTTAGGCATGTTACTCCGCTTTTTTGTTCACTTCTATGACATGGAAATTATTGAAGAAGAAGCTTTCTTGGCTTGGAAAGAAGATATAACCCAAGAGTTTCCAGGGAAAGGCAAGGCTTTGTTCCAGGTAAATGTCTTGCTGGAGAAATTTGGTCTGCTTTTTCCAGTTTACTTGGTTTTACTTTAATGACAAGCCTTTAAAATCAAAATAGTCAGTGTGTTAAAGGTATTCTACGCTATCATGATGTGGGTAGAGTAGATAAGAGTAGGTAGTTCCCCCAAAATGAGGTAGAACTATGAAGTAAAAGGCTTCAGTCCTTTGTGTAAGATGTTAGGTTAGAACTGGCTAATTTTATTTAAGTGAAGCCATTTAAAAAGATTGGGTGAGATTGCAAGTTGGGTTTAAGCTTTTTTTTTTTATGTCATTAAAAAGGAGATTGCTTCTTCTCATAGTTTGATTTTCAGTCTTACTGAGTGAAATTCTAGCTCTAGGAGATTCAAAATGACAGCAGGTTCCAGGCCAGATCACAGAGATTGAGTTAATACCGGTAGGTCTGTGGTACACGATCCAGATGATTGATTGTTAGACCTGAGAAACACTGGTCTACAGTATCTTATCTGTACTCCTAAGGTTCACAAACTAGTTTTATGAGGATCAATCATTTCTTTTTTTTTTTTTCTTTTTAATATATTTTATTGATTTTTTTTTTTACAGAGAGGAAGGGAGAGAGAGAGAGAGAGCTAGAAACGTCCATGAGAGAGAGACATTGACGAGCTGCCTCTTGCACACCCCCTACCGGGGATATGCCTGCAACCAAAGTACATGCCCTTGACCGGAATCAAACCTTGGACCTTTCAGTCCGCAGACCGATGCTCTACCACTGAGCCAAACTGGTTTCAGCAGGATCAATCATTCTTACAGCATTTACACTTAGCTCTTCCCTTGGAGAGACTGGTCCAGCAATTTTGGGGTGCTAGAAATCTATTCAAGAATCTGACATTGTTTAAAGGGGAGTAAGGGAGAAAGCAACATCAATTGCCTCACACACACAAGCTGGCTCAGCATCGAACTCACAGCCCAGGAACGTGTCCTGGCCTGGAAGCAGACCCCCAACCTTTGGATGTACAGGAAGACACACCAATTGCAATACACCAGCCAGGGCTAGGACTCTGCTCCCGCTTCCCCTTCACAGTATAGCTTTAACATATTTAGATTTGGAAAGAGCATCTGTCTCCTAAAATGATCCTGAAATATAACTGGAGCGGTGTCAAAAAATGACACCTGAGCTAATTTACCATAAATAGTTTGTATCAGTGATGACTAACTTTTCAAACCTCGTGGACACCAGTGATCCACTGACCACTGGTTGGCAACTGCTGGTTTATATGAGATCCAAAATCTAAATAATGAGTAGTTAAAATACCTTTAAAGCTAATATAAATAGTACGTTTGCTCTATGTCCTAGAGACAATTATAAAAGGTAAACAAAACTTGTGTCCTTCGGGTGGGGACTAAATTGGTCTTCAAAGCTTCGGTTTTGGGTTTTTCTGTCAGTACTACCTATTTTTTTACATTACAAATTAATTTACAGGTGAATCAGTGGCTAACCTGGCTAGAAACTGCTGAAGAAGAAGAATCAGAGGAAGAAGCTGACTAAAAGAACCAGCCAAAGCCTTAAATTGTACAAAACATACTGTTGCTATGATGTAACTGCATTTGACCTAACCACTGCGAAAATTCATTCCGCTGTAATGTTTTCACAATATTTAAAGCAGAAGCACGTCAGTTAGGATTTTCTTCTGCATAAGGTTTTTTTGTAGTGTAATGTCTTAATCATAGTCTACCATCAAATATTTTAGGAGTATCTTTAATGTTTAGATAGTATATTAGCAGCATGCAATACTTACATCATAAGTTCGCAAGCAGAAGGCAGTCTATTGCAAGGATCTTCTTTGCTGCCAGTTATCATAGGCTGTTTCAAGTTAGAAAACTGAATAGCAACACTGAATACTGTAGAAATGCACTTTGCTCAGTAATACTTGAGTTGTTGCAATATTTGATTATCCATTTGGTTGTTACAGAAAAATTCTTAACTGTAATTGATGGTTGTTGCCGTAATAGTATATTGCCTGTATTTCTACCTCTAGTAATGGGCTTTATGTGCTAGATTTTAATATCCTTGAGCCTGGGCAAGTGCACAAGTCTTTTAAAAAAGAAACATGGTTTACTTGCACAAAACTGATCAGTTTTGAGAGATCGTTAATGCCCTTGAAGTGGTTTTTGTGGGTGTGAAACAAATGGTGAGAATTTGAATTGGTCCCTCTTATTATAGTGTTGAAATTAAGTCTACTTAATTTATCAAGTCATGTTCATGCCCTGATTTTATATACTTGTATCTATCAATAAACATTGTGATACTTGATACAGTTGTGTGTGACTTTTAAATTAGCATCCACCAACTTAAAAAAAAGTTTGGAAATAACCAACATGTAACCAATTCCTATCATCAAAGGTAGTGCTGAGATCATAAGTCTTGAATACATAGCAACAAACTCAGAGGTGGTAGTGGATAGAACCAATGTTTGTGTCCTATTTGAGTCAGAGAAGCTTGTTCTTAACTGTTTTACAGGCCTCTTCACTGACATTCCTAACATATATAATAGACTTAGAGCTGGTGGATATCCTGAGTACAATGAAATTAAGGCTAAGTAGAGACATGCAGATGACTTTTTAAAAATGTTTTGATTTTAGAGGGAAAGTTCTAGAAATATCAGTGAATAATGTATCAGAGCCTGCAACCCTAACCAGCAATGGAACTGACTGCCCTGCAGATACTTTAAGTTAAAAAAAAAGTCAGCTTCCTGAATTTTTTTTTTTAATCTAAAGTGTCTAATGCACAGAGCTATGGAATTAATGAGCTATAAATTGCATTATTGCTGGCCTTCTGCCCAGCCTTCCCCTTAAAGGGGACATTGGAGTTAACCTGATAAATGTGTGTAGTACTGGATCTTTGCTTCCATTTACAACCAGGATTCCTCTAATTCAGCTATGGCTGTGGTCCGCAAACTGGCTCATGAGCCACGCGGCTCTTGGGCCCCTCTTCCACAAAATACCATGGCCTGGGCAAGTCTATTTTGAAGAAGTGGCATTAGAAGAGGTTTAACTTTAAAAAACTTCGCTCTCGAAAGAAATTTTAATCATTGTACTGTTGATATTTGGCTCGGTTGACTGACCACTGAGCTAGGGGACTGGACCAAAGGAAGTCTTAGGCCTGATGTGCAGTTGTCATTGGTTACAGAAGTTGGGCTTTCACACACCCCTCCCATGCTTCAAGAACTCATACTGATGATCCCTTGCTCCAGACATTAAACAGTATTGTATGACCTATCATACTAGAGGACATTTGCACCTTGTATAAATAATGGTGTTAGTATCAGCATACAAATTCAGTGACTTACCACATCTTTTACTGCTTTGAGTTACCTCTTCATTTTGCCAGTTCCTTTCCCATTCTCAAACAGGCTGCACTCAAATACACTGAAGCTTTCTCAAGATCAATAACGTATATCCAGTAATTTTCATTCTGTAGGCAGAATTGGACAGTCAATTTCTCTTCACGTCAACAAACCTTTTTCTACCTGGTTTGTTGGCTGTTCCTTCTCAGTCTCCAGTAGGAAATGCCTGGTGTCATAAGTACCTCAGCTGCTTAACTTTCAAACCCTGTGTCTAATCAACTTTTCCCTCCAAAATAGGAATCAGATAGCTTCTTAACCTCTCCACTCATTTCTATTCTGTATGCCGCAATAGCCTTAACTGGATCCTCTGGCCTGGCTTCCATTTTTTCCTGGGACATGCCTAGATAACTGGATGCTTAGATAACTGGATGACTGGCTACCTCAAGCTTCACTGGGTCTTGGCTCAAATGTCATATTTATTTATTAGTAAGGTCTCTACTGTCCACCTCTTTAAAATGTAACCCTGCACACATACCAGGTGTACCAGTTAATGCGAATTTTTTTCAATAGATGGTGTCATATGTTGATACATAATTTGATAAGTGCTATTTTGTATTTACAGCAAGCTTCAAAACTTCATATGTCAAAAATTTCTGAAGGTATTAACATCATAGATACTACACATACACTTAAAATGTCTAATTTTGTGCCAAAGAAGATTTGCGGGAAGTTTTAATTCATTATTTTGAAGAAAAGTGCTGCTGAATACTTCAGGAAGCTTATGGTGAACATGCTCCATCTCAAGATACTTGTGAATGCTGATTTAAATGCTTTAAAAGTTATAATTTCATTGTGAAAGGCAGTGAATGTCCAGGTCAACCGAAAAAGTTTGAAGACCAACATTTACAAGCATTGGATGGAGATGCATGTCAAACTCAAAAACAACTTACAGAAAGATTAAACATTGCTTAGCAAACAATTTCCAATCATTTACAAGCAACAGGAAAGATTTTAAAGGAAGGAAAATGGATGCCACATCAACTGAATGGTCAGTAAAATGTTGGGCAAGGGCACAGAAGAAATTCTTTTTTGCTTTAAATTGTGACTGGCGTTGAAAAGATTTATTTTGAGAATTTCCAAATGACCAAATGATGGGTTGATCCAGGTCAACCATCAACATCGACTGCAAGGCCAAATCACTTCAGAAAGAAGACAATGCTCTGCGTTTAGTGGGATTAGGAAGGTGTGTATTGTGAGCTTATAAAACCAGGTGAAATCATTAATACTGATTGCTACCGTCAACAATCAATTTGAACCACGCTTTGATCATGAAAAGACCAGAATGCCAGAAGATAGGCAAAGTAATTTTGCTTCATGCTGACTCATCATCACACACTTCAAAACCAGTTAAATACACGTTAAAAGATCTTGCCTTGGAAGTATTAACTCACCCGCTGTATTCACCAGACCTTGCTTCTTAAGAATAACACTTGTTCCGATCGATGATACACGCACTTTCTGAGCAGCACTTCAAAACATACGAAGAAGTGGAAATAAAATTCGATTAACTGGTACACCTGGTATGTCTTTCCTGCTTTAGGTAACTCCATGCCTGCCATTATATGACACTGGATATATCTGACCGATTACAGAATGTGAAGAGATTGAACTTTTTAACTGTTTTGTTCTCTACTGTATCCCCCACACCTAGAATAGTGCCTAACACACAGTAAACTCAAGTATTTGTTGAACTAAATCACAAATTAATAAAATTATCTTACACAACAGAAACCGGACATAAAAAAAAAATAAATTATAGATTTAGGATTCATCCCTACACTTAATAGCAGTGTGATGTTAGGGACATTTCAATTCTGAACTTTTAATTTTTTATAATGAGGCGAGTGGAAAGGATTGTCAGAACTAAATAATACCAAGTATGTGAGTCAGCTTAAAGCCCCACACCTAAGCCCTTCAATATATAGGGTGGGGCAAAAGCAAAAGCAGGTTTAGTTGTGAGTATATGAAATAGTTTATTCTTGTGTTATTAACCGTTGTATTGTTTTCCATGCAAGAATAAACTGTTTCATGTACTCCCACCCTGTATGTGAATTCATGTCTGACCTCAGTAGCTTTTTCTTTCTATTTAAATATTTAATGATCTCAGTAGCTTTTCTAAAATACCTCTCATAAGAACTTCGATCCTGAGCTTGCAATCACCAGCTAAAATCTAATGGGCCTTGCTTGGTTTTATTTGACTATCAAAAGCAACAGGGTTTGGCTCAGTGAATGCAGTGTCAGCCTGTGGACTGAAAGGTCCCAGGTTCGTCCAGTCAAGGGCACATGCCCAGGTTGTGGGCTCGATCCCCAATAGGGAGCATGCAGGAGGCAGCCGATCAATGATTCTCATCATTGATGTTTCTCCCTCTCCCTCTCTGAAATCAATTAAAAAACAAATAAAATTAAAAAAAAAAAAAAAAAGTCAACTGCTCTTTGTCTTCCTCAGGCTTCTCCATTCCTTTTCAGGCTTTTCTTTTTTCTTTTTTTTTCTTTTTAACATATTTTATTGATTTTTTCACAGAGAGGAAGGGAGAGGGATAGAGCGCTAGAAATATCGAGAGAGAAACATTGATCAGCTGCCTCCTGCATGCCCCCCACTGGGGATGTGCCTGCAACCAAGGTACATGCCCTTGACCAGGATTGACCTTGGGACCTTTCAGTTCGCAGGCCGACGCTCTAACTTGCGGTTAGGGTTTTTCATGCTTTTCTAGCCTGGCTCATGAATACTCTTTCTTCTCTCAATTCTTATCACTTGCTCTTGTGGCATCTACCGTATTTTCCATCTACCGTATAAGATGACTTTTGAAACGAAAAAAAGTCTGAATTCAGGTCTCAGCAGAGGGAACAGAGAAAAGAGGACGGATAGAAAGCACCTCACTTGGAAATCTAGGATGGCACTATACCACCGTCCTAGCAGGCTTTTTATTAGAACAGTGTAGCTTCGGGTACAGAACATGTATAATTTTCATGCATAAAAAGCCTGCTTGGATTGGCCAGAGTCAGAGAGGCGGTCTATTAAAAAAAGAACTGGTGTTGACTCAGAAGTGGGGGGTAGTCTTATACAGCGAATATAGGCCTAAACCTGTTTTAACTGTAAAATTAGGGGGTCGTCTTATACGCCGGAAAATATGGAATGTCTTGAATCAAACGTCTTTCCAGAATGTCAGACTTGCACATCCAACCAGATCCTAGACATTACCTGAAGTGCCATAAGAACTTTAACTGGAACATAAGTCATTTTTTTAAATATATTTTATTGATTTTTTACAGAGAGGAAGGGAGAGAGATAGAGAGCCAGAAACGTCGATGAGAGAGAAACAACCAGCCGCTTCCTGCACACCCCCCATTGGGGATGTGCCCGCAACCAAGGTACATGCCCCTGACCGGAATCGAACCTGGGACCTTTCAGTCCGCAGACCGACGCTCTATCCACTGAGCCAAACCGACTTCGGCCATAAGTCTTCCTTGATCCCTCCTCCCGCTCAGCCAATCACTGCATTCTGTTAATTTTGTTCACATTATAGCTATTTGAAGCCAACTTTCTCCATCTCTTTACTGCACCGCCCTAGTCCAAGCACCTGAATAACTCATGCAATGAACTTCCACTTGGTCTCCCTGCCTCTCATCTTGCTCTCCACATTACAATCAGAGTGGTCTTCCATAAGCATCTCATCTTTCCTTGGCCTTGCTCCAGGTTTTCCTCAGAATAAAAGTCAAATTTCTTAATTGAACAAGGCCTCGAGCCATCTGTTGTTTCTCTTCCCCCCAACCCCCCACCTTTTCTTTTTTTTACATGTTATTTGTTCATTTCTCCTAATCTCTGGGCCTTTCTAAAAGCTATTTTCTCTGCCTGGAGCATTGCTGTCCTTACTAGTCACCCCTCTTGAGCTAACTTAGTCTTACTCTCCTCCAGGTGTTAGCATAGATATCCCACATTTGGAAAGCCTGCCTTTCTCTGCCAAGGTTGAATTGTGGGAGTTCTTGGTAGCAAAGAAGAGAAACACTGTGGGCAAACTAAGCAGAAGGGGAGTTTATTGGACAAACTAAGTAGAAAGGGGAGTTTATCTCCACTTAAGAGATCCACCAGGTTTGGAGATGAATGGTGACTAAGAGAAGCTGGATAGAACAAAGCAGAGAGAACCTGGCTAAGACAGTGGTATAACCACCCCCATTAAACCTTGGAGCTTCCCGGGCCAGAATGGGAATGAAGTCTCCAGGGACGTCTGGTCCTGGCAGAGTCTCAGGCAGAGATCTACAGTTAACTGAGCTTGGATCATGGGTCCACCCCTTACTGCCTTGGTTTTCTTTAGCAAACAAGGACTGGCCGTCTGGGCCCTTGTTGTGTCAAGCAGGCCCTGACTCCCACCACGACTGACAGTATGGGGGAAAACAAAAAACTTCATAAGGGATCTGGATGGATAGTAAAAAAATATATAGTAACTGTCCACTCTGTACCTCACTCCCCCATATACAGCTACTGCATTGTGACCCAGGCTTACTGCCTGTCTTTCCACTGTACTGAGCAGAGTGCCAAGGTCGGGGGTGTCTTTCTCATTCGCTGCTCTCTTCCCAGTGCCTAGCACAGTGTTGGGCACATAACAGAGATCAAGACATAGCTTTTTTTTTTTTTTTTTTTGCTTAAAATTATATATAGTGTTATAATGAAGCCATCATTTATTTGTTTCTTTTTTGGTTTTGCTTTTGTTTAAAGTATTACATGTCTCCTTTTTCCCAATCGACCCCTCCCCATGCAATAAATAGTTAGAATGCAACGATAAGTCCAGGTTTTGTGGAACCTGAATTTGATACAATTGTGGGGAGAAAGCGTGCCTCTTAAAGAATTAGGTTTAGGATCCCCAGAGTCCTGTGTAAGAGGATGGCCTTGAAACTTTACTGACCTCATGGTAACTGTGAAAGACTGACCGTAGTTGATACACTGCAGTATAAAAATGTTTGCACCTGCCTGCACCAGTGCACTGGATGGAAACTAAAAACAGCAGTTATTTCAGTGGGTGCTTGTTGAAGTGACTTAAGATTTTTCACTTGTGGCTGCCCCAGCCTTCCCATTTCCCAATGCTTCCAATTCAATTACAAAGCCCCCATTTCCTACGTTATGTTAATTTATTCACTTGTGCATCAAAAGTGAGTGCCTCATCAGTGCCTGCCTTGTGCCAGGTCTGGGACACAGCATGGCTAGGGCAGTGTCTCTCCCCCAAAGGAGTCCCCTGGTCAGCAGGGGAGACAGCCAGGAGCACATGGGGACGGGTGGCAGGTGATGGGCCACACTCTGATGGAAGGTGTCACCTATACTGAGAAGAGAAAACATCCTGGGCAACTGAGACTTCAAGGAAGAGTCACTTTCCCAGCAATCATTCAAGGAAGAGTTTTGTAGGCAGAGCCAAGGACCCAACTGTGCTTTCTCCTGGCTCCACAGAACTCTGCCTTCCTTCTTGTCTAACGGAAAGACCGGAGTCTGAATGAGGGGCATCCTTCACCTTCTCTTGGAGGTGGCTGTGCAGAGCAGCTTCAGGTACCAGCTGTGCAGTGGGGCCAGGAGGACAGGGACTTACTCTTTCCCACTTATCTCAATAGGTTTAGAGACAGCCTTCCAAGGGGGATCCCTGGAAAGCCAGGGCTCGGACCCAGCAGAAGCCGGCACCAGACTGCCTGCTTCTGTACAGAACTGCCTGCACTGTTCCTGCCATCTGAGCCAGCCCTTTAAAGGAGTTCTGGAATCCTATTTCGACCAATAGGACTGAAGCTTTCCCCATCCAACAGGAACTGCATAGCTCTAGCCAATCAGAGAGGCTCTATTCTGACCAATCAGGACAGCACCTTTTGGACCAATCAAACTTCCAGGTCTTGGAGTCCTCATTTGCATGAGGACGGATCAATCAAAGACAGGAGCAGGGACTTCTGTCCATATAGGCCAGTTGCCTCTGGCTCTGGTGAGTGCACTCTCCTTTTACATTCAGGACTGTGTCTCTTTGAGCTGAGTTGAAACACAGAAGATGTCTCACCAGAGCAGAGCAGATCAGCACAGCATAAAGCAGATTGGCATGGAACAGAGCAAACCCTCAAGACTCAGAGCTGTGTAGCTAGAGAGGGGCCTGGCTGTTTTGGCAACTGTGCCGTATCACAACGGAGCTGTTTTACGCTGAATATAGTTTTCCTTCTTCACTGCACTCAAATTAGGGGTTCTTGTTGGCAATGAATTGGAGCCAACGAACACCAGTTGACAACACATTAACCTGACATGGCCCAATCGTGGCTGGCTTTCTGTGTTTATGAAGGCCCCCTGATGGGGCTTGGTACAAAATCAAACCAAACAAAAAAGAACACAAAGAAGTTTAACACAGTTTTAACAATTATTTCTGGAGACATGCTGACACAATCTAAAGAGTTAACGGAAGTTATAAACAAGCATCTTAAGGATTGCCTTAAAAATCATACATTCAATTGAGATTGAAAATACCTACCTCCTGGACAAATTAAAGGCCTAATGTCCCGAAGTGATCCAGATGAGTCCTTATAACTAGGCGTGGTATTTCCAGCTGAACATGGTCAAATTCCCAGGCCTGGATCTCAAGCACTGCCATGGAAGGGAAGGCAATGATCTCTCAGAAGCCATGGTAGATGATTTGGAAAGCAGTTCAAGATCAAGACCCTGGTCAAAGATTTCATCATGAATTTAAATAAAGTTATTTAATCATTTTATATAATTTCACATTGTTTTATGAAATGTAAATGAAACTCTTTTTTAAAAATATTTTTTTTTATTGATTTCAGAGAAGAAGAGAGAGGGAGATAGAAACATCAATGATGAGAGAGAATCATTGATTGGCTGCCTCCTGCACGCCCCGCAGTGGGGACCGAGCCTGCAATCTGGGTATGTGCCCCATGACCAGAATCAAACCCAGAACCCTTCAGTTCACAGGCCGGCACTCTGTCCTCAGAGCCAAGCCAGCCAGGGCAAGAATGGGGTTTTGATTACATTATATTCAGGCCACTATATATTGCGGCATACATGATATTTAGGCCTCAAAACACAATGATCACTTTGTCTTTAGAAGTGATGAGTAGGGAATACTAAGTCACCAGTGTAATGTAGAAATTACATTGCTTTAAAGGAGCAGCATCAGCTCTAGCTGAGTAGCTCAGTTGGACAGAAAGTTAGAAACATCAATCAGCTGCCTCTTGCAGGCCCCCTACCAGGGATGTGCCCGCAACCAAGGTACATGCCCTTGACCGGAATCGAACCTGGGATCTTTCAGTCTGCAGGCTGACACTCTGTCCACTGAGCCAAACCATTTTCGGCTGGATGAAAAGTTTTAGTTCTTTCCAAAGGCCAAACCCTCTCCCCATTCTCAGATCCCACTCCCTGGGGCCAAATAACTGTAAGGTACATGCCATTCCCACTGAAGGGAACAAGGGGCCACTGGCCAGAGCATGCTGGCCCTTGGGAGCAGCTGCCAGCTCAGTAAAAACGGAGAGCTTCAAGGTTGCCTTGCAAAGGGGCTGTGAAGATCAGCTGTTTGCAATGTGCGATTCCAGCAGGAAGAATCCCCGAGTCCTCTTGCATGATCAGAAAAGCAGGAACTTGATTTCTGTGAACCATTGAAAAGAAGAATGTCTGGTTCCCACGCCAGAACGTTCAGACTAGACCAGTAAGAGAGCTGCAGGCTGCTGAAGCAAGGATTTACCATCCATTAAACTTCTGGCCCTCACATAATTGCTCAAAGCCAAGGAATATAGCAGTGCTCCCTTCTCCTAACTCCTTGGCCCAAGCATGGTCCCTGGCATTGCTTCAGCTGCCACTCTCAGCAGCAGGAGGAGAGATAAGTGGGGAGTGTGTCTGCACACAGGCAGGGGGAACGCACATGTGGGCCAAGACAATTGAGCAGCAGGCTGAGGCAGGAAATGAAGTCTCCGCTTCTTTGCAGTGGAGGAAATGGAAGCACTGGCTCCCATTGGAGAAATCAAAGCAGCATTGTTTCAGATCACAGAACAGGCCAGGAGAGAACAAAGGCTTTGGCATGGACCCCCCTCTGGATAAGATGCTATCACGGACGCTCCACCCCACTCAGATGAGCCCAGCCTGCTTGGGACTGAAGTTTATTAGGATCGTGCTCAAGAGTGGTGGTCCTCTGGTCGTTTGACTCACACTCAGTGCCGCCACCGTTGTCAGAATGAGAAAATCTGGTGAGCAATGCGGACGGTTTCTAAGAAACAGCAACCTGACCACTCAGCCGCGTGGAGAGCCAGCAGCTCTGCTGAGGGTCACCGTCTGAGTGCAGGGGCCCCTGGCCTCAGAGCAAACGGCTGCCGTTGACAGTCCACGTGTAAACATCACTCCTACAGAGAGAATTTGCTAAAACACTGCAGGAGAGGACGGAGCTACCGGAGACCACAGCGGGGAGAGTCCAATCCTTTTCCCCAACCTCTATTTTTAGATTAAAAAAAAAAAAAATTGATTTTTAAGAACAAAATATCAATTAGCACCTTCTTGCCAAAGCCTTATGGTTGGCCCTTGGAAAATAGATGAAAAGATATAATCCACGTCCTTGAGCTCCCTGACTGGTGGGGACATCTGAATAGATCACTTCAATCAATTATGTGGGGCAGTGGTCGGCAAACTGCGGCTTTCGAGCCACATGTGGCTCGCAAGTTGTGGTTTGCCGCTCTGTTGACTAATGAGTTTGCCGACCACTGATCTTGGGTGATTTAGGACAGAGGTGAGAAGCCTAACACATCTTCTTTCTTGAAAAAAAAAATTTTTTTTTTATTGATTTCAGAGGAAGGAAGAGGGAGAGAGAGAGACAGACACATCAATGATGAGAGAGAACCTTGATGGACTGCCTCTGCACACCCCACACTGGGGATCAAGCCTGCACCTGGGGAAAGGGCCCTGACTGGGAATTGAACTGTAACCTTCTGGTTCATAGGTCAATGCTCAACCACGGAGCCACGCCAGCTGGGCTCACACCTCCTTTCTACAGGAGCACACAACAATAACCGATGTTCAAATTATGAACCTGAACCATCAAGAGGGTTAGATATCTCACTCAGAAGTATCATATATGGGAATGGAGAGGGTGCAACTACGAAAGGGTACACAGGAAGATTCTAGGGGTGCAGGCATTGCATTGCCTTCACATTTTACTGCATTACATATTCTCCTGTGTGCTTGACAGAAGGAAGGAAGGAGTGGAGTCCGACAATACTGAGTCTTCTGATTTAACTGTGCCTTCTCTCCCCCCTCATCCCCCCAATGCCCAGGGCAGGACCTTCCCTGATTGTTAACTCAGTCTGAAACTGTTTGCTGTGATCTGTCATCCAAAGCACCCTCACTACAATTGGCTGAAGAATACAGCGTTTCCCTCGCTTATTTGCTTGTCCCATTCTTTCCTGAGGAGCATCTTCTGGGACTGATGTCTCATGGGAAACATTCTGGGGGACACATGGATCAGCGATCTAGTCAGGAGGCAGAACCAACAAGAATTCGCTGTGTGTGACTTCTGGATAAGAGACTTGCCCATCCAGCCCAGATGCCCTGCCCCTCGCTGTCCTCTTCCCCATCAGCGTGGGCCGCACGAACACACATGGCTTTGCCCCCCGAATGTTGCCATAACGGCAATCTACAGCCACTCAGCTACGTCAAGGAAAATGCATACAAAGTTGATATATTTTCTGAAACTCAGTATTTTCAAAATGAGAAATGTTACTAAAACATTTTTGCTGTAATAAGCAGAATATAGAAAAGCAAAACGCAGCAGTAAATACATACATTTCATAAGCAAAAACAAACAAACAAACAAACAAAAACAAAAAAACTCCCCCACTTCCCCTTGCCTGATCCACGTAAGCCCTCAGGAACCCTTAACCTGGACACTGGATTCCAATTAATTACAGGCTGTTGCTCCTTGTGATTAAGCCTAGGGTTAAGCAAGCACGATGGATTTGAGGCACTGTCTTCTCAGTTGGTGCCTTCTTGATCAAGAAACCTTTTTTTTTTTTACTCCGATAAATAAATAAAACTGTGCAATGGCCCTGGAATGTATAACCCAAAAGGAGCCTCAAACGAACGTATTTTATGGATGGGGATGCTGAGGCTGAGACCTAAAGCATTTTGTCACCTCAATGTCAGTGTTACAGTTGGGCTGGAGGCCTGGGCAGCCTTCCTACTGTCGGGGCCTGATGCAAACTGAGCCGGATGACAGGCTGCAGTCTGAGGACACACAGATCTCGATGAACTTGATTTACCTGAGGCACGCCCCCGGTCCTGTGCTGCTGAGGTACACAGGCAAGCATCACGCCGGACCCGCCCTGCTCCACACATCTGGGAAACCAGAGCCCAGGAGCCACCTTCAGGAACCACCTGCACTGGCTTAGGCTCCAAATTCTCGTTCTAGTTCCTTGAAAAGGTCTTTCTTGCCTCTGTTGGCTACTCACTTTCCCAGGGAAGAAATTGCTCGTGAGTGGAATCAAAACAAGCGATACTTTGAGAGCTCCAGGAAAGTCGTATTGCCTGGAGAGTAAACATTTTTTCTCAAGGAGAACTAGAAAGGAGCCAGAATTCTTTAAAGGAAGGTCCGATGAAGGAGAGTAACTGACCCAGGCCGCGGTTGGCCTGAACAGGGCTCAGCGAGCTTGATGCCTGCCAGGCATTCAGCTCTGCTTGGGGGGCGGAGGGAGGAGTGGGGGGCGGGGGGAGTCGCTCCTCTGGGCACTTACCAGGCGCTCACCCCTGAACCTGCCTGCATAATCCCTGCAACAATCTCATGAATTAGGCCTCGTTTTCTGCTCTAATGGAATCCTTGCTCACTTAGGAAACCTCATGGTATAAAAATAGCACTGTCGGCAGAGGAAGTGATTTAGTTAACAGAGTCAGAATAACAATGTGGGGTTTTTTTCCCCTGCCTAAATTTAGGCAACATTTACTTTGAAATTAAATAGCTCTAATTATGGTTGTGGTACTCGGTCTAGCTCTGAATTGACATCAGAGCCAATGCAATTCACATGCTCTCTCAGGGACAGACCCAGAGGAGGCTTTCCAAGCCTGCAGTGCGGTGCTCCCTTCAGCAGCAGCGGGCGGAGCCTGGGGCGGTGCAGAGAAGATGGCACAGCTCCTGCGCGAGCCTGACGCGCACATTCGTTGCGTTCCCTATTTTTATTTTTAAAATATATATATATTTTATTGATTTTTTACAGAGAGGAAGAGAGAGGGATAGAGACGTAGAAACATCGATGAGACAGAAACATTGATCAGCTGCCTCTTGCACAGCCCCCACTGGGGATATGCCCGCAACCAAGGTACATGCCCTTGACCGGAATCGAACCTGGGACCCCCTCAGTCCGCAGGCCGACGCCCTATCCACTGAGCCAAACCGGTTTCGGCTATGTTCCCTATTTTTAGTAAGAAGCACAGATTGGTAGTTACCACGTAGTCACCGGGAAATAAGCACATCCTAGGAAATACTGTCAATAATATTGAGATAACTCTATATGGTGCCGGTTGGGCTCCTGGAAATATCCAGGGGAACGCCATGCCAAGGACATGGTCATCTCACCGTGATGCTATGCACCTGAAACCAACCCAAAATAAAGGTGGAAGAGCAATAAACTTACCGTGCAGGAGAAACGGCTCGTTTCAGGTGAGGAAAGTGGTCCACGGGGGGAAGTGACTGGCCCAAGGTCACAGGGCTTGTCAGCGACACGGAGCAAGGTCTCGGGGCGATGAAAGCAGAACCCGGAGCCCGCAGGTGCGCGCTTACCACCGTGTCCGGTGCTGCCGCCACGTGGGAGGTTGAGCTTCCCGTCAAGTCGGCTCCACAGCTGAAACCGGTTTGGCTCAGTGGATAGAGAGGTGCCAGGTTCGATTCCGGTCAAGGGCATGTACCTTGGTTATGGGCACATCCCCAGTACGGGGCGTGCAAGAGGCAGCTGATTGATGTTTCTCTCTCATTGATGTTTCTAACGCTCTATCCCTCTCCCTTCCTCTCTGTAAAAAAAAAAAAAAAAAAAAAAAAAAAAAAAAAAAAAAATCAATAAAATATATTGAAAAAGAAAAGAAAAAGAAAGAAAGGAGGCTCCACAGGAGCTCCCAACCTCTCCTCCTCCGCCGAGGATGCACCCAAACCACCGCCTCACATGGGACCGTTTTTCCTAAAAAATACACCCCCCTAGGAGCTAGTAAAATACTCCATCAGTTCAGGCAAAGGAGAAAAAAACACTTCGAAGGGCTGACATGACCTCACCTACATCCCGCCCACCACCTGGAGGGAACTCACCACCCAGAGCTTCTACATCCGCACCCGGGAGACAGGCCCCAGAGACCCCGCTGAGAACCATCCCGGCTGGTGCCCCAAAGCCCCGGGCCAGGGTGAACTGAGCAAGGCCTGGCCGCACCCACTCAGCCCGGGACAGCGCGCCCTCAGGTGCTCACCGGCCGGCCCGTGGGAGCCGAGGAGGAGGGCAGGGCCTGGTGGGACGCTAGCCCGACCGAAGCTGGTGGGTGCCATCCTTGTGCTCCCTCAGCCTTGCGAAAGCCGAAAGCCGTCTTTCTGCTCCGGTGCCCTCTCCCTACTCTGCCTTGCAGAGGCTAGCAGGCACCATCTACTCTCTCTTTTTTTTTTTTGGTGGGTGACATTTTTGCACGCCCCCTCTGCCTTCACCACTTCCGTGCCCTCCCTCCGCTGCCCTCCAGGGCCAGTATCTCTCAGCGGGGAGCTTCCAGGCGTGGCCGGTGCCCTGGTGTTTGCATCCGGTGGCCCAGTTTTTGTGGTTGCTGCCCAGGGGATACCACAGGGGAGGCCAGAGGGGCTTGTGTTCCTCCATCCCATGCAGCTGTACCATCAGAGACGGTTCTGGGCAGGCCAGCACCCCCCCGTGCCCCCCCCCCCATCTTTCTGTGAAAGAGGCTGATTTGCAGGTCTGGGAGCTTTGGCCGCACGTGGAGGGATCCATGGAGCTGCTCTCTGAGAGCAGAGGCTGGAGCATCTTCCCCCCCCCCCCCCAACACGGAGGTTTAGGTTGTAAATGATGCTGCAATAAACACAGGGGTACAGGTATCTTTTTGCCTGTTTTCTTTTTAAAAAAATATATTTTATTGATTTTTTACAGAGAGAAAGGGAGAGAGAGAGAGAGAGCCAGAAACGTCGATGAGAGAGAAACATCGACCAGCTGCCTCCTGCACACTCCCCACCGGGGATGTGCCCGCAACCAAAGTACATGCCCTTGACTGGAATCAAACCTGGGACCTTTCAGTCCGCAGACCGACGCTCTACCACTGAGCCAAACCGGCTTCGGCTGCCTGTTTTCTTTTTTAATATATATATTTTTATTTTTAGTGTTTTCTTTTAATCTGATAAATCCCTGGAAGTGGAATTGCTGGCTCATATAATAGTTCTATTTTTAATTTTCTGAGGAGCCTCCATACTCTTTTTCATTTTTGTAACTATGCATGGTGGTGGATTTCAACTAGACTTAATGCAGCATATACAAATAGCAAGTCATTATGTTGCACACCTGAAACTAATATATGCTTCAAAAAGGGAGACTAATCCTCACAAGCAGGCTCCAGGACAATGAAGCGGCTTGGCCCGAGGGCAGTGGCAGCAGATACCAGGTCAGGCGGGTTCCTTTGTCGCATGAGGGACCTTCTCCTTCCTCCGTGGGCATTCCACACATCTGCCATTTCTGTCACTCCAGGTCCCAAGGGAGCTAGCTGCACCTGAAGAGACTGTGGCTTCTGACGCAGCCAAAGTGGGCAGTGTGACTGGGGAAGAGTACTGCTGTTCTGCTAATCTGAGGGCTCACCTGGAGCAGGCAGTGAATGACCATCAGCACCAGGTTAAATCCCTACATAACCAGCACTCCAGGGACACCTACTGGTGAACTTTGGTTTAGGTACTGCTTGTAGTCAGTTATCAGTTGGGAAATGCTTTTTAACTGAGATGGACTTGTGTCATTCGGGGATTAACTAACCTCAGTTATGTGACATTGGAAAAAGCAGGCGATTTGAACCTCGCCTTGAAGAGCTGCATGAACTTCTGAATCTCAGGCTCTTCACCTTTGAAAGCCTCACCTCCTTTGGTTATTCCGGTTCCTGCCACAGCCTGTAATGCCCGCCCTTAATTCTCCACCTGGCAGATGTCCATCAGGAAACTTGGCCTAGACTCCATCCTCCCTTTGCTCCCACAACCTGTCCAACATTACCCCATTTTTCATAACACAGGGCCAATGAACTTTCACCATTAAATTTTTCAGGACAGAAATGACTTAAAAAAAAAAATCTCTCCATTCTCAAAACCTAATACTTGTTGAGTATATTATAGTTTTTACAAACTGTACTAACTAAATAAAAATTCTGCTCTTAGATTGTTAATGAATAACTTACTGAAAGTAAAACTCATACTAGTACCTTAGTTTCCTTGCAACTTAAAAAAAAACACCTCCACAAATCTACAAAGAATTACAAAAGTTTGAATAAACATTTGACTTAGTTCAGGTTCTTCCAAATACCTGTCTAGTCTACTTATGCTAAACTTTCACATATAAAAAAGACACAAAGTTACCCATAAAAGTTTGTAAAGAATTTTATTATGCAGCTTAGGTAGCTCTGTATTCTACTAACAAAAAGCATTTTCCACATCTTACTCAACTTAACGCATTATATATAGGTTTGTGATTTTTATCTACATCACTACAGTATTACACTTCTGAAGAAAACCTTCCTTTCATTTGTACTCTGGTACAATTATACAGTAGGCACCTCTTCCCCCAGAAAATAAAAATATTCTTAATCTAAGATAAAAACAGAACAAAGACATTAATGCCAAGTTTCTCGCACCACTTGGTAAAAGATTGCAATAAAAGTCAAAACTGGATGCTGCTTAACACAAAGAGCATGAGACTGCCAGTTTCAGTCAAACCTTGGTGGAATGGTGTAGCATTGGGTTTATCTTTACTGCAGTTTTCACATATGATAGGTGGGACTGTACCACAATGAAGAATAGTCACATTCTTCACTTGCACAAGAGATTCAAATATTGGACTCTTAACACAGGAAATGTTGCCTGGGGCATAGCAATATACAAACAGATAAAAAATATTGCCTTAGGAAAAATTTCACAACTGTTTGACTAAACATTTGAAACACTTTTATCACAGCTTCATATATTAAAAAGTTTCCTCCAGAGATGCTTATTTATGAAATAAAACCTAGTCGCTATCATCTGACCCATGTTCTGAGCCCCGATCCGAGGCCTCGTTGTTGGATCCCTCTGGTTCTGACTCGTTTCCGGAACCTCTGCCAGAACCCTCGTTATCAGATCCTCTCTCCGAATCTCGCTCTGACTCGGCACTCGGGGAGGCCGGCCGGGAGTCCCCCTCCGATCCGGCCGAGGGGCTCCTCCCAGACTGCAGAGACTCATTGTCCGACTGTTCGGACCCCGAGGGCCTCCTCTTCCTGGGCGGCTGGTCGCTGTCTGAGTCCTCATCAGACCGCTGTCTTCGGGGCCCGCGGGGACTGCCCGCCTCACTGCCAGACCGGTTCTGGTTCTCATCTGAATCGCTCTCGGAGGAGGCTCGGTCCTTCCGAGGCTCACCCTCCTCTGAGTCGCTGTTGCTGTTGCGAGGATGTCTGGCAAAGAGACAAACACTGTCAGACACCAGGATTCTGGCCTACCAAGAGCTTGACAAGTAGAGAATGTGCTTTCAGCAAAAGAGGGCATTTAATGTTCTATTTCTTGACTTGAAAGGTGTTTATACAGATGTTCATTTGGGATGTTTTGGGTACTTCTTTTTTTTTTTTTTTTTTTTTTTAAATATATTTTATTGATTTTGTACAGAGAAGAAGGGAGAGAGATAGAGAGTTAGAAACATCGATGAGAGAGAGTCATCGATCAGCTGCCTCTTGCACACCCCCTACTGGAGATATGCCGGCAACCAAGGTACATGCCCTTGACCGGAATCGAACCCGGGACCCTTCAGTCCCCAAGCTGACGCTCTATCCATTGAGCCAAACCGGTCTCGGCTGGGTACTTCTTAATAAATGTGACATATTTCACAATAAAAAAAGATTAAAAAGGAAAAAATAATAAAACACTTTAGTGATAAGCAATATAAACAGAGAAGGATGGTCCTTACTGGCTTTATTAGGCACCTTTCATTAGAACAGAGCATTAAATTTCATATATAAAATTATGAAAAAGGGTAGTTTATTTTTATAAGCAAATTCATAGTAGCCCAGGAAAAGCCCGGGATCTCACTTGGCTGTAAAAACTGGAGGTGAACCCTGGCCTGAGGCTGGATGCCTGGGACACCTCCTGTCCTGCCACCACCTGCTGTCAGTGCTGAGCAGCCAGCTTTTCTACCCCTGGATCTGCTACTGCACTGGTGCCCCAGCCAGACACCTCCTCAAGCTGGGAAGCTGGGCTCGGGGGATTCTGCAGCTTGCTTATTACCAGCTGTGAGGTAGAGCAAGGGTGTTTGTGCCTCTGCTTGGAGTGGTGGTGGCACCAGGGAATCTGCTTCCTGAAGACTCTGGTGTAAAGGTAAACAACTCTATTCCCAGGGATTCGGGCTGGCCTAGCTTTGTTAGAGGCTGTACTGCAGGACAGCCTACAATGGTATGTCAAACGCTGGACCATTCTGAATGCTTATGGAGACCGTCCCTGGAAGAGCTCAGTTATCTTTCATTGAAAGAATATGCCTACCCTTCGTCAGCAATCTTCAGTTTATCCTCATCCGAAGAATCATCACTAGATGATATTATGGCTTTGGATTTAATTTTTCCCTTCATTGAAGGAGGCAGACGTTCTGGCTTGGGCTAAAGAAAGATCAAACATAACAGATCAGTCAAGGCTCTCACATCAGGACATTTTGTTCAATTGGGTTTGTATTATAATGAAACATTCAAACAGCAACCAATGAATTCCAAAACCAAGAGTCAGTGCTTGAAGACACGGCAGGGAAAGAATGTATTTTAGTGTACGACAAGCCTTCGTGGAGAACCACAGTGTTATAAACTCACCGCCTTCTTCTTCTCTGCTCTTGGTGGGCGGCGCTTTTTTGGTTTGGGGCCATTTTCTGTGTCTTCATCATCAGATCCTTCTTCTCCTTTTGTAGGTCTTAAGTAGTGAACACCAAGAAAAAGTCTGTCAAGATTCATGCATGCCTATAAAGTCTATTTGCCATCAAAACATTCACGTTCGCCAGTTAAGTCACTCTTGGGCCTCTTACTGATCTAAAATGAGGCTGAACCTGGCATTTGGCGGTGACAGAGGATGTGCGACAAGACCCAGGTTCCTGTGCTTTCTTCCTAACTACTCACGCTAGGCCAGCTGATATCTTATTACAGCTTCAATTCTATGGGTCTGTGTGAATGACTTAATCAGATTCTTCCCCAAATACAGTCATCCAAGGGCTGGGAAGAACAGGCCTAGGTGAGAAAGCCTATTGAAGGTTCCTGGACAGGGAAGCACCAGAGAAGAGAAATGGGACACCTCAAAGGCATCTCCAGGTAAGAGATGGGCAGGGCACCACTGACCTCAAAGTGGATGGCACTAGGCAGATTAAAAGACCTTTCTTTCCCATGAATTCACTTTTTAAAATATCCATCAAAACCATGAAGTGGGCATCGTTATTACCATTTTACAGGGAGGAAACTGAGGCACAGTGACTCATTCTAAGATTGCACAGGGACAAGTAGAATGGACACACGGGGTTTTCTCATTCTAAACTGCATACATCCTCCAATAAATATGACAATTTTAAAGATACAAGAAAGGCAATTAGTTCTAACTTGTGGCTCTCAGAAGGGAAGTTGTGAAGATGTGAGGTGATTCCAATACTCAGGGGATTTTAGTGATCTAAGGATTAAACAGGAAGTGAAGTATCAAGAGACTTTACTACGTGGAAGATCAAGTGATTTCCGGGTGTTTGCAAATTCTATACCTAAGATTGGTTCAGAAAATTAGGTGTGTTTTTTTTTCTTCCACCTTTAGGAGGTTTTAACACAGTGGTAATACCTTCTCCTCTTTTTCTTCTTTCTTTCTCCACCCTCCTCTTCTTCGCCTTCTTGCTCACTCCCACTGCCCTTTCTTCTCTTCTTCTTTTTGGATACTGGCAGGTCCTCATCGGTGTCATCATTGACAAATTCATCGAACTCTCCCTTCTTAGAACGCTGAAATCCAAGTAAGACTACAATCAGCTCTTTCCTGGCTCATGGAATGTGGCTGGAATTCTAAGGTACAGAAGAGGCCATGTCCTCTCAGTCATGTGACAAATGGAGGATTTTGTACCAAGTCACATGGAAGAGGTGCTCGGTGAGACCCATATTTTAAAGACTTCTAATTAGGATAAATGCCTCAAGTGGCAAAAATTGTGAGCAACTTAGGTAGTTCACTACAAGGTAGAATGTGCTCAGCTAACACTGGAATGCATTTTTAAATAAAAGCACTCTGTACTTAGCTAAGGACTAAGTACAGAGTGAGTGAATGCAATCATTTTTATCTTCATTTCTGGAAGTCAAGGCAGGGCCCAGGGCCAGCAGTGTTAGTGGGAGGAATATCTTACCCGTCCTCCACCACTGCCTCTTTTCTTTTCTTTTGCTGCTTCAGTCTCTCCAGTAAACATAAGAATATTTTTGGTCTTCTCAACATACTGGGCCCGCTGTTCTAATAGTTTCTTTTGCTCTTCCTTCTCTCTCAGACGTTTCTCTTCCTAGGAGGAAAAAAGGGTAGAACAAAAACCTCATCAAACTGTTCTTAGGGTGAAATAAATCATAGCTACCATCAAAAGAACTTCTTTTTATCATACAAAGTATGTGTGTGCACATAATTCTTTAATTCTAGTATGAACCACAATAAATACCTGTTCTTTAAGAAGTTTCTGCCTTAACAGTTCTTTTTCTTGCTCTTGTTTGGCCCGCAACTCCCTCTCTTCTTCGTCCTGCTTGCGTGCCCGGGCCACATGGTATTGGGCCTGGCTCAGTAAGTCAGAGCACTGCCTAGAACATTTCAGATTTAGAGAAACATGAGTGCAGCCAATGTACTTTTTGTTCAAAAATCAAAGCATCTGTTTTCCTTACACAAATTAAGAAGTCTGAAGCAGGACCATTAGCTGATATCTATGGGAAGTGTTAATTAGCAAAATTAACTTCATTTCCCATAAACCAATACTGTCAACTATGTTAAGTTTCCAAATTTTAAATGTCTGCCCAAAGCAGAACTGAAAAGGTCTTCAATATTATCCTCACATGTGACTCAAAGAATCAGGAATCATATCTTGGTTCTGATGACACAGCTGATGTAGTTTCAATGTAAGCACCAAACAAATGTCACATTTCCTGAAAGAACCCTCAGAAAAAAGCTTTGGTCCAGGCGGGGGGTCCCAGAGGAGTGGGAAAGACTGACCCTTGACAGAGCAGGACCCTGCTCACTGTATCACTCTCCCAGCCCTCCTTGCCATCACCACTTCTTCCTGAAGTCACCATTCACAAACTGTAGTTACCTGGCTTCTGTGGCAGCAAGAGCCAGATCGAATCTCATTTTATCTCCCACTTTACTCAAGTAACTGAAATATCTAAACAAAATGAGAAAATAAAATACTTAAAATAATTTAAATAAAATAGGCCCTTTAGATTTTTTAATAGTCTAAAAAAGATTTATACATCAACTGACTTATATGCATATATTTAATACATCAAAAGCTAGCATCTCAATAGGAAAATTATATATGCAACCCACTTAAAAGACTCTCATCAATATGCCACTCAAGCCCTAACCGGTTTGGCTCAGTGGACAGAGTGTCGGCCTGCGGACTCAAGGGTCCCAGGTTGGATTGCGGTCAAGGGCATGTACCTTGGTTGCAGGCACATCCCCAATAGGAGTTGTGCAGGAGGCAGCTGATTGATGTTTTTCTCTTACCAATGTTTCTAACTCTCTCCCTCTCCCTTCCACTCTGTAAAAAATCAATAAAATATATATTAAAAAAATATGCCACTCAATCTGTTCAATAAAAAACCAAGTTCATTAAGAAAAGCCAAGTTATACTTAATGTCATCAGTAAATTAACAAATAACCAAAAATCTGTTCAAGCAATGAATATTTACTAAATACTAAATTTACTAAAAATGTCAGCATGGAGGTTAGGAGTCTGAGGCCACGAAAACACAATCTATCAAGCAAAGCAAGAAATGCTTAAAAAGAATTCAAATAAGGTTAGATATAATCTGAAAAGATGTCAGGTTTTAATTTTATCACACATTGAATTACAAATAAATACTATCAAGTTACATACATTTTAAGCTGAATAAACCTACTCATTATTTAAGAGTGAAGGCCTTAATCTTGACTCAACGAAAATTAATATACCATAAAAAGACACATTGGCATAAGGAAACCAACATAAGTGGAATCAAAAAGTTTCAAATGTGTAAAATGCGGGGTCATATTACTGTCAGGTTAATGAAAAATCTAAAAATGAAAAGCTTGCAAAGCTAGGTAGCCAGCCAATTCTGGGGAGCTGGCTCTGTGATCCAAATCTGGCAGGCTCCCAGCTATAGTTTGGCACCACCTGGTGGCAGCTATCTGCTTTGGTTTAAAAATCGCTGGAATGACTTGAATAGATTCCCTTTCAAGATTCTCTTTTTCTAAGAAATTCCCGAGAGAAGTGATTTTCAGCACTTTTTGACACACACGCATCTAAAGAAATAAAGCACTTCAAAGGTTGTGTCTACAAACTCTTACCTATGTGCAAGCTCCAGTTCTTTCACAGCATTAAGTACTTCCTTTAGATTACTCTTCTCATCTTTCAGGACAGAGGTAGCTAACCTTTGCAGGACCAAGGCCACATTAAACATAAGAACTGTATCACTGGGTGCCACATGTCTAGCCTATAAGTAAAAAACAAAGTAAATATTGCGCATGCTCTAATGACACAAAAAAAGATTGTAGTCAATATGGGTGTCAGGTATGTGAACATGCATAAGACAGAATAAAATGTAGGGGTTATTTTTACCTTCAGCAAAGTCTGTTTGCATTCCTGTAACTTGCCACATTTGAAGAGGGCCCGGGCCAAATAGAGCACAACTTCAGTGTTCTGGTGCTTGTAGAACTTCCTGAGGCAGTTCTCATACTGCAATAAAAGAGGAAGTTAAAACTCAACAGGATTAAGTGATACTGTCATTTAGTAATGAAATTTCAACAATCTTAATGCTATATAAAAATGTATTTAATCCCTTAAGTAGTTAATTTCAAAGAATCTGAGAATGATTTCTGACTTTCACAAGGATACATTTTTATAACATAAACAATCTGATCAAAAGAAAAACTGCCAGGAATAGCTTTTCCATTTGAAATTTGGACCAACATAGAGAGGATAAGCAGATTGGAAGGCCATTTTCATCGTTAGCAATACTGTTTAGAATCAGCTACTGACAACCTTGCTCACACACCTCGCTCCTTCGGGTTATACTCTCTACCACCTGTCTTTAGGATTGGTGGAACCTTCTGGCAATGGGCATGAGAAGGTTCATATTTTTGGCTGTTAACATTTTGGAAAATCAATAATAAAACAATACTGGTATTACTTTTGCCATGAGCATGCCACTGTTTGATCATGAAATATATCTTGTCATAGGTAAGTTCTTTTTCATGAGATACGCTTAGACAGTTTTCCCGATTATCTCTAAGTAATCAATTGGCATTTTAAAAGGCGATGTTATCTGCTGAAGCCGGTTTGGCTCAGTGGTAGAGCGTCGATCTGCGGACTGAAAGGTCCCAGGTTCGATTCCGGTCAAGGGCATGTACCTTGGTTGCGGGCACATCCCCTGTGGGGGGTGTGCAGGAGGCAGCTGGTCGATGTTTCTCTCTCATCGACATTTCTAGCTCTCTATCTCTCTCCCTTCCTCTCTGTAAAAAATCAATAAAATATACTAAAAATATATAAATAAAAAAAGGCAATGTTATCATTCTGCAGATCAGGAAGACACCTCTCCAAAAACACAACTTCTGAGACTATCCTATGCAATCTGTCTTCTGTAAGTCCTTGTCACTAGTGCCGTTCTGATATTCTGAATACAGTAATAATGCCCATCCTCCTTAGAAAAAGGTTAACCACTTTCCAGAGCCTGGCTGCTCTTGCTGTCTACCTTTAGTAAGAAGCGTGCTTTCTGTTATCCTAGTATTTCCCTTGGAGCCCAAGAGCCTTTCCACTTTTGGACTATAGTATGACTCTTTTACTTCAAGTTTAAGTACTCAACAAATATGAAGCAACTGGTGGATCCAAGGCTCATAACTCTGGGCACCAAAGACGGGCCTTCACTTTAACCTACCTAATAAAAGAGTAATATGCAAATTAACCACCACTCCACACTACAAGCCAAGCCCACCAGCCAATCAGAGTGAGTATGCAAATAAACCCAACCAAGATGGCTATAGTAAGAGAGCAGGAGGGAGGCGTTTTCCAGTAATGAAGGAAGCCAAGCTTTACCCCTGCCCTTGCTGGCCTAAGCCTCCACTCAAGGCTACAAAGTTTCAATTATAGAAGGTAAACAAATCCAAACAGAAACGGCTGCCACCACTAAGCGAAAAGGAGCCTTGGCTCCATTCCAAACTATAAAGTTTCAATTATAGAAAGTAAATATATCCCAAATACCAGGGCTTCTGCTTGGGTTGATGGGGGGTGTGGCTGGCCTGCAAACCACCACAGGCCTCTCTCTCAGGCCGTCCCATGCCCCAAGGGAACCTACACCCTGATCCAGGACACCCTTCAGGGCAAACCAGCTGGCTCCCACCTGTGCACTAGGCCTGTATCCTATCTAATAAAAGAGCAATATGCAGATTGACCATCACACCAACACATAATATGGCTGTCCCCATGCGGTTAAAGATCCTGCCCCTATGTGGACACAAGATGGTCAGCAAGGGAAGGCAGTTGAGAGGGACCAGGCCTGCAAGGAAGGGCAATTGAAGGCGATCAACCCTGCAGGGGAGGGCAGTTAGGTGTGACCAGGCTGACAGGGGAGTAGTTAGACATCAATCAGGCTGGCATGGGAATGGTTAGGGGGTGATCAGGCAGGCAGGCAGAGGGTTAGGGGTGATCAGCCAAAAACCATGCTGAGGGCTGGCGAGCGCAGCAGTGATGGCGGGAGCCTCTCCCACCTCTGCAGCAGATCTAAAGATGTCTGACTGCTTCTTGTGGGCCTAAGCCATTAGTGACTTATTGGTCAGTGTGCATCATAGTGACCGGTTGTTCCCCTATTCGGTTGATTTGCATATTACTCTTATATTATATAGGATGAAATGACACAGTATCACAAGAGAGCATGCAACTCCCTGAAGGGCCAGAATGGTTCAGAAAACATCTGCTCAACAATGAACACAAAATAAAAATATCTTGAAAGATAAGACATTACCATCTGGACAGCACTGATATATTGTTTCTGTTCCACATAGATGTGTGCTAGGTTTAGCCACACATCACTGATATCTGCTGTTGCTTCTCTTACTTGGGCAAATACATCACGAGCTTCACGGAAATACCCTTTGTGGGCCAAAACAGCTCCTAAAGTTAGAAAAAGGTTCACAGTTCAGAATTTTCTATTTGTGGTGGGAAAAACAAGTAAAAGTCCATTTTAAAACAACTAACTTCATTACACTTAGAAGAAAATTCTGATCTACAACATTCCTACAAAAGCACTCATTTCACAATTATGGAGATTCAAGTCTCACATTCACCTATTCCATTAGCAGCATACAGATTCTTTGCATCATTTCGGAGTACTTGCTTGTAGATGGCCAGAGCACGATCTTGATGGCGCTTTTCCTATAAAAACAACAACCAGATGTTATACGAAAATTCAAACAAGAGGAAACAAGTATCAGTTTTGTTTTAAAGAGGAAAAAGAAATTTACTTTTTCTCTATCTCGGGTGGGCTGATGCAAAGTTTGGAGCCAGACATTGCCAAGGGCCAGCATAGAGTACGTGTCAGTCTGTGTAGCCGGTTGTTTTAATATCCTCTCAAATTTCTTCTGGCCTGGACCCCATTCTTGTTTCGCCAAATGAAGATTACCAATCAAAGACCAAGCATCTGGATGGTCCTAAAACACATATAAAAATAAGTGAAATCTGTTAATTTGGATTCAGAGAGATCAATTATCTTTCCACACAGCTGATTACTGAAGAGGTTTATAAGTTACATTTTCAACAGTGTTTTCAAACTGAGAGTTGTTAAATCAATTTAGTGTGTAATTATCAGCAAAAGAAACGCAGTAGAATAAAATAATATAATACAGTAAAGATATGTGTCACCCTCATGGCAAGAGCACACAATGACTAGCAAATTTCATTTCAGCTGTTTGTATACGTGTGTGTACTAAGCTAAGATGTGAAGCCTATTTCTTTTTCTTTTCTTTTCTTTTTTAAATATATTTTTATTGATTTCAGAGAGAAAGGGAGAGGGAGAGATAGAAACATCAATGATGACAGAGAATCATCAATCAGCTGCCTCCTGCATGCCCCCTACTGGGGATCAAGCCTGGCGCAACCCAGGCATGAGCCCTTGACTGGAATCGAACTTGGGACCCTTCAGTCTGCAGGCCAACACTCCATCCACTAAGCCAAATGAGCTAGGGCATGAAGCCTATTTCTTACTGCGGGCCATATAAAAAAGTTAAGATAAATTCTATACTCTTTAATATCTTTAACAAATAAAAAAAACAAAACAGGAAGATGCGAAGATACTAGAAATATGATAGCCATTAAAAAGAAAAACTGGTTTACTAGGGGGAAAAGATGAAATAATTACTTTTCAAACCTAAGTGTTAGTATTACCAACCTGGTTAATCTGAAGCGCTTCCTTAAACCAATCTGAAGCCTCATAAAAGTTTCCTTTATCTCGAGCCATGGCTCCTAGGCGCAGATAGCCTGGAAATGAACATTTAAAATTTTGCTTAAAATATTAGCTATAAAGGTTATAATTTTAAAGGTATGCATTTGAAACAATTGGTTTTTGTTTACTTATTCATGTGATGAACAGAAAAATACCCACAGGTGAAAAAATATCAAGCATCAACATAACTAATTAATAATCTAACAAGTTAAAGCAACTCAACCACTATCAAGTCTTACCTCTCCCACTCCATTTCCAATGCTAGCACTCTGTTCCGAGACCTCATCTCAAGCTAAATTCTTTTAAATGCTTAGTGCTGTTCTGCCTCCAATTTCTCAAGCTACTGTCAAGTTACTTTTCTTACAAAGCTGCTTGTCATACAGCAAATAGTGAAAGCATGGATGATTAGGGGTTACTTCTTAGAAAATCTATATTCTAACTGTGACTTTTTCACTTAAGTAATAATAATAAAGGTGCCACACAAACGTAAGTTATTTTCTCCATAAAACCTCACTTTCCTCAAGAAACCAACCATGGCTGACTATTGCTTATCAAATCAATTCAGATTCAGTCTGGCATTCTACTAAACTCATCAATAACAGCATGTCAGGAGCCAAGTTAATAGCTCCTGATTTGACCAGTCAAAACACCATAGCTTTAGGTTCTTTTAAGGAAGTACAGTAAGATAGCCTCATCCTTGAAATAGGTCCAATTAATTTTTAGTTGTGTCAGTTTCTACAATAGCATAAATTTCAGGGAAGCTGCATTTTTTTTAAGGCCATGAATCTGCCTTGAAGAAAAGGGGACATTGTAACCTTCAAAAATTCCTTATTATTGGTTTTAAGAAAGATTTTTTATTTTTAGGCTAAATTTCTGTTGACATTGTGGGAATTTTAATACATTAAAATGAGTTTCAAATTCTTACAATCAACATAGTTAGGATGTTCCCGTAGGATATTCTTATACAGTTTTTCTGCTTCATGGAATTCACACATCGCCTCATACAGCCTGGCTAAATTGTAGGACGTTGTGACAGAAATGGCATTATAATAATGTTCGTCATGTTCAGCTTCAGCCTTTGCACGATCCAGTGATGCCAAAAAATATTTCTATAAAAAAAAGAAACTTTCTTTGTTAAAAGACTTAGTGGATACCGCTGAAAGAGTATGCATTCAATGTGACCGTATAGAAGAAGAGAATATCTATTTTCTTACCTTTGCCTCCCCTAGATTTCCAAGTCTAAAATGGAGGGCTCCCACATTATTTAGAATCTCTGGGGGGACATCGGCCTGTACTTTTTCCTGAAGGATCCGTGTTGCTGTTCCATAGGCTGAGAGGGCACCCTGTATTTTCAAGGTGAGCAGAATAAGATGTAAATGAAAGTGACTGAGACATACGCTCCACCAGGCTTACAAAAAGCACATTAGGTAGGAGATGAAGAGCATTTCGAAAATACCTGGATATCAGTCTGTTCTAATATTTGTGCCAATTCAATCCAAGCTTCAACATCATCAGGGTACTGCTCTGTGACCTTCTTCAAATGGCCCTGGGGAAAAAGAGTGTAAGCTAGCCGAAACCGGTTTGGCTCAATGGATAGAGCGTCGGCTTGGGGACTGAAAGGTCCCGGGTTCGATTCCGGTCAAGGGCATGTACCTTGGTTGCGGGCGCATCCCCTGTGGGGGGTGTGCAGGAGGCAGCTGGTCGATGACTCTATCTCATCGAAGTTTCTAACTCTCTATCTCTCTCCCTTCCTCTCTGTACAAAATCAATAAAATATATATATTAAAAAAAAAAAAAAGAGTGTAAGCTAAAGCATTCCAACCACAAGCCGTCCAAGTAGGAAGTGGTGGCTACTCTACAACTGTTCTTTCAACTGGAGCGAGCTCAGCTAACAATGACAAGAAATAAGGAATGAGTCTACGGAGAAATAGATAACTGAAAATAACTAAGATTTTTAAAAAAATGTACCTTGGCAATGTCTCGTTTTTCTTGATCTTCTGAGGCAGCATACAGAGAGCCAAGAATTTTCATAGTTTCATAATTATTAGGATAAGCTTTCAAAACTTTCTCAAAGCACTGAGATGCATTTTCTTTGTCACCTCGATAAATATACATTTGTCCCAAACCAAAAAATGGCAGCACAAAAGAGGATGAGGCAAACTGTGTGGCTTGATAGTAGTACTGGAAAGCTTGGTCATAATCTTCCTGAAAAATGAAAGTAAAACAAGATCAACAATATGTACAAAGTTTTTCAAAGACATGAAAAACTAGAAGAAAAAAAAAAGGATTTAATATTTAGAGAAGGCTGAAAATGATCTTACCTGGACATGGAATGATCTAGCCAGCTGGTAGCAACTTTCTGCTTGCATAGCCTCCACTTCTGTGTTATGGAATGCATGGAGGGCCAAGTGCTGCACTTTACTGTAATCCTGAACAAGGAAGATCCGAAATCAACAGAGTGAATTCAAACTCTATCACTCTCAACTTTAAAAGGCTTCTTTTAAAATGTTAATTGAACTAACAATAACAGCACTGTATACAGATCACTAATCATTTTTTCTCATTTCACTTGCTGATAAGTGTGGGGAAATGGGAACTAACATTTACCCGGCATTTAACATTTGCCCATTATATCTACGGTATTATTTTCTTAATCCCGACAATAATCCTTTGCAGTAAACAGCCCTATTTTTGTGATGAGAAAAACCTAAGAGAGGTTAAGTCCCTTATTAATATGACAGCAGTAGTCACAGTTTATTGAGAACTACTATGTGCCAAACACTATGCTAGGGATACTTGCATTAGTTCCAAGTTTAATCAAAATCCTGCCAAAAGTGTCATTATTACCATTTTACTGATGGGTAAGTGGAGGCTTAAAGAGATAAAGCGTATTGTCTAAAGTAGAAAAACTAGACTCTGAATTCAGGTATGTTTGTTTAAAATAAATTTTTATTGATTTCAGAGAGGAAGGGAGAGGAAGAGAGAAATAGAAACATCAATGATGAGAGAGTATCATTGATCAGCTGACTCCTGCACGCCCCACATTGGGGATTGAGCCCAGGACTGGGCGAAATAGCGATCTCCTGGTTCATGGGTTGATGAGCAACCACTGAGCCACACCAGCTGGGCTGAATTCAGGTGTTTTTTTACTCCAGGGAAATAGAACTGCCAAACCGAATTCAGCTCATATGAATGCCTGGGTCATGACCTTCACGACAGACCTGACTTTTGCTTCGATTACCGAAATCATATAGGTTCCAAGAGTATAATTCTGTAGTACATCATTTGTATATTCCATTGTGTTTATCACCTGATGTCAAATCTCCTTCCGTCACCATACATTTGATTCCGTTTACCCTTTATTATCCCCTCCCAGCCGTTCTCTCTGGAAACCACCATACTGTTGTCTGTGTCTATGAGTTAAAAAAAATTATTTTTTAAAAGCAAAGAACTTTAAGAAATTACTCCTCTTACCTTTTTGAAGAAAAAGTGATTTGCCAAGTGGTTTAATACCATAGGGTTGCTAGGATCAATGGTATAAGCTCTGGAAAGAAGCTGGACACCATTTTTGATGGAATCAGCCTGAAAGAAAAACAATGATGACAGGGCTGAGTGAAAACATTACCCAATTAGCACTTTCCAGTTTTCTTGGTAGTCTGAAGAAATGAGCTTCCATAAATCTAAGTTCAGATGCCAAAATATAACTCTTGTTTTAGGTGACCTTCAGGGATAAAAGTGAATTAAATTGTAAAAATTTAGTTTTCTTTTAATTAATTGCAGAAGCACCTCCACTGAAAACCCTGCCTAGGCAACTTCACAGGGAAGCATCTGGGAGCTTCCTTCTCCATACAGGATAGGACTTTACGAAACCAGTGCAGAGGTCTTTTACTTTTTGACATTTGTCATGCTAGGAATTCATAGGAAAGGGTTCAGGCAGCTTAGACTCCTTTCCATTGGTTCTCACAACATGTGTTTCTCTGGGTGGAGCAGGCTGACACTTGAATTGAACCCATGTACCTTTCTCTTTGGCTTCTTTTTCTGATCACTTTCCTTCACAGTTCTTGAAATTATCTCAGCTGTTAGAATGCTTAATATACTCAATATGTACATGCGTTCTCTTGGCAAGAATCTTGCCCTTAACTTGCTTGTTCACAGCAATGCCCGCTGCATGCTGGTGACATTGTAGACTCTCCCAGTTTTACCATGGCAACATTTGTGGGGCGTTCCTTTTTTTTTTTTTTTTCATGTTTTTTTTTTTAATTTTTTTTATTTATTAAATTATTATCTGTGTACATATTTTAACATTGCCCCCCCCCACATACCCTCCCTCCCCAGAGTTTTGTGTCCATTAGTTGTACTTATATGCATGTATACAAGTCCTTCGGTTGATCTCTTATCTCCGGTGGGGCGTTCCTTTTTGAAGAGTGCCCGTTCCCTCAATGTCTATATCACCTTTCTTGTGGATTTGCATGTATGTGGCTAAAGGAACAACTCCATGTTTTCTAAAAGGCCTAGAGAATATATAGCGGGTGCTCTCCTCTTTCCATTTTGGTGAATTATTGGAAGATGGTGGTTCCAGCCAGAAAGCAGGATAGAACAAATCCTTTCCCTTTCCTCCCTTCTTATCCAGATGATATAATAATGAGATGCCTGGAGATGTAGCAGCTATCTTACAACTATGAGGTGACAGATGAGGAGGAATGGCCACATAGTTAGGGAGGACAGAAAGATATAAAACCTGGGTTTGATGATAATGAGGTACCAAATCCCAGTCTAGCTGGTTTAGTACACAATGAAAAGTCTATGTTTAAGTCACTTGTGTGTGCGTCTTGTTTGTTACATGCTGTTGAAAGCACTCCAAACTGATATACAGTCTATAATCTCATAACTGAGAATCTGAAATCCAAAAACCTCTAAAAAAAGTTTTTTATTATCTTGGAGCAAGCTCATATGGTGGCAGACTTTACCTGAAGTGTGAGGCTATCCTATTGGTGTGAAAGGCCACTCCTTTTGCCATAGAAATATAAATTCACATTTGGGCTTGAGTCTTAATAACCAGGTTTCTTTATTATTGCAGTGCAGGCACCATGTTACATTTCTATAATCTGAAATCTTGATTTCTGAAACACTCTGGCCTCAGGAGTTTTAGATAAAGGGTCTGTGGGCCTGACTATCGGCCAGGATTTTTTCACTCACATACCTCTTTATTGTTGAGCTCTAGAACAGCCAGTCCGACCAATGCCCCCACACATTTGGAATTAAGTTCCAGCGCTCTGCTGAATGCAAGACGAGCTTTCTCCAGTTTGTTAAGTTTCACAAAGCAATGGCCCATTCCTAAACGAACTTCCGCTAAAAAAAAAAAATAGTCATTCAATCTGTCAAGCTAGAGCATTTTAGGGTTTAAATTTAAAAAATGCTTAAACATTCTCTATTTATGAGTTGCAAAAAAGCCCAAAATTAACCTCAGTATAACCACACTGTTAAATTTTGTGGTATATTACAAACTTTATTCACTGTAGGTTAGATCATACTACTCTCTCCCTGTCCCCCCAACCCTGACCCCTTCACCATAGATACCTTTCTTACCATAGAACAGAACACCTAAAACACTGCTGTTTTTCTTGTCTTCTAACACTTCTGGCTGCACTATCTCTACAATATCTAATTTTTGAAGAGTAATTTTAAAAGATAACAAAAAGCTTCATTAAGACCTTTTGTGACTGACTACATGCACATATTATCTCTGCTCATAGCTATGCTTATACACACTGCTTGATTTTAAGGCCATGCCAAAACACAACCATGCTCCTAACTAAAGAACCTCCCCACTGGCCACAAGATCCTAGTCTTCACATCTATGTAAGGGTATTTTTCCTATATCATCCAATTTTCCTTTTCTACTAAATCATTCTTATCTACACATATTCTCCTATCTTAAAAAATCTTCTTGATTCCATTTCCCTTTTCCTTTATCAACCCATTCCTATTCTTCCCTTAACAGCAAAACTTTAGATCTAAAATAATAGGACTTTGGAAATCAAAGTAGTATAGGGCAAAAAGATTATAATATCTACTACTCAGTTTTTGAATCAAACATAGTGTTTGCAAAAGTCTCAATTTTGTCATTTCAATAAACCTACAGAATCTTTTCAAAACGAACTCTATAAACAACTGCCAAATCCTTAATATTTTAAGTTGGATCAAACACAGCTTAGACTTAAAATAAGGTTTTCCTCTTACCTGGACATCCTGGGTTAGTACGCAATGCTTTCTTATAGTAAGCAAGAGCTCCCCTGTAATCCTTCTTGTTGAATGAAATGCAAGCTTTACCTGTAAAGATTTTAAAAAATAAACATGCACTAATTGAAGAACACAAGTCTCACATGCTCTACACTCACCTAAATCAAATACACCTCAATAAGAAATACTTGAAAATAGTGAAAGTGATTTCATATCAAAATTTTTTTCCATAAGGGTATATTAATTTATGCATATAAGTAAAACAGTCCTGTCTTTATACTGAATGTTAACAATAATTAAAATAGCTTAAAGTTGTCCAAATAAAGATTGTTTATTGACAGATAGTTCTATTTTTAATATTTGGTGTCCAGCCCATTACTAAGGAGCTATTATGAACAGATACATTTCAGGCATATGCTGAAAAAGATGGATTTGTAAGATGTTTGCCGAAAATGACTTACCAAGAAGGGCTGGGATATTATTTGGAGACTGGTTGAGTACAAAATGAAACTGTGCATCAGCCTGATCCATTTTGTCACCTTCAAGTAGGCAGAAACAAGCTCTTCCCAATAAATGGTTCTGAAAAAGCAATGCATCATGTTTGACTTCTCTTTACCAGGATTAACCACAATTTAACATGAATGTATAACAATAAAACAAAAACCATGTAGAAAGGAGGTGCAGCATCACCCAAATTCCTCTATCAACTGTAAGGTGTTTAAACTAGTAACGAGCAGCCGAGACCGGTGTGGCTCAGTGGATAGAGCGTCGGCTTGGGGACTGAAGGGTCCCGGGTTCGATTCCGGTCAAGGGCATGTACCTTGGTTGCGGGCATATCCCCAGTAGGGTGTGTGCAAGAGGCAGCTGGTCGATGACTCTCTCTCATTGATGTTCCTAACTCTCTATCTCTCTCCCTTCCCCTCTGTACAAAATCAATAAAAAAATATATTAAAAATAAATAAATAAATAAATAAATAAACTAGTAACGAGCAATTCTTAATAACAAACTGAGGAATTATTCTGAAATGCAACAAGTCTCCGGTGCTAGGAACAATGACATAAAGAAAAGTTAAAACTTAAAAAAAATGCTTGAGCCGAGACCGGTTTGGCTCAATGGATAGAGCGTCGGCTTGGGGACTGAAGGGTCCCGGGTTCGATTCCGATCAAGGGCATGTATCTTGGTTGTGGGCATATCCCCAGTAGGGAGTGTGCAAGAGGCAGGTGATCGATGACTCTCATCGATGTTTCTAACTCTCTATCTCTCTTCCTTCCTCTCTGTACAAAATCAATAAAATATATATTAAAAAAAAATATGCTTGAAATCCAGCTGGAGATGTTGGAATTACTGACTAAACATGTGGATAAGTTTTATATGCTAAATTACTTCAATAGTACAAGGACCAAAGAAATTCTAATTTTAATAAGGGGAAGAAAATACAAATAAAATAAAAACAAAAATCAAGGAACCCCTCTTTGTTTTGACTATTTATATTAACCATGATATTTTAAGAAAATATGACTTATTTTACCTGATCATACATAATAATTTTATCGGCCATTGTATATAACAGGGTTGCCTGTGTAATAAGATCTTTCTTGTTGTCCTTATTCTTTTCCTTCCGAGCCTGTTGTACATAGTAGGCCGCCAATGTATCCAAGCAAGTCATCTGGTCTTTTTCATGGTCTCTATAGTCCAAATTGCCATCTATTCGTGCTGCTTCCAACAACTTTACAAACTCTTCTGTTTTTCCTTGTTTGTAGTATTCCAACTATGAGGTAAAGAATCAAATCAGAATTACTAACGCATATGTCCATACAAAAAGTTGTACACAAATCTTTCTAACAGTTTTATTTGTAATAATAAAAAACTGAAAACCCAGTTGTTGATCAACAGGTGAATGGAGAAAGAAACTGTGGTTCATATGTAACAATGGCAGTAAAAAGGAAGAATTTTTGATACATATTATAACATAAATCAATCTAAAAATAATTATTTTGAGTGGAAGAAACCAGACAAAAAGGAATACGTATTATATGATTCCATTTATATGACTCTAGAAAATGCAAACTTTTTAGCAACAAAAAGCAGACCAGGTGCTACTTGGGCACTGTAGGGGGCAGGGGAAAGTTAGGAGGAAAGTTTTAGGGGGTGGGGGGATGGACATATTCATTATCTCCATTGTGGTGATGATATCACAAGTGTATATATATGATAAACCTTCTCAAATGGTACCCAAGAAATATATGCAGTTTATTATAGGTGACTTATATCTATAAAGCTATTAATATTATAATTTACTACAAATGTTTCCAATTTACTTCTTACCTAGCAATAATTGATTTCAAACTAAATCAGAGTCCAAGAGAGAAAGCAATAATGAGAAATATAAAGAACTCCAAACAGAAAACTTGGGTTCTGGCTCTAGATCTATCAAAAATTATCTATGACTTGGGGCTTGTTGAATAAACTTCTCTAGGCATGTTTATTAATTAATAATAAAAGAAATATCAATCATTCAATAACTACCTAATATGGGCCACATACTATGCCAGGAGCTTCATATACAGTATATTTAATCTGTACACCACCCTTAAAGTGAATACTAACATCCTCATATTTTAGATGAGGAAACAGACTCAGGGGTAGATTGCTGGTCCAGGATCACACAGCTAGTTAGCAGCCATGTTGCAATTTGAACAAAGGACTCTATAATCCCAAAGCCTACACTCTTCTCAATGTAACAAGCAACAGCCCACAATGTTTCACCAATTTATTTTACCACTTGTGCCATGCTAATTCTTCACTACTCCAATTTTTGTATAAGTGCAGTTAAAGAAAACATTTGCACTAAAAAAAAAAAAAAAAAAAAAATCTAAATTACTTTATGGTTTTAAAAAATGTGTGGCAAGCATTAATGGCTTGTTCTGCATAGAGGAGAAAGCTTAGCAGTTCAAGCACTGCTTGCCACTGAAAGCATTTCTTAGTACATTCTAAGAGTTACCGTGTTTCCCCGAAAATAAGACATCCTCCGAAAATAAGACCTAGCGCATGGAACAATAAGACATCCCCTGAAAATAAGATCTAGTGCATCTTTGGGAGCAAAAATTAATATAAGACACTGTCTTATTTTCGGGGAAACAGGGTAGGCTGAGCACTGAGCACAGGCCCAATTCCAGACCTGCTCCTCTGACCCATGAAAACAACAATATTAGGAGCCTATGTATCTTTCCATAAAAGTGGCCTGTGGCACACGTGCTTAGGAGTCCTATCTAATAAAAGAGTAATATGCAAATTAACCACCACTTCACCACACCCACCAGCCAATCAGGAACAAATTTGCAAATACGTGGCTAGATGGCTGCAGAGCAGGAGGGAGGCTTGGATTTCCCCGGCAATGTAGGAAGCCAAGCTTTCTGCATACCCTGGCCAGCCGAGGCCTCTGCTTAAGGCTACAAAGTTTCAATTAAAGAAGTTACATAAATCACAACAGAAATGGCCGAAACCGGTTTGGCTCAGTGGATAGAGCGTCGGCCTGCGGACTGAAGGGTCCCGGGTTCGATTCCGGTCAAGGGCATGTACATTGGTTGCGGGCACATCCCCAGTCGGGGGTGGGCAGGAGGCAGCTGGTCGATGTTTCTCTCTCATCGACCTTTCTAACTCTCTGTCCCTCTCAATTCCTCTCTGTGTAAAATCAATTAAAAAAAAAAAATATATATATATATAAAAATCACAACAGAAATGGCTGCAGCCAAGGAGCTGGAGAGAGCAGGAGCCCAAGATTGGCCCCAGCAATGGAGGAAGCCAAGCTTCTGCAGCCCTGGCTGGCCCAGGCCTTCGCTCCAGGCTATGAAGTTTCAATTATAGAAGATAAATAAATTACAGATACCAGGGCCTCCTCTTGGGTTGCTAGGGGGCGTGGCTGGCCTGCAAACCACCACAGTGCCTCACCCAGGCCTCCCCACGGCCCAAGGGAACCCCTACCCTGATCCAGGACGTCCTTCGGGGAAAACCAGCTGGCCCCCACCCATGTACCAGGCCTCTATCCTATCTAATAAAAGAGTAATATGCAAATTGACCATTACTCCAACACACAAGACCCCATATGGTCAAAGATCCTGCCCCCATGTGGACACAAGATGGCCACCACAAGATGGCCAGCAGGGGAGTGCAATTGGGTGCTATCAAGCCTGCATGGGAAGGCAGTTAAGGGTGACCAGGCTGGCAGAGGAGGGAAGCTGGGGGCAAATGGGCTGGCAGGGGAGCAGTTAGGCATCAATCAGGCTTGCAGGGGAGTGGTTAGGGGATGATCAGGCTGGCAGTCAGAAGCAGGTGGGTGGTTAGGTAGGCAGGTGGGTGGTTGGGAGCCAGCAGTCCTGGATTGTGAGAGGGATGTCTGCCCAGACCACCCCAACATGCAGTCAGACATCCCTCAAGGGGTCCCAGATTGGAGAGGGTACAGGCTGGGCTGAGGGAGTTCTCTAGTAATGCTTATAGTGTTTATTATGATAATCACTTACTACTATAATGTTCCCACAAAAAAGAAAACATCATTATACAGCTGGTGCTGGTGAGGTGGAGGGTGGTAGAATTTTAGGATCTCTGAGGTGATTTTCCCGAGAATTTCCAGTAGTATTGATGACCAAACAGGATAAAAACCTTAAGCCCACAATAAGCTTCATTCATAAGGACTTCTGTGAGTTAGTCTGGAAACGAATCACTTTCTAGAGTATTTTTATGGGCAATGTTTTATTTTATGGGAAATAATGTTAACTAGCAATGTTTACATCCTGACATCTTGTCTTTAAGCACTGAATAATCAAATACTTAATATAGAGTACTATTTAACTTAAATGAATTTTGCCTTTACCAATATATACTTTTTTTGTTTCATAAGTGGTAATACAATTAACTACAATACACATGGTACAAGTTCTTTATGCACCCAAGCTGGCTATTACTGTATCTGAAAACAGTTTTCCCAGTCAACATATAAAAAAATACTTGTTTCATTAATACTGACCGCCAAAGCAATCCATATGTGCAGTTGTGTGTGTTCCTGCTTCAGAATACTGATAACTTCATCCCCCTCCGGTAACTGATCGAAGTCAAGTTCAATGACCTAAAACACAAAATGCAGGTTTTAAACCTTTCTTCTTTTTAAATTCACATTTCTTTGCTGCTTTTCTTGAATATACATCAATATGGATATATGTAGAGTTTCTGCTCATTTTCAGAAGGGCTGAGCAAGTGTATTAGTATATATTAGGAAATGTTTAAAGAGCATACAAGTAGGTTGGTTATAAGTCATATCAACAGAAAATGCATAGAGAAGCAAACAAGTCCTATTAGTTGTCTTCAAATCACAAATCACTACAACTATAAAATACTACAAAAGCTTTTATATAAAATACTTACTCAAAAACTACAAAACAAAATCCTGCTTAACATATAATTGCAGGCAGAGTGTAGATAAACATCCTAGAGGTAATGCAATGCCAAGGTGACTGCCACTGTACACAATAATCACCTGTGCCACAGACACACCTGAATGTGGGTACAACCACAGCAGTAGGAAAATATTCAGGAATTAGAAAGTGGTGATGGTTACACAGCTTTGTGAATATTACTAAAAAAACACTGGGTTTGCCTGACCGGTTTGGCTCAGAGAACAGAGCATCGGCCTGCAGACTGAAGGGTCCCGGGTTCGATTCCCGTCAAGGGCATGTACCTTGGTTGCGAGCACATCCCCAGTGAGTGGCGTGCAGGAGGAAGCTGATTGATGTTTCTCTCTCATCGATGTTTCTAACTCTCTATCCCTCTCCCTTCCTCTCTGTAAAAACTCAATAAAATATATATTTTTTAAAAAACAAAAAACACTGGGCTTTATAGTAAGCGGGTTATATCTCAACCAACCAAACGAACAAAATAAGAGAACATCAATGCTGAAAGCTCTACCCAGGCCCCCGTGGATGAGGCGTCGGGAAGGGAAGGGGGTGAATTCTATCAGAAAATAGCAACGGCTATATTTTGGGGTTCCTATGTCGTGCACCGGGACAGACTCGAGTTTCTAAGGGAGAGAGGACCACGTCCTACCTATTCCCAGGGAAAGACACTTGGTTTGAGCCGCAGAGACCACCGAGACATCACCCACCTCTGTGATCTGTCTTCCAGTTTACTGAGCACCCTCACCCCCCTGCGATCGTGAATTAGGAAAATAGCAGAGTATTGTCAACCCAACCGGCTGGAGAGGAACTTTCAAGAATTCCTTCTCGGGGGGCCCTAGGCTGCAGGATCGCACTGTCCCCAGCCTGGGAGGCTCAGGGGGACTGGGCACCGAGGCGCGCAGAGCTTCGGCCGGCAGGGGTGTCCGACCTGGGCTCCGGGAGAGCGGGACGAGGGAACGTGCGAGTTCACCGCCCCAACCCTCCTCCCCCCATGCTGGACACTCACCTCGTCAGTGTCCCGGAGGGGAATCTCGATGGAGCCCCGCGACATGATGAGACCGAGAGGGGAGCGGGCGCCCTGCCCCGCCGCTCCGCAGCCGGTGCTTTTGGGGTCCGCCGCGTCCGGAGGTCGACAGTGGTGCGGGGTCTGATCGTCCCCACCGCCGCGCCGCGGCGCCGCCGGAGCTCCGCTTTCTCCTTCCCGTCAGCCGCTTAAACAACGAGCAACAGACGGCCTCCGGCCACTTCCGGCAGCCCGGCCCCCTGTCCCGGAAGCACTCCTGGCAGCAGGGCCAATTGGACTACAGATCCCAAAGCTCTCCTTCACTGGTGCGTACTTCCGGACTACAGATCCCAAAGCTTTCCTTCACTGGTGCGTACTTCCGGTCTGGATCAGAATACATACGCCGGGGCGGAGCCTCCCGCCCCGCCCCGCCCAGCGGAGCGACCAATGAGACGCAGGCTCGGGGCCTGCCCCTGACCTCAGGGCAATGCTTTTAATTCTCCGAGCTGGATTGGATTCTGTAATCATTGCAATAGTTCATGTATTTTGTGCTTTTTTTTTTCTTTCGGTTCTTTGAAGCGTATGAGAATAGATTTGTGACTTTGATAAAGTTGGTGAAGAATTTATTAAACCTGTAATAAAAGTTTTGATTAAGTTATAAATTTGATCAAATATGTTTTAATTACCGTTTTAATTAAATTAAAGATATAATTACATTAGTCAGTACTCAATGTTTTGATTAAACCAGAGAAGAATCTTGGGGGTTATTTCTTTGTCTCCTCATTTTGGCTGTCTGTTTGGGTTTGTGACTATGTATTAGGTAGATCCCCTGGGCCTCTCCATCTCTAGTGCAGGACAGTGTCAAATGCTGTTTCTGACTAAACATAGCAGGCAAAGACTCAAAGCCTCCAGAGACTGCCTACAAACTGATAGGATTCCCACTTGAATGGCCCCAGGCAATCGTCCTCAGGCCTGGCAAAAGATTTTTTTCAATAGAGTGGAGCAGTTTGCTTCTGCCTGGAGGCTAATTGTTACTTTTAATATCTTAAGTAGCCTCAGGGTAAAGTGCTTCCCAACAGGGTGAGTCTGTGGTCGGCAAACTGCTGTTCTCGAGCCACATGCGGCTCTTTGAGTGTGGCTCTTCCACAAAATACCACAGCCTGGGCGATTCTATTTTGAAGAATTGGCATTAGAAGAAGTTTAAGTTTAAAAAATTTGGCTCTCAAAAGAAATTTCAATCATTGTACTGTTGATATTTGGCTCTGTTGACTAATGAGTTTGCTGACTACTGGTAGGTCAACTGTCTTCCCCCTAGGCAAGACAAAAGTCTGTGGGAAAGATGTCCTCCGATGCATGAGGGAATGACTTAGCACAGGAAACTGGAGATATCTGCCTTCTGAGCTCTATCCACTGAGTCCCCAATCCTGGCTTCTGCTCCCACAGCTCCAGTCCACTGTGCTCTCCCTCTACCAGAGCACAAGGTGGGTGGCTCCCCAGGGAATTTTGTGCCTGAATTTCCAGCTGTCTCTCTCTGACAGACAGAAACCCTGCTGCTTTTCACAGCCAGATGTTATATGGATACCCCAACCCAGCTTGGGGATTAGACCCCAGAGTTCTCTGTGGCAATCCCCCATAGCTGAGATATCTCCCAGGAGCATCAGTTGTTATCTGTGGGCGCCTGGCCAGCCCCTTCTTGCCTCCACCCCTTGTACCAGTGTCATATGGTCTTTTCACTTTCAGTCCTCAGGTATCAGGGTTCTCTCCTGCAAGTCTTCTGTTGATTATTCAAGAAAATTTTTTGTAATTTAGTTGCAATTCCAGTTTGCTCCTGGGAGCATGTCTGTGCAGCATCACTTAGTCTGCTACCATTTTTAATCTACAGCCTTATTTCCCAGAGAAAATCTAATTAAATAAATTTATAAACAGTACACTTTTCAAAAATATATATATTTTATTGATTTTATTTTACAAAGAGGAAGGGAGAGAGATAGAGAATTAGAAACATCGATGAGAGAGAAACATTGATCAGCTGTCTCCTGCCCACCTTCTACTGAGGATGTGCCCAAAACCAAGTACATGCCTTTGACTGTAATCAAACCTGGGACCTTTTAGTCCCCAGGCCAACACTTTATCCACTGAACCAAACCGGCCAGGCAACAGTACACTTTTACATCCCAAAGTGTCTTTCAGATGTATCTTCTCTTCATCACCACCTCCATTCTAGCCCAAAGCATTATCCTTGCTTTCCTACCGGTATTACTGTAATAGCCTGTTTTACCAATACTTCATCCACCCAGCCCTCAAACTCCAGTCCAGCTTCATCATGTTAAACACTTATCTTTTAAAAATACCAGTTTGATATTTGTTTTTCCTCCCACCTCCCTCAAAGCCTTTAAGTGGAAACTTTGTTAAATATATACATATACATGTACATATACATATACATATACATATAAATCCTATATCCTATATAATAAAAGCCTAATGTGCGAATTGTTCCCTCGGGCAGTTGTTTGACTGAGAGTTCAACTGGGGGACTGAGACTTCTACCTCTCACTATGACATGCGCTGGCCACAGGGAGTGGGGGATGCGCCGGGGGCTTTGACCTCTCACTGGATACCTGGGGGTGGGGGGTGATAGGGATGGAGGTGGCCAAGAATGCAGGGTGTGCACTGAGCTTGCTCCCACTCTTCCTGGTACCTTTCCCTGGAATGCCAGGGCTCCAGTGCTGGGGAAGCCCTCCTCCACCTAATCAGGTGACAGGCCCCGGCAAGGAGCCCACCCCAGACCCGCATGGCCTCTTCTGGGTGAGCCGGGCCACAGCCGCCAGGACCAAAGGGGCCAGTCAGGCTCCCTATGGGTTTGTGCAGGAGCAGGTCTGTGAGGCCCGAAGGGAGAGAGCGTGCTTCCAGGTGATGCTGCTGGATGGCTCAGAGGCCCATACTGTGGCTCAACCCACCAGTGTGCTCACTGCATCTCTGCATAGGGACTCAGGCACTGTGGTGACTCAGGCGGAGGGGGGTGCTCGGAAACCCAACTTCCTGACATCCCCACACACCTGAAGTTGGGTTCCTGGGCTGAAGAAACTCTAAGGAGGCTAGTTGCCAGGAAAAGGAAGCTGGATGTTGCTATGTGACATCATTACCTGGAGCCCACAGCCATGGTTTCTGGGGTGGGCTGGGTTGTGGGCCGCATTTTGTGCCATGGGGTCTTGGCAGCATTGGCTGCAATTTGGTGGGGTGTCGCTCTGGGGTGGTGGCATGCCCTGTGTCCCACTTGGGGGAAGACAAGTGTTGGTTTGTCTGTGTCAGGTCTGTGGTGCCATTTATTTTTAAATGGCCAGTATGCACCATGGCAGCTCCTGCTTTGAGCATCTGGCCCCTGGTGATCAGTGTGCATCATAGCTACCGGTTGGACAGATGCACACTTAGCCTTTTATATATATAGATAGTTTTTTAACATTCCTTTTTGCACAGACGTCTAACAAACAGTAGACATGCAATAAACTTTTGATTAATGAATGAATAAGCCCTTTTAATCTTCACCTTGAAGTGAGAGTTTTAAATTTTCACCCACCTTAATATTTTTATTTTTTATTTTGTGTTGAAGTACCTGAGTAGGGGGTTAAAATATTGTTCCAGCGGCCAGACTGAAGGAGAACTCTGCAAGACTTTAGAGAAGAGAGCACACCTCATGGGCCTCCCTTCCACAGTTGCTGGTGAACTCCAGGGCTGTTTAAGGAAGGCCCCAGCAGAGGGCAGCAGAAGGCTGCACTGGACGGATTGGGCGTGTGTGGTGGCGGAGGAGGAGGCAGAGGGAGGGGCCGGGCAGCAAGCAGGCCTGGCAGCTAGAACCAGCACGAGAGTCAGAGTCGAGTTTGGGGAGAAGGCGACCTTCTGTCTAGTCCTTTGTAGGAGTCTAAAATGCGTTGACGGAAAGCGTGAGGTCACCTTTCTGTTCGTGTTTAGATTGTACCGATTCTTACCACAGAGTATTAATGAAGCCGTTTTACTGTGAGTCTCTTGTTGGAAAGGGCTAAAGTAATACTCCGGAACAGTGATGGGGAGAGGGGGAGGCCCAGGCGAAATGGCGAGTACAGATGGGAATTTTTGGTCTTGGCTACAAGGGACAAGTCTCTTGGAGACTATCCTGCCAACCAGGGAATAAGGTGGTGTCGGTCAGTTAAAGCCAAGCAGGAGCAGGGAAAGAGGCTCAAAGGCAAGATAGCATTTTGGGGAAAATAGGAGGTTATTATTGGTTCAGCGACATACAGTGTCAGAAATAACTTTGTTTCTTACACTCTGCATTGATATAATTTCTGTTCTCCTTTTGCCAGTCAAGCTGCTTTTAAAATTTCCAACCTATCATACGTGCTTAAAGGAAAAGGGGTTTTTGTACACACTATAGCTAAGGGTCAGCGGGGAAGCACAGTGCTCCCTAGGGGCCAGCGAGGTGCTAACAGCAGAGGTCAGGGTGAAAGGCTCCAAAGGGAAGGAGCATTAGTCTGAGAACACGGTCTTCTCAACACACACACACACACACACACACACACACACACACTCATACTTATGTACACATATCTCACACATATGCTCATTTAGATACATCACATACACATATATACACACACACCAACACATTACACACACACACACACACACACACTGGGACACACAGCACAACACACTTACACTCACACTGATAAAGGGTTTTGTAATGAATATTATGGTTGCCTGTCCAATAGCTATCCCACTGGTATAGCAACAATGGGGTTTAAGTCTAGAATCAAATCAACTCTTGGCTTCAGGAGTAGCTTCCAGTTGGCCTAAGTCAGTGGTCAGCAAACTCATTAGTCAACAGAGCCAAATATCAACAGGACAACGATTGAAATTTCTTTTGAGAGCCAATTTTTTAAAACTTAAACTTCTTCTAACTCCACTTCTTCAAAAAAGACTCGCCCAGGCTGTGGTATTTTGTGGAAGAGCCACACTCAAGGGACCAAAGAACCGCATGTGGCTCTTGAGCCACAGTTTGCCAACCACTGACCTAGTCCATATCCTCATTTTGCAGATGAAACCTGCTCGGTCTGATTGATTTTTGTTGTGGTTGTGGAAACCAGAGGGGTGACTGAATTTCATGTGGGAAGACACAGTCTGAGGACAGAAGTGGTGTGTGAGGAAGTCAGAAATTTGAGAGGTGGAAGGGCTAGGAGACCAAGGTCCCCACAGTGAAGCAGCAGGAACACTGGAGAGGATGTTAAACTCCCTAGTCCACGGGACTCAGAAGCCCAAGGCCACCTTGGACATCAAGGAGCCAAGGCCCTCAGCGGACATCTGCAACATGCATGAATAGCACATTGGACTGCACATCTGTTGGCTCTTTGTCTTACAACTCTCATTCTCTCTTCCCCATGAACTCTCAAAGTACTTAGGCACTACAATCCTTCGGAGTGCTGGCATTTTCTCACTTATATTTATATGCATTTTTATTTGTTTCTTTACCTTCTCTGTAAGACTGTTAGTTTCTGGAAGACAAAGGCCTGGGTCTAATTAATCTTTAACCCTGAAGTAATTACCTGCAGAGTGTTTGTGCCTGTGTGCATTTTTCTGGAGAGAGTACCCAAAGCTTTAATCATATTCTTCAAGGGACCCAAGACCTGGAAAATATTTAGAAGATGCAAAAGGAGGTCTTATTTAGGAACATCTGGATACTGTGTTTTGTTTTTCTTTAAAAATATTTATTTATTTATTTATTTATTTAGCTGCTATTCAAAAAAGAGTCATTTTTCAAAAGTCAAATCCATGTCATCCTCATGCTTGTCTTCCATAGAGGCTGTGCACCTTGGAGAGCGAAGGCTCATGGGCCGGGCAGGAAACTTAGATCAGCTTTCTGCTTTCAAGATTCTGTCCATTAGGAGCTCAGCCAAGCAGTGCATGTTTACAGCCTCTTCCCAGGGCGCCTTGCCCTCCCCTCAGGAAGATTTACAAGACAAGCTGACACCAGGCAGGTCCCACCCTGGGTGGGATCCATGGCTGTTGTGTGCTTTTCAGCCTGTCATGTTTTAAGCCATAAATATTTATCAAGTGAGTGTGGGGATGTCAGTCTCCAAAGAGCGTCTGGGGCGGTGTGTGTGTGCAGGGGGTGCTGGGAGCGTGAGAGCCCCACGAAGGCTGGCATGTGACACTGATGCATTGGCCATAGAAAACACGATAATAAAAACCCCATCAGGCTTCAGTGTCTCCATCGCCCGGGGCTGGTGGGGGAAGAGCTCTGTCCTAACCTTCACATCTCAGCCCAGAAAGCCTGGACAAACACCAGCGAAGCAAAGCTTGGTTCTTGACAACTGCAGAGCTTATAAACCTAAGTTCCCATATTTATCTCTTAAACGAATCTAGTGGCACCTCCATTTGGCTGACAGCTTTGCCTGTGAAGCGTGGATGGGTTCAGTGAGGGAGACAGGAGAAGACTGGAGAGCGCAAGATTAAATTTTTGTTGCCATTTTATGGTTTTTAACTTGGAATAATTGGTTGTTAAAATGAAACTGCTTTGTTCTCAGTTGCAGCTAAGGCTCCAAGATCCTGGCATTTTCCAAAGTAAGATCACCTTTGAGGGCTTGTGAAAGTGGGTGACCACTCAGTTAAGGACAGAAGAGCTTTGAGGAATAGACACGTGAGGGAGTCTGCGGAAAGGTGTTTGTGTGCTCTGAATCTTCCTTCTCCAATTCTAGAATAGGTTCTGGAAGGCCTGCATCTTTTCTGCTCTCAGAGAGCTATTCTCCAATTTGCACGCCATACCAGTCACAGCCTTACTAGCAAAAGGATGTCCCACTTTTTCTCTGGACACCCGTAGCCAGTGTCTGAATACTGGGACCATGTCCACCAGTGCTGCAGAAAAAGCAGACACCTCCATGGCAGACATGTCAGCAGAGATAGCAAAATGGGAGCTTGACTCATGCCTGACGTCTGCCCTCCAAATCTTTTGTGCATCTTACTGGTAGAACCTAAATCCTAGCCAGAGTATTGCCTGCAAGGGAGTCTGGGAAATGTAGTTTTATATTATCAGCTTCTGCAGTACAGAAAGGCACACTAGAGGCAGGTTAGAAAGAGTGCTGACCATCAGTTCACCTTATCTAACACATTCCTACTCCTATTCCAAGGCCCACATCAAATGCTACCTCCTCTCAGAGGCTCCTCTCCCACTGTGTCCTCTCCCCCAGTAGAGAATGTTCTCTGTTCCCAATGCTTATGTCATCCAGTGAAACACATCAGTCTCCTTTGTTAAGCTACACGTTTTTTTAGGATAGGGATTTGTATGACTCATGTCTGTGTTCCTTGCACCAATACAAGTTCTGATAGGTACTAACTGTAGTGGCTTTAAAATATGCCCACAAACTCTTTGATACTTCTCCTTTAAAATGTAGAGCCTAGGCCCTGGTTAGAGAATCATCCTGATGCACCAAGGTTGTGGGTTCAATCCTAGGTCATGGCATATACAAGAAGCATCAACATGGCTCAGTGGTTGAGCATCGACCCACGAACCAAGCAGTCACAGTTCAATTCCCAGTTAGGGCACATGCCTGGGGTTGATTCCCAGTGGGGGGTGTGCAGGAGGCAGCCAATCAATGATTTTCTCTTATCATTGTTGTTTCTCTCTCTCTCTCTCTCTCTCTCTCTCTCTCTCTCTCTCTCTCTCTCTCTCTCTCTCTCTCTCTCTCCCTCCCTCCCTCCCTCCCTCCCTCTTCCTTCCTCTCTGAAATCAATTAAAATATATTTTTAAAAAGAAGCAATAAATGAATGCATAAATAAATGGAACAACAATTGATTTAAAAAAAAAATGTTTGTCTCTCTCTCTCCCTCTCTTCTTCAAATAAATCAACAAAAATTTTTTTACTAAAAAAAGTAGGGCCTTTTGAAACCATGCTAGACTTACTGACTCAGGTCTAATAAACAGAATGTGATTCCTCAGACGAGATCATAAAGCACACGACTTGGTCACTTGTGCCAGCTGCCATGTCGGAGGACACACAAGTGGCCTACGGAGAGGTCCATGTGGAGAGGAACCGAGACCTCCTGCCAACAACCAGCACTAACTTGCCAGGCGTTTTCTTCCCCCAGAAGGGAAACTCCCCACTGACCTGGGAGGACTTTTAAAGGCTCCTGCCTCCCTTGATCCATTAAAATGATTGAAAAACACAGTCTGTTGACTCATCCTCTTGGTTTCCTATGAGTTGACCCATGGTGGACAAAAGAAGAAGGAATTGAGGGTACAACTAAGGCTGGGAGTTCCCTGTGTTCAGAGTTATTGAATGGTTTTGGAGAGAGAAGGGTTGTCACACAGCAGTAATGCAAGGGCATCCAGTTTGACTTTCCAAGCATTGGAAAGGAGTGCCCACCCTTTCCCAGCTTCCTGGGGCATTTGGGGAAAATGAGCAGCTGGCCCCAAGCAAACCAGCTGAGGATAAATTAAAATAATTTTTTTTTATTGATTTTTTTACAGAGAGGAAGAGAGAAGGATAGTTAGAAACATCGATGAGAGAGAATCACTGATCACCTGCCTCTTACACACCCCCTACTGGGGATGCGCCCGCAACCAACGTACATGCCCTTGACCGGAATTGAACCCAGGACCCGTCAGTCCACAGGCCGACACTCTATCCACTGAGCCAAACCGGTTTTGGCATGAGGATAAAAATTTGCTTCTCCAAGAAGGCAGAGCTTTGGTGATTCTTGGCCTGCTTTCCCCATTCAGGAATCCTACACCTTTTTTCCCCCTTCTTTTCTTACTTATACAATCAATACATTTTCACTGTGAAATAAACAAAGTTCAAACAACTCAGTTTTTTAAAGTAAAAGAACAAATGTTCTTCATAGTCTACCACTAACCCCAATTCCTCCTCCCCCCCCCCCCCCCCGAGTAGTTACCACTAACAGTTTGACATGTAACCTGCCAAACCTCATGGATATATAGGTATCACATGTTACATATTGCCCTGCAATTTGTGTGTTTGTTTTACTCATTTGATGAAAGATCATTGACATATTTTTGCATGTCAGTACTAACAGAGCTAACACATTTTTAAATCCAATAGCCGTCTACTACTCCATTGTATATGTGAGAGGAAGAAAAATAATTATGATAAGAATAACCACTTTTCACTGCCTTCTGTGGAGTGAGGGGTAAGAGTGTTGAATGGAGCATCCGAGGGGCTTGGGTGAGGTAGTGTTGAGGAAGGAGTTATGGAGATCTGACTTAATCTTTAAAACGGGGGTATGGTAGTGGTGGGGCTCTGATCCTCCCTCTGAGGTCATCTGGAGTGGATAAGTGAAAGGGGACAGGGAGAATGGGGACGTAAGAGATTGCTGACAAGATGTAATATGAGTACCTCTTAAGTAACCCTCTGTACAATGCTCACATCTTTCATGAGTTTATTAAATTCATGAATGAATATATCCTTCACCTCTTGAGTGTTTCCTTAGAATAACAATGCAAGGATGGTATTACTGGGGCAAAGGGTTAGAATTTCTCTATGGTTTTTGTGACCTTGTTTGTTAAATTGTTATCCTAAAGGGCTATAAGAATTATGCTGTTACTTATAATGTTTCCCAGTGTGGGAGATTGAAAGGAACCCCAGTTTAGAATGTGTATTTCTAGAATCTGACCCTTGAGATGATCTTCACAAAGTCTGACATATCTACACATAAATGTGGATGCTTACTATTATATGTTGCATTCTTTGTGCTACATTCTGGCTCAGGTATCCACCTCAGCTCCAAGCCCCAAGGTGCTGACAAGGTGGGTTCAGTGCAAGCGAACAAAGAGTGGCCATGAGCAATAACCACAGGCCAGAAGTAGTAAGTTGTGTGGCACCCATGCCCCACTCCCCACCTTCATACATTTATTGACCTATTGATCATGGAACTCTTTCCTGCTGAGCCCAGATGCTCCTTCAGAATTCCTGCGACTACCAATCAAACAGGTTGGAATGAAACGTATTTGCCCTTCCTTCTATAGGCTCATTAGTCTAAAATGGGAATCTAAATTTTTGCCTTTTCTGGCAAATTTAATTTTCAAAATGTGCATTAAAATAAACAACTGATGACACTTAAAACGCTTATCCATGTGCCACCAAAGGTAGATTTGAACACTTGAGAAAATCCTGGAGTGGTGGAAAGGTGGGTGAGCGGAGCCCAGAGGGGAAGCAAGTCCCCTGCCGTTACTTTCTGAAGGCTGGCTGCGCTCCCATCTGGTGAGCCTGTACGCTCATATCTGCGATCCAAGACCCCAGGGGAAGCAATGGTGGCCGGCTGATAGTGGCTGAGAGACACTCAGGAAGTGTCTGGGCACGTCTGTTGGGTCCACTGAGGTGCTATCTGGTAGGAAGTCAGGGTCTGGAATCAGAAGAGAAACGAGGAAGGCCTGTTCTGCCTAGAGCTGTTAAAGGCCTATCATGACCGTCAATGGCATGGGTCTAAAGTACAATAAGTTAGCGATGCATTTCAAGTGTTCAACATGAGGGCAGGGACACCCAAGTCAACAACACCTGGAATTTCAGGCAGGTGACCCAGAGCCAGAAGTTCTGTTAGGGATCCTGACTGTTGTGCAACTTTGATTGGACACTTTCTCCATTCTGCTCCATGCTCAGGCCTCTTGGTCAGATCAGGTCAAATTTTCCAGGTGTACCCTTATTCAGGTACTAGAGTCCAAGAACTGTGAATTCCATCCTCCAGCCTGGCTCCTGTAGCCAGAGTTTTTTCCCCCCTAACACCTCCCATATATTCCAAGACCCAGGCTTCAGTTGCAAGAGATATTTGAAAGTACCAACAGGTCCTGTGCTCTCTGGGGTCTTTGGTTATCCCTAGCAATGCTTCTTGTGTCTCTTCTAATAATTCTCTTGTTCTTCCCATGAAATAGCAGGAATGGGAATGGTAAGTGGATTGGGACAAACTCAATAGATCCCTTGTTGTATCCCAGATACAAGGAACAGGTTAATGGGTCACGTCCAGTTGACCAGGCTATAGCAAGTGGACAATGACCAACCTCCTTCTCCCAGAGCCAGTGGCGATCTGGCTCTCACTCTCACACACTTACCAGGATATCCATGGATGGTTCTTCAGAAATGGCACTACATCTCTTTGCTAGCTTCAGCTACTCTACCTCTCGGGGATATTTTATTCTTCAAACGTTGAATATGGGATAGAGTGGTTTTACTCCCCCTCCCCCCCCCCCCTTCATACTATCTGGGATTTTGGCATCTCTACTGACGGTCTGCAATATAGAAAGGCTTGATTAAGCCTTTGGCCTATTTCTCAAACAGGGTGACAAGCTGCTCCTTGTAACCCAGTTGTCATTTGGGGCCTTCTTAAAATTTGACCTCTGGAAAAGATTGTTTTCAACCCCGAAGTCCAGTCTGGGCAAGTCCAGAACACTCCCCAAGTCTACTGCAAATTCTTCTGGTGCTTCTGCTTCTAGGCCAGTGGTCGGCAAACTGCGGCTCATGAGCCACATGCGGCTCTTTGGCCCCTTGAGTGTGGCTCTTTCACAAAATACCATGAGCAGGCACGCATGTACAGTGCGATTGAAACTTCGTGGCCCATGCGCAGAAGTCAGTTTTCAGCTCTCAAAGGAAATTTCAATCGTTGTACTGTTGATATTTAGCTCTGTTGACTAATGAGTTTGCCCACCACTGTTCTAGGCTATAGCAACTGCATGAGTCATCCTGATTCGAATGTCAATCTGAATGTACAATTCAGCCTTCACTGCTGTGCATGAGAGATATTCACGGTGAGTATTTGTGGACCTAGCAGAGGGAGAGGGGTCACATCATGCACCCCAAAGCCTTCCTATTTCTGTCACATCTTCCTCCAGAGTATCCACAAGTTTCTTTTCTCCTTCACTGTGCAGAGCAGTCCCCCATCTGATACCTCTTTTCCAGCCAACACTCAGATCTTTAAAGCTCTGCTTTCTACCCCAACAATTCTCAGGTTTTTTTTTTTTTTTTTTTTTTTTTTTAATAAAGCAGTTCTCTCCCTAGAAGGATTTCTAGTGTCAGCTCCTGTTATAGTAAAGAATTTTCTGTCTGATTTCACATTTTGTCGCACAGAGTTGGGGGTTTTAAGAAGTTCCCTCTAGTAATTAGAATGTTTTTGATGCAATTTAATAGGAACCCAATTCAAAGTGTCCCAAACAATAAAGATAATCATTATCTCACAAAATTAGAAGCCCAGAGACAGGTTGGCTCCAATCTTCAGGGTCCTCGCTGTGCCTCCTAGTTCTATTTCAGGCTTGGCCTCAGACCTGTAGCAAAAAAGGCTGCTGCAGCCGAAACCCGTTTGGCTCAGTGGATAAAGCGCCTGTGGACTGAAAGGTCCCAGGTTCGATTCCGGTCAAGGGCATATACCTTGGTTGCGGGCCCATCCCCAATAGGGGGTGTGCAGGAGGCAGCTGATCGATGTCTCTCTCTCATCGATATTTCTAACTCTCTGTCCCTCTACCTTCCTCTTTGTAAACAAATCAATAAAATATATTTAAAAAAAAAGAAAAAAAAAAAGGCTGCTGCAGTTAGGCATCATAGCCCGACCACACAATGCACAGAACAAGAAGGGATGGCCTCTTCCTATATCTCTTCCTTTGTAGAGAGGAGACCGTTCCCAGAACCCCTTCAGCAGTAGTTGCCTTCCCATCTCCTTGCCCAGGTTTGGTCATGTGCTTAAGCCCATAGCTAGAAAGGAGAACGTGATCTGTGATTGGCTTAAATTAACCCCGAACCATCCCTGGTGATGGGGGGTGGTGAGTGGCTACTGAAGCACGAGGCTTAATGACAGAGATGGACACCTGTACGGGAAGGGTGCCCCTTCAGCACTCCTGTGGTTCTGTCTCCCAGCTCAGTATTGTGGCTGGTTGTGCCAGCTCTTCCAGCCTCAGTCTATTCCTGTAGCTGCCAGCCAGAGGGGGCACCAGCCAGCACTGAACATTTCTTTTTCTTTTCTTTCTTTTTTTTAAATACATATTTTATTGATTTTTTACAGAGAGGAAGGGAGAGGGACAGAGAGCTAGAAACATCGATGAGAGAGAGACATCGATCAGCTGCCTTCTGCACACCCCTTAATGGGAATGCGCCCGCAACCAATGTACAATACATGCCCTTGACCAGAATCGAACCTGGGACCTTTCAGTCCGCAGACCGACGCTCTATCCATTGAGCCAAACCGGTTTCGGCGGTACTGAACATTTCTGTCTTAAAGTTTTTCTCACCATTTCTGCACCAAGGACACACTATCTCCTTCCTGGAACAGATCATTCTCATGTTTTGAGGAATTAATGTTCTCATTTTGTTTCTCTGTTTAAAACAAACTAGCAATCATTGCAAAGTAATTGCATAGACTATTTTTTTAAGATGGACTTTTTTTTTTGAGAGAAGTTATAGGTATTTGGGGGATTCTAAAACTTTCATTTCAGATAAGCTAGTTAGGAAGAAGTAGAAAAAATGCATGTTTATTGAATGGATTAGAGACCCAGTGCACGAATTTCATGCACTTGGGGAAGAGCGGTGTTCCTCAGCCAGGCCTGTGCCCTCTTGCAGTCCAGGAGCCCTTGGGGGATGTACGACTGACGGCGGGGAGTGGGCCTAAGCTGTCAATTGGACAGCCTTAGTGCTGCCACGGTGTGAGCCCGGTTCTGGCTGAGAGGTGTCCCCCTATGGGAACACAATGACCACCAGGGGGCAGATGCTTCATAGCGACTGGCTGTCCCACCGCTTGTTCAATTTGCATATTAGCCTTTTATTATATAGGATAAGTTAATGAAAATTAAGCTGTGGAGAGTAAGCTATGACTTTGGGTCCCTGTTGTGGCCAGAGGCAATTCTCTGTAGTACGTACCATGTTCCTTAAGAACTCTGGTGGGTTTTCAGGCTTCTGGAAGAGTAAAACCTTCCCTTTCTGCTCTCCTCCATTGACCTACAGATCTGCATCCTCTCCCTTCCTGGTAAGTCCCTTTGGCTGTAGCCCCTAAGATCCTATCCTGTTTTCCTCTGTGCTCTCTGGTGTTTAGGGGGTTTGGTTGCAAGCTGGTATTCAGTCTGGTTCTGCACTTTAGTGTGCTTTACTTCTTCACTTCTTGTAGTCACAGCTGTCTTATTTATTAACATCTTTTTTTTAAAGGCTTTCTGGTTCACATCACATATTTAGCTCACTAGCATCCCTATCCCAACCCATACAGTCACATTTAAAGCACAAATAGGTTCCCATGGGCCATGGGATGACAGCTTACACACAGAGCCAAGGTGGCTGCTAAAGCCACGCACCTTTGACAGGGTAGCCTCTGTGCTTAGGCTCTTGCTATTATTGGGTAACCCATCACCCATGGGCCCCACCCCTAGGGTTCTGCCTTGCAGTTTTCCATTCCCAGAACGCTTTTACCATTCAGGAAAAAAGGCATTGTTCTCACCCAGAAAAGACAAGAAAGTTCCCTAGCACCCCTCAAAACTAGCTTTTGAAGAATCCCAAACAGGCCTTGATGCTTCAAGATGTCTTTTGCTTTTAATCCAGATGAAGGAAGGAAGATCACAGAGGAAGGTCCAGATCCAAAGTGAATTCTTTTGTCTAGTACATGGTTTATTTTAAATGTGAAAGTTCAAGGTTACAAAAACAAATGGATTGAATGGGGGCATTTGTGAATTTGGAAGCATAGACATTTCTCCATGTTTGGAGGATGTGCTCAAATATTTGTGTACTTTTTGTCACTGTTGAATTTAAAGAGTTACTGATGCTGTGGAACATTGCACCCAGAATGGTGTAAAAAATAAATAAATGATGATACAGGGCCCAGAATCCCAAGGAGGGAAAGGAGAGAAAGTATGGTTGGTGTTATCCTCATGTGGCCCCAGGACACCTGATTGGAAAACCTCTTTCCACAGTACCAAACCATAAGGTGGATGAAGTTACTGATTGGATGGAATAAATTGGGCAGGTCAACTGCTGTCAAGAAGACTGACTTACAGCAGTGTTCTTTCTGCTTTCCTCCCTTCATCCTTACTTACCTAATTTTTAAAAGACCTCTCTTTAAGAACTTGACTTTAATTGCATTGGCTTACCGAAACCGGTTTGGCTCAGTGGATAGAGTGTCGGTCTGCAGACTGAAAGGTCCCGGGTTCGATTCTGGTCAAGGGCATGTATGTACATTGGTTGCGGGCACATCCCTGGTAAGGGATGTGCAGGAGGCAGCTGGTCGATGTCTCTCTCTCATGGATGTTTCTAGCTCTCTATCCCTCTCCCTTCCTCTCTGTAAAAAAATCAATAAAATATATTAAAAAATATATAGATAAATAGATTGCATTGGCTTGATCAAGCAGCTTTCAGAAAGAGATGTCATGTGGGGGAAAAATAGACTTCTTCTTCAGCAACTGGATTGAAAGAAAGAGCATGCATTTTGGGGTGTTCAGGTCCAGCTCTTTCATAGAGCAGCTGTGTGCTCTTACATAAGTTAGGTATTTCATGTCTCTAAGTTTCATTCTCTTTGCTGGAAAATGCAGACCAAACATTTTTTGAAAATCAGTTCTGAGAATGAGTGACAAATACAAATTGCTGTGTATGATACCTAGTGCAAAATAAGTAAGATATGATATAATGCATGAAAATAATCACTCTGCCTTCTTTGTGAGGGGCAGGAGAGAAGTTAGGAGGTGATTGTATGGATAACATGGCAAGAAATTATGGTAGCCTAAACCAGGATAGGAGTGCCAAAATAAGAAACAGTCCAATTCAGGTCATATTTTGAAGATAGAGCAACAGAATTTTCTGATGGATTCCCTGTGGGGTATTTGGGGAGCAAGAGGAGAATCATGAATATCTCATGTTTTATGCTTACGCAGTTTAAAGGATGGACTTGCCATTTACTGAGACAGAGGACTGAGGGAAGAGTAGGTATTGGGGGAAGTTGGAGTTGCCTATGAGACACTAAAGAGGAGGGGTTGAGTAGGTTGTTTGATATATGACTTTGGAGTTTGGGGAGAAGCCCAGACTGGACATAGACATTTGAGAATCTTTAGAGTATAGATGGTATTTAAAATCATGAACTCAGATCAGATCCTCTTGGGAGTGAGTGAGGATAGAAAGAATCTAGGTTTGAGAACTAAGCCCTCAAACAGCCCAGTGCTACACATCCGGGAGATGAGGAGGAACAAATTCATCCCCCACCTCCTCTTCTCCCTCCCTCCTTTTCTCTCCCCTCTGCTTTCTTCTTCTTTTATCATTATGAAAGGGGACTGTTCTATTTAATTCAGTTAGCCTTCACTTGAACAAAGTTGCTTACAAAATTTTTTTGGGCTTGCTTTTAAAAAGTGATATATGCTCTTTGAAACTTCAAAGTCTTTTAAAAAAAAAAACACACACACACAAAAACCCCCCAAAAAACAACACACCCAACTCCAGGCTGTAGAAGAAGACTTGTGGTGCAGGCATTGAACCAGCAAGTCCAGTGCATCTGGAGATCAAGTCCTCTCAGAATTAGTGAAATCGAGCTTTTGTTAGCATTAATTTAATGGTGGAATGTCAACTTGAAAACCTCAAAAATCCTTTTCTGCTTCGCATCTATTTCCCTTCTTCATCCAAAAGAAAAACTATGTGAAGCCAGAAGGGAGAATCTGAGAAAGGTTTGACTCTTCCTTTGGTGAGATAAACAATCTGCTGTTTCATGGCACCAGCACAGAAATCCTGTGTTTGGAGAACAGGCTGAGATGACAGTGTTACTCAGGGTGTTTTAGGGAGGGCAAGGTGGGAAGAGCTCAATTCTTGAGATAAAGGTCTGGGTGTCTCAGTGGACCATAGGTTTTCTATGAGCCATGGTTGCTACATGTCACCACAGAGCCATCACAACTGTAGGCTGAATTAAAAGAGATCTATTATCCTGGACATAGGAAGTCAGAATCTCCTGAATAAAGAGACTTCTGGTTGGCTGATACCAGCATCTGAGGTTGCTGGCCACCATATTTATGGCTTTAGCTAGGACTATTACATCAGAGAGAGAGAGTGCATCTAAGGTAGCTCTCGACTTAGGAGACCCGATTTAAACAGTCAAGCTGGGACAGATACTTTTGAGAATCTGAAACAATATAGTTGTCAGGTGATTGAGGGGAGAAGAGAGCTGGAATGGAGAGGCCATGTGAGATGTAATAAGGTATGTGTCCAGAAAAAGCAGGAGTAGAGCGAAGAAAAGGATGAGGAAGAAGCAGATGGACAGAGAGAAGGAGAGAGGCCTTTGGGAGACAAAAGGATACAGACATTAGGACAGATACACTAGTAAGTCCTGCCTCAGGTCATGCCAGCTCTGCTACTTTCCTATCCTTGAGCTCTGTGGGGTCAGTTATCATGGACACAAGCCCCTTTACACTTGAGCCAGCAGAGTGGGTTTGTGTTCTTTGCAACTAAACGTGTCCTACAATTTCCACATCCCTTCTGGCCATTAGGTTCTGCTCATCTGTCAGCCCAACCTGGAATTCCTTCTTCTTTCCTTGACTTTCCCTGTTTTACTCTGCACTCAAAGCCAAGCTGAAGTTCCTATCTCTCCCATGAAGCACTCCCAACCAGACCAGTTCCAGAGGACTCTCTTCTCCATGAGCTTCTACAGCGTTTCTACCCCTCCCACCCCACCCCACCCCATCTTCCCGTGGCAGACCAGGGACATGAAAATACAGAGTGCAGAGGAGCCCAGGAGAGGGGGAAAACTCATTCAGGCTTCTCCAACAGCAGCAATGCTTTCTTTGACATCCTCCTCTGACCTCCATCTCCTTATGGGACTTCCAAGGTCACCCTGGTATCACAGCACATCCTTCTGCATCCTTCTACCCTCTTCCCACACACCACACTCATGTCAGCACAAGTAATGACCACATCTAAGACCTACCTTACCAAACCCCATAACTAACCTCTGCAAATTGGCTTTTGATCCCATCAGTCTATTTAAACAGCTCTCTCAAAGGTCCAATAACTTGTTCACCATCTTCACCTGTGACTTAAAGCTCTTCTAGAGACCATCTTTCTAAAATCTATTCCACCAGTCTGGACATCACTCAAACAACAATCCTTGCAGTCCTGTATTTCTAACCATCTTCTGGGTATTCCTTCTGAGTATTCCACTAGCATCTCAAACTGAACTAATATCTTCCTTTCCAATGCATTGCTGCTCCTGGATTCCTTGAGCATTCACATTCTCTGTGCTTGTCCAGGGATCAAAAGTTTGGAATCACCCAAACTCTCATTTCCTCTCCCCACATGCAGTTTGGTCACAAGTTCCTGCCCACCCTCATTACTGCTGTTACCACTTCTCTGCAGAGCTCCAAATGCCCATGTGTCAACCTCTATTGGGATTTTTCATAGTCATCTAAAACTTAACTCGTCCAAAATGGAATTTTTGAGCCTATTATCCTGTTACCCCCATAAATGACTTCCTTATAAGCCCAGTTGCTCAACCTGGCCATCCTTGACATCTTTTTCTCTCTTGAAGGCCGCATTTCTATGTTTTTTTTCAGGAGCACTCAGAATTGCTAATCCCTATGTCTATTAAAAAATCTACTCAATATTCATTTATAGTTTGTTTATTCCTTTAGCCTAAAGGTATTTAGTCCACGTGCTGCATACAAAAACTATTTGAGCAAATTTATTTTTAGCCCCTTCTGACTATAGACTTTCAATTGGACCCTCTATGTTTGCTCCATATCTCATTTCTGTCCTTGTCATACCTGGCTGTTCAAGTGAAGGGCCTCTCTGGGTTGTCTAGGGCTAGGCTGAGGCCTCCTCCTCCTGGCTCTATTAGGCATCATTCCTCTTGCCTGTTCCAGAAATGTGTTCACTCATGCCTGCCTCCTCCAGGTCTCTTTGTGGCTAAGGGTTCCTTCGCTCTGAAGGAGCCCTTTGTTATCATTTTAATGGGATCCTGGGAAGGAAAGAAGACACTTAGGCTCCAAGTCTGCTGTCTTGAACCTGATTCCCAAGGACTCCAGAATCAGAAAGATCTGGGTTTACAAACTGAGACAATGGTCAGCTTCTTGACTTCTCCAAATCTCAGATTCCTCATCTAAGAAATGGGGTGAGAACACTACATCACATGAGTTTGGGGAGAATGGAACTAGATATTATATGTAAGGTGGTTTACACAGTGTCTGGCACCATGTTTAGTAAATGGCACCTGGTATTGTCCCCTGGATGCAATTTCTGCTGATCTGGCCCCTGATTTGTCTAGTTATTCCCTTAGGGCCTACTAAAGGGGCATCGCAGAGCCCGTAAGCATAAATGGGGCAGGGAGCAGTCACCTCAGCATCAGCCCTGAGCTGACAGTGCTCCTTTGTAGGATGCTACGTCTCCTGGCTTGGCTTCTCTTGGTCCCAGGATGTGCTTTTGGCCTGGACTTGCACATTTCTCCCCTGGCCTTGAGTCAAATGGCCTGTGGTGCCTCCACCAGCCCACTGTTTTTATGCTGAGGACACATGATTGTCTCTGATGGGCCTGAATGATGAGCTGATGATTTGGGTAGAGTGAGGCCAAATCCCTGTGTGGCTCCAGGGATGGGGATAAATATAGCTCAAGTAGCTGCTCATGCTCTTTTAAGGACTAGAAGTCAGCTTCAGCAAGCTGGGAAGCTCCATGACCAGGACAGCAAGGGACACAGTTCATTTTTTTAGAGCTGTGGTCAGCACCCCCCTGTGCACTGCTGGATTCCGGACCTCTGTGACGCGATTTCTTCTGAACAAAGGGGCCCCCTTCACTAGTCTACACCCCATGAAGGCAGGGATGTGTCCGAGGATCCCCCACCACATAAGGGAAAAGAACTTTAGGGCCAAAACCCCCAAGCTCACACTTACTGGCTATGGAACATTAGTTGTTTCATCTCTAAATCTCCAACACCATGTCCGGCACACTACAGGGGCTCAGTAAACATTCTAAATGGATAAATGAGCAGCGAGGGAGCTAGATTTTAAAAATAACTTTAGAATAAGATCTGTAGCCTAGTTAACAGTAATAGACCAATGTTAGCTTCCAGGTTTTGATACTATACAACAGCCGTGTAAGATGTCACCGCCGGGAAGAAACTGGGTGAAGGGTACATGGGACTATTTTTACCACTTCCCATATGTCTGTAATTAATCCAAAATAAAAAGTACAAAAAAACAAGTAACCTTTAGTCAGGCTCTCACCAATCCTCTGTGACATTCGGAGGAAGCAGTGCTGAAAGATGAATTAATGAAATTCCTGTCCACAGCAGTGTTTTGTTTCATCATTTATCTTTGAATTTAAACACATGATTTATTCTTCTTATTAAAAACTTTAAATGTATAAATAGACACTGTATGCTCTTTCCCTCCACTAGGTTTCCTCCCCATGGGTAACTAGTGTTGAATGTTATTTGTTTATTGTGTTAATTTTAATGAAATTGTGTGCACATACATTTATGCACTTTTGAGTGTGTATGTGTAAATATAAGTGTATTTATGTGTATATTTATATACTATTAGGTTATCTTACTTTTCCGACTTAACCATATAGCTGAGGGTTTTCATATCAGCACACAAAGAGCTTCCTTAGCCTTTGTTATGGTTATACCTCATCATCTTTTATGACTCCCAATTGGTGGACATTTGTGTTGTTTCCAATATTTGGCTTTTAGGATAAAGCTGTAATGAATAATCTTGTTCATTTGTCATTTCCCAAGTGTGGGAGTGTGTTAGTAGAGTAAATTCTTAGAAGTGGAACTGGGTCAAAGGATATCAGCCTTGCAATCTTGATGATGCCAAATTGCTTTCTATAGAGCTTGTTTCATTCCACACACCCGCTAATGATGTGTTTAAGAAATGCTTGTGTTAATGACGTGATTTTAAAAGTTGGTGACCTATCTGTGAGTCTGGTAAAAGCTATACACAAGAAAAAACACAACTCACACAGTGTTCTGAAGACGTTTTAGTTGGTCCAGAGACCCCTGAAGGCTATCCGTGAACCCTAGTTTTTAATTACCCTGATTGAATGGGAGGACGTATGATACAGGGGAAAGAGCTTTAGAGCCAAACAGCCTAAATTCACACAGGATGTGGAACAGCAGGCAAGTTGTTTCACTTCTTCAACTTTCAATTTTATTTATTTACTAGAGGCCCAGTGCACTGGATTCGTGCACCAGTGGGGTCCTTTGGCCTGGCCTGCATCCTCTCACAATCCGGAACCTCTTGGGGGATGTCAAAGAGCCTGTTTTGGCCCAATCTCTCCAGGCCAGGCTGAGAGACCTCTTTGGGTCTGGGGTGCAGGTGAAGGAGATTTGGGGCCAACAGTGCCCGAGGAGCAAACTAATTCACGGCCAATTCCCAGAGAAATCAGGCTCCCTCCTCTACTGGTTGAGCGTCTGCCCTCTGGTGGTGACTGCACATCATAGCTACTGGTCAACAGTTGAATGATGTTGCTTAGGCTTTTATATATATATATATATATATATATATATATATATATATATATATATATATATATATATTTTCACTCTCATCTGAGGATGTGTTTTATTGATTTTTTTTTGAAAGAGAGGGAGAGAGAGAGAGAGAGAAAAGAGAGAGAGAGAAATATCATCATCTGGTTGTCTCTTGTATAAGCCTAACAGGGAATTGAATCCACAACCACAACCCAGGTATGTGTTCTGACCAGGAACCAAACCCACAACCTTTTGGTGTTCAGGGTGATGCTCCAACCAACTGAGCCACCAGGCAAGGGCTCAGTTTTATTTTCAATGGAGGCATATAATAATTCCATTTCATAGGATACTTGTGAGGACACACATATACATCGAATTTTCCATCGTATAAGATGACAATGTGTTCTAGTAAAAAGCCTGCTCAGATTGGCCAGAGTCAGAGAGGCGGTCTATTAAAAAAAGAACTGGTGTTGCCTCGGAAGTGGGGGGTAGTCTTATACAGAGAATATAGGCCTAAACCTATGTTTTAACTGTAAAATTAGGGGGTCATCTTATACGCCGGAAAATACAGTACATACATCCATGCAGAACATCTAATATAGTGGTTGGAACAAAGCAGGTGCTCAATATACAGTTTGTAAACACACACACACACACACACACACACACACACACACACCCTCCCTCGCATTCATACAGAGCCAAAAACTGGGGTAACTCCTGCTGGATTCAAAGATTAGTCTTTGGAGCATCACTTGGAGCCCAAGGATCAATAGCATAAGCATCACCTGGGGCATGAATTAAAATGCAGGTTCCTGGGTCCCACTTTAGATCCGTGGAACTAGCATTTTTGGGAGAGGAATCTAAGCAGGTTTGTACTTGGGGATTCTAACTCACAACGAAGTTGGAGAAACAATCTAAAGAGTTTGGAAAATTTCTTTTAGACCTCTACCTGCAATATTAATAGTTACCACTGTGTGGCTTTGCCAGTGGGGCCTATACCTAGTAGATGGTCGACATAGTCACTTGAGAAAAAGCATAATTAATACCCAGCATAGTCTCTGGTTCCATCTGCAAAAATACTATTAATTATATGTATCACGGACAGCATTCCTCAGGAATTTCTCTCAGAGTATTCAGGGAGGAGAGAGAGTCCAGGACTAGATGCCTGTGGACAGGCTGGGGTGGAGGCACAGTGGACCAGGGTTGGTAGAGAAAGCCCATCATGACTGGGGTGACTGACCCATGGCCAGGAGCTGGGGAGCCATCACCAGGAGGGCTTGAGGCCACAGGCCTTGAAGCACCAGTCGAGCTCTCAGCATGACTGTGAATACATTCTGGGTGACATGAGATGGCCCAGGGCTAGAGTTGCCAGATTTTGCAAATGAAAATACAGGATGTGCAGTTAAATTAGAATTTTAGATTAAAAAAACCATTTTTTAGTATAAGTATGTCCCATGCAGTATTTGGGACATACTTATACTAAAAAAGTTATGTGTCGTTATCTGAAATTCATATTTAAGTGGGTGTCCTGTAATTTATCTGGCAACTCCACCCAGGGATTGTGTGAACCAGCGGTCGTTTGTGAGGTCTGAAAGGTTGGTGACCACTGGTCTGAGCTGCCTCCAACCTCAGACGAAGGCTGGAGCCTGGGCTCCATGATCTTGGCTGAGTGGGCACCGCACCCAAGGGAGGTGAGGAAAGAATAAGGACAGGGTGTGGACTTCCAGGAGAGAGGCAGCCCTCCCTCACCTGTGTCTGGGAAGGACCAGGAAATAAACCTGTGCTGATGGACACCTGTGAGATGCTGGCACTGTGCTAAGCTTTCCAATATTATTTAATTCTCCTACAACGCTATGAGTTAGGTGCAATCACTATTATTCCCACGTTAGAGGTGAGGAGACTGAGGCTGCACGATGTTAAGACAATAAGGCTGTGGAACAGGGACACAGTGATCAAAGCCCCTGGGGCTGATGCCAGGTCTCAGATTAGCTGAATCTCCCAGGCCCTTCTCTCTGGTAATCCCAAGCATTTAAGGTGGGGGCGGCCCCCACCCACAAGTCCCTGGGACAGGAAATGTTCCCAGCTTCTCCTGGCTTGGGGCCAGAGTCCTGTCTAGGCTCCCATGCTCACTGAGGAGTCCAGGCTGGGAGGCAGATCTGCAGAGCTCCCTTGGTCCCCAGCTGGCCAGGACAGTGCCCAGGGGCATGAGATGCCCAGGGGTTTTGCCATGTGCTGTGTGGGTGCCCAAGGGGGTTGGGGGGGCAGGGTCAGTTGCTGCCTGGCAGGCCCAGCCTGCCCTGAGCCCAGCTTCCCCTGCCCTTAGCCCCCCGAGCCAGGCCGGAGGGGGCCAGAGAGGACTCCCGGAGGAGCTCTGGGCTCTAAGTCCCAGCCCCTCGGAGGAGGCGGGAGGCTGAGGCTCCGCAGCCAGAGGCTTCTCAGCTCTGAGCTCTGGAGCCAGATGTAACATTGACCTTAAATGGTAAAAGCTCCCCAGAGTGAAGAGAGGCTGGCCAGAGGAGGAACAGGGAATAACTCAGTTTTAGGTAAGTCCTGCTATATCCAAGAATAACCTGCCTCTTCAGCGGGGAAGCAGAGGGAAACTTCTCCTCCTTAAAGGTACAGGGTGCTGGGAGGGGGGCACTGACTTTAACTTTCCAAGGTGGTTGGCTTTGTTGGGTGACATTTCAGCTGACTATTTTTATGTCCTAATTTTTCAATAAGAAAGGAATTTTTGCCGGTCTAATTTAACGAAATGGTGCTGCTTTTGCTTGCTGTTGGAGAGCACGCACAGGTTATGGTAAAAAAGTGGGTTCATAGGAGGTCCCCACCCCCAAATTTCCTGTGGGCCCCTTTGGGGCAATTGAGTGTCTCTAGATTATGTGAGCCTGTACCGCCTGCGCCCCCTTTACCATCCCGGTTCCACTTACTGTGCCGCTCTCTGCCCCCCAACCACCCACTTTGTACACGGCCCCCATCCTCCTTGGTCCCTGTGCTGGCCTAGCTCTGTCTCCATCCTTCACCTGCCCTGTTTCTGTTCCTGCCTCTCCTGTCCTGTGGTTCGGTCACAGCTCATTTTTATCTGTCCCCAACTCTCCTATCTCCAGCTTTGGCCCCCTGTGCCCTAACCCTGCTCCCTAGAGGTGTGTGTGTGTGTGTGTGCCCAGTCTGTCCCCAAGCCCTGCTCATCTCCAGGTGCTCGGTGTCAATCTATTCCTAGAGAGAGCAGCATGGCACTGAGGCTGGCTTTCTCCAAAGGAAAGGCCGGTGGGAGCCAGAGGGGCCCAGCTGCCTGCTCCCTCCTGCCCAGTAACCAGTTGTCAGGCCTAGAGATGCTCTGTAGTCTGAATAAACAGTGTGAGTCTGGCACCCCTGGCCGGCTCTCCTGCCCCCCCAGAGCCCAGCCAGTGCCATCTTAACACTCTTCAGGCTGCTCTTTGGGGGTCTCAGTGGGAAGTAGAGCAGGCCATGGGTTTGTCTGAGCGGGGTCTCCTGCAGGAAAAAGAAGGAAGCTCCCCAGAACTGTGAGGCTGGGAGCACAAGGGAGTCAGAGCCTGCTAAGGGTTCCCTTGTCCCCACCAGAGGGCAATGACAGGCTGGTGGAGCAAGTGGAGTTAACTCCCCCAGCCTCACCCCAACGTTTTTATGGGGAGGCAGCTCAGGTTAAGTGGCTTGCCTAAAGTCAGAGGCTAAGAAAGAGCAGAGCTAGGGCTTTAACCCAAGTCTGTGTGGCTCTAACTCCAGTGCTCCTGCCCCTCATCCCAGATGGGAGGAAGCACTTCTGCTTTGAATATGTCTCCTGAGTTTTGATCTAATGGACAAAACAGATGTCATCATTATGTTTGTTCTGTCCATGATTCAGTGATGTGTGTGTGTGTGTGTGTGTGTGTGTGTGTGTGTGTGTCTGTGTGTGTGTGTTCACAGCTGGTGTGTCTTCCTGTGTGCTTGGTGATAAGGAGGACATCCTGCATTTCCTCTAAGATCATCTGGGAGGTGTAATCATATGCCAGTTGTTACAACAAGATCAATGATTCCCATCAATATGTTTCCGGAAGAGAAAAAAAAAGCAAGCACACTGTTCTTACTATGCATCAAATGCTCTTCTAAGCTTGTCCCCTGCAGGAGTTCAAGGCTTCCACAACCCACAAAGCAGGGGCCATTACTACTGCCCTCATCTTGCAGACATTTTAGCACAGAGACGTGGCACAGCTGGCATTTGATCCCAGCCTGCCCATCTCTGGAGGCCCCGCTCACAGGCAGCACCCTCTGTTCCTCTCGGCTCCTCCAGGACTGCGCCTGAAGCTTCCTGCCTGCGGGGTCATGGGCTCCTTCCTTCAACTTCCTGTGGGTGGGGTCCCTGTGGGCACTTTCCTTCAATACTATGAGGCCCCCGTCTTCACTCTTGTTTTACAGGGGAGGACGCAAGTACTAGGGGATGTTAAATGACTTCCCAAGGCCACCCAGACACAGAACGAGGGATTTTGTATTTTAGATGAGGAGAGTGATGGTCATGTTATACCTTCTGTTTGAAACTAGTTGCTAGGTGGGGTGGGGGGGCTTTTGGTTTCAGGGTGAGGGTTTCTGTGTGACTGTGAGAGGAAGCTCCATTCCGTGCATGGTGGGCTTAACTACACGTAGGGTTCTCAGCTTCCCAAACTGTCCCCACCCTTTCCTTTCAGTCTTGGTAATACAGGGGATGGATGCACCCACATCTCCAGTAGGAATGGAGACTGAGCCCCATGAAGGCAGAGGCCGTCTCATTCTCCCCTGTGCATCCTGCACGCAGAATGGTGCTGGGAGTGTACCATGCTCAGAATCTTTTTTTTCTTTCTTATGCAGAAATGGACAGAATGCTTATACAATGTATTCTGGTTAAACAGGGCCATAATATTTGTAAACTTGAGGGTTTATAATGTATGTAACCATGATGATCAGATTCTTCTAGTCTGGCTTCAGAGGATGCAAAGTGGGGGATTTGTGAAGAATGGGTGTAATTAGCTCTGGTTAGTTTCTCCCTAGAATTTTTTATTTATAATTTTTACTCAAGAATTTTCCTGCTGAAACCGGTTTGGCTCAGTGGATAGAGCATCAGCCTGTGGACTGAACGGTCCCAGGTTCGATTCCGGTCAAGGGCATGTACCTTGGTTGCGGGCACATTCCCAGTAGTGGGCGTGCAAGAGGCAACTGATCGATGACTCATCGATGTTTCTCACTCTCTCCCTTCCTCTCTGTAAAAAATCAATAAAATATATTTAAAAAAAAAGAATTTTCCTGGTAATAAAAGTAACATATGTTACTTATTAAATTTTCTTGGAAAATATAGAAAGTGGTATCAATAGGAAATAAATAACTTGAAAATAAATATCAATACAAAGAAAATTTTTTAAAAATCCCTCTCAAATCCTTTTACTAAGAGATAAATACATTATTAATAATATGGTATGTTTCTTTATATGTCTCTATATTTTATGAAACTAGGATCTTACTATATGTGGTTTTATAGTCAGCTTAAAAACTTTTTAAAAAAAGACTTGATGTTTTAGAGCAGTTTTAAGTTCACAGTATTGAATAGAAGGTGCAGAGGTTCCCTGTGCTGTCCCTCAGCCATGTTTCCTCGCTTCCACACATGCACAGCCTCCCCATTATCAACACCCTGCACAAGAGAGGTGCATCTGTTACAACTGATGAACCTACACTGCCACATCATTATTATCTAAAGTCCAAAGCTTATACTAGGGTCCATCCTTGGTGTTGTACCTTCTATGAGTTTAGACACATGTATAAAGACATGTACATACCATTACAGTATCATAGAGCATTTTCATTGCCTTAAAAATCCTCTGTGCTCCACCTAATCAGCTCTCTTCTCCTAACCCGTTGCAAGCACTGATCATTTTACTGCCTCCATAGTTTTCCTTTTCCAAAATGTCATATAATTGGCATCCTATAGTGTATAGCCTTTCCAGAATGGCTTCTTTCATGTAGTAATATGCACTTCAGGTTCTTTTCGTGGCTTGATAGCTCATTTCTTTTTAGCACTGAATAATATCCCATTGACTGATGGACCACAGCTTGTTTATCTACTCACCTAAAGAAGGACATCTTAGTCTGCTTTCTAAGTGAGCATGCTATCACCATCATTTTTCCATGTCATTAAAGATAGTTCAAAGTATTTTTCAATGGCTGTCCAATGTAGAGTAATGTTAGCTGTGAACAGGTTAGTCATCATTCCCCTCATTAGACATTTACAAATGTTTCTTTGGGGACAGTCTTATGATGGCCTTTCCATATGTTTATGGAATTTGGAAACTTGGCTCTCAGAGATGGGCTTTTTCTGTGTGGCCCATGGCGTGGGCTGCAAGATGCTGATAAGTGGGATACTGACTCAGCCTAAACTCACATCAGAAGAACGTTGTTCCTTTTTAAGTTCTTTTCAGTCCTTTGCTGAAGGAGAAAGCCTCCATCGGAGGCACCCAGGAGTGAGGGTGGCGCAGGACTCCCAGTGCTGCAACGGGAAGTCCCGGCCAGGCGGGACAAGGGTTCCCTGGCCTGAGCCTGGAGTACTTTCTCCATATTTTGGATACTCGTGTGTCTCCCTTCTTGAAAAAATGAGAGCAAGCCTCAGGCGCAGAGCCTTTGCTAGAATTTAGTAACTGTTTTCATTTTAATTCACTTTTACAATTCCTCTCTATTAGTGGTATAAGTGGTACTGATTTTTCCTCTTTCAGTAGAGATATGAAGTTTCCTTTTAAAATAAATGTAACAATAAGAGTAGCTAACACTTAGAGTGCTTGTGTGTGGTAGGTACTGTTTTATAAAAGTAGCATAGGCCCGGTGCACGAATTCATTCATAGATGGGATTTCTCACCCTGGCCAGCGATTGGGGCCAATTGGGGCCATCAAGCCCAGTTAAGACTGATGGGGCCAGCTAGTCGGGCAGAGGGACTGCAGGATGTTGGCTGTGGAAGCTGCACTGACCATCAGGGGCAGCTCCTGTGTTGACTGTCTGTCTCCTGATGGCCAGTGCATCATCATAGCGACCGGTAGACAGGTTGAGAGGTTGAGTGGTCATAATGGTTGCTTAGGCTTTTATATATATATAGAAGTTTTTATCAATTTTAGAGAGAGAGGAAACATCAATGATGAGAGAGAATAATCGATCAGCTGCCTTCTGTATACCCCACCCCCCACTGGGATCGAGCCCACAACCAGGGCATGTGCTTTGACCAGAAATCAAGCCATGATCTCCTGGTTCATGGCTGATGCTCAACCACTGAGCCATATCGGTTGGGTTGCTAGGTACTGTTTTAATGCTTTATCTACAATATCTCATTTAACCCTTATAGGAATCTCCTAAAGTAGTTACCAGTATTATCCCCGTTATACAAATGGAGAAACTGAAGCACAGACAGATTAAATATCTTGCTCAACAACACAGAGCTGGTAAATGGCAGAGCTGGGATTTCAACCCTGGCTTTCTGGCTCATTGCTAGTCAAATTAAAGAATATTAAGTCAATAGATGCATAAGTGGCACACAGAGGTGACAGAAACTATGAGTATGGTGTGCAGATGACTCAAGTTTAGGAAACGCTGGCTTAAAGAAACCAGGTTCTATGAGCAGGGGTACTGTGAGTGCAGCTGTGGGGAAGCTGAGCCACCCCGGCTAACCAGGGAAAGTGGGCTGGCAGGAGATGTTGAGAGGACGAGAAGACACACTGTTCATGATGGGGCTGTAGGTCTGGGACGGGGTGCAGAGGGCACGGTGGCCACTCTGGAAAGGACACACAGAGGCCAGAGGCAGTTCTGCCACTGACAAGCTAATAGGGAAGATGTTTCCAGAAAGTCCAAGGCTCCTTGTTCATCAGAAAGAGAAGAAAACCGGAAACACCTTTGACTTTGTTCTTACAGATATAGTCAAAAGAGCGTTGGCCAATTTCCCCTCATTGTCACAGTGGGAGAGGATGCCACATGCTAGAGGCAGTGCAGTGCCACTGCTGACATTGAGCTACACCTAATCTCTCGAGCCTCAGTTTCCCTTCCTATAAAACGGAGATAAAGCAGTGCCCACTTTGCAGGCTTAAATTCCTTAGCCCAGTGTCTGTTCTCGGCACCCAGTAAATGTTAGCTGAGACAGTGCCTAGTCTCTATCTGTCCCCCTTCACAGATTCCATCCAGGAGACTTTTGTACTCGGTTTGAGGTTCTGACTGCCCATAATCCTGGGTCCCATTGTCACCTCCATTTAATACCCCAAGGAGCGTAGCAGACTTATTCTTTAGATGATTGGCCATTGGTGACAGGTGGGGTATTAAGGAGGCCCAGTGAATAACACCTCCCTCCTTTGATTAAGTTCTAAGCCTTGTTGAGAAGTCAGTTTAATATCATCCTGTGACAGAAAGCTGGTATTGGAGAATGTGGTTTACACCTGCAGGCAAGTAGGCTTTCTAATATTGAATGAAGCAGACTTACCCCCAGCCCTCTGCAGTGCCCTCTGCTGAAGGCAAGTTCCTTTCAATCTTGGAGCAGAATGAATGTGTGTTGCTAGCAGGCAGCTCATTCCTAACAAAGGGAAGAGGAAAGACAGTGAAAAGTCTTCCAGTATCCACTTCTGTTCCCACTTTGTAAGGTGAAATGAAGACAGCAGGGTTCTGGGGATCTAGGCTTGGCTCTGTCTCTTAGATGTTGTGCCCTGGAGCAAATCACTTCTTCCTTCCCATTCCTTGGCATCCTCATCTGGGAACTGCTTACCCCCAAAGCCTAGTGATTCATCCCTGTAGGCTCATGTTTGAAGCCACCTCAGAGAAATAATGGTGTCAGACACTGTGTCTATGACAGGGAGGGCTGCAGGTGTGTTAGAAGACTCAGCTGTTATTGCTCATTTTCTAAAAGCCCCGTGCGGTGCCTTTAGGAACAGTCAGAACCAGCCAGGTCCAAAGTAAACGGAAGGCTGTATTTTTAAGAAAACACTCACTGCTGAAGGGAATGCCTATTCACTCTCTTGTTAACAAGGCACTTGACTCATGCTTTGGACATTTGCTGCTCAGGTCAGAGATAGTAGTCTTACATTTGTCACTAACAAAAGCCGCCTCTGGAGCCTGGTCCCACTTCCCTTACACCATAGGGCCAGCTGCACCGGGCCCTCCAGCTCTGGGAGCAGGTAGGGGCAGGGACAGAATTAGATTTCAGTCCTTTGGAAGAGATGAACCTCACAGGCACCAGAATTTGGGGGGCCTTCAGGAGACACGGAGTACCCTTAAAAGTTCCCTAAGTGGAGAAACTCTGGGAAGTGAGGAGACCCAGGGATATGGTCTGGCAGCTAACTACCATGTGCATGGCACATCCTCAGATGGCATCTCTGTGTTTTCTGTGTGACCTTCATGAATTCACAGTTCTGTGCCCTGCGGGTAGCATAGCCTCTCCCATCCCACCACCAAGGCCATGTTAGGATTTTTCGGGGCCTGTTCATGGTGGGGCTGTAGGTCTGTTATTTTATAACTCTGTCGGTGTAGATAAATATATCAACGTTATCTATGGAAACATTTTCTTTGACTAAATAGTTCATGTTGTCTTCTGATTTGAAAAGAAAAGAGAACATTTTAGAAATATATATATTTTATTGATTTTTTTACAGAGAGGAAGGGAGAGGGATAGAGTTAGAAACATCAATGAGAGAGAAACATTGATCAGCTGCCTCTTGCACACTCCCTACTGGGTATGTGCCTGCAACCAAGGTACATGGCCTTGAATGGAATTGAACCTAGGACCCTTGAGTCTGCAGGCTGACGCTCTAGCCACTGAGCAAAACTGGTTAGGGCAAAATGAGAACATTTTTTGGGCACTAGGCACTGTTCCTCCCAGACTTTCTGGAGGTTAGCCCTGCCCCATCACCTTACATCCGGAACACGATCTAGGGACCCGCAGCATCAGCACCACCTGGGAGTTTGTTAGAAACACAGACTCAGGCCTCTGGAGTCAGCATCTGAGGCTCAGCAAGACCCCCAGGTAATTCATGTTCATGCTGTAGGCTGAGGCAAGCTGCCTATCACAGTTGCCATGTACTCCTGGGAATATTTGAATCACAGGGCACACTATATCCCAAATTACAGCAAGAAGTCTAATAACAGAAAAGAAAGAAATACCTGGCATTAAGTGGCCATGTAAATGCCAACAATTCCTGGATGGCCTTGCCTGCCAAAGCCGCTCTCCTCTCTTGCCCAGTCAATGCTTTCTCTGCCACTCAGTGCAGAGGTGAGACCCGGGAGAGGGGCTGCATCGGCTTCTGAGTTAGTTTTTCCAGCTTTCCCTTGAGCACTTGGCCTCCAGAGCCATCTTGGCAGAGGAAGAGATAGATGCTGTAGGCGGACACAAGAGATGCCTCAACCCAGAGGTGACACATAGTCTGTTGGAGAGCTAGTCAGACCCTCCCCAACCAACTGCAAGGGAGTCTGGGACCTGCAGAGAACACAGGAAGATTGAAGAAGCACTAACCATCTCTGCATGGGCAGGTAATTAGTAAGGCCAATACCAGCTCCTGCAGAGCCTGAGGCCTTCTGGGGGCTAGGCATTAAGGAAAACCTAGAAAAACTGGGAGGATTCGTTCAGAAGCAAAGGCACGCCCTCCACCAGGGTCTTACATCTGCAACAAGGCAGAGTGGAGCATCAGTTGGCCAACAGAGGAAAAAGGCTTTGGCAAGCAGGGTCATCCAGGAATTCCTGGCATCCCACTTACTGCTGCCTATATGTTCCCTTAGGGCTGTCTGTTACAGAACTTCTCACTATAGGGCAGAGGTGGCCATTCTAATATGCATTAGATGGAAGTGAGCAAGATGTAATTTCAACGCCACCGAGATGTTGCGTCTATTGCAGCAACTACTGTTAATGATCCCAATTTAATACCCAAGTGCTCTGGCCCTAGGCCCCCTCTCCTGTTTCTCACAAAGGGCAGGACACTTATTGCCCGCTTAGAGCTCTAAGCCCACCCTTCTCTGGACCATATCCCTGGATCAGAGGCCTGTTCTGTTCTCCAGTATAGGGAAGGAAACTCAAGACCCCAGTGAAGAGTAACTTGGATTTAGAATCTCAGTCTCTGACTCTCAGGTGCCCATCTGTAAGGAGGAGAAAAATGAAACAGAAGTCTTCTCCAGCCATCAAGAGCTGGAAGGGTTACTCCTGGGGAACAATAGCAGTCTTTAATCTGCTTATCTGCTTCACTCTATCTTCCCAGAGAGGTCTTATAGAACAAGAGGCTGCTGTGGCCTGGGGGAGGGAGTGCCAGATGCAGACTCTGTCTCTGATGGATGTGGGATATCCCCTTCATCAAGGCTCTGGAAGGAGCTAAAATGCCAGCTAACATTTAATGAGCTCTGAATATGTGCTAAACATTGTTCTCAGGAATTTATGTGTGTTACATAATCTGCATGAATATCCTTACCCATGATTAACAAGTGAGGAGACTGAGGCACAGACAGATGAAGTAGTTTGCCCAAGGTCACACAGCCACGTGGCTCAGCTGGGATGGGACCTCAGGCAGCCTGGCTCCGGAGGCCATGTGCACAGCCACTCAGCTCTCTCACCTCTGGCTACTTACTCATTGGAGAGGGTCTCTGACTAGCACTTTGAGGAAGTCACATTGAGACCTTGAAAAACCATTCCCTGGTAAAATAAGTTTGAGAAACATTCTGTACTACTTTCTCTTCCTCTTGGAGGTATTTTCTTATTAAAGGCTTGCAGGACAGAAGCCTGTCTCATACTAATATCCCCAAATGTATTGAAACATGGAAGTCTGTATTTTCACAGCTCCTAACATCACCGAGAACAAGGGTGGCAGAGAACAGACTTTGGGAAAAGCTGGCTAGGGACACTCTTGTTTGAGAAGAAGCAGGTGCATTATGTAGCATCTGGAAAGCCCTCACTGCTTGCAGAACTCCCCAGGCAGGTGCTAAGTGGGCCAGGTCAGCTCAAAAGCATCTCCCTGGGATGCAGACAGTGACCAGTGGGGGTTAGCATGGATTCTGCTGGTTTACAATCCCACTTGGCTATCCATCAGCTCTGTTACTTTGGAAGAGTCACAGCACCACACTGAGCCTCAGCTTCCTTTCTTATTTGCAAGCTAGCACTCACCATAGTATACTGTAGGTGGGGGATTGAGGGAATGAATATGCCTAAAGTGTCAGGAACATGGTATGCCTTTGATGAATTGTGAATTTTGTCGTTGTTATCTGTTGTCTAGTTTGCTTGCCGTATTTTTTAATCTCCTATGCATTCCAGGTGTAAGTAGGAAGTGTTAGGATTGGAGGCTTTAAGCAGCAGCTGGGCCCAATTCCATGTGTCATACCCAATTCCACTGAGGTCCTTGTGCCTCTTCTCTGCTCCAAAGAGGTCCAGGGACTTCCCAGTCCAAGATATAGTTTCCCCCAGAGAAGGGAAAGGAGGTGCTCTCTTGTTGAACTTGGGTGAACGAAAGAATAGGGTGGAAATTTCAAGACTGAGGTTCAGCTTGTGGGCCACACTCAGAGTCATCAAAAAGGAGCATTGCCCAGCCAATATGCCTTAGTTGGTTGAGTATCCTGTGTACCAAGAGGTCACCGGTTTGATTCCCTGTCAGGGCACATTCCCCAGGACTGCAGGCTCCATCCCCAGTAGGGGACTTGCAAAGAAACTCATTGATGTTTCTTTCTCCCTTCCCTAGTTTCTCTCTAAAATCAATTAAAAAACATATCTAAAAAGGGAGCATTAACCCAGGATTCCAGGAGTTCACAGATGACTCAGAAAAGGCAAAGGCACAGGCAGAATCTGCCCTAGGAAAATGTTCTGATTATAAATGAAATCCCACTGGCAGAGTGTGAGTGGAAGTCTGTGCCAGCATTGACTAGCAAGAGGAATTCTAAGCAATGTTGAGTCTGAGAACACATTTCAGGAGGTTATTATTATTTGTTTTAATGACCCAGCCATTCCTCTCCTAGGTATGTACGTACCAAAAGAACTGAAAACAGGTGTTCAAACAAAAACTTGTATAAGAATGTTTATAGCAGCACTATTCACAAGAGTCAAAAGGGGGAAACAACCCAAAATGTCCATCAGCAGATGAATGGATAAACAAAATGTGTCTTATCCATGCAAGGGGATATTATTCAATCATAGGAAGGAATGAAGTATGTATACATGCTACAACACAGATGAATCTTGAAAACACTATGCTAAGTGAAAGAAGCCAGACACAAAACCACATGTTGTATGATTCCATTTATATGAAGTGTCCAGAATAAGAAAATTCATGGAGACAGAAAGCAGACCAGTGATTTTCAGGGCCTTGTGGGTAGGGGGAAGGGAGGAATGGGAAGTGACTGCTGAATGTGTATGAGCTTTCCCTTTGGGGTGATGAGAAAGCTCTGGAACTAGATAAGTAGTGGTATTAAGAGCATAACACTGTGAATGCACTTAATGCCACCGAACTGCACACTTTAAAATGGTTAAAATGATGCATTTCATGTTATGTGTATTTTACCATAATTTTTGAAAAAAATTTTCTGATGAAGAAGAAATATGACCCAAAGGTCAGGATCCACTCTCCTAGAGTGTGGTTGAGGGAAGGGTCAGGGGATTCAGTGTTTGTCGCTGAAAGCTGAGATCTTATGTCAGCAAACTGACCAAGGGCCTATGTTGGCAAACCTTCTGGAAGCCCTCAAGGGGATTCCCAATTGAGTCAGACATGCTCTCTGCTCTTGAAATGTCTATATAGAACGTTATTCCCACGGAAGGACAGAGTGAAGGGACTATATATAACAAGGGGGTAAGTTCAGGGACGCGTGACATTTATTCTGTCTTGGCAAATGGCGTAGGTGGGATTTCGGCAGGGAGGTTAGGAGTGGAAGGATTTCCTGCAGGAAGCACAGGTGGGAGAGTGGGGGAGCGTTTCTGAGTGGGAATGGGTTGATAGAAATCGTGCACAGTACGTGTGGTGCCACGGAAGAGGGTCCTGAGAGATTAGCTCAAAAGGGAATTAGGGTGGATGGCTAAAATAGTAAATCTTAAATGTTTCCATCACAAGAAAAAAAGTTTTTGTAACTATATATGATGTTGGATGTTAACTAACAAATCAATAGCTGTACATCAAAAACTAGTATTTTATGTCAATTGTATCTCAATTTAAAAAAGAGAAAAAGAGGGAACTGGGGTCCGATTGTGGAGTGCTTTGAAGGTGGAGCTGAGGGAGTGGGAACTCGGTTTCCAGGCAGCAGGAGTGAAGGAGTCTTCTAAGATGGGGAGTAAGATGACTAAGCCTGTGTTTGAGAATTATCATATTGGTGGAAGATGGACTAATGGGAGAGAGACAAGGAAATGGCAAGGATCATGGATGTCCCCCCAGAGCAATGTCAGCGGCAAGAGGGAAGGTAGGCCAAATCTGTTGAGCTTTGCATTACCCAAGATTCTTATTTGCTTGGGACAGAAACATCCAAATTTGATTAGATAAGAACCAGACTTTCCTGGAACACATACTTGAGAAGTAAGTCTAGGGCAGGTTCAGTTATGGCTGGAGCCATGGGGCTCATTCCCTCTATCGTTCAAAGACAGAATAAATGTCGTACGTCCCTGGATCTCTCTTCTCCGGTGACTTCTCATGGTGACATCATGGTACTTGCAGTTCCAAGTTTACATTTATCCTTTCAGAACCCCCAGTATCAAGACTCCCCCCAAAATTTCAGAAAAGTTGCCAACTTGAATTTATCGGCCCTGTCTGAATCATGTGTTTATGCCTCAGTTAATCACCAGAGCCAGGGGCCTGGGGTGTTTTGAGCAGCCAGGGCTGTGTGACAGGCCCCCTCCTACTGTGGGGCCAACACCCACTCCAATGACAGAAACAATTAGGATGCTGCTGTTACTAGAAGAGGGAGGACTGGGTGCCAAAGGGGCAAAAACTGCAGATGTCCCCTCAAAGCACCAACTCTGTGCCAAGTAGTTTATGCATCTCATTCCATCTTCTCAGCCTTCCTGAAATAGAAACAATTATCTCCATTTTTACAGAGGTGGAAACTGAGGCTGTAGAGGAGCTCGTCCTCACTCTCCACCCCTCAAGCACTTCCTATGTTCTGAGCTGCATGGCATCTCTGAGTGAGGCAGATGGAGTCACAGCTCAGAAAACGATCTTCAAACTGAAGGACACTCAAACTGCATTGCAACCACACAGCCAATGCAGTGGTTGGAGATCCTGACCACAAACTGTTAGACGATCAGAGGTCAGTCTCCAGGAAGCAGGGGAGATGCTCATGGCCTGTATCATCCCCATTCCATGAGTGAGCAGCTGGGAATCCTGGTTGATCAGGGGTGGTAGATATGGGGTGTAACCTGGTGGTCATTCGGAGGCATTCACTGCAGACAAACTTTGTGAACAACACAGCGTCCCTGCCCTTAGCAAGACATCGAGGGAGAAGGTAATGGGGCATTTGTCAGGCAGGGCAGAGGGAACACAGGGCATTCCACACATAGAGCACAGGATGTACAGAGCCAGAGGCATGCCTGGAGCGGCCAGTCTTCATGACGGCAAAATTCCCTGAGAACCCAGAATAAATTTGTCAGAGAAAGACAGACTGCTGTGGGAATGGCTTCTTTTGGCATCGCAGCAAGCCAGAGCCCACGCCTCGCCAGGTGACTGCACTTCCCCAGTTCTCATGGTTAGCAATTAATTCACAACTAACGGTCAGAGAGCGCCCAGACCACTTCTCCAAGGGGCCCTCTCTGCCCTCTGGAGCCATGCGCCAGGTTAAAGGCCTTTGGCTTGGGTGCAGCAAGCATAAATCTTGAGCATTTCCTGTTTAGGGTGCAGAGCGAGGGATGCAGAGTTGAGAGGACGGGGCAGGCGTGGAAGGAACAAGAGAGTTTAAGGTTGCCCAGACCCAAACTGGGGTCGAACACAAGGCACTCTGGATAAATAGAGATGTTTTAGAAATGCTGACATTCCCAGGGGACTGGCCGGGCCCAGGATGGAAGATAAGTTTAGATGCTCTGACTACTATTTTTGGAGCTTGGACCACATTAATTCACTACTGCTCCAAATGGTAGGCAGCTGGGGAGGTCTTCAGGGGCCCGAGGGCTGTTTCCCAGCACAGATCTGCTTCAGCCTGTCCAGAATCTGCAGGCCAGTGTCCCCTTCCCTACCCCCGGGCTCTGCTGTGCATTTCCTAGTTATGTGGGGGGCACACAGCATCCAACACCAACTCCTCCAAACATCCTTCTTACTAATACAATGGGATGGCCCAACATCTTAGGATGTGACTGAAGCCTATTTCAGCAAATGGTGCTGCTTGGGCTCTGGCTGAGTCTGGAGTCAAGGGATCAGAGCAGACATCCAGAAACTTCCTTGGCCTTCCCTTCTAAGAGGTGGTTGACAATTGAAAGAGCAGGCACAGCAGGGAAGTGAGTCAGTTTTCCTGCTGAACTGAGTCCCTTGCACATGCCTGGCAGCAGTAGAGAGGTCACGAGACAGTGGGCATGGGCATCACGTGCCTTTATTGGGCTGAGATGAGAGTGGAATGGGATGAGAGGAGACTGGAACAGAATGTGTTCTGGGAACTTTCCAGCTGAAAGTTGTGTGCTTGTGACAGGCCATGTTCTCTGTTTCCAAACCCGTTCCTCACCGATGAATAAAAAGGAAAGAGGATGGGGCATTTCCAGACTAGTAACGAATCCTGCTCTTGAGCTTTGTGTCATAGACACTTCAGGGGAAGAATAAAAGGTGTCATTCCCATTCATGCCCACACTTGTAAAAACACAACATATATTTGAATGTCTTTGTTAGGAGAATTCTAACTGCCTGGGATGAGAAATAATGCACTCTGCAAAAATGATTGGATTTTTGCATGTTGCATGTTGAGTGCGGTGCAGTGTGAGTGTGGATTGCGTGTGTACATGTGCATGCATGTTCCCTGTGTAGTCTTGAGCAACTGCAGCCCAGGTCTCCTATCACTGAGCTCAGCCTGGCCCACCTGATTTACTGCCATACACAGAGCTCGGCACTTTGTGGGTACTTAATACATTTGCTACATGGAAAAATGGACAAGTGATGTGCACATGCATCTCAGTGAGTTTCTCTTTCTTTTGGGCAGAATCTTGTTTCCATGTTTCTATGAGTCTGTGTCTCTGAGCTCATGTCCCTTCTCCCTGCATCTCTTTCTATTTCTTTTACTCTATTGTTGTCTCCTCTTTCAGTTATCACCACGTAACCTCATCCTAGACACTTTCACAGGTACTCCACCTCTTTTCCTAAATCTCTTTTCTTACATGACATATACATGAAATGTGAGGAAACTTAGAAGTCGCTCAGCTTAATTTCCATCTTTTATGTTTGAGGAAACTGTCCAGATTTCTCACAATGTACTAAGGACAAAAGCTAGTTTTCCCCTCCCTTTCTGCTCCTCCTCCTCTTTTTCTTCTTCAGAAGTTTTATTTTTAAACATTTTAGAAGAAAGAATTTATATACTATACAATGAACCCATTTCAAATGTAAAATTCAATGGTTTTTAATATATTCAGAGAAGTATACAGTCATTTTCACTATTTAATTTCAGAATATTTTTAACTCGAAAGAAACCCTGTACCTATTAATAGTCACTTCTCACTTTCCCCATTCCTCCCTAAGGAATCACTCATCTACTTTCTGCCCCTATATTGCTCTATTCCAGACATTTCATATAAACACAATCATAAAATATATGGTCTTTTTTTGACGAACTTTTTCACTTTGCCTAAAATTTTTAAGGTCCATCCATATTTTAGCATATATCCGTACTTCATTCCTTTTTATGGCTGAATAATATTCCATTGTATGAATAGACCACTTTTTATTCATCCATTAGTTAGTTGTGATCTACCTCTAAATAAAAGAAACTATTGAAAAATTAGTTAAAACTATTAATCTTTCTTTTTCCAGCTTTATTAAGATATAATTGGCAAATAAAATAAGATATTTATAAGAACATTTGGTTTGTTTACAACTCTTGGATATTATGAATAAGGCTGTCATGAACATTGTGTACACGTAATTTTGTGTGGACATACATTTTCATTTCTCTGGTATATACCTAGGAGAGCATTGGTGGATCATATGGCAAATCTATGTTTAAACTTTTGAAGAACTATCAATTTATTTTCCAAAGTAGCTGTGTCATTTTACATTTCTACCAGCAACAAGTAAGGGGTCCAGTTTCTCCTCATCTTTGCCAATACTTGTTCTTCTCTGCTTTTTATTTTAGTCATCCTAATGGGTATAAAGTAGTATCTCATTGTTGTTTTTATTTGTATTCCCCTGATGGTTAATAATGTTGAGCATCTTTTCATGTGTTTATTGGCCATTTATATATTTTCTTTGGAGAAATGTCTATTCAAATATTTTGCCTACTTTAAATTGTTGTCTTTTTATTATTGATTTTGTGAGAGTTCTTTATATATTATGGGATACAAGTCCCTTATGAGAGATATTATTTGCAAATATTTTCTCCTATTTGGCTGTGTTTTTACTTTCTTAGTGGTATCATTGGTATCAAGTGCAAACGTTTTTAATTTTGATGAAGTTGAATTTATGCATTTTTTCCTCTATGCTTTTGGTGTTTTAAGAAGGAATTGCCTACCCAAAGACACAGAGATATACTCCTATGTCTTCATCTAAAGTTTTAATAGTTTTAGCTCTTCCCTTTAGGTGTTTGACTCATTTTGAGTTAAATTTTGTGTATGGTATAAGAAAGGAGTTCAACTTTATTCTTTTACATGTGATGTCCAGTTTTCCAGAACTATTTATTAAAAAGGTTATTCTTTCTTCATTGAATTATTTAAATCAATTGATTGTAAATGTAAGGGTTTATTTATGGACTCACAATTCTTTTCTATGGGTCTATGTCTGCCCTTGTATAGTATCCAGTATCAGACTGTCTCACTATAGTTTTATATTACATTTTGAAATTGAGATGTGTGAATCAACACCCTTTCCCTTATCTTTTCCAGACTGTTTTGGTTATTCTTGGTCTCTTGAATGTCTTTATGAAATTTAGGATGTGCTTGTCAATTTTTGCAAAAGATGGCTAGGATTTTGATAGGGATTGTGTTGAACCTGTAGGTCAATTTGGGGAGTATTTCCATATTAACAATATTAAATATTCTGACCTAGAAAATGTGATGAAATTATCTCTATTTAGGTCTTTTTAAATGTCTATCAATGATACTTTGTCATTTTCAGAGTACGTTTCTTTTGTTGAGTACATTCCTAAGTATTTGTGATTTTTTTATGCTATTGTAAGTGGAATTACTTTCTTAATTTCAGATTGTTCTTTGCTAGTGTATAGAAACAAAATGATTTTTAATATATCAATCTTGTATACTGCAACCTTTCTAAACTCATTTATAATTCTAATAGCTTTTTAGTGTAGTCTTCAAGATTTTCTATATACAAGATTATGCCATCTGTAAGTAAAGATAGTTATATTTTTTAAAAACTAGAATTTTGCCCTGACCAGTTTGGCTCAGTGTATAGAGTGCTGACCTGCAGATTCAAGGGTCCCAGGTTCGATTCCGGTCAAAGGCATGCACCTTTGTTGTAGGCACATACCCAGTAGGGAATGTGCAGGAGGCAGCTGATCAATGTTTCTCTCTCATTGATGTTTCTAACTCTCTATCCCTCTCCCGTCCTCTCTGTAAAAAAATCAATAAAATATATATGTTTTAAAAAACCCACTAGAATCTTGGGGCTTAGTTCAGATGATTTTTATTTTATTAGAAGGAACTTTGTGATTGGCCTAGAAAAGAAATATTAAAGTAGTTATTTCCCAAAATTCATGGATCCTAATTCCAAAGATCAGATGTTTGAAACAGAATTGAACTTAAACCTGATATGGCTAAGAATTCCATCATCAGCTATGTTAGTTTGCTAGAACTATCATAACAGTACCACAGACTGGGTGGCTTAAACAACAGAAATGTATTTTCTCACCATTCTAGAGAAGTCTAAGATCAAGGTGTCAGCAGGTAACCAATCAGGTGTCTCCTGTGGTCTCTTTCCTTAGCTTGCAGATGGCCAACTTCTTATCATGTCCTTACACAGCCTTTCCTCTGTGCACACACATCCCTGGTGTCTGTGTATCCAAATTTCCTCTTCTTATAAGGACAGCCAGATTAAATTGGGGGCCCACACTAAGGGCTTCGTTTTAACTTACATCTCTTTAAAGGCCCTAACTCCACATACAGTCACATTCTGAGGTACTGTCAGGTCCCAAATATAGGAATTTGGGGAGGACACAGTTCAGCCCACAACACTACCCTTCTTGGTTTTCCTTTAAAAGATATGATCGCTGGTGAGTTGTAACTAGCGAAGCCAGAATTCGTTAATTAACTCATTCACCATGACAACCAAATGAGAGTGACCTATAGTCAGAATTAAAAGGCACTGCTAATCATCCCTGAGCTAAAGGATCCTCATGTGTGGTTCTGCATGTTCCGGTAGCTCATTTGATCAGATTTACTCTATCGCCACATCAAGAAGGGTTAATGACCAGCTACCAGACTCAGACATGCACATCACACCTAGAACCTCAATAATGCCTGCTTTAAAAAACAAAACAAAGGTAATCCCAGGGCCTGCTGTTAAACAGTATGGTGATGTAGTCACACGAGAAGTCCTTCTGTGAAGTAGATATTTGAAGTTAAATGCAAAGACTCCTGTGAACCTTAATGTTCTTCAATGCAAAAGCTCACTTTAATTGTGTTCTCTTTTGAGTGGCGGATCCATTTTGGTGAGTTAGCTCAAGATATAATAGTCATGCTCTGTTATTTTTTAATTATTATTATTATTTTAAAATATATTTTATTGATTTTTTACAGAGAGGAAGAGAGAGGGATAGAGAGTTCGAAACATCAATGATAGAGAATCATCGATGAGCTGCCTCTTGCACACCCCCTACTGGGGATGTGCCTGCAACCAAGGTACATGCCATTGACCGGAACCTGAGACCTTTCAGTCCATAGGCTGATGCTCTATCCACTGAGCCAAACCGGTTTCAGTGATGCTCTGTTATTTTTACAGTAGCCAAAAGCAAGCTGCTGCTGATCCCAATGAGCTATGTCAGTAGAAAATGAAAATCAAGATTTCCCTTGAGGTCACCTGAGCTGAGGAGTCATTCCACCTTGGCTGGAGTTATCTTCCTCTTTCCTGTGTAGTCTCTAATCCCTTTTTTTCAGTGCTTTATTTTTAATTCTCTTGCCCTCTGAGTGTTTTTACTGACATTTGGCCACAAACCATTTTTTTAAGGAAGCAGGCAGTTATAAATCACCTGTAAGGCAATCAATAAAAACCAGTACAATCCACAGTAAGACTGATTTGCCCCCAGATATCCAGGATCCTGCAGGCTCAGCAGTTATGCCCCAGGGCAGTGTCTGCAAGGAGGGAGAAAGGCAAGGGGTAGTGCATTCTGAAAGAGGAGGGCTGCTGGCTCCCAGAGGCTCAAGGAAGGAATGGACTTTGGCCTCCATCCATGCATTTCTCTTCTGGCCTCAAGGGAGAGCTCTCTGTTTCCACTTCATCCAGCTCAGATTTTTCCAACACATCAGTGGCATTTTCTTATCTCCCAAGGATCTCCCTCAGAGCTCCTCTGTAAGCCTCAAGAAAGGGCAGTAGGGATGCATTGCTGTGTTTGCTGGGGAAGGGGAAGGCAGGGCAGTGTGTTGCTGTGGCACAGAGGCATGGCAGAGAAGAGAAGCTCAACTAAGCTGTCTTAGTCAGGCTATTGCTTTCCTCCCAGAGCCTGGGGAGGCCATCCCTCTGGCCAGAACTCCAGGGAACCAAAAGTTTGAAAGTCATTGTGCAGAAGCTGAAAGCGGGGCCCATAGAAAGACATGACTGCCCCAAGGTCACAGAGTGGTTTCATAATTAGCCCACAAAGAAAGGCCTCACTGCTTTGAAATCCTAGTTCTCTTTCCAAAAGGAACTTTGCTCAGGAAATGTTAGCTCATGGAAAGTCAAAGTAAATATATATATTTCCAGAGTAAGACTATTAATTTTAGTTCATTTTTAAAAAAAATGAGTATATTGCCCAGCTGGCGTGGCTCAATGGTTGAGCTTTGATCTATGAACCAGGAGGGCATGGTTTGATTCCTCGTCAGGGTACAGGCCCAGGGTGCAGGCTGGATCCTCAGTAGTGGGTGTACAGGAGGCAGCTGATCGATGATTCTCTCTCATCATTGATGTTTCTATCTCTCTCTTCCCCTTTCTTTCTCTGAAATAAATAAAAACATTTAAAAAGATGAATATACAAATTGCCCATGTAAGGACCATGAAAGTTGTCAGACCCACCATTTATGTCCTCTTGGATAATGGGAAGAGAATTTCCTAGAAGGGGCTTTTCCTCTCCTTTCCATCATAGAAAAGTGTTTCAACTGCAAAGTTCAGGTAGTGAAGTTTGGTCAGGGAGGTAGTGAGCTGATCTCCTTAGGAGAGAAAATAGGCTCAGAACATGGCAGCAGGGAAAACCTCAGGTCCCAAGAATGGAGGAAGATTGGTGAGATGAGCCTTTGAGGCATAAAGAGTTCCAGGAAGGCTTGAAAGTACATGGAATATTTTGGAAACTGGGGCATGAGGTGATGCTGGGGTGTGGGGTACCATGGTGGTAGTCTATAGAAGAAACAGGAGAGGTTGGTAAGCTCAGAGCAGAACATGTCATCATGCCAATGAACCAGAACTCTGTGGACTGGGATTTCCAATTCTGGTATTCTGAATGTGCCACAGCAGACTCCACTGAGGGACTGCCAACCCTACACATTCCTGAACCCTTTCCCCTAACATTTGGATTCAGTAGATCTGGGATGGGCCCAGGAGTGTGCATTTTATCAAACTCCCCAGAAGATCCTAGTATGCTTTCTCAGGTTTGGAAATCAGTGCATTGAGCGCCACTGGAAGGCTTTACTCAAGGGAGGAATAGAACCAAAGTCACGTGTTAGGAAGGCCACGTCCACTTGGAAGGTGGAGGACTTCATCAGAAGAACCCACCCTCCCAGGGTCTATTTTCTGGTTATCCGCTTCTCTCATCTGGAAATGCAGGTGAAAATCTCCAGAAGCTTCTTAAGAATGACTAGGCTTAAACACTAGATTGAACTTCATGCTACTCGCTATTCACCAAACAGTTAACGTAAGGAAGATATTCTACAAATAACAAACTACAGTTGAATGGACAGAACATTTGTGAATCTGATGTTAAAGATAACACCTTCTCCAGGACAAGTTGGTGAATCCTTAGCCAGAAAACCCTCTCCTGATCATTTCTTTTGTGACAGAGGAGGTGGCGGTGCTGATGGTTGGTATCACTGTTGCTGGGTTCTGTATTGCCCTAGAAGCCTCACCGTGGTGTGTTGAATGAATTACTTAATCTTTCCTGAGTGCTAGTTCTCTCTTCTGTAAAATGAGAATAATAGTGCCATGTAAGGAATGAATTACATCAAGGATATAAAGGGCCAGGAAGAGAGCCTGGTGCAACAAGTATCAGTGCTCTTCTGCTGATGCTGTTCCATGGGTTCCCTGTCTTTCCATTGTGAAAAGATGACAGCTCCTCCAGGGAGAAGTCCTCTGTGGTTACTTCCTGTCTCATATCATTAAGCAGCAGCACATGCCTGTTTACATAGCAATACAATGAAATTCATGTGTCTAAGCCACCAAAGTTTGCGGTTGGGAGAGCTATTCCCAAACTCCTGCTTTCTCTCCTCTCAACCCCTACCCTCCCAGGTCATTTCACATCACTGTTTACCAAAGCCTGTTCTCAAGTGGTATCTACAGACTCAAAGCCTGCAGCTATTTGCAGAGATTTAGATACCAAGGGAACTGCTCTGTTTACTTTTGCTTGGCTTCTTGTCGCCACAGTCTCTGTTCAAGGAGCATCTTTTGAGTTGACCAAACTGCAAATGCAGTTCAGCTCAGAATTTTTGGTGAAAAAAGAGACAAGATCCACAATTGCTCTCCCCCCTCCATCGGCTTTGGTGGGCAAGTTTGCACTTCTTCCTTGTCCTGCAAACTGGAGTCCAGGGCAGAAGGTCAAGCCTGTCCACACAGGCTCTCAACGCCCAAGTCTTGGGGTCTACTCTCCAGGGAGAGTCTGATCCCATCCAACTCTGAGCTAAGGAGTAGGTGGAGGGGGGTCCCTGAAGGTTATCGGGAAGGAGGCAATGGCATCATTTGAGGGTTGAAATTTGACTCCACAAAGTTGTCTTTAGGTTCATTGGATTCTGTTTTTAGACAGGAACATGGAAGCTGGTCAAATCTAGTCCCGCCTCTGGAGCCTGAGTTTAAATGTGTGTGTAGCAGCGGGGAAGAAAGGGGATAGGCCTTGTGGGGTGGGGAATTCAGAGGTTTGGCTGTGGTTTCTGGGAGGATGCTGAACTCAGCAACAGGGGCAGAGAAGGCAGGAAGAGGAGGTTTTGAGGAAAGGGGCATGTTGATAAGTTTCACTAGGGAATAACTCAGGGCAAGCTCATTTGCTCTAGATCTGAGTTTTCTATATAGTTAAAACTCTCAAGTAGGCAGCAGAGAAGCCTTTGGTGTTGAGGTTGTTTGTACCAGTTGTAACCCTTTACTGCAAGAGCCAAAAAAGCCAACACAAGCTACTTTAAGCAAAAAGGCATATTGATTGGTTCTTGAAACATAAAAGGCCAGGAATATCAGGCATAGCTTGATCAGGGCCTTAGATGACAGGCTCAGGACATAGTTTCTTTCGGGCTCTTTGCTGTACTCTTTCCCAGTGATTCCTTTCTTAGACAAGTTCTCCACCATCACAAGAAGGATTCTGTTTTCACCCTCTTATATTCAAGACCTGCAACGAAGAGTAAGAATCTCCTTTCTGAATTGTTAGCATTTGCAACAGCATGGATGGAACTGGAGAGTATTATGCTAAGCAAAATAAGCCAATCGGAGAAAGATAAATATCACATGATCTCACTCATATGTGGGATATAATGATCAACATAATTTGATGAACAAGAATAGATCCAGAGGCAAATGGTAGGGGAAGCAGAAGGTTAGAGAGCAACCAAAGAACTTGTATGCACTCATATTGGCATAACCAATGGACACAGACACTGGGATAGTGGGGGCTTGCCCAGAGTGGGAATAGCTGGGGGGTCGGGTCAATTGGGAGAAAAGGAGACATATGTAAAATTTTAGACAATAATAATAAAAAAAGAGTCTTCTTCCCAGAATGCCCAGTAAAATCTTATTATGTCTAATGGACTCTGGGCCTCACTCTTTATATATATATATATATATATATATATATATATATATATATATATATATATATATAATTGATTTTTTACAGAGAGGAAGGCAGAGAGATAGAGAGCTAGAAACGTCGATAAGAGAGAAACATCGACCAGCTGCCTCTTGCACACCCACCACCAGGGATGTGCCTGCAACCAAGACACATGCCCTTGACCGGAATCAAACCCGGGACCTTTCAGTCCGCAGACCGACGCTCTACCATTGAGCCAAACCGGTTTCAGCACATGCTCACTCTTGAACCAATCACTGTGATTGGAGGGAGTGATGCAAAGATGTCCGAAGGCTGCCTCCTGCGGGGGTTGCCAGTCAGACCTCTTGCATGTCTTCTTTCAATAGGCAACGAGGACCGCAAACTCCTGGGGCAGAAACTGAGGCATGACTGGCAACTTAGCACAACCCTATATTAGGGAGATTGAGGCCCAAGTGGTCAAGGATCTCATCCCCACACAGGTAGTTGGTGCACAGTCTGCTCTTCCCTCCCCAGAAGCCCCATCGCAGAGCCTGCTGCAATCCTTCTTTGGCCTCCTGAAGCACATATTAGGCAAGACAGTGCCAGGTTATTGAGCCTACTTTCATAGCTTCTAAGAACCGGGTTTCCCAGAGAGGAGATCAACAGTGGGTGGGACTTGGGGTGGGGGCACTCCATCCCAGCAGGGAAGAGCCATCTTCTGTTTGTCTTAGATGAAGCAGCTGCTTTCTGTCTCCCCTGGGAATGCCGAGAACAGTTTCCAGTTCTGTGCCTCAACTGGAGTTGTCCTTGCTGGCCTAAGGCAGGGCTGTGACCTAACAGTCAAAATCCCCACCAGGGGACATCTCCCAATACTCTGTTCTGTCTCTACTGAGGTCAGAGAAGAATGGGAATGAGCCCTTTCTTGAGACTCCATTTTTGGGCCCAGGAGGCCCAGGTTTTAGTCCTGACTATATGACCTAGAGGAAGTCACTATACCTCTCTGAGGCTCAACTTCCTTACCTGTAAAAAATGGAGCTTTAAGGCTTCCCTCACAGAGCTGAGAGGATTTAAGAGCTGATATGTACATGCTGTGCTGGGTATGTACACAGGAAGGCGAGGTTTGATTCCTAGAGTCCTTTTTGGCAAAAGAAGGGATGCATCGGGCATTGAGCAACTGCTCGAGACCTGTGCGGTGTTCCCACACCTGGGGCACAGGAGAAAGCTCTCTGCTCTCAGGCTTGGCAAATGTGAGTAATGTGGAGGAAACAGAAACCACCGCATGGCAGATGGGGGCAGCTGTGCGGTGCCATCATAGACCAGAGAGCTCACAGCACGTTAGAAAGATCCTAGGTGCCGGGTTGCCAGGAAGGCTTTCTGGGGAGGCAGCCCTGAAGGACACACTGCAGAACCCCAATCTATCAGAGCACCTGGCATTGAGCAAGCGCTCAGAAGCACTTCTTGAATGAGTGAAGGATTTAGGCAGGCATTGTGGAGGCCAAATTTTCCTGACTTGCCAAAACCAGTTCCTGCTTATAGACCTTAATGGTCACTCCTAGAACAAAGCTGGGGGGCGGGGGGGGGGGGAAGAGAAGGAGAGGAAGGAATGACAAAGAAAGGCACAGGGGAACTGGATGTTCATTTATTTATTTTTATTTATTTTTATTTTTATTTTGTGGGGGATAGGACTGTTGCTGAGTCAAGGAAGATATTTTATTTTTCTTTGGAATAAAGCTCCCGAGGTGATAGAGGGCTGATCCTGGCTTTTTCAGATAAGCTGCTCCTGGTGGGCTAGCTGGCCCTGGACAGATCTCATGTTCTGGACAAAAAGCAGGTTGTCTTTCCCCCATCCTCATGCCCATCCTAAGGAATGGACATCTTCAAGTGCAGAGGCCAGAAGATCCAAGGAAGGGTTGTTGGCTCAGACTTGGTCCCACTGTTGGCTTCTGAGAGATGCTGGTCAAAGCCAGACTTGAAGGAAATGTGAGGATGGGAGCAGGGGTCAGAGAGGAGAAAAGATACTACACCGCTTTGATGATGGAGAAAGGGCCACGAGCCAAGGAATGTAGGCAGCCTCTAGAATTTGGAAAAGCCAGGAAACATTCTCTCCTAGAGCCGCAGAGGGAACACAGCCCTACTGATTCTCTGGTTTCACCCCACTGAGACTGATTTTGGAATTCTAAACCCCTGAATTGTAAGATAATAAATTTATGTTCTTTTAGGACATCAAATTTGTGATAATGTGCTAGAGCAGCTGTAGGAAACAGGAAGGAAGTAACTTTTCCTGGGGTGAAGAGGTGGAAAGGGTTTATGAGGAAGGGGATATTTTGAACGGGTTGTTGGCTGAGTAGGAGTTAATCAGTTATAGAAAGGGGAAGGAAGGGAGCCCAGGCATAGGCAAAAAGATATGTGCAGAGCGTGAAAAAGCAGGGCATGTTTGGAGGTTGGTTGTTGGTCCATTGTGGTGGAAGCATAAAGTGTATCAAGGCTGAAATAGGAGATGAGGACAGAGAGAAGGGCAAGGGTCTTCACTTAGAACAAGTTCCATGGAAAAACAGAGTCCTCAAAGATTTTAAGAAGGGATAGAGGATCCAATTTATGTTTTAGAGAGACTGCTCTGGTGTCTTGTGGAGGGTGGTTGAAAGGGCTAGACCAGAGGTGAGGAGACCAATGAGGCTATGAACACACCGGGGTGTGGCCATGGGAAGTGGGAAGTGACCGAAGACTTTCTGACTAGGATTGACAGGACTCAGAGTCTAACTGAAGAGGGGAGGGGTGATAAGAGGGAGGGTAATGATGTCCAGGTTTTTAGCTTGGGTGTCATTCATGAGGGCCCAGGAAGAGTGAGCTTGGAGGTGGGGGAGGCAGAGCTGGGGAGGGGAAGGAATGGTGGTTTCTGTCCGGAACTTGGTGAGTGGGAGGGGCCCATTGTACACTCAGAAAGAGTTATCCAAAGGCAGTTGGTAATCAAATCTCAATAACTATACTATCGTGGGTTAATATTAAAGTCTTCTGATTTCCGCCCAAACCGGTTTGGCTCAGTGGATAGAGGGTTGGCCTGCGGACTGAAAGGTCCCGGGTTCGATTCCGGTCAAGGGCATGTACTTGGTTGCGGGCACATCCCCAGTGGGGGGTGTGCAGAAGACAGCTGATCGATGATTCTCTCTCATCGATGTTTCTATCTCTCTATCCCTCTCTCTTCCTCTCTGTGAAAAAAAAAATATATAATTATATATAATCTTCTGATTTCCTTTTGCATCCTGGTAGAGCGAGGAGAGGCTCAGTGGTGTGCTAGTATGTGTTTAACAGCCAGCTCTCTGAGGGAAGAAAGGCCATGATATGTAGTATTTGCTGGTTCCCACTGTATAAATACTCCCGTCACGACTCATTGCAAGGCATTAACTCCACATCACTGAACACTGAGAGGGGAAAAGACGCACAGTAGCACATCATTATATGGTGCTTCCACCACAGGCCCATTAGAAACAAATCATCTCAAGAGCACAGATGATAGTAAAATGTAGTCACATAATCAGAGCACAGTTATTTGAGGTATTTATTTCCTTCGTATTTAATGTAACTTCCTTGTAATTTAATTTTTAATGATGTTTGTGTTTAACGACCAGCTCACAATATTGTTGACAAATTTACATTCGGCTCTCGTGGGCTGCTGCGAGCAGGCTCCTGCACATCCCTGGAGAGGCTCCAAACCAGCGCAAGCTGGAAGGGCCTGGAAATGCCCCTCCTCCTCAGCAGGCCCAGGGTCACATGCAAGGGAGGGCAGAGCCAGCTTCAGGACCCAGCAGGCAGCCCTCAGTCTCCCACTCTTTGTGATGGCCCCTCGGAGCCCTGGCTGGCTTTTCAGACCCAGGAACACCGTGTGGTCCTTGACCCCAGGAAGATGACTCATGGCACCCTGGAGTGAGTGACTCAGAAAGGAGGCTGCTGGGCAGCCTGGAACAAAGAGAACCGGATGAGATCCAGATGAGATTTATTTTCTGCTGGGAACTGAATGGGCAGCTCAGATAGGTTCTGCTGTTCCTGGTGCCTTTGAACCACCTCCGATTGAGCAACTGCACATGTTTGCAAGAAGCAAAAAAAAATCTTTCAAGTAGACTTATTTTAAAAAAAGAATTGCTGAAGTGAGGGAGCTGGAAAGGAAACCTGGGGAGATGTTTCGGCTTATTTCCGGTTATGGCTGGAAGCCGGGGTGGGGTGGATGGAAGTCTGGCCTTGGCTTGACCATTTTTTGGGCGTGTTGAACCTGGGTCACAGGCATTTCAGGGTCTCTCTAACCCTCCTCTTCCTCTACTGTGGCATTTAAGTTCCGAGTGTCGGGTACCCTAGTGCCCAAATGTCATCTGTCCTGGCTGGCATTTGACAAGAAGTCCATCATACTTTCCGTCAATCCTTGGTCGGTAGGTAACCTCTGCATCAGCTTCTTAAAGCACCTTCCTTTCTGGCAACTCTGCTCCTGGTTGCACAGAAATGATTGTGCTATTCGCTCCCTGCACCCCTGCCCGGGGTGCAAGAACCAGGCTGTCTAAAAGCCTTATCTATCAAGACATACCTAATAGCCATTTCTCCCTCTCTTTGGGCCTTCTCCTCTGGATCCTGTTTGGGAAACAGGCTCAGGACCTCTCTGCTCTCCGATTTAGGGATCTTTACCTTCTCCCCCGGGAAGCAGGCTCAGGCCCGTTTCTCAGGGACTCGCCAGAGTGGCCTCTCCCAGCTTCTCCTCCACCCCTTGCCCCATAATACTTTACTAGTCTTGGGTGGGGGCGGGGGAGTTACCCTTACTTAGGATGTTTCCCCCAAATCTGTTTTCTGTGTCAGAACTTTCTGTGGTGACATAAAAGGCAGATATACTCCCTTTCTACCTCCTGCTGCTACAGCCCTTCCCAAGGCAGAGAGTACGGAATTGTCTGTTTGTGTGAGGGGCGGAGCAAGGCAGCGGGGGTGGGTGTTACTATTTTAAATGTGTCATGTCTCCCTCTTTCCTTACCCCCTTATCCCCCTCCTCCACCCTTCCCTCTCCCGCACTGAGCACCAAACCAACTCCTGACCTCTTCCTCGGGGAGCTGGCCGGACTGGCCTCTCCTCCTAAATGTGGCCCCGGCCCTGCCTGAGGAGATGCTGGCTCCCTCCCAGGGCTAGAGCGGGTTCTGAATCAGGGAGGAAGGCACTCCCAGCCAGCAGAGCCTGTAAGAGATCCTCGGGGCTGGTGAGCGTGGCCAGAGGGTGCAGACTCCAGGGGGTAGGGGTGGGAGTTAGGGAGGAGGGAGGGGTGTGTGTGTGTGTGTGTGTGTGTGTGTGTGTGTGTGTGGCATGCTCAAGGCCAGCCTCACTGAAGCACCCTCAGGCCGCAGCCCCAGTGCTCCCAGCTCCTGGATCCAGAGGGGTTGTGTGGAGAGTGAGAAGTCATTAGGGAAGTCCCTCTGTTCCCTCCTGTTCCCCTTCCTCCTTCTGCCTTTCTACACCCCACCCTTGCTCCACCAGGATGGACCGCAGCACAGGCCTGGGACTGACCACTGTATCCTCTCTCGCTAAGCCCACCACCTGCAGCCACTGCTGCCCAACAGCAGAGAGGATGTCAGCATCACCAGATGCATGGCCCCTGGTGAGCTCAATTCCAATCATGCCTGGTGGTCTTTTATCTACTGGTTGGCACAGAGGAGAAGCCCTGGCCAGGCCTGGACCATGTCTCCTTTACCTGCAAGAGGCAAAGCTAGGAGCCCTGCAACCCAGGAGGAACACAGACTACCGGGACCTGGTTGGGTTTGATAGTGCTGTGGCCAAGAGAACTCAGCCGCCCCATTCAGAGAGTGGGAATGGAACTCACCGAGTACAAGCTGGCACCTTGCAAGTATTTCCTAACTTAATCCTGACAACAACCCTAAAAGACAGGTACAATTACCTCCATTTTACAGGTGAGGAAACTGAGGCCGGGAAAGACAGATTCAGCAAGAAAGAGGCAGAGGGAGAATTAGAAGCCCTTGTGCCAAGCTCCAAAGCCCTCACATAGCATACTGACTTTAGGAAGCAGGAAGGGGCCATCCTGAAGTGGATCCCAATTCGGACTGCCTCGTAGGGGTACAGGACCCAGCTCGGCATTTGGCCCAGCCCAGGGACCCACAGAGGTGCTTCTCAGCACTTTGAGCTGATAACTGATGCCCCAGGAGATTCTCCAAATCTATCATCAGGACGGCCCTGGGGTGGGCAGAGGGAGCAGGGAGCACTCTCTCTTTTCCATGAGAATGACCACGAGAGAAAAGAGAATTGGAAGGCTTTGCCCAAGGACTCCTGCTTTCATAGCAAGGACACATTCACTGATTATTTACTAAAAGGAACCCCTGGGCCCAGGGTTTACTGACTGCCCCTCATCCACAGGCATGGCTTTGGTCAAGTCCTTGCCTCTGTCTGGACCTGTGTGATGGGAGCAGGGGCAGGACTGACCCATCTCCACTGGCCCAGCCGTCATCCCTGAGGCTGCAGAGGGACTGAGAGATGTGTGTGCAGCCACTTCAAACAATCCGCTCCATCCAATTCTTCATCTAGACATAGACCAGTGGTATTAATAGCAACCTAATCTCTTTCAAATTCTTTGTGTTGCTAAAATGAAAGCAAAAATTCAAAGCTGGAAGAACAAAAAAACTCCCTTCTGAGAATTCTGAGTCATTCCAAAAAGGTCAGTCGAGTCTGGGTTAACCCATTGTTTACCAGAAGGGCCTTGGCTCTTCCCCAGACACCCAGAGATTCACGAGAGAATAGGAGGGACACTCAGCTTGTGGGCTGTGCTCCTGCCACTGTGGTTTCAGAGAGGGTTTAGTGCCTTCTGGGCTGACCGCAAGGCTCTGGGAGAGGCATCCTTGGGGCCATCGTGAGAGGCCACTGCTTGTTAAGAACGCCACCATGAGCAGGTGGGCTTGGCCCTACAAGGGGCTGGGGAGGCGGACAACCTGCTCTGACTTTCTGCACAGCCACTCCTGGGCAAGTCTTTGGGCCCCTGTTTCCTCTTCTGTAAAATGGGACTAATCATGCTGTTAATAATAGTACTCATGGTACCCACCTCACAGGGTCGCCGAGAGCACTGAGGGGGTGGTCTCTGTACTGGCCCTTGCTAAGTCATGACTCCAGAAGATGGCCCAATGCTTGCTGGGACACAGGCAGCCCAACCCCCAGCTGAAGTGTGCAGAATGGAGGGTTAGATGGGCATGCCTCTGCCTGCAGATCCCCTCTGTCAGAGCAGCCTTCTCCCGCCCTATGTCCTCTCCCCACAGCCCATGGGGTCCTGCAGAGGCTATTCCCAAGGGCAGAGCTTGTGCTGCTGATGCCACAGGCATGAGACTTCCTGGGGTGAAAGGTTGGATGGAAAACTAACGGACACGTGTGTAAATGGAAAAGTCAGGAGAATAGGTAAATGGATGGACAGACAGATGAATGAATAGATGGGTTTGCACCCCCACAATGTGGGTCATACAACCTCAAACTGTGGGCTCACTGCTTTGTCCACATAAGACCTCTGGCTTGACCACCTGCTGCTTCTTTCCCTGCCCCCTCACCTATCCTTAGCCCCTCGGGGAATGCACAATCCAGTGCTTGTGGGCCTCAGTACTGAGTCATGCTGCTGTGGTTTAGCAGAACTCCTGGTGGAGGAGGTGGAATAGAAGAGAGGAAAGATAACGGGCCTTGGAACCAGACTCTCCTGGGTTATAATCATTGGCCTGCCACTTAGCTGTGTGACCTTGAGCAAGTTGCTGCACCTCCCTGTTTCTCAGTTCCTTCGTATATATAATGGAACCAATAAAACCCATATCACAGGGGTTAAATAACATAGCATTTGAAATCATACTCTTGGTGTCAGATACTCAGTAGGCAACCTTGAAATACCTGATGAATGAATGAGTAAAGAAAGCATGTTAGTTTGCTTTCTCCCATGAGCATGTCCAGGGTGTAGATAACATATTTAAATATGGTTCAGAAATTGTTGGCCTTTTCAGTTACACAAACGATTGGATACTTTTACCAACAGAGGCTCGTAGATAATTTGCACCAAATACAAAGCTAACTGGACCCAGTGAAGTTGCTACCCTTCTCTGCACCTCAGTTTTCCTTCCTGTAAAGGGGGCCAGGTTAAACTTAAACACTGGCTGGGGCCAGAATGAGTAGAACCCAAAGAGCTGATTGGCTAATGACTCACCTAACCCTTTACTGACCAAGCCTGAGGTGCAGCAAGGAAAGCCTTGAAAATGCATTAAAGAAGGAGCGACTGGAGACCAAACATTACTAAATATTTTTCCCTTTTATGGGTTGGTGCTCTAGATCACCACTTCCTGGAGATTGTATTCTAAACTTTGCTGTGATGGATGTGAGGTCCGAGTGCCCACGGACTCCAGCAGAACCCAGATGTCACCCTGGGGGAGGGACTCTGCTTCTACCTTGCTATTTTAAGCAGCAAGTTTATAATAATGGGAGGGAAGAAAACAAAAGGGCAGGAGCAGCGTGGGAATGGCGTGGACAGGCACGGTTGCTGGGACTCCCCTTGAGGGCCCAGGGTTCTGATTTGTCAAGTGTGGGATCTAGCCAGCCTCTACTCTGCTTTATCTTGCAGCAGCTGACACCTTTCAGGGCTTGTCTGACTTAACTTATTTCTGTTTTACTTTGCTTTGTGACCCAGGAACTGAATTAAGATGTTGCTTAAGGAGTATAGGATGGGAATAGCAAATCTGTGGTTTATAGTGACCAGAAAGGGTACAGGATTTTAGGGACATCAAAGATTGGAAAAGATCCCTGAAGTGGGTAGGAATCCTGTGACCCTTGTCACAGCCTTTGCTGAAACTCTCCCCGGAACAGGGAGCTTACTACCTTAAAGAGCAGTCCATTGCCAACCACTAGAAAGTTTTCCCTTGGGTTGATCTGGCCTTTCAGTCATTGTTCATGAACTTGTCCTTTGGGAACAACAGTACTACACAAATGGCTTTCAAATGACTGATAAGAGATTTATTTCTCCCCGTACCATCTCTTTTCCAGGCTAAAGATCTTTAGTTCTTTAAACACGACTTCTTGTCTCCCTACATCCTGCTCGCCCCCCCCCCTTTTTTTTTTTTTTTAAATATTACCAATTTATCTGAATCCTTCACAGCATGCAGAGCACAATATGCTTTGTGCAGATTAAGACATAAAGGAAAAGTGAGACTGTCATCTCCCAGGTTTTAGAAATCATACTCCTATTAAGACAGCCTGGACCTGGACCTGCACATACATCACGTATCATTTTAAGTGGTTTCTTGGGAGGTGCAGCCCACTTCCCTGATAGAATTGGGGTTTGTGGGTACTCTTGCTACCTTGCTACCAGCACCACCAATATTGCTGCTGCTGAAGTTTGAGTAAAGGTTATAGAAATTAATCACAGAGCTCATCTTTGGGCAACTATAAAGCTCAATTTATTCCCATAGTGACCAGGCCTGAGAGGCAGCATTTGGGATGGAGACAGCATGACCTGGCCCCATGGCTCTCATTGCTGAGAGGCAGGTTCTATCTGTCCAGCATGGCTTCTCCCTTCCTGACTCACCTCCCACTCTAGGCCTCCAGCCAGTTTGTTCAGATAAATTCCATTCAGTATTTCAGTGTTCCTGGCTCAGCTCAAACACCATTTCTAATGTAGAATCTTCACTATATTCCATCCATCATAATTCCATCCATCATAGTTCGGAACCTTTTTCTGGGATCCTGCTACTTCTCACTTTCAAATTATTTATCCCATTATGCTGTTTTCCAACTGCCTCCTGCCACTGGACTCTGTTCCTCTTGAAGGCCAAGACCACAACTTTATCATCTTTATGTCACCAGTACCTGGCATAGGGCTTGGTAGAGTGGATGTAAAGTCAGTGCTTGTGTTGAGTGAATGAATGAATGAATGAATGCTCAGTTCATAGTCTACTTGAGATGATATTTCTTGAGCTGTCCAGTAGGGGTCACCCACACTGTTTCAGAGATGAATGGGACTACCTTTCCACTGCAGAGAATGACAAGTCTAGATGATGGTCACACCAACCAACCCAAGGGTTGAAGTTCTCTAGACTTTAAATACAAAGCAACAAAAAATTTTGGATAAATCTTTTGGTTACCCATGAAGAATCAGACCTCTTGCCTGCATTTGGGAGCTCAGCCTGAGGCACATGTGTCAGGTGTGGGCATTGGTCAGTACCTAGTATTATGGGAAGTGGCAGGGCTTTCTACTTGTTCCTTCTGCAGCCTTCAGCAGTCTGTACCTTGCATAAGACCCAGGACATAATAGGTGCTCGAAAATGAGAATGACCTTTGTTCTCTGCATGTGTACCATTTAGAGGTGGGAAGAGGCCAGGCAGAGCTCTCTGAGGCTCAGAGGTGAAACCAATGTTCAAGGTCACACAGCCACTGAGTGGCAGAGAGGGGTCTCAAACCCAGGAATCTGGTTCCAAAGCCTATGTTCTTTCTATCTTGCTATCCTGTCTCTCCAGATGGAGCCCGACATCACCGGTCTCCTTTTCTAGGAGGAAGCAGAGGAGCCAGACCCACTGGCTAAGGTCTGTTCAAGAGATCATAGTTCTAGGCCCCTTGACTCGCAAGAAACGTGAAAGAGCAGTTAGTGGTTACACGTGACAGTATAGGAGTTACAACAAGTTAGCAGTTATAAGTAAACCCAACCTGAATTGACTTAAACACTAAAAAATTTGTTTGTGTAACTGGCTAGTTTAGAAAGAGTTCAGCCTGCAGGTGAACTCTGATCAGGACTCCAGATCCATTTCTCTGCAGGTCTGTTGGCTCTGCTTCGGGCTCTGTGGGTGTCAGTTTATCCTCAGTCTAGCCTTCCTCATGGAAGCAAAATGGCACCAGCAGCACCAGGCTCACATCTGCACACTCTACCACCCAAGGCAAGAGAAAACATCTGGGCCCTTCAACACTGCCACATGCTCATTGGCTTAGGCTAAATCTATTGTCTGTCCCTGAGCCAATCACTGTGGCAAGATTGATGGGATTATGCTAATTGGGATCAATTCAGCAGGACCTCAAGGCTGCTACTCCATGGGGAGGGGGTAAGCTTGGTTTGGGGAAGGCAACCTAAGGTTTCTGGGGTGAACAATGCACAAAGCACATGAGATCCATCCAGGCCAAGCCTCCAGAATCATGGCTTTAGCAGGGCTGACAGGCCCAATGAATTCTGTTCACAAGTGACAGAGCGCCCCCAACTGAGGGTTAGAAGAACTGCTAAAGGGTGTGAGGCGAGCTATTTGGCAGGAAGTCAGGAAATACCATCCCTTCCTCTTCCCCCACTCAGCCAAGGCAGGCTGTGTGGTATAATGGAGAGAGCCCTGGCCTCAAAATCAGGAAGATCTGAATTCAGATGCTTGGTTCTTCATGAGAACCAAATGGCTGCCACTCTCTGAAGCAGTTTTTGCATCTGTGAAATGTGAATCTTGATGCCTTCATCAGCCGTCATTGTGAACATTAAATTAGGCAATGCTGATAATGCTACTAGGATAGTGCCTGGCACCCAGTAGGTGCTCAAATGGTAGATAAGTACATGGACCCCTATGGAGTGTCCTCCATTAGTTCTTCCTCCCAGGATAGCTGTTTACTGTAAAGACCAAATTAGATGCAAAATCTCTAAGGCCACCTCTGACTTTGTAAACAGAGCTAGTGAACAGGAGGAAATGCAATTCCAAAAGCCCTCTATTCCCACTTCTAGTGTTGACGCAAACTGAGGCAGGCTCTCTCTGCAGCTCATGAACCCCGGAAATGGAACCCAGCATGGCTCGAGGATATAAGTGGATTTGACTTGTCCTTTTGGCATCTCCTCAGCCTGCGGAGCCCAGGTCTCTTGGAACATCTTTGGGGCTGACACAGCAGAGGTTCCGGGCACCCGAGGCCAGTCCTGCCAGAAGGCTGCCATGCCCCACATTCCCGAGGACGAGGAGCCCCCCGGAGAGCCACAGGCAGCTCAGAGCCCCATCGGCCAAGTAAGTGCCCCCTCCCTGCCTGCAGCTAGCCTGGACAGGGCCAAGCCAAGCACCCTGTGCTGAGGCCATAGTGTCTAGTCTGGCCACAGGGTTTGCAGACAGCCCATGCAGGCTGCACTGGGAGGCTGGGAAAGGTGTACAGTGTCCACACTGAGAAATAGACACACAAAGTTCCTTTGAATTGCTCGAGATCCCCACATACCCTGAGACTGGAGCCTTCTAGGCTGTGTCTGAGGCCTCCTGGGACGTAAAACCATCCTAACCCTATAGGCTTCCTCCTAGAATAGAGAAAGACTTGAAGGAGAACCTCATCATGCAGGGTCATGAGCAGCAGCAAGAGTCACTTAAAATGAAGATCAGATTTTCATAGTAAATAGTGAACAAGATTTTCAGCAAAAGTATTTTGTAAAAAAGGGAAATTATGAAAATAAGTTGAGATTGCATTGCACAAATGAAATTATGAAAGCAACTTATCTTTAGCAATATATACTATGAAATATAGTTTATATGTCACTTTTTAGAATGAACAAAGAATTAATCAAGTATGTTGATTTTGGTGTGGGCATATTTACTTTTATACCAACAAGACGATCTTTCACTTGATACCACTTCCTTCACATTTTGTTGTACAATGCCTTCATTTGGAGATTCTGTTTGTTTCTTGTTTGAGATCTTCATTTGTTTTCCAAGGACCTATTTCAATCCTTCAATATTCAAATTATTCCCTCGTGAAGAACCTATCTTCTATTTCTTCATAATTTTGTTCTTCATTTGTTAACTAATCCAGCTCCACTTGTTCCTCATTGGTCCAAGACCTTGCACGTGAAGTTCTCCAACCTTGTTTTCTTTGACTTTGCACTGAACTTATATGATTCTTATATATCTGACAGTCATTCCAACTGCCCTCAGCCAGAAGGGATAGACACTTGCTAAGTGAGGGAAGAATGTACGAGTGAGCATTCATTTGACAAGTGGCAAGATTCTTAGAGAATGTTTTCATGTTACGATGACATTTGTTTTCTTACACATCATAACTCTGGGAACTTAGATAATAAATACTTAGAAAAGAATGGCCTTTTGTATCTCCATGTCTTAAGCTCATGCTGTTTCAGAACTTGGCAGCCTTGGGAATTCTTGAATTTTTAAATGACAGTGGGCCAAGCCCCCATGTCTTTGGCAAAAGGCAGCCAGCTCAGGGTTTTATTGAGCCCTCCTCTCTCAGGAAAGTCTTGAACCATGGGGGCGCTGCTCCTCAGTTACTCTCAGTGGCTCCAGACTGCTCCTTTGCTGTGACTGCTGGCCTTCCCCAAACTCAGTGCTCTGCCCCTCTCCTACTGCAGTTCCTACCAAGTGTGGACAATTCCCCCAAAGCGTTGCCAACAGAGGACTAAAGGTTTAACCAACCATAAAATGTGTTCACCTACTGAAAACCTGGAGATTAAAGAAAGGAATGATTACTAAGAACAAAATATTTCCATCTGTAGTCAAATGTGACTATTTTCAGTCTTTAGGTCACTATTTTCCAATGTTTTGTTCCCTTAGGGTCCCTACTCCTCAGCCCTGGACTCCTTGCCTTCGCTATTCCTGTCTGCTTCCACTTCACTAACAATTGTAGTGCCCGTAAGTTAGATTTTGATGCAAAACCTAGCTCTGGAATCCTGGGCAGCTTCCCCAAACAGCTGCCATGCTGTGTTCCCCAAGAATACGAATACAAATATTCCTAAAAAATAATATTAAGAGATTGGCAAAGATGCAATTCCACCCTCAGTGAGGAGATCCTTTTACATTGAGTTCAGCTCATCTTGGTTCCCAACTTCTCTAAAGGATTCTTCACACCTTTCAGGAGACACCAAACCAGGCAGCACAGAAGCTTGCTGGCCATTCTGACTTTCATGGCTTCAAACCAGACATGGGTGCAGCTGCATTGGGTCAGAGGTGAGGGCGAGTGTTTAGGGGTGGCCAGGCAGGGAATGGGCTCCAGGAACCCACCACTCAGTTGAGGGACAGAGAATCCTAGTTGAATAGCTGAAGCTCCAAATTTTGGGTCCCCATAGCTCACTCTCCCTATGATCTTGAGCTAAAAACAGACTTATATAACACAAGGGGGTGGTCTCTAAAGGTCCTTCAAATGCCATGACTCTATCTCTGTGCTTCTGAAAAGTCAAGAAAACAGACTGTTTGTGCCTTGCCATTCAGGTAAGCAAAGCCAGCATGCTCAGGTCTTATAAGGGAGGACCATGAGCACAGGACTTAAGAATGTGGACTCTGGAGTCACTGCTGCCTGGTTTTCCTGCTCCCAGGGACTCAGGCTCCTGCCCCTGGAAGCTGGGCTGGAGTCACTGCTCTTCCACATCCTGGTCAAGAGATCTTGTGTGAGTCTGTTAAAATTTCTGTGTCTCCAGTTCCTCATTTCCCCCGCAGGGCAACTGTTAGTGGCTGGCTTCTAGACTCTGTCTGTTCAGCCAGCCTTTGAGTGTCTTCTTTGGCCTGAGGAACAACAGAGCCAGGGCAGGTTATACCTCAGACTAAAGACCACATCACTTTCAGTATTATTTTATTCTCTGCCCTTATGGCAGGCACTGGGTCTCCTTGAGTTCTCTGGAAGCCCACGTCATTGTCTGTGAAGAGCATCTCCCTCTATTGCACCCATCAGACAAGCCTTGTCAGGCAACCATAGCCTCAGGGGAGGGTCAGGCCCATGAGCCAGGCTGGAGCCTCCAGGTTGGGGGCCTGAGTCCCTGGGAGCAGCAGAAACCAGGCAGCCAGGGAAGTAGGGCTGGCAAGGAGGGCTCCGCTGCAACTCCTGGTAGCGTGTGAATTCCCACTCTGTGAAGCAGGCAAAGAATGGAGCATCCTTCTGAGTTTACAACTCCCCAGGGCCCAGCCCTACTTCTGGCTCCTCAGGCCCCAGCCCCCATTTCCCATCACGGACACGAGCACTAGTTGAGGCCTTCCCACACAAAAACAATAAATTAGTAGACCCAGATCCTGTTTTTCTTTCTGCACACACACATACACTCACACACACACACACACACACACACACACACACACTCATACATATAAACATAGATACAGAGAGAGAGACTCATACATACATGCAAATATAGATATATACACACACACACAGAGACTCTCACACATACACATGAACATAAACACACACACACACACACACACACACACACACACACACACTAGAAGCTTCATCAGAAGCTGTAATCAAAACCCACAAAGAACTGAAGCCTCCTGCTAGTACACTCTGTGAGGCTGTGCCCTGAGCTTGTTTTCTGAACAGGGAAGGTCACCTCCCTGGAGACCCCTTGGAAAATGTGTGTTCCCTCAGGGGGCAAAAAGGACCCAAAGAACTGATTCTCTCTGTCAGGAACGAAGTAAAGATAAAATAGATATTACATGTAAAACATGTACGACCTGGTAAGGACGTGCAGAGCAGGGACGCCTCCCCAGCTCATCCACTAAGACCCTCATGCCATGGTTCCCACGTGACAGACACTGTTCTGAGAACTCTATACTAAGTAACTTCACAGCTCTAGGAGGTAGGTGTGATTATTATCCCATTTATAGATGAGAAAAACCTGGTAAGCACACGCCAGTCACTAGAAACCAGGCGGTCCCTTGAAAGCTCCAACTGAGGATTTTGAATTCATCCTCCCTGAACTCATTTCCACTTGTCTCATCACACCCTTTGCAAGAACAGCCCTCAATTAGGATTCCCTATGAGATAGCTTTAAATAAACGATCAGGAGCCCTAGCTGGTTTGGCTCAGTGGATAGAGCGTTGGCCTGCAGACTGAAGGGTCCTGGGTTTGATTCTGGGTCAAGGGCACATTCCCAGGTTGTGGACTTGATCCCCTGTGGGAGGCATGCAGGAGGCAGCCCATCAAAGATTCTCTCTCATCATTGATGTTTCTATGTTTCTCTCCCTCTCCATTCCTCTCTGAAATCAATAAAAATATATTAAAAGATAAAATAAATGGTCAGGAAAGCATTAGGATCTATTGTATGAAATATCAGAGACATCTATTGGGCACCTACTATGTGCTCATCCCTCTAAGGTAGATATTATTATCTCAATTTTATAGAAGAGGGAATGAAGTCTCAGAGGTTATGTAATTGCCAATGTCACATAGTTGTGTTATGTTGAGGGAGACTGAAACCCACGTTTCTGCTGAGGTGTTCCTGCCAGCTTTGTGCCCTCCCTAGTCCCACCCAGCAGTAAAGCCAGAGTGCCCTGGACAGCAGGTGCTTGATGCTCTGTTCTCCATTAAAAAAAAGAAGCTTGTAAAGGGTCAAAAGATCAGTTTCACCAGGATGGTTCTAATGGTCCTGGTCATACAGTGAGAGCTGTGCCTAGGACAAAGCAGACCCTGTTTTAGAAATGGATGTTACAATGGTCAGGAATGTATATTACAATTATTTGTCCTTGGAGTAGCTGGTCATTTTTTGTTTCTCTGATTCCCCTGTCAGCCTATATGTGAACTAGGAAAGGTCAGGGGCTGTTTCTTTCCTGAGCGTTTCTCCAGTTCCCAGCGCAGGCTGGAGCTGCGGTGTTTGCTTGTGGAAGGAGGCTGGCTGGCTGGATGTGGGATAGGCTGGGTGGATAATTGGTAGGCTGGATGATTAAATCTCTGGACTGAAGGGAGGAAGAAATGGAGGAAGGAGGAGAAGGTAGAAGACAAAGATGGTTGGGTGACTAGCTGGCTGGGTGATATACTCTCCATCCAGTAAGACTAATAGACATTGTGTGCATGTCTATATTCCTAAAGTCCGATGGCATGAGAGCCAAAAGAGTGATGAAAAAGGCAGGATAACCTGGTGATGATTGGTCCTTGACCTCTAGGAATAGGGTGGGCAATGGCAGGAAAGAGGGCCCGCCAGAAACATGGCAGGGCAAGGGTGCATGAGGAAGGGGGAACATACACGGTGGGCACTCGGAGCCTTCACAGACTCGGGTCCCCAGAGCTCGGCAGGAAGGAGCCCACATCCAGCAGACCTCAACAGAGGCACTTCCGCTCTCTCCATTGCTCTTAGGACTTGCCTCTAAAATAATCATGTTCTCACAAGTCCCCAGAGTGTCTTTCTATCCTGTCACAAGAGCACTAATTCCTCTTTGCAGCCAGGACCCCTCTTCCAGAGGCAGTCCCTGTTTGCCCTCCAGGCTGTGAGGGACCTGGGGATGCAATCACCACAGTGTCCACCCTTCCACCCCCTCCACACCATCATTATTATTATTATTGCTTTAGCTCATCAAATCCTTAAAACAAGCCTGGGAAAATTGGGATTATTAGCTCCATACAACGTTTGAGAACATGAAACTCAGAGAAGTTAAGTAACCTGGGCACAGTCACCCAGGTGGGATTCCAGTCAAGGCCTCCTGACTCACTACCCACACTGCCTTTGGCAGGGTCCTTCTCTCTGCCAGAGCCCTAGTGCGGGAGCTAAACTCACCACTCCCCCTGGGCTGGGGCTAGGGCTATTGCTTAGAGCTTCCTAGCCTAGGCCTAATCACGTGACATTGGGGGAAGGAAGATAATATTCCCGTATATGACACTGGCCTATATTTATCCCTGTACCCCAGGCAGTTAGGAAACTGTAGTGCATTCCTGGGAAGTTATGAGTGAAATAAATATTTAAATGTTTCTATAAGTTTATTCAAGGAGAACAAAATGTGACCTGATGGCTTATTATAGGGTGGGTGAGCTTGCAGGATAGCCCAGCCCCCCAGTACTTGGCTGACTCCAGGGGAGGGAAATGGACCCAGTGGGAGGCTGGGTTCCTGGAAGGGTAAGGGGTGCCTCTGCTATCCTTACTCAGCTGTGTGTCCAGCCTTGCGCTTTGAGGGCTGCCTGGAAGAAAGGGCTTATGAGGGAGGGTGCAGCTTGGAAGAATAAGAAAGGATTGTTGGAGACCCGTGGACACCAGGAATGAGGAAGTGAGGCCAAAGATCTGGAGATGACTGTAAGGGTAGCTTGTGTAGTGGGAAAGTCAACAGGCCTAGTGTTTAGTCCCTTCCACCATTTACCAACTGCCCAATCCTGAACAAGTTTGTTTAAGGAGGGGATAGAAAGCGAGAAGAGAAAAGAAATGTACCTGTCACCTACTTCATGCTCAGGTCCTTCACTTTCTAATTTCCTCTTTGCGATTCTATGAGGTTGCGAGGTATTATCAACCCCAAGTTGTCAGGGGGCATGGGGGGTGTGTGGAGGGGTGTTCTGAGGTTCATGCATAGAATTGCTGATAGGATTGAATGAGAAGGCACCAGGAAGCGTCTGAGAGAGGGCCTGGCACACAGCAGGTCTGCGAGTGCCACTTCCCTGTACTCACATTGTTCCTTTGCTTCCCGTGTCTGACATCTGACACCCGTAAAGGACATCTGTCTTTGGTCTGAGAAGTAGATGGTGAGAGAGGGGGATACGGCCTTGGAGGTGGGCTTCTTCTCTGGGAGTCATTGATTACTCAGGCCATGTGGTTAGGGGCCTGGGGAAGATGCTCTGTGGCGCCACCAGACAGGCTGGGCCCCCTAATTTAACTCCAAATGGTTGTTCAGACCCAAAACCAAGAAGGACAATCTCTTCAAAACCCAATTCCAAAACAATAAAGTCAGTTCCAAAAGTAGCAATAACAGAATAACACCTGACACTTGTAGGGCATTTACTAGGGGCCAGGTGTCCTCATAAGCTTTCCATCTGGAGCTGCCAGATTTAACAAATGAAAATAGTTATGTCCATGCAATATTTGGGGAAATACTTAATACTAAAAAATTATTCAGTGTTTATTTGAATATTGGGCATCCTGTATTTTATCTGGCAATCCTACTGCTATATCAACCTATTTGGTTCTTATAACCACCCTGTGACATAATTATTTTACAGATAAGGTAACCAAGACACAGGGAGTCAAGGGAACTTGTTCAAGTTCACACAGCTAGTATATGAGAAACTGTATCATGAATTAGTGTGGCTCCCAAGGCCCAGGCCCCTGCAGTCCTAAAACCAGGAATTTACCTGCGGTTTGCATTTGAACACACTGCCCCACAAGCTTTCTTTAGGTCATGCCTCTGTTTGGCAGCTCAGAGTGAGAGCCCAGATGGGTCTTTAGACCATATTAACACCTGGCAGGATGCACCCCGGAGGGCCTGATTCTTCCCACACTCTCTCCTAGATCACTGTCTCCCCAGTGCCTGCCAGGGTGAACCACAGCCCACAAAAGACTGAATGTTCCCCTCAAAACAGTTCTGAAAAAAAAAAAACCACTAGAAATTGTACAGATCTTGCTCAACCATTTCGTGAACAGATTAGGAAAAGAACACTTTGATTTTATTACTGTGCACTTTGTACACACTGGAAGGAGAGAGTAGGGAACATTCCATCAGGGATAAAGGATTTCTCTCTGATTGCACATGCCTCCTGGCTTTTAAGCAGCTTAAAAATGTGTGGTTACATGCTTGGCACTTGCTACCATGATTTGTTTCTGTTTTTCTGTGTAGGCACCTCTGCCCCAACCCTCCTCTTAGTGAGAGCTTTGTTGCAAGTGGCCTTCAACCAGAAGTAGCCCCTCACAGCTTGCAGGCTATTTACCTTAGGTGTCAACATGGGAGCTACCTGGAGTTGGGGGTCGGGGAAGGATAACTCCACCCCATTTTCCATCGCATTGCACTAACTGGGAAGCATTTGAGAGGCCTTTGGTTTATCTTTGTCTTCCCAGGCCCTATCATAGACCCCCAGCACATATTAGGCATTCAGTAAATGTTTGCTAGATGGACATGAAGCATAATGGTGTGAGAGTGTTTACAGATTGACCCTTGTCTTATACCCAAAGACTTTTGAAAACTTTTTTGAGTCAATCATAAAAAGAAATATTAAGACAATCTATTCAATAAGTAATTGGGTGGAGCATGAGTAAACAGAGAAGGGAGTGGTAAGCAAGTGAAGAGTCAAGGGGAGGGGACAGGCAAGGATAGGAGTTAAGATTCATTCCCTTTTCATGTCCTTTGAGAGGTGAGAGTAGAGACAAGTTCTTTTTGCATTATTTTGCCTGCTGAGCAATTCTTAAAAGCTTCCCTCTTAAATCCTGGACCACACGGATTACAGCTTCATTAGATTTCAGGTTAAATTGCTGAACTGCAGAGTCAAACCCTGGATGGTTAGAAGGAGCATGCATTTCTCTTCATCTGCTAGGGACGTTTATATTTACCAAATAATTCCCTCATTTTTATAGACTCATGTTTTGTTTATCTTATATTTTATTGTTGGTTACTTCAAATGGTTTTACAAAATAGTTAGTGTGTCAATAAAATAAAACAAACTATATTTTACTTACTTCGTAGCCTGAATACATTTAACTCTTGGACATGGGTACCTATTTAAAAAAAAAGCCTAATATGCTAAGTGTCCGGTTGTCTGGTCAGTCAGTCAACCAATCAAAGGGTAATATGCTAATGAATGTTAAAGCTGCTCAACAACTTGAAATGATGGGCACTGACCACCAGGGGGCAGACATTCCAATCAGTAGGTTAGCTGGGATCTGGCCAATCGGGACTGAGTGAGATGGGCTGGACATGGACATGTCCCGGAGCCCTCCCTGCAGTCCCTCCCAGGCTGGCCAACCTCCCACATCCTTCCCTGGCTCCAATCATGCACTGGTGGGGTCCCTTGGCCTGGCCTCTAGTATAGTATAACCACATCACCACCACCATGATTTTTTCTTTTTCAGAACACAACGTGCAGAAATTAATGATTGGTTCCTCCTGCCCCTTTACATAGATTTATCAAATCTTCACTAAAGCATGTTGGGAATTTATAAAATTTGGCCAAAACTGATATAACTAGAATAAACATGATATTTTAGACAAAGGACATTTTTTTTTGTTCACCAAAGGATTTATACAAGAAGAAGGTCTAAACATGACAAACATGAATATATGCAGAGTTCAAACTTTCATGACCAAAATAAACTCCACCCAGGGAAGGAACCTCACACATATTACAAGCACAGTCAGTGTTTCAGTTGACATTCCTATGGCAGTGGTCACCCATGAGGCTGTATAGGAAAGAAGCTCCATCAAGATGATATGGGAGCTGTACAAGATGAGTGGGTCCTAGAGATCCAAGTGCCTAGAATTAACAATACTGTACTTATACCTAAAACTTTGCTAAGGGAGTAGATCTTATAAGTGTTTTTCTCATCATGATCATCATAAATAAAAGGCAAGAGGAAACTTTTGGAAGTGATGAATAGGTTTATGCCACAGGTTGTGGTAAGGATTTTTGTTTAGTGTACAGATTTTTGTATAGTGATTGTACCTTAATAAAGTGGTTTAAAAAGAAAAAAGATGGCATGGGTGAAGGAGGTTTTAAGCACATTTACCCAAATGTAAGATTGTCACTGAATATCAGGAATGGGTGGTTACCACCACCTCTTCTCTTGACCTCCATTTTCCCCCCCATGAGGTTGACCACAGCCGAGCACTCTGTCACATTTTCCCTAGATTGTCAGAGATTTCCTATAGTGTCACTAGGGATGGCTTAGAGGTTCCCTAATCTTAATGCATGAAAGGTGGACCTTGTTAGCTCAGGTGAATGCTTGCTGAGAATGAAGGAGAGAAAAAAAATATCCCCCCTTCCATCTCTGAATAATCCAAATACACTGCATTTGTCCCCTTATCAAGATGGCTCTGAGAATCCTGATGCTAGAATACAGGCTCCAGCTCCAGCTCCAGCTCCTGGTAGCTTCCTCCCAAGCCTAACTCCATCTGTGTTTTCATTCTAAACCACCAGGGCTCTCCCACCGCAGGGATATCTTGCAGTCCACCCACGATCGTCCTGACTGGGGATGCCAGTTCACTGGAAGGAGAAACTGACAAAAACCTGGCCAACAGGTACATCTCAGGTGTCTGATCTTTGTGCTGTGAAGAACATTTCCTAGCACACAGGATTAGATAGCTATATTTTTTTATAAATCTTTCCTTCTTTCTTGAATCATTTTATTGATGAAAATATAGTCATGCAAGTTTTCAAAAATGTGAGAGAGAGACTGGGATTTTTCCATTTTCTTCCCCCCTCCCCAAATTATTTTTCTTCTCCTAGATTTGGCTCTTTGCACCCTGCTATCCTTTTTTTAAAAAGCATGAATCACAGCATAGGAGTTTCCTATATAACTGCCCAGATATTTGCAAACAGACCTGAAGGACGTGAGTCTCTGACTATAGAATCCTTCCCCTGGCCAGGGTGGGTCCTGGAGAAAGATTTCTTGGAAGAGACATTGGCTCACATGCACAGGGATGTCAATGTCTTAGTTTTACACAGCACTAGCCCATGCATTAATCTAGCTAGAATGAGTGTCTACGTACAATTCACAAAATGTCACACAGATAATTCTCATACAAATATATAGTGAGCACGTGTCAAAGATATATTCAACTCATGGATGTGGGACCAGTCAGGGTAACAAAGCCAGTTCAAAGGAGGATATAAGAAATGGATATATATTTATTATCAGCGGGGAGGAAAAGAATGCTGGAATAAATTTGGTAAGTTAAATATGAAACAGGTTAATGCTCTACTGGACAATAAAATCCTATTTTTATCTTTTCTCCTTAGCAGAAATCATATGCATCTCTACAATTACTTATATTTTATGAGTTTTCTATGAGTTAGATGTCCATTCAGTCAGAGCCCTTATCCACAGCAAGTAGTCAAAGTTATATATAATTAGGGCAGTGGTTTGGAAACTTCAGCATGCAGCAGAGTGCCCTGGGGAGCCTGGTCAATTGCAGGTGCTGGACCACACCCCCAGAGTTTCTGATCCAGTAGGTCTGGGGGGAAGAGCCTGAGAATTTGCATTTCTAACAAGTTCTCAAACTTAGAAAGCCTGTAAGATGATGCACTCATATGACTTTGAAAAAAGATACAGGCATCTGTTTGCCTGTTTCCAAGCTGTGGATCAATTTTCTTAACAAGATGGCTCCATTCTTTCAGAGCTCACAGTCCCCACCGGAGGCTTTCTCACCGACACTTGAAGATTTCCACTGCTCCGCTGACTTCTGTGGGTAAGGGCTAGACCAACTTACTTTACTTCTGCAACCAGAGATAGGGGTCCAGCTGAAGGTGTGTTGGAGTAAGAAGAATGAGGCCTGGTAGTTTGACTGGGCTGGGCCCCTTGCCCTCTCTGCTCCTCAGGCAGGCCCATCCCTATGAGCCCTACAGGACAAAGTCAATCAGTCACTCAGTGTTGGTGCCCAAAAGAAGTATGATGTGTCATCTCAGTTTCTTTTGGTAAAAAGACAAGACCAGGGTGTGAAGAGGAAAGAAAAAGTCAAAGAGATATAGAACAGCTGTGTGAGGCCCAATTTCAGGGCTCAGGGAGGACAGTTCTCTGCCCCTCAGGTAGGCATGCACCTGAATGCAAGGCTACCTACCTCAAATGGTCCCTCAGAGCCTATGATGGACCATCAAAGCACAGTTTTTTTTTGTTCTGTTTTTTAAAAAAAATATTTTATAGATTTTTTTACAGAGAGGAAGAGAGATGGATAGAGAGTTAGAAATATCAATGGGAGAGAAACATTGATCAGATGCCTCCGGCACACTCCCTACTGGGTATGTGCCCACTACTAAGGTACATGCCCTTGACCAGAATCAAACCTGGGACCCTTCAGTCTGCACGTCAATGCTCTATCCATTGAACCAAACCGGTTAGGGCCAGAGCACAGTTTTGATGCAGATTTGGTCCCTGCTTTCATATTGTTCAGAGTCTATGAAGAGGCTGAGAAGTGAATATAATCAGGACACTGTATTTTAAGGCCCTTTATAGAAGTGTTAAGAAAACAGGGGCAGGAAGGGGCCTAATTCTCCCTGGGGTGGGAAGTTTGGGTAGGTATTTCAGAAGAGAGAGTATTTGAGTTACCTCTTAGCAAGCTGCAGAGACAGACAAGAGGGAGGGAAGGTGTTGCTGGTAGCACTGAAGGACCACGCTGGGGAGCAGAAGCCATAACAGAGTAGCTGAATGTTCAGCTGAGTGTATCAGTCAGGGCTCTCATGCGATAGAAACCCAACTCAAACTAGCTTAAACCAAAGAAAATGAAAATGAATAAAAGCCAGGGCTTGTGGTTTCAGGTAGCACTGAATCTAGATGCTGAAGTTGGATCATCAATAATTGTCCCATCCCATCTCTCAAGTCCCCTCTCTTCGTGGGAAATGGCTACCAACAACTCCAGGCTTATTTCCCATCATTGGAAAGAGAGTTCCTCTTCCCCATTATCTAATACAATTCCCAGGATTGCCTCTCATTGAACTCCTATGGCTATCCCTGCACCAATCACTGTGGCTATTGAATTCACTGACTGGCTGAGGATGGTACACAGTCCCATTCCTGGCACTTGAAGTGAGGTGGGCGGTAGGATTAGCTCCTTCCTGACGTAATTGATATGAAGGGGGAGTGGAGGCTGGAGAGTCACAACGGGAGTGGCCTCAGGAGGAGTACATGGGGTCAGCAAAAGTGGCTGGGCCCAGTTTGGCATTGGACATCATTCCAAGAGGAATCCTGATGAGGTGAGACAGGAGCATGGCATGGTCGGATATGGCTCTTAGCAAGATCACCGTGATAGGCACTGGAGGATGAGATGGAGGTGATAGCCTGGAGGTGGGGGCAGGGGCTATGAAATGTTTGATATAACTGTACAGGTAAAAGCTCATGAACAAGAATGGAGATGAGAGGCACATACTAGCGATAGGTACCCATACAGCATAAATGATGATCAGGACTTGATGACCAGTTGGTTGGATGTGGGGGGATTGAGGAAGAGGGAGGATTGTGGAGTGACTCCCATATTTCTGAGCAGCTAGGTGTCATTCACCCAGAGAAAAAACAGTTTTGAACGAGAATGGAGGTAAACAGTGTGAGTGGAGGAAAGAAAGGAGAGAAGGTGGCCATGGGATTGTGTGTTTGGCCCATGATCTTCTGAGTACTCCCTGTATCCACACACCTTGAGCTCACTAGCTTGTTGAAGAAATAGACCTGAAAGAAGAACATGCTAGCGGGGCAGATAGCACAGAGTGGGGCTTCTGCTGGCCTCCCCTGACGGTGGAGACTAGGATAGTACTGGGAACCTAGGTGGCTTCATGATCATTTGTGTCAGAGGACCTGCCACAGCCACAGGCTAGAAGCCACAGGGGCCAAACCTAATGAGAAAGTCCTGCCTGTCCCCACAGAGCACTGGGCCCACGCGAGGTTTGGCTGGCCAAGTCTTCTCTGGGCAGCATCCCTGGGCTGGGGCTTGGAGTAGCAGGGACTCTCACCCTGTGCTCACGCTCCCTCTTCAGACCCTGCGGGGCATGTCATTGACCTGGTAAATGACCAGCTGCCAGACATCAGCATCTCAGAGGAGGACAAGAAGAAAAACCTGGCGCTGCTGGAGGAAGCCAAGTTGGTGAGTGAGCGATTCCTGACCCGACGTGGGAGGAAGTCCAGGAGCAGCCCCGGAGACTCTCCGTCAGGTAGGATGGGCTCCCCTGAGCCCCTCTGAGGAGGGAGGGGTGGGGATAGCCAAGCCTGGCTGCACTGGAAGCCCTGCTTTGACTTGCCTGCCCCCAGCCTCTAGGCATAGGACTGAGTCTTGTGGAGAGGTTCTAGTGAGGCCCCATTTCAGAAGCTCCAAAATATTGACCCAACTCTAGCCCAGAAAACTCTGCTTTTTGTTTTTTGGGGCCTGTGTGTGATCATTGTGGCTTCCAGTTTCTATGAGAAATGTCTGCCCATATGAAACCCATGAACTTAACCGGAGCTCCCCAGCTCTGAATCTTGGCGTGGAGAGAAATCCTCTATGTGAGGCCTGTGTGTGCAGACTCCTGGGTCAGCCTGCATGGACAGAGGCTGCATGGTTTCCCACACCTTCCCCAGAAGGTGCTGTTCTATGGGCACCTCCCCAGCAAAGCTCTGGAATGGCCAGCAAAGGGCTCCCTCTCCCTGATTTCCAGGGAAGGATCTGGGAAGGATCTGAGGCACTGTGGGGAAGGGGAAGGGGAGGGGAAGGTGATCTTTGGTGTCTTCATGGAATTTCTGGACTAGAACTAAGGTTTTCCTGGGCCTAAAGTTTACCCTGCTACACCTTTGGCTAAAGTCACTCTTTTTCCTGAACACAGAGTTGAGGCAAATTTTAGACAAGCCTGAATGTATTGTACTTAGAAGGCAAGGGGAGCCTCTGAAATCAGGGCCATCCTGTCAAGTCTGGGAGGTACAGTTTTTGGAGCTGTATCTGCCAAGCAATGACAGGCCCTCTGTTTCTAAAAGGTTTTTTGAGGTCAGGTCAGGCCAGGCAGGCTGAGGGGTGTGACCCCAATCCTCACCCCTGCGGCTGACCCAGTGCCCCCTCGGTTGGGCTGGCAGCAGGAAGGCATTGGGCTGTGGTAGGATCTTTTTACGACAGTGCAGAACCAGCTCCTGATCTCAATGAGTTCCCAGAGGTCAGAGGTACCTGAAACCATGTACCAGTATGTGTTAAGCGAAAGTCCTAAACCTTCACTAAAACTGGCCAATTTGTGTCTGTCTCAACAGCTGTTTCCCCAAACCTCAGCCCCAGAGCTTCTCCTACATCCTCGCGGAGCAACTCACTCACCATCCCCACGCTGCCTGGTGAGGTCATGCCCCCTTGGCAGTTCCTGCCCTGTTTCTCCCTTTGGGTGGCAGCTCAGCCCCTCCCTTGGCCTGACTACTTGCAGGCTTCCAGGTAGACCCTCTGTTTGGCCCCCTCTCCAGGGGCTCCCAGCTGAGCCTGGCTGGGCTGTCTCAGACATGGGAGATATATGCTACTTTGGGGTTTTGAGCTAATGTGAGGAGACCAGATCTAGACCAGGATGAGGTAGGTTGTGGGAGGGGGCTGTGGCTTGCATTCTTTGCCTAGAGAGAAGCCAGAGAGAGAGTTCATTTCAGAGCTTATTTGGAAAGGCCTCTATTCGAGCCACTCTTTGCCTTTTGGTTTCTTTTCTTCATTAGGCTGTATTCTGGGCCACACCCTCAGACCAGCAGGAGAAGAAGGGTGCCAGGGAGAGCAGCCTGCTCATGTCAGAGCTGTGGGGCAAGCTCAGGCTCAGGCCAGGCTGCCTGGGTTCAGATCCCAGTGCTGACATTTCCTGTGTGAGTTAGACCTCCCTCTGCCTCATTTGCCTTGTGTGGTTTCTGTGATGACTAAATGAGGATTCAGCACAGAACCTGGCATATAAGAGGCATTCAACAAATGGTGGCATTACTGGCTCCCAGACCTGGGGAAGATAAGGGAGGACGTTCTGGGGAGGTAGATGTGCTTCACTAAAGGAACAGCTGAGGTGTGGGGTGCTGGACAGCTCTCAGCAGTGTCTGGACCATTGCAGGTTTGGATGCATGCAGTGGCCCACAGCCCCCTCTGCCCGGAGCACCAGCACAGGTAACAGGGGCCCCATTTGAGTTTTCTATGCCAACTTGTCTCTCCTCTTACTTATTAACCTTGAGAGGCCCTTCACAACCCACTGAAGTGAGGGTGCTGGGTGGGGGAGGCATCTATGCCACTGCTAGGAATACCCCTCATGGTGGATATTCGAAGAGGAGATAAGGTCCCTTCACATCACTGACTGACTTGTGTTTAATTTCTCCAGCAGAAGGGGGATGAGGCCGAAGTCTCTTCACATCACCTTGGCGAACCTGTGAGTTTGAGCTCTGCCCAGTTTGGGTGCGGGAAACAGTGTGCTAGCAGCCTAGGCTGGCCCCAGGCAGCTATGAGTGGGTGGACATGAATGGATGGTCAAGGCTGGGGAAGCAAGAACGTTGCTTTGCCCCATTGTGACAGGAAATCTGAGGTGGGGGTGGTGAGAAGGCAGGATTCCATGGGGTGACCTCCATGGTGGTCCTACCTGTAGCCCTGCAACTCCAGCCAGGCTGCTGGCCAGAGACCAGGGGGACCTCGGGGCCCAGCAGGAGCCAGGCAAGATACTTGTAGTGAAACTGCAGGAAGGCTCCAGCCCCTGGTTGGAATTCTTCTTGGGGCAGCAGGGAAACCTCATTGTTTCCTCCCACCTGCTCAGAGGAAAGTGCTGGAGAGGATGTTGAAGGCAGCATATACTACAGTCTCATTTAGAAAGGATCTGGGTTAGAGTCCTCTGGGGGAGTTTCAGCACACATGTAAGACCAAACACAGAGCCAGATGCTCCTCACAAAGCAAGCTTCCCCTGGGAAATGAAAGGACAGTGAACCTCTGAGCAGTGAGATGCCACCCTTACAAGAATCAGCTCATTAAATATTCATAACCTCTTTTAGATTATGGAACTTTCTGAGAAATTGTTAAAAGCTGTGAATTATCTCCCCACAAAAATACATACAGCACACACACACATGCATATATATTTACATATAATTTCAGAGGGTTCACAAACCTGATGGGAAATATAAGCCCCTAAAAGTTAAGGGCTTCGCCAGGCAGAGCCAGGACTAGAATCTGGGGTAACTGAGTTAAGGCCAAAACATGTGACTGCCCCGAGCTTCCCTCGGTTCCACTCTTCTCTCCAGCTCCTAGCCTTTGGGAGTTCTTGGCAGGTTTTGAATGGCAGGTCCCTGGTCCTGGGTGTTTTACAAACCTTAGGCTTGTCTGTGGGTCCTCTTTACTGGTACAGTCTTCCACCTATCTCACACTCACACATGTCCCTTAGCATAGTCTATGGTCCCACATGTCTGCTCCCCAACCTGCCTCCAGGGTCCCCATTCTACCTTTTCTCTTTCAGAATATCCCCAAAGGGCTAGCTGACCGGAAGCAAAATGACCAGAGGAAAGTGTCTCAGGGCAGGCTGACTCCTCGCACTCCCACAGTTGAGAAGTCCAAAGAGATTGCAATAGAACAAAAGGAAAACTTTGATCCCCTCCAGTGCCCTGAGGCCATACCCAAGGGCCCAGCTTCTGGCTTAGGCAGTGTCGGGAAAATGGCCTTGAACAGCCCCCAGCCTGGCCCTGCTGAGAATGAGCTGGACAAGCCACTCCTGAAGACAGCCAGGGAGGGCAACCCTCTGCCCAGAAGTCCAGCCCAGGGCTCTGGAGGGGCAGCTCACCCGGCCCCCCAGGAAAAAGGCACAGCAGGAGAGCCAGGAGGGTCCAAGGTTGGCTCCAAAGCCGAGCTTCGGCCACCTCCTTCCCGGCCGCCCCTGCTTCGGGGGGTCTCCTGGGACAGCAGCCCCGAAGAGCCTGGCCCCCGGCTGCAGCAAGTGCTTGCCAAGCTGCCCCTAGCAGAGGAAGAGAAGCGTTTTGCGGGCAAAGCTAGCAGCAAGCTGGCCAAGGTGCCTGGACTCAAAGACTTACAGATACAAGTGCAGCCCGTGCGGATGCAGAAACTGACCAAGCTCCGTGAGGTGAGTTCCTAGGGGCAGCTGGGTGGGGTGTGCACTCCAGGTCACCTCTGGGAGGAAGACCTCTGTGGGCTGAGTTGGGCCCTGGGGCAGGGCAGTTCTGGCCTGCACATGGGCCTCATGGGGCCTTAAACTCCCCCACCCTGATAAATCAGGTCCACTGAGCAGCATCTTCATAAATACCAGCTTCAGGTGCTTTTACCCCACTTGCTCAGGTGAGGTCAGTGTGGGACACAGTTGCCACACAACACCACATTCAGGGGGAGGTGGTGTGCGGAGGTACATGGGCCCTGAGTCCTGGGCTTATTTCCCCTTCCAGCTGGAGCTGGTGGCTCATAAACAGGAAGCCCTTGATGGAGTGCCTTGTCATGCCTTAGTCTGGGTTAGGCAAGGATGAAATATCTTTTCCTTTATCAAGTCCCCAAGCTTTCCTTTCTGATGTCTCTTAACAAAGGGCCTCAAATCCAACCCTAAGTATAATAATGGCCATGAGGGGCTGCTTCCCTCCTTGGTGAATTTCTTCCAGCATCCATGATGTCCCCCAACTTTCACTGGCCATCAAACCAGGCACAGTGGTCTTTCGTGGGCTGCCACCCTATGCACGGGTGATTGGGGGTGTCCAGATTTGGAGGAGAGAGAGACTGGGATATGAGGGACAGAAGAGGTCAACAGAACAAAGGAGTTTTTATCCAATCCCCCCTTCCCAGAGGGCCAATACAGGCCACAGGCCACAGGCCGGCCAACCAGGACTCCACAGGGCAGGACCTGGCACCCCCACTGCCTGAGCTGGATAAGACTCTCCTGGCTCCTTACAGAGGGGCGTGGGACAGAGAAGGAATAGAGGCACCCAGTAGCAGTCAAGCACAAGTGAGGAGATTTCTGTGCTAGCAGGACACACTCTAGTGTGTCCAAAGAAACCTTCCATGATGCTGAGTTGTAGGCTCAGGGGACGCTGGGGCCTGGCTGCTGATGTTAACATTTCATACTAGTCAGCACAGGCTGCAAGGGCTGCCTATGGTGGGCCATAGTCCCAGATCTCTGGGGAAGGTGGCATCAAGGGGGCCAGGTAGCCAGGGATTTGCCTTCATGGACCTCTGGCAATGAAGAGAAGAAGTCCCAGACAACAGGCCACTCCTGCCCAATACCCCTGCAAGCTTTTCTCTGCAGCAAAGAAAGCCACAAAGAACCCTGAGGCCCTATCCCACTAACCTCTGCCCTGGCAGCTGAGTATCCCCATCCCAATCCAGTGTGCTGAGAGCTGATTGACTGTGGGCTTCTGGCTTGCTAAGGAAACAGGTAAAAAGCTCTATCCTATTTGGGCCATAAGCTCCATCCTTTCCTGCTTTATCTAGGGGGCAAACCATTCAAGTGGCCTCCATCACACTGAAAATCTCTTAATAATGCCAGCCACCGAGGTGAGGAGCTGGGTCAGGCATTTCCACTTGGAGGCACTGATCTGGTGCCAGGGTCTTGGAGCAGGTGGGAGCCGACCTATGCTACATACTGTGGCCAGAATCCTCATTTCTCCCTCGGCTCTGTCTTCTGAGGCCCCGGACAGGACACTGGCTGCTGAGCCTGCTACCTTGAGGCAGCTCTTTTCTGGCCTCATCTGTGTGGAATTTAGTAACTCAGGCCACTGAGAATGAACGGGGGCAGGCCACAACTCCTGGGAGTGGGAGGTCACTGCCTAGAACAATAGGGCAGGAAGCTCCAGCCCTCAGAGCACAGCCACGAGCTCACCAAAGATTGCTTCCAGGGACAGCCACATACCCACCCAGGGACCCTCCCTTCCCCAGAGCTCCGCTTCTGTTGTTCTCCAGCCTCAGCCACAGTGTGGCTGGCAGCTCATTCACCTGGAGGCCCACAGGCTTATTTAAAATGCAACAGTTCTTCACTCAAAGAATGTGGTGCCACTGTGGGTTTCAAGCACCTTTGTGGGCTGGGAGAAGGGCTGGCTTTCTGGTCCCCTCAGATGCCACCTGGTCATGATTGTCCGCCCACTTTGGAGGCTGTCCCTGATGTCTCCCACATTAAGTTGAGTGGCCACAGAGCCATAGACAGAACTGAGAAAATAGTCCAGTCTGATGTCCTCATCTGAAATGTTGTGTTTTGCTTTTTCTAAAAAGGAGCACATTCTGATGAGAAACCAGAACTTAGTGGGGCTCAAGCTTCCAGAACTTAGTGAAGCGGCGGAGCAGGAAAAAGGTAGGTGGGGCCTGGCAGAGGCACTCTTCAGGCCAGAGCCGGGTTCATTTTTGCCAGATCAAAGTGTAAACACTAGACTTCGAGTCAGAGTCTTTGTCTGTCCCAGTGGTGAGTGTGGACCGTACTCAGAGCAACCCCTTAGTGAATATTTGCAGATGAATAAATTAATCAGATCGTATTTCCTGCCCACTCAGAGAACCTCTAAACTTGTCTCCTTCCAACCAATCCTCCTTCTAGATCCTGCTACTCTTCCTTGAGCCTTATCAGCACCGAGTACGCCTGGAAGGGCGACCCAGGCCTGAACTTTTGACGCTTCCTTTTTCTTTTCCTCTCACACCCAGGAAGCCACCCAAATAGAACAGTTCCTCTTTTCAAGACACCAGAGTCATCTCTTGCTTTCGAATTTGCTGCCACCACAAAGTTCAAACCCCAGCCCTTCCCTCCCAGTGACTGCAAGTCCCCACCCAGCCACTCTGCCAGACTCATCTTCTTGTGTCTTTTTTCTAACCCCCCATCCCTGGCTCATCTCTCCTGATATCTCATATCTCATGCTACCTGTAGTCAGTCTCAGCATAGAAGCCTTCTGCTTAAGGATTGTCTTATGGGCATGTCCAGGGTGCCACCAACCATGTTGGAAGACCCTGGTCTAAAATATAATAACTAACACTTACCTATTCAATATTAACAGAAGATTCCAAGTAGTAAGATTTCCAACAATGTCTTATTTTTTATTCTTATTTATTAATTATTATATTACTTTCCTTTTTATTGAATTTACTGGGGTGACATTGGTTAATAAAATTATATAGGTTTCAAGTATATAATTGTATAATACATCATCTCTATATTGTATTGTATGTATACCATTCCAAGCCAACAATTTTTAAAGTACTAATTTTAGAAAAAAAAATTTATGCATCCTTAGAGGAAATATGAAAAGATTATTACATACTGATCCACTTCTAATTTTTAATTTTTTAAAGCAGATTCAAAACACTAGGAAAATATTTATCTTAAAGTTTCACCATAAATTCTGAAAAAGCAACAATTTCTATTTTTCCCCCAGTATTTACACATATTTTTAATTTTTTTCACAATTAATTTAACTGTAGATATAACGTCCTATTCCTACTTTTAAAAGTTATTTCATAACAAATTTCATGTATTTTGACTCATTCTCATATTTATCATTTAATGGGTACACACTATCCTTTTGTGTGGCTGTATCTATTGTTAGGGATTTCAGATGTTTACAGTTAACTGTGATGAAGAGCTCTATTATAAACAGCTTTGTACTTGTAGTTTATTTTTTTCTTCCTTTAATTTACCCCCTTGGGATAAATTCTCATGCTTGAGAGTCACCGGGTCAAAGTGTAGAAACATTTGCATTTACCAAATTGCCTCCAAAATATAAAGCTGCCTGCAAAGGCTGAGCGAGGAGCCTTTTTCCTGAGAACAAACAGCACTAGACTTTGCTTTGCTGTTTCTCCTTATTGGCCAGAATACAGTGAGAACTAGAAAATCCATAATAATAACAACTATAATGTATTATTAGTATCAGTGTGAAATGCTACTTCATTATTACTTCAATTAATTTGCTAATAAGCAAGCTCGAACTTTAAATTTATTTCCTCCTTCCCCTTATTGGATGAATTACCATTTGAATCTTGGGTGTTTTTTTGTTGTTGGTTTGTTTGTTTTTGTTGGTAATGTATATAAACTCTATACATAATAACCATTTGTTGGCTGTATTTTTCTATTTTTTCATTCTATCATTTTTTTTGCTTTTAAACAAGTTTTGTGTTATTTAAGAGAAATCAGTTTTTATAAAATCTTTTTTGCCTATCTTTTCCTTTGAGAAGTCTTCCATTATTTCATTTAAATCATTATAAAACCATTACTTCTCTTTAATTGGGACAATAAATCTATTTTCTACTAGTTTGTCTATAGTTTGATCTATTTATATTCTTTTGCTAATATCTCTGAAATTTAGTTTATCATAGATATTTGAAGATTTAAAACCCTGTTACCTCAATCATATTTTAATAATTTTATTTCTGATTTAAATAAGTATATACTTGCTGCCTCGCACTCCTGTAGCTCCCCTCACACCCCTTCATAGCTTGCTGCCTTGCCCCCTCCTGCAGCTCTTGGCCGCCTGCTTGTAGCTCACTGCCCCACCCTCCTGCTGATTCATGATCTGGTCATCACATGGTTGGTTGTTAGGCTTCAAGGCATAACAGAAGTGTAACAACCATTTGCATATTACATCTTTATTATATAGGATTTTATTTTTCCATTTCATTTTATATATTATATTCTATATATTTCTTATTGTTTGTTTTTATTTTATTTATTTTTAAAATATATTTTATTGATTTTTTTACAGAGAGGAAGGGAGAGGGATAGAGAGCTAGAAACATCGATGAGAGAGAAACATCCACCACCTGCCTCTTGCACACCCCCTACCGGGGATGTGCCCACAACCAACGTACATGCCCTTGACCGGAATCGAACTTGGGACCTTTCAGTCCGCAGACCGAGGCTCTACCACTGAGCCAAACCGGTTTCGGCTGTTTGTTTTTATTTTTAAGGAAACATTCTTCTCTCGCAAGTTTCAAGATTTGTGTTAAATTTTATCAGGTTGCTTTGGATATGTATTGAAAGAATAATGTAATTTTGTCATTTAATATATCAATGAATAATTTTTTCTATATAGAAATAAACCCTTGTGGGTCTGGTATAAGAAAAGTTCTTGTTATCTAGGGGAACAGAGATTAGAGGAACAAACTTTCCATTTCATACTGTGATAGATTTTATAAGGAAGAAGGATCTGGAGGTGCTAGAAAAATCCTTCCTAGAAAAGTGACATTTGAGTAGATACATAAAGAATGAATGGGAGGGGCAAGGGCACTCCAGGTAGAGGCAACAGCATGTGCTGAGCCTAAGCAGGAGGAATGAGTTGTTGAATATCCCAAGATGCTGGAGAGGGTTAACTACAGAGGGTGTTGTAGTTCCTACTATGGATTCTAATGCTTGTCCTAAGAATAGCTGAACTGGGTTTGCATTTCAGAGATTTCTCTGGCTTGTGGCCAGTGGATTGAGCTGGGAAAGGGACTCAGGAGTGCAGACAGAGGGAAGACATGGGAGGCTATTGAGATAGCCAGGGGACCTGATTATGACAGGTGAGACAAGGCCTTCTCTGTGGTGGCAGGGCCTAAGCCCTTTTCATCTCTGCATCCCCAGCGGTCAGCCCTGGAACTGCTTCACTCACAGTCAGTCTTACATCTTTGGCTTGAAATTACCTCCAAATGATCCTACATCCTATGAGAGTCAAACATCCTACAAGTGGTCCCTGTGAAGAGAACTGGAGAGACCACATGCAAAAACCGCCTTCTCTCCTCCCCACGGTCCTCAGAAACTAAAGAAGAGCCAAAGTTTGTAAGACTCTGGAATGTTCTGATAAGGATCTTCCCCACCTCCCAAAGGAACAGCAAACTATCACAAGAGACTCGCGTTTACTTTGTGAGCTCATATGCACTGCTGTATTTAGAGCCTGTTAAAGGGTCAGCCTTTCCAGCTCTCAGGGAGGCCTCCAAACTCATTTGTCCTGGGTACAGAAGGAATGCAGCTCTTGGACAGGGCTTTCAGAACTTAGGGAAAAGAAGTCAGAACTCTGCAGATATCAATCAAAACACATGTGGTTGCCCACCACGTCTCCAGCAATGTCCTAGAGTACAACATCCCACTTAGCTGGCAAGCTAGAGTTCCACAACCTTGATGGTAGGAATTAAAATATGTGTCAGGATTCTGCTAGATTAGAATAAAGACCATTATCACATAAAAACATTGTATGAGCTGAGTGAAGTAGATACTGTCATATCCATTTTATAGCTGAGCAGACTGAGGTATCTAGAGAACAAGAAACTTGCCCAAGGCTATGCAGGTGGCAAGTGGTGAAGCTAAAGTTCTTAACCAAAATTAGAGAAAATAGGATGCAGGATGCATGTACTGATCACCTTTCATTTTTAAAACTTGGTGTTCATAAGAGTCAAATTCATTTATCTGATAATTTGACTTCTGAGATCCATCTTGTCCCCTACCAGCCTTGGAGAGCAAGGTGTTGCTGTACACGGAGGCAAGAATCTGGAGGAAAAAGCCACCAGCTCAGTAGAGGCAGTAAGTCAGGACAGGTTTCCAGGAGGAGAGCTTTGAGACAAGGAAGAGAAGGCAGAAGGAATAGCAGGAGCAAAGGAATGCAGGCATCTTCTAGTGCTTGGCATGTCCCAGGAACAGAAGAAATCTATTTGAGTCAAGTATGGGCCATGTGTCCCAGAGAGATGGACGGCAAGGGCGGAGCATGGGTGGGAATCAGGGAGAGTGAAGGTTTTGAGGGGCAATTAATGAGTTTGAACTTTATTTAGGACCATTTGTAAAACCAGAGAAGTCTGCAGGTAAGGAAGCATCAGGATAAAAATTGAGTTTGAGAATAATTTGGGATACATTATAAATACTGGCCTATAAAAGAAGAGTCTGAACACAGGGAGACCAGATAAGAGGGTGTGGAAACAGCCTGGTAAGAGGTGATGGGACTATAGACTGAGATGGACAGGTGGGGTTGTGAGGACAGATTTGAGAGCTATTTGGAGGTCAGCTTGATAGGACATGGTTAGGAGATAAGGTAGAGAGGGAGACCAGGAAGACCACCAGACATCTGTCTGCATGGGTGAGGCGGTGATGGGGTCATTAATCAGGATTGGGAGCGCAGAGACGCTCCCTTGAGAATGAAGACAGTGAGTTTGAGTTTGGACATGTTGAATGTCCATAGGATGCCACAATCTGACAGACCTGGCTTTGCGTCCTAGCTCTCAGCTAACTACGTAGTTGGGGCCCTGGGGAATCTACTTAACTTAGCTGAGCCTTAGTTTCCTAGCTTGCAGTTTCCCCAGAAAATGAGCTTAGCAATATTTACTTTGCAGAGCTGTTGTAAGGAAGAATGAGGATGAGTGCCTAATGCATAGTTGATGTTCAATAAATGGTAGTCATTGACGTGGCTTTTATTATCCTGATACAGGTGGTAATGCCTAGGAAGTGAGTGGATTTCTCGACCTGGATGTTGACAGAGGTGTGGGCTGAGGCAGAGACATGCATTAAACGGGCAGTCCTTCCAGACACCCCAGTCTGGGCTCTGAGTCCTCTGTCTTAGGGAAGGAAAAGGCTCCCTAAGAAAACTGATCTGAAGAAAGTTTATCCCCAACTAGAGTTTGGTGTTTATAAGAGTCTAGAAGGTTTGGCCTTTTGAGGGTGATCCTGGAGCTCAGAGCACCTTTAACTACAATTTCCAAAGGTTACTTTTCCAAGTTCCTGAGATTGCCAGAAACAAATGTTTTCATTGGAATGAGCTAGTATAGACAGATATTTTAAAAATAACTTTACTGTTTTTGTTAAAAATAACCTCATGTTCATTATTTTAAGATTCAAGTAATAGTGAAGAATACAAACAAGAAAGTAAAAACAACTTACACCAAATGTTCCCTTCCCCATAGGAGGAGGAAGGGAGGAAGGAGAGAGATTATGTTAGATTGCTAGAAATACTTTTTTTAAAAAATATCGATATTCATTCTATAGCCATAATTTCCATAGTTGCTTAAGCCTTAAACTGATATGTAAAAGGACTTCATGCTCATCACTAATCCCTTTACTATGGCTGCTCATACCTAATTTTGTTATTTTAATTTATCTCTCGTTTAGCTGGATTTCATTATTCAATAGTTTTCTGAGAAGGGCTCAGAGGTGCTATGTTCCCTGAATTCTAGCATGTTTGAAAATGTTTTTAATTCTCGAAGGACAGCTTGGTTATAAATTTGGGGTCATTCTTTTCTTCAGAACTTCTCTACAACACTGTATTCAATGTTGTAGAGAAGTCTGAGACCAGCTGATTTCCAGCACTCCAGTCCTTACTTCTTCCTGTAGATGGCTTATCCTCCTGTGAGGGTGTTAGAGAAGAATTTTATCTGTAAGAATAAAGGCATAATATGCTAATTAGACCAGATGTCCTTCTGGACTGTAAGGGAAGCCCAGGTCCCAGGTGCCTGCAGGGGGCAGGGGAAAGGAAGGCCTACTCTTGAATGAATTTCATGCATTGGGCCTCTAGTCCTATCTAATAAAAGAGTAATATGCAAATTAACTGTCATCCATCACAAAGATGGCAGTGCCCATAGCCACAAGATGGTAGCCCCCAGTCCCCTCAGCCCTGCCAGAGTCCCCCAGTCCTGGGGGAGCTGAGATCGGGCAGTGTGAGCAGCCTGGTGGAATGTTTGCTTCGTTGCTGTGGAGGGCCTCTGGGGGGACAAGAGGCCAGCCTGCAGCCTCTGCAGCCAAGCTCAGGCCAGGAGAGGAGATGGCGGGCCCACCTCCCACGGAAGCAGCATGGCTCCCAGCTTCTGTGGAAACAGCGCAGCTGCCAGCAGCACACTGTGGTTTCCATCAGCTCCTGCAGCAGTGGTAGGAGGCCTACTGCACGCTATATCGCGCTATGGGCTACTAGTACATATATAAAATGCAATCTGCAAGTTCAGCTTTTATCTCAATTGGGCAAATTTTTTCTTCTCTTCTACTCTGGATATGTTCTTTCTTTTGTTTTGTTCACTACTTCAGAGACTCCATAATCCCTAAATTTCTCATCAATGTCTCAAGTGCAAGTCTATTATTCCATCTCCATATATCAATACTTTAATCTTCCTTTTTTTACATTCCTCGGGCTCATCTCAGTCTCTCCCATCCTCCTCACTAATTCAGTTTGAGGTTGTATCTATTTTATCTTTTCTATTTTCTAGTACACATTGGTTAGTTCTATCTTTTTATAATTTCTTAGTTCTGTCATTTTGGTCTTCAATTCATTTCCTTAAATTGTAATCTTCTTCCATCTTTCTGTTATCCTCTCATCTCATCTCATCTCTGATTTCCTATTTTCATTTTTGTCAGGTTCTAATTTTCCACGAGTCAAAGAATCTGTGGTATATATACATTTTGCACAAAAGTGCATTTTTTGCAGTGCTGTTGCCTCTGTTTTTATCCTGACATCTGTCTCCTGCATGTTTCCTTTCTCCTTTCCTTTATACCTTCCTTCCTTTTTTTCTTCCTATTTTGACTATCCAGTATTTTGAAATAGTTGCCATGATATTTGTTTTTATTTTATGTCCTTTTTAAATGGGCATTCTGGATTCTCTCTTCACCCAGATAAATTATGTAGGTCAATTTTCACTGCCTTTTTCACCTTATCTGAGACCTCTGTTCTTTCTGCAGCATTTAGTTGGAGACTGGGTGTTCTGTGCCTGCTTTGCTACTGCTTGGATGGTGGGGAAAGGGGAAGTTCAGAGGGAGCTGTGTGTAGTGGTGCTTGTGGGATTGGTTTCTGCTCTTTTTCTAGCTTTGTTCATAGTCCCAATACTTGGCTTATTAAACCAAAGTGGGGGCTTATTTCTTTAGATGGGGAGTAGTGGATTATGGATTACTTCACCAATTCAGGGTAGAATCATAGAAACAATCTACTTAGGTATTTATTTCCCAGATGTGAGCCATCTATTTTCAATTATCTTGTCAGGTAAAGGAAGGAAAAGAGACAAATTCCAAGGAGTTTGGCCACTGTTCTACTTCTCAGAAGTGGCGGGGTTAGGGGGAGGGTGATAGGAGGCAGGAGAACAGCTTCAGTTGGGGCATTCCATGTATCTCACTCCATCAGAGAAGCATGTTTTCCCTATTTTCTCTTCATTTTCCTTTCTGGTAAACCCCTCCATATTGTTCTACACAATCAGCTGCAGTAGACTACTGTGCTGTCTTTCCTTTCCTCTCCTACTTGTCAAGAAAAGCAAACAGCAGCAAGACAGTTTTTTTCTCTGGTGAGATTTCTGCTATGTGGGATGGGGACCTTTCTGCTCTAGAGAAATGTTCTGAATCTCCTCTGCAGGCTGCCTGCTCGCCTCTCAGTCTGCACTTTTTCGTATTTCCCCCTCACATCTTTCTCTCAGTACTGAGTCTTTGACGGTTATCAAGGGTGTGAGCTCTACTTTTATATATTTTATTGAATTTTTACAGAGAGGAGGGAGAGGGATAGAGAGTTAGAAACATTGATGAGAGAGAGAAACATCTATCAGCTGCCTCTTGCACACTCCCTACTGGGTATGTGCCCACAACCAAGGTACATGCCCTTGATCTAGATCAAACCTGGGACCCTTGAGTTCGCTAAGAAAGGAAACATGCAGGAGACAGAAATAGCACAGTGGCCAAACTCCTTGGAATTTGTCTCTTTTCCTTCCTTTACCTGATGCTCTATCCACTGAGCCAAACCGGTTAGGGCAGGAGCTCTACTTTTATTTCTAATAAGTTTTTGTCTTTCTCCGGCCATCATGTTGAAAGACATTACCTTTTTATATATTTGAGAGTGGTGGCTATATTTTTGGCTGATTTAAAAATTTGTCATTATTGAGTTAATTTGGTTGAGCCTAGGAAGAGGTTGGCTGGTTTGGGGATCTATCAGTTCTAGGGTCCCTCTTTAGACAGCCATTTTAGTGGGAGGTGCTCAACCTAGGGCACTTTTCTTAGCAAAGATCCCTGGTATGACTTTCACTTGATTATTAGACTTTGTTATGGTTCAATCAACCACACAGATTTCTCAGGAGCTCATTGTTTAATTATCTTTCAGCTGATTATTGACAGATTGAAGCCAGAAGCAACAAAGGATTTACCATCTGTCACACAAAATGTCAGAGAATAGTAAATGCCAGGACAGAACCCAAGAGGTGACAGATAGCTAAGAGAATGTCTAGTCCAAACATATATTCAAAAGAGGACCACTGACTATCCTGTCTCCTGACTTGGCCAGGATATGTTGAGTACCAAAAAACTCATGAACACCATTCTGTTATTGGAAAGCTTAAAGTATTTTTTTAAATCTGTTTTTTGTTAAATTAATTTTAGAGTAAGGAAAGGAGAGAAGGATAGAAACATCAATGATAGAGAATCACTGATAGGCTGCCTCCTGCATGTCCCCCACTTGGGGATCGAGCCTGCAACCCAGGCATGTGCCTTGACCAAGAATCAAACTGTGACTTCTGGGTCATAGGTTGACGCTCAACCATTTAGCCACATGATTGAGTGGAAAGTTCAAAGTATTTTAAGCATTATTTACCTGGAGCCAAACTACACCCCCTCTTCTCTGCATGGTCTCCCTTGGTAAGGCTTCTGATTCACATGACTCCTAATCTCAGCTCCATTTGCATGGCTACCACATCTGTGCCTTTAGTCCTGGTCTCTGGCCTGGCCTACAATTCTGGAAAGTGATTGAGCAGGTTGGAAATCTCCTGAGTCAAAACCCACTTGAAATGGTAAAACAAAACTATAAACTCCTGCTTGTAAATGGAAAGTAACCATGGTATGGGATGATGATACCTATTTTGGCTCAAGTAAAAGAGATTTGAGGCTTTTAATCCTAAATGCCTTGTGAGCCCACAGTAAGGCACGCCAAGTCTATGCTGTGTGAATAACAAATGTGAATGTCAGGGATATGTGCCAATGTCCTCCTCAGCTGTGAGCATGTAAGAGTACATCTGAGCCTCTAGGACAGCAACAACCAGAATGCATGCAGGCAGGGGGTCATGTCTAGAGGCCATGGCCACAGTGGGTCACAATGAGCAGTTGGGAAAATGGGGCTAGTGCCTGGAGAAGGAAAACTTTGGGAGAGGTAAAAGGCCTGTCTTCAAACAGGAGAGACTTATGGAAAGAAAATATTTCATTTGTTCTTTCTGCCTTTAGAGCAAGATCCTGAATAGTTTTAGGAGATAACAAAAACCTGTTCATTCATTTTATTGACTATGAGGCATTTATTTCTGAGATATTTTAAAAAACCTAATGATCTTAGATTTACCTTGAAAAAAAAATCCCAATTATATTCCTGCCTTTGGGGATATGGAACCAGACAATGATTTTGAGGTAGACCACAGATGATTGAACTGTTGAATTCAGTTGAGGAAGAATAATTCGGCAACAGGCCTCTTGAAAAACCTGTTAAAGAGAGGGGACCTTTGCAAACATTATGCCAAATAGCCAACCAGCTTCCATTTGCCAGAAACAAACCTTTGACTCCAGACATAAGAGCCTGCTTGGTAGTTTGGAAAGCAATAGGAAGCATAGAATTTGGAGCAGACAGAATTAGTTTGAAGTTTTCCTATGCCATTTACTAGTTCTATGACCTTAAACAAATTCTTAAACTTGCTGAGTTTTGGTTTACCTACCTGTAAATTGAGAAAATTAAGTTCTGGCTTCTTGAGTCAAAATAATAATTATGAAGTCCCTGGAATATATCAATAATTAGGTTCTTTTAAAAAATATATATTTTATTGATTGCAGAGAGGAAAGGAGGGGGATAGATAGAAACATCAAAATCATTGATCAGTTGTGTCCTGCATGCCCCCCCTCCCCCCAATTCTGGATCAAGCCGCAATTTGGGCATGTGCCACTGACTGGAATCAAACTAGGGTCCCTTCAATCCACAAAGGTCCTTGTAACTGTAAAAGCTCTTCCTATCCATTGAAGCAAGTTGCAACAGTACTACTGCGATTACAAACAGACATTTTATAAGCTAAGCACTTTTTTTCTTTTAGGGCTCCATTCTGAACTCTCTCCAGCTATTGAGGAAGAAGAGTCAAAGAGTGGCTTGGACGTAATGCCCAATATTTCTGATGTGCTGCTGCGCAAACTGCGGGTCCACAAGTCTCTCCCTGGAAGGTAAGATCAGGGCGCGGGTTGCAGAAGACCTGTATCATGCAGCCTGTGTTAGAGTCTAGACGAGACAAAGAAGTGCACCAGCCTTGATCTTGGACCCCAGATGGATCAGAGTCTAATGGTCCAAATCTAAAATAAAAAGAATAATAAAGGGCCAGGTAGGGTTCTTAGGCATGCACAAGGGTCACCAAGAGGCTCATGGCAGCAGAGGGTGGTGGGCTTTGGGCCAGGAGACATAGTTTTAATCCCAGCTCTACCATCCTAAATAAAACAACCCTAAGATGCAAATCCACTGAACAATGGAACAATCAATCACTATGATGCGCACTGACCACCAGGGGGCAGATGCTCAACGCAGGAGCTGCCCCCTGGTGGTCAGTGTGCTCCCACAGGGGGAGCATAGCTCAGCCAGAAGCTGGGCTCACCACTGGTGAGTGCAGTGGCGGCCGCAGAAGCCTCTCCTGCCTCTGCTGTAGGCAGGCAGTAAGAGAGGTCCCCAGACAATAAGAGGGATCAGGCCAGGCTGAGGGACCCCCTGCAAACCCCCTCCCCCCTTACAGTGCACAAAATAACTGAGAGATTCTAGGTCTCATATCTGCATAAAAATGTAGAACATTTGGAACCACACGAAGAAGGATGCTTGAAAAACCTACCAGGCTCTTTTCCACACATGGGGAGAAAGTGGCTTTACTTCCCAAGCCTCAGTCTCCTCACCTACACAACAGGGATCTGACATTGGTAGCTACATGAGATGGTGTGTGAGTCATGGCTTAGCATTTTGTCAGCACATAGCAGGCCCTGGGTTGAAAAGTGAATAGTTTAGAGTATAAAGGAGAGAAAATAGGGTACCACTAAGCAAAAGGGATTGGGAGGGTGCCTGCAAATGAGGCCTCCCACCAAGCCCAGCAACCTGGGGACTAAACTGTTGGGAACAAAACTACTGGGAGGAGCCACCAGACCTAACAGAGGTTCCCAATTTAGGGGTAAATATGAAAGGAAAACAAATTTTGCCCATTGGATGTTATGTGTTCAAATTCCACACTGTAATGACCTAAAACAGAACCATTAGGGCAATACTCAGAGGGACCTAGCAACTAAATCAACATTAAGAAAAGAGCTAGAAACAAGTTGGAAGCAGGCTGAATTCACAGCTGGAGGAGGGCGTGAGTTAGGCCAGTTCACCTGGTGGAAAGGCACGGAAGAGGTGTCCAGAGACAGGAAATAAAAGGAGAAGCACCCCAAATGCACTGCAGGTTACAAAGCACAAGTTTACATGCTATGTGTCTTTTGGTGTTAGTGACAACCCAGGGAGGCAGAAAAGAAAGATTTTCTTTTGTTCATTGTCAGTGAGAGAACAGAGAAGCAAAGCAACATACTGGCAAGTGATGAAGTCAGGAATCGAAATGGTGGACTGATCTGCCTTTCCAGCTATACCAGGGGCCTATATCAAAGTATCGAAACCATCATCAGTGCTTGTCAGTCTTTAAGGAATAAGAGTGCTACGGCTTCTTTTTCCTTTGTGAAGTTGAAGATAGTATGATTAGGGCACTCCTCCAGTGAATTAAATTTCTCCAGCTTTCCCAGGAGGGGAAGACTCAGCAGTTCTACCATCATTGAGAATGTTAACAGTTACTAGCCACCAAACATGAGGCCAAATTGGGTTTTCATGGTCTATGAAGAAGATCAGCTTCTGAAGCATGTGGTTCAGGCTGTCAGATTAAAGTCAGTATCTCTCATGCATTATGTCAATAGCCATGTTGCCCAACCCCAAGTTCCCAACTCCAACCACTAAATCAGCTTCCCTGCTTCTGGCTTCAGTAGAGGCTGTTTCCAAATTGGGCCCTTGGTTCAGCCTAGAACTCCGTAGCTCTGGTTCAGGGTTTAGGAGATATGGACAAACTGTCATGTATGCTGTCATTCAGAAGAAGAAAGCCAGAGCTTCAAGATTCCTTTCCCCAGAAGAAATACGGAAAAATTACACTTGAGTTTAATATGCAAAAGGAGTTTGTTTCATGTTCTGTGTGAACTACATAATTTTGGATTGACCCTTAACAAGAAGGAACTTATAGGGTCAGAAAATTTCAGTAGAAAAACCAGGTCTAGAACCCAAACTAGAAACATGGTCAATGGTTGGATAATAAGAGTGCAAAATGGAGATGTCTCAGGGTAAGGAATCCCAGGGTCAAATACCAGCAAGAGCAATAAACAGGCATTTAATCAACCAATATTCATTGAGTGCCCATTATGTGCCATTAAAATGGAGAACAAGGAGACACAGACCCTGTTCTCATGGCACTTACATTCTGGTTGGGGAGACAAATAATAGTCAAACAACAAATGAATGACTTCAGATAGCAAAGCTGTTAGGAAGACCACGAAATAGGCACATAGAGAATGGAGCATTGGGTAGAAGATCAAAGAAGGTCTCTACGATAAAGTAGTAATTAAGTTGAGACATACAAATGACAAAAAAAAAATAATAATAAAAAATAAAAAAAAAGTTACCCATGCAAAGATTTCAGGGAAAAAAATTTCCCGACAAAAAAGCATAGTAATTTCAACAAATCATTCTTGGATAATTGGATAGACACATACAAAAGAGTAAAATTACTTCATAATATACAAAAATTACTTCAAAATGGATCACAGGCCCTAAATATAAAAGCCAATGCTTTAAAGTATTAAAAGAAAAAATATAAAAGCAAATATGTGAGACCTTGGGTTAGACTATGGTTTTTTAGATATAACTCCAAAAGCACAAGCAACAAGAGAAAAAATAAGTGAATAGTATTTCACCAAACTTTTGTGATACAAACAATACCATCAAGAAAGTGAGAGGACAACCCAGAAAATGGAAGAAAATATTTGCAAATTATGTATCTGATAAGGGACTTATTTATAGAATATATAAAAAAAACTCATCAATCAATAAAAAAACAACTAATTTTTTAAAATGGTCAAAGGATTTAAGTAGACATTTCTTCAAAGAATATATATGAAGAGTTATTAAGCATATGAAAAGATGCTCAACATTTTTAGTCATTGGGAAAATGCAAATCAAAATGATAATGAGATACCATTTACATCCACTAGAATGGTTATACTAAAAAAGATTAACAATGTCAATGTGGAGGACTTGGAATCCTCAGTTAAATTGTGCAACCACTTTGGAATAACAGTTTGGCAGTTCTTCAAAAACTTAAACATAGTTACCATATGGCCCAGCAGTTCCATTCTTAGGTATATCATAAAGAGAAATGAAAATACTAGTATATGTCCACAAAACAATTTGTACATAAATGTTTACTAGCAGCATTTTCATAATAGCCAAAAAAAAAAAAAATAGAATCAACTCAAATGTCCATCAACTGATGAACAGGTAAACAAAATGTAATATATTTATACATTGGAATACTGTTCAGACACAAAAATAATATACTAATATATACTACAATGTGGTTGAACCTTGAAAACATTATGCCAAGTGTAAGAAGCCAGTCACAGAAGACCACATGTTGGTTCCATTTATAAGAAATATTCAGAGTAGGGAAATCCATAGAGAAAAAAAGGCACATTAGTGGTTGCTTGGTGGTGGGGTAAGGGGTTTGGAAAGGTGGAGAGTGGCTATTAATTAATGGGTACAGGGTTTCTTTTTTAGATGATGAAAATGTTCTAAAATTGACTGCAATGATGGTTGTAAAATTCTGTGATATACTAAAAACAATTGAATTGTATCTTTTATAGTAAGTGAATTATATTTCATAAAGTCGTTACAAAAGAGAGTGAAAAAAAGGAAAGAACAGTACTAACTATAAAGGTCCTGGGTCACTGAGTAAGTGTGTTTGAGGAGCAGATTGATGAATGTGGCTGGAGAGTGGGAAGAGGAGAGTGTGGTCGGGGCTGGTTCAGAGAAGGCCTTGATTTTATTCTAAGGCCTATCAAGGGAGTTTGAATTCCGAGGCAGGCAATGCCATCCAGAGGGATCTCCTTGTATGTCCCCTGCAAGCCTCTGTCTTTTTGGAGGCCCGAGGCTCTGCCCCCTACTTGCTTATGCCAGTTCATAAGGCATAGCTTCATCAAGAGCTGGCTATGTCTGTCACATAGCTTCTTTAACTAAATCACACTTCCCTGACTCCTCAGGGCTTAGTACATTTTTTTTTTTAAAAGTGTGTTCAATATCAAAATAGCAGAAAATGAGTCCTCAAAATAGAAAAATAAGTTTGGTTCATATGTCACAAAATATGCAAATTTCACACAAAGCCAAAGTCAGGAGTCAAAAGCAAGCTTAACGAGTTTTGATAAATCATTTAAGCAATATGTACCTGCTCTAGAAGATTATGTTGGCTGGCCCACAGCAGAAAGAGCCTGATGGGTGGGGTTGTGACAAGAATTGTAAGCATTAACCATCTTTGTAGTTGTTTATCCCATGCTCTGTACTCTGCTGAATTGCTGGCCATGGGGTCTTACTGCCTCATCCTGACAGGAAGACTCTCACAGTTCCTTGTCAGGGTGAGAACCAGCTCTTGCAGAGATAGCTGACCCTTACCTTTGCTCTTAGGGTCCCTCCACACCTGTCAAAGGGAGGAAGCTGTGTTTCCTGAGAGTCTTATCAATGGCACGCTCTGTTGCCATGTCCTATGACGCTGATAGAACCGCTCCCAGTCCTCCCACCCCAGCACAGGAAAGGGCCTGTGCATTATTTACATTGTCTGGGCTTCAGAACAAGGCTAGCTTTAGTTACCAGGAGAGTGGTGGCAGCAGCAACACAGTAAGCATGCAGATAAAAGGACTGCTTGCTGTGGGAACCTCTCAGAATGACACGGCTGTGCTAGACAGGACTTTCTTGCTGGGTCTGAGTCCAGCTGTGAAGAAGAGCTCTGGCCACTTTTTCCTACCTTTTATTCTATGGCTCACATGCACCCTTGTCACAATCCTCAGAGACAGGAGGAGGATCAAGCTTTGTGGACCTAGGTAGACCCAAAAAACTATTGTGTGCAGTTTATAAAGTATGTAGCACATGCACTTTCTTAGTAAATATTCAAAACTAGCCGTGAATAAGTTGTGATAACTAACATCCGAGTGCCTCCTGAGTGTGGATGTCATGTATATACACCTGTGTACACACACATATATATGTATACATAAATACCTGTGTATATCATATATGTGAACACACATATATACACACAGTTGTACACATGAGTATATGCATACATATATTCCTTATAAGACTCCTGTAAGATAAATAAAATATTCCCATCTGACAGATGAGCAAACAGAAGGAGATTAAAAGAACCCGTCCAAAGTCATGTCTAGTAGAGGCACTGATAGAGGACTGCCCCCAGGATCTATTGGGTCGGCAACTAAGTACTTGCGGATTTTTTAAAGAAAATCAAAGAGAATTTTTTCATGGAACTAAATAACTTTATTCTGTAATGTATTGCCCATTTTGATCAATGACCTTTTACCATCTTTCAGGCAGCATCATAATCCCACGTTCAAAAAACTTCTGGTTTTTATTAGCAAAAAACTGAATCAGGTACGATTTGACATCATCATCATTATTGAAATTTTTACCATTCAAGGAGTTTTGTAAAGATCGAAACAAAAAGTAATCAGATGGTGCAAGGTCAGGACTATATGGTGGATGTGGCAAAACATCCCAACCAAGCTCCATTAATTTTTGCCGAGTGACCAAAGATGTGTATGGCCTTGCATTGTCATGATGGAATACAACACCTTTTCGATTTGTCAATTCGGGCCGCTTTTCTTCAACTGCATTGTTTAATTTCGTTAGTTGTTCAATGTAGACATCAGAATTGATTGTTCGGTTGGGTGGTAAGAGTTCAAAGTAGACAATTCCTTTGTAATCCCACCAAACTGATAACAAAACCTTCTTTTGATGAATATCAGCTTTTGATGTTGTTTGAGTTGGTTCACCTGGCCTGCTCCACGATCTTTTCCACTTGATATTGTTGTAAACAACCCATTTTCATCGCCAGTTATCAGTCGTTTTAAAAATGGATCATTTTCATTACGTTTCTTTAGCAAATCGCAGCTGCTAATGCGTTGTGTTAACTGTGATTCTTTCAGTTCGTGAGGAACCCATGTATCGAGTTTTTGAACATAGCCAAGTTGTTTTAAGTGATTTTCAATGCATGTATGTGATACATGAAGCTTCTCTGAAATCTCACGTGTTGTACTGTGACAGTCCGAATTGATTATTGCTTTGATTAGGGCGTCATCAACTTCAACTGGACGACCAGAGCATTTTTCATCTTTGAGTGAAAAATCACCAGAACGAAATTTGGCAAACCAATTTTGACACTGCCGTTCTTTTAAGGCTTCGTCACCATAAACAGCACATAACTTTTTATGAGCTTGCAATGCGTTTTTCCCTTGTGGAAATAAAAAAGCAAAATATGATGAAAATGTTCCTTTTGATTTTCCATTTTTCAACGAACGCCAAACGAAAACTACAAAACAGATCAAAAAACTTTTTTCACTGATTAACAGCTGAATAGCCAACTACCAAATAACAAAATGTGTTTTACATTTGTACTACGTCTGCAAACCTAAAAATTCAACTGAAGCCATATGTGTGTGAAACCCGCAATTACTTAGCTGCCGACCCAATAGTATTTTCCACCATACTTCTTCTATAGGAGTCAATGTCTGATAGAATATCTCACAGATTCCAGAGCTCACACAAGTATACTCTGAATCTTTCCTATCTCATTAACTCCCCTTACTCAGTTTCTGGAAACCTATGGTCTGTTTGTTGTTCAAAGTCACCTTTTTTTTCTTTCATAAATTAGATAACATTAATTTGTGTGTCTTCCCCCCCCCCCCCCACAGTGCCCCTCCGCTCACTGAAAAGGAAGTTGAGGTAAGTAACTCCAGTGCTTTGTGAAATTATGAAGCCTGGGCTTGACTGGACTTTACTTATACTTTCATTGAAGGGCTAACCAGGAATGGAGAATCTAACATTGAGCATTACTGATAAACATGACTGAGAATCCCACCCACTGACACTGGTGAAGATGGCCATGGCAGTTTACAAGAGCCAGCTCCTGTCCTCAGATGGATGCTGACACAATCAGTGCTCAGCAAGATGGAAGCATCACAGGCTTTGGAATCAGTCTATGGTTGAAGCCTGGCTCTGCTACACTGTCTCAGTTTGAACAACTTAATGACCTCTCTGGTCTTAGTCTCTTTATCCATAATGGGATATAACAGTTCCCATAGAGAGGGTTTTGTGGGAGTAAATGAGGTGCATAAAACTCATGGCATTGCTGGCATATAATACATGCTCAATGAGGCCTGGTTACATGAACTTCAGAAGCTCAGGCAGAGTTCTGTCACCCCAATGGTATAAATCTGCTACCACCTGGCTCAGGCCGGGCAATGAAAGCTGTAAAACGAAGGCCATTGCTTCCTTCCTGTGTAGTCCATCTGTCTACTTCTCCTCCCCAGTGGTTTCCTATTATTCCAGGAATTCCATGTCTGATCAGTACACCTTTCAAAGTTCGTACACGCAGGCTGCATTTTTGGCATGGAATATTTGTTCCAGAAAGTTTCTCCTGACAGAATCATGCCTGGCCTTACTCCATTTCCTGGCAGCTCATAGCTGCTTCCAGTGAAGGATTTGGAATACTCAGGCAAGATGCTAGTTGAAGTTTGCTTCAAGTCAACAAGGCTTACATCTCAAATTATCTTTATAGTGGTTTCATGCGAAACCTCCAAAAAACCCACATGTAATAAATCCTAGCGTGAATCCAAACTGCTTACATAATCAGCTGTGTTGGCCCAAGTTTATCTAAACCTAAATACAGGATGTTATTTCCTTGAAGTTCAGGGGAAAACAAAGTGTTATTCTCTTATTATTCCTCAGTAAAATGCATCTGGTCTCTGGTCCTGGGAAGGACCTAGCATGGACCTCGGGTTACTAGCTCACCATTCTTGGTGCAGTTAGCCATAAGGGAGAGTTTCATGGATGCACTGTTACTTTGGTGACTGGTCCAGGAGCTAATGTAAAATGCTCATGCAAGAAACACACCTGCAGCTGCCCACGTTCCCTGCAATAACTCCTCCTAGCACCTCTCCCACGCTCTTGTTCCCAACAGAACGTGTTTGTACAACTGTCCTTGGCCTTTAGAAATGACAGCTACACCCTGGAATCTAGAATTAACCAGGCTGAAAGGGAACGCAACCTGACAGAAGAGGATACTGAGAAGGAACTGGAAAACTTCAAAACTTCCCTTATGGTAATTGTGGAGTCTGACTGGGGAATCCTTGGAGTTAGGACTATCTACAAGGGCCCTGCTGAGTACCCTGCTTTTCTCAGTCACCAAATAGTTTCCTGAAATGAGAAATCAGGGCCAGGCCCTGAGCCAGACAGTCTTTCTCAGAGTGTGCTGAGGCAGAGATCCTGAAGGACTGGTGACCTGAAGGGCAAGTGTCTAAGGCCACTGAGCCCTTAGAATCTTCTCAGGAGGGGGGCTGGGTGACTGGGAACCAGAGACCCAGATGTGATTCCCTTCTCTTAGGCCAGCCAAGTATAGAGTGTCCACATGGGGCATCTCCAGTGCCCGGAGGAAGCTGTAGCTCCGGCCTTGCAGAGGCCACTCCTCTCAGGCAGGACTGGGACCGGGGCTCACCCTGTGAGGACCCCGGGTGATTTCTTTCTCTCTCCTCAGTCTTCAGCTTCACTCTGGCACCACTGTGAGCACCGGGAGACCTACCAGAGGCTGCTGGAGGATATCGCTGTCCTGCACCGCCTGGCTGCCCGCCTCTCCAGCCGCGCTGAGATGGTGGGGGCTGTCCGCCAGGTGAGCCTCGCCAGCTCCCAGCCCTGCTGACTGGCTCTGCTCTGCCCACAGTAACTAAAGCAATAATATAAGCAGTGACAACTCAGATACCACTGATTGATGGCTTCCTCTGTGTCAGTACATTGTTGTGGTTTTTTTGGTGGACCACTTAACCCTCAAGTGCTCCTTATAAAAGTTTCTGTGGGCACATACACACTCCCTCCTTTTCTTGGAGATTTCTAAAGCATATTGCAATAATCAAGCCTTTAAGAAGTCTTATAGTGAAGAAGCCTGTTTAAGTTTACCTCTGTATTTCTCAAATTTGAAGAACCAACACCACTCCTTTTATATGTCTCATAAAATATACCTACTCAGCTCCCATGGAACTAGTATTTGGCAAAACATGCTTTAGGAAAAACAGCTCTGTTTCATTTAATCCCCGCAGCAATCCTTTAAAGTAAATATCCTTATCCCCCGATGAAGACATGAAGTCTCAGAAGAGTAACAGCAGGAATAGCGGCAGAGCTGGGGCCCTGGTTGGGCTCCCTCTCAGCCACAAGGCAGTCCTGAAGCACACAGAGACTGCCCTGATCCGGGTTGGTGTGTAGGATCAGGCTGCCTGAGATCTGATCTTGCCCCAACCAGGGTTCACTTTGTGGCCTTGGGCCAGTTACTGAGCTTTCTGTGTTTCAGCTTCTCCAACAAAATACGTGGCTGTTGGTAGTATCTGCCATATAGGGTTGCTGACAAACTTGTAAAACACCTGCTGCTATTACCGGGGACCCATGTCCTGCCTCACTGACTGCGTCAGCAGGGTGTTCCTGGGGCAGTGCTTGTAGAACAAAGGAAGGGCAAGACACTGGCTGTCCTATCTTTCTGTCTTCCAGGGGAAAAAGCTCATGACTCAGCAGCAGTACCCAGGAAGTCAATCCAGCTGGGAGCAGTCAAAAAGGAAGAGCTCAAAGGAAGTGGCTGGTCTCAGCTCACAGATATAGGGAACTTTTCTAGGGCACAGTCACTGAGCATGACCCTCTATGATTAGGCAGACACCCTGGGCTAGGCACTCTGGAGGATTCAAGGGGTATAAGCAGAGAAAAATCTTTCTGACCTATACAGCTATCCCAAACATGTTTCTAGGCTCATGTGTGTTGCTCACTTCAGTCTTTACCCATCTCCAAATGGCTTTCTACCCCTAGCTTCTGAGTCTAAGTCCTCACCTCTCTCTCTAGTTCTACCAGACTGTAGAATGCCATCAGTCCCACTCCATCAGTCTAATTTCCACGGGTGGCCTGATTATGTCACTCCCTTACATTAAGACAAGGCCCTTCATAACCCAGCTCTAACTGCCTTTACTGTGAACAAACCCAACTGCTTGCTGATTCCTACATGAGTGGGATGGCCTGTACATCCCCAGTTTTCCAGACAGTCTTAGTATTTGCCTATTGTCCTAGCATAATTCTTTTTAAAATGTTTTATTAAATTTATTGGGATGACACATTAGTTAATGAGATTATATGTTTCAAGGGTACAATTTTATATCACATCATCTGAATGTTGCATTGTGTGCTCAACACCCAAAGTCAAATCTTCTGTCACCATATATTTGGCCCCATTTGCTCTCTTCTACCTCCTTCTACCCCATTCCCTCTGGTAACCACCATACTATTATCTGTATTTATGAGTGTTTGTTTGTTTTTGTTCATTTATTGCTTTCTGTTTTATATCCCACATATGAATGAAATCATATGGTTCTTGTTGTTTGGTTTTTGTCTGACTTGTTTCACTTAGCATGATATTCTCAAGATCCATACATCTTGTAATGAATGACAGTATTTTGTCTTTTCTTATGGCTGAGCAGTATTCCATTGTATGTATATACCACATCTTCTTTATCCAATCATCTACTGAGGAAGACTTAAGTTGTTTCCATGTCTTAGCTACCATGAATAATGCTGCAATGAACACAGAGGTACATATAAATATTTACAAATAAATGTTTTCAAATTTTCATGTAGATGCCCAGCAGTGGTATTGCCAGACCATATGGTAGCTCTATTCTTAATTTATTTTGGAATCTCCATATTGTTTTCCATAGCGTCTGTACCAGTTTACATTCCCACCAGAAATGAAAGAGGGTTCCTTTTTCTCCACAACCTCTCCAACACTTGTTATTTCTTGTCTTGTTGAAAATAACAATTCTAACAGGGGTGAGGTGGTATTTCATTATGGTTTTTATTTGCATTTCCTTAATAGCTAGTGAAGTTGAACTTCTTTTCATACATCTGATGGCTATTTGTATGCCTTCTTGGGAGAAGTATCTGTTCAGGTCCTCTACCCATTTTTTTTATTAGATTGTTTTGTTGTTGAGTTGTATGTGTCCTCTATATATTTTGGATATTAGCCCCTTATTGGAGGTATCACTTCCGTTCGACTGCTTGCCTTTTAGTTTTGCTGATGGTTTCTTTTGCTCTGCAGACGTTTTTTAGTTTGATATAGTCTCATTCATTTATTTTTGCTTTTGCTTCCCTTGCCTTTGGGATTAAATTCATAATATCTTCTCTAAAACCAATGCCCATAAGTTTAGTACCTATGTTGTCTTCTATGTAATTTATTGTTTCAGGTCTTATACTTAGGTCTTTGATCTCAGCATAATTCTTAATAACACTCCCTTTCACTTTTCAAAGGACTTCTCCTTGGAAGGTATATCCTTTACCCAGATACAAGACCTATGGTTTCCTGTCTCTGTACCTTTGCTCTTAGAATTCCCTGTCCAGAATGTTCATTGTCCCTTGTGTCCATGTCTAAATGCCCAGCTTCTGCCTACACCCTACAGCCACTTCACTCCATCTCCATGAAACTCCCTGAGCCATTCTCTGTGAGCAGAGCTGATTCTCTTCCGCCTGCCATCACCTGAAGCTTTATGTCTGTGCTTGTTCTTGTCCTCTGAGTGCAGATGCCTACAACCTGTCTCAGCTCACATGGTGGACAGCAAACTCTTGGAGGGCAGGGTCATGTCTAATTACTCCATGTATCCTTTTGATTCACTCAGCCCAGACCCTCATTCAGTGCAAACAAGTGCTGATGAGCTTTTACCCCAAATGCCTGTGTTTCCCGATCTCCTTTCCTGCAGGAAAAGCGCATGTCAAAGGCAACAGAGGTGATGATGCAGTACGTGGAGAACCTGAAGAGGACATATGAGAAGGACCATGCAGAGCTCATGGAATTTAAAAAACTGGCAAATCAGAATTCTAGCCGCACCTGCGGTCCCTCTGGTAAGGAACCAGAGTCCTGCCCTCATCTTGGGCCTGCAATGTGGGTCCCTGATGTCTCCAGGCTGGAATTGCACCTAACAGGGCTGCCCCAGGACACATTTCAGATTGAGCCAGGTTCACTGCCCCTGCCAAATGCTGCCCACAAAGGCTTCCAGCAGCTGCTCCAAAGGGGCCAAACATGAATGGCCCCAAAGCAACTGTGGCGCAGAGAACCAGAGCAGCTAACTATGACTTGAAGCCCACAGTTTGTGAGCGCTCACTCCACTTTGTGAAATGAGAGACCCCAGACCCTTTGTGCTTTGGGGGCCCCTTCAGGCAACATATACTTTAGACTGAATCCTGGAAAGCATTAGGGATCCAACCAAAGATTTCAGTCAGGGAAATGACATGATCATATGTGGAGTTTAGAAGGGTCCCTCTGACTATTGTAAGGCCAGTACATTCTTGGGCAAAGCCAGAGCTGGGGAATGCCATGAAGCTGCTATTACAACAGCCCAGGTGGAAGATGAAGTCTGAATAGAGAAGAGGAAGTGAAAGCCTGGCCAATGGAGACACTGCTGAGAAGAATAACAGACTCATGAGCAAGACAAATGTTTTAAAGAAATCCTCTTTTAAAAAGGTTCTATAAAATTGCTCTCAGAGCACAGAGGAGGGAGGCAGGCTGAGATAGTCAAGGAAAGTGTCTGAGCAGTATTTTAAAGTAAAAATAGAAGTCTTCAGGAAAGAGGAAGAAACACATCCTGGTGGTATTAATAGCATGTACAGAGGTGTGTGGTTGCCAGGATGAGGTATGATAGTGACAGGGTGAAGGTGAGACTTGGTACATCAGGGCCACATGCCAGGCCTTTGTCCCTTAGGCAATAAAGGAGTCACTGGTGAGTTGACATCACCCAACACTGTCAGATTGTGTTTTGAGAAGATCTATCTGACTTAGGGTGGGTAATGCTTGAGGGAAGGGCAGACGCTAAGGCATGGAGACGGGTTAAGAGGCTCCTGAGCAGTGCAGGAAGAGGACAGTGCCTTGGGACAGAAAGTCTCCTTAGGCTGCCAGGGTTTAGGCTCTGGCTGATGCCGATGGTGTCAGTGGGAGAAAAGAGACATTTTAGGGACAGGAATCCCCGTGGAATGCAAACATCCGTGTTACCAAGAGCGGGAGGAGGGAAAGTACAGAAACTAACAGATGGAGAAACCTTTATAAACAGGAGGTTTCACAAGTTTCCTGGGAAATATCACTGATGCTTCCCAGCTCCAGAATGTCTGCTCTGGATCTTGGCAGTGAGGTTCCTGACCCACATGTGCCTGGGCCTCTAACAAACCACTCCCTGTCAGTCCTGGAAGTTGGGAAAGTTGCCATCAAAGAAACCCTAGTACCGGGCTCTTGTATTATCACCCTACAAGGTGCACTGTCCCCTGTGGACCACCTTAGCCAAGATTTATAAAATGAGAAGGTACCCATTCATTCTATAGAAATTTATTAGCACCACATGATAGAGACGTAAAGGGCACACAGTCCTGATCCAAAGGAGCTCCCAAACCTGTGGGGAGAGCAGGGCAGTATAGTCGGTGCTGTGACAGAGGCAAGCAGACTTCCATGGGGAGCACACTGCACAGCCTCTGCTTCAGTCTGGAGGGTGGTGAGAAAGTGCCTACAGTAAGAAGGGGAACAGATAGCCGAGTCTTGAATGGTGAATAATGTTTCAGACATTTGTTCCCACTCCACTGTTTTATACCTCAGCTTGGCTCATACAGAGGGGCCAGCACCCACCCAACAGGTGTGTCCATCAGATACTCTATGACCATTCCTTAATACACAGTGTTTGTTTGTAAGCCTTTACATGGTTTCTGGCAATCTTTGTCTTTTCCGGAAACTCTAAAGACTACAGTGAAATAAAAATACCTCTGATTTCAAGAGCAGTGTTACTTCTAAAATCTATTTTAAAAGAAAAATATGACGTCTGGTTTTTTTTCTAAATATGAAACATGCAGATTGTCTGCATTTTGGATTTTTTCCTTAAAATAGATTTTAGAAGTATAACTATTAGTCATGGGAAAAACATACTTATAAGGCTCTTAAAGCAAATTATTTTCAAATAACCCATTAATACTTTCATTTAATGAGTTACAATAATGCTCAATTCATTGTGCTATTGACACTTGCCCTTTCCTTTAAAAAAATATCTTTGACTTTGATGGGTCAAAATTGTATCTCATCTCATATGAGATACAATTAATTAGTATTTTTTGACCTTTTCAAATGTTCCTTAGACATTTGTACTTCCACTTTCACAAATTCTCTAATTATAATTTTTGCTCACTTATACGATTAGTATTTTATTCATTTGTATGAACTCTTCATATATAAGGAATATTTTTCTGGTTCTGCTATTTTGGCTGACTAGGACACTTCAAACCCTTTAACCACAAATAGTTTTTGCTGGAAAAAGATAAAGCAAACATTAGTCTAAAAGAATAGCTGAATCTACAAGAACATAAATCGAAGTACTCAGATACAAGAAAAGAAAGGAGAACTGAAACCAAGCTGACCCTGCAGCCTCCTTGCGACCAGAGTCAGCCTCGGTTATCTGGGCGCAGGGCTTTGCTCTTGCACACAATCTGAGACGAGGCCCTCAACACCCATGGCAGACATGACTCCGAGCCTCCTATAGACTTTCCAAGGGCTGCATCCTTAGACAGAAAAAACAAAAAAAAACCAAAAATAAAATAAAAAAAAAATCACCAAACAGCAGAGAAAGAAATCAAGGAAGTTTGTCTGTTTTTCCCTGAGCTCTAGTAGGAAAAAATGCTTTCTCCTTCCTCATAGGAAAAGTGCCTGCTCCAAAAGTACAGGCCATCATGGAAGTGGCGATGAAATATGCAGAGAATCTGGGAGGAGCATGGCATGAGGCCTCTGGTCCATGGACGCCATGGTTTAGTTTCTAACTAACTGTTCCCTGCTGGAGGCTATTCTGAAAAACTTACCTAAGTTCTTTTCTCTGTTCCTCCTGTTGCAGAAGATGGGGTCCCTCGCACGGCGCGGTCCATGTCCCTCTCTCTGGGAAAGGTATGCATGTTCAAGGGGTACCAGGGCTCCTGGAGGAAGTACAACAGAAGTTTCCACAGTCACGCAGGAGATCATTCGTTCCTGGACCCACGGGGGGGGCGTGGGGGTGGGGGGGGGAAAAGAACCTCTGGACAGTCTCTAATTTGGCTCCTCACACCTTCTAGCTCATCCTCCAGCCTTCACTTGCTCATAGTTTTCCTGACTGTAACATTCCTTAGATGAACATGAAACGATGCATAAACCTTGGTATTACTATAGTTTTATACACTATCAAGGATGTTACCCAGAGTCTGGGGGTCATTTCTATTTAATTTCTTCAGGATTTAATAACCTAAAATAGAAACATGCTGAGACATCACTTACCACTAACAGAAAAGTTGTGTCAACTTTGGCTACTCTCTCCATACCAACTCCCACCACCATCATTACCCCAAAGTAAAATTATCCAGTGAATGTTATTACAGCAGTAGGAATGAGTAGGTATATCCAGGACCTTTCTGAGTCGTGGGTGCTGCTCCCTTCATGACACTGAGCCTGGCTACTTCTTTTTCTATAGAACATGCCCCGCCGGAGAGTCAGCGTTGCTGTGGTCCCCAAGTTTAATGCCCTGAACCTGCCCAGTCAGCCTCCAAGCTCATCACCCATCCCTTCCTTACCTGCCCTGGTGAGTATGATCATGTTTGCCAGCTGACCCTATTTGACCTCTCCTTCAAACTCACTACTATGTGGGTGACCATGGTGTGGGCAAAGACAATAAGATGAGTTTATTCCCAGCACAGATTCTAGGCCATAGGCTTAAAAAGCCCAATTTAGACCAGGCTCCATGTCTTCCACTGAAGAAGAAGATAGTAAGTGGTATCCCTTTTTATGCTTAAACTACACCATCCAAGGTGGGTACAATTTTGTCCCATTCTGCAATGGGCTTTAACACCTGAGCTACATTTTGTAGTGGTAGAGCTGAGCTTTGAACCATAGGCTCTCTGATTCTAAAGTGTGTATTCTTTAAAAAACCAACAATTCATTTTATTTTAAAACGTTTATACTTTCAGACACATTCAAATTTTACAAAGTTGCAATTTTGGCATATAAAAAATTGGGGGTAGGAACAAAATTTCTTCCAGAACTGGCTAAAGAATGTCACAATGCTTTAGACTTTGGACAGAAAGTAACACCAGATCTGAGTACCAACTGTGATTTCCCCTTTTTAGCTTGTGACAAGTTATTTCATCTCTCTTTGCCTCACTTTTTTCAAAGCTTGAATTCTTAAACAAAATGTTATTCTGTCCTGATTCTTTGCAATCTTGTTTATAACAACAAAAAAGATGGAGACTATTCAAATGTCCATTAATAAGAGATTAAATAAATTACAGACATCCCTATAAGAAGTTCCTATATGCAGTTGCTAAAAATTATGATTAGAATATAAATAGAGTGGGGCAAAAGTAGATTTACAGTTGTGAGTACATGAAACAGAGTTTAATATTATATTATTGTTATTAATTATTGTATTATTTTCCATATGAACAATTATAAACCTACTTTTCCCCCACCCTGTATTTATTGACATAAAAAATTTTCAAATTAGTAAAAAGGAGTTAAATACAAAAACAGTATATATAGATAATTCTGCTTTGTAGTTTTTAAAAGTGGTTTTCTAGGTGTAGAAAGAAAATTCTGAAAACATATATGTGAAACTATCGATATTAATAATGGTTATCTATAGGCATTGATAAAATGACAGGTCATTTTTAACTTCTTTTTGTCAGTTTTTTATTTTATTTTAAGAAAAACGATATTAAATATAATAGTAATACATGCAATAAACATTAATATCTCAAGGAAAATAATTTTAAATATAATTTTACATGCAATAAACACCAATTATTCAAGAAAAAGGATCTTACATATAATGATGTTACATGCAATAAACATTAATATTTCAAGAATAAAAGGGTGTCTATCTGAGGCAATGAGGAGCATTAAGAACCTGAGGTAAACTTAGTAGGAAAAAGTGAGGTGCAAAATTGGAGACAACAGGCAGCAGCCCCAAGTTAGAAGTGGTAATGAATGAGCATCAGTTGTGACAAAGATGCCTATAATTCATTCTTTTTTAAAACATATATTTTTATTGATATCAGAGAGGAGAGGAGAGGGAGAGAGAGAGAGAAACATCAATGATGAGAGAGAATTATTGATCAGCTGCCTCTTGCATGCCCCACACTAGGAATTGAGCCTGCAACCTGGGCATGTGCCCTGACTGGCATGCGCATGACCTCCTAGTTCTTAGCTGGCCTGCACATTAGTTCTGTAGGGTTCAAGCCCTGCCTTATCATTGTCAGTTCCTTGAGGAGAGTGGGGACAAAATCTTCTGCTCTTATTATCTCTGCCGGCCAAGAGTTGGAAACAGGGCCATGTTGGGAACCTTCCTGGAAAAGGGGTTGGTACATATAAAGGCAGGATTGGAAGGGAGGATTTTAGTGTGCTTCTCATTCAGGGCTTAAATGACTATTTGTGGAGAGATTCAGAGACTATGGGTTAGCCACTATGACTCTAGGGACTTAGTAAGATTCTGTAAACTTGGTTACCTCCACATGGTTGTTACTTTGTCATCCCTTTATAATTTCCTTTAGTGACCAGGAAAATAGAGAAACAAACAAAAATACCCTATACAACATTAAGGAACTGTAAGCTTATGTGAGGTTAGGTGGCAAAAAGAGGAAATGCTGGGAAAACTTTAAGACTAATGTGGGGTGAGTCGAGGAGGGATAGCTTTGTGGTTGATATACTGAGAGGGGAGGAAAACATTGCTGAGTCTGGGGGTGAGGATCTTGGGACCTTGTCTGTACTGCAAAGGAGCACAACATGGACATTTTTTACCCGGTCAGGCAAAACTATTCTAACAGCAATGAAAAATAAAGGACTAAGGTTACCTCAAGGCAAGGAAGAAGGAAGAATGTAGGCTAAACATTCCATGCTGGGGCCCACCCCAAGATACTGGATTGAATCAGTACTTTCAAAAATCTCCCCCAGGTGATTTGATGTGCAGCCAGATTTAAATCAAATCCATTGCAACAAAACAATGTGATAATCCTTGGATATTTATCATAAAAAATTTATGATGGCTTGAGATTTTGGTATGGACAGGCATCTCCTGAGAATTGTACCTCTAGGACAGTGATAGGCTTGCATGAATTTATACTAGGGATCTTGGAGTCTGTGTTTAGTAGGAGGCCCACTGGTATTTAATCCAAGTCAGTAAATGGGACAGAGAAAAATGGATGGTTTCCCTCCAGAACAGAGCCTCAAATGGGAACTCTCTTTACTCAACAAAACTCAAAGAGGAAAAGTAAAAGTTGCAAGTTGCATGTGCCACAGAGGTAAACAACACCTAAGAAAGGAGGTCAGAGAAGGGCTGAGAAAAGTCAGTATCAAGTGAAGGTTAGAGAGTGTCAGGAGTGAGGAAAGGAAAGAAGAGGAGCAACAGCACCTCTACCCTCAGTATCATCAGACACGCAGCAGCCTCAGTTTCTTCCTTCCTCTCTAATCCTCAATTCTCTGTCTCTGTTCAGTCAGAATCGTCCAGTGGGAAAGGCAATCTACCTGTTGTCACCTCAGCACTGCCTGCACTTTTGGAAAAGTAAGTGTCGATTTTTTTTTTTTGAGATCTCTGAGGAAAATCTCCTCAACTCACCTTTCTTCCTATTTTTTAAAAAGATACACAAGAAGAAACTTCCAGGTAGTTGGAGAAGATATTTCAAAAACTGTAAGCTCAGTCCAGAGGTCAGAATATAACTGCAAACATTTCACATATTGTGTGTTCCCTCTACTTTCCATCCTCCCCAGTATTAAATCATGGTTTTCCTATCCTATCCTATTTCTCACTCTGAACAAGCAACTTTTAAAAGAAGGGCCCCATCATAAGGCATGGCTCAATCTATGAGCAGGCCTGGCCTCATTCAGCCCGTTTCCTGGAACCCTTCACACTGCTGAGCCCCAGGAAAAGACTTCTTCTGTTTAAACAGAGGGCTCATGGAGCTGTGGAAAGTGTACTTTGGCATGAAGTTAGAAGACTAAGAAAAGAGTCCCAGCCAGGCCCACAACTACCAATAATGTCAACGTAGGCAAGTCACTCAACTTGAATTTGGTTTCTCATCTTGCAGATGGGAAAATCCCCCACACGGGTTGCATATAGTGCAGTCAAGAGAATGGGCAAATGTCAGCCTGCATAGGATTAAATCTGAGCTCTATCAAACACTGTTTGAACTTGTGCTGGTTATTCAACTTTGCTGAGTCTTGGTTTTCTTGCCTGTCAAACTGAGAATAATAGTGTCATTTACCTTACTGAGTCACTGTCTTAAGTGAGACCTTATCACATAGCCTGACACATAGGATAAATGTTAGCTCTTCTTATCATCAGGAGGGTCAAGTGAGAGAACATATGTGAAAGCTTGTTAAGAACTAAAGCCCCATAGATGAGTTGAGTTGAATAGGATGATCAACTCAACCTGGGAGATCTGGATCCTGGACAGAAGATCCACATGTTAAAAAGTTGTTGAAATGGGCTTCCTAGCTCTACTAGGGGAAAGTTTTAGTCTCTACAGAGCACTACCCTGAAGGAAATGAAAGTTTTGTTTACCATCACTTGGTCAACAAAATTTGAAAGTGCTTGAGTGTTTTATGACACAACATACACACATTTGATAAATTTATTAAAACAATTTTATGTTAATTTTACCATACTTTAAAGTCACATTTAGGGTTCCTCTGATTCCAAAGTGTCAGAGAAATCTATGTCAAGTTCTCTCTTGAAGATATAAATAATCCCCTGATAATTTATCAGCTTGGATTTTTTTTTACATCAGGTTTGAAATAACATCAGATTGCTACCAAACTCTACCAATAAATTCAATGTATAACTGAGAATAAATAGTATCATTTGTTGAGTACCATATTGCAGGAAATTTATATTTTTTCATTAATTCTTACACTACCATCTTCAGGTATAGAGTATTATCCTCATTTGACAGTTGAGGGATCTAAGATCAGGATAGTTAAGTAATCTGCACATGTTAGAGCAGAGGTTTGAACCCATGTTTGCCTCAGGAGAGTTCTTTTTCCTACACTATATGATCTCCTTCAGACCCATTTATCATTTACCTCTAAGGTTGTCAGCTGTAGATAAAAGAAATTAGAAGTCTGATACCAATACTTTATTTCTAATATAGAAATTTATTTAATAAAATAATTACTTTCCAGGCCTTTGGCTGTAGCTATGTTTTTTCTGCTCTTGTTCCAATTGTTTGGACAAATAGGAAACTGCACATTAGATAAAGGTCACATGGAAGGGAGTGGATAATGTAATTTGGAAAAGGAGAAATGTTATGAATAGATATTTTTAGAGTTTTCTTTTTCTTGTTCACAATGAGTTTTGGTTTCCAACCTAATGAAATGTAAAGTTTACAAGGTCTGATGAAAACTAAGAGATGAGCCTTTTATAAGCCTCACTCATAGAGTCTGTCTGAGGGACTGGAAAGGGGGGCAGCTATGATCTTTCAGAGCCCTGGCTGAAAAGCTCTGCTCACTCTTCTGCCTTATCTGAGGGTTCCTCCTTGACATAACTCCTGTTGGGATTCTGGTTACCTAGGAGGGCTGTAGAATCTACACTGTAGTGAAGGCATGGCCATCAGGATACTTCCTTATACCTTGTGATCCCATACCCCAAATAGGCTCCCAGCACTGCCCAGCCATCCTACTATAATATTTTAGCATGTCTGTGTCTCTCCCTGCCCCCTCCCCCTACACACACATGACTCTTTTATGCCTTCTCTTCTCTCCTCAAGCCTTCCTAGGCCTCTATAACTCACTCTCAGTAGATGACCTTGTCTTTCACCTTATAGAGAAAATTGAAGCTATTAGATAGTAGTCCTCTCATCTTCCTTCATCAAAATCCCAACCTACAGCCTACCATCCTCTCTTTGTTATAACTAAGGAGAAGTTTCTCAATTTTTTAAAGATCTGTCTCTGCTTCCCTTTTCATAGAATTTGTTCCTTTGGTTATCCTCTTTCTCTCATCCCCTCTACTGAATCATTTCTATCCACATTCAAATGTGCTTTCATCTTTTAACCTATTTCTTTATCTATGCATTCCCCAACACACTCTTCTATTCCTTTCCCTAGTCAAATTGTTGTGTCTATATCTTCCCCTTTCTCACCTCCCATTCTTTACTAAGCCCATTTTAATCTACCTTTGGCTTCTGCCATATCATCAAAACTCCTCTTAACCTTCATATTATTAAATCTAAGGATCACTTTATACTTATCTAACTCAAACTCTCAAAGTGTGTGTATGACACACAAATCTCCCTCCTTGGCATCCTCACCTCTCTGCGCTCCCAGGACTCCATGCTTCCTGGCTTTTTCCTCCTACTTCTCTGGCTGCTACTTTTCAATCTCCTCTGTCACTCCTTTTCCACCTGTGCTAAGGACAAAGATGTCTATGGCTTTGTCCTGGGTCTTCATCATTCATATATCATTTCCCTAGGCTTTAAATATCATCTATATGATGATAATACCAAATGAATTTATTCAGCTTTTGGTATATCCAACTACCTACTTGATATCTCCACTTAGATGCTCCTTGTCCAAAAGTTACTAGTAACTCCAGCCTTACTGCCTCCTTTCAGTTCCTCGAACATCTCTGTGCCTTTTGTGTCTTGTGGTCTTCATACATCCTGCATCCTCTATCTAGACTGATTAGTTGTTATAGATACAACTAATGACTTCTCATCTTTTAAGTCTGTGCTTTAGTTATACCAGCTCAGGCCTTTTCTAACTACTCTGACTAAGCAGATTCTCTCATTACTTTCTGTCACTGTACCGAGTTTGTTTCTATCATAAAAGTTATCACAACTTGCAATAAATTATAGATTTTTCTTTCCTTTTTTGGATTTTTTTCCTTCTAAGCTCTGTGTTGGCAAAGATAATTTATTTTATGATGTATCCTCAGGATAGTATTACAATATGCCTGTAAGTTAGTACTCAGTAGATACTAACATGAATGAAGCAAAAGATGGACATAGGAATGGAATGCCACTGAACATTTTGGTCTGCCTTCATCTTTCTCATCTTGGTACTATCTGTCCCATAGCTGTCTGTCCACCCACAGCATCTCCTGGGATAAGAATAAATGTGGAAGAAAATAAAAGAATAAAGGTGGATTTGGGAGCATGAGGAAAAAGGGAACTAAAGCAGTATTAGATATTTGGGGGACCAGGGAAGATCCATGAACTAGTGCCTTTATAAATCTTGTCTCAAGGTAGAAGGATTAAAATTAACTCAATGCAATGAGTTTCCTCAATTCTGATAAGCAATCAGGCCAAAGACGTGGTTTGGTTTTCAGATGCCCAATCTGTCCCTGAAAGGACGCCCTGTGCTTCCTTCTCATTAGTGGAAAAACAAATGGGGACCCAGATTGTGAAGCTTCTGCTCCCACATCAACCCCGAGCTGCCTGGAGATTAGCCAGGAGACCAAGGCCAAGATGGAGGAAGAAGCATACAATAAGAGGTGAGTTAGACTTCAACCCCTCTGAGGTCACTTGGCAGCTCTCAGAAGATACTTTCCCACATGCCTTCCCATCTCTTGGAGGTCTGAGGGAAGCAACCAGTGGCCCCGGGGCCTCCTTGCCTCAGTGGAGAAAATAGCAGTCCTGTTCCACAGGAAGGACAGGAGGAAGCAGGGACAGAGGGTGTGGTCAGACAATAATAAGACTGCCCTTTTTTAAAGGCAAAATGCCACCAGAACGTCACTGCCCAGAATGATCTGAAAATCAAGGGCTATGGGTGAGTTCTTCTTGATGGTGCCTAAGGCTTCCTGAGCACCCAGAACAGTCATGTTGCTGCCAAAAATGCCCAGGAGGAGCGGCAACTGCATTTGCTACAATTGTCTCAGCCTTTCCTTCTTCCCATCAATTGGAGTATCCTCAATTTCCAACTGACCTCTTCTCTAATTGAGCTTCAATAGCAAGTCTGGTTTGTCAGTCACAGATGGGACAGAGTACTGACGTGGCCTGACAGAAAATTGCCTCTGACCAGGCATCACATCCTGAGTTTCGTTTCCTGTGGCTCCTAGGGAGACATGGCTTCCCACTGATGTGAAATCTGTGGGTTTTTGTGGGGCAGCCATGCACACAGATATCCTGGGATTGCTTCAGTCAAGCTGTGCTGGCCTTAAACACTCAGCTGTAGGACAGGCAGAAAGTGTATATTCAGGGTAATACTGATCCCAGGAGAAGGAAATCAGACAGGTTTCTCTAAGAAAGCCTGTCTTTTAACCCACAGCTGTTCTCTGTACTCAGAATGTGCGAGGGTAAATGACGCCATTGGCTTTGTAAACATTTATTGAGTACTTCTCTAAGACAAGCTGTGTGCCTGCCACTTTGGTGAAACTTCCCAGCAAGCCCGTGTGACAGGTGTCATCCTCACTAGATCAAGTCGTATGCCTGGTACTTCCTCAGAACATTCCCATACCCTGTGAGATGAATGACACTCTCTCCATTTTACAGGTGAGGAGCTGACTCACCAAGGTTACATAGAAACAGTTGTAATCTTAGCCCCACTGAATGTTTGGTAGAGCAAGAACCCGGTCACATTTTTCCCTGTCAGTTTTGTCACACTTTCATAAACAGGAAGGATGACTGAAGATTGAGGGGAAATTGTACTGACACGAGCCATGGGATTCAGTGGAGCTCCCCAGCTTTTTCCTGTTTGTGGAACCACAGGAAGTGCGTAATTATTGGGGATGCTGAAGTCCTCTCTTCTCGGGCCTCAGAAAAGGATGCTCTGTGCCTGGCCTTCCCAGACTCTATTGTTCCTTTTTTGCCTTCTAGATACCAGGAAGATCTAAAGAAGATCAAAGAGTTTAAAGGCCTAAAGGAGGAGGAAGAAGAACAGAAGAGTGAGGATCCTGAGGAACCTGAAGAGGCAGAAGAAAGTGAAGAAGAGGGAAAGGACCAGAGAAGCAGGTTGGAACCCTTGCCACTGCCAAAATGGGTCATAATTCATTAACTGCACAATATCTCTGGAGATGCCAGTCCAGGGCATCAGTGGGTTGAAGGCCCAAATGAGCAGCCAACAGAAGTCAAGAGGACACTCATGTTGGGAGAGGAGGCAGAGGAAATTCCAAAGAGCCAAATTAGTTAATAAGGGGATATTTGCAAGAGCCAAGAGGTCATAGGTGGTGGTAGTGGTGGTGCAGAGCTATCATCAGAAGCCTAGAATTAAGTTGTGAGAGACTCTGACTGGAGTCCCCCCTAGCCCAGGCAAAGTTAGCTCATTTTCCAGCTACTAGTATCCCCATGAATGGACCATGGTCTAGGGAGCTGGTCTAAAGCCCTAGAGGGGGTTTCTTACAAGAACAGAGGCAGAGAGAATAGATGGGTGCAAGGGACAAACTCAACTTGGTGACAGAGGTGAGTTTCCAATAGGACCCTTCCATACTGATCAAACAAGCTTGGTCATCTGGACATTGGTTTCACTTTAGATTGGAAATACTTGTGTTTTTAATATATATATATATATATATATATATATATATATATATATATACACACACACACACACACACACACACACACACACACACTATATATATATATATATATATATATATATATATATATATATATATATTTCAAGTGTATTTTTCTCTAAGTCTGGAAAATATATATAACATGTAGATAAAGATAGTATAGATCCTACATCTTGTCCTATCTACATCCTGGATTTTAATGATAGCTCCACCTTTACATATTCTACCCTCTTGTCTCTATTAGTACATTTAAACCAGAAGTCTTTTTTTTATTATTAAATTATTATCTGTGTACATATTTTAACATTGCCCCCCCTCCCATACATACCCTCCCTCCCCAGAGTTTTGTGTCATTGCAAACCAGAAGTCTTAAATTATGTTGTTTGAAAACGTAGTTACAGCAAACTTTGTGTTTAGACCCCCAGACTATTCTAGATTTGAGAATGGCTCCAGCCAAAATGATTAATTACCTAATTAGCTGCTAAACTTGGGATAGGATATATTTCTATACTTCATTGCTGACAGACTCTGGAAATCACATGCATGTAACAAATAAGGTAATAGAATGAAAATTAGACATGAGTCTGAAACCGGTTGGGCTCAGTGGATAGAGCGTCGGCATGTGGACTGAAAGGTCCCAGGTTCGATTCCAGTCAGGGGCATGTACCTTGATTGTGGGCATATCTTCAGCAGGGGGTGTGCAAGAGGCAGCTGATCGATGTTTCTCTCTCATCGATGTTTCTAGCTTTCTATCCCTCTCTCTTCCTCTCTGTAAAAACTCAATAAAATATATTTAAAAAAAGAAAGAAAATTAGACATGAGATACATATGCTTCAAAGCACAGAGGGACAATAGAGTACAGTTAGTGGAAGATTCAATCAGAGTGAAATGTCTCAGCCTATATGAATTCACCCCAATGTTCAAGGGAAGAGTTATCTAGGAGAACTGGAGAAAATGCTTCATCAGTGAAAACAACTTTATTAGAATTTACCACCTTTCTTACTAAAAGAACCCCCAAGTTTCAACAGTGAAAGTATAGTCCCTACCCCAATCAGTTGGATCCTGATCTCCTTATGTCTCTTCTCTCTCTTGGGGTTGTCTGCTCTTAAAATGCTTTCCTCTCCTTAATGCGGTCAGGCACAGGTCTGGACAACAGTTCCTCCTTTGACTCCCTTCAATCCAGCTAACACAGGCTGGAACTTCTAACATTTCCAAATACCAAGAAAAAAAAAAAAGAGAGAACTAAACAGAGAGTGCATGGAATATAAAGTCTGGTTTACAAGGCACAGGGATTATCTAGCTAATTTGATCTCAAAAGATTGGTGGCTCCCTTCCATTTCATGAAACCCCGAAGAAAATAAGGCTGAGCCTGGGTCCCTCTCTGTACAGCTCCTAGACAGCTGCCTAAAGAAATGGCCACCCTATATATCCATCATCTGAGAGTGTCCTCTTGATCCTGCCTATCCTGAGGACTTGTTCTCTCTCCCACCTCGGCTCCCTTTCAGATTTACATTTGGTCTTGGATACCAGACATTAGCACAGCCCTCAGAAGAGTCCTTGTCCTTCAGCACAAGGGATATAACTTCATTTTTTCAGGGCCAGCGTGATGACAGACACTGCTATCATATAAACTGCACACTCAAAGTTGTAGTTTCCCTTCCTCAACTGTGACCAAAGCCAGACTAGCCCTGAGAGCTGTTGCCTTCAATGCCAAGCAGTCCATTCATTTCTGAGTTCCTTACACACAGTTGTCTGCAAGCACCTGCATTCAAATGTGATTCCCCATGAAATTTTGCCATCTCTCCAACAAGCAAGGTATGAAGTCATTAAAAGTCCATGCCCTACTTAGTGAATTCCAAAACAAAAAACACTGGAGTAACCCCAGTAGTTGATCCCTTACATAAGAGATTAAACAATAAACACCAACATCTTTTTGACTGAATGTCTACTATGTTTAATATATAATAATGTAATCTGATATAAAAATTATTATCTGGAGGATCAGCTTAAATGAATTTTAGTGAATCAATCCAATATCTTAACCGTACTAAAACAGAACACAGTCTTCTGACATTTACATTGAACAAGTAAGACTCATAAGGTGCAACAGAAAACTTTTACCTTTTCTCCTACTGCCTGTTCAGACCTGCTCTATGGCTTTAAGTACATTCCTTTAAAGTCCTCTGGTCAAATTTAAATCCAAATGATAACCTCCTTTCAGCAATTAAAATGGGCAGTTCCCTGAAATAGTGAAAAGCTTGAACTTATAAGTTCAAGTATCGCCCCTCCTCCAGCGCTGGTCTGCTTTAGGAAGGAAGTCTGCAGTGGGGATGGGGAGCATGGCTTCTCTCTCAGTCTCCTAGTTACACTCCTACCCTCCACCCCCACTTTGCTGTTACATTGTCTGACCTCTCCAGGATGCACTCTGAGAAGGGGAATCTAGATTAAGAAGTAAGAAAGGCAATACTTGACTGGTATTGTGACAGGGCTTGAGGCTTTGGCAGGCATTTAAAGCTGACTTTTTTACTTTGTTTAGTGTGGCCTTTTATGGGACCTTCAGAGAAAACCATTCCTCCCATCCCAGTATCACATACATTCAAACCATTGCCCAGGCTCTCTCAGTTGCAGGTCCTTTTATGAGGTTGAATGCATCTCTAACACCTGGTTACTTAAAATCTGTCTCTTGGTCCTTGAACATCTGGAAGTCTACCTTCCTTGTTCAGCTTCTAGGTAGCATTTCCAGACAGAAACCATGACATCCAATGCCAGCTTCCCTTCACCAGATTACATCCAGGTGAGGTGAAACATCTACCTTTGGCCCACCATTGGTGGGAGGATAGTTTTCCCCAACATGTCCCCTCTTCTCTGATGCCACAAAGCACTTCAGCAAAATGCCTGCTCTTTAGATTTCTCAGATGCAAGTCACACACAATAGTACACTGTCTCCCTCTTATTGCAACATATCGAACTCTCCAAGCAGCATCCCCGAAGCCCCTCTCTAGGTCCAGGAGAGGGGGAAAGATCTCCTGGACCTAGAGAGATTCATACCTGTGGATGAATGGGAAGAACTTGGTACAACCAAAAATTGATTTCCAAAGGAATTCTATTTCTAACCTCTTTTATAGGCTGAAAACAGCTGGCCAGCTGAGGGTCACAAAACCAGATCTTGACCTTCTCCTCTGCAGTTCCACATAAGGGTGGGGCTACAGTGGCATTTCCCCCACTGTAGCAGTTTGCTTTGGGCATGGAAATATAGCCAAAAAGAAAGGCTGCATCTTAGCATACAATTCTATTTAAATAGAAAGGAAATAATTTAAATGGAGCTGAAAGAAAATAAGCTTCCACTTCTAAGCTCTCCCTTCCCAACAGTTGAAAATTAGTCGATGATTTTCACCTCAGCTGATGTGACCATTATTTTGCTTTGCTTAATTGTCCCTGAAATGATCATCAGAGGGTTCCCACATGGAAAAGAAAATAATCAGTGCCTTAGTGTAGCATCTGAGGCAGGCCCTCTTGAGTATCTAGTCCCTTTATAAAGACAGTATTTGTTGAGTCATTTTATCTATTGTTATGGTGTCTTTTTTTCTACTAACTCAGAAGTAAAGCTACTTCTCAGAAAATAGCCTGAATATTTCAGTGTCTATATGAGCTTCAAGATCTTCAGAAAGCCTTGTCACTTTTCTCACCTTCTCCATTTGTCAATCCTCAATATTCTTGTTTTTTTTAATGTTCTTTATATATATATATATAAAACACACACACACACACACACACACACACACACACACACATATATATATATATACTCAAAAATAGATGTGTCCAGGGCTTCTCCAGAGAGATCTAAGAATGGACTCTTCAAAGTGGGCCATCTGACAGAATGTCTTTTCACTAGGCCATAAAGAGTGGAAAAGTTGAAAGGCAGTTGGAAATAAAGGAGAGAAGCAGGCAAAATAAGGTGGAGGACTGAGATGAAAAGCAAGGAGGGAAGAGAGAAAAGAGTGAGTGGAAAGGGGAGAGAAGAGTATGAAGAGAAAGAGGAGGGAAAGGTTGGGGAATAAAAGTTAACAGGGTTGAGAAAACATCTTGAATAAGCCATCTACAGGTTGCCGGAGCTACTAGTCCTCTGGTTGCCTTGGGATGGTTTAAAGTGAACTCTTGAGGTTGATCTGGTTCTTTGCCATTTATTGCTGACATCAAGTCTTTTATGTGTTTAGCATAATCCTCCCACTCTGAATATAGTCAGATGTGGAAAAAAGGACAACAAACTATGTGTCTGAACATGAAGGCAGACAAAGATTAGAACTTGGAACTGGTCGCTAATACCGCTAAATGCAGAAAAGATGCTGGTCCTGTCTGAATGTGTGGGAGTGTGGTCAGCCAACTTTGTATCTTGGGGCTTGGGAGAGTTCAGATATCTATGACCACCTCATGAACAGATGTGAGCATGGGTGCATGGGTGAAGAATCAAACAAGCAAATAGAGTATTTTATCTCAGTAGCTCCCAACATCAAGGCTATGGATTGGTGGCATCAAAACCATTTGAAGGAAAATTTCAACTATGGATACCTAGACCATATCTTTGGAAACTCTTTCTTATTCAGAAGGCCTGGGTATTTTTAATAAGTGCTGCTAAAAGACTCTATATACTGCTGAGTTTGAGAACCAGTACTCTAGATAGTATGGAAAGTGTTCCAGACAAAGAAGTATGGGTCTGGGCATCATGTTTGTGTTCAACATACTAACCCCTCCATCTATTTTTTCATTTGACAGCAAACTTGAAGAATTGGTTCATTTCCTTCAAGTCCTATATCCCAAACTGTGTCAGCACTGGCAAGTCATCTGGATGATGGCCGCAGCAATGCTGGTCTTGACTGTGGTCCTGGGGCTGTACAATTCCTATAACTCTTGTGTGGAGCAGCCCGATGGGCCCCTTGGAAGATCCACTTGCTCAGCAGCCCAGAGGGACTCCTGGTGGAGCTCAGGACTCCAGCATGAGCAGCCTACAGAGCAGTAGGAAACCTGACATCCAGCCAATAGCCTGCTCCTGCACACAGCCCATCACCCTTTCCCCAAGTTATAGTGCTGTCAGCCCCAGGTGTGAGCACGCTGCCACTGGTCCATCAGAATGAGCAGGGGTTCTTTCACAATCAGCTCCCCTGTGGGAGCTCTTCATACATAGCAACTGATGTTCTCGGAGGATCAACAGAACTTTCCTGGGAAAGCAGCCAGTAGATGAAGAAGTCACCTTCACCAAGGAACTCAAATAGAAGGGAAGGTCGCCTGCCTTGGATCACTGCAGGGAACAGTGAAAAGCTCACTCTTCCATTTCCTCTTTCCAACAGAAAATCAAAAAGAATGTGCCTAAAGGCCAACTCCAACTCCAAGGAACAGGCCTGGAATTAGGAGTCACGACGTCAATATCTTCCCATTTCCTATCTCATTCTTACTGACTCTCTTTCTGCCCCTTTGGAACAGAGTTTATCTTTACAGAAATAGAAAAGATTTCTCAGAAAAATATTTAGACTGAGTTTAGCTCTGTGCTTGAAATGCAATGGGAAGATGTGAATTAATATATATGCATCTGTACACACAAACAACACACACATACACACAGCACACATGTGCATGAAGCCAACAAGCCTCCAAAACGTGTGCTATGGGTGCTCTGGATAAAGCCAACCCACAGATATTCACTAGGTATGGGGCAGTCACCAGGTACCTGTTCAAGAGCTCTCCACGTGGATTTAAGATGTTTGAAAAACACTGCAAACTCATGGCTTTAATATTGAACTTGCTGGTCTCCATTTCAAGTACAATTCCAAACTGCTGTACAGCACAGTCTATTCCCTATTTGTTCTCTCCCCATTAGAAGTTAATTCAACTCTCAGGTGAATAAGGAGACCCTTTGTGCTTTTAGCATCCATGTGCCCACATATAAGTGTGCAATTACACCTAATGCTTCAGTTCAAATGGAATTCTCAACTCAAAACATGTGTTTCAGAGCATCCCCAATTATTTAGTAGAACACTGATAGGGCATACCCCACCTTCAATTTGACCTCTCTCTCCACCTTCACAGCCTTCATTCATCCCTCATCAGTTTTGGGGGGTATTGGTTTCTGTGTGGGTTTTGTTGTGGTTGTTTTGCTTTAGTTTTGTTGTTAAAGTTGTTTGTTTTTGTTGCTAATACTAATAATATAAAACTTACTATGATACAAACACTGTTCTAGGTACTATGTAGGTATTAATTCATTTAGTCCTCAAGGAAAACAAACAAAAACTATGAGGTGGGTACTAGTCTTCTCATTTTCAGCTAAGGAAACTGAAGCATAAAAAAATACAAGTAGCTCTCGGAGGACACCTAGTTAGTAAATCATGGGGCTAGAACTCAAAGCTAAGCAGGCTGGCCCAGAGGCTGTGCTCTTAACCACTGCACTAAATGGCCTCTTCCAGTGGTCTCCTAATTGGACACCTTACAGCGCAGACCCTTCAGCACCTCCAAACTATTTCTGGTGCCTAGACTAACCTGTTTTCTCTCACAGCTTTGTTCCTCCACCCACTAGTTTTTCTTCCTGCGATTCTTTTTTTCTGGTCACTCTTTAGGACCAAGTGCAAAAACCATCCCCTCCATATTAGGCTTTAAATACCTCCTCCAACTCCCCACTATACCCCACACAATAGGGCACATCCTTCTCTGTGCTTTCTATTACTTTTTAAATATCTTCTTTATTGATCATTATGACCATGTATAATATAACAATAACTTATTTCTATGTCTTCCTCCCCTAGCAAATTTTCCTCAATGACAAGAACCATATCTTACCCATTTTCTGGGTAAGGGCTAAGCATGGTGGCTAATGCTGGGGAGGTTGTCATTAAATGCTGATCAAAAGAACAAGGGAGCCTTCAAGGTGGTGGAGAGCAGCTTGAGGACAGCTGACATTTTGCATACTTCCCAATACCAGCATTAGCACCACCACTATTTCTATAAGAACAATAACATCTTTATTAGCCTCAACTTACTCTAATATTTTTCAATCTGCTCTGAGATGGAACAGAATTGACTAGCAACATCATTCCCAAGCTCAAGAACCAGGCTTAATGCAACCACCCCTTTCAGGAGACCCACCTAGATTAGGCCCCACTTTGGAACAGCATGTTGATTTAAGAGGGACGTCCTTTACAGTGGCTAGCAGATCACTGTGAGAGACGCCCAAGCCAGGATGGACCACGGATGTGCCACTAGGTAAAGAGGTGCAGATCAAGGTAGACAGACTTTGGGGGCATGGATGGATGGTTTACCTTCCCTTTCCAGGGAGGCTGGACATACTAAAGGAGGTCTGGGTCCTCAGAGCCCAAATAGAGCTCTTGAGAGAGTGGCTGTGAGATGGAGCTTTCGGCTGGCAATGTCCAATCTCAGCCACTCTTAAAGGACCAGGCTAAGAGAATCCATTGTCCACTGGGCCACAAGGTTGTAACCTTTGTTTCCAGTTGAGACAAAGGCCAGGAGAGGGTATTGCAGTGAGTTCCTGAACCTCTAGCTGCTCCATAGGAAGACCTGCAAGAATCCTCCCAGACAAGGTTCTCACTCAAACTACTCACAGTAAGGGGGGTTGAGAAAAAGAAGGGGCATAGGAGTAACCACATTTCCATGAGTATTCCTGAAAAAGGTACTTACCGGTATTTTTTTTCTGAAAAGCAAAAAAAATACCTGAAGCGGATGGAACTATTGTCAAAGCAGCAGTGAAAAGGAGAGAAACAGGCCCTGTATTTCCTAAAGTGATATGGATCTGAAATAAAAATTCCCCTCAAAATGCCTCTGAAGTCTGACATTCCTGCTTAGCCCTAGGACTCTGGTGCCTAGGCTCAGTTGCAGAGCGATGTGTTGTTTTGTGCTATTGTTGATGATGTCACCTCGTAAAAGGAACTTCACTTTCTAGCTACTACAAAGCCAATATATATTGCTGTACAGCCTGCAGAGTAAACAAAGAAGGAAAGGCTGAATTTGTGTAGCACTGGCTGTTGGTTCCAAATGTTAACCCTTACACAGGTGTGCTAAAATTGAACTGTAGCATGTCACATGCCTGAGTTTGAAAATAAAAACACATTTCCAAATCTTTGACAATAGCTAAATGCCTCCTTATTTTGTGGAGCCGAGCCAACAATATTGCCCCATTGGCTATCAGTGTCTCCCAGAAGCAAGCCAGAAGTCCCCAGTCACAGCAGCTGGATAAATTCTTCTCCTCTTCCCTATGCCTGAGCCTAGTCTCCAGTACCTTCTTTGCCCATGGTTTTTGTAATTAATACATTTTGTTGTGATCGAGACTGCTGAGTGTTTACCAATCTAATTTCCCTAGGTAGACTACATCTTTCAGTCTTTCTTGCAGCTAAGTGCAGGGGAGTGTAGACCTTCAGATCTAGTTTCCTAGAAACATGACTGTCTTACCCAATACTTTATACTCTCTTACCCCCCCCCCCCATCTTGTCTTCTAGCTCACTGATGCGGTCCTCTGCTTCTTCTAGTCTACTCTTGATGCTTTCTATTGAGTTCTTCATGTAGCGATGTCATTTTTCATTTCTTCTTGGTTCATCTTCATTTCCTCTTATCAGCAAAAGGAAGCTAATCTAGTGGCCTTTATAATGTATCTTCATTGGTATTCCAGAATTCCTATGGCCGGGTGACTGCTGTGTCACCCATTCCTCTCCTTTGTACATGGAAGTTTTTACTGAGGTTATCAAGATCCTGCTTAACCCCAGATTACATTTGGGGAGCAGCATACAACATTTTTAGTTCATAGGTTACCAGACCACAAAGCACCACAGCTGGACCTGACAGGGATGGCTGAACATAACTTAGAGATCATGGACTTTGAGCTGGAAGGGGTCTGGAATTGTCTCTTGTGAGAACAGAGTGACTGTATTGATAAGAATAGTGAAACCTATACAGGGTGATCAAAAAGGTAAACTGTGGCAGAAACTGTGTTTGCCAATTCACTTTTCCTTTTGCTCCTGGGCACATAGCTAAACTGCATTCCAGACTCCTTTTGAAGTGAGATGGGAACATATGACAAAGTTCTGTCCAATAGGATATGGTTGGAAGTGAGATAGCCATTTCCCAGGCCTGACCCCTATAGTAAACTCCAGCATCCTTCCCCACATGTCCTTCCCTTGGTTACTGGTTCAATAAGGAGGAGGAGGGAACTGAGGTATTAAGTGATGGTAAAGCTACACAGTCTCTGAATAATTGTGTGGCCAAATCCCTCCCACACATATACACCAACACTACCATCTCTATAACCATCACTACCACAACCACCACTGCCACCACTATTGTCAGCTACTGGATTGAAACATGAGAGAAATAACTTTTATTTTACTAAGATATTAATATTTTGGGTTGTTATATTGTAATATACTCCACTGGCTAATACATTTATTTGCCTATTTATATATGTTAGAAAACAACTAGTCCCTGTAATAGCAGTATCATATAATTATATTTCTACGTTACTTTAAAATTCATATAATTCAACTCCCTTATTTAGTAGATGATAAAACTGAGATCTAGGGAAGTTAAGTGGCTTGCTCAAAGTCACACAGATAATTGGTGTTAGAACTTAAACTAACATTTAGAGATTAGAGGCCCAGTGCACGAAATTTGTGCACGGGCGGGTGTGTGTGTGTGTGTGTGTGTGTGTGTGTCCCTCAGCCCAGCCTGCACCCTCTCCAATCTGGGACCTTCAAGGTATGTCCAACTGCCCATTTAGGCCCGATCCCACTGTCCCCCTATTTGTATTTTTAAAATATGATTTTTGTGTGTGCCTGGTTTCTTTGAAAAAGGAATTACCTATAGTGGTATAGAAAATTTTAATGTATAAAAGAAGTCCCAAAGGGAGGCATGAAGACTCTGTCTTTGGTATTTAAATGGGCATTTGCTTTCATGAGCCTATTAGCACCATTCCCCTGCAGATCAGAAGAATGTGCAAATGGGAAAACCCACACTGATTGATTATGAAAAGAAAAGCACAACCCATGCTCAGTCTCCTTTAGAGACAGAGACATTCCTAGGACTAAATAAATGGGCTTCACAGGCAATAGCAGTGGATGTGTGAGAACTGACCTGGTGGGGGTAGTGGGCAGTGGCAGGGAATATGGGAATTGGGAAAACCGTCAGCAGTTCACATTGTGCTATCTGCCTTCCTCATTTCTGTGCTTTCTGAGTCAGCATTAGCTAAATTTTCCAGAAAGCTATCCACAAAGTACAGCCTGAGCATTCAAGGGGCGTCACTCATTTCCCCCAGTGACCTTGACAAGTCAGAAGCTTGAAAACAGGGAAATCCGGATGTCTCGATTATGAAGTGGAGCAGTGAGGCCCCCAACATATTTCCAGAAGTCTCCATCCAGACTGGTGATTGCATGCCTTAGTTATTGCCAGTGGCTGTCTGAGGTGTTTCTCTGGCTCTGAAGGGGTTGGCACAATGATCAAGTATTTCAGTCTGGTGTTGCTTCTTGCCTCCATCTGGACCACAAGGCTCTTGGGTCAAGGCTCTCTCCAGGCACAAGGTAGGTTTCTTAGCAGAATGCCAACCTGAGGTAAGGCAAGATCTTACAACCTATCCTAAGTCTACCAAATTCTTTACTGGGAGTGGGGAGAATGTACATAGAAGATCTTCACCATATTGTCAATTTCACCAAAATCATTTATATTTTACCTTTATGTTATCTTTACTTTTATTTGTGGCTATGGACTACTTTTATTGAGAATATTTTAAAACAAAACATTAAGGATATATAATTTGTTTTTATTTTATTTCTTTAATCCTCACCAGGGGATATTTTTCCAGATTTATTTTTATTTTTATTTATTTATTTATTTATTTATTTATTTATTTATTTATTTATTGTAGAGAGGGAAAGGGAAAGGAAGAGACAGAGAGAGAAGCATCTATGTGAGAGAGACACATCAATCGATTGCCTCTCACATGCACCCTGACAAGGGCTGGAGATTGCACCTGCAACCGAGGATTTTTCCCTTGACCAAATTGAATCCGGGACCCTTCAGTCCACAGGCTGACTCTATCCATTGACCCAAACCAGCTAGGGTGAGATCATTAGTTTTAAAAATGTTTCATTGAAGAAGCATATCATGATTGTAAACATTTTTAAGCAATCTCTAAGCCCAAGGAAAATAGCTAACTTTTACAGAATATTGGCCTGTTTTATATATTTTAAAGTGAAATATAATTATTTTAATTTTATTATATTATCATGGGATGCATATGTTTTTAATATATAGTAAATAGCAAATTAACTGGAAAAATTGTGAAATATAGGTTTGAAAATTAGCCATCAGCTGTCTACAAAAGGAATGATTTGAAATGATTTCTGGGCTATGAGAAGCCTAAATGGTAACCTCATTCTGCATTGTAGGCAAAAACTATAACCACAAAATACTCATTTTAGCTCTGGGCAAAATGAAACTCTAAGTACATTAAAAGAAATTTGAGTATTCCTATGTGGAAGCTGCCCTGAGATATAAAATATGTTGGGAACAGACATCCAGAGTTGATTCACATATTGTTGTATTTAATATTACAAAGGAGGCTAGAGTTATATAATTTTTTTTTTCAAATACCAGAACTGTTACTGTCAAATAGTTGGTTCTCTTTGAAATCCCCCTGAGAAAACTATTCACTTTCCCCCAAAATGTTGCCATTACTCAAGCTATTTTGGAAATTGTTCTTTGGCAATGACTCTATCACACACTTTGGACCATTGCCAATAATGGTAAAGATTTTCTAAGGAAAATAAATTGTTGGAAACAACTGAGTTATTCAGAACCATGATTAAGGAAAAGGTGGCTGATGAAGGTGAGTGGATGAGGATGGGAGACAGTATCCTTGAGGACCTATTATGTAGAGATTCAGAATTAAGCGTGTGTGTGTGTGTGTGTGTGTGTGTGTGTGTGTGTGTATTATATATGAAAAAGGGATGACTAGAAGTGGTTTCTGGGCTTTTGAGATGCCTAAATGTTAACCTCATTCTGCTTTTAGGCAAAAAAAAATTGTAAACACAAATCACTCATTACAACTCTGGGAAAATAAAAATCTGAGCACTTTAAAAGGAAAATTATGTGTTCTATGCTTGAGACTATATCTCAAGAAGACATTTTATAGATGAAGAAACAGGTTCGGTGAGGCCAAGTGACTTGCCTAATGTCACACAGGTAGTAAGTAAGAAAGCTTGGGTTTGAATTCAGCTCTGTCTGCTAAACATATACTATTTCTATTATGCCTGTTGTCTCCTGGAAACTCTTAAGAGATTACTGGCATATCCCTTAAATACCAGTTCCCTAGATTTATCTTTAATAAAATAAAAAAGCTTAAATTTGCCTAATATTTGTTAACTGCCTGCTATAGACCCAGTCTTTGCTAGGTACACGTTATCTAAATTAATTCTGACCAAATTCTATGAAGAAGAATTTTATAGATGAGAACGCTAACTTGTCCAAGGTCCCACAGCTAACTAACATTACAAGAAATAATCAAAGCTAGGTCCATTGCCAAGATAGGCCTATCATTACTACTACTACTACTACTACTACTACTACTACTACTACTATTTAGAGTAAAAATGAGGTATGATGGAGAGTATCAAGACTACTTTATAGTGTAATTAATAAGCCTACAAGTATCCCCCCACCAAAGAAAACAGCCCTAAGAGGTTTGAGCAATAGCACACTCATGGGCTAAATGAGCCAAATTCTAGGACAAATGATGTGTTTCAAAATTTCAGCTCTAGTTGTGTGTGTGTGTGTGTGTGTGTTCATCTTTTCCTCATAGCACAGTGAGAAGCAGAACAGTGTCTGAGTTAAGAACTGGGGTTTTAGTCAGTTATAATTGGGTTTGTGCCCTCAATTTGCCACCTAGTTGTTCTGTATCCTTGGGCTTGGGAAAGTTATTTAATCTCCCTGAGCCTCAATTTTTAGTTAAAAAGAGACTGGGTAAGTAAATAAATAAATAAATTTAATTAAATAAATAATATATTTTTTTTAAAGAGATAGGGTTTGACACAAGTAGCATCAACAGATTATAGAAGTATGAATTTTATTGGTATTAATATAGAGGCTATTTTGTCACAACACTCACATTGGAGTGTTGGTTCTCAGGTCTCTCTTTTGGTGAGAGCAGGATCTGACAGCAAACAAGGCCATCACAAATATTGTACATAATATATGTATTCCTTCCTGCTGTCCTCTGATCCAGAGCAGAGCAAGATCACCTGGAGGACTTAGAAATGCTCCCTCCATGTTTTCAAGAAGAAACTTCCTTTAAATGCTAACCTAGAAAGTGTTCAAAGCATTTGACTGGGCATCCAATGCACAGATCTGTGTACAGGCAATTACTTGGGAGATTGAAATGCTCTTTTATGAACTTTTGTGGATTAAGCCCAATAGAAATAATATACCTGAATGCAATGCAGCTCACAATTTCATACAAGTCTATAAATCTTAGAACTCTGAGGGAAGGGATCAAAACAACTCTCAGATTCATTAAATTTTGAGTAAAATATTCACATGTTAACTATTCAACTGCTTTGAAGATAATGATAATGTTATTTATGATTTAATGAGTAACTACTGTGTAGCAGGCACTATGCTAATTTTTTTTATTGGAAGTAAATCATTTAACTTTCACTGCCCTATAAAATTCATATTATTACCCTCTCAGTTTTATAAGTAAGGGAACTGAGGCTGAGATGAAATAACTAGCCTAAGGTCACAGAACTAACAAGTGACATAGGTAGATTCAAATCCAGGTCTGATTCTAAAACTCAATCATTTAGTTTCTCTGCCATGCCAGGTTTACTGCCCAGCTCCTCCAGGAACTTCTGAGTAAGTCTGCCCCCCAATGGTCAGAGGATACTTGAGACTGAGGAAGCTCATATAACAAATGCACCATTTTTCAGCCCATCTCAGAAATAGTGGTATCTCCAAAGTACATTAATTTGGAGTGTCACTATTCTATTAGCCCTGAATTCTATCTTTCTCAAATTCTCGGACTCTTCATTTAATAGACTCCAAAGGGTCTGTAGCAACAGCATCATCTAGACCCCAGCCCAGGAACTAGTAGCTGAGGCCTTCTCCATGTAATGGACAAGGCACCTTAATGCAGTGTGATAGAGTGGACTCGGGTCTAATGAGAGGTACAGCTTGGATCCGACCAAGCACCCACCTAACCCAGCAGGATGTCCTTGTGGGAAATGTCTAGCCTGTGTCCTGTCATTCCTAAACTTCAGTCCCAACCACAATGACCTCACTGCTGCATCAAGGCTATAATGCTGTGCTGGGACGAGGAGCCTAAGGGCTATGAACAGGGAGAGCAGCAAACTGAGGATGTATGTGATTCCTTTGCAGAGCTTTCCTTCTTAGTGCACTGCAGAATTATGGGAGTCACCCTTTTGACCAAAAAGACGAATGAGCAGCTGAATTTCACAGAAGCCAATGAGGCTTGTGGGCTGATGGGACTAACTTTGGCCAGCAAAAGTCAGGTTGAAGCAGCATGGAATTCTGGCTTTGAGACTTGCAGGTAAGAAACAGCTGGATTCACAAACATGGTCGGAGCTCTTTTGGCTCTGTGTTCTTGTTCAGCCATAGAGACAAATGTATCCATTCAACTAATATGTCTAATATGTATTCTGTTACAGCTATGGATGGGTTGCAGATCAGGTCTTAGTCATCCCTCGGATTCATCCAAACCCAAGGTGTGGAAAGAACGGGGTGGGTGTCCTGGTTTGGAGAAATTCACCACAACAAAGGTTCAGGACCTATTGTCACAACTCATCTGGTAAGTCAGATCTGCAGTCTTTCCATGTGCTATCTTCTCTGGGTTTTGCTAGCTCTATGATGTGTCGGAGAAGAGTGACCTTGAGCAGCAGCAATCATTGTAATGGTTGTTTAACCCTCCAAAGACTCACTCTGTGACAAAACTAGAAGTGGTAGAGTGCCCCTAGGAGAAAAAAAGTTAGGAAAAATATGATTGACTGCCGAAACCGGTTTGGCTCAGTGGTAGAGCGTCGGTCTGAGGACTGAAAGGTCCCGAGTTCGGTTCCGGTCGGGGGCATGTACATTGGTTGTGGGCACATCCCCAGTAAGGGGTGTTTAAGAGGCAGCTGGTCGATGTTTCTCTCTCATCGACGTTTCTAGTTCTCTATCCCCCTCTCTTCCTCTCTGTAAAAAATCAATAAAATATATTTTTTTTAAAAAAGAAAGAAAAATATGATTGACTGACAGCATCAGGGAAAGGGCATCCCAGAAGGCTCTACCACTTCTCCACTCCACCCTGTAAAATTAACAGGAAAAAGAGAAGGAAATATCACTATAGACAAAGTAATGTATTAAGTTATCTCACTGAACCTTGACAATCTCCCTATGAGGTATGCTTTGTCATCCCTATTTTGCAGAAAATAACTTATCTCAGAAGATGTAACTACAGTTGTCTAAGATCTTATTACTCTAAAGACTCAAACACAAGTCTAACTCTAAAATAGTGCTCTTTCTGTTATCCTATTCTTTCATGGGAAAAGAAATTCAAATTTGATATTTTTTATAACAAGACCCAATCTCCATTTTATGAAGGAAGTGGTTGAATCTAGAAAGTAGAACTGATTTTCTGATGGACACACAGTCATCCTTTAACCTCCTTGGAGACCTTGGTCACCTTAGCCTTAGTGCTTTACCTTCCCAGGTTTAACTACCTTCTCAGAAAGGTTTTGCTTTTACTAAATGCTAGTTTTCAGTTTGTCTTAAGAAACTCTTCCTGATTTATTACTCTTAACACATACTAAAAAAACCTAACCTTCTAAAGGTCATACAACTGAGTGGTCATACACAAGGATCGATTCCGAAATCATTCTCCAACATCCAAGAGATAAATGTGCATCAACAATATTATGTTTCCCAAAGGCATCAGAGGGTCCAAGCAGTTCTCTGAACCAGGAGGCTTTGGCATAGGAAGGATCCTGGGAAATGATTTGTCTACTTCCCTCACTCCAGAGATGACACTATTATAGTTCAGAATGGAGATTCGGTTTGTTTAAAGTCCTACAGTCATATGACTGGAACATAAAGCTTCTTCCAATATTTTTTTTTCTCTACCCTTCTCTCCTCTGCCTCTTCAACCTACCACTTTTTGCTGGGGAATTGGTGATTCACATGACTATTTATCTCATAGCCAGCCCATGCCTGTCAAATGGCCTAGACTTTTAACTGCCTGGCCTTCCTGCCAGATGTCAATGTGATAATATGATAACTTGGCCCTCTAGACCAAGTATGTCAAACACCACATGTGGCGCACAACAATATTTTTGCGGCCCAGCACAATATAACAGTATGTAAAAAATGTTTTAATAAAAATTTTGTAACTTGCCCTGGCTGGTTTGGCTCACTGGATAGAGTGTCGGCTTGCAGATCGAAGGGTCTCAGGTTCTATTCCAGTCAAGGACACATGCCTGGCTTGCGGGCTCGATCCCCATTGAGGAGTACGCAGGAGACAGTCGAACCATGATTCTCTCATCACGGACGTTTACCACATTATTGGTCTTGGACTGACTTGTTTAGTGTGCGCAAAAGGAAATAATTCACTTTCAGAGAACAAGAAAATGAGGTTTATTTGCATTACGTTTATTAATTTGTTATCCAGCGTCTGGGAAATTAATGTTCAAGAAAAAAATATTAATTTAGTAAATGTTCTATTGTTTTATGTTAAAGATTACTCATTTATTTAAGCTCTTTGTATTCAGCATGTCTCTATCAAAATAAACCTACGTTTCTAAGAAAATTGAAGCTTTTGTTTTTTTGCGGCCCACATAAACTTAAACCTTGTTTATTTGGCCCATGTTAGCCTTTGAGTTTGACATCCTTGCTCGAGACTCAACAAAAAAGAGCCAGGGAAAGAGGGATTTGTGTTTCCCCACAGCTTTATTTAACTTGTACTTCTATTCCATGTATTTCCTGTAAACTTAAAGTTAGGTGTAGAGGCTTAATTAGATGCTTATTGATATTTTTGGCAAAAATCTTTCACAGATGATATTATGTACTCTGGATAACATTCCAACAAAAGGCACTTAATGTCAAAAAGGCACTTAATGATAATTTTTAAAATATATTTACTGATTTTTTTACAAAGAGAAAAGAGAGAGGGAAAGAGTTAGAAACATAGATGAAAGAGAAACATCAATCAGCTGCCTCCTGCACACCCCTTACTGGGAATGTGTCCGCAACCAAGGTACAGGCCCTTGACCGGAATCAAACTTGGGACCCTTGAGTTCGCTCTATCCACTGAGCGAAACTGGTTAGGGCTCAATATGCTAATTTTTGATAATTTTACTAAGATAGTGACTGACAGACCTCTCTGATGAACTCCAAAATACACTTTCCCCTTTGGAATGAGTAGGTAATCTGTGTGATATTTTGGTATCATACAACTATTCTGACCCCTTCGCCCCCAACTATCTTTTACCTAATAGTTTAAACAGCCATTGATGATCCTTGCTGGAATGGGTTATTATATGGGAGAGGAGGGCAAAATATTTATTTTCTTATGTGTTTTTGTTTTCATTTTTAAATTAAATGTATTGGGATGGCATTGGTTAATAAAATTATATAGGTTTCAAGTATACATTTCTGATACATGACTTGTATTTATTTTTTCTTATATGGAACATCTTAGTCCCCAATAAATAATATTAATATACTTTCTTATTCTATAATAGTTTCAAAATTACAAAATCAACATTAGGAATAAACCAACTGAGTGCAATTTAAGGTTTCTTTGCATTTCTTTTAGTCCTTAGAAGACATCCCTCTAAAGATGTACTGCCAAAGAATTGTGTACAAAAGCAACTTGACAAAATTCACTGCTCTGTGTGATTATATTATCATTTTTAACAGTCAGGTTTACCTGCTTCTGTTTGTGAGGATCAGAATTATCTAAACCCTCATCCAAATGTTAATCCCAAACTTACCCCATGTTTCTTTATTTTTCTAACTTTTTTATTTTTACCTTGTGAGGTCTGGGGATCACAGAAACTTTAACCCTGATTCTCCACCTTATCCTAATTTGTCTTTCTTTCTTTCTTTCTTTTTTTTAAAATATATTTTATTGATTTTGTACAGAGAGGAAGGGAGAGAGATAGAGAGCCAGAAACATCGATGAGAGAGAGTCATCGATCAGCTGCCTCTTGCACACCCCCCACTGGGGATATGCCCGCAACCAAGGTACATGCCCTTGACCGACCCGGGACCCTTCAGTCCCCAAGCTGACGCTCTATCCATTGAGCCAAACCGGTCCCGGCCTAATTTGTCTTTCTTATTGCTCTTTGTGAACTTTGGAGATCAGACCAAAGTGCTTTGAAAGCTCTGTGGGCACCATGTGTTTCATACTGTTCCCTCTGCCACAGTGCCTGTCCTCTTCTACTTGGCTAACTCCTTCTCTTTATTCACATCTCAAGTGCCATCTTTTCCAGGAATCCTTCCTATACCGACAGTCCTTGGGTTACGTCAGACTTGATATACATCACCATTTCTCATTTATTTATATATATATAAAAGTTCTGTCATTTCAACATATGTACATATATGCTTTGTGTTTTTTATTATTTATTTACCACAAGTAAAGGTCAGGAATTGTTATCTTTCTTTTAATTTTTTTTTTTCTGTTTCACTTCATTACTGCTGTGTATGTGCTCCATGTGAATGATGTAGGTGCTTATGTAGGTGGGTTCCGACTTATGGCAAAAATCGCGTTATGTCACACCGTAGGAACGATCTCCAATGTAATCTGAGGACCTACTGTACTCCTTACTCCTACCTTTCCTCTTGTACTCCAACCCCATTCTGTGTTTAATATCTACCAGAGCACTTGGCACATCCTAGAGAAATTATATTTATAGGCTTGAGGGGGAGGAGAGCCAGGTCCTAGCACTTCCAAATGAGATATTGTGTCCTTGACCAGTTAGGGATCACAGAACCAGACTGCTGTTACTCCCTCACACTGTGGCCTTAACTATATTTAATGAAGGAGGCAAAGGAAACTAATTCTTACAGATCTGATCTATTCTGTCCACTCACTGTGCTAGCTCCTACATATTTACTCTCTCATTGATCCACAGTGGAAAGACAAGTGTATAATTTCTCCTCTGCAGGGGAGGTAACTAATGCTGAGAGTGCACCATGCTGTGGGCAGTCAATAAGGGAAAGAGCAAGGATTTAAATCTCAAATGTTAGTTCCCTGTAGCACCTTCCATGGTGATAACGGTACATCAATAACATAGGCCTGGAGTGGGTCCTGGGCATCAATGTTTTTTTAAAGCTCACTAGATGAGTCTAACCCACAACCAGGGTGAGAATCACTTCCCTAGAAGGTCTCTAAGATCTAAATTCGAGGATTTCAGACACTTTTGGATTTCCCTATTTCCATGCAATTGCATTCCTTCTTTGCTACCAGATTGTACTCTCTGCTCTCTGTATTTCATCCTCCACTGCATCCACTAATGATCATGTTACTCCTCTGCTCCACAACCTTGGATAACTTCCCATTTCAGAATACGATGTAAACTATAAAGCCTTTTGCACATAAAAGTGGACATGTATGAGAACTCATATATCAGTTGAGAACTATTATATATCGGTTTGTAGGCCCCAGTAAAAAATTCTGCTCCTAAGAATAAATTCCAATTCTTTAACATGACAATTATGAATCTCAATACTCTGGCTCCAAACTATCTTCCCACACTCATCTCTTGCTTGCAGTATTCCATGATGCCAATCATACACACACCCTATGCTCCAGCCACACTGTGTTCCTTCTCCTTTTTCTAACACAACTACACTTTCAAATTTCTGGATTCTTAGATCATGCCCATTCCTATTGACTGGGATATTCTATTCTCCCTTTCATACTAGATGTTTGCTCCTCAGTTCCAGCCATTCTGGCTTTTTCTCCCTACATGCTGAGTCCATTCAACTTCAGGCTCTTGAACTTCCTGTTCTCTTTACAAATCTTTTGTCCTAGATCTTCAAGGACTGGTTACTTTTCATCATTCAGGTCTCAGCTTAAGTACCACCTCCACAAAGAGGATTTCTCTTATCATCCTATCCAGAGTATCTGTCCCCCATCGCTCACTCTTTTCAGTTTAATCTTCATCCTGTTCAACTGTCTTCTCAACATTTACCATCTTTTGACATTGCTGGCTTTAAAAATTATTATCTCAATCCTTCCAAAAGCATATAAGCCCCTTACAAGCAGGGATTTTTGTCTTTTTTGTTACACCGTGTCCTTAGCAATTGGAATAGTGCCTGCACAAAGCTGAAGCTCAATAAATATTTGTTGAATGAACATATTAATCCTCAAAACTCAGCCCAAATGCCGTATCCTTTTGTAAATCCCCAGTGATCTCCCTCTATCCTTATCAAAATACTCTGTCCTCCCGAAAACAGAAACCATGCCTAATTTATGTCTATATTTTCAGTTCCCAACACAGTATATTGTGCTCAGTAGTTTTTTACCCTTGATATTTTCAAAAAATATTCAGTTTCTGAGGGAAGAACTCAGCATTGCTCAAAAATGAAAAATATAGCTAAAAGTTCAGGGCAGAGAAAGTCAAGGATGATGTCTACGTGAACAGAGGTCTTTTCAAAGGAAAATAAATGAATAGCATAAAATCCTGCCTGAATGCATGTGTAATCCAATGTTTTATCAGTACTATAGTATCCATGACCTTGACAGATAAATTATTTAATTTTCAAAAATGAATGGCATGACTTTTCTTCATAGTTAGCATTCTAGCTAATGCTACCTCCTGCCACAAATAACTAGAGGTTTTAAATAGGGGCAAATTCATATAAAATATATGTTTATGGCTCTGCCATTTACTAGCTCTGTGACTCTGGGCAAGTCATTCAGTTTCTCTGAACTTCAGTTTCCTCCTATATAAATGAGGGTTTGATAAAATTTTTAAATGAAGTGCTATGGGACTCAGAGCAAAATGATTAATAAATGTAGTTTCATATCTACCACATTCAACAGATTGAAAAGCAACCTCTCTCTCCCTTTTCTCTTCTCTTCCCCCCTTTATAAAAAATATTTTTTATTGATTTCAGAGAGGAAAGGAGAGGGAGAGATAGAGACATCAATGTTGAGAAAGAAACATTGATCAGCTGCCTCCTCTATGTCCCACACTGGCGATTAAGTCCACAATCCAGGTATATGTCCTGACTGGGAATCCAACCATGACCTCCTGGTTCATAGGTTGATGCTCAACCACTGAGCCATGACACCCAGGCTCCTTCCGCTTTTTGATGAGCACAGAGAAATCTGGTTTTAATAGATCTTTGTTCTTAAGTGGTCTCCCTATCTACTCCTTCCTTTTGCTTTTCCTTCCTTGCTTTATTCATCCAATATTAACCATGTATTTTTGACAGGCACAGTGTGCATATAATGCTGACCAAGACAGACCAGTGGGGAGGAGTGTAACGAGAACCATGACAAAAGCACAGGAACAAATGCCTAGGGACAAGTCTCCCTAAGAAAGTGTTCAATCTGAGACCTGATGGACAAGTAAAAGATAGCTAAGTAAAGAGGGGCCACGAGTCCTGCGGTTGAAGAAAGCATCAAGGTCTAAGGCTTGTAAGGAATGTGAGAGAAAGCATATCAAAGAACTGAAGGAATTTCAGTATGATAGGAGGAATGACAGAAAGACTGATCAGATGAGCAGAACCAAATCATGGAGGGCCTTATAGGCCATGCAATAGGCAGTCACTGAAGGACTCTAAGCAAGTGATATAATTAGATTTGCATATTTGGAAAACCATTCCAGCTATGGTCTAAGTCTGGAGAGGAGTAAGACTAGAGGCAGGAAGACCAAATAGGAGGCTAATACAATATTTACTTCTTATTTCGTTTCTTCTTCCCTACAGATACTTGGATTAACTCATGTTTTCCAAAACTTACCACCACCAAAGATCCCATATTCAACACTCAAACTGAAGCATACATAACAGAAATGACTAATAGTAACACAATACACTCAGCATTAACTACTGATACACCTTACTCTACTACAACTCCTCCTCCTCCTGCCCGTACTCGGACTCTGGCTCCCGCTTCTCCACGAAAAACAAAATTAATTTGCATAACAGAAGTTTTTATAGAAACTACCACATCTGCAGAAACTGAATCACCTATTGAAACAGCATTCAAGAATGAAGATGTTGGATTTGGAGGTAAAGCCTTCTGTGTCTGCAGTGTGTGTATGTGTATGTGTATTTTTAACAGATAATACATAGAAACTAGCTGTCTCTAGATCAGTCACTCAGGACCTATACAAATAAGTCCAAATACAAATAAAAGCTTAATGCAAACTCAACTTTCATATATATAGAACTTGAGCTCTAAAAAACTATAATGATTAAACTAAAAAATCATGAGTACGAAATAGTTTCTTTTCAAACTCAACTTTAAAAAATAAATTACTATCTATGAATGTGTAGAAGTTCTTTTTAAAATATATTCCTTAATAGCATATTATCAGAGATTTGGTTTTCTTATTTAAAAGTAAGGGTCTTATACTTAATTAGCTCCAAACTTACCATCTCAAGGCCACAGAAAAAAACAGACTCTTTCTGTCATATTGCAACTTATAGAATAGAAAGAGTATGAGAGGCAGGGCCAAGGGTTCTATAAGTGAGAAGCAAAGAAGTAGATGTGGACCCAACATCCTAAGTGGCCCCTGTGTGGTCAGAGAAGGCTTTTCTCCTTCACTATCTGTGTCTCGGTCACAGGTAAAGATGAATGTTAGAAGAGCAGTGCACAACAATGTAAAAGTGAAGGACGAACAAGCCATGTTTCTGTTTCCTCCAGGTGTCCCCACAGCTCTGCTAGTGCTTGCACTCCTCTTCTTTGCTGCTGCAGCTGGTCTCGCCATTTGCTACGTCAAAAGGTGGAGTTGTCAGAATATCATTTACCTTGTAACCTTTGCTGTGTCCCTATCTTGTGTTTTTCCAAACTTATGGAGATGGCAGTTCTCTTATACTGCATATTTTCTCCTTCACCTCCCCGCTCCCCACTACCACACCATCTTTCCTACTATATCAGCACATGCATATCAGCCAGTCTTTAAATATAGGTTATTGGCTGTCCCTTTGAAAAGAAATAAATAAAAGATTGACATGTAGGAGAAAATGTATATGCTTTACTTTATTTTCAATTATTTGCTTATGGTGGGAGAGTGGTGAGGTCAGCCCAAAATTTGGCCCGTCCGATTTCTATCCAATCTAAGTGAATCCATTAGAATGGGGGGACGTGTTCATGTATTTGAGCTTGCATGTGTTAGCATCTCTCAGAAATAAAGTACCCAGTGTGCTGTGCCAATATGGCCATCACAGGCAAAGTGTTATTTATCGTTATAGGTATTACAGAGAAGCCTCTCACTTTATTTTCATGCTTATGCCTACAGGTATGTAAAGGCCTTCCCTTTTACAAACAAGAATGAGCAGAAGGAAATGATTGAAACCAAATTAGTGAAGGAGGAAAAGGCTGACGATGGCAATTCTGGTGAGGACTCAAAGAAAACGGATAAAAAGCCAGAAGAACCCAACAGTCCGCCCAAAACTACAGTTCGGTGCATGGAAGCTGAAGTTTAGAAGAGAAAAAAATGAGAGCACACACCTGAGGCTGATTTCTTTCCTGACACATATCCTGGCCCCAAATGGGGAAACTAAAAGGGCCAAAGGAACAATCAAGAAAGTCCAGCCTTGCTTCCTAACTAGAATCAACTCAGGGCTATCTTTGGACTATGTAGGTAATGAAACCAAAGTGAATTCCTGTTTTACTATAATCCTCGCTGGACCCTATCCTCCTGCCTCCAAAGCTTCCCACAGCTTTTTTAGCTTTGTTATGTCCTAATAATATCCCAGTGGGAGAAAGGAGCAAACAAAGCACAAGGATCTAAAACATCTAATCCAAACATTTGTAAAGAGATCTCGAGGCTGCCTGAGAACAGGTGAGTTGAGAGCCAAGAAACCACCAAAACCAAGGCTTTCTCTATTGACTCCACAGCCCAGATCTCTTTCTCAGCTCTGAAAAGGAAACATTTATACCACCTGGCATATCCTTCTGATCCAGGCAAGAGCAATAGAGGGAAGGAAACGTTTAGTAACTGAAGGCCATAGAGATTCCAGTGACTTGAGACCTGATCTCTGTAAAGCCAAAATAAACAGAGAAAAATAATGAGGCTGAGGATATTGACAGCATATCATCAGCAGATACTACAAATTCAGAGAGGGTCAAAGTATTCATCTCTGAATAACTGGAGTTGGAATTGCCTTTTAGAACATACACACATTTTCTTTTCTTTCTCTTCTGCTGATGCTATTTTCTGTAGAAAAATATACTTTTGCAAGAAACAAAAAAAATCTCTTAGAAATTTCTATTTTTATCTGAGTTATAGATATTATTACTGAGGAAAATTACTGTGTTAAAAAGCAATGAAGTTTAACAAACATTTGGTGAATATCTACTATATATCAGATGTGCAAGGTATTACATTCTTTAATTGAACATTATTTATCAAAAGATTGCACAGTATAAAAATGTCTGGAGCTAGTTGTTTTGTTTTGATATCCCTAGCTTATCCTCCTTTAAAACTAATTTTTCTGCTGAGACTAATCTATTAATTTTTTCTTTATTAGGACCTTAATTTATTATTAACATACCTAAAATGTACATTACCTTTATACAACAATACACATTTTAATGTCATTAACAAATCTATCACGAGCTCTCCATTTTCCAGCAAGAACAAAAATTTATAAATATTTGTGCCCAAAATAAAAGTATTTAGAAAACTTCTTTGCTCTCTTATTTACGTAGATGTATTTTAACTTTCATGCAAAGTAAAAGCTGTCTGTTGTTTGCAAAAGTAAGAGACAACTATGGTTGTTGAACTATAAACAATTATAAACCCCAATAGTGTGTGTGTGTATATATATATATAAAAATATATATATATTCACCATGAGGGACTATTCTTGCTTCATATGGTCTTAATTTTTAAAGTTTTTATTGATTGATTTGAGAAAGAGGAAGGGAAAGAGAGAAAGACATGGATTTGTTGTTCCACTCATTTATGCATTCATTTGTTGCTTCTTGTATATGTTCTGACCAGGGCTTGAACCTGCAACCTTGGCATATCATGACAATGCTCTACCAATTGAGCTACCTAGACAGGGTGATATCAGCTTAATTTTAAGTTGATCAAGTACACACACACACACACACACACACACACACATCCTTTTATTGTGATTCAGATTCTACATTTCAATCCATCTCAGAGTTCATGGGAAGTGGGAGATTCAAGATAGCCCATTCGTCTTTTTTTCTCTAGTTTTATGTCTTCCCCTCTCTAGTTTTCCCTTTTGAGACTGCTATTAATTTCTTCCCCTCACAAGTGACACCATAGCGTCATGATCCTTTTACCTCGATGCCATAACTAGTTGGCACAATCTTTTTTGGTTGGCCCACAGAGTAGTATCTTAGTTTTTGGTTTAATTGCCAAGAATTAAAAATCAAGAATTTAAAAATTTTAAACACTGTTTTTTCTTGATGACTTTCTTTGGGTATAGACTGTAGCAGTGAACAAGCCAGAAGAATGTGCAAAGGCTATTGTACTTGAACTTTAGTCTCTGAGGTGGCCACCGACTCACCTCTGTGAGCAATCTCATATTAGTATTTGTTGTTGTTGTTTTTTTGTTTTTGTTTTTTTAAAATATATTTTATTGATTTTTTACAAAGAGGAAGGGAGAGAGAGAGATAGAAACGTCGATGAGAGAGAAACATCGACCAGCTGCCTCCTGCACACCCCCCACCGGGAATGTGCCCTCAACCAACGTACATGCCCCTGACCGGAATCGAACCCAGGACCCTTCAGTCCGCAGACCGACGCTCTACCACTGAGCCAAACCGGTTTCAGCAGTATTTGTTTTAACACTAAAACTTCAGTGTGTTTTGGATTGTGGTCAAGTCAAAGAAAGTTGAGTCACTCAGCAACCACAAAGTCAATAAATGTTGGCAAAAATTTTAGTTCCTTAGTCTTTGAATTTTTATTTTAGTCTTCAAAATCTATGGTGGTTTTTTGGCAATGTGGACTTCTGCATACCAAATAATATAATTATCTAGAAATCAGAACCCTTTGGGGACATTTCTAAGACTTTTATTTATTACTATTCAAATTGTTATTTTATTTGGGTTTAGTCTTTATCTAAGTTGAAGACATTTTTCTGTGATCAAAATAAGACAAAATTAAAAGTAAAATCGCTATGAATATCAAAAGACCAAATAGAAGTATATTACTTTACCTATGAAGATTATAGTTTCAGCAAAAGTCAACATCACAAATAATAGTAATAACAAACACGTTATGAAACTTCATATAGTGTCATAACAAAATATTTTAAAATCATGTTGTTTTCTCTTGTATATATGCATATATATATATATATATATATATATATATATATAAAAGAACTTGTTAAAGATATACTATAAGTAGAAGAACACAACAGAAACTTCAATATAGTAGAGGTATAAGGAAGAGATGTCTAAATCTGAAGACCCAGCTTGGAAAATATGTCTGGGCAGTACATCTGGAAAGGAATGTGGGATGAGTTATATGCTGCTAGGAGACATCAGAAATGATGTAAACTCATCACTGGTATTTAGTGTCTGGGCAGAGGCAAACATGATCCTAATTTAAACTAAAATATGGCTTTATCTACAGAGGATCTTGCCTTGTGTCTGAAACCCCAATGCAGGTAGATTAGAGTATACGATGTCAGTCAAAATGCAGGCTACCCATCTTACTCACAATACCACTTCAGTAAGTAAGCTGGGAAGCCTGCATCTACATGGAGGGAAACAGTCATGAGGTGGCAACCAGAGCAGAGGAACACTTCAAACTTTAATGTAAGTAAGAGAATATTCCTACCCTTTCTCCCAGCTCTATATGTCCTCTTACTAATAACCCCTTCATTACATTCCCTTAGAAGAGGGATTGCTAACTTCACTGATAAAGGCCAAGACCTCTACTTGACTACATATTACTGGTGGGTGAAGTTTTTCTATCTTAAAACTCAGTACCCATTAGTGGCACTCAGAATATAATCAAGCCTCCAAAGCCAAACTGAGTTTATAGGAACTATGGAAAGGAATGACACCACAAGGAAGAAAACAGATAAAGAATGTGGGATTTACCTAATAGTAGACTGTCTATATAGCAACTGACACAGTATGATATCTTTATGTGTCACTAGATTTTAGTCTCTAGTTATTTAATCAAAGACTAAGTGTCGCTGGTGAAGGTATTTTGTAAATGTAATTAAAGTCTGTAAACAATTAACTTCAAGTAAGGGAGATTATCTTAGATAATCCAGATGGGTCTGATTCATTCAGCTGAAAGAATTGAAGAGTAGAATTAAGGCTTCCCAGAAGAAATTTTACCTGTGCATAGCAGTTTCCATTCAGGCCCAAGAGTTCCAGCCTGCCCTTCCTGATGGCTTGCCCTACAGATTCCCAATTTGCCTTGCAGCCCCCACACTGAGTAAACCAACTCCTTGCAATAAATGTCTTAGTATATGTTTGCTATTTATCTGTTTGTCTGGTTGAACTCTAACGTGCCCAAATTTCTACAAGTTAATAGCATGAAAAAAGGAGGAGAGGAGTACTGCTCTGAAATAAAAGACTTGAAATATAACAAATGCAATGAGAGGATCTTGTTTGGATCCTAATTCAAATCAAATTAGTACAAATTACCTATAAAAAGATGATCTTTACATAATCTTGAAAATATAATTATGGGTTGACTGCTTCTAGCCTTTGTTTTCCATGTAGCAGAGAGAGAAACTGACTTAGGTTTTGCTCTCTTGTGGTAGTGGTCATTTCCCATTGACGCATCCATCTGGGAACTGGTGGATAGCCCCCAGGATTGAAGCAAGTATGTACTCTCTGTGTCCCCTTGCTTTCTCACTTCATTTCCTCTGGCCCTGTTAGTACTCATGGCATTGATCTTTCTTTACATTATACATACCGTGTTTCCCCAAAAATAAGACATCCTCCGAAAATAAGACCTAGCGGATGGAAAGATAAGACATCCCCTGAAAATAAGACCTAGTGCAACTTTGGGAGAAAAAATTAATATAAGACACTGTCTTATTTTCGGGGAAACAGGGTAGTAATGGTAAGGTCTGAGTCTTGTATTTGCATGAGGAGAAACATGACTTCTTTGATCTGTAGTTATTAGACCTAGCTGGCTTAGGAAAAAACAGACTGCCAGATGGAAGTGATCAAAGGAGCAGAGATGGCTAATTGATAGTAATTAAACATTAGTGTGACAGCTAGAAGAAAGAATGTTAACTTGTCTCCTAGCCAAAAAAGGTCATCAGAGAAGCGGATTCCTCTGGATTTAGCAAGGTAGAAAGTGTTCAAAGGAAAATCAGACAATAGCAGCAGAGCTGTTGACAGGAATATGGGAATTCCTGAGGTCAGCTGAGATGGCTAAGGCAGGGAGGAAGCTAGCCTAATGTGGGTGAAGATGAGAAAGAAAACTGGGCCATAAAGAGTTGTGCTAAGATCAGTGACCATAGAACAGTGGTCAGCAAACCATAGCTCGCAAACCACATGGGCTCTTTGCCCCTTGAATGTGGCAGGGCGTTAGAACCACTTCTTCAAAATAAACTTGCCGAGGCCGAAAACCAACTTCTGTGCATGGGCCATGAAGTTTCAATCGCACTGTACGTGCATGGTATTTTGTGGAAGAGCGACATTCAAGGGGCCAAAGAGCCACATGTGGCTCGCGAGCCGCGGTTTGCCGACCACTGCCATAGAACATATCAATGAAGGATTGTTAGGGGCTGGCCTGAACTGATGATAACAATGAGGGTAGGTAATATACAGAACCCACTCTCTCTAAGATTCAGATACATCTTTGGGAAAATGGTGTGGTCAAATCATTCATTTAAAATGGGTTCTCAAAGACTGGGATCCAGTCTGTTTACCTGCTCTGGCCTAATATTGAACACCAGCACCTTTACAGTGTAGATTTAATGAAAATATTTTAAATTGTTTGGTCAGACAGCAAAACACAAGATAAAATGAATAAATATGTTTCAGGATACGTTGATCAGCTAAGATGTTATTATACTAACCTATCTATGAAGTAACATGGAACTTGGGCTGAGATAACAGTATGGAATGGACAAGAATGGGTTGAACCCCATAGTAGAAATATAGTGCAGTAACTAAAAACTGAGGTAGGTTCTGAAGTCAGACAGTGGATTTGAGTCCCTCCTCTGTAGTTTATGAACTACCGTGTTTCCCCGAAAATAAGACATCCTCCGAAAATAAGACCTAGCACATGGAAAATAAGACATCCCCTGAAAATAAGATCTAGCGCATCTTTGGAAGCAAAAATTAATATAAGATACTGTCTTATTTTCGGGGAAACAGGGTATGTGAACCTGGGCAAATTATTTCAACTCTCTAGAATAGGGGTGTCGAACTCAATCAGAGAAGGGGCCAAAATCTAAAATCCAGCCTAAATCGTGGGCCGAATGGTTTACTGAACAGTCATAAACTGTCATTGTGATGGAAACGCAGCGGAGTGCAGTGATGACAGCGCGGTTCGGGCCACTTTGCAAGGCCTGGCGGGACGGATTTGGCCCGCGGGCCTTGTGTTTGACACATGTGCTCTAGAACTTCTGCTTTCTCTTCTGTAAAATTAAGATATTAGTATCTGTTTTTAACACCTATCTTCTAGGACCAGGGTGAGGCTTACAAAATATTGAATATAATAAGTATAGGACACTTAACAGTGTCTAGTACACACTAAGAAAAATTTTAAAAGAATTTAAAAAATTAAACAAGGAGAAATTTTAAAGGAAGTATAGGACACCATGACAGCATGCTTGAGGAGACAGAAATTTCTTATGATTTAGCCTGGGAGGCCAGAACAACACTGAAGCCACTATGATATGGAAATGGTGGAATTCAGGTGTCATTACTATGACACATTCATTCCTATGGGAGATATTCTATGGAAGTATGGAAGTACAGGACTGGAACACCAATGGAAGATAAGAATTGGCAATGCTGATTTGGGAATCATCTGAATACAGGTGATAACTGAAGTTCTGAGTACATGAGCTCTCCAAATGTGTAAATAAAAGCAGAGGACGGAGGACAGATCTTGAGTAGAAGCAGTCAGAAAGGAGAATTCTGGAAGTTGATGTCACTTAACCTTCACTATAAATGACAGCTGTTCCCTCATATTCTACACAAATAGAACAAAACACAATAACGTACTGAGGAAAAGTACCAGACTAGTAGCCAGGAAATCAGGATCCTGACCCAGTTTAGTTAACTTGCTCTGTTGTCTTTAGGTGAACTACGTCCCATCTTTGGATCTCAGCTTCATCTATAAAAGAATGTTGGACTAGATGATTTATTAGACAGTTCTTTCAACTTTATGATTTTTACATCAGGAAGTTAAAAATGTTTACAATCCATAACCACTAACAGCCTCCTCATGTATTCCCACAGTCCTGTCACAGATGTTTAGTGACCTTACAAAAAGCAGGAGGCATTGGACATACTTTCCTAGAAAAATATTTCAAACGTCTCTCAGATTTTCCTGGTCTTCATTACAGAACTATGTTTACTACAATTTTATTGAAGCCTCTGCACTTTCATTGGAAAATACCTATGTAAACTGAATACACATTACAAATTGCAAAATTCATTATAAAAGAATCCTTCTTACAAAACAATTAACTTAGAGGTTCCTTCTTTTACAACTCTTACTATTTATATTTATGGTACCCTACAAACTTTTCCCTACATTTTTCAATACATAAAAAAATAAAGGTTTCCTTACCTTGCTACAAAATAATTTCGTAAGAAGAATTCCAGAGAGAATTTTTAATCTCTTCTACTATGGTTTTTTAAGATAATCCTTATTACTGTCCTACTGCTTTACATTCTAATTAATTCATTATGCTTGTGCAAATGTAAGAAAAAAGTTGTATACCATAAATGGAAGGAATTACCTAGAGATATCAATAATTATATTAACTAAAACAGTCTTACAGTCTCTTCTACAGTTCATTCCTCATTACTCACTTCATGATAGGGGTGTCGAACTCAATCAGAGAAGGGGCCAAAATCTAAAATCCAGCCTAAATCGCGGGCCGAATGGTTTACTGAACAGTCATAAACTGTCATTGTGATGGAAACGCAGCGGAGTGCAGTGATGACAGCGCAGTGCAGGCCACATTGCAAGGCCTGGCGGGACGGATTTGGCCCGCAGGCCTTGTGTTTGACACATGTGCTTCATGAGGTATAAAAAGGAGTAATGGCCCCACTTTACAAAATTGAAGGAAATCTGTACAGTAATTTTCCTGAATCCAAGGTTAGGTTGAAATAGAAATCCTTTCTCTCATTCTAGTATGACTGTTCACGTACAGTCTTTGTGGGCAAATACCTATAAGTGCAATGAATGGCTGGATCATATAGTGGGTATATGTTTAGCTTTTTAAAAAATGGCTTTTTAAAACAGCTAAAGTAGTTGTTTTCCAAAGTAGTTGTATCATTTTACATTCCCAACATGCTGTCAGTCAGTAGTCGAATATCCTTAATGCTGCCCTGGAGGCAGGAGAGGCTCCTGCCACCACTGCTGCACTGACCAGCCATAAGCCTGGCTCCTGGCTGAGCGACCCTCCCCCTGTGGGAGCACACTGCCCACCAGGGGGCAGCTCCTGTGTTCAGCATCTGCCCCCTGGTGATCAGTGCATGTCATAGCTACTGGTTGTTCTGCCATTCAATTGATTTGCATATTAGCCTTTTATCATATAGGATACTGCAGTGAGCATGGGGTTGCTTCAAATATTTCTTTGAAGTTTAACTGCTTTCACACATGATGGAGCTTCATTTTTGCAGCATTTAAAAAAATATATATTTTTTTATTGATTTTTTTACAAAGAGGAAGAGAGAGGGATAGTTAGAAACATTGATGAGAGAGAATCATCGATCAGCTGCCTCTTGCACACCGACTACTGGGGATGTGCCCACAACCCAGGTACATGCCCTTGACCAGAATCAAACCTGGGACCTTGCAGTCCACAGGCCAACACTCTATCCACTGAGCCAAACCGGTTTCGGCCGTTTTTGCAGCATTTAAATGTTCATCAAGTGTTCAAAAATTGAACAACTATTGCATGCCAGGTTCTGTGCTGGCCATTAGGAAGAGGATCCTCAGTATGCTCTAAAGGAGTATAGCTGGTTTGGCTAAGTGGATATAGCGTCAACCTTTGGACTGCAGGGTCCCAGATTTGATTTCTGTCAAGGGCAAATGCCCGAGTTGCAGGCTCAGTCCCCAGTGTGGGGCCTGTAGGAGGCAGCCGATCAATGATTCTATCTCATTATTGATGTTTTTCTCTCTCTTTCTCTCTGAAATCAATAAAAATATATTTTAAAAAATACACAGACATGGACCTGACCCTGCTAAAGTTTTATCATCTTACTGAGGTATTTTAGTACAAGAGTTAAAAGCATAGGCTCAGGGTTCTATAAGCTTGGATTCGAATCTGGCTCTGCTCCTGACCTGTCGGCAGACCTTGGAAAACTTCATTAACTTTCCTAAGCCTATTTCTTCATCTGTAAAATGAGATATTAATAGATACCTCATAAGATTGCTATGAGAATTAAATGAATTAATACCTTTAGTCCTTATAACAGGGCTTGGCACATAGTAAATGATCAATAAATGTGAGCTATTTATTATTAGAGGGCAGGATTAGTTCTTCACAGGGTAAATCCACAAATGATTGGGAAGGAAACATTAACAAGCATGAGAAGTAGTTTAATTTAGCGACTAAGCACAGAGGCGCTAGTGTCAGCAAACCTAGGTTAAAACCTTGTTCTGCTGTGTACTGGCCCAGTGCTTGGAGGTGTTTAGCATCGTTTTTTTGGCACACAGGATACTTAATGGACCACAATTACTGACTATGTATGTTCTGAAAAGCCGTAACATCGCCAACCCCTGTTCATCACAATAATAACAGCTGCTATTTATTACTGTCCAAATGTTCCCTTTTATGTTTCTTAATCTAGTGAGGCAAGCATCATCAACCCCACTTCGTGATAAGGATCCAGATCATCTGTGTGTAACTGTGACCAGCGGGAGGTTGGAGGCCTAGTAAGTGGTGGCTTGGAATCCAACCCCTGACCAAACCAGGGTTCCAAGTGGCCTCTGTCACCAGGGGGCCCTCCGCCTCTCGCAGATGGCGCCGGGAGAGGCAGCAATCGGCCAGGCCGTTGCCATGGCCGCCCCATGGAGCCCCTACCTCGAGGAGCCTGCCCGGCGAGGCCTTCGCCACCACCTTCCCTCTCAGGTCGCCCGGAGCAGCAGAGCACGTGAGCCAAGGCCAAGCCCCGAGGAAGGATGGGCGCCGTCTCCTGGCAACGGGCGTTACGTCACTGAAATGCGACGGTCGCGCGCCGAGCGGCCGCCGCAGCCCGACGCCGCCGCCGCCGCCGCCGCCGCCTCCGGGCCTGAGTGACGGGCCGGGGCGGCACCTGTGCCCCCGGAAGCGTGATGCCTTGAACTTGGGTGAGCTCCGCAGCGCCGTCCTTTCGTCGTCGTCTCCCGTCCGCCTGCTCCGCGAACCTGGGGCTGAGACTGGAACCCCGGCCAGGCCTCGACTGCCGAGCCGGGCTCCAGGGGGAGCCGCCCTTCCAGGTCCGGCGGAGGGCGCGGAGCCGGCCTGGGAGGCCCTGCGGCGATGCACCGGCTTCATCCCCTCCGTTTCCGATGGCCTGGTGTGGGGAAGTGGTTTGTCCCGTTTTGGGGAGAGGATCTGGGGGAACTGGAGAGAGAGCTTTTCCTTCTCGAGCCCGGAGCCGCTTTTGAATATTGCCGCCTGCGCAGTCTGTCGGTAGCGGACGTGGCTGTTGGTTAAAAGCTCCAAGTTCAAGTGCGCTTGAGGAGGGGCCGAGGCGGCGGGGGCGGCCGGTGTGTTTGGTAAACACACCGATAATGTGGAAAACCACGTGTGCGCCGCCGCCCCGGACATCCCAGATTAAAATCCCTCTGCCTTGTGACCCTAACTCACACGGCCAAGCCGATCCACTTAGCGTAGCTGGCCTTCCATTTCCAAATTAGTTTAGGCTGCTGCTCTTCCCAAAGGTCTGACCTGGTTGAACCAACTACCTTGAGACCCGGCTAAGACGAAACGTTTCCTTGCTAATAATAATTGTTTTTTGTATGTTTGCTGCAAAATGTGGACCTACTGTTATTATTCAAATCCATCCCCAGCGCCTTTATTTTAATTGCAGTGTACGCCCATATGCTGACCCTGCATAAAGTTATTCTTTTCCACTCCCCTCCATCCGTTCTTCCTGCTATGAAGAGAGCTCCCCCCCATTCAGAATTTCATCTGGGGCATCTCGGACCAAGACCCTAAATTAGTTCCTGCTATATTGAAGTCACCTCTCTAAGAAATGATTCTCTCTGAACTCAAAAATGGTGTGGATTTTTTTTTTTTCTTTGATGCTGCCTGGCTGCCATTTCTAGATAATTTCCTACTTAGTATAATTATAGATTTCCAAAAATACGTTCTTTGTCATTTCTTGTAACTGAACTTTGTATTTGATGTGTGTATCCCCATCTTTCTTAGTTCACTTACAAACACCTAGCACACTTATCCTTACCCTTCTGCCAAAAAAGTAGGGAAGATCCAGAGAGGATTCTTACAAGTCTAGTATATTTTTCCAAATACACTATGTAATGTACTTAGTAAACATATTGATGCTCTCAGAAATCAGTATTCTTAATCTCCAAGTACTCTCTCCTTTTGTAGTTTTTCTTTCTATAAAAAATTTTCTTCAGAACAGGCATTTCAGACTCTATAGTGACTCTAATTTGTTTCACTGCATATCTGTTGTAACTGCTTTAATTTCTTATCTTGCAGAACAGCTTGCAGATACAGAGGTTGAGTAAGGAATGAGTAATAAAAGTGTATCCTTAGGGACCTAGTTTTTAGTGCTTAGTTTTTATCACTGATTTTTTTTTTATAATATTACTGACCTCATGATGAAAATAATTATTTCAATTACGTATAGGTATTTTCTAAATACTATAGTATTTGTGGATTAGTAATTTTGTTGCACTTTCAGGATTTTCAACTTTTCTTTAACCCTTTTATGAATGGATATGGTTTAAATTTTACCGGATGTTTTTGGGTTGGGCTGGGTTTGGGCTTGGGGGTTGGTTTGTTGGTTTTGCCAATTGCCCATGATGTGATTTTATATCTTTATAAAGGATATTTGAACTACAACAATTCAATTGTTAGAAAAAGAAGTGATCAAGTGTATATTACCCCCCACTAAAGAATGTGGCATTTTTGGAATCCTTGATATTCTTGTATTTCAGAATAACAGTTGTTCTTTATTTTTAAAATCTTCCAAATGTTTTTTTGAAAGCCCATTATTCTGCTATCGAGGACTAAATTATAGGTGGCACAGTAGTATGAGAGCTGCTAGTTCTTTGAGAAATCTTGACCAGAGATTTATCTTTTGTTGAATTCTATGCCAGGTGGTTTGCAAATTATGTTCCCATGCAATACTAGTGTTCCATGATCCAGAATAGGGGTGGGTAACCTTTTTTCTGCCAGGGGCCATTTGGATACTTATAACATCATCAAGGGTCATACAAAATTATCAACTTAAAAATTAGCCTGCTATATTTGGTCAAACATTTAATTAACTCACCCCTAATGCCTTGGCAGGACCAAACCAAATGATTTTGGGGGCCTTATACAGTCCTGGGGCCGGACGTTCCCCACCCCTGAGCTAGAAGGAAGGCTAATAGCAAAATGATATTAGTTCCTGAACTCAAATGTATTCCTAGTTTTTCTTTTATTTTCTTGAAGGGGTGGATATATTGCTGTTTTTATATTACATGTTGTAACTTTTATATATATATTTACAGAAACTATGTGAAACAACACTCTTTCTGGATTTCAGAAGACATCATTTCATCATGGGACAACAGATTTCAGATCAGACACAGTTGGTTCTTAACAAGTTACCAGAAAAAGTAGCAAAACATGTCACATTGGTTCGAGAAAGCGGCTCCTTAACTTACGAAGAATTTCTTGGGAGAGTAGCTGAACTTAATGATGTGTAAGGCTTGCTCTTTTTCATTTTATTTTCCTGCTTATGTATGGCCCACATGTCATGACTGCCTATGAGAGGTAATCAGAAGTATTGATGACTTAATGTTTTCAGTAGCAGTTAGCAAATATTTATTGAATACATATTATAAGACTTTCTATGTGGCTATTTTAAAATATGTAATAAAACAAAAGAGATTGAAGGAACATAAAATTAAATTTTAAACACAGACATATAAATTGTTCTTGTTTGAAAGCACTAAAGAGGTACATAACGAGAATATGCCAATTAGTCACTCTAGAGAAAGTTTCCCAGGATAGCACTCAGGTTTCTGTATATCAGCCAGTTCATCTGGTTAATAAATAAATCTTCTGTGTTTGTTCACAGAGCTATTGTTTTACCAGAGAAATACACATATAGTAATAATTCATTTATCATCACAGGAGAATAAGATATTTCAGTTATTAATACTTTCTAATCAGCTAACATCTTCAAATCTCTAACTCTTGAATAGATTAATGTTTTAAATGGAATATACATTTTTCTACCTTAATGAGCATTTTAATAGAATTTAGTATTTTGTTTGTGAATTTATTCTTTATTTTATCAATTTTTATATCAATCTATTATAGCAGTTATTAAAATACACAGGGCTCTTTGTCCCTAAATGGCCCCAGATTATTATGCTTTTAAAATATTACTTTTTCTTTGTGTACTTTCTCCCCTAGTGACAGATGAGCATACACAGGGCTCTTTGTCCCGAAATGGCCCCAGATTGTTATGCTTTTAAAATGTTGCTTTTTCTTTCTGTGTTTTCTCCACTAGTGACAGATGAGCAGATGTCACTTCCTTCTAGTAAGTCTTTTTGTGGCAGCACCCATAAATATATATATATATATATATATATATATATATCTTCTGTATCTCTTGGCATATAATTATGAAATTGCCTTTTAAATAAGATCTTAGAAGTTCTCTCTTAAGTCTATTCAATTTAGCTAACATTCAGTGAACCCATAGTTGTGTATAAGGCACTGTGCTAAGGGTTGGACATTTTAACTGAAGCCTAAAATGATTGCCCAAGGATTAATGGCAGATTCAGCTCTCCCTACGTCTGAAGTTTTTTTCATTAACCCACCTTAACTATCTCACTCTAACCTCTCTTTAAACCCTGAAAAAACCAATCAAAATCACCAGGCAGTCTGGACCCACTTAGTCTAAATATAAACTATTTACAGTCCTATTCATAGCTTAGGGCAGGGTACATGAACCTGCTCCCTAGCTTTGTGATGGCTGAATTGGTTGATAAGAAACATACTGGGCTATGTGGAACACATTTAGATAAAGAAAAGGAAATACAGTCTTTTTATGGACATGACTAGAGTCTACTGTTATTAGCCAGTCATGAAGAATAAAGAATGTCTTAGAAGTTAAAGTTGTTTTAGAAGATCATTTCTTTTAAGAGCACTGGATTTTATTTTGTTCTTAAAGTCCTGTGCATTTATATGGGTGGATCCTGTGTTGTTATATATGTAAATACATAGAAGAAGAGCTAGGAGGCTGCATACTGGGTCTCTGGGGAGTCAGTGGAAACAGGGAGGGGGGCATCAAGGGAGATTTTACATTTTACTGTGTGCTTGTGTATTGTCTGATCTTTCATAATAAAAATGTAGCCATCAGTTTTTAAAACTTTAGCATCCCTTGGTCTCGGAACTTATGTAAACCTAGTCTATTATAACAAAATTTTGCCTTTTCGTCTAAAGATGCTGAATAAAATGTGTCCTGTGAAAGCATTCGTAAGCTAAGTTTACTGTGTAATACAGAGGTGATGGTAAAGAGTGTCTTCTTCTCGTTTATTTAGCACAGAAATTTTCTGACTGGATTTGGTTCATAAAACCAATTTTCATGGTCGGAGTTGGGCATTCGTAAGTGCAGTGCTATCTGAGAAATAAAGCTAAACCTATACAGATGAAGCGTGGCTTGATAGCTAGAAAACAACTGGGAACTGGCATAGTTGAATTACATTCCCTGACAGATTTTGTTACCTCAGGCTAGTTGCTTTATTTCAGTGGCCTCAATTTATTTAGCTGTAAGTCACTTAGTTCTGGGTGTGATATCCCCATTGAGGCCCAGACAGAAATGTGACTAATGATAGAAGGGAACAGTAATACTTAAGTATGTCTTTGAACTGATTTAAATTAGCATTGATGGCAATAGTATTCTCTAAAAGTCATATTTTTATGTTAGAATCCTGTGGCTCTCTAGATGAAAATTGCTCTGCCCTGGGAAGCTATTTTAAAGTGTCTGAAAAGCATTTGCTTGATCCAGTCCACATTACCTAAAAACTTTTTCCCCAAAGTGATGTGTTAGTATTGTTGCTTAAATAAGTGCTCAACCAAAAGCAAGATTTTTTTCTTCTTCACATTTTATGTACATTGAGGCAGTAATCAAATTTGGATAATTGCAACCAGCTTGGTTTTTCTTTTCAATATCTGTTTCCTTGGATATGTTTTTCATGGATGACTTTGTTAAAAATTTAAAGACCATTAAGATATTAGATATGACAAACAGATTTATAAATATCACTCCACTATGCTGTTGACTTTAAAACCCTTGGAAATTAAGTTGTATGTTTAATTAAAACTTTATCCCTGTGTTTTAAGAATCTAATTATTATAAGCATTATTGTTATTTGACTTCGTGTTTTTTCTTCAAAATTTTTCTCTGATTTAAAGTATTTCTTGAATCTAGTTTTATGATTCAATTATTTTATATGACTTTTCATAAAATAAATGTGTTTGTCTCTCTTCAGAACCGCTAAAGTGGCTTCTGGCCAGGATAAACATCTTCTCTTTGAGGTACAACCAGGGTCTGATGCCTCTGCCTTTTGGAAAGTGGTTGTACGGGTGGTCTGTACCAAGGTGAGAATGATGGAGACTTCTAATGCAGAACTTGAATTATTTTGGTGGTTAGAACCACATTTAATTGTGTAATATAATATGATTAAAATAAATGTTAATAATTTGATTATAATTAACTATTAAAAACATAGTTTTGGTACTGCTATTACCTTCCAGGTTAACGGAATCTCACTGGTTGTATAATTACTATATAGCAGAGATTTTTATAATCAAGAAAAGTGATAGTAAACCCTCTACCTCTCTTTTTATATTTAGCTAGTTAGGTAATCTTAAGGCGACACCTGCATAACTCTAAGATGACTCTTTAAAAATTAGTTATCTTAGGAGATCATTTCTTTTAAGAACACTGGGTTTTATTTACTTAATAACTTTTAAATCCATTAGAAAGGTTTGTGTGTGTGTGTGTGTGTTTGTTTGTTTTAGTAATTTTTAATTATAGAATGAATTTTTTACCATTAATACACTGTCTTAGTTCATCTTTAAATTTTAGATAATTGAGTATATCAACTGTGTTGAAAAATATAATAACTGCTGTCATAGAGTATTAGGAAGCCTCAGCCACCAATGGGTAGATTTGAATAGATGGTTTTTAACCTTTGTGAGGCCACAGAACTTTTGGCGAAAATGAAGGAACAAATTTTATTAGGCCTTCTCATATCCCAGCTCCTACTCTACAACAAACAAATGTGAAATCATCCATGTGCATATAAACAGTAAATTGGGCATTCATGAATGCCCTGAAGTCCATTCCTGACCAACCCATAAAGAACTCGTGGGTAAGGAGATGTTTTCCTTTTGTGTCACAATCAGCAAAGACTATACATTCTGTACCCACCTCACCCCCTAATCTTATTTTTCCCAATTCCTCCCTCCCTCATTCTATTCCAACCACCCCCGGCTCCTTGCTGGACTCCTTATGCTCCTGGCCAGGTACACTTCTGCCTAACAGGCTTTGCACTTCCTATTCTCTCAGCCTGGAAGGATCTTTCCCCCAAATGTTGATATGATTCATTCTTGCACCCCTTTCAGTTCTGAAATATCACCTTCTCTGTGAGGCCAACCCTTTAGCATTTCATCTTCTCCAGAACACTCATTTTTATCTAATCTGAATTTTATTGTCTTTCTCCTACCTATAGTATAAATTCCATGAGGTCAGGGGTTTTGCTTTTTATACACACTATCTCACCAGTGCCTAGTGCAGTGCACATATTACCTATAATAGTAATGTGTACTTAATAAATATTTGTTGTGCCCTGACCAGTGTGGTTTAGTGGTTAGAGCATAGAACATCCGCTCACACACTGAAGAGTCGTGGGTTCAGTTCTCATTCAAGGGCAAGTACCTGGATTGCAGGTTCAGTCTCTGGCCCTGGTCAGGGCACATGCAGGAAGCAGTCAATTGATGTGTCTCTCTCACATCTATGTTTCTCTGTCTCCCTCCCTCCCTTTCACTCTAAAAAAATATATATCAAAGGAAAAAAAAATATCTTCAGGTGAGGACTGAAAAAAAAAAAAATGTGTTGCAGTTTGATAAACTTTGCTGTTAAATACTATGTCTATGTGAATTATTCCCTGATTTCTTCTAAATTACACAGTTTTCAAAGGAAATTTGGCCCAGTTTCTTTAGCTCTGAAAATCTGTTTTATAATTTATAAATTCTTATCACTTTTATTTGTATTTGTTCTCAACTGCACATATTGTCTGTTATTACAAAGAATATTACGTATTTGCATTTCCATTAAGATCTTACCATCCCAAAATTTAATTAAATTTTTTAAAATTAGCAGTGGTTCTGCTATTTTTACACATGGAATCTGATTCATACTTGATTCTCAGTTTTTCTCATTGTCTTCTCGAGTAGTAAACAATAGATATTAGTTGCAACTATTATTATTTTCATTCCAGATATGGAAATGTTGCTATAATAATGTTTTTTAATATGTAACCTCACACTTCATTTTCTCATATCCCCAGTTCCATCAACACCTACTTCATTCACAATTTTAATGCCCTCTCTCTATATTTCTCCCTGCATTCTTCATTTCTTTCTAAGTATTTTGATTTTGTTCTATTTATTTTGATATGTACTTAATAGGTTTCATTGCTTCTGTCCCCACAGTCTTCCTTATCATCTCCTGTGCTGAAAGGATGTCTTTTGCATCTCTTATGTAATGTCGATTCATTCGTGTTCTTTGCCCTCAATCCTACTGGCTTTGCTCGTTTCAAAGGTGAAGATATGCCCCAATCCATGAGTCATCACACCTGAAAGCAATATTATCCCTCCTTACCTGTTCCCTCACACCTGTCCCAAATATATCCTCACATTATAATGTAAGTTAGAGCAAGACTGAGTACAAGCTGTAGACACTGGTTCATTTCATTTAAAATGAGTTTTTATTATACCTCAAAATGGCTTCTGAGAAAAACTCAACCACTTTTTGTTAGGATTTACTTCAATATAATTTTCTCACTTTAGTTTGGGAGTTTGGATATAAAGTAGAACTTAAGATATTCAAGAAAACAATCTGTTGTTTCAATTATAGTAGAATGGCATATGGTTGTTGAATTTAAATAAATGCATTTAATTAAGATATCATTTAAGAAATTAAAATGAAGAGAATTGTCGATACTGATCTCTAAAATTCATTTTTTAAGTCTGGGAAAGTTGCCTGACCTCACAAATCTAAATAAGATAATGCCTAATCAACCCTACAGAGTTATTTTGAACATCAAATTAGATAAATTTGTGTAGCTCCTGTGAACCCCACAAATGTAGGAGAATTCTTGTTCTTTTGTTGGAAACCTGGCAAACTTCTCTTTCCTAGGATGTTTGACTTAGTTTTTGTTCGCCTTTTTTGGGGAAAAATTGACCAGAGAAATTATCAATGTTTTGTTTTGTTTGTTTGTTTGTTTTTGGGGGAGTCATATGTGTGTATTATTATTGTTTTTTTCCATTTTCTTTGTATTTTTAGATTAACAAAAGCCGAGGCATTGTAGAAGCATCACGGATCATGAATTTGTACCAGTTTATTCAGCTTTATAAAGATATCACAAGTCAAGCAGCAGAAGTGTTGGCACAGACCTCCACCTCTGAAGAGCCTGATGAAAACTCGTCATCTGTAACATCTTGTCAGGCTAGTCTTTGGATGGGAAGGTACACAATATATAAGAACCATGTTTCTCTTATTTTCCAATATGCAAGTTACTGAAATCTTATTAATATTTTTGCTGGTGCTCTTTGTGACATCTTAAATCACATTACTTTTTGTCTCAATTGATATTATATCTCAGATCAGCTTTTGGGTCATAATATACTTAAGGACATTGTTAGAGGCCCAATTGAAGAAAAGTTGAAGTGGCTTACGCCAGGTAATATTTCTGTCACCTTCATTTCCATAATCCACTCTCTACATGCTTGCATTTAATGACAAAAGAATTATTATAGTTAATACTCCTCTTATAATAGATATTTAGGTTCTTACATCAAAGCCCTTCAGGAAATTAGGTCCAAGAATGGCAGAACCATTCCAGTTTTTTAATTGGAGCATTAAAATTGTAAATATTGGCTCCAGGATTTGGCAGTGCATTCAGGAATGAACAAGTAGTTGGTATACATATTGCATGTGCCAGAAGGAAATGAAGTCAGCCAGAGTTTTATATGATGGTCCTTGTTTACTCAGGCCTAATACATTATTGTTCTATCTAAACTTTCTTTTCCTTCTCTATAATGTTTTTGGCATGTGAAAACTCCCACCTGTTGCCATTTGACAACTATGATCATAATTTAAATTTGTAAACACCTCATTGGAAAGTCTTCCCTGGGTCCAGACATGTTGACATCCTGTTATTGTTATACAGAGAAGACAGCAGAAACCTGTACTGACAGTTCCTTTTACCTTAAAGTTAAAAAATATGATTAACAAGAATTTCTCTTCTATTTCTCTAGTTGCATTTTCTGGTCTATTCTTAACCAGCTGGTCTCCAAATACTATGTTATAGTAAAATTGTATATTCCATTTATTATTTTCTGTTTAAATTTAATAGGATTGTTTGGTTTTCTAGGTTTGGCTGTACAAGTGTTACTGAAATTCCAAATGAGTTTTATAGCATTACTAGAGGCCCAGTGCATGAATTTATGCACCAGTGGGGTCCCGCAGGCCAGGCCAAAACCAGCTGTCTATAACATCTCTCAAGGGGTCCCAGATTGTAAGAAAGGACAGGCCAGGCCGAGGGATCCCACCGGTGCCCAATTGGGGCCAAGGAGGGATGTGGGAGATTGGCCAGTTGGGAGTTGACTATGGGAGGACTCCAGGTTGTATCAGTCTTATCTGGCTCTGCCTGACCCCAGCAGCGAGTTAACCTACTGGTTGGAGCCTCTGCTCCCTGGTGGTCAGTGCATGTCATAGCAACTGGTCGACCAATTGACTGTCTGCCTCCTGGTGGTCAGTGCACGTCATAGTGATCAGTTGAACGGCCTTAGCCTATCATTAGCATATTATGCTTTAATTGGTTGAACTGACAAGTGGACACTTAGCATATTAGGCTTTTATTATATAGAATAGGTAGCGTTAAGGCTTATCTTTCCTGTATTTTGTAAAATCTTTCAAAGACAACTATCTGATTTTTTGCCTTTTCTCGCTCCTTCTTCAAAATGATGATTATTTATACATAGTATTTTAAAAGCCAAGAATAGTATTTGCTATATTTAAGCTCTATGGTAATCAATGAAATGAAAATAATACTTTCTCCTTATTGCAATCATCTTTTTTTTTATTTTTATTTTATTTTATTGATTTTTTTACAGAGAGGAAGGGAGAGAGATAGAGAGCTAGAAACGTCGATGAGAGAGAAACATCGACCAGCTGCCTCCTGCACACCCCCTACTGGGGATGTGCCCGCAACCAATGTACATGCTCTTGACCGGAATCGAACCCGTGACCTTTCAGTCCACAGACCGACGCTCTACCACTGAGCCAAACCGGTTTCGGCTATTGCAATCATCTTAATGAAGGAGATAGGATATTATTTCTTTTCATGTGCCCTCCAGACTAGAAAATTTAATGCCAGATCAGTAGGTTAAGGCTGCTTTTTGCTTCTGTGTGATTTTTGGTTTTCAGTTACACCCTGATACACTAGTTCATAGAAAACCAGACTTTCTAAGTTGAAGGGAATCTTAAGAGGTATTTATTTGCTTCAGCTTTACATCTCATGCATATTTCTATTAGTGGTTTACAATTATTGAGTACTTTAGGGTAGTAGGCATTGTGATGAGCGCTTTACATGTATAGACTCATTAAATCCTCACAACAACCCTATAGGAATACAATTATTGGCCTATCTCAGATGAAGAAACTGAGTTTAGACAAATAAATGACATAGATAGACATTGGCCAAGCTGAGGTTCACATTCAGGCCTGTCTGGCAATACAGCTGTGCTTCCAATCTGCATTGTTATTCTCTGGTGCATAAAGATCCTGTACTACAGTGCTCCCTAACTTTTGACATTCAGTGGTTTTGAGGAGGAGCTTAAGATTCTACAATAGCAAGCTGGCAGGTAATATCACTGCTGCAGATCTAGGGATAACACTTTGAATAGTAAGATTCTGCTGATGACATTTAGCCAAGTGAAAGTGCAACTTGAACACCTGCAGTTAAATGGGGTTCATAGCCTCAGAAAAGCAAGTCTTTTCATATACAGATGGTTCTAATTACTATGAATTCTTCCTATAATATAGCTCCTTTGAAACTATAATATCTGTTTCATAGGACTCTTGAGAGAGTTAAGTGAGTTAATATATGTAAAATGCTTAGAATAGTACCTGGCCCATAATAATATGTAAGAATTAACTAGCATTAATTAGCACTAAATTATTACTGTAGCCTACTTATTTCAGAAGCAGTGCCTTTTGGAATCCTACCAAAAAAAAGTCTGTTCTCTTCTCCAGCCTTTCACATATTTGAAAACAGTAATAATCTTCATTGCGCCTCTGTTCTCCTGGACGAGCATCCCCAGTTCCTTCTGATTTGTTTATAGGAGTCTCTTCTGTGTCTTGGAGGCTTTCCTGGATAATCCTTTGTCTCTCAATGTGCCTTTCAGGGTAGACAGCATAGAACTGAATGCTCTTTAAGTGATCTAACAAGTTAAATAGAGCAAAGCTCTTCTTCTTCTGGTCACTTCACTGCTTGGGAGGTAGCAAAAAATCAGGTGAACATTATACAGGCTCCATTGGCTGCTTTTGTGTCTCCTGTTCTTTCTTTTACCCCTATCCAGAATGCTGTTCTTCATAGCCCTCAGTTCCTCACTTTTAAATTCTAACCTGTCACTCTGTGGATTCAATTATATTCTTTGCTATTGATACCCACGTCTACATCCTTAGATGTAAATTGTAAGCTACTCAAAAGCAGAGACTCTTAAGTCATCTGGGTCTGGCACTATATATAGCACCTAAAAAGCACCTAAACATTGAAATGAACATATGTAGAAAAAAATAAAATACATTAGATCCACCACCATCTAGATTTTTATTCCATTTCCCCATTTCAATTCAGTGGCCACCCTATTTTGCCCAATACTAAAGCATAACATTTCATCTATTACCACATCCTGATGATTTGTTTTTTATAATGATCCTTAGACCAGGCCCTAATTATCTTCCAAGTGAATTGCTGAAATAATCTAATTGGGTTTCCTCCCTCTATACTGTCCCTCATACTGCACTCCCAATTCATTTTCCTAAAGTATTATTTCAGTGGTGTTACTTTCCTCTTGATAAAACTCTGATTTGTAGTTTGCCAGTCAGAACAAGTTTAAACTTTTCATTTTGATATTCAGGGATCAGATTCTCCTTGCTATCCTGGTATTTAAGCAACCTGTTCTCTCAGTTTTCTTCCCAGAGCATCACACCAGGCTCCTTGTTGCATGCATGTATGCGTACACAGGTTTTTTTCTACCTTCGCAGCTTTGTTTATTCACCTTGCATGTTTTCTGACAAAACCCTATCATTTCTTTATCTAATCTTTCCAATAAGTTTAAAATACACTCATTTCCTCCTTTACTTTGATCTTACTACATGTAATGCACACTTGATATTTGCTTATATTATGTTTTACGTTCAAATTGATGAATTTTAATGTAACATCTCAATATTATATTCATACACTGGTATAAGCACAGCAGAGGATTAAAAACATGTTACTAGTAGCTTCTTCTTTTAAACTTATAGTCTAGTGGCTATACATTAAAACATTCAATCTTTAAAAAAAGTAATACATGCCTGATGAACAAAACCTAATAATAATAGACAGCAAAAAGGATAAAAACATATTAAAAACACTTCAAGAAACATTTATTGAGAACCTAAAATAAACTCCCTTTATTCAAAAAAATTTAAGTTTATAGATAGCCAGTAAACAGCCAGTTGAAATACAACATGTAAGTACTTTAATTAAGGCACACTTTGATTTTGGGAACAGGCAGGTGATATTTTGAGCTGAGTTACTGATGTTGGAATTTACCAAACTCACAAAAGTATTCCAAGAAAGGAAAATACCATATTTATAGGCACTTGGCCCATTCAGGGCACTCTAAATGGTGTCTGGAGTAGAGGATTCAACATCTCTTTCCTTCCCAAGATGAGAGTGCTCATTGAGGACCAAGACTGTGCTTTCTATATCTTTTGTATTTACTGTAGCACCCGATACTTAAGACTAAGCTATTTTTTCATTTATATGCTCATTATCAGCATCAGCAAAGGAAGACCCTAATGGCAAGATCCATATTTTAGAGTGCTTTTGTATCCTATATAGTGAATAAATCATGTATTGGTTGAATTCACTTATATAAATTTAATATGATTTAAATGGGTTAAGCTATTTGCAGAAAGACCTGAATATTTCCAGTTTTTTTTGCCCATATTTTCCTTTTAATCACTGCAGAATTTATCTTTTATTCAGTCTTTCTTTATAAAATATGCACCTCTTAGTACTTCTCTAATATAATGCCTTCCATAAAAAGTATGTTGAGTTAGTGTGATATTGCATGAGTCATTTGCTTTATACTGAAGGCACATAGATATTTGATACTGCTTTTTCAGGTGATGGAAACAGTTTAAACCAATAGTCATCAACCTTTTGGACCTCATGGTCCACCAGTGATGGTGTGCAGACCACCGGTTGGCAACCACTGGTTTAAACTATAATGACAGCAGAGAACATCATTGCTCTAACTTTGCTTTCACATTGCAGGGTGAAGCAGCTGACTGATGAGGAGGAGTGTTGTATCTGCATGGATGGTCGAGCTGACCTCATCCTGCCTTGTGCTCACAACTTTTGTCAGAAGTGCATTGATAAATGGTAAGTTATCTGGTGTCTTCATGGAATAGGCAAAGGTCAAATGGGAATATGTATATGAATAAACTTCAAAAAATATATAAAAATATTGTAGTTAAGTATAAGATTTTGTTCTTTAGCACTTCGGACTTTATGACACGTCTCCTAATGGTTAAAATATTTTTATACCTAAAGTTTATAAAATGTGGGGGTGTATTTTAGTTTGGGCAGTTTACTTTTCCTTGTAAGGAGATTTGTGCTTGACTTGAGCCAGAATCATATACTTCTCTTTTTCTTATTTCTGCATTGTTCCTTTATGTGTGATTAGAAGAAATAATAATTGGACCTGGAGGGAACTTGAGAGATCAGCTGGTCAAGCTCATTAGTATTTTATAAATAAGAATCTCATTTAGGAGAATTTATATTTGATATAAAATTAATTATACTTCAGGTACAGTTTGATGTTGTGACATGTGTACACATGCACATCTTTCATACAGATAATGTATGTGAAAACCCCAAAAAGTTCCTTTGTGTCCCATTCTAAAATCTTCTTCCCACCCCTTCCTTCCAGTGCCCAGACAACCACTACTCGGCTCTCAGTCACTATAAAATAATTTGGATTTTCTGAAATTTTTATAACTGAAATCATATATAACCTATTTTTGTCTGCCTCCTTTCATTCAATATAATTATTTTGAGATTTACCTATGTTGTAGTATGTGTCAGTAGTTCCTTTTTATTGCTGAGTAGTATTCATTGTATGGATACCAGAGTTTATTTATCCATTTACTTGTTGATGGACATTGGGTTGTTTCCAATTTTTGGCTATTACAAATAAAGCTTTTTTTTTTTGCTTTTTTAAAATAAATGAAAATGCAATCTCCAAATTTAGAAGCTAAAAGCACTACTTCCCCCCTTCCCCCAAAACCTGCCTATCTATCCAAAAGTATGAAATCTAGATCTCTTCAATTATCATCTGAAAGACATTTACCTTTATCATTATATAAGTAAAAAATAAAACAATATTACAAAACCACTTTCACTTATAAGAAGGACAAGGTTTTAGCACATACAGTCTTGGCAAGCTTGTGGAGAAACGCATTTTTATATATTATTGTTCAGTATATAAATTAGGTACAACTGCTTTGGAGGACATTTTGGCAATATCTGTTAAATTAATATTTTTTAACCTTTAAAAGCTACTTTATTGAAGCATAATACGCACACAATAAAATTGCCCATTTTACATATATATTTACATTTTAACAAATTTTTACAACCACGTAACTACATGATAATCAAAAGATATAAAACTTCATTCCAAAACCGGTTTGGCTCAGTGGATAGAGTGTCAGCCTGTGGACTGAAAGGTCCCAAGTTCGATTCCGGTCAAGGCAGCTGGCACATCCCCAGTAAAGGGTATGCAAGAGGCAGCTGATCGATGAGTCTCTAACTCTCTATTCCTCTCTCTTCCTCTCTGTAAAAAATCAATAAATATATTTTAAAAATGATATAAAACTTCCCTTTCCCAAAAAAGTTTAGTGTCTGTGACAAAGTCAATAATAGGAATCAGAGATTTTTGCTTATATTATGTTGATATGGAAGTCACAGATACTTTCTTATCTCTCTTCACTACTTTAAAATCATGTCAATTTTCAGACTCACTAGCTTCACAAATAAAGCTTTCTATATATTTGTGGGCAAGACATTTTATGAACATATATTTGTGTGTGTTTTTTCCTTGTATAAAAACCAAGAGTGGAATGGCTAGATCATGTGGTAGGTATGTTTAAATTTTTAAGAAACTGCCAACTGTTTTTCTAAGTGGTTGTACCTTTTTACACTTTCACCAGCAGTCTATGAGAGCTGCAATTGCTCCACAACCTTGTCAATACTTAGTTTGATCAGTCCTTTTCATTTTAGCCCTTCTGTAGTTGTATAGTGTTTTCTCATTGTGATTTTAATTTACATTTCTGTATCGACAATTTTGAGCATCTTTCATGTGCTTATTTACCATCCATATATCTTCTCTGGTGAAGTGTCCACGGACCACTGGGTGGCAACTGCTATACTAGAGGTCTGTGCACGAATGTCAGGTCCCTAGGCCTGGCCAGCCATCAGGGCCGATTAGAGCTTTCCAGCTGCCAGCTGTGGCCTTCCTTCATTTCACACCACCCCCTGGTGGTCAGCACATGTCATAGCAAGTGATCAACTCCCAGTTGAACTCCCGAGGGGACAAATTACATATTAGGCTTTTATATACATAGATAGATATCCTTTATCAAATATATGATTTGAAAAAATTTTCTCCCATTTTGTGATTTCCCTTTTCATTTTCTTAAGAATATTTTTCAAAGAGTATAAGTTTTTAATTTTGACAAGGTCCAATATATCAGTTTGTGATTTATGGATAGTGATTTTAATGTCGTATTTAAGAAATCTTTGTCTATCTTCTGAAAATTTTATAGTTTTTAGGTTTACATTTGGGACTATGACCCATTTTGAGTTATTTTTTTTAATATGGTTTGAGGTTTCTATCAAAATTCTCTTTTTACGTATGGCTCCAGTTGCTCCATCACATTTTGTTGAAAAGACTGTCCTCACTATATTGCCTCTGCATCTTTGTTGAAAAGCAATTGTTCAAATACATGTGAGTATATTTCTAGGTTCTATTCTGGTCCACTGATCTATTCACCTATTTCACACCATTATTGTAATACCTTGATTATTATCTAGCTTCTATTAAGTCTTAAAATCAGGAAGTGTTAGTTCTCAAACTTCCTTCCTTTTTAAGATTATTTTGACTATGCTAAGTCTTTTGAATTTCAATGTGAGTTTTAGAATCAACTGTCAATTTCTACAAAAGAAGTTGTAAGGATTTTGATTGGGATTGCGTTATAGTCAATTCAGAGACCTGACTTAATAATATCCAATCCACAAAAAACAAAACAGTTTATTTCTCCATTTACTTAGTCTTGTTTAATTTTTCTTATCGATTTTTGTAGTCTTCATTGTTGCATATCTTTGACAGATTTATCCCTAAGTACTTTTGTTTCTTATACCATTCCAAATGATATTTTTAAGTTTCAGTTTATAATTGTTCATTAGTACAGTATTTAGAAATACAATTGATTTTTGTATATCAGTTGCGTATTCTGCAACCTTTCATGTTTTTTTGTAGGTTTATAGGATTTTCTTGAATGTCTATTTAAACATCATTTTAAAAATATTTTTTCTGGATAGAGAATTCTAGACTGATAGTATTTTTTTTCAGTACTTAAATGATATTGCTTTATTCTCATTTTTCTTGCATTGTCGCCTATGAGAAATCTCTATCATCCTTTTTTCCTATGTGAGTATTGTACTTTCCCCCCTCTGGTTGTTTTTAAGATTGTTTTTCATTATCACTGGTTTTGAGCACTTTGATTATAATGTGCCTTAGATTAGTCTTCTTCCCATTCCTTGTGCTTTAGGTTCATTGGGTTTTTTAGATTTGTAGGTTTGTGGTATCATCAATTTTGGAAATGTTTCAGCCATTATTTCTCAAATATTTTTTTCTGTTCTTTCCACTCTCCTTCTGGGACTGCAGCTACACATATGTTAGACCATTTGAAGTTGTCCTACAGATCACTGATGCTCTTTTTTTTCTTCTTCTAATTTTAGTCATTTTTTCTGATTGAATAATTAATACTGCAATGCCTTTTCAAATTACTAATCTTTTTTTCCTACAGTGTCTAGCTTGCCATTAATTTGCATCCAGTATATTTATTACTTCAGATATTGTAGTTTTCATTTCTAAAAGTTTTTTAATATCTTCTATGTCTCTACTTAATGTGTATGGTCCTTCTTCTAGTTCTTTTTAAAATATATGGAATATGATTATCATAACCTTTCCTTTTCTTCTCTGCTAATTCTAACATCTGTGTCAATTCCTAATTGGTTTTGACTGATTTTTCTCTTCATTTTGGGTTGCATTTTTCTGCTTCTTTTTTTGCCTGGTAGTTCTTGATTGGGTGCCAGACATTGTGATTTTTACCTTTTTGGGTGCTGGATATTTTTATATTCCTATAAATATTCTTGAGCTTTGTTCTGGGATATAGTTACTTGGAAACAATTTAATCCTTTTGGATCTTGCTTTGATAATTTGTTAGGCAGGACTAGAGCAGTGTTTAGCTTAGAACACATTATGTCCCACTAATGAGGCAAGACCTTTCAGAGTACTCCATGCTCTGTGAATTATGAGGTTTTCCAGTCTGGCTGGTGGGAACAGGCAATATCCCAGGCCCTTTGTGAGCTTTGAGTACTGGCCTCTCAAATACTTCTGGGTGATTCTTCAGCCTGGAGTAGTTTCCTCACATGCATACACTCTGCTGAAGATACTCTGGGGGACCCTCTGTAGATTCGGGAATTCTCCCTTTGTGCAACTTTCTCCACACCAGTTCTCTGCTCTGTAACTCGGAGCTGCCTTAACCTCCTGAGACTCTCAGCTCTGTTCCTTCAACTAGGGGAGGAGCCTGCCAAGTTCCATCTGGGTTCCCAGCTTACTCTGTGGCCTAGAAACTCTCAAGGCAGTAAGCTGGGGCAGTTGTAGGGCTCACCTTCTCTGCTTCCCACCTCTCAGGAATTACTGTCCTGTGTTGTCTGGTCCCTATTGCCAGAAGCAGAAGTTGACTGTTTTAAAGTTGTGACTTGTGCGCACAGAAGAGCACACATAATTATCTTTGTAAAGTATCTCTCTCTGAGGAACCAGAAAGGAATCTGAATAATATATGCCAGCTCTAGCTTTCACATTTAGTTTTGAAACAGATCTCTTAGTTTTGTACAACGGCCAAAGAGCAATTGATATAATTTAATTACTTTAGTCTCAGATTTCACTGAGAGATGAAGAGAAAAGCATTCTCCTTGCATGACATGTTTCTTGCTCAAATACGGTAGTTTTGAAATTTCCAAATTAATGTTTGACAAGACAAAAAACAACCCTTTGAAAAACATAATCTTATTTAAGTGATCATATATAAGCTCTTTTTCCGTCAGGAAAATTATTCTGCATGTAGAGTTATCTTTTATTTTAAATCTTGAATTCTTCCATTTTGTTGTTTGTAGTGGCAAAAGAAAGGGAAAACCCTAAATGTCCTTCTGTGGGAGACTAATTAAATAAAAGGTGGCCTTTTCATACAATGCATGCTTAAAAGAATAGACAGCTCTAAGGTGCACTGATACATAATGGCCTACAGGACATACTGACAAACTGGTGGTGGTTGCCCCTGGGGATAAGAATTAAAGATTGGGTTGGAGGGAGAGATTTATTTTTCACTGTATACTTTTATGCTTTTTACTTTTTAAAAAAACATGTATATGTATTACTTTTCAAACAAACCTGTTTTTAAAAAAGAAGAAAAAGAACTATTCTTTTAATTGACTTCTCTAACAGGAGTGATCGACACAGGAATTGCCCTATTTGTCGCCTGCAGATGACTGGAGCAAATGAATCCTGGGTGGTGTCAGAGGCGCCCACTGAAGATGATATGGCTAACTATATTCTTAACATGGCTGATGAGGCAGGCCAGCCCCACAGACCGTGACCTTGAGTGAAGTGTTTTGTTGCTATTGTGAGCTACAAACACTTGGTCATGGGGAAAGAATGCAGGGATGTTGTGGCGCAGTCAGCGAGAACTCACTTTTCTCCACCCTCTTATTTTCGCTTTCCTGATAATTTGTTCCATTTCTTTTGATAAACGTTTTATGTCTTCCATTTATGGTAAATTAAAATTTGCTACTGTTCTAGACCATTATTTTCCTATTATTTATCTGTTCTAATATAACTTATTAGAACTAATTGCTCTTGAATCCTTTGCTGCAGTAATAGCAACATTTCCAGAGGCTTCTGAAACACTACTATTTTTCAGGGTAGGAGCATTCTGGAATAAACCATAACCCTGGCCAAAGTGGTTCAGTGGTTAGAGTGTCCCATGCACCAAGGGGTCTCAGGTTTGATTCCCAGTCAGGGCACATACCCAGGTTGTGGGTTTGATCCTCAGTCAGGGCAAATATGGGAGGCAACTGGTCGATGTTTCTCACATCGATGTTTATCTCCCTCTTCCTTTCTCTCTCTCTCTCTCTTGAATCAATGAAAAATGTATCCTCGCATGAGGATTAAATAAATAAAATAAAATAAACCATAAATGTTAAAAAGTTGTAGCCATCTGAGAGAAAATTTTATAAGACTGAAAATGTAGAATACGTCAAAGTGCATGTTACTACTTAAATTAGTTTTTCTGCTGGAATCTAAGGAGTATGTATGCCCCCTTGTGGTTAATTATTGCTCCTTTAATAATTATTACTTGAAATGATCCACAGTTATTTCATAACTTTAGCTGTGCATTTGAAACTACATATTTTTTACTTAAAAGCCTTTTTCCCCCTCACGCTGTATAATTTGGGTGAAGACTAAAAGTTAGTGTGATTTTGCCTTGTAAATGGATTTCTGCTGGGGAATCTTCTAGAAATGCTTTTCCACAGCTGGGGAACTGTTCTAAATCGTTTTTGATAAAGCTCATGTGTCTTGGAGTTTCAGAAGGAAATTTTTATCACAGATTTTAAATGTTATATGTCCAGATTATTGCGAATCATTCAATATTAGTTTATGGTGCTTTTATTTTAACTTGAAAGCATCTTACTGAGGTCATCTCAGACTTCTTAGATTAAGAAAGAAGAAAATAGGATCAAACCTTTTAACAATAAGTACATAAAACACCTCTGAAAATTAGGAGATAATTTGGTTTTCTTACCGTTCATTCCACTTTCTTTGAAATACTTTGAAAGAATTATAATGTTCAGTGGCATTTCAACCATTTTTTAAATTTTTACTTAAAAAGTAAATTTTTGTTTTATGTTAAACATTATGATATCAGCATATAATAAAATCAGGGCCTGATGTCTCCTTTTAAAATAATGTTAACATTCCATGTAACTTTTCTGACTTGTTGATAAGTTACAAATATATTGTGAAGTACCAAAGTATACAATTTTAAGTTGCTTCATATTGATGGCAAAATTTTTGGATACTAGGATTTTTTTAATAGGCATGCAAATTTAAAAAATTCATTTCTAAGCAAAATGTCTAACTAAATATGGCTTGATTTTTACCCCCAAAATACTGATAATGAACTGGTTGACATTCATGATGGGGGCAGGTCAGTACCAAGTAGCTAAACACTCACTGGATATTTGTGCAGAGTACTGAGGGCTCTGTCATATCGACCTGGCAATGCCTTTTATGGTCATGTGACCTTGAGAAAGTCCCTTCCTCTGGTTTGTAGGCTCATACTTTAGAAACTGAGACTCTATTTGTGGTTTTCACACTTTTATTTCAGCAGTAGAATCTTTTTTCCCCCCCAAAGTAAAATCTTACTCGAACCTCTAGCTCCATGTGCTGAATGTGCACACATGTACGCACACACCGTACACCACTTTATAAATCATATTTTATTAATATAAATTTCCTTATGTAAATTCCATATACTACGATACTAAATATTATAAAGCCAATCAATGAAAATATGTATGAATGCATTGGAGATATCTAATGTATGAGAATTTGGTGAGTAGCAGAGTTGTATGATGGGACTTATTTTTTAAATTTTCCCAAAAATTTTTTTAAAATTAAATTCAGGTCAAATTTGCAGAACCCTGATTTTCCTCCATGATCGTTAGTATTCTATGGAACATATTTTGAAAACATTGGGATAGATGACCCCCCTGATATCTTTTTCAGCTCTAAGATTTTAAATTCTTTGGATTAGACTTACTGAGTCCAGTTCAGATTGCCTAATTTAAGAATGTTTCTGAAAATGAGCAGTTGCTTTACAGATTTCTGGATCTTCTCCAGGTAGAACTAGTGATTTTATCCCTCAGAATCCTTCACCTTTCAAGGAATTATTTAACAGTGAGAACAGAAACTTGATATTGCCCAAACCTTTTTACTTTTCAATATGAGCTCCAAGACACTAACTGATCTACTGTGAAACAAATGTTTTTATTAGCCTTATCTACTAAATGAGCAGTTTTTGCTCACTCCACTAAACTGGGTGATAATTCTTTAGATGTGAATATTAGGTATGTTATAATAACTACTCATACAAAGTTGTAAATGTGTTAATGGATGAAATGTACACTTTTTGTATTCTGTACAGCTTTGTCTTTTTTAATTATGAAGTACTTAAATGCACTTATGATAGGAAGTATAATGTGTGCCTTTATTTTATGTTGTAAAGTTTTTCCTCTCCTAATTCAATAGCAAAGGTTTGACTCATATTACAGTGCTATAGAACTTTAGTTTAAGGAAACAGATTTGACTATGTACTGAATTTAGAAGTGGATAATAATAGTATCTGTTTTATTCTTAGGATAAACTGATATATTATGCAATAAATAATCTTTAACAAATAAATTTTACATTGAAGAGATTTTTTCTTATCATGTAGTTTCACATTCTCATGTGCCAAATGCTACAGGACTGTTTTGTGTTGTGCTCTGGGGGATTGTGATGTTTGTGTATTATGTTTTAAAATTCATTTCAAATTGGACTCAATTTTCTTATACCTAATATATACCTGAGTAATAAGCCTTCTTGAAAGTACCTCTTGGTTCAGTGATTTATTAAAAGGAAGTCTGAAGAATTTGCATTTTACTGGTTTCTTCTTCATTAAGTCAGGCTTATCCAGGAATAAGAAAACTACTTGGAGGTCAGGGAAATCAACTGATCGACCATATTTATGCTGGACAACACAATGACAGTATAACACAGTTTACAGCAGATTTTCATTTTTCTTATCTTTTAAAAATAACTGAAAAAATATTCCATACTATGACAGTTTTTGTTTGTTTTTTAAGAGAGAGAGTCATTGATCGGCTGCCTCCTCCACGCCCCACACAGGATCGAGCCCACAACACAGGCATGTGCCCTGACCGGGAATCAAACCATGACCTCCTGGCTCATAGGTCGACTCTCAACCACTGAGCCCATGCCAGCCAGATCCTATGGCAGTTGTTTTTTGTTTTTTGTTTTTTTTTAATATATTTTATTGATTTTTTTTTACAGAGAGGAAGAGAGAGGGATAGAGAGTTAGAAACATCAATGAGAGAGAATCATTGACCAGCTGCCTCTTGCACACCCCCTACTGGGGATGTACCCACAACCAAGGCACATGCCCCTGACTGGAATCGAACCTGGAACCATTCAGTCCGCAGGCCAACGCTCTATCCATTGAGCCAAACGGGTTTTGGCCCTATGACAGTTTTGATGTTTACTTATAAAATTATTTTTAAGATAAAATTAATGTAATTTGAGCAGCATAGTAGAATTTTAGTGCTGAGAAAAGTCATTTATAAGAAGTGGTAGTTTATAATTAAATTTACTAATATATGTCGTCATGGAGAACACATTTTGGTCTCAAAAGACATAAAAGCCTTCAGATATAGTTTAATCTTGCAACTGTGTATAGTCTTACTCTCTGGCACCCTCTGTCTTTCTATTAAGATATTTATTTAGAGGTTTAGGGAATAAAAATTCCTAAGGAACTATATCTGCCTGATTAGTGTTCCTTTTTATTGTAGTTAGTTTCACTTATTTTTTTTAATTGTATTTATTAAGGTGTTACATATGTGTTATTCCCACATTACCCTCCCTCCCCCATCCCTCCCACTCATGCCCTAACCCCTCTGTTGTCTGTCCATTGGTGGTTAGGTTTATATGCATGCATATAGTCCTTTGGTTGATGTCTCCCCCTCACTCCCACCCTCCCCTACCTTCCCTCTGAGATTTAATGGTCTGATCGACGTTTCTCTGTCTCTGCATCTATTTTTGTTCATCAGTTTATGTTCATTATATTCAAAAAATGAGTGAGATCATGTGATGATCATCTTTCTCTGACTGGCATATTTCACTTAGCATAATGCTCTCCAGCTCCATCCATGCTGTTGGAAATGGTAAGAACTCCTTTTTTACTGCAGCATAGTATTACACTTGTTCTTTATAATGGTCATTGTTCAGGTATAGAATACTTAGTTATATTATCAACATAGCTCTTCAGCTGTGCCTAAAAATCCAGAAAAAGATGAATATTGTTTCACCTACACAGCACTCAGAGGGGTGGTTTGCAATTCTGCTTTAATCCAGGATGAGGAATAAAGGCCCAGGACAGGCCTTGGTAAATGCCAACCTAGGAGGAGTTGTGATTTGTTTTTATAAGACAAAAGGCAACAATAATGATAATTTCAGCAGTGCAGTTCAACACATAATGTGAAGTTGAGCCTTTTAGAGTAAGAGATAACATACTCAAACACCGTTATTTTAAAAACATGGGATAATATACAATTACCTTTGATTCCAGCTGTCAAAGTGAAAGTCGGATTCACACCTCCCCCAAGAAAAGGCCAGTTATATATTGTACAATAATGTAATAAAAGTACAAAGTACTATAGGAAAAAGGAAGGTGTCTGAAAAGTTCACAGGACAGGTAAAATTTTTACAGTAAGTGCCGGCTGAACAGATGAAAGTAATATCTGTGGAAAGGGAAACGAAGTGCCTGGAAGAAGTTAGAGAGGAAGATAGCAAAGGTTTACTTTCTGGGCTAGTGAGCTCTAGTTTGAAAATTTTTTTTCCTAGTGAGTGTCATTTATGTCTCAGTCTTAGGTTCAAAATGAATTAGTAGTTATTGATAGTTTTCCCTGATAGCCAGTCTTTTCTTACAGTAAAAGACTTAAACATTTGCTTTAAACGCTATTAAGTTGAAATAGTTTTAAATTATGGAGCCATAGTCCTAACAGACTTTATTTAATAATTACAAACAAATACTTGATACAGATAAAATGACAATGAAAAAAAAAACTGTACAATGCTTGCAATGATAGGGCAAATGTATATAAATGGGGGCTTTTCAAAAATAACAAATGCCTAAGATAAATGCCGTGTTTTCACTCAATTTCTTGATTAGTGATAAGATAGAATATATGTTTGTCATATAAGTTATATGTAACATATAAGTTAAAAAGAAAACACTACATTTATTGTTCTGTAGACCAGTGGAGGGGACATGCATTATAAAATAAAGTCACAGGACAAGAAAATCTAAAGTCAGATAAGCACTTTCACAGGCTAAAATAGGGTTCTTCCAATCACATGATTCTGGATTTCCCATAGTCTGTATTTGCTCACACACAGAAATAAACAAGAAGGTCCTTGAGCAGCTTGTACTAGGAGCATATATTCTTAAAAGGTTGCCAAAAGAGAAAGTCATTTATTCAACATACATTTATTGAGCACCTACTATGTACCAGGCACAAGTAACACAGATGAAGAGTACATTGGTAAAGCTTAAATTCATACTGGACTTAAAAAATACTTTTCTACCTGACCGCTGGGACCACTTATATATTGGGGGAAAGTCCGTGTGTTAGGTAAGGGAGGAAAAATAAATGCATCGGGTTTCAGTGATAAAAGAACTTCTGTGAGGTCTTGTGGAATAGTGGAGAAAGGACTGGATTAGGAGTAGGGAAACCTAGTTCTAGTCCTATTACTTATTAGCTGTGTGACCTTAAATAAATCTCACTTCTCTGGCCCTAATTCTTCATAAGCAAAATGATAATTGGGCTACAATCATTCGTAGACTATTAGAGCCAGAAGGGAACAGAGATGATCTAGTCTGGTGCTTTTCAAAATCCTTACTTCAAATGAAATATGTACAAGTCCCAAAGAAGAAGCAAAAGCAACGCCCAGAATCTCATTCCCCTCCCCTCTCCCACCCTGAAATTGGGAGGGAGATTCAAGACCTCTATGTGAAAATCTCTCATCTAGTCCAAACCCTCATGTTTCAAATGAGGAAACCAAGACACAGATCAGAAGTGACTGTTGCAATGTGCACATTTGGCTTCCTAAGTAGAAAAGAGAGAGGTGATCTAAATAAAATAGTTTAAGAAATTCATCAAAAATGCAAAGAAGTCTTTTTTTGGGGGGGGAGAGGGGAGGTTAATAGGATATTTTTCCCCATTGATTTTAGAGTAGAAAAAGAGCGGGGGGGCGAGGGGGAGGGGATAGAAACATCGATGTGAGAGAGACACATCCATTGATTGCCTCCTGCACACTGAACTTGGAGCAAGTACATGCCCTTGAGCGGAATCGATCCCACAACCCTTCAGTTCAGGGGCCAGCACTCTAACCACTGAGCACACCGGCCAGGGCAGAAGTTGTCTATTTTAATTCTCTCTAAGTAGCTCCTTTATGAAAGGGAGCTTTGAAGTTGATTTTGTTTAAGGCAGCCACCTACCACAAAGACTGGAGGGCCTATAGTGGACTGTGGCAGAAAACCACATGGACCCCATGTCAGTAGCCACTTGAATCGTGGAAGAGCCTGGCCCTAACAATGCAAGCACTAGTGGTTTGAAGAGAGAGATTTGGAAAATTAGGAATGAGTACAGACAACTGTCTATCTCCCAGATCCCCAAGGAGCAGTCGCCATGTATTACTCTGAAATACTAACAGAAGTGGACATGTCAGGTCTTAAAGTGAACAGTGCAACCAAAATCACTAGGTTTGAAGGTTCTTCAGAGGCATTCTCTCCCGGGAGGAAAGTCCCAGTGTGGTATCCTGACCACTGGCAATCATAGCAGACGTGAGATTAAACCAGGACGTTACAATGCATGTCCAGTGTTAGACCTACTTGGTCAGGGCTGTGATCTGTTCTGACTTCATGGCATCAGACAGGAAGCTGAGCTCGTTGCATAAGGTCTCGTATCGGAATGCCATCCGGATCTGAGCAACGTTTGTCTTTCGAATATCATTTCCTTCAGGTCCTTCTTTATAATAATTTTGTCCCAGGAACTTCTGCTTTTCCTGTGGCCCAAGAGAAATACAAATCAATCAGTACACCTTAGATTCACGTTCTCTGTCCCCACGGCGGCTCTGGCAGTCAGCCACACCAAATCAGACGTGCCCCTGAAGCAGGTCCCCCATCAGGGCATCTTTCCCCATGGGGCTCAGTAATTTCCTCCTGGCCCCCAGGTCCTCAGGGATGTCACCCTGACAACCACATTCACTCCCTTCATCTCTGCCTATGCCTTACTTGATCAGAAAGGAACAATTCCTGCTGGTGAGGAAAATGGCAAGGTAAAGACTCTTAAGAAGTCCCTCCTGAGAGCTGACAAAGGCAGACAGTCGGGAGTTTGGGGAAAGCCAGTCCAAGGAACCAAATGCACACGCTAAATCTGCACCCTTTAACTCCTCTGCATCAGCATCAAAAGAGCAGCACCGCCGGGACCGGTTTGGCTCAGTGGATAGAGCGTCTGCCTGTGGACTGAAAGGTCCCAGGTTCGATTCCAGTCAAGGGCATGTACCTTGGTTGTGGGCACAGCTCCAGTAGGGGGTGTGCAGGAGACAGCTGATCGATGTTTCTCTCATCAATGCTTCAAACTCTCTATCCCTCTCCCTTCCTCTCTGTAAAAAACAAACAAACAAACAAAAAAAAAACATTTTTTTTTTTTAAAAAGAAGAAGCACTGATGCAGCCCTATTCCTGTACCAGTGACATCACACAGAGGAGGTACCTGGGACCTGTGACACCATCTAGAGCACATGCGTCAAACACAAGGCCCGCGGGCCAAATCCTTGATAGCATGTGAGTTGGTAAACAGCACTGTTAAGGAAAAGATTGTTCCACTCATTTTAAATTCACATTTCTGGTTAACATTGTCAGTTTATGACTGTTCGGTAAACCATTCGGCCCGCGATTTAGGCTGGATTTTAGATTTTGGCCCCTTCTCTGATTGAGTTCGACACCCCTAATCTAGAGCAATAGTTCTCAACCCTGCACGTCAGAATCACCTAGGAGGCTGTAAAAAGCTACTGATGTCCAGGTCCCATCCCTAGAGTTTTTATTCAACCTAGGTGTGCCTTTAGTAAAAAAATACAAGGGCATGTATGTGCCAGGGGCTATCCTAAGCCTAGGGATATAATGCTGAACAAACAGCATCTGCTATAATGGAACTTACATTCCAGAGGGAAAGACAGAAAAACACATAACTACATATTACAACATCAGTAATAATAACATGAAGGAAAGAGAAAATGGACAGAGAAAGCTAAGTGTGTCTATTGCAGAATGGGTGGCCAAGGAAGGCCTCTGAGGAGGTGACGTTTGAGTAGAGGAAAAGGTAACAGAGCAACCAGGAAAATTCGAAAGTCTCCTCCCCGGGGTTCTCCCCCAGAACATGTGACAGAGACCCTGCCCGTCCCCTTCATCGCTGAACCCAGAGCCTAGGAAGTACCGGGTCAGCAGGCATTCACTGTGCAGGTGTCTAAAGGCCAGGAGGGACAGCGCCGCCACACGTACCTGATGTGAGAGGCCGCTTTGCAGCACGCTGTTCCTGGCGATCTCACACAGGTCACACGTGCTCAGCTTCCACACTTGAGCAGCAATCGCATATTCTTCCATAAGTGCTTCCTAGAGTCCCCCCAAAGTGAATGTATTATTATAGATGTCAGAATATCCATTTCAATGCTGCACAGATTTCCAAAGCTAGAAACATCAGACTAATCTGCAGATCTAATTTTTCTTTCATGTCTGGCACCTGGATAATCAAACAGCGTCCTCCCCCTAAGATCTTCTTGTGTGTGAAATCTTAGGGTACCAAGGAGAGAGAGATCGGAGAACACCCATGCAGGTGTTTGTTAACAGCACATGTCTGAAGCCCTGTGCTGGTCATGGGGACATCTGCCTGCTCTCCTGGGACAGTCGCCCAGGTCAGGCACTCCTTCAGTACCTGCTCACAGCTTTGTTATTTATTCAACGGACCATTTCCTTAAGATTGTCCAAACGTCAAAGGTAATCAGAGTACCCTACAAAGAGCAGAGATGGAGCCTTAAATAAGGAGGAGAAATGATCAGTACCAGCAGTGAGACAGTGTAATCCCCAAAGGATTTGGGTTTGGGCTGTGCTATCACTTGGTATTCTGTGAAATGTCTGACTAACCCAAGCCCTTCCATTACCCACTGCCTCTCTACCTCGGAGCAGCGGTTCTTAAGATGTGGTCCCAGGATCCCTGCGGGTCCCCAAGGCCTTTTAAAAGGTCCTCCCTTTTCCAAAAATATGTAGTTGGAAAGGGGAAGGTTTTCTTCCTATACTTTGGTAGAAATAATTTATCACAATGGATATGAGAATCCAGCTGTCTTCTATTAAAAGAGATTTGCAAAAATGTAAAACAGGGCCATTCTCAGTATTTTTTTTATTTTAGGAAATACAGTTTTGTTTTGTTTTGTCTTTTCCATAAAAATAGCTATTTATGTTAACCTTTAATAGGTTTATTACTAGATATAACTCATGCTCTCTGAGGGCCTCCATTCTGGAGAGTATAAAGGGATCTTAGACCAAAGCTTGGAGAGCCTGTCCCGGAAGACTCTGGGACTTCTGTTTTCACTAATTGGTGGCTGTCTTATCAATAACCATCACAATGTGCTTGGCTCGCTCATGACTGGTCCCCAGGCATGACGTCGCCTTTCCCTTCTTCTTCTTCCCTTTCCCCAGAGATCCAAAGTGTAACAAGAATAACATTATTGCCGAAACCGTTTGGCTCAATGGATAGAGCGTCGGCCTGCAGACTGAAAGGTCCCAGGTTCGATTCCGGTCAAGGGCATGTATTATGCCTTGGTTGCGGGCATATCCCTGGTAGGGGGTGTACAGGAGGCAGCTGGTTGATGTTTCTCTCTCATCAATGTTTCTAGCTCTCTATCCCTTTCCTTTCCTCTCTGTAAAAAAATCAATAAAATATATTTTAAAATAATAATAATAATAATAACATTATTAAGAAAAACGGTAGCCAACATTTTGAATGCAAGCTACACGCAGATGCTCTATTAGGCTCTTCACCATCTTAACGAAGCCTCCTCACACTGCAGTTGATAGGTAGATGTGAGGCAATTGTTTCCCTATTTTACACACGAAGAAGAATAAGTTACAGAACATCAAGTAACTTTACCAGCATCACGGAGCTAGTAAACCAGAGAAAGGCAAGGAAATAAAATTGTACCTTCAAGATTTCAAAGACCCCAAAAGAGGGCTCCTGGAAGAACACTTCCTTCTCTCACCAGGAGCCGACCTGCTGTCTTCACGGGGCCACTGCCCTCACCTTGACAGCAGCACTGAGCCATGCGCTCAGGTGCTGCCCTGGGAGGCCAGGCCGGGACCAGTGCCTGCTGGGACCCCTGCAGCCCTCGCCTCCCCTCAGGTCCTCACCTTTGTGTAGTGGAACTGCATGGGGTCGTCAGTGGAGAGGGAAACGTGCAGCCCCTTGTGCAGGAATTCCCTCAGAGGGTTTTTGGAATATTCGAGGAACAGACTGTTGTTGCTCAGGGGAGACATGGCAATGGGGATCTGAGCCAGGTAGTAGAGATACTGCAACACCGGACTCTGCAAAAGAACCACCGAACTCAGGTGACAAGGGCCAGAGAGGGGAGGGAGGGGAGGGTAAGGGTGGACAGGGAGGAAGGGAGGGGGAAAGCCTCATCAGTGGAAGGCAGGGGTCTGAGCAGTGTCTGTGCAAGTCCCCAGCCACGCCCGAGTTCCCCAAAGCCAGGACATCCCATCTCTCCTCCTTTAACCCGACCTCAACATTCACCTCATTCCTACATCACATGCTCACTCCCCCTGGGTCTGCCCTCCTGCCCACTGTTGGAAGTGCTCCTTCTGTGGAGGCATAGCTCAGGGCAGCTGCATGCCCCAGCTGACTCCAACCTGCATGCTCAGCTCCCCTCCCCAGGCGCTGACCTCAAGTGGATGCCCCACTTGGTGGTTTTGTTGCTTTGACTGCAAACACTCAGGTTGAGGCTATAAACACTCCAGCAGATGGGAAGGGGCAGACCTAATTGGTCTAGAGTGGTTTCTTTGATACAGTACCCACCCCACACAGAAATGTGACAGGTGGTGAGACCTCCCAGGACCACAGCAGGGGAGCAGTTGGGGCAAACATCGTCCCTTTGGGAGCGATCCAAGCGATGGAGCAGACCACATGCACAGAGTTCATGGGAGCATTATTTACACCAGCAAAAACTGGTTCTCTGCCCAGCAACTAGAGATGGTTGAATCAAAGATGGACCATCCAAATGGCAGGCCATCCATCCAACAGCCTTTACAATGAGGAGCATACACACGTTGCAGCACAGAAAAATGCTTGTTAAATAAAGTTAAGGGACAATGAAGGAACAAAAACTTCTGTTCATCTTATCTAATAATAGACAAACATGTAAATAGACCACCAGCCAATCAGGAGTGATATGCAAATTAACCCAACAAATATTGCGGTTGATTTGCATACACAGGCACTGGGGCAGGAAGAGTTCTGCTTCCCCTCCCCCCCCATCCCCACCCCCATTCTCTCAGGGCCTCTGGGCAGTATGGGAAGGCAGGGCTGGAGCAGAAAGAGGCAACTCCGGTGCCTGAGTGGAAAGGGGCTGGGCCAGAGTGGAAAGATGGTGCCAGCAGCCAGGGAAAGAAAAGCCCATTCTAGCACAAATCTTTGTGCATCGGGCTCCTGGTTATTATAATAAGCATTTAGAAATATGCTCTGGAAGAAGAAGAAAAAATGGAATAGGGAAAACTAAAAAGCTATAAATGGCTGTTTCTATTAAAGCAATAGCAATAAGGGTGGGGGGGGTTTCTTCCCATTTCTCCATTTGTTGGAAATCCAAATTGTGCTATATTTATAATACTACCTTCATAATTAAATATGAAACCAAAATGACTACAGACAGCCCTGCCCAGGAAAAGGCCCAGAGGCTCCCAGGGGCAAACAGGAGCCAGGAGACCCCACTCCTCCCCAGGGGAGCCCAGAGCAGGACTGTGGCTGAAGGCCGGTGTCAGTGAATGGCTCGTTACCTTCTTGAGGAGCAGCCCGTGGGAAATGTTGTCGGCAGTCAGGAAAGCAGACACCAGGTGGGTGATGGACCCAGCCTCGCCGCAGTGAGGCCGGAACAGGAACGTGCTCAGACCTCGTTCCCTGCAGAACAAGTGAGGCAGGCTCTTGGTCAGCAAGGACCCCTGGTCCACACTGCGCAGGACCCCACAGGCTAGGCCTGCACCCTAGCTCAGGGCCTACTCCAGGGGAGACAGTAACCCAGCTGACACAGGGCACCCTCCAAAAATGCAGCGGCCAGGCCCAATGCCTCGGAGCCAAGAGATGCTATCCCTGGGGAACAGAGGGAGCCTCATGGTAGAAGGAGACTGGCCTGTCCTCCACCCAATCCGCCCCTCCCTTCCTCACCGGGCCTGTAGCCCAGATTCATAGACCTTCAGAGCAGGAAAAGCCATGAGAAATCATGGAGTCCAACTTGTCTGTTACACAAACGGACAAACCCAGAGAACCTGGAAGGTGGAGTGAGACATTAGATAAGCCACTGAGCAGGTCAGTGGCAGAACTAGAACTAGAGCCCAGTGTCCAAAAGCTCAGCCCAGACTGCCCCCACCCAACACCATACCATCTTCTTTCCATCAATCTCATTCAAAACCTCCAACCCACAAACCAGCGAGGCCCCATGCCCAGCAGGGGCGGGAGAGGTGCAGAGAGGGGCATGGACGGCTAGTGCCCTGTGTGCTGGGCACCTGACTCCTGCCATGAGTGCCTCATCTGCTTGTGTGTCCTGGTGGGAGCCTGGCCTGTAAAACCATTGGGTATAGGCTCCATGAGAGCATGGGCTTAGTCTGCTTTGTTCCCTATAATGTTTCCAGTGCTTGTCATGTAGCAGGTGCAATAATTTGTTGCATGAATGATTGCACATGTGAACACTTACATGTGTATTAGCACATCGCATGTCTGTATCATATCAGGTACAGGCAGTTACACATGTAGGTGTTAGTGTGAGTGTGTGTGTGTGTGTGTGTGTGTGTGTATGCAGGCTTGGGGTCTGGCCTCATGGCATGTATAATTGATTGTGTCTGTTGTAGAGGGTGTGACAGCCTGTGTACCTGGCCCTGTGTGAGAGGCTGGGGCACGTCCTCGGGGTTGTGAGGGCTCATGGCCGTGGGTGCAGGCAGCTCACCCACCTGCGGAGGTTGTTGAGCACCATGATGTTGGCATACATGTAGTACAGGTAGTAGCTGTAGGGCGGGTTCTGCTCACTGGTCCAGATGTCCGGGTTGGGGCTCTTGTCCGAGAACATGTGGTCGCTGTGCTTGGACTCATCATCCACACTGTCGAACCCTGTCACCTGGGTGGGACGGGGGGCCCTACATCAAGCCAAGGCCTTGGAAGCCGGGCCTCTCGGGTCCATGCCTCAGCTGGGGACCCCAGAGCCAGCCTGAGGCACAGTGCCCCCAGGGATGGGGAGTGGGCACCATGCCATCCTCTTTCCTCCTGGGCTTCCAGCGGCACCCAGAGGGCCAAACTGGAGAGTGCTAAGCCCTGTGTGGTGGCGGCGATGGCGAGGGGACACACGGGCCAGGTGAACAGTGAGGCAGCCTTACCCACTGCTCACCCCTCTGCTGTGCCAAGGAGGAGGCCAGCACTGCAGAGTAGCCGGCAGTCCTGCCATCAGCAGCAGGGACAGCAGCTCGGAGGAAGGGGAGAAGCATGTCCCATGCACCTACTATACATCAGGCCCTGCTTGACGCACTTACCACACATCAACTGATTTAATACTCAGTGGCCCTGCGAGGGAGGGCTGGGCTGAGAGCAAACCAGAGCCAAGGCGATTAGCCAGAGACCACCGGCTCTGAGCCTAAATGGGCTCAACATCTGGACTCCCGGGCTGTCGGTGGAGCGTGCCCAAGGGCATGTCCCAGGTGGAATCACTGAAAACCAGCTGGGATGCTTCACAAACGGGCCGCTTTGGAGGGCTGAGCCATGGCTCTGGGAGGAGGTGGCTCTCCGCACCACCTCCTCCCCGGGAGCTGCCCTCCGAGCCGGGTCAGAGAAGCTCCGGAGACTCCCACCTTCCACCCCAGTTACACCTCCGCTGGGGTCCAGACTGTGCCCTGGGGCCCCCCTCTAGGCACCTGCTCCCAGAGGTCAGGCCCTGACCACAAATGTACCTGTGAGGACGCAGCCTCTTAGCCAGCATGTGGGGCAGTTTTGCTAACACGTGTCTCTCCTTAAAGCTTAACCGGAGTGGAGCTCTAGGAAGGGCCCCTGAAAGACTGCCCACTTCGCTCCACATGCTCCCAGCTGGGTCTGCCAGCCTCTCCCAAAGGAGCAAGGGACCACGAGGGGGTGGGCGAAATCTTCCCCGTCACAGAGCCCTATGTGTCAAAGGGACAAGGCCTCCACTATAGCTCTCAGTGTGACCTGGACGGTCATGGGGGACCAGGGAGGACTCAAGTTCTGCTCTGTCCCCACGAGCTCCAGCTTCACAGGGACTCTCAAGGCTGGGCATGGGGGGGGGGGGGGGCAACGTCAGCCCCTCTGCTGAACTCTGTACCAAAGGATGCAGGGCCTGGAAATGGACCTCCCACAGGCCTCAAGCACAAAATATATGCATACCTTAACTCCTCCTCCTGCTCAAGTCTGCTCTTCCCCATTGTTAGCAATGGCCCCTGACAGGCACACTGTCCACCCACCGCCCCCTGCCCAAAACCCCAGGCACCAGGAGGCCCCCTGGACCTCTCCCTGGAGCCCACCTTCAGTCTCCACTCAGGTCCCTCAACCTACACCCATGCCCAGCACGCTGCCCGGAGCCTTGCCTGCCTCCCACATACGCCACACTTTTCTCACTTAGGAGGCCGCCTGGGATGAGGATAACAACACCTGGATATGAATCCCAGTTCTGCCACTTTTCCGTTTTTATCTCCTCGTGTGTAAGCTGGAGCTAGTAGCTCCATAGGGCTGGTGTGAGGATTAAATGAGACAGTCCCTGGAGAGCACCTAGCGCAGGGCCTGGCGCACAGCAAGCACATAATGCTGCTTATGGTTAACACAGAGTCCATCACACATCTAGTACATAACACTCTCATTGTTAATTCCAACCATGGTGTAAAGTAGGGCAGCCATGAGGCTGACGCAGGGTCACGTCACGTGCAGACCCCGGAGCAGGCAGCAGCTGTATGGTTAGTTCTAGCCCCCATCTGCCTGACTGCTGGGACCGGCCCCTGACTCATCTGGACCCTTTCCCCCACCTCCAGCCACCTTCTGTTCCAGGCCACTCACCACACAGCAGCCAGGATGGTGTTTGTCTAAAACAGATTCAGTAATGTCCCTCAGCTTATTCAAACCCTTTCCTGGTAGGTCCTGGCCCCTATCCCCCCACACAGACACACACACACACATTCACAAACTCAACCACCTCTACCCCATGACCCCAGCCCTCTGGAATCTCCCCTGCCTCCCTCCTTGTCAGAAATCTTCCCCAGAACCTCCACCAGATCCTGACCTTGCTCCTCACTGCCATTAGCTACCTCTATGCCAGGCACACAGAGCAAGCGACCAGCACCTGCCCCACTAGGCCCTTTCTGGTTAGGTCTCCTATGCCCCTTCCCTCCCTCTTGCATGGAACTGAACAGACATGGAAGATAAATACATCGTGTGGGGCTGGCTTGTGTGCCTAAGGTGTGAGCACCGTCTTTCTAGCCGAAAGCAGGAGAGACGAAATGTCTGCGTCTCTAAAGAAACCAGAGGCTGCTGCTGGGTGCTGCTTGGTGCTGCTGGGGCAGGACCCAGTCTTTGCAGCCCCACCTGGCCGGGCACTGACTCCTCAGTCTTTCCCCATGCTGCCCACCCCAGCACCCACCCAAGCCCCAGGGTGCCCCTGAGGAGTCCAGGGGGGCTGGCAACCCCAGGCCTGGGCACAGGAGTGACAGGCCTGAGAAGGGAAGCCTGATCAGCCCAGAGGGAATCCTCTCCTCTCTCCACCTTTGTGCCCGTCACCTGGGCGCCACCCCCACTTACATATTTGAGGAAGAGGTGAAGCTCTCGGTGATCTTGGGGGTTGATTGTGGCCTCAAAAAGGGGCAGGAAGATGTTCTCCAGCATCTTCCCGAAGCTTGGCAGCAGCTTCTTCGACCTAAATATGTCACTGGGGAAAGCGAAGGCGATGATCAAGGTGCACCCAACAGCCTCCTGGGCCTGTCTGAGGTCGATCTCAGTCACTTCCCATTCAGACAGAACCCCCTGAGTGGAGGCAGAGATGTGGCTTCAACACCACCTTTTCCCTCCTCTCCAGCACCCAGCAACATCTGCACCACTCGCGTTGGCAAAGTCAGCACCGACCCAAGCCCCTCTAAGAGCTTTCTCAAGCCAGAGGCCACACTGAGAGAAGGGTGGAGGGATTCAGGGTGACCAAGGAGAGGAGTCTTCCTATTCCCCAGTGATCCAAACTCTCTGCCACTCAGCTTGGTTCCCCTAAACCACAGGCCCCAGACGGCCCAGGGTCCACGAACCCCCACATTAGCCAGACAGCCGGAGAGGACAGCGGTGGACTTTGAGTCAGAGCCAGGGGAGGGCCAGCAATGCAGGCCACCACCGGGTGCCCCACACCCTGGTGCTCCCCCAAAAGGACCTCCGCATCCTGCAGTGAGAAGACAGGCAGCAGTTCCCACCAGGCGTTGGCACACACATGTTCTTTAAGGAGTAAGCGTGTGTCACACAGACATCCCTGCTGACCGCCCCTTCCTATGGGAAAATCCCTGAGGAGAAGAGGCCTAAGCGGGCACTCGAACAGGTCTCAGTACTGCAGACTCAGTGGCCAGGTGAGACAGCTGGGGGTCCCAGGGGGCACAGGCAGACCGGGGGCCTCCTCACTTACTAGATCCGGGGCACCTGGATGATCCAGCGCATGTTAGGAGAGTAGACCTTGTGCTGGATGAACCAGTGGGCCAGGTTGAGCCACTCATCGGGACAGCGGCCGTAGATGGACAGCCTCGGCTCTGAGTACTGGTACTTGCTCTCTTCCAGCTCCCGGGCCACCTCCTGGGCACCAAGAAGAGCTCGGGTCAGGCCACGAGCACCCCGGCTGCCGGATCCTGCAGTTCCCTCAGCCACCTGCTCCCAGGCTGGGGCGGCCTCCTCTACATCACCTGGCTGCCAAGCAAGTACTCACTCGCCTCAGCAGAGGCTCCTTCCCGGAGAGAAAGGCCTTGGGTCTGCACCATCACAGCATAACCAGGCCAGGCAGCAGACACGGCTCCCCATGGAGCTCAGCTGCTCCCAGCCAAGCTCAGGCTGCAAATAGACAGGGCAGCAAGACTGGACGCTGTGAGTGCTCTCAGAATGGACGCCCTCCCCCTCCTCTTGCCCCACAGTCCACGCAGCGGACACATTCAGCACCAGCCTGTCCACACTCGGAGCCGACAGCCAGGGCCAGAGCACTGGGCCCCTGAGCACCCGAGCTCTCCGGAGCTGGATGGTGGCTGGGCAGGGATTCGGGAAGAAGATGACAACGAGGCCACACGCAGCCCCCTGCTGAGGGCAGATGCTGGCAGGTGTCTGAGGAGGGCTTGGCGAGGCTGAGGGCCCACTCACCTTGACCATCCGAGCAAAGTACTCTCCTCCCAAATAGTTTTCCGTTTTCAAATACAAGTCACGCAGCTCACAGGCCCCCACAGGATTGTATTTAGAGTTGAACTTGTCAAAGCGGTGGAATGTCTGCCGGCCCTGGAGAGAGGGAGGGGCCACAGCCAGATTCACCGCATTGTCCTGCAGCCACCACACCCATCCCCCTCCCCAGGCCTTTACAAGGTGGTCTGACAGAGGGCCACACTGAAAGGCCTTCTCTGTCAGTTCTTTCATAAAATCAAAATGTCTTGGGGCCAGGACCATGCATCCTCACTCTGTCAGCCTTGGGGTCCTTTGGTGGGGGATCCTGGTGAAGGAGGACCAGGGACATTGTGCTCCAAGCTGCTGTGGCTAAAAGCATGACTGGCTGAGTGAGCAGATGATTAAAAACTACTGGATGATCTAAAAGTGTGCCCTGCCCAGCCAGGGTAGCTCAGTGGTTGAGTGTTGACCTATGAACCAGGAGGTCACATGCTGGGGTTGCAGTTCAATTCCTTGTGTAGGGCATACAGGAGGCAGCCGATCAATCATTCTCTCTCATCATTGATGTTTCTATCTCTCCCTCTCCCTTCCTCTCTGAAATCAATACAAATATATTTTAAAAAATAATAAAAATCAGGTATGTCCTATTACTACTTAAATTTCATAAGGCACTTTCTCCACCTTATTGCATTCAGTGTTTTGTCTGTTTATTCAACAGATTTTTTTCTTTATTGTGGTAAAATATTCATAACACAACATTTACCATCATAGCCGTTTTTAAGTGTACAGTTCAATGGTATTAAGTATATTCATATTGTTGTACAACCATCACCACCATCCATCTCCAGAACTCTTTTTATCTTGTAAAACTGAAATTCTGTACCTATCCTATATAATAAAAGGCTAATATGCAAATTGACCATGTGGCAGAATGACCAGTTGCTATGACACTCACTGACCACCAGGAGGCAGACGCTCAACACAGGAACTGCCCCTTGGTGGTCAATGTGCTCCCACAGGGGAAGTGCCTCTCAGCCAGAAGCCAGACTCAGGGGTGGTGAGCTCAGTGGTGGTAGCGGGAGTCTCTCCCACCTTTGCAGCAGCGCTAAGGACCCCTTGGGGGATGTCTGACTGCTGCAGGGAGCAGGCCTAAGCCGGCAGTTGGACATCCCCTGAAGGTCCCAGACTGTGAGAGGGCGCAGGCTGGGCTGAGGGACCCCCTCCCTCCAGTGCATGAATGTCATGCACCAGGCCTCTAGTTAAACAGTAACTCACCATTCTCTCTTCCCCCAGTCCCTAGCAATCTCTATTCTCCTTTCTGTCTCGATGAATTTACATATCCTAGGACCCTCACACAAGTGAAATCACACACTACTTGTCCTTTGGTATGTGATTTCTTTGACTTTGCATAATGTTTTCAAGTATTGTCCACATTATGACAGATGTCAGCACTTTATTCTTTTTTCTTTTTTTTTTAATATATATTTTATTGATTTTTTACAGAGAGGAAGGGAGAGAGATAGAGAGCTAGAAACATCAATGAGAGAGAAACATCTACCAGCTGCCTCTTGCACACCGCCCACTGGGGATGTGCCCGCAACCCAGGTACATGCCCTTGACTGGAATCGAACCTGGGACCCTTCAGTCCGCAGACCGATGCTCTATCACTGAGCCAAACCGGTTTCGGCACTTTATTCTTTTTTAAGGCTGAAAAATATTCCATTGTATGGATATAGCACATTTTGTTTTTTTCATTCATTTATTGATGAATCCTTGGGTTGCTTCTACCTTTCGGGCATAGTGATTAATGTTGCATTGATATGTAAGTATCTATTTTAATCTCTGCTTTCAGTTCTTTTGGGTATATACTTAGGAGTGGAATTGCTGAGGAAACTCCATTACTATGTAGCTGCACCATCACTTAGTATTTTAATAACTTCGAAATGTCAATAGGCATGTTGCATTTAGCATTTTATAGGCAAGGAAGTTAAAGCTTAAGTGAGTGGCTTAGGGGCACACAACTGCTAAGTGACCGAAGTGGAAATAGAACTGGGACCTGCTTGACTCGCTCCTTGTCACATACTCTTGTCCCCTGGCCCAGGGCTACTCCCAGCCAGCTATTCTGAGGCCAAATTATCTCTCACAGTCGCCGTAGCTAGAAGAGAAAGCGCTGCTTGCACAGCCAGCCTCTCTCCAAGCACAATCATGGCTTCTTTTCAGGTGGCTGACTCCCCAGCCGGGACTGCCTGAGGCCCCAGGGCGAAAGCTCACTCACCGCGTGGACGTCCAGCGAGTCCACAGTGAGGTCGTAAGGGTCCATGTGCAGGCTGTCGAACACCTGCCGCAGGGTAATCTTCTGGCCCTGCTTCTCAGCCACGATCCTGTCAGGCTCCGTCTGGTACGTGTGCTTGATGAAGCGCAGCAAGTGCTTCTGATTCATGCAGGCGGCCGCGTGGATGTGTGTGTCCACCTGCAACATGGCACGCACCAACTCATGAGCCGGGCCGCCTCTTCAACCCTCAGTGTGCCACACAGAGCCCCCACCAATGCCTGGATGCCCGCTCCCCACTTCTTCTCTAGACTTTGGAACTGGTCTCCCTCCAGCCTTGCTGCCTAGTTCACCTCCTCCCAGCATCTAGAAATCTTTTTAAGCTCCAGATTGGATCCGGCTACTTCTGTTAACAAACCATCAGTACCACATTTTGTATTAGTATTTTAATAACTTTGAAATGTCAATAGGCATGTTGCATGAAGCATTTTATAGGCAAGGAAATTGAAGCTTAACTGAGTGGCTTAGGCACACAAAACTGCTAAGTGACCGAAGTGGAAATAGAACTGGGACCTGCCTGACTCCATGTCTCATACTCAAGATTAAGCTCAAGCACCTTAGTCTGGGATTCTAGGCTTATATAAAGCCTTACCTCTCCCCTGCCATGGCCCTGTTTTATGCCCCAGCCATGCCGTACCAGTGGCAGGTGCCCCTGGCACCATGCTATTCCACACCACATCTTTGCCCATGCGTGTCCTCAGCTTGGAATTCCTTCTTTTTTCCTCATCAACCTCAGCCACCTGAAAACTTCCTAAGACCTCCTCCATTTGAAAGCTAGTCCCGATCCCCTAAGCCCGGGGTGGGCAAACAACGGCTCACGAGCCACATGCGGCTCTTTGGCCCCTTGAGTGTGGTTTTTCCACAAAATACCACAGCCTGGAGAGTCTATTTTGAAGAAGTGGCGTTAGAAGTTTAAATTTAAAAAGTTGGCTCTCAAAAGAAATTTCAATCGTTGTACTGTTGATATTTGGCTCTGTTGACTAATGAGTTTGCTGACCACTGCCCTAAGCACAGCTGATGAGTGTCCCTTACGCAACCAGGGGAGCAGGCACAGACTCTCCCTGTACTGTACATGTCCTCTGATCCGCGCCAATATTTTCCTGGCTCCTCTTTCACTAACCAGGACAGGGACCATGTCCAATGCATAAAAGTCTCCAGAGCCTGGGACACTGTATTACTTAAATCGGGGAATGGCCAAATAAACAAATGAACCAGTATAATAGGTTCCGGTAATTTTGATGATGTCCGTATCCTCATATATTCTCAAGGCCCACCAACCATCCCACAAAATCCCACTCTTCCCATTGACCTCTCTTGAGTCTTCCATTTAGATGCCAGCCCCAAAGAAACAGAGCCCAGACTAAGCTGAGGCTAACCTGAAACCACAGTGGGCATCCTGGTCCCCCTTCCAAGAGCCCAAACGACCTAAGGGAGGTTCGAGAGGAGGGTGGCAGCAGCCTCCCAGGCCAGAGTGCAGCTGGCTGCCACACCACACTCTGCAGTTACTGCTGTGGCTGACTGGGCACTCTGCCGGGGCTGGGGTGAGGAGGCAGCTGACCTCAGGCCTGGGAATGCTGTCCTTCTGGCTGGGCATCTCCAAGTTATGCCAAACCAGACATTTGATCCACTGACCTCTCTGGGCATGATACCAGTCAGCCCATGTTGTTGGCCACGTCACTCACTCATCAAGGCCCTTCGTGCCATTAATCCAGAAAGACAGACCACTAGACATCAGAGAAATGCAGCCAGTCATAGCACCAAACGCACAGAGGCTCAGACACCTTAGGGCTGAGTTGGGCTCATGTGGAGGCACAAAAGAAGGTCAGCTTGGCTCAGTCCAGCCAGACACAGCTGGGTTCCACCACCTCAGCATGACTCGGCACATTCGGGGGTTTCTGGTCGTGTCCTCCAGCTTACCAGGGACACACTGCAGGGGGTACCGTCTGTCTTGGCCCCCCTGAGTCACACGATGAGGAAGCAAAACAACCGGACCACCCAGGCAGCATCCACACTTCAAAATCTCCAGGACAATTGTTTTTGGAACAAGTAAAAGATGTTAGTGTTTTCAATTCATCGTAAGATCCAAATGCATTCCTTCTTTCATCTAACAACACCCAGGTCTAAGCAAACATTAGAGTTTCCAAACAGGGCCGGCCAAGCCTGGCTCCTGAGCTAACACTGACCATTCCACACCCGCGGCGGACACCAATCATCAACCACAGCACTCTTTGCACTAAGCTTTGGAAGCAGCCTGAGGTAGCCACTCACCGTTGGCTGTTTGGCACAGAAGATGAAACCCATTTACTACCCTTGATATGACACGTAAGCCAGAGTGGATATGGCCTCATTCTACCCAACTCCTAAGCAGCAAACACACTCAGCCTCTTGTTCTTAGCTCTGAGCAGAAACCAGCTGTCTCAGTTACACAGCTGCTGGCCTCATGATGTCATAACCCATGACCTGCTGCAATGTGGCAGGTACTTTCACAAACACTGCCCACACCATGGCCACGCACAGCTCCTCAGAGCCCGGCCCTAGCGTGCCCCAGGACATTGACAGCCACCTCAGGAATGTGGAGGCCACCCTCCCAGCCCAGCCTGGATTTCAGAAAGCCATCTCTCTCCTCCACAGTAGATGCTTCCAGGGTAAAATAGTCAGCTGCCAGGAGATGTGGAGGGGCAGGCACAGGCCTGAACTCAGAGCAGATCTGGATTTATGGACTGACTGTGGGGCCAGAGAACAAGTGACTGCACGCAGGGGTCAAGGCCATCTCTGTCCAGACAGCTTGGTAACCCCAGAGAGACAGGGAACCCTGAGGATGGGCTCTGGTATGTAACACAGCCCCACAAGGACTCTCCCACATTGGGCTATAGTGCAGCTGATTGGCCCATGAATACCCACTGGGCCCCACCTCAGAAAACAACAGTGAGGGAACCAGTGCTGTCAGCAAGGCCACCTCAGCCTCAGGCAACAGGAAGCCATCAGGCCCAGAGCATACGCATACAGAGGGCAGGGCTGCATTGAGCTTGGACACTCATCTGGGCCGGTGCTGGACATGTAGGTGCATCTGGGCAGGGCTGAGAGGAGCTAGAAGAGTCATGGAGGCACCCATCTGTATGAACCTAAGGTTCACAGAGAAGGAACAAACGGTGCTAGAAGGTAAAAATGCCAGGGACATGGTGTCTACGTACATCCTTCCACCTCTGTCTGGAAATCCCCAAACACTTCCAGAAGCCTCCCAGCCCAGGAGCTGAAGCCAAGCTCTCATTTCTTAAGGATCCCATCCAAGTGGGAATCCATGCAGGCTCCATGATGCTTCACAGACAGGACCTGGGCTTCCCCAGGGGAAGCCTTCCATCTCCCTTTGCTGAGTGCTGCCCATCTGAGCTGGGCTTTCCCAGAGGAGCCATATCCTCCCTGGGCCCCCCTACCTTATCGAAGCAGACCCAGGGAGGGGAGTCCCAGAGGTCCCATCTGGGACAGAGGCCCCTACGGAGGTGAGGACCTTACCGTGACTCAGGTGTGGCCATTCCTCTCCAGGCAGACAACTTAATCCCCACCTTTCCCCATGAGCTTCTCTCCCAGCTCATTACCAAACCCCTGACATCTCCCTGCTTCCTCTGAGAAACCCCTTGCATAATTCAGAACCCCCACACACCTCTGCAGCCTCCCTCCCTCCACAGCCCACCACTACTCTCCCTGACACCTGAGTTCCAGCCACACTTCTCTGTTTACAGTTATGCCAGCACAGAACTGAGTCTCTCTCCTTTAAGACCACTCGCTCCCTCCTGATATGTGCATATGTTGTTAACTCTGCTTGGAACGCGATCATTTCATCCCTCTACCCCACCCATCCTCTTCCTAGCTAAATCCTACTCTATAAATCAGCTCAGTTCCAGCCTCTTCCAAAAGCCACTCCTGTCACAATACTTGGAACTTCTTGCAGATAGGAAGTGACTCTTGTTCAACATCAAATGCCCTATGCTTAGCACTACTCCCTTGCTTCACTATATACTAATTAAATGGAAGAAAATGGAAAAGCCAGAAATTTAGACATTTGTCACTTGAGTCCTGGCCAAACTCTCTCATCCACTCTAGGCAGAGAGGGAGCACACACTTTTCTTTAAATACGCCTGATCCCAAAGGAAGCAAAATTTCAAACTCCTAAGTCCAAAGAGGTCTTAACATCCTTTTCTCTCCATGATGAATTTAATACGTCCTCTACCTTAAAAATAGCCTCAACCTATGACCAGTGAATAGGTCATGCCTGTTTTCCAAGGAAGAGAACTGATTCCGACAGATATACAACATGGGTACCAAGAACCTTCTGGGGCATGATGATTCACAGAAAGCAATATGCTGGTCTTCCTTCTGCACATGCACATCACCTGCTCTGGCCAAGGAAGGCCACACAAGGGGGCCAGCCCCAGACCAGCTCAGGGCATCCCTGTAGGTTGGAAGGCAATGGAGAGGGGTCTAAGCACTGGCTGAGGAACGCACCTTTCTCACATTATAGAAGTCTCGGTGGGGGTTACTCTTCAACTCTTTGAACTCAGACATCTCATTTAACATCTCGTGAAGGCTGAACTTGGATTCCAGAAAGTTCAATCGCCGGTGACAATATGTCTTCCTGCAGGTTGGAAAGGGAGAGAAACCATAGTTGAGAAGTCTCGTCGACCTCTCTGGTTTGGAGACCCCCAGGGTCTGCAGGGACCGACCCTCAAGTGGAAACGTCAGGATGGAGCGGGGAGCGGGGAGGTTCCAGCTCTCTACAGACCCAGCTGAAAGAGCTGAGTAAGCACATCCGTGTGCTCTGAAATAAGTGAGCAGCTGATACAGGGCAGTAGAGCTGACTTTGCAACCTCATACGGGTTCTTTCACTTCTAGCTCTATGTCCTTAGGCAATTGATCTTGAGCCTCTATTTCCCATGAACAAGTAAAAAGCTGGCAATGCCCAGGCTTAATGGGAGGGTGAAACTGGTTTATGCATGTGAAGTGGATTCTCAATAAGTCTCCCTCTTTGACTGCTTCCTTTTCTTTTCTGCCCATCTATCCTCAGCCACCTTTAATTCTTTGAAAGGAGTTTAACTTCTTCTTCCTAGGAGATTGGTCATACAGTCAAA